>NC_044402.1:91139075-92412880 GCF_006542625.1 Nomascus leucogenys
AAAAAAAAAAAAAAAAGAAAGAGAGAGAGAGATACACTAGGCCCAATGCCTCATTTTATGTGAGAAAGATGAGCTCCAAAGTCCTGGTATGGACATTAGAAAATTAGTTTAAAAAAAAAAAGGTAGGAGTAGAACCCAGGTATTTCCATTAGAGGAAAGGAAACCTGTCTTTGTGAAGTGTCCAGCACCCTGCCCTTCCCTCTTATCATGTCACCAAATCCTTACAACCACACAGAAAGGAATTATTATGCCAATTTGGCAGATAGGAAAACTGAGGTTCATAAAGGTAAGAAATTATCCCAAGTTCCCATCCCTGGAAATTGATGCTACCAAATGGAACTACTTGCCAATGTTTACAGCTAACATCTCACAGTTCGGTGAACATTCACAAAGTGCTGGGCATTGAAGTAATGTCTTTACTACATCATCTGACTGAAGTTTCACAGAAACCCCATGTGTTGCTTTTTTTTTTTTTTTTAGAGAGACAGGGTCTCCCTCTGTTGCCTAAGCTGGAGGGCAATGGTGCGATCATAGCTCGCTACAGTCTCGACCTGCCAGTCTCAAGCAGTCCTCCCATCTTAGCCTCCCAAGTAGCTGGGATTACAGGCGCATGCTGTCATGCCTGACTAATATTTTATTTTATTTTTTTAGAGATGGGGGTCTCACTGTTGTCCAGGCTGGTCTCAAACTCCCCTGCTCAAGTGATCCTCTGCCTTGGCCTCTCACAGTGCTGGGATTACAGGAGTGGGCCACTGTGCCTGGCCTATGTTGCTAATTTTTTGTTGATAATATTACCATAATTTTATCCATTATGAGAAACATGAAATTTTAGGTTTCCTTTGTGTCTTTTCTGCTGTTTTATTGTTTCTTTTATTTTGTGTGTCCCTATAGATGAAAAGGCCAGCCAGAAAACTCATCCAATAGGCCGTTTCGCATATTATTTTCTGGAGTCCAAATTGTCAATAGGTATCAGGAGACAAGACAGTAATGTCATACTCTTACAACCCTTAGCATTTTTCCATTATAGAGTGGATGAAAAGCGTATCTGAGGGAAGATGGATAAGGGAAGAAAGACAGCAGCCCCACCTATCTTTGGAAGTTTGTCAGGGAAAATTAATTGTCAGGGGATGTTCAACATCTTTGCTCTGACTCAAGGCTTGTTGGGTGGGCACTGAGATAAGAAGGGAAATTTGCTTCTACTATTTTACCGTATCTGCAGTTACCATAGACCCGGATACACATGCAGCCGAATTCTAATTGCTTTACTCAGAAGATAAAGAAATCTACCAAATAAAGCTGCAGAAAACCAAATACCGCATGTTCTCATTTATAAGTGAGGGCAAAATGATAAGAACTTATGAACACAAAGAAGGAAACAACAGGCACCAGGGTCTACTTGACAGTGGGAGGTAGGAGGAGGGAGAGGAGCAGAAAAGATAACTATTGGGTACTGGGCTTAATACCTGGGTGATGTGATAATATAGATGACAAATCCCTATGACATGTGTTTATCTATGTTACAAGCCTTCACAGGTACCCCCAATCTAAAATAAAAATTTAAAAAAAGTTAGGCAGGGTAAATGGAAAGAAATATGAAATTAAAATAATTAAATTTATTGGATAGTTATTTTGAAGAATTGTGAACAGACCTTTTTTAACATGCACATACCAGCTCAGTGCTCTACTCAGCCATCCACCCGTCTCCAAACCTCAGATGCCCCACCCAGTGTCTGCGGCATGTTCCCCCTCTCAGTTCTATGAGCTCATGCCTTTTCAATTGTTCAATCATGCTCTAAAATTACTACCTTTCAACATGACTTTTTGTTCTAACTGGGAGAGCGGTGGTGATTTCCATTGGAATATCTGCCTGAAACAACCTTTTCAGGCTGCATTTTTTTCACTTGTAAAATGAAAGTCTGGATTAGATCATCATTAAGGTGGTTTCCAGGTCTTAAATTTTATGGGTTTCTAAGTGTAACGTATGAAATCTGCAAGCATGTATTGAGCACCTATTAAATGTGAGGTTCTGGCCAGAAACTGGGGGGACCAGGGTGCAGGCCTTCCCTCTACCACCTCATTCTATAAGTCTCAGAGCGGGCTGATTATCATTCAATATGAAAATGAAAAGACCAAGGTTTGTGTGCAGGGCTGGAGTGATTAATTCTGCCTGGGTGGTTGGTTAAGTAGAACACAGAGAAGACGACATTTGAACTGAAACTTAAGGGATGAGTTAATAGGCCTAGACAAGGAGAAAAATAATTTTCTAGATAGAACGAACAGGATCAGCAACAGCACAAAAACATGTGACTTTCTGCAAAGTGAGTGTGGATAAGAGTAGTAGTGGAGAATTAGGACTGAGTCCATATCCTCCGAGAAGTCATTTGTCCAGGGTATTAGTCAGCTAGGACTGCATAACAAAACATCTTAGACTGGGGGACTTAACCAATAGGAATTTATTTTCTTACAGTTCTGAATGCTAGAAGCCCAAGATCAAGGTGTCAGCAGGTTTGGTTTCTCCCGAAGCCTCTGTTCTTGGCTTGTAAGTGGCTGCCTTCTTGCCATGCCCCGCCAGGGCCTTTCCTCTGTGCACTCTGACTCCTCTAATGAGGACACCAGTCTTTTGGGATTAAGACCTCAACCGTGTGACCTCATTTAAGCTTAATTACTCCTTAAAGGCTCTCTCTGCAAATACAGTGAAGTTGGGAGTTAGGCCTTCAATATATAAATTCTAGGGAACACAGTTCGGTCTCTAACATTCAGCCACCTATTTTATTTGGAAAAGAGTGAGTAAAAGCCTCAAGGCAGCCACAGTGGCCACCATAAGCTCTCTGCCTTAAAACTCAATCACCTCCTTCACAAGAAAATCCTTAGGCTTCACCTAAATGACTGCATATTTTGGTTTTACATTCAATTTTTGGAGGGGAGTGTATTTGTGCTGCTATTTTAAAACAAAAACTGTACCTTAAGTGTGTGTGAAGCTTAGAGGAGGCAGACAGGTCAATAGCAATAAGAAATGGTTGCTGACGTTTTGTGTTTTCCAAAGATGGTCGCAGTAATGTTTCCCATCCCACATGCTCTTCACCACCGTAACCTTATCACTTCCCCAGCAAGAAGTGGGGTCTAAATCTTGTCCCCTTGAATCTATGATTGACCTTATGATTTGCTCGTTACTAACAGAATGGTGCCGTATGATTTCTGATGTCACAAGAAAAGGCCTCAAAGCTTCCACCTATTACTCTTGGAACACTTGCCTTTGGAAAGCCCCTCTTGGGGATTTTCATCTTGGACCTTAGTCATCACGCTGTGAAAATTTGAAGCCACGTGAAATAGCCATGTGTAGGTATTCTGGTTGATAGTCCCAGCTGAGCCCAGCCTTTAGCAATTTCAGCCCAGGCACCAGACAGGTGAGTGAAACACATTATGGAAGGGGCTTGTCCTGTCCCAGATGTTCCAGACCCCAGCCATTAAAGTCTCTCCCAGCTATCTGTCTCCCTAGCTGAAGCACCAGATATCACAGAGCAGAGAGCTGTCCCCATGTGCCCTTTCCTAATCCACAGAACCTGAGAGCATAATACAATTTTTAAAATTCCACTAAGTTTGAGGTGGTTTGTTATACAGCAGTAGTAAATGACTCAGACAGTGAAAACATTAAGGGAACAAGATTTTGAAAATACTTAAAATAAATAAGCAGATGAGTCAAAAATACAAAAATATAGTCTAGGTTATTTGGTATGGAAAAATAGCCCTGCACACCTCAATATTGTTCCTGAAAAGTTTTGTATTTGTAATATAGCATACTATTTGATGCTCACAATGGTGTTCTAGTATCATTAAGAAAATATTAAATTTGATTCAAGATAGGCAGGGAAAATAGATCATACATTTTAGAAAGATACAGTTCAAACTGGTTAATATTTAAATTGCTTAGATGCTTTAGAAGGAATACAAGTTTCCATGATCAGAAAAATGAAAAGATATTAACATTTTTGTTCTTCGATAATACTGGATAAATTAGGCTTCACTATAATTTTTAATTGAGTATATTTCATAATTATTAATTTTCATGTTGTCAAGAGAAGTCTTGGGATGTAGCATATTATTATTCATGTGTATACTTTGTCTTTTTCAAAACAGGATTTGATGCTCTGATGTTTGTTTAACCAGCTTTCTATCCCATAAAGCATATCACATATCATGGAATCATTAAGAAATACACTTTGACAATAGTAATAATGCTAAATTGTAACCTCCTTAAAGACCAGGAGCCATGCCCTATTACTCCTTTGTGTACTCTGAATGTTGCCTAGCTCCATGCTTTGTATGTAATAGAAGCTCATAAAAGATTTAGTGAATTGAATTGAACTGACTGAATTGTGATCAGATCTTTAAATGACTTAATCTTATGTCTAAAATTTCTCTCCAGAACACTATTGAGAAATCAGAAAAAAAAAAAAACTCAAGCAATCATTATCCTTAAGTAATACAAAGAAGTCACATACAAAACACCCACTTCTAAAATGGATATACTTATGCATTACAGTAAACACACCACATGACAGGCTTTTCTAGTTTTATTTCCATTCAGTTTCACACTATTAAAGTGGTATTATTAAGAGCCCAATTGTAGTTCAGGTCAGAACTAACACTGAATGAAGAAGATTGTGTGTGTGGTTATATGTGCATATGTGTGTGTGTGAGCCTGTTTAGAAGGGAAGATTTACCCCCAGAAGTAGTACTCATAACCAAAACTCAGGGCCCAAAATCCCATCCTAAACAAATACCCTTTGGAAAGAGCAGACAAAGACCAGGGAAAGTGGA
Source organism: Nomascus leucogenys (assembly GCF_006542625.1). NCBI lineage: Eukaryota > Metazoa > Chordata > Mammalia > Primates > Hylobatidae > Nomascus > Nomascus leucogenys. The sequence goes on from NC_044402.1 coordinate 91,143,894, forward strand.
ATATGATGGCCAGCTCTAAGATGTAAGATCGCAGTAACCACATAAACAAAGGAGTTCCAGCTATCCCTTTCCTCCCAGAGACCATCATAACCAAAGTCTTCATCCCACCCGTTGAAGGCTGTCACCCTGAAGCCGCTGCAGCTCCATAGAGTGTGCACACTAGCATTCACCCTAGGATGGCTAGGCCCCCGACTAGAGACAGGTCAAGCAGAGCTTCCTTCCCTGATTTTCAGTTGTACAACTCAGTGGCATGTCTGGATTGCAAGGATGAACTGTTGACTAAAATTTTATCTTTGCAGATAATGTAACCATCTGCAGACAATGTAATCACAGCTGGGGATTTGACTATATAAAATAATATGGACCTTACCCACCAGAATATATAATCCGGTGGGAAAGACAGGCTCAAACATTTCTATCCATAGTCATTTCTGACTACTGAAGTCAGACGGTAATCTCTAAGTGTGAATAAACTGCTGTGTGGGCAAGGTCAGGAGATCGAGACCATCCTGGCTAACACGGTGAAACCCTGTCTCTACTAAAAATACAAAAAATTAGCCAGGTGAGGTGGCAGAGGCCTGTAGTCCCAGCTACTTGGGAGGCTGAGGCAGGAGAATAGCGTGAACCCAGGAGGCGGAGTTTGCAGTGAGCCGAGATGGCACCACGGCACTCCAGCCTGGGCGACAGAGCGAGACTCCGTCTCAAAAAAAAAAAAAAAAAAAAAAAAAAAGTGCTGTGTAGGAAGTCTGAGGAGGGGGGCAATGACTTCTGATATTGTGGAGGAAGAGACAGATCTCACTTGAATCTCACTTTTGACAGATGGTTCCACTCTGAATTTGTAAAATAAATAACTGTATTTATTGAATATATACAATGTCCAAGGTGCTAGCGCTATGCTATGTCTCAAACTGCATTATCTCATTTTATTCTTAACAGAACCCTAGATGTAGGTATTATTATTATTATTTTTGTTTTAGAGAAAAAGAAACTGAAGTTTAGAGATTGATTTACCTAAGGTTTTACAGCTAGAAAATGGCAGAGCCAGGACAGCAGCCCACACCTGTCTGACTCCAGAGCTCAAGATTTAATCACTATGAAATATGCATCTATCTTGGGAGGCTGAGGTGGACGGATCATGAGGTCAAGGGATCGAGACCATCCTGGCCAACATGGCGAAACCCCGTTTCTGCTAAAAATACAAAAATTAGCTGAGTGTGGTGGCGCACAACGGTAGTCTCAGCTACTCGGGAGGCTGAGGCAGGAGAATCACTTGAACAAGGGAGGTGTAGGTTGTAGTGAGCCGAGATCACGCCACTGCACTCCAGCCTGGCAACAGAGCGAGACTCGCTCAAAAAAAAAAAAAAAAAAAAGAAATATTCATATATCCCTGTGTGTGTATATGTGTGTGTATATAAGATTTAATCACTATGAAATATGCATGTAGCTCATGTGTGTGTGTATGTGGATTCTATTTTATAGGTGAAGAAAATGGTATAGACAAAAGTCAAATGACTTCTCTACTTCCCTGTCATTAGGATTTTTGACAAAGAAAGTAAAAAGACAAAAACAAACAAACAGACAAAAAAACAACCAAACCATAGAACATTATCTTCACAAAAGGTATCCACAAAGTTCAGAGTATTTCAAATAGAATTTTGCATGTCCAACGTCAGGAAAATATATATGTTCCTTGCCTCCACAATATATATAATTCTGATGTTTAAAAATATTTGTGTGTTCTGATTTCCCCGTACCCTCAAGGAAGAAAAGAAATTTAACACAAGACTTAATTTGTATCTGCGTTTTTCTATGCAACAGAGTATTAGGTGTCTAGCAGCCTTTCTAGTTAATTGCTAATTAATTATATATTTCAAGTTGCTTGTAATATGTTTCTTTAAAAATGGTGGCGAGCTTTATGGTAGGTTACAATTATAAGATTACACAGTTTCCACCACTGATTTAAAGATAATTAATAAAAGCTTAAGTTTGAGAATGGCGAGGACACTCTTTCAAAAATGTTAACTTCGGGCTCATTAGGGGCAGTAAGAACTCTTTCAAATATTTTCTCTTCAAAAGCATTAAAATTTCCTCCACCAAAATACACAGATCACAATTTTTGAACAAGATTTCTATGCAACCTAGTGGCACAATGAGTTACATCCCATCCCATCCCATTCCATACCAACTGTTCTACCCACCTGGGGTAGGAGCAGGGAACCTTCTGTAGCTCGTATTATTCCCTTTGAAGGTCAGGAGAACATAACCTCTCTCCACTTGAGAACCGAATCACAATTGTCATCTAGAAGGTTAGTGTATCAACTGATGACTGGTTTTCAAGTCAACTGAAAAGTATACAAGTAAGGCACAATGCCAAAGAAAATTTACAGATGGACATTTGGTATTGCAGACTAGATTTAGCAAAGAGCAAACTAAGCATGTGCTTAGGGCATCACAAAAAGCCAAAAACCACCTAAGTAGCTGTAAGAGGGAAAAGCAGACTTTAATGAACAATATTGCACTTATTTTATAGTTCAGAGTTTTTGTTTTGTTTTGTTTTCTGAGACAGGGTCTCACTCTGTTGCCCAGGCTGTAGTGCAGTGTGCAACAGTCTTGACCTCCTGGGCTCAAGCGATCCTCCCACTTCGGCCTCCCAAAGTGCTGGGACTACAGGCATGAGCCCCACGCCTGGCTAATTTTTTGTTGCTGTTGGTAGAGATGGGGGTCTTTTTATGTTGCCCAGGCTGGTATCAAACTCCTGGGCTCACACAGTCCTCCTTACCTCGGCCTCTCAAAGTGCTGGGATTACAGGCATGAGCCACCACACTCGGCCTTATAATTCAGATTACAAAAATTGTTTTTAAATACATATGAGAGGTTGTTGGGAGGTGTCATAACCTTTTCTGTGGTTGAGGTTTCTCAAGGCAGTCAACCCTACTTTATATCTCAGAATAGAACAAGTTGACATAGTATTTAATTAATCAACCACAATTTCTTTTTTTTTTTTTTTTTTTTTTTTTGAGACAGAGTCTGGCTCTGTCACCCAGGCTGGAGTGCAGTGGCGCAATCTCGGCTCACTGCAAGCTCCGCCTCCCGGGTTCACGCCATTCTCCTGCCTCAGCCTCTCCGAGTAGCTGGGACTACAGGCGCCCGCCACCACGCCCGGCTAATTTTTTGTATTTTTAGTAGAGACGGGGTTTCACTGTGGTCTCGATCTCCTGACCTCGTGATCCGCCCACCTCGGCCTTCCAAAGTGCTGGGATTACAAGCGTGAGCCACCGCACCCGGCCAATCAACCACAATTTCTAAACAAGTCTTTATTTGGATACTGAAAACTTTTAATTCAGTTTATAAAATGGTTTGAGTCAATAATAGGGCTGTTTTCCAAGTAATTGTCTTCACATGACTCAATATTTCAACAATGGGTTGAATGGACTGCAGTTTTAATAGGAGAAATTGTGAGCTAACACTTCAGTGGATGTTCACTCAATGAATGGACTAGAAGCAATACACCTGAATTCAAATCCAGTTTTTTTTTTTTTTTCATTTCTAATCTGTGAACTTGAATTACTTACCTTGAACTTAGGTTTCTATATGTATAAAATGGAAATTATGTGATAAACTTTAGGAGTTGTGATTATTAAATGAGATAATGTGAGATTGTCTCATTAAGGTGGCTGAATCTCTTATTTGGATGTTAGGAGGATTAGAAATGAGACATTTATTTGAAGAAGTTTATTAAAATTCTTCACAACCTCCCTGTAGTGATCTATTGCTCTTCTGTTACTACAACATATGCTTCTACTAAATCACACCACTCATAGATCCATGGACTGATGGGCAGTTGATAACATTTCTTTGGATCTTATGTTAAAAAATACTATGAAGCAATAGTTGGTATAGAGTTGTTTTTATAACCATCATACTCTGCTTAATTTTATGAGCACTGCAGATCCTTAAAAGTCCTAGAATAGCAGTTCTCAAACATGGCTGGAAAAAGACTCATGCCAGGGACCCACCCTAGGCCAGTACTGGTATTTTAAAGCCAGAGATTGATATTTAAAAAAAAAAAAATCCCTACATGATTCTAATTGCAGCCAGGATTGAGAATCACTGCCCTTATTTTTTTTAATTAATTAACTTTTAAAAATTAAAATTATTTTAATTTTATTCACTAATTCTTATCCATTTTCCAATCCTTCTATCCACATCCCCTAGTTTCTCCCCAACACCCCATTCCATCATTGACTAGTAGTCACAAAGAGCATACAGTTCCTCATTTGGGTTTTCTTAATGACCAGTGGGAACTTTCTAAATTAGTGAAGTTCAATGCTGACAACACTGAATTTACATTAAATGCAAAAGACATTATCCCTCACTGGGAACAAAACACTATTTCATTAATTTAGACAATAGGTTTTCATAGAATCACATGATCAGCAAGAAGCATATAATTATTCTTCAGCCACCTGAGAAATCTTTACCTATAGATTCATGTCCTCTATGGCCAAAATCTCCAAGAAGTATTTCCTACTTTTATTATTCTTAGCCTTATTGTTAAGAATGTTCTTTCGCTTAAGCAATTTAAGGTGCTGTCTTCAGTGGAAATGGAGAACAATACATGAATTGCTTGCTTACTGATCTTTTGTTTAGTTGTGAAGACTCACAGATTCACAATTAAGCCTTCTTTTCATCAGGTTAATAATAAAAAAGTTGTCATTATAACCTACGTCTCATAACCATTTGCTGTATATTTGTCATTCTTCTTCTCTGAACACAATTAGACCACTGTATGATAGAATAGTTATTTGCCTTTGCTTTAACATGTTATCTAAAGATAAAAGTGCATTGCTTAAGATTGAGGTCATCATTTTAAGGTATCATTACATTCACATGCAAGCACTTTCCATTTTTTTCTTACTTTATAATTTTAAGATAGAAAATGTAGTCACTGGGTTATTAAATATAATTACCTTGCCTTATATCTGAAAGCAGAATACAAACATAAAGCTTTCTTGCCTTGGTAATTTCCATAATTTCACACATAGCATTAATAAGGCCCTGGGTATAATTCAGATGTACAGATTGCACCCACAATACCTTCAACATAAGCTTTTCTCAGAGCATTCATCACTGAAGCACCAATTCAGATAACAGAATTAGTCATTAACTCTTCAGGCAGCCTTTATATTTTCTTTACGTAGTATTTTCTATACTCGTCGTAATATTGTGCCATTTTTACTAGCTAGTTAAGATTTCACTGTATAAACACGAGCTGAATATATTCATGTCAAAGATAATCATTTCTTTAAAAGGTTTCTTTGTCAGGTATTCATTAAAGTAGGTTTCACATCAAAATGATAGTCACTAATATAGGGCAAACATCTTATCCATTTGGCAGGTTTCAAAAAATTTAAATTTTATGAGTACTATATTAAATCCTTGGCCTATATTGTGTCTCCTTAATAGTATAAAGATCTGTTTTATGAATGCACACATTGGTGGGCATACAAAGTGGAATAACCTGTGTGTTATACACAAAGATAGGAGACCACAGTAGAGATGATGTTCATGTATGCACTGGAAACTGCCTATTGGAAATATCTGCTTGCACCAATGCTATACTTTCTAAACCGTGCTTCCACTTTCTCAGTATTAATCTTCAGAAAGCCATTTTGTGATAAATTCCCTAAATAAAGCCTTCTCCCCAGTTGATGTTTACCACTCCACGCTGCATGAAGCACTGGCATTTTGCTTCAAGACAGGAGGTAACAGGAATAAAAACAGCGCCAGCTACATTTCCTACGGATCAAATATGTGAATGTTGTGAGCATTGTAATGGGTAGCGTGGGTGACACAGAATTTCACAAAAGCACCTACACAAAGAGCAGCCCTTCGGAAGGCAAAGCAGATACCATTTTATCTCATTTTAAAGCAGCTCATAACCATCTCCAGGACTTCTGTGGGAGCTTTCAGACACAAAGCTTTTTACCTAACCTGATGGGATATGATGAATTTTTAGGAGGGCAGTTTGATTTCTAGATAGTGGGAAGGAAAATAGAAACGGGCAAGAATTGAGATCATAGCTGTACATATCTCTTTCTCTGAAGGAGTAAAGTGAGAATAGCCTTTATGTATAGTGATATAGACACTGAGTCATTAAATTAATGCAAGTATAAAAATGAATCCCCAGTTTTAGATTACTTCATAGGAGAGACCCATATCTACTCTGGGGGCTTGGTGGCTTTTGGGGGTGTCAAGCTATGGGTAAGTCACAGACCCCAATCCATGTCTTTCTGTGGTGATGTGTGAGACCCTAGCCAGGCACTGCTGCTGCAAAAGCCCCGCCTCCCAGTTGATCTCTTGGGACTCTGACTGGCCTGACTGTGAATATGTCAATCACAATTACGTATGCAGCTCTGTGGTTGGTTGTCTGATTTTAAGTGATCTTTGGCTTTGTTTGGTTTTGTTTTTTGGCGTGTGTGTGTGTGTGTGTGTGTGTGTGTGTGTGTGTTTGTGTGTGGTGGGGGGTTGTTGCTGTCGCTTTGTTTTTCTGGCAACATAAAGCATATATCTGAAGTGAGTGTTGGCTTTCAAAAATTGTAACCTGACATATCCCCTACATTAGTGTCACTTCTTGGAATATTTTGGGGTGTATCTTTTAGAATTCCCTCAGCCTCTGAGGGACATTATTTTCTATATCCTGACTACTATCAATCTTCATTATTTGAAAGGAGATTTAATTTTATTCTTTTTTATTTTCTATTTTGTGTATGTATGTTTTTTAAAAATTGTGGTAAAATACACAATACACAAAATACAATATAAAATGCACCAACTTAACCATTTTAAAGTGCACAATTCAGAGGCATTTAGTACATTCACAATGTTGTGCAACCATCACCACGATTTAGTTCCTCAACATTTTCATCACCCCCAAAGAAAACCTCATACTCACTCATTAAGCAGTAGTCACTTCACAATATCCCTCCTAGCCCCTGCTAACCATACTTTGCTTTCTACCTCTCTGGATTTGCCTATTTTTTATATTTCTCATAAATGGAATTTACAACATGTGTCTTTCCGTGTCTTGTTTCTCTCAGTGTCATGTTTTCAAGGATCATCCATGTTGTATCTGTATTTATTTTAAAGCAATAGGAAGTTACATGGAGTCTAGTCTGGTCAATAAGCTGGATGTATACTGTTTGAAAAAAGTTTAAGTGATATTACAAAGTAATGAGATTATTTATCCTATGTGACTCATGTCTTGAATATACAGATTCTATTTACACTAAAAAAAAAACCCCACACAACAAATAAATGCTACAATACATTGTTACCTATATTCTATGCATATTGCTTCATTACTGCCAAGTAGATTTTACAAGGTCTTCTTTGGAAGGGGAAAGGTTTGGCCAAAGGATGTTAGACTCAATATGTTATATATGTAAAATTATGATACCCTCCCTAATGAAAGAGGTGAAATATATGCAAATCAGATTTTGGGTGACTGTAAGGTAAAATATGTAAATTAGGCTTTTGTAGTCTGTGTTTGTAATGTCCCTCCCTTTTAATTGTCCACTCTCCTGTTCTCCCCTGAGGGTGAAATACCTATTTAATAAAATAAATCATCCTAAAATATTTGTGAATTAATGAACTTAAAAATTAATGAGGACGTTCTTGCTTAATTCTACAAAATTAACTGACTTTTGATCAAGAGATGGAGAGAAATGTTCAGAGAAGGATCCTTCCTTGTCCCCTCAAATCATACCACATGGACCAGTGTGGTTCTCAAACTTCTATGTGCCTAAGAATCACCTTGATATTTGTGGCCCCAGAGATGCTGATGTGATATGGGTGAGGATCAGAAATTTATACTTCTAATAAATATCCTGGGTCAGTGGGTCTTATCCACTGGTGTGCATCAGAATCACCATGAGAACTTGTTAAAACACAGATTGCTGGATCCCACTCCCAGGGTTTCTGATACAGTAGGTCCGGAGTAGGGCCTGAGAATTTACCTAACAAGAACTCTGCTGATGTTGATGATGCTGGTTGAGGCTCATGCTTTCAGAACAACTGTCTTAGGTAATTCTAAAATAATTGTGCCTTGGCTACACTTGAAGACGTATTGATAAACTAATCGCACTTCTGCAAATCAGGTTAAGTCTATGTGGTAACCTGCAATGAAGAAGCGTGGATTTTGACAATAGTAGAATAAAATAAAACTCTATTCCTAGCTGTGGAAGCATCAGTAATTTTCACAACCAATTGTAATAGGGCAGTATTTTAACGTAGGAAATCAGTTAAGTACCTTAAAACAATGCATCAAAAACAATATTTTCTTTTGACTTTCGGGGGTACATATGAAAGTTTGTAAATTATTGTTGTAGATTTAATTTAAAATAATATGCCAAAAAACCCAACAACAACCGAAGCACTGAGAAAATCATTGTTTAATGGATTTGAGTTTCAATTAGAAAACTGATTCAGGGGTACAGCCTGCTGGAGGTTTCTGATATTGCAAAGGAGAAAATTGTTAAGGAGGTTTTATCACTTAATATCTTTTATTATAAGCGTTTATTTTCATGTTTTTTACAAGCATGACATAATGGAAACATCGTGAACTTTAGAGGGTTCAAGATCTTCCTTTGCCTTGTGATCTTCCTTGCTATGTGACCTTGGGCAAACTACTCAAGCTTCAGGTTTTCAGTCTGTATAATGGGGTAACATGATAATTTCTACTCAGCAGAACTGCTTTGAGAATTAAAACATTTAAATTCCCAGCACAACAACACTGGACTCATTGCAGAACCTGTGTTCTTTACATACACATATACATATACGGACATACACACACACACACACACACCCCAACAAACAGAAAATTACTTTCTGACCATCCTTCTACACAAGTTGCCCAAACTGAATTCTGCTTCAAAGCAACATTTATCAAGACATGCAGAGACTCCATGTTAGTGCTTCTCTGCATGTTGACTTCTGATAGCTGTATGCTTTAGCAAATTAGAAAAGATTGGGATCTGGAAGAGTCACATGATTTTTGCAGGTATTAAAACTTATGCGAAGTTAACAATTAACTTACATGATGAAAGCTGGGTGCAGTAGCACGTGCCTGTAATCCCAGTTACTGGGAAGACTGAGGCATGAAGATCTCTTGAGCCCAGGAGTTTGAGGCCACAGTGAGCTATGATTGTGTGCCACTACACTCCAGCCTGGGCAAGAGAGAGAGACCCCTGTTTCTTACAAAAAAAAAAAAGAAAGAAAAAAGAAAGAAAGAGAGAGAGAGAAAGAGAGAGAGAAAAAAAGAAAGAAAAAGAAAGAAAGAAAGAGAAAGAAAGGAAGGAAGGAAGGAAGGAAGGAAGGAAGGAAGGAAGGAAGGAAGAAAGAAAGAGAGAGAAAGAAACAAAGAAAGAAAGGAAGGAAGGAAGAAAAAAGAAAGAAAGAAAGAGAAAGAAAGAAAGAGAAAGAAGGGAGGGAGGGAGGAAGAAAGAAGAGAGAGGGAGGAAGGAAGAAAGGAAGGAAGGAAGGAAGGAAGGAAGGAAGGAAGGAAGGAAGGAAGGAAGGAAGGAGGGGAAGGAAGGAAGGAAGGAGGGGAAGGAAGGAAGAAAACAAGAAAACCTTAATGATGAAGCAAAGCATCCCAGCTGAGTAACTTTCTGTAAGTAAAACTGTAAGTTTTTTAAGTAAAATCTATACTCAGTGCCCAGAGTCAGTTCCTTGTTGTGCTGGGAGAGGACACTTGTCAACTGGTTCCTACCTAAGATAAGCAACAGGAAGTAAGAGCACATTAATGCCAAAGCTCAAACTGTGGTGTCTCTGGCCCCCAACCATGCTAAGGAACCCACATCTTGAGGCCCTCAAATCTCTGTGGCAATGTGTGGGGCATCCGTGGTGGTCTCATGGATGCCTGGGAACAGGTTCATTTGTGTTTTCACTGTGGCCTCCTGTATCACAGAGATGCGATACAGTGATCTACAGTGGGGCCTGGGAATCTGAATTAAAACAAGCACTCTAGGAGATTCTGATAGGAATGAATGATGAAAGGCATACAAGGGTTGCGCGATGGACGAAAAATCATGCATTGAGAGATCCAGCAAAGATTAGTTTTTCTGCTCCAGCTTGCTGCACTTATTGGAATGGAGTCAAGTAATACATCTATACTCAGTGGGAACTTTGATTGAATATCCTTTATGATTGCCAGGGGACACTCTGATTCAAGGTAAGTGTGCTCTTAGGGTTCTGGTATTGCAAACTCAGTGATTTATCAGGCCGTTCCTGCAGTAAAAGACCATTATGAGGGTGAACTAATCCTGCCTCCTTACCTGCTGCCCACCACGAATCAAATCAGGTTGTTTAAGCTAGCCCAGGGTCCAGCACAGAGAGTTGCACAAAGAAGGTATTTCATTAAATACATATTGAACAGAATCCTTGTGGCACCATGATACCAGTTACATCAAAGGTTGGAGTTTAATTGAAAGATATATTTACTGGGCCCTGTATTGAGGACCAAGCAGCCCTTCCAAGCACTGGATGCCCGTCTGCTGTAGCTTTTCTCCAGGTAACTCAGGAGTAGGAGTTTTGGGAAGTTTGAGTCCTAATGTGCCCCCCAAAAAACTAGCGGCATTTTCACAATATAGCTCTGGCTTTCCACCATTTACTTATGGCAGCTTGTGAAAAATCACATTCTACTGATATTCTTAAAATAGAGCTACACTAGCGCTTGGGCAAGGTTGGGGTGAAGAGCAAAAAAAATTAGGATTCAATATATTGGATAATTATATGGGGATTAAGCAGGTTCTGTCATTAATGGTCATTAGTGGCCAGGCGCTAAAGAATGGTGTTAGATCTCTCTCTCTCTCTCTCTCTTTTTTTTTTTTTTTACCTTGGGCAATACTGTTTAGCATTCTTAAAGTAATATGGACTGACTTACCCAGGTTACATGATAGTTCCCTCTTAATCAGTGAATATGGATTGCTTCACTTTTAATTGCTCTAAAATCTATAGGAGATGGATGACAGTGCCTTGTCTTCCAGGGTCACAATAACAGAATTATTGACTACTAGGAATTAATGAAAAAAATAGTTTGATAAAAAAAAGAATAGTTTTAATCTGTTAAAAATAGTTTGAGAAACTTTTTTTTTTTTGAGACAGAGTCTCACTCTGTTGCCAGGCTGGAGTGCAGTGGCGCGATCTCGGCTCACTGCAACCTCCACCTCCCAGGTTCAAGCGATTCTCCTCCCTCAGCCTCCCGAGTAGCTGGGACTACAGGCGCACATCACACTCAGCTAATTTTTGTAGTTTTAGTAGAGACAAGGTTTCACCATGTTGGCCAGGATGGTCTCGATCTCCTGACCTCATGATCCGCCTGCCTCAGCCTCCCAAAGTGTTGAGATTACAGGCATGAGCCACTGCGTCCGGCCTTAAGAAACTTTTATAATATTCTCCTATTTACTATGAATTTTAAACCACATGCATTTTTCTGTCTACCTTAAGATAAATTGTTAAAGAAAAAATAAAATTACAGAGATGTTATTTATATTTACTTTTAAGAGAAAGTAGTCAGAGTCATGCGATCATAGGAATAGACATTTTCTATCTAGCCTAGCCTGAGAATTAGGTGATATGCCATATTCTTCCTGTGCCATCTAGTGGGAGACTCAAATGGTTTTATGTGAGTTTTGTATAGATTGTCATTAATTTTTTAAACTTTTCATTTGTAGCAAATCAACCAGGTTAATAACTGGTATATATCAAATTAGAGGTGGAAACCAAAACTGAAACAGAGAAAACAAAGTACAAACTATGTCTTCTGTTACAAACAACTTTATGGCAGGGTGTGCTCAAGCTTCCAGCTCTCATCACTAATGATGCCAATGGAGAGTCCATGGATAAAATCTAGGCAATAACCAGTATTGGTAAATCATGATAGTATGATATGATGACGCATCTGATTTATTCAGCGAAGAACATCCTAAAGACAGTATTCCTAGATTTAAATAGAATAGAATGCCTTCACGTGCCGTTTGCTGTCTTTACGCTTTCCCTTCTCTGCATGATGAAATTTTGCTCATCTTTCAGGAGTCCTCAGGCCTTTGATAGCTGTATGCTTTAGTGAATTAGAAAAGATCATATATAATCTCCTCTGTGAAACTTGTCCTTTTTCGCAATCTGCCTGCGTATAATACACAGATAAACAGACACAGACACACTGCAGCAAGTCTAAATGGTCCCTGCTTGTTGTTCCAGAGTATTTTGTGCGCGTGCTTCTGTTACCACATTAACTCATATGATGGTTTTCACAGATTGAGCTGCTTGAGGACAAAGATTATGTGTTCATCTTTGGGTTGGACACCACCTTGAATGAATGAAAGAACAAAAGTCTTTATAGAGTCATCACTGCTGCCCATTTCTCTCCCTCACTTGGTTGTAGAAGCCACTTACATCCAAGTTCCAGTGGACTGGGCTGCGGACGGATGAAGAATAACAGTGTGTGTGTAAAAGGGAAAGACAAAGCATGGAGGGAGAAAAGGGAGTAACAAATCAGTAGGAATAGCATTCCAAGGGATCTATGATGAGCTTCCCCATGCTGTACCTTCTCCCTCCACCCTCAGCCCTCATCTTCCCTAACCCTAAGAGACAAACTGTCTCACAGTTGAGGCGTTGGCTTTGTTCCACTTGTGCATAGTGCCCATGGACAGCAGTGACGGTCACAGAGGACTCAAGTGATGATAATGATGGTTTAGGTGGCAGTGAAGAAAAAAACCATACGATTGTCCCTAAACCAATACATATTTGTATGTGAAGCCTGTCTTAGGTCCAATTCCAGATACCTGGCCTTTCTGGACATTCTCTTTTACCGGCTTAAAGTAGGTGTGAGGGATTTTCCCATGACCATGTTCCAAAAAGAACAGTCACCCCTCCTGGGACCCACTGGGAGAAGCACGATCAACTGACTACTCCAGCCTCAAAGAGCTACTTCATCTTTAAACTCCTACAGCACTGGCATGGTCTAGTCCTATTAGATAGTATCTTGATTCATTGTTCCATTTGCATTGGGTCTCCTGATTGGACTGTAACTCCCCTGACGTTAAGAGCTATATCTAATGCTTCCCTCCAGAGCTCCTAGGACAATAGAGTAGAGTGACGGTCTTAGAATAATACATATTCTGACATCGATTAACTGAAAAACAAATACTCAATTTATTTTTTATATTATTTCATATATGATGATATTATTTTATATTATTTTGTCTTTTTTCTTTCCCATCCATTCTCACATCTTTCATGCCTATTGCCTCTTTTTTCCTATACCCTATTTCTCTTTCACAGGGCATTATCTTCCAAAGAGTCCTAATGACCCAGCTCTGCCACAACCACCATGGTAAGTGAAGTCCAGTGCAGAACAAGGTAAACAAACACAATCCCACCCTGGAGAGACTGTCATACTGAGTAGACCCACAGTCAGAGGACACAGAGAGGAGAGGAAGCAATAAACAGAAATTCCATTGAGCTGTTAGGGTCATAAAGTGTGTTGCAACCATACTTCAAACAAGGTCAGCCCAGAACTAACAGAAGCTCTATGATTAGCCCCATCTCCTTCACTTCCTAATTGCAAACACGAAAGACACATTCCTTCTCTATTTGTGCTCTGGCCTGGTAAGAATGGGAAAGCAACTTAAACCCATTTGAGGTTATAATTGCTGTTTTTTTTATGTTTACAAATTTTATTTTATCAAGTAGTCAGTTGTTCAGGCCGAGAGAGTGTAGGACAAATTTTTCTTTCAGCGTGAACATGTGAAGTACACGTGAGGTCTGTAGGGTATGGAGGAGGCCTCGGGATGAATCATGTGGTCTAAGGTCCACAGCTAGGAGGCTGTTCAGGGCAAATTGCAGAGTGAGAGAACTGCAGGCAAGGGAAAATTTCAAACATTCCAGTTCCCACTTCAGAAAATGGCATCTCTGTATTTTCAGTGAGTTCAAGCTGAAAACCTTGCACTTCTGATTTATCTCTCCTGTCACATCCACCATCTAATCTAATGGCACATCTTGCTGGTTTGGGGGAAAATTCTTCCAAAATATATCTAATATCTCCAGTTTCCACCACTGTAGTGCCACCCAGGTAATCTATGCCAGCCCCCAGTCCCACTAGAACTTCTGCAGTAACCTCTGCCCTGGTCTCTCTGCCACCCCCTTCCACCTCCACATAGCAGCCAAAATGATGTTGGCAAAGCATGAGTCATGTATCATTTAAGGTAATAGTAGCTACTGTAACAAGGAAATCCCCACATTTGAATAATACACATTTTGTGTTCCATTTTTTCTTGCTCAGGGAATAGTTCATGTGGGGGCTCCTTGTCAATGCCAGGCTGGGGGAGGGAGAGCCCCGTCATCTTAACACATGGAATCAACACCCAGCTGGTAGAAGGATGGAGAGAACATGAAGCAGGCATATATGCTCCTTCAATACCGCTACCCAAAAGTCACCCATAAATCACTTCTGCTCTCCTTCCAATGGCCAGAATTCATCTATGGCCTCTCTAGATGCAAGGAAGTGCCCTGACTGGGCAGCTGCTTCCCTGCAACAACTTCACAGCTTCACAACTCCACAATTCTACAACTCTACACCTCCAAAATTCCACAACTCTACAACTCTTCAGTGACAGCTGCCATCCGTTCAAATGTAAGGTGGGTCTTATTGCTTGCCTGCTTACAACTGTCCAAGAGCTTCCCATCTAACTAAATAAAAAATCAAAATCCCAGCACTTTGTGGGGCTGAGGCAGGAGAATTGCCTGAGCCCAAGAGTTTGAGACCAGCCTGGGCAACACAGGGAGACTACCCCCTAACACAAAAGTTAGTCAGGTGTGGTGGCATGCATTTGTAGTCCCGGCTACTTGGGAGACTGAAGTGGGAGAATTGCTTGAGCCCAGGAAGTCAAGGCTGCAGTGAGCTGTGATTGTGTCACTGCATTCTGCCTGGGTGACACAGTGCAACCCTCTCAAAAAAGAAAGAAAGAAAGAAAAAGAGAGAAAGGAAGAGAGAAAAGAAAGGAAAGGAAAGGAAAGGAAAGGAAAGGAAAGGAAAGGAAAGGAAAGGAAAGGAAAGGAAAGGAAAGGAAAAGGAAAGGAAAGGAAAAAAGCAAAAAAGAAAGGAAAAGAAGAAAAGAGATCCAAAATCCAAAGCCTCCAGATCCTCATACCACCCTCCTGGGCTCATTGTGCTCCAGCCTCTCTGACCCTCTTTCTGATCCTCGCTTATTCCCACCTCAGCAGTTGCTGTTTTCTCTGCCTTGAATATTCTTTCACCAGATCCCTTTTCATCAGGTAAGTAGTTAGAAATCGGACCCAGGAATTTGCACTTTAACAGGCACCCAGTGACCCTGGTGCTGACGGCCAGTGGTCTGTGCTTTGAGCAGCACTGGTACAGTGGTTAAGAATGTGGACTATGGGATCAGAGGGCTTGGGTTCAAATATTATGAACCCAAAGACTTGCCGAATCTCTAACTTTGGGTACTTTATTTGCCCTCTCTAATGCTCAATTTCCTCACCCATGAAATAGCGATAACAACAGAAATCACTTGGTTGCTGTAAGTAAACAGAAACTTGGTTGCTGCAAGAAACAGAAACATGGTTGCTATAAGTAAAATGAGGTCAAACTAAGATACATCACACATCTGACACATAGTAAGTGGTACAAAGGAGTGCCTACAGATGCCTCATGCAGCTTTAGAAAAAGTAGGGTGGAACTGGGCAAAAGAAGATTTGAGCAAGTGAATCTTAAATGAGAAAGTGATGTGACTCCTGTGCTTCCTGGGGCTAAGGGATGCCACCATAGAGTCCTAAGGAGTGCAGGGGTATGTCAGATGGATGGTTTGAGATGCCTATGTTACAGTCACTCTGATCAATGATGAAAGAAGGTTAGATCTGGGACAGGGGGCCCTACCAGGAGCTTGTTTCACTATGCCAGATGCAAGAAGATTCAGTTGTATGAATTGAACAGAGAGATGGGTTAGAGGGAGAAGAAAGCAGCAAGAAGCAGCCAAAGAAGGTTGACTACATGAAAACAGACCAAGGGAAAAGATTGAAGGGAAATGTGTGTTGTCTCAGGATGGGCAGGACCTACTGCAATGGAAGGGCACTGATGCCTAGATTATACCCAAGAATGCCAGTAGATACCAGAAAGTGGTAAAATAGCAAATGAAGCCATAGAAGCCAGAGTTAGTGACAACACTTTAAGGAAGTCATTATAATTACAGTTGAAAAGGGTAAACTGGTGGCATCCAGTCAAAGGTTGCAAAGATGATGGCACTAGAAATTGTCCTTTGAATTTCCCTGAAGTTGCCGGTAGTATCCTAGTTGACGGTAGCAGCTTCTAGGGATAGAAGAAGTACAAGGGGAAGGAGAACAAAGTTGATTAAAGAAAGTCAAAGTCCTATATGTGGTTAAGAAGTAGATGCATCTAGTATAAAGAATATGTTCAAGGAACACAAATATACAAGAAAGAGGCCGGGGGCAGTGGCTCACGCTTGTAATCCCAGCACTTTGGGAGGCCGAGGCGGGCGGATCACGAGGTCAGGAGATCGAGACCACGGTGAAACCCCGTCTCTACTAAAAATACAAAAAAATTAGCCGGGCGTGGTGGCGGTCGCCTGTAGTCCCAGCTACTGGGAGAGGCTGAGGCAGGAGAATGGCGTGAACCCGGGAGGTGGAGCTTGCAGTGAGCCGAGATTGCGCCACTGCACTCCAGCCTGGGCGACAGAGCGAGAGTCCGTCTCAAAGAAAAAAAAAAAAAAAGAAAGAAATGGAGCAGTGGCCAGGAGTAAAGTTTGAGTCCATGTTAGTACCACATGCACATGCACTCTTTCTCTCTCCTATACAAACTTTCCGTGGCTTCCATATAAAGTCCCTTTTACTGTCCCCTACCCCTACACTTTAAACTGACTGCTGACCTAGTTTGAGTATGATTAAAATTCCATGTAGGTTGAGTGATCCAGGTTTTGTGGGGGCTAAAACTTATATTATTTGGCTGATCCTTCTCAAGAAAAAGAATATAAAATTAGAAATATAAAGTTATGTACAAAAAAGAATATTTATTAAGGATAAGAAAAGGATTCACAATAAGTTACCAGAGCCTTGAGAGTCCAGGTCCCTTTCTTCTGACACGTCTCTAAGCAATTTACCCAAAATGTTTACACAGAAATGCAATCTGACTTCTCTCTCTACTAACAACATTCTACAACACACACCAACTCCCAATGCTCACGGAGGCCCAAGCAACTAAGAGGTCCAAAGCTTACGTTTCTTACTTCCTGGTAAACTTGCCTTTCTGTTTAGGTGTTTCTCAGCTTTATTCAGCTCTTCTTGGCTCCAAAGTGGGGCAACTCTAATATCCAATTAAGATGAAGAATTTCTGTATGTCCTCCTTTCTGCATGTTTAGTAGGCATTGTTTTCTTGAAGGTGGAAAGGACTAAACACTGAACATGAGGAAAAAGCCTATAGAGGACAGTGACTTTGGCAGACATGGCCTCAGAGCAGCCAGCAGAGGATCGAGTCCCTGAGCTTTTCCAAAATATGTGGCCACATTCCTATCAGTACAAATATTGCCTAAGCACCAACTGTATCTCAGGGAGGAATTTGCTTTCTGTGGTTTCTTCCATTAACCCCTCCAGATTCACTCTCTTCTCAGCTCCACTCTGCTCTGGGCCCCAGGAAGCTGAGCCGTATAGCTGTCAGCTAGCTCCCTTCATGCCCAGCTCATGGTTGGGTTTGGCCATTGAGAGGCAACAGCAGGAGAGTGAGGATGGATTATTTATTCCCTGGCTTTCTTGTGTTGGCTACAGCCTGTTCTTTCAGATAGTCCTCTCCATACAACCACCCTCTTCAGGGTCTGGAAATAGCTCCAGCCTCTTGATCTTCAGGCTGGGGGATGGTAATGACTCCCCTGATCACAAGCCTGGAGGACTGTGCCATCCCTTAGTGGCTTCCTTAAACCACTGTCCACATCTTTGTAAGCTGTTCCTTTATTAAACTCTCCTCAAATTACCTAGTTTGAATACTCTTCTAGTTTCTGCTTGGGTGCTGATTGATATCATGTTATAATTAACAAAGAAGAAAAAAGGCCTTTGGAAACTTTCGCTTGGGGGCCCAGAATTAATGAATTAATAGATGTAAAAAGCCATAGATGACACTGAATGCACCAGCCAATTTATTGTGACAAAAGGGTTGTCATAACAAGCATGTCCCACCTCCAGACAGGTGGGAGTGACAGAAAACAGTCCGCAAATGAAAACCAGGATGCAGCACCATGAATGTGAGAACCTGAGGTCACTGACCACAAACTACATGTTCCTCCAGCAGATAGTACCTTAGAATAAAAGAAACTCTTCCAGTAGTTAGTTGGATTGTTGACTATTCGCTGCTTGAATACTTGCAAAGATGGGAGAACATTACTTTACAATAGCGCACTCTGTTACAGGGCACATCTAATTGTTAGATAATTACATTGAGCAGAATCTGCCTCCTGACTTTCTTTGGGTCTGTTTCTTTCTTGTAAACAATGCAGAGGCAAGTGTGATCTTTCTTCCTTATGACAGATCTATAGATATGAGGACAGCTGCCATGTCGCCCTAACTCTCTGGTAGAAGCACTATTAACACACTTCTCACTACCCTGGTGTCTTGAATGACCTGGTTCATCAACATGCCTATGAAAGTACGGTGTCCAAAAATGGACGTAATACTCCAAGTGGACTCTTACTTGAAATAACCATAAAACACTCAACCAGGTTTATCTCATTGTTCCTCCCCCAGTCCTCAGAAAAATATTTCTCTTACTTCTGGGACACATTTAAAATTAATCCGTTCTCTTCACACCTATAGCTGCTACCTCCTTCAACTCTACTAAAATTATCTTCTCCTCTCACATCATTTCCTATTTCAAATGCCCCTTTTATAGCTACCCGTGGTTTTTTTCCATCAGATTCAAGTTTCTTGATGTTACCATTACCACCTGACCTCAATCATCATTTTTACTGCTTCCTGATTTTCTTGTTCTCTTTTCTCCTCCACAACTTTTTTCCCTGTCACCTCTACTGAATATACTACTGATTTCACACTGAACTTTGTTTGAAATATTTAGCCCATTTTCATCCTCTCCCAATTTAGAAATCCCCTTTATATAACCACCTCATGTTTAAAACTTAGAGGACACACACACACACGCACACACACACAATCTAAATGATATTTTCTCCTTCAAAATTCATGAACATCCTAATTTTAGTGGTTTGATAATATACCCTAAATTAATTCTGGGTATTCTATACTGGTGTCAAGGATAACCTGTTAGAACCCAAATCATAACATACAATGTTACATGAAAATGTGAAGCCCTTTATAATTATGTAAAACATACAGAACTAGAAATAGCATGGAAATAACACCTGAAATAATATTGGTTGACAATCATTTCACTGAAAGATGCATCATATCAATCATTCAAATTATATATAAAACTCTCATATAATATGTGCCACTCAGGATTCACCTATACTTAGCTTTACTTCTCATTGTGAGGGAAGCCTACAGTTCGGGTCCTGAGCTCCGATGGAAATCTACTCATCCTTGCTTTGAAGCACAGGATTTAGCTAAACATTCAGTACTGAGCATTTGCTATGTATATCTGTGCATACTTCTGGACACAAGCCAAGTTTTAAAAAAACTAAATGGAGATACAAATGCTGATACGCATTATTACAATGTTTGTCTACCAGAATTTCTTGGATTATGTTTATACATTTTTATTGAAGGAGCTCAAAGTCCCGATAGATATTATCTTTATAATTCACATAACAGACTCATTAAGCATGTAGAAACCATAGGGACTATATTGTCTCCACTTTGAAGACCCATCCTTGAGATGGAGACAGCAAGGCCTTACCCCTGGGGTCATTACTCTTGACAGGTTGATGGCCTGCCTTAGGCCGAGGTCATATATTACCTTACTGTAATGTGTGCCAAGAAAATAATTCTAGTTTAATGATCCACTCATGAGATCTGGCTGACTTCCATATGTACAAAGTCAGCCCTAAGATACTGCAGAGTAGATTATTGACTAAGATTCTGGCTACATAAACTCATTGAGTTTGCTACTGAAACATTTCTGCAGGAAGAATCAAACATAGAAGTAATATATGAAGACCAGTCACATAGTAATGACCTCTCAGGCCCCATCCTTCCTTGATCATAATAGAAGACTAAGTTGGCCAGCATACCCTGGTAGATTTGTTCCCTTGTCCCAATCTGTCTCTCAGTTCCTGGCCCAGATCCTGGCCCTGCTCTGGATGTTCTTAATGGACAACTAGTTAGCCTGCTGCTGTCTCTCTCCTGGAATTAAAAAAAATAGTCAATACATTCGCCTTAATAATCTTTTTTCATTTCACACATCAATGGCGTTTGAAAATAATTATGCTCATCTGTGATCATTGAAAAACAGTCTTCCTCACCTACCCTAATATCACCGTGAGAAAGATGAGCTACCTCTCTGGCATCTTCTGCCAGGGGTTTCTCTGTCTTCCCAAGGTCACAGGTACTCAAGGAGGAACTCTTTTCTTCTTTGACTTCTTCTTGACTGATGTGTTTTTCCATTTTTCATTCCTGTTTTCCTTTTTTATAGAGATGGGGTCTCACTATATTGCCCAGGTTGGTCTTGAACTCCTGAGCTCAAGTCAGCCACCCACCTTGACCTCCTGAAGTGCTGGGATTACAGGCATAAGCTACCATGTCCAGCCCCCATTTCTTATTTTTGTCAACGTTGTAGTCCCTTGGCACTGGGTCTTCCCTGTCTTCCTGCCCTGTTTTCTCAAAGATTTCTTGGAAATGTCCTGTGCTGCTTGACTCTTCCATACTGTCTGCTCTAGACTTCTTAACATGCATCATCATTTACCATCCTGCCAACCTTGAATTTAGCCTCTCCTTGGATTACCAATGTCTATTCATAATTAGTCTGAATTTACTACTCTTTTGTTGGGACTGGCTCTCTGAAAGCTAAACTTCTCCACTTGTAGGCCACCATACCCATTTGTACCAAGTTGCTGTTAAGTTTCTTGCTATCCCCCTTTTTCTCCTGACTTGCTTCCTCTTCACTCTTGCTCCCTTAATGCCCTGTGGCAAATGTCATAAAAGGGTATTTGTCTCTTTGCTGGTGACTAGAATTGGCATTGCCTTCCTTTCCATGTAATTTCTTATTTTTTCTAGGCAGATACACTTTTGAGCCCTGCAAAATGGCTGTAATATATCTATGCACTACAAGTAGTTCTTCCCTAACTATGGCTGGACTAACATTTCTGTCTTAGAATAAGATTCATACTTTAGTACTCATTGCTGACATATTGACCTGAGTCACTTACTGCCTGAATTTGGGACGGTTTGTTTCCCCTGAACTCAGATATTTGCTACTTAAAAATTGTTTCTCCACTGGGAGAAATATTTGCAAAACAAATATTTGATAAAGGACTTCTACCCGGGATATAAAAAGAACTCCTATAGCTCAATAAGGCAAACTACTTAATTAAGAAATAGACAAAAGATTTCACAAAGAAAGATATTCAAATGAAAAATAGGTACATAAAAAGATGCTCAACATCAGTAGTCATTACGGATATGAGAATTAAAATCACAGTGGGACACCATTGCACATACATAAGAATGCCAAGTTAAAAAGACAAATAATACCAAGTCTTGTCAATGATGCAGAGTGGTTTGGCAGTTTCATATAAGATTAACCACGCACCTACTGTTTAAGCCAGCAATCTTACTCTAGGTATCTATTCAAGAGAAAAGAAAAAATATGTTCATACAAAGATCTGTACTTTAATGGTCATCATAGCTTTATTCAGAAAAGCACCAAACTGGAGACAACTCAAATGTCTATCAACAGGTGAATGGAGAAGTAAGCTGTGGTATATCCATACAATGGGACACTACACAGTAATACAAATGAAGGAACTACTGATACAACCAACAACACAGATGAATTTCAAAAATGTGCTAAGTGAAAGAAGTGAGACACAAAGAGATATACCATTTGTATCAAATTCTAGAAAAGGCACAACTATAGCGACAGAAAGTTTAACAATGGATTCCAGAGGCTGGTGGAGAGGATGGGACTGACTATAGAGGAAAATGAGAAAATTTTTTCAGTTTTTCTATATAAATGTTCTATATAGAACTCACTAAATAGTATGCTTAAAACTGGTGAATTCTATTACAGATAAGTTATACTTTAATGAAGATGATTTTTTAAAAAACGAGCAAATGTGTCAAATTAAAAGATTGTTAAATAGTGTTTTAAAATTTAGATTTAATTATTATTCAGGTATGGTGAGGTCAAAAGATCAAGATATGCTTGCCATTGAAATGACTGTTACTCACAGTTCCCAAGAGGAGAGGGCACACACCACACCACGCAGGGCCACATGGAGAAGCACCTGGGTTCGTTAGGAGGCAGAGAGAGCAAGGGGAAAACATAGAGAAGAGCTCTTATTGTGCTTTCCCTAGGAAGGAACACGTGAAGCAAGGTAAGCAGGTTTAGGATTGGTTATTCTGAATAATTTCAGTTGGCTCTGGGGTGTAGTGGCCCTCTCTAGTTGCCTGACGTCTAGCTGTGGGGAGATTAGGATAGGGGAATAGTGGCCTTGAGTGTGACAGCCCCATAGAAGAAGTCATGGGGTATAAGACCTGGACTGGTCAGTCTGCATGTGAAAGTCATGACTGCAGGCAAATCTTTTATTATCTTTAGGAGTTGGTTAGTCCTAGGAGGGGCAGTCCCTCTATGTCAGCAAGGAAAGGCCCCAGATGCCAACACCTTAGAAATACGGAAAATAAAAAGTCATGATTAATGCTGATAGAGGAATGCATGGATTGATACGTGATCAAACAAATAAAGCAAAATGTTAATTGTAAAATTTAGATGTTGGGTAAATTGGCTTCACTGTACAATTCTTTCAGATTTTCTGTATGTCTGATAATTTTTATAATAAAATAAAAAAATATAATAAAATTTGAGAAAAAAATATTTCTTGGATATCTGACCTCTTACCTAGTCATAGTTTCTAAAAGCTCTGTTTTCCACCTGTCTTACCTGCTTGGATTCCTGGCCCCCTGCTTGCTCTTGCCTGAACATTACTGTTGCCTGAATCTCTTAGTTCTGATATTCAACTGGTCCTCCTGATCAGGCAAATTTCTTGATTCTATAAGATGCACCTGAACTAGCCAAGGCTTCTTATTGCACAAGGTCACTAAATAGGGATGGCCAGCATAAGGCATAATGAGAATTAGATGAGTTCTATATTCAAGTGCCTTTATATCTTTATATACATCCTCCCTCAGACCCTTGCTCAACACACACACACATACACACACACACGCACCTCTGTTATGGAATAAAATGTGTACCAACACCCCTGCCCCTATTCATGTGTTGGGTTCCTAACCCCTAGTACGTGTGAACTTAATCTTATCTGAAGATAGAAGCCCTACAGAAGTAAGTTAAAATGAGGTCCTTAGAGTAGGCTCTAATCCAATGGGATTGGTGTCACAAAAACTGGAAATTTGGGGATCAAGGGAAGATGACATGCAGAGACACAGGGAGAAGGCAGCCATCTCCAAGCCAAGGAACACTGGAGACTATGAGAAGGTAGAAGAGAGGCCTGAAATAGATTCTTCTCAAGTGCCATCAGAGGGTATGTGATCCTGTAACACCTTGATTTTGGATTCTGGCCTCCACAACTGTGAGACAAATTTGTTGTTCTAAACCACCTGGTTTGTGGTATTTTATTATGGAAGCCCTAGAAAACAAATACATGCCCTCTAGGTTCTCCCCTAGTTTTCCTAGTCACCCAGTGCCCTTGTGTCTTCTGTGATGCCCCACCCAGACATGCAGTCATGGACAGTGTCTGAAGTACCCACCCATCAAAACTCTAATTTCCATGCCTGTAATCCCAGCACTTTGGGAGGCCGAGGTGGGTGGATTACGAGGTCAAGAGTTCGAGACCATCCTGGCCAGCGTGGTGAAACCCCGTCTCCACTAAAAATACAAAAAAATTTAGCTGGGCGTGATGGTGCGTGCCTGTAATCCTAGCTACTCAGGAGGCTGAGGCAGGAAAATCACTGGAACCAGGGAGTCGGGGGTTGCAGTGAGCCGAGGTCGTGCCATTGCACTCCAGCCTGGCGACAGAGCAAGACTCCATCTCAACAACAACAACAACAAAAACCCTCTAATTTCCAAACTGCCTGCACCTCTGAGAGTTCTCATGGATGAACTAAGATCATGAATAAGCTAAGCTAAGCCAAAGAGTAATGACCAACAGCATTGTAATGTGTCATAACTCTTCTGGCGATTGGCCTGGATGTTTGTTAATTCATAGGAATGAGTCTATAAGGATAAAATCCCAGACAATAAAAGAGGTTGGCAAGGAAAATAATCTTAGGTGGAGTGAATATCGCATTGTTTCTCAAATCACAGCAGTTGAATGGCCATCTGTTTTTACTCAGGAGTGTCCATGCTGGCAAGCGAACAACTTCTCTCTCAGAAAAAGATATAGAAGATTAACAGACAAATGCCTGAATGCCTCCAGGATGGCACTCAGTGTGTATTTTACTCGATAGTAAACCACCCAAAAAATTCATAGCAAACTTCTGACCCCTTTTGCTTCCATGTTAACACTGGAAATGCTGAGACCAGAAAGTCAGCTTGCAGAGAGGTGAAAAATGTCTGTATGGAGGGTTGGAAACACATTTGTTACACATGGCCAAGAGAAAGCATTGGGAGAAACAAGCAACAAAAGTACAAAAATGTAGGAGCAACTGTTTTATTAGCTAAAAAAAAAAAAGTAATTATTATTAGTGGGAATTGACATCCAATTTTAAAGAAAGTCTTTACCATTTTTAACTTTAAAAAAAAAGGACAGCAGTGTCCTAAAGAGAAAAGATGAGTTTCTAATTCCCTTGGTGCTTTCAATGAAGAGTTCTTGCCTTTTTGCCTGGTGGTGAAGAACAAGAGACAGTGTGTAGTCTTGTCCTTTTGGGCAACCATATTGGATTTGGATCTTGGACTTTTATGGCTTCCTGGGATAGATCTGTGAACACAATCTAGCTATTATGGTCTTTTAAAAAGAACAAAGGGAGATGCATTTTGTGAGAACACAGCCTTTTTGCTTTATATTTACTTAAAGATAATCTAAGTAAAATATTTCTATCATTTTCCCCATTACTTCAACACCTTATTATTTGAACATTATTCAACAATTTATTCAGTTT
The DNA here is from genome assembly GCF_006542625.1 of Nomascus leucogenys. Taxonomy (NCBI): domain Eukaryota; kingdom Metazoa; phylum Chordata; class Mammalia; order Primates; family Hylobatidae; genus Nomascus; species Nomascus leucogenys. The sequence goes on from NC_044402.1 coordinate 91,169,226, forward strand.
TCAAGACAATGGTAACTTTTGTCATTGGACAATGTTATTGTTTAATTTTTACACTTACATATATCTGACACTATTCTACTTGAGGATGGTGCCAATTCACAATTGGAAAAGGTGATCTCTTGGCCATTTGCATCATTCTTTTGGCACTCATCAGATGTGACCGTATTTCGTTTTGTGTGAAGTGCGGAGCTTGGGACTCTATGGGGCCTGGTGAGGTCACCAGAGTGATCCATCAGGTCAGCTGGCACCTTTGTCCTCTTTGCCTAGAAATCAGAGTGACTGGCTTCTCTCTCTCTCTCTCTCTCTTTTTTTTCCTATCCTTCCTTCCTCTTTCATTTCAGTCTGCACCAGGCATGGGGATATATGAATATGCAAAAGACAAAACTCCTGCTTTATAATCACTTATTGCAGAGATTCCAATCTGCTCTGAGGATTCAGTTAAAAGAGTTTTGTCTTTCCCCCCACATCCACGTGTCCAAATCCTATCTTACCTTCATTGCTGTCTCAAATGGGACCATCAGCCAGAAGCTTTTCTTTCCCACCTGTGTTCTCCTCTGCTGAACAACCATGGCCACTAGTTGTATTACTCTTGTATCATCGCCTACTCTCTGTCTTATTTTTTAAAGCTCATTTCCCTGGGCAGACAGTGAGCTGTCTGGGAACAAGATTAATCTTCATAACCTCACATTGCCTACCATATTGATTTCTGCTTAAAGAAATACCTGCTGCTTAAAGAATACCTGCTGAATGATTGAGTTCATTCAGCCATTAAATATGGGTGGGTAACATATTCCTTTGGTAGACTATATCTTTAGTGCTGCAATTTGCTGATTCTTAACGTCTTTGAATGAAAGGCACCAGGTGAAAATGTCTGCTACAATTGGTGTGTAGTAATTTCAATGCAAACAAATATCTAGCACTTTGGATTCACCTTCTGAAATCAGGTCAGTTCTGAAGCTCTGGGCCCCTGAGTTGGGATAGATAACTCAAACCAGGAGTGTTCAGGCTAGTGTTATATGCATTCTGCTAGAAGTCAATACTTAGTAGGGAAAGCTTCCCAACACACAATGATGATAATAATGTTCAGTTACAAGACGTTCCTTAAAGTCACTCACTCCTCGCAGAGCTTTATTTTTCCCTGTATTTTGCAGAGAACAATGTTTCAGTTAATGGAACAAATTTAGTGTTATGCTTCACCAGCTCTCCTAAAGTATTCTCCAATACTTAAGCTCTTTTCATTAAAGACAAATTTGGACGATACTACCCTGCTGTCGTTAAGGATTTTGCTAAGCCAGGAATGGGAAGTGTATTGTACTCTGTTGCATAGTTTACTCTTTGATGAACAAGACTGAGAAGTTCAGTGTTTAAATTTCTTGGACTCTGTGCCTTGTTGCCTGGATTCACATCCTGATCCAGTGACTTACAGCTTTGTACTCTTCATAATCTAGGTAACCTTTCTGTCTCAGTTTTCTCATTTTTGTGTAGCTAAAGCTCTTAGAACAGTGCCTTGGGCATAGTAAACATGTGAGTTATGGTTAAGGTATAAGAGTAGGACAGTAAGAATTTGAATCCCTTCTCTTCAAGTTTGAGGAATGGTCAGATGAAACAATCTCATTTTAAGGTAAGTAACTTCTGGTAAGGCCTTTTTCTGACCTATGAACAAGGCTACCTGGCCTAAGGTTTGAAAGCTATTTTAACCATTGGAAATATTATCACTGCTATCTCTCCTTACTTCCTTTTAACTCTTTATGACACCTCTTTCCCAAGTGCCATTCTTCCTCAGAGTCAAATTTCTATCCAGAAGGAACAGAACTGCAGTGTCATATAACAGATTTGTAAACCTAGGTGACATATCACATCACCTCCCTGATCTCCTGTGACTCCCATTCAGAGGTGAAAAGTGAAATTGCAGCTATTCTTTGATCAGTAATGCCCATATGGCTTAAGTGGAGTTGTAGGATCTTTTAATATTCCAACCATGCACTCCATGTATTTGGCAGATAAAGAGAAGCAAATTGATGGAGATATTAACTAACTTTTAAAAAGATTAAAAGAAAGAGGTTTAGCAGCCAAGACGGGTTGAACATGGAAGTAATAGATGCCAATTGGGAGGTCTATCTTACCTTTTTAGGCACAAGAGAGAAAAAGGGTCCCTGATTTCTAGGGTGGTTGGTTTCCAAGGATGTCTGACAGTGTTTTTTTCTTTTCTTTTCTTTTCTTTTTTTTTTGAGACGGAGTCTCACTCTGTCACCCAGGCTGGAGTGCAATGGCCTAGTCTCAGCTCACTGCAACCTCTGCCTCCTGGGTTCAAGCGATTCTCCTGCCTTCAACCTCTTGAGTAGCTGAGACTACAGGTGCGTGCCACCACACCCAGCTAATTTTTGTATTTTTAGTAGAGACAGGGTTTCACTATGTTGGCCAGGCTGGTCTCGAACTCCTGACCTTGTGATCCACCCACCTCAGCCTCCCAAATTGCTGAGATTACAGGCATGAACCACCATGCCCGGCCCTGACAGTGTTTCTTGACTGTGTGGCATGCTCCTCTAAAATGCCAATTTCCAAGGCCTACCCACCCAACTAGAATTTGGGGGAGTGAGACCTAGTATATCTATTTCTAACATGTTCCCTTAGGTGATTCTAACATCCCCCAGTTCTCCTGCTGGCTCATTTCTCAGAATTATGACCAGCATACAAAGGTGCTAGTTGCAACAGTCTGGAACAAGAGGAGATCATAGAGATTATCTAGGGTGCCTACTTCTATTCACACACAAGATGAAGAGGCTATAGAAGTCAAAGAATTGCCGGGTGCGGTGGTTCACACCTGTAATCCCAGCACTTTGGGAGGCCAAGGCAGGCAGATCATGAGGTCAGGAGTTCAAGACCAGCCTGACCAACATGGTGAAACTCCCGTCTCTACTAAAAGAACAAAAAAAATTAACGAGGCATGGTGGTGTGTGCCTGTAATCCCAGCTACTCAGGAGGCTGAAGCAGGAGAATCGCTTGAACCTGGGAGGCAGAGGTTGCAGTGAGCTGAGATTACACCACTGCACTCCAGCCTCGGTGACAGAGTGAGGCTGTCTCAAAAAAAAAAAAGTCAAAGAATTGGCCCAGTGTTACTCACATTGGATAATGTTAGCACTTCTCAGGGATGCCAAAAACTAAAAAAATTGCTCATTCACAAAATGTGTTTGAGGTGCAAATTGTTTCTTTTGCCAACATACATAGCATTTTCAAAAATATCAAGGCAAGGTAATTCCTTGCTATTAATATGGTGTGAGGTAGGAGTCCAATTTCTTTCTTTTGCATTTGGATATCTAGTTGTTTCCATGCCGTTTGTTGAAAAGTCTGTTCATTCCTCCATTGGATTGTCTTGGCATGCTTGTCAAAAATGAATTGACCATGTAAGCGTTTATTTCTGGGCTCTCACTTCTCTTCCACTGATCCATATTTCTATCCTTATGCTACACTGTCTTGATTACTGAAGCTTTGTAGTATGTTTTGAAATCAAGAAGTGCGACCCCTCCAACTTTGTTCTTCTTCTCTTTTTTTTTTTTTTGACGGAGTTTTCACTCTTGTTGCCCAGGCTGGAGTGCAATGGTGCAATCTTGGCTCACTGCAACCTCCCTCTGACTCATGGGTTCAAGTGATTTTCCTGCCTCAGCCTCCCAAGTAGCTGTGATTACAGGCATGTGCTACCATGCCTGGCTAATTTTTGTATTTAGTAGAGATGGGGTTTCACCATGTTGGTCTGGTTGGTCTCGAACTCCTGACGTCAGGTGATCCACCCACCTCAGCCTCCCAAAGTGCTGGGATTACAGGCGTGAGCCACCATGCCTGACCCCAACTTTGTTCTTCTTAAGATTGCTTTGGCTATTCTGGGTCTCTTGAATTTCTGAATTTTAGGACTAGCTTGTCAATGTAGGCAAAAAAACAGTTGGGATATTAATAAGAATTGCATTGAATCTGTAGAAAATTTGGAGAGTTTTGCCATTTTAACAACAATAAGTCCTCTGATCCATTAAAGTGGTGTGTCTTTACATTTATTTAAATCTTCTTTAGTTTCTTTCAACAATATTTTGTTGTTTTCTGTGTACAAGCTGTATACTTAATTTTGTTAAATTTATACCTAAGTATTTTATTGTTATGGATGAAATTGTAATGAAATAATTTCCTTAATTTTATTTTCAGATTGTTCATTGCTAGTGTATAAAAATACAACTGATTTTTGTATATTGATCTTGTATCCTGCAACCCTACTAAACTTGTTTATTAATTCTGGTAGTTTTTTAATGAATTCCTTACCTGTGGTATGATACAAAAATATATTTGGTCTTTGCCCCTGGTTCCTGGTACAGAGCTGAAAAGTTCTTGGGATTTCCTGAGGTATAGGAGTTCTTTCATTATTCCTAACTATACCTGAGTTTATGCTAACAAGGTAACTCATGGTGGACACTCAGATAGTTTCAAGGAAAGGGCTGGTCAGGACATGATTAGAGGGTTAGGACTTTCAGCCCCACCCTTCAACCTCTGGGAAGGGGAGGGGCACTAGGGATTGAATTCAGTCATGTGGCCAGTGATTTAATCAATCGTGCCTACAAAATGAAGCCCCAGTAAAACCTTGAAAAATGAGGTTCGGGGAGCTTCTAAATTTGAGAATGCATTGGTGTACCAAGAGACTTTTGCTCCTGGAGAGGACATGAAAGCCCTATACTCCCATTCACATACCTTGTCCTGTGCATCTCTTCCATTTGACTGTTCCTGAGTTGTATCCTTAATAATAAAACTGTAATTGTAAGTGCAGCACTCCTGAATTTTGTGACTAGTTCTAGCAAATTATCAAGCATGAGGGGAGACTGGTCATAGGAACCTCCAAATTTGTAGTTGGCTGGGAAGAAATTTGGGTACCCTAGGACCCCATTTGGGATTAATATCTAAAAATGAAGGTAGTATTATGGGATTGAGCTCTTAATTTGAAGCGTCTGCACTAATTCCAGGTAGTGTCAGAATTGAATTGAATTGTTGGATACCCAGTTTGCGATAAGGAATTACTGGAATGATGTACCTATTAAACTTCTTTGTTAATTCTCATCCTCTTTTAATAGATTCTGTAAGATTTTTTACATTTAAGATCAAATGATCGGCCAGGCACGGTGGCTCACGCCTGTGATCCCAGCACTTTGGGAGGTGGAGGTGGGCAGATCACAAAGTCAGGAGATCGAGACCATCCTGGCTAACACAGTGAAACCCTGTCTCTACTAAAAATACAAAAAATTAGCCAGGCGTGGTGGTGGGCACCTGTAGTCCCACCTACTCGGGAGGCTGAAGCAGGAGAATGGCATGAACCCGGGAGGTGGAGCTTGCAGTGAGCCGAGATCGCACCATTGCACTCTAGCCTGGGTGACAGAGTGGGACTCCATCTCAAAAAAAAAAAAAAGATCAAATGATCTGCAAATAGAGGTTGTTTCTCCTCTTCCTTTGCAATCCAGTTGTCTTTTTTTTTTCTTGCCTAATTCCTTTGGCTAGAACCTCCAGGACAATGTCATATGTAAGTGGCAAGAGTGGACACCCTTGTATCTTTCCTAATTTTAATATGATGAGCTATGGGTTTTTGTAGATGCCTTTTATCAGATTGAAAAAATTCCCTTTTATTCCTAATTTGTTGAGTGCTTTTATAATTAAAGAATGTTGATTTTATCAAATGCTTTTTATGCACCTATTGAGATACTCGTTTGATTTTTGTCTTTCATCCTGTTGATATAGTATATTACATTAATTGATTTTCAAATGTTAACCCAATCATTCCTGAAATAAATCCCACTTGGTCATGGGGTATAATCCTTCTTGTATGTCACTGGATTTTATTTGCTGGTATTTCATTGAGGATTTTTATGTTTCTATTTCTAAGTTTCACACTATTGATTTTTAAATCATTTAGGAGAAGAAAGAAGAAATATGCAATTATATTGTATATTATAATTATCTAATTAGCTTTCTGACAAGGCAAGCCTGCTAGCAATGAATTCACTTGTTTATCTGGGAGTATCTTTATTTTGCCTTCATTTTTGAAAGACAGGCATGCTGGATATAAGATTCTTGATTGAATTTTTATTTTTTTATTTTTAGCACTTTAAATATGTCATTTCTTGCCTCTGGCCTCCATTGTTTATAATGGGAAGTCAGCTGGTTATCCTATTAGGATTCTCTTGCATGTGGTAAGTTGTTTTCTCATAAAGCTTTCCAGAGTTTCTCTATCTTTGGCTTTTAATATTTTGATTACAATGTGTCTAGGTGTGGATTTCTTTGTATTTATCCTAATTGGAGTTTGTTGAGTTTATTGGATGTATAGATTAATGTTTCTTCCAATAATTTTTCTTCTCCTCTCTCTGTCTTCTGTCATTCTAGTACTCTGAAGTGAGAACAAGCAAGATTAATGTGCTCTGAATTAGAGGTCACTATAGCTCTCTATGCTAAGTTTAAATTATTCCCAAAGCCATGGTGCTTAGTCCCTCTGTCCATGGCTTGCAACCCTGGCTGCATGTTAGAATCACCCATGGAGCTCTAAAAAAATCCCAGCCACAAACCAATTACAGTCAGCCCTTTGTATCTACTGGTTCTGTATCCACAGATTCAACCCACTTTGCATAAAAATATTTGGAAAAAACAGCAATACAACAATAAAAATAATACAAGTTAAAATAGTATGGTGTAATTTTTATATAGCATTTATATTATATTAGGCATTGTAAGTAATTTACAGATGATTTACAGTGTACAGGAGGATGTGTGCTGATAATATGCAAATACTATACCATCTTATGTAAGGAAATTGAGTATCTTCAGATTTTGGTATCCACACAGGGTATGGGGAGGTACCTTCTGGAACCAATGCCCAGAAGACACCAAGGGACAGTAGTACTTCAGAACTTCTGAAGTGCTGCTCAGGGATTGGTAGTTTTTAAAGTTCCCCAGGTGGTTCCAGTGTACAGCCACTTTAAGAACCACTACTAGAGGCAAATGTTGAGGACTCTTAGCTGTGATCAAGGGAGGATTAGAGAGGCTAGGAGCCAGGCAGGTCTTTCCAGATTGTGCAAGGTTTTTTACTTTTGAAAATCTCATCTAAGGACTTTCCGCCAAAGTTCCAGGCTTAGACTAATAAATTTCTATACACATGTGCCATTCTTCTATATTGTTTCTGCTATTACCTTATATCTCATTCTCTGCTTCTTTTGAAAAAGTAATACCTTTCCATTAGACCACAATCTATATTTCTAATGCCATGATTTTCATTTCAAACCCAGCAAGGATCCCAGCAGAAATTTAGGTATACATGGGCATTACCATTAAGTCATTGAGAATGATCTAAATATTTGTTTGGAGGGAATGAGATCTTCTTGAATAGATCATATCTGAATCAAGAAAATTAAGGGAAGAGATTTATATATTAAATATTGACATATATGTTAGTATTTTATATATATATAGCCTTTATAAATCAAATAAAAACTGAACACAACTTAAATGGCCTATAGATAGATATATATATATTTAATATATAGGCAAAATACAGAAGCATGAACAAATGTGGAATGTTTACTATAATTTTAAAAAATTTAAATTCAAATATGAAGTATAATTTTTAAAGCTTTTAGATGGGCATAAATGAAAAAGATTGATAATATCCAGTCTAGTGAAGGTAAGGGAAAATGGTTAGCTTTATTCACAGCTGATGGGAAGGCCTCAGACCCTCCAACCTGTCCTCCGTGCTACTACAAACTCTGTGGAAAGCATTCTCTTTTGTATTTATCAAAATTGTAAGTCTATTCAACATTGATTCACCAAATCTTCTAAGAATTTATCCTAAGGAATAATAGATGTATGTGCAAGGATGTTTGTGTACAAGGAGCTTAGTTGATAATTAGGTGACGATAAACAACATTAAGTCCATTAAAAAGGATTTGGTCAAATAAATTATGGTACATCCAACAACAGAATCCTCATTCAAAAATTAGAAAGTAGATCTTTATATTTGAAATAAGTTTACAGAATATGATGATTGCATTTATTTAAAAATTACAAAGATATATGGTTATATAGACATTTAAATGCTCCAAATTGTTAGTTCACTTTCTCAGTATTACTCTAATGCTTTTACTATGTTCACATATAATCAGCAAAAGAGGAATAACAAGGGAATAGGTGATTCTAAGCCATTTATCCCTGGCCTAGCCCCTCAGATACCTATGTTAAATCTAAAAGAGTTTTTCACTAACCTGCCGTATGACTTTCTAGCACAAGCAGCTCCTTCTCATAAGAGGGACAGGTTAAGGTAAAGAGAGGTGTTCTCCCTTACTTAGTCACAGACCATAGCATAAATGTGGCCCTTCAAGGAAGGAGACTCAGGTGCTGACTAGGAGAGGATGGTGTGATGGAGAAGCAGTGGTGCTGACTAGTGGGGAGGCAGCTGTGCCTGGCAGATGATGAGGCAAGGCTAGTGGAAACAGCCTTCATGCCCAGGAAAGGACCCAGCAGGAGGAATGTCTTACAGCTGATGGGACACGCTGTAGATTCTCAGAAACACTTCAGGGCAAATGTTTCAGGAATCTAAGGTCCTACAGAGGGTAAATCTTGGTAATATACTTTTTAAAAATACATATAATATTGTATTCGGCTATTCTTGAGTGGCTATAAATACCTGCAACTCAGTAATTTACAAGAAAAGAGGTTTAATTGACTCACGGTTCTGCAGGCTGTACAGGAAGCATGGTGTTGGCATCTGCTTCTGGGGAAGCCTCAGGAAGCTTACAGTCATGGCAGAAGGTGAAGGGGGAGCAGGCCTGTCACATAGTAGAAGCAGGAGCAAGAGGGTGGAGGGAGGTGCCACACACTTTTAAACAACCAGATCTCACGAATCATGACCCACTATCACAAGGACAGCACCAAACCATGAGGGACCCACCCCTGTGAACCAAACACCTCCCACCAGGCCCCATCACCAACATTGGGGATTATTATACAATTCAATATGAGATTTGACAGGGACATATATCCAAACTATATCAAATCTATATTTTTTTCAAAAAAAATTTTTTTCTTTGACAGGAGTTTCATCCTGTCACCCAAGCTGTGCAGTGGTGCGATCTCGGCTCACTGCAACCTCTGCCTCAGCAATTCTCCTGTCTCAGCCTCCCAAGTAGTTGGGATTACAGGCACATACCACCACGCCCAGCTAATTTTTGTATTTTTAGTAGAGACAGGGTTTCGCCATGTTGGCTGGGCTGGTCTCAAACTCTTGACCTCAGGTGATCTGCCTGCCTGGGCCTCCCAAAGTGCTGGGATTACAGGCAAAAATAAATCTTATTATGTACATTTAAGGTATACAATATGATGTTAAGGGCACCAATAAGGGATACATATAGATAGTAAGAAGAACACTATAGTGAAGCAAATGAACATATTTGTCTCACACAGTTACCTTTTTTCGTGTGGCAAGAACAGCTAAAATCTACTTATTTAGCATGAATCCCAAATGCAGCACAATTATATGACCTATAGTCCTCATGCTATACATTCGAGCTCTAGACTTGTTCATCCTACATATTTGCTGCTTTATATCCTCTGACCTACATCTCCCTAGTTCCTTCCCTGCTATTTTGTTCTCTATCTTTGTATATTTGTATTTATTTATTATTGGATTCCACATATAAGTGAGACCATGCAATATTTTTCTGTGTCTGATTAGTTAGGATAATCTTCTCTAGATTCATTCACATTGTGGCAAGTAATAAGATCTCATTCTTTATTGGGGCTAAAATATATATATATTTCATACATATATATAAAATATATAAATACACACTCACACACACACCACAGTTGCTGTTGCTCTATCCATTCATTCATCAAGGGACACGTAGGTTGTTTCCATATCTTGACTGTTGTGAAAAATGCTGCAGCAAACATGGGGAGTTGAACTCATTTATATACACTATAGGCTGGTGAGGCCTTGGGAAACTCAAGTTATGTAGCTAAAGTAATCGATTTTTTTAAATTTACACATTTGTCAACAAATTTAATATAATAATTTCCATATATCTTATAATTAATTGTAAAATGTTTTTATTTGTAATACCAAAAAAGTTATCAAAGTTTATTAATCTTCCTGAGTTCTTCCATGTCTCTGTAACCTCCATCTCTGACTCCTGACCTGGAACACAGGCTCTCAAATGCTGGAACAGGTTGTAAAGAGATTATGATATTAAACAATGCCGGAATCAACATAGGAGCTAACCTTTAGCCCAGTCCAATTCTACTTGTACGGCCACAGATCTCCTTATTTTGAAATAAACAAAAACCAGGAAGGATCCACTTTCTCCAATTTCCTCATTCGCTTCTCCCAGGGATGTTTAAGCTTCCATCATCTAAACTATACTTGGGGCAGGGAGTTTTGGCCACTACCCCCTACAGCATGTGCCCTTACAAACGTGATGGCTTCAAGGCTGGGAGTGTGAATCCGGCTTCCCCTGCCTGCGCTTGAAAAGAGTAACTTTAGTGAACTGTGCCAGAGACAAACTAGAATCTGATCCTGAGAACAACTGCTTTCCCTTGAGTAAAGAACACATGTCAGGGAAGAGAAGCACAGACTCTTAAAGAGGGGCCATCCAAAGAAACCGAGAAAAAAAAAAAGGACAAGAGTTGGGCACCTGAAGGTAGAAAAGAGACAAAATGAAGGATGAAGAGTAGGGGGGAGGTGAAGGGGCAAAAAAAAAAAAAAAAAAGAAGAGGAAGGCCGGGCGGTGGCTCACACCTGTAATCCCAGCACTTTGGGAGGCCGAGGTGGGTGGATCCCCAGGTAAGGAGAGCGAGACCATCCTGACCAACATAGTGAAACCCTGTCTCTACTAAAATACAAAAAATTAGCCAGGTGTGGTGGCAGGTGCCGTAGTTCCAGCTACTCGGGAGGCTGAGGCAGGAGAATCGCTTGAACCCGGAAGGCGGAGGTTGCAGTGAGCCGAGATCGTACTGCACTCCAGCCTGCCGACAGAGCGAGACTCTGTCTCAAAACAAAACAAAAAAAAAAAAAAAGAGAGAGAAAAACAAACAAACAAACAAAAAAACAGAAATCTAGGGACAAACAGGAAAATCTTCATGGTATACCAACACATCCATATTATTTCCACTTTCAAACCCAGCTGTTTGGAACTTCCTCCTTGTAGCCAATATTTAAGGAATAAGTCTCACGTGGTGGTTTTCAGTCTTCCTGAATTGTTTTTACTAGTTCTCTAAATTAGCTAAATGGCCTTAAGCAAATACTTATAATACACTTTTTATTATTAGAGAAGCAGTATATATGCTTGGAGGAAAAGAATAAAATACTAATTAATAAAACAATTAAAATGTCATATTCTTTCTGTCTAAGAGTACCTACCTCTTAGGGTATTCTGACATATACTTGAAATGCTAGCACAGTCTGCCTTTTATGTTAGTGTCTTTTTAAAAAGACCAGTCCAGTTGTCCTACAGATTGGTCCACCTTCTGGGTTTGTCTGGTTGCTTTCACTTGATATCATTTAACTTGTTTCCCTATTGCTTGAATCAACTGTAAAATAGAAGTCGTGTCTAAAACTGTGTATTCTTTAAAAAAAAAAAAGTGTTTATTGAGGTAAAATCTACATAACATAAAATTCACCATTTTAATTGTTAAAAGTGTATAATTCAGTGGTTTTTAGTGTATTCACGATGCTGTGTAACCATCACCACTATCTGATTCCAGAATGCTTCCATCACTGCAAAAAGAAACCCTGGATTTCCCAATTCTTCCTTCTTCCATCCTTTGGCAATACTAATATACTTTCTGTTTGCATGGATGTACCTTGGTTTCTTTGCTTGACCCATACCTTATATGAATATTTCATATAAATGAAATCATATAATATGTGGTCTTTTGCATCAGGCTTCTTTCACTTAGCATGTTTTCAGGGTTTATTCAGTACTTTATTACTTTTTATGGTTGAATACTTTTCCATTGTACCACATTGTGTTTATTCCTTCAGTTAAATATCAGCTACAAGGAGGAATCAGTGGAAGCTGGGTTGCCAACTTCCACTGTTTGACTATTATGAATAGTGCTGCAACAAATATTCCTGATTCCTGTACATGTTATTATTTGGACATAGGTTTTTACTTCTCTAGGATACATACCTAGGAGTGGAATTGCAAGGTCATATGAAAACTCTTTTTGAAAGTTCTGCCAAATTGTTCTCCACAGTAGCTGCACTGTTTTACATTCCCACCAGCCATGCATGAGGGTTCCAATTTCTCCACATCCTTACCCAGACCTGTTATTTTTCTTTCTTAAATTATGTTTCTCCATATCCTCATCCATACTTGTTATTTTTTCTTTTTTAAAAATTACATTCATTCTAGTGAGTATGAAATGGTATCTCATTGTGATTTTGATTTGCATTTCCCTAATGACTAAAGATGTTGAACATCTTCTTGTGCGCTTATTGGCTATTTGTATATCTTCTTTGGAGAAATGTCTATTCAAGCCCTTTGCCCATTTTTAAATTGAGTCACTTATTTATATATTCTGAATGCAAGGTCTTTATGAGGTATATGATTTGCAAACATTTTCTCTCATTCTGTAAGTTTTCTTTTCACTTTGTTTATAGTGACGTTTCATGCAAAAAAAAAATCTTTTTCTTTTCTTTTTTTTTTTTTCGAGACGGGGTCTCCCTCTTTCGCCCAGGCTGGAGTTCAGTGGCGCGATCTTGGCTCACTGCAAGCTCCGCCTCCTGGGTTCACGCATTCTCTGCTCAGCCTCCGAGTAGCTGGACTACAGACACCGCACCACGGTAATTTTTTGCATTTTATAGAGGGTTTCACCTGTTAGCAGGATGTTCGATCTCCTGACCTCTTATCCGCCCGCCTCAGCCTCCCAAAGTGCTGGATTACAGGCGTGAGCCATCTGGCAAAAATATTTTTATGAAGACCAATTTATCTATTTATTTCTTTGGTTGCTTGTGCTTTGGGTGGTGTCATATTTAAGAAACCATTGCTTAATCCAAAGTCATGAAGATTTACACCTATGCTTCTTTCTAAAAGTTTTATAGTTTTGGCTCTTATATTTAAGTCTTTGATCTACTTTGAGTTAATGTCCGTATATGGTGTCAGAAAGAGGTTCAAGTTCTTTTTTCTGCATGTGGGTATCCATTTGTTCCAGCACCATTTGTCAAACTTTCTGTATTCTAATTAGATATTTCTGACCACATTACATCATAGGTGATGTTAGACACTCCACTTTGAATCCCATCAGAAGATATTACCTTGGTGAACCACCATTAGAAATAACTGTTTATTCAGCGTCATGACTATCAGATCCCCCCAATGTTCAGTGATATTTTCCTTTGTGATTAGAAAGTAATTTGTGTGGTGTTAATCTGGGGCCAAAAGAATGTCGAGTTATTAATTAAATATTCTCCTAATGGCTTTAACAAGTAATTTTACTACTTGTTCTCATCACCAAGTAATCATCTGGTTTCTGTTCTGTAAAATAAAGGATTAGAGAAGATTATCTCAAACTTCACTTTTTTTTTTTTTTTTTTTGAGACGGAGTCTCGCTCTCTCGCCCAGGCTGGAGTGCAGTGGCTCACTGCAAGCTCCGCCTCCCGGGTTCACGCCATTCTCCTGCCTCAGCCTCTCCGAGTAGCTGGGACTACAGGCGCCCGCCACCACGCCCGGCTAATTTTTTTGTATGTTTTTAGTAGAGACGGGGTTTCACCGTGGTCTCGATCTCCTGACCTCGTGATCCGCCCGCCTTGGCCTCCCAAAGTGCTGGGATTACAAGCGTGAGCCACCGCGCCCGGCCTCAAACTTCACTTTTAGCTTTATATTACTTTATTATCTTAGTCTCTATGTTGGGTTTATTTGCATTGAGCTATATTTTTTTCTACAGTAACAAAATGAGATGGTTACTTCAAATGACTAAGGCAGTGGACATTTATCTCCAGGAAGAGGTGGCAATCTCTTAGTGAATGATATTTTAAGGAAACATAATTTGTTTTCTCTTTTCCTTCCTTCCTTTCTTTCTTTTCTCTTTCTTTCTCTTCTTCTTTCTCCTTCCTTCCTTCCTCCTTCCCTTCCTCCCTCCCTCCTTTCCTCCCTCCATCCCTCTCTGTCTTTCTCCCTTCCCTTTCTTGCTTGCTTTCTTTCTTTCTTTCTCTTCTCTCTCTCTTTCTTTCTTTCTTTCTTTCTTTCTTTCTTTCTTTTTCTTTCTTTCTGCTGCTCCTCGTGGAGCAGGGCTAACTCACAGGCAGTGTGCCCAAAGTTGGCTGAGACATGCTATTCTTTCTCCCACGTTTGTTTTGTCCTTTTATTATTTTATTGTGGCTACTCAAAAGGCTGATATGATAACTGCCTCAGTCATTGAGTCATATTTTAAGGCAATGACACTAAACATTAGTGACACCAAATGCAACCTCTGGAGAAATGTGAGTAGCTGAGATGATAGGTAGATAGATAGATGATAGATAGATAGATAGATAGATAGATAGATAGATAGATAGATAGTGATAGAAATTTCCTGAATCCTTGGGAATGTTTTGAGTAAAGAAGACTGGAAAAGACCAAGGAGAGACAAAATAACCATTTGTAAGTATCTTGATGTCTCAGATCTACATCTAAGAAAACAGACCTAGTCTTTGTTGAATAAAGAAATTAGATGGGGTGGAATTTAAAGGAAGGCAGATATCAGATCAATATAAAGAAGCTTTCTCTAAAATCCAGTCTGTCTGGACTAGAACAGGCTGCTGTACTGTGAGGCAGACAGCTACTACTCCTGGAAGGGTCCCAACAGAGGCTGGTCAGCCGCCACTCAGGAATGCTAGGGCCAGACTTCTGCATCAGGCCAGAAGTGGGCAAAATAACATCTTCTCCCTCTTCATTCATATTATTAAACTCTAACTCTCATTTTACCTCCTCAACATTTCACACATTTATCCACTATCATTTTTAGGTCCACTGCCTAGGGCTAAAATCTCCTACCAGTTTTCTACATGAACTTGATGCTCAAGGCAAATTTTACTAGTCATTCCTCATGCTTCCCCTATCATTATAAATTATTTCCCAACACTCAGCTCAAAATCTCTTCCTAAGGGAAGCGTTTTTCTAGTCCAGCCCAGCAGAGTCCTTGACTGCCTCAACTGAACAAAATGATACCTTGTGGCCACTTCCATTATGCACTTATCACTCTCTATTGTAATTTTTTGCTTACACATCTGGCTCCCCTACTAGATGATAACCTCCTCCAGGGCAAGGAGCATGCCTTAACTTTGTATCACCACCACCTGGAAGAGTCTTTCCTATAATAGTTGCTCAAAAAATATTTGGTGAATAAATGAATCAATTTATGAATCATTGAGATTCCATAATTCTATTGAGTTCTTATAATCATATGACAGCTTTGGGGGTGAGAATGGAGTGTTTGGTGACTG
The DNA here is from genome assembly GCF_006542625.1 of Nomascus leucogenys. Taxonomy (NCBI): domain Eukaryota; kingdom Metazoa; phylum Chordata; class Mammalia; order Primates; family Hylobatidae; genus Nomascus; species Nomascus leucogenys. Next base: position 91,184,716 of record NC_044402.1, read on the forward strand.
ACGACAGTATTTTTGTATCTAAAGTAGTACTTCTCAGCTTTCAATTTGTTATGATCTTCATCTGTCCCTTTGAGAGGATGAGTTTGCTATGGATGACTAAAAAGAAGTATTGACTACTGACTACAACAGTAAAGAGAAAAGTAAAACGTTATTGCAATGAGCTTTTGGCTCTCACAATGCCCTATCTGAAGACTTAGTTAATACTGATGAAAAGAGGAGACATAGCCGGGCGCGGTGGCTCACGCTTGTAATCCCAGCACTTTGGGAGGCCGAGGCGGGCGGATCACGAGGTCAGGAGATCGAGACCACGGTGAAACCCCGTCTCTACTAAAAATACAAAAAATTAGCCGGGCGTAGTGGCGGGCGCCTGTAGTCCCAGCTACTCGGAGAGGCTGAGGCAGGAGAATGGCGTGAACCCGGGAGGCGGAGCTTGCAGTGAGCCGAGATTGCGCCACTGCACTCCAGCCTGGGCGAGAGAGCGAGACTCCGTCTCAAAAAAAAAAAAAAAGAAAGAAAAGAGGAGACATAGGGAAGTGGAAAGGATATCATTTGATTATTGGAGGGGAGGAAGAAGAGAGAAGTAGTGGAGAACATGAGTATGAGAATGTAAAAATCAGAAGACAGAATGGATGAGTCATATATAAATGGCATTATATATATCTTGATATATATATATATCATATATATAATGATATATATCATGCCATCACAAAATAACGTCTATCAATCTATCTATCTATATATATACATACACCTATATATATGATGTTATTTTGTGATGCACTGATAAGAGAGTCGTGCTTAGAGGACCCTAGGAGTTATCAATCTGTGGTCAAGAAGAGAGCACCAAGAGGCTCCTGGGAGGGTTTATGGCATCCTAGCAGATGAAGATTAGCCTACAGATGTGCTGAAGAAGGATGCTCAGTCGTTGACACTAGGCCTTTTCTCCCTGCTGAAATAAGCAGCACCTTTTCATGCCATGACAAGTAATTTTTGGCTCTCTTGGCTATGGCCATCCTGAAGGAAATTTGGGAATTAGGCAAAATTTAACATGTATCTATATCGTCTTTTTACAGCCCCTGCTGCCATCTCTAGTTCTCTAATTTCCCCATTGCCCCTTAATTTCCCCCATTGTCCCAGCTCTCTCCGCAGCTGTGGCACCCCATCAAGGCATCCTGGCATTCCATTCTCTGGGACTTATTCTCTCCTAACCCTCCCTAGTAGCCATGACACCATGTTTATTCTCTCTGGAAAATATGCTTGACCAGTCTAAGATAAATTGTTAGTGACTGACAATGGCTGTGATTCCTAGTGGGTTATTCTTCCTACATTTGCATTCTGCCAGGGATTTTCAATGGCTTAATCAAAAGGTAGAGAAAATATTAAATACAAAAAAAGGGAAACCATTTGAAAAGGTAACCCAAACTTCACCTTCTTTTAAAATAGAGGTCTTGACCTTAAGAAGCTTTGAGATTCTTAAGATACAGGTTTCATATTTCATTAAAATAAACAGAACATGTAGTTCTAGAGATTTTTGTTTTACTCTAATGATTTTGATAGCAGTTGTTATTTGGGGAGGAGTATATTTGTCAAAGCAACTAATCATCTTTGTTTTTAAAAAAAAAAATCCCAGAATGTAATGGGAATTTGGAAATCTGCCCAGTATGCTTTTCGAGAAATGGACATTGATTGTTGGCATCTCTTTTTTTTGTGCCTCTTCCTAACACTCCCTCACAGGGGCACACCCTGCCCGTTGTCAGGGTGAATCTAAAGACACATTGTTGTCTCATACTTTAATGAGACAGAAATGTGTTGTCTCCAAACTACACTGAAAGAAAATCAAATGGGGCAACCACTGAAAGAAAATCAAATGGCAAAACCACAAGCTTTTAACTGCTGCTCTATGAACCTACTCTTCAAGAATGTAATACTGGTTTTCAATGGTGCCTGGAAATTTTTTCCTCTGGGTTGAGAAAGGAAAAAAAGGAAAGGATGAGGAAGATAGAAAAGGAGGAAGAAAAAAATGAGGGAAGGAATATTCCAACTCCTTACTGCTAAGCAGTAATGTTGAGATATCAACATTTTGAAATGAAAGCTTCTTAGAATATTTATTTTTTCCAAATTTGGCCCAGGGCCTTGACTGGCAGTACTTGTGCACTTTATTCCTCATATACATTTTAAATAATTATGTACATTTTTCCATATTTTGTTCTATCCCTCTAGCTCCATGCTGGGGCATCTGAAACAACTATTTCAGGCATTTGGTTTTCTGGTCTCTAAGGAAAGATATCTCCAATTCTGTTTTTGCTCTTGCCTACATTCTTTTGACATTATTATAAAAGCAGACACGATAATGAGCTTTGACGGGATGAGCTGCTGAAATGGCTTAGGATTCAGGATTCAGCATACTATGGCCCACAAATCAAATCCAGACTGCTGTCTGCTTCTTAGTTGTATTGAAACATAGCCATGCCTATTCATTTACTTGTTGCCTATGGCTGCTTCTGTGCTATAATGACAAAGTTGACAGGGACTGTATGGTATACAAAGCCTAAAATTGTGACAAATACTGTATGGCCTGAAAAGCCTAAATTCTTACTATCTGAATATTTTCAGTTTGCACAAGAATGTAAACCAAATATGTCAACTATGCACACTATTTAATTCAGCTGACACGATTTTTGCAGCAAGACTTTGTTGATGAAGGAAGAAGTGTACAGATTCACATTCTGGTGCAAACTATCTCTCTATGGATCAGCACTTTTAGTAGCACTGATTTAAGTGACTCTATAAAACTTTTACTTTGAGGAAAATACTTACTTGATAACATTTCTAGGTTGTGTGACTCATAGATGTAGTTAGAGCTATCAGCTTTTGCTGTTTCATAAAGTTGCCCCCAAACTTTGTGATTCAAAACAAATTGCAGTTTGGCATTTTGGACTGGGCTCAGCTTGGTGGTTTGGCTTTGTCCAGGCCAAGATGATCTTTCAGCTGGACTTGTTCATGTATCTGTAGGCAGCTGGTGGGTTAGCTGGGGCTGGTTAGTCTAAGACAGTTCAACTATTACAGCTTTCTGCTCCACTTGGTCTCCCTTGATGCTCAAGATATGCTGGGCAGGAGTCTGAGATCAGAAGGAGTGAAAGCTGTGAGGTCTCTTGACACCTGGATTCAAAACACATTGCAGCCGTAAAAAATGACGAGTTCATATCCTTTGTAGGGACATGGATGAAGCTGGAAACCATCATTCTCAGCAAACTATCGCAAGGACAAAAAACCAAGCACCGCATGTTCTCACTCATAGGTGAGAATTGAACAATGAGAACACATGGACACAGGAAGGGGAACATCACACACCGGGGCCTGTTGCGGGGTGGGGGGAGGGGGGAAGGATAGCATTAGGAGATATACCTAATGTTAAATGACGAGTTAATGGGTGCAGCACACCAACATGGCACGTGTATACATATGTAACAAACCTGCATATTGTGCACATGTACCCTGAAACTTAAAGTATAATAAAAAAATAAATAAAATAAAATAAAAAACACACAAACTATCACTTCCATCACATTCTTGGCCCAAGCAAGTTTCAAGAGCAGCCCACCTGATCTTGGGGGTAGGGAAATAGACTCCACTTCTTGCTGGAAGGAGCTGCAAAGTATTGCAGCCATTTTTGCAATCAACCACAGGAAGGGAGAAGGGAGAAAGAAGACGACCGCTTCTCTTCAGTCCTTTCTTTCCCAAACTTTGGTCGAATTTCACTATTCTAGTGCCTATCATAATACTCCCCAATTGGCCTGATCCAATTTCAGAGTTTTATGTAACCTCTAGGAAAGACTTTGACATCAAAAACAATACATTTGAATTATAGTAAGAGCAACAGAAATTATAGTAATTATAGTAAGAATTACAGTAAGAGCAATAGAAACGGAGCTGAAGTCTAGGAGTCCAGGTCCCTCTGCTGCAGAATTTAGGTTTTATAATATATGAGATTATAGCATTGTAAATTTTGTGCTAAACATTTCAATAGTTGTATCGCCTTCGGCAGTTTGGCAGTGTTTATTGATCTATATAGGCTCTAATATAGCACAAAACTTTAATGAGATAAATGTAAAATGCTAAATACTAAATAACACACCTTAGGAGGTTCTGAGCATTTCCTACTCCTATCACCTGGGTGACACAGTTTGTTTAATGTATATGACTACATGTTTGGTATATTTGTTTCTGTGGCAATACATAGGCGGATATGTTATTATTCTCACAAACCTCTATTTGGGAGGTAAGAAAGAATGGACGAAGGTCAGAGCCTGTATAACTTAGCGATGATCACTTTTCAGACCTGTTAATTTCTCTTAAGGTCAGTGCATTTTCTTAGAGAAATTAGCTTTCCAGGGGGTGTATTATTTCACCCCATCTTATCCTTAAAGTGATCTGAAATGTTAGATGTGCTTTTACTATGAAGTTTCAGAAAAAAAGACAATAGAAATAACGACTAACACAGAGAACAATTATTGACAAAAATAGGTACAGATGCATTTAGACACAGAATTATTCTTGAGTGGCCTTAATCTAAAACCCTACTTACCATATCCATGTTGAAAACTTTAATTCACATTTTATTCCGTGATTCAGGCTCTGACCTTAGAACTTAGAACCCACACACAAATCCTATCTTTCGTGCTTCCTGAAGCCCTCAGGTGCTATGTAAACCAGAAGTCCTAGCTTTTCCAGCCTAGAAGTCACACTTGGCTTTAGGATTTTGACAATAGTCCAAGCTTATATCTTGCTTAACTTCAGGTAGTCCAATTTTTACCGGGATCTACTTCCCAAGTATTTCATGAGATTCCCAGGAAGGGCTTCCTTGTTTGATAAAGGCACAATGGCTTGCCACCTCAGCCCATCAGCTGATTCTGGACTGCTGCTCTGTTCTGAGGGTCAAATTTCATTACTGCCAGACACTGGAACTGCCTTTCGTACCACTTCACCCCCATGCACGTCAAAGGCATTCAAATCCCCACAGTGGTAGCTAAGATCAGGCTGTATTCCTTAACAAGACTTCCCTGAAGGGTTGGTAGGTAACAGAAGGGAACTTCTCTGATAGCTTAAAACCTTATGCCAGATATAGTAGTTCTGAGAGTCCACAAGCCAAGGACCCTCCACAGTAGTCCTCAGTTGGATGTCTCTCACTTTTGCTGCCAGCCAGCCAATATGTTACAGGGCTGGCTCACTTCTTCCACTGAGCGCTTTCTTGAGCACATTGTCCTTTCCCAGAACGGAGGACCTAATGCCCAAGGCCAAGACAGAAGAAATTACTTCTCCTTGTCCCATTTCCAATCCAAGACTAACTTTTTCAGTGATAGAACATCCAAGGGATAAGAAATAAGCTTCGCTTCCGGTCGCGGGACACCGGGCGTAGAGGGCGGTCGCGGCGGGCAGCGGCGGCAGAAAGTTGGCTACCAGGGTATTTAGCCTAGTTGGCAAGTGAGCAATTTCCACCTCTGTGTGTGTACGAGCACATGAAAGTGTTGTGAAGAGCGAAGACTTTTCGCTCCCAGCTTATGTGGATCGGCGTGACCATCCCTTGCCGGAGGTGGCCCATGTCAAGCACCTGTCTGCCAGCCAGAAGGCCCTGAAGGAGAAGGAGAAGGAGAAGGAGAAGGAGAAGGCCGCCTGGAGCAGCCTCTCCATGGATAAGAAAGTCGAGTTGTATCGCATTAAGTTCAAGGAGAGCTTTGCTGAGATGAACAGGGGCTCCGACGAGTGGAAGACGGTTGTGGGCGGTGCCATGTTCTTCATCGGCTTCACCGCGCTCATTATCATGTGGCAGAAGCACTATGTGTACGGCCCCCTCCCGCAAACCTTTGACAAAGAGTGGGTGGCCAAGCAGACCAAGAGGATGCTGGACATGAAGGTGAACCCCATCCAGGGCTTAGCCTCCAAGTGGGACTACAAAAAGAACGAGTGGAAGAAGTGAGAGATGCTGGCCTGCGCCTGCGCCTGGCTCTGTCACCGCCATGCAACTCCATGCCTATTTACTGGAAACCTGTTATGCCAAACAGTTGTGCCACTGCTAATAAATGACCAGTTTACCTGAAAACAAAACAAAACAAAACAAATAAGCTTCATAGGGCAGGGGCTTTTTGTGTTTGTCACTGACATACTCCAAGCGACTAAAATAGTGCCTGAGCCTAGAAGGCCTTCAATAATAATTGAGCAATCGAATAAAATGGTTTATTTTTCTAAAACAAACTAATAAAGACTCAGTAACTGTTTAGTTACGTAATTCAGAACAACATCAGAAAAGCTTGGTCCAACATGGGAATTTGCAAACCTAGTCCACTCCCTTTAGGGTATCTTCTCCAGCATAAGATAAATGCATACCTCCATATCGCTTCTGCCCAAGTAGCTCTCCACTCCTTACCTCCTCTTTCTGAAGGCTCACCCAGGATGACACAAAAGCACCACTCAAGAATAGTTTTAGACACAATGAAATCTAACTCCTTATTCAGAAAGGAAACATTCTCCTAAAGGATACAATCCACAGAAATGTATCTCCATCCTCAATGGAGACAAATTTTCATAGTTTAACTCCTCAAAGTCTTAATTGTCTGAATTCCAAATTGGGTCCTGCTGAATTTCTCTTAAGTGTCCAACACAGTGATTATTTCTCGAAACAGTGATTTTCTCAAAAACTAAACCATAAACTCTACATTTAGAGACACAAAAACACTCTTCTCACTTCAAATTGGCAGTTTTCCCTCTTCATGGGCATCAAAGTTTCCAAAAATATCTTGGGGCCCAATTTCAGCAGAGCACCAACTTTCTAGCATATGTTGCTCAGTCACTGTCTAGATTCTAGAATGTAAGCCAAACCTTTGTGATGGGTGGAAAATTCCTCTGGTCTGAATCAGCAGAGCTTCTCTCTCTGCCTCCACCCCTTTGTCACTCAAGGACATTGCAATGATCTACATTTGCTCTTTCTGGGTATTCGTACTGTGTGTAGACCTTTGCTGCTTAATCAGCTTTCAACCAATGGATTCATGTCAGTGAACTGATAGGTCAACCCAAAGGAGGAGAGAATGTACCTTGTTTCACGAAAGATCATCTTTTCTTCTTGTGTACCGGTTATCTATTATTATTTACCTACAAAAATAATTATTGCTCTTCTTCACGATCCTCCAACTGTTCTGATCTGTGGTAACTATGAAAATGCACCTTTCAGATTTCTGCCTGTGGGCACCCTTGGCTGCTGTGCTCTGAAATCATCATTGTATTTGAGCCAAAGTCGTGCTTCCTACAGGCTGCTTTTGGCCAATGACCGAGCATTACAGGAATACTAAGGCAGACCTGCTTCTGAGAGTCACAGAGCTCCTCTGATACGCAACTCTGACTGTAGGATTTCCCAATATTTGCCAAACTTTCTTAGAGCTAAACTGAAGTCTAGGGCGATTCTCCCAATTCTCTTCCTTTTTTTTCACTCATCCAACCAGGTCAGGCCTGGGGTTGTGCAGTCTGATGGTTCTCCTGGCCTTCATTTTCTACTCCCTACCTACCTTATTTTTCTCTCGCAGACATTGCCCCTAACAAACCTCTTTTTCCTCTATCCTATCTTGAAGCCTGACTCTTGGAGGACACAAATCAACACCAATGGTACTGATGTTGAGAAATGGGCTGAGAATACAGGTGACAAAGTAGGAATTTGGGACTGGCTCACTCACCACCTGGCAGGTGAAGGGTTGTCATCCTGGTTGGCAGGCAGGGCACAGATAGTATTTGGCACAAGGTGGTATGGTAGTGGCTCAATGGCTCAAGACTTCACTCATGATGTCCTGGAAAAATATCCTGGTGAAGTAAAATGCTGTAGCAAATATGATGATGCAGGCATTTAAAATGCATGGGAAGGGTGGATGGTGCCCACAAATAAACATTTTTAGGATTATTAGTCGGAAGCAGAGATAATACTGATATCTAGAGATTCAAAGCATGGTTATGGTCCCCTCAACCTCCACTAGCGTGGTGGTCTACAGGGCCAGGTAATAAACGAGTTGGCTAAAATTTCACCCACTGGATTCAGGAATTGGCCATTTCCCAAGTTCCTGAGAATATAACTGGAATCGGCTTAGCATCTGGAATAACTCCCACATTAGGTCCTTGGGCTATCATAGGGGAAGAGGTTAAGTGGAAACCTCTGAAACTGTCCCCAAACCCTAGCCAAGATAATAAATTTAAAAAACAGTATCGCCAGGCACAGTGTCTCATGCCTATAATCCCAGCACTTTGGGAGGCCGAGGCAGGCAGATCACCGGAGGTCGGGAGTTCGAGACCAGCCTGACCAACATGGAGAAACCTCTTCTCTACTAAAAATACAAAAATTAGCCAGGCGTGGTGGCACGTGCCTGTAATCCCAGCTACTCAGGAGGCTGAGGCAGGAGAACTGCTTGAACCCGGGAGGCAGAGGTTGCAGCGAGCCGAGATTGCGCCACTGCACTCCAGCCTGGGCGACAGAGCAAGACTCTGTCTCAAAAAAAAAAAAAAAAAAAAAAAAAAAAAAAAAAAAGATCAGAAAAGGTTTGAATTCAGATGAAATAGACAATAATATTGATCTCCAATTTTGTCTTGGGGCTATGGTAACACTCTTATCCTTTGCCATAATTTTGTCTGAAAAGGTCTGAATCACCTATGAGTCCCTCAGAACACCACACTGATTCATTACATCAATAAAATCATGATGACTGGACAAAAGAGGAAGAGGTGGCCAGTATGCTGGAAGCCTTGGTTAGATACATGCTCCAAAGGGTGGAAGATGAAACCTACAAAGACTCAGGACCTGCCAGCACAGTGAAATATTTAGGAGTCCACTGGCCATTCCCTCCAAAGTAAAAGACAAGTTGCTGAATCTGTGAACAAACATGGGAGGGGGCATGAAGTGTGAAGATTTTTTGTATTGTCCCTTAATGCTCAGCAAATAGCAACTACCATGAAAAAAGTACTCAACAGATAAGTAGACAAAATGACTCACCCAGTTGATTTTAGTCATCCCAGAACTGACACAGTGGGTATGTGAATGAAGTAGGCCCAGTGGCAGCCATGGAGTCTATATATGGGCCCAACAGCATGGTCTACCACATACTGAGACAGACATAGCTACTGCTGTCTCTGAGTAGCCAGCTTGTCAGAACCAAAATCAGTGCTAAGCCCCCAATAACATACTTCTGACCTGTTTTCTCCTTGCCTTCTGTGAAGTATCTGTCACACCCTTTATGAGATGGGAGTGGAACAGAGGTGAGCTCATGGAAAGGTACCTACTCTTGTGACTCCTCTACTGGCTGTCTCAAGTTACCAGACAAATGGATGATTCAACATGCTGGTGGGAAAAGAAAAATACCAATTTTTCCATTCAAGGTTAGTTACTTCAAGAAAAAGAAATGACATAAAATGTGGAGATTGTCCATGAGAAAAGTGAAAAAATTAAAATAATAGACCATTAAAAGGATCCTAAACTGCAGGGGGAAAAAAAAAAAACTAACAAAAAGATCAGATCAGTTTCTTCCAAAAAAAAAAAAAAAAGGCTAAATGAGACTGGTAATATAAAGAACAATGCTATACAAGGAAAGGCAATTTTCAAAAAGTAAGAAGATATCACAGAAGCACATGTGTTAAATGTATCAAGTAAAATTTAGACATGTCAAAAGAAAAAACCTCAAGAAGTATACTTGAGTATCTTGAGGGACTCAGAAATGAATACTACAAGACTCTAAAATCGCTAAATGGTAGAGTCCAGTTGAAATATAATAAGCCCAAATTTAATGTCTTGCTTTAGGAGGATCAGGGGATTCCCAAGCCACATTTTACTTCTGCAAAAACAAATTAGAGGAATTAGATCAAATTGTGATCATGCTTAGGTCGTCTACAACGAATTAGCTAACCATTTATAGAATGACTCCTTAGAAACAGATATGTTTCCAATATTTCGCCACTTTATTAATATTAAAGTTCTTATCAAAGGCTGTAGCTACTCCTTATGGTGCCTTTGTAAGAAATAGAAAAAGATGTTCCCTTGGGAATTTCAGCTTCCACTCTCCCTTGTGAAGGGGCAACCTTATTCCACTCACATACCCACTCAGCAAATAAAACTACCACCTACCTCACATAAAAAACTGAGACCAAAAGTGGCAAACTCCTTCAACTTCTGTCTTCCCCTTTGATTTGCCTCTATCTTTGTGTGTTTTCTGCTGTATGATTCTTTCCACATGTACCCCATCCTCCTCTCCTTTTCTATCTTCCAGGTTCCAGCCATACCCCATTTACATGCTCACCCCTTTAGTCCTGCACTTTCTATGTTTTGTCTCCCTCAGCCTTCAAGGAGACCTAAGTTTCCTTACTTTATTTTTTATTTTTTTAATTTTATTATTATTATACTTTAAGTTTTAGGGTACATGTGCACACGCAAAAGTTTTCCCTCCACAAACTTGTTGAAAAAGCACTGCTCCTCTTTATCCTCCCTTGCTCACCTGTCATTTACTCCTCCACGCTCTGCACTATTGTATTACATCTCACCCCTCGATTCAAAACCACAAAAAGGTCACTTTGACTCACTAAATCACAATAATTTCTGTTTCTATACTTGACATCTCTGCATCATTTGACTCTATTGATCTTCTTTCTTTAAACTTCCCCTGGCTTTTTGGAGAGTTCTATCTCTCTGACTTCTCTTTCTCAGCTTATTATTCTGTCTTTTATTGATTTTTTAAAGTGCAGGGGAGCAGCACAGTCTCATCTCTTTCTAAGGTTTAATGATGGCATCTACTGTGGAATGAAAGATCATTGAAAGCTTGTACACACTTAACATGTTGGTAGAAAATATATCTTATTTTATCAGGGGAAATCCTATCTAAATAATGTTTTAGACTTCTTAGAGAACGAAAAAACTAAATGTCTTGCTAAGCATAGCAATAGATATAATGTTTTTGAAGTTTTTGATAAGATTCTGTACTAAAAACAATTTAATAAAACAGAAATCACCATGAAAAATACTTAATGGGTAAAAACTGCCCTAAAAGCACTAACCATAAGATCATAGGATAAATGGCGCTTGCAGGTGTAGTCAGTGCACTGAACAAGCACTAACATGTGAAATGTAATCAGAAAAACAACTTTCTTTTTTCTCTTCCCTTGCTAACTTAAATTTATTCAGTGGGTCTTGCCTTCCCCTTCCTCTCTGTAGAAACTTGACTTTTCTTCTTACCCTTATATACTAAGAGTTCACTTTGTTGGTTCACTTTAAGATTCTCCCTTGACTTGAGATAAAAGTGGAGGTGATACTCCCTTCACAGTGAGTTCGAGATTCTGTGAAGTGGGTGTCACCTTTTAAAAAATATATCACTTCTACAAATGCTTAGTAAAAACACGCTTTCATGCCATTGATGTGAGTAAGGACTCTAAGAGTATTGTAACTTTTATTCTTATCACTCTAAAATTCATAAATTCACAATTTTCTTGGGTACCTGTTACCTTTCACATTAGGATATCAGCCAAAACTTCCACTTGAACATTCCATTACGCTTGAATGAAGAGGTTTAAACAGCGAGGCACATCAGAGATTGGCTCTAAAGCATCCTTATGAAACAGGTTGGTAAATGATTCAGAGGTGAACATATGCGTGAAATCTCCAAAGTGGCATATGACACGAAACTTCCAGTTAGTAAAATGCCAAGTCAATAGAATAAACTGCAGGAAGATTGCACCAGGCTGGGTGAGTGGGCAGGAGAGTGGCAGATGAGTGTTCAAGGACAAGACAGCAGATGCTTTCAGGACAAATAATCCAAATGTAATTCTCAGGGAGGTGGTCTCCCGGGTATCAGTCATGATCCTCTGGAAAGATGGGCTTCAGAAAGTTACACACTTGCATACGAAACAAGGCTCCTATTTACAGTTCATACGCTACTGTAATTTTTAAAATTAATGCATGTTTGATCTAAAGTTCTTTATCTTCATCAAAGTCACTCTGTTTTTCAGTGAAGGACAGGGTACATGAATTTCAAAACCAAATTTCAGGACCATGTTTTATAGGAGGAATTTACCTTCAGCCAATATTTTCATGTCTATTTGTAACTAAAGTAAGTTTTTTAAACCTAAATTTATTATTCTTCTTATAGAACTACTTAGAAGATCTTTAGCATGAATATGCAAATATATTTTCCTTTTTGTTTCTATTAAGATGTGTGTATATCTTTATCTATGTATTTTCTCTCAATTGGGTGTGTGTGTGTACAGTTGATAATACAAATATGTAATTGCTTGAGGTGTAATTAAAAGTCCTCAAAGGACTTTCTCAAGAATTTTTTCCCCATTGAAGAGGGGAGGCATTGGATAGCTGGTACAATTTCTGCTAATAAAAATAAATGTCCTTCAGACAGGAATTAGATAAGCAGCTTGTTTCTGCAAAACTTGAACTGCAGCCAGTCTTGTACAAACTCATTTCATAAATATTTCCCTCTTCAAAAAAAAAATTGAGAAGATGGATGTATTCAAAATTTTCCAGGGAGGTACTAAGAATTCTGCTCATGATTATCTCAGGAGGACGCTTCCATCTGTTCTCTCTAATAGTTTAACTTGCTCTACTTTGTTCCATATTTCTCAACGAGGACTTTGGAGTTTCTGCATAAGATCAAATATTTTTCTCATTTCCCTCTTTTATTAAAATACCACATTTATATGAAGGATGAGCCCTCTGCTATATTGCTTACAGTGCTATTTTAGGATAGAGAAAATATTTTGTCACAAAGAAAGATTTCCTGACATCTCTATGGCTATATAAATATTTATATATCTTTTTAAACACTATGATTGGTTGATTTTGAAGAGTCTCAGTCTCCATCTGATTTCTCTGCTTCCCTGATAAACCTTCAATCCCTACATTAGTTTGTATAACGATCAGACCCAAAACCTAATCATTACCCAAATGATTTGAATATGAAGCATGACTATAAACCAATGTGAGTAATTTTCAAAGTGAACAGGATTTGAAGACAGTTCAAAGAAAGGAACTCCAAAAGCCTTTTGAACCATGGCAGTAGCATTGAAACAAGCACATAACTTTTTCTGCTGAATCCTTTGAATATATATGCTATAGTATTCACTTACACAATCATGCACACTTTTTATCATCTCCTTCATTCTTGGTATTAATATGCTATACTGTGTCTTCTCTGAAATAAAACTTTCTCACTTTAATATTCATATTAATAATTCTCATGAAAAAGTAAGTATATTTTAACCTTCAGCAGCAACTTTTTCTTCATTACGTTCTCACATTTAAATATGAAAAATATGAAAGTTAATGTCTAAAAGTTTTTTTTAATTAGAGGAAGTTATGGTATTATATTAAAAAAAAAAACGAAAAACTCCTGGGCCCATTAAATTCATAGCTTTAAGTTACTTGTTTGGAAACTTAGAGGCTTTTCTGCTGCTTCAGTGTTCCAATTTTTAAAAAATGCAAACGAAGTCCATATGAAGGCATTCTCAACTCCCATGTGAAAGGTGGTGCTTTATAATAATCCCCTTCTGATGGGCTCCTGTAATTTTCCACCACAAATGAGTATTCAAGTTACTTTCAAGCAGACATATCTTTCATATGCTCTAAATACAAGATAGACCTTGGGGTGAGAGTGGAAGACAGTCCAAATCATGCTGTAATCTCCCATTTTCTGCTTCAAACATGTTTATATGGGAACATCAGTTTAAAAGAAATCAATCTTAAAGGAGAGAATGAGGAAGTCCCAAAAAAACCACACCCAGTATGGGCCAAGGGTGTGCACAGAAGACAAGCCAGTCCTACCTGCCTGTCTTGATGACCAAGGGTAGTAGGTTGGGCTTACTGCATATATTAATATATCTGTAGGAATTTTCCCCCTAACACATATTGAGGACAGTGAGTCTTATAACCCCACGAGCCAGGTAGGATTATTATCCTCATATTTTACAGATGAGAAAAGTGTATTTCAGGTCTCCTTTAGCACCAGTTGGGGAACTGGCCAACTGCCTGAGTGAGTCACAGTCCAGATGCTCAGTCCTGCAGCCACAGAGCCCAAGACAACGATCCAATGGTTTTTGGCACTCCTAGCTTTAACTGTGCCCAGAAAGCATCCTGAATATATGATAATATATGCTTTTTAAAAACTCCATATTGGGGCCAGGCGCGGTGGCTCACACCAGTAATCCCAGCGCTTTGGGAGGCTGAGGCGGGCAGATCACGAGATCAGGAGATTGAGACCATCCTGGCCAACCTGGTGAAACCCCACCTCTACTAAAAATACAAAAATGATCTGAGCGTGGTGGCGCGTGCCTGTAATCCCAGCTACTTGAGAGGCTGAGGCAGGAGAATCTCTTGTACCAGGGAGCTGGAGGTTGTAGTGAGCGGAGATCGCGCCACTACACTCTAGCCTGGCGACAGAGCGAGACTCCATCTCAAAACAAACAAAACAAAAACAAACGAACAAACAAAAAACTCCATATTGTACTTTTATCATACAATATCTGTATTAGTGAAGATTTCTTTTTGATATTTGAATAATGAACTATCATTTGAGAGCTGATTTTCACTTTGCCTTTTGTGCCAATCTAAGAAAGCATTGGCACGGATGTTGGAAGTGGGCAACTCGCCCACCCAGCAGGACTATGCACCTTCACAAATTAGCCAAACACCAAAATTCGTTGTCACATCTCTTAGAATTAAAGCTAGACTTGAGGAAAGCCACCACCAGGGGGCAATAAATATCACATGGTCAGACCAGAAATAAATGAGTGGCCAGCAGCCATATTCGGTTTGATTCAAATGGTTTGTTGGCTTGCTTTATTTATTTATTTATATTTTTTGAGACGGAGTCTCGCTCTGTCGCCCAGGCTGGAGTGCAGTGGTGCGATCTCGGCTCACTGCAAGCTGTGCCTCCCGGGTTCACGCCATTCTCCTGCCTCAGCCTCTCGAGTAGCTGGGACTACAGGCGCCTGCCACCACGCCCAGTTAATTTTTTGTATTTTGTTTAGTAGAGGCGGGGTTTCACCGTGTCAGCCAGGATGGTCTTACTCATTTTAAATTTAAGCCAACAGCTAATAATCAGGAGTGCCCACATAACAATATGGGTTTTCAGTCTGTCTTGAAAAATCAGAAGATCTAGCAATTACTAGCTCTTCATTCCCTCAAAGTAACCATTAGCTATAGCTGAACCCAGCTGCCCCACTTAAATAGCCAGGCACTTTCCGGCACTCTTTGTATATCTACGCACATGTGCTTACATCCAGCCTCCTTCGGGTTACCTACTTGCCCTCTGTGGCATTTTGAGTTGATGAACCTCTTAGCCAATCAGGCTATGGCAAGAAGTATGGTTACAAGAAAGATTATATTGCATTAACCTTCTAGACTTCTTTAAAAATGTTAACTTGGTTATTTAAAAATGGGGCCAGGTGTGATGACTCGTGCGTATAATCCTAGCACTTTGGGAGGCTGAGGGAGGCAGATCATGAGGTCAAGAGATGGAGACCATAATGGCCAACATGGTGAAACCCTGTCTCTACTAAAAATACAAAAAACAGCTGGGTGGGGTGGCATGCACTTATAGTCCCAGCTACTCGGGAGGTTGAGGCAGGAGAATCGCTTGAACCCAGGAGGCAGAGGTTGCAGTGAGCTGAGATTCTGCCACTACATTCCAGCCTGGCAACAGAGCAAGACTCCGTCTCAAAAAAAAAAAAAAAAAAAAAGGACATTGCACCATCAAGTAATACAAACATTAAACGTTAAGATGAGATTAAGGTATTTTAAAATGACTGAACTTTTGATACTGATATATATTTTCACTAATGCTTAATTACTTTAAATCAACTTATTCTATCTCTGTTCTTATCCTCTGACTGAAACAGAAATTTGTGTATTCATCCTGAATCCACATTCTGGAGGCGTCAGGACCCTCCTAGAGATGCTGTATATTTTGTTACCTCAAACCAGTTAGGCATCTGGTCATTGCTTTAGTTGCAGGTAAAAGCAAGAACGGCACAGTTGCCATAACAAATTTACTTAGGTGCAGTTTCTCAACTTCTTACCTATTTCATTCTCTCTCGAGCGTGAACCTTAGAAACATTGCTTTTTGAATACAATCTCTATCAGCTCAACCATAATGAGACTTAAAATTTGGGTGTTACAGTGTGAGAGAGAATGGCTCAGGATTATAAAAATAGAATAATCAGTCTTTCAGATTCAGAATGTTTATTAGTTAAAATGTCAACTAATATAGACCCAATATAACTTTTCTTACATTGAATTTACTATGTAATCATGAATCTATGGATTTCAAAATAAAACCATAGCAAAACATATTTTGTTGCATTGCTGGGAAGCACTAAGCACAGATAATCTATCAGAACAATAGTATAGAAATTACTTTTTTTCAAGGTTTTGATATCAAATTTGCCCCTAATCAAATGACATAAACTTGGATGGCTTAACCAGTGAGATAATCACACGTAGTTCTAAAATGTACTCATTCATTTACATAGTTCCTCTACATGCCAGCTACTGACTAGATGCTGGGAAGACCACTGTGAAATGCCATGGTTCCTGCTAACAAGTGCCTATCAGTCCCCTCTGGCTCTAAGGAGGTCTCTCTCTAAGAAAGCAGAACGGGGTGAAGGTGAGAGTGTAGAAAGTGAGTAAAAGAGGTAAAAGAGGGCAGGACAAGAGCGCTAGCTAGCGAGTCAAGAGTTTAGCAAATATATGGATTAGTAGAAATCGCAGGTCCACCTTAGAGGTGAAAAGATTTTGACTATGAGATGCCAGTGGGGCTGCCACAGGCAGGTTGTTAGTGAGAGCCTTACACAGACACCTACTGGAGCAGCCAAGGTGCTGAAGCCCAGACCCAACTTCGCTCGTCAAACCTCACGCCCTGCAGCAGAAGGGAGGCTTAATCTGCCTCTACACATGACCACATTCTTCCAATTAGCAAAAAAACACTGCATAGGATATCTGTGTCCCTGGATCCAAAAGTACATTATTTTTGACAATTCTTAAATATGTCTACAGGAAAAATTGTCCCTATTACATTTTGAGGCATGAACTTTTAGGCAACATGGACATGAGACTGCCTTTTATGAAGACATTTTTGAAAGTCAATGGAAAATGTATTTTCTCATGGCCTAGAACCAAGATTTCTGAGACATCTATATTTTGCATAATGTGACACATCCATTTTATTTATTTATTTATTTGAGACAGCGTCTTGCTCTATTGCCCAGGCTGGAGTACAGTGGAGCGATCTTGGCTCACTGCAACCTCTGCCTTCCAGGTTCAAGCAATTCTCTTGCTTCAGCTTCCCAAGTAGCTGGACTACAGGTGCGTGCCACCATGCCTGGATAATTTTTTGTATTTTTAGTGAGATGGGATTTCACTGTGTTAGCTAAGATGGTCTTGATCTCCTGACCTTGTGATCTGCCTGCTGCGGCCTTCCAAAGTGCTGGGATTATAGGTGTGAGCCACCGTGCCCAGCCGACTATTATCATATTATGCAAGAAAAACATCAAGTTTCAGTGTGATCCATGATCATTTATTATTTGAACAAGATTATTCTCATTTACTTGTTTCAAGTCTTAAAATTTATGGCTCTACATAAAATAGAAGAAAGCTGCCTAATCTTTTCTAATACAGAGTGCTGATGTGGAGTTTAAAGTCCACTTCATCTTTACCCAGGTTAAATTTCCTGTAAAACACCTGGAAGAATCCCTCATGCTAAAAGAAAGCAACATATTCCTGCAGATCATACGGGACAGAGAAAAAAAAATGAAATAAAGCAGTTTATGTGCTCATGTTCATAAAAGCTGTACTGTGAACCTAAAACACAAAACAAAGCATTGTACGGGTGTGTCTTTTATTGAACTTGGAGTTTGACAGCTTTCCAGCAAGGCAATCTAAGACACAGTATTTTTGTGATTCCTTAACTGTCAAAATTTGAGTATTCACTGTGCAAAGCACTGTGGAATTAAGCAGATAAAAGAAAAGATACAGTTTCTGCCTTCATAAGGATAAGGTTACTTTGGTATTGAAATCTTTCTTTTCAGAAAGCTTATAGCAGCGACAAAATGGGTAGAATATGAGCAAATTTGTGTAGCTGCTTTCTGCTGTTTTCATCTGTTTTTGGCACCCAGTAGCCTCTCCTGGTGTCTCAGAGTCCCTCATGACTCACTTCCAAAAGTCCTCCTCCTTTCACTTCCTTCTTTTATTATGCTTATATCAAAATTACTTGCTTAAAATCTATTTTCTTAAAGACCAGTTGCCAAAGTGATAGCTAGCTATTCTGGTAAACTAATCCATGCTAAGGTACATTCTAGTTTTATCCCTTCAAGTAACATATTACACTTTAACTGTCTTTTTAGAGACAATGTCTTAATGCATAGAAGTCTAATGGTGGGGATTTCTGCATACGTGATGGGCCTTTCGGTGTTCCCCAAATACATCATCTGACGAGCTGCCAACATTGTCTCCCTGTCCTGAGGGTGGGGAAGAAAAGAAATGGGCTAAATCTGCATTGCTTGGAGGAGTTCCTAATATCATGCTTGCCAAAACCCATGAGGGGTAGGTAGGTCCGTCCACACCTTTGTAGGGTCCTTTGCTTCAACAAGCCCAGCCCAGTTTTCCACAACTCCTATCAAGGAAAAAAACGTTTCTCAAAAAAGATGTGCAAGTGACATTTGGAGCAGGACAATTCTTTATTTCTCATAATGGTATTATACATGGCAGGACATTTTAGCATCCCTGGTTGCAACCCACTAAATTCCAACAGCATCTCCCTTCCCTCATCACTGTCTGTCTGGTCACTGTGACAACCAACATGACTCCCACACATTTCCAAATATGTAGAACAACCCTGGTGAGAACTATTGGACATTCCTTTTAGAGGCAGTTAGAACCTTTTCTCTACAGGAAGCACAATATGTTCCATCAGCCTCACTTGAAAGGGGTTGAGTGGCCTTGGATCTCCACTGACCAGGTTCAGGAATACAGTGTATGCATGGGAAAAGGCAGACATAAACTCTCCCCTTTAACAACCATAAACCAATTCTAGCCTACGATCTTGCCATGATTCAGAAGTGCAGACTAAAAGAATGGGGTTTTTTCTGAAAGTAAAGGCTTTCTTCAGATGGCAGCTGACTGAGAACGTTTGGTGGTTTGACATTGATCTTCCTAATATTGTGACAGCATCCATTAAAGAAGCTATTCCCTTTGAGGATAGCACAACTTCAGATTTTCATCTAACTAAAGTTAGAGTCACATTATATTGCATGATCAAAGATCATTTTAAAAGAATCACACATAAGGAAAAATTGGAATGGTACTACTACCAGCTATTTATTGAGTGCCTATTATGAGTGAGGCACTGCCTAGGAGGTAGGGTTAGAGATTTCCATAAATAACCTTCTGCCCTCTGGTGAGAGAGAGGGCCATGTAAACATTCCATCCAAACATTCATTATTAAGTAGCCTATAATAGAGAAAGTAACAAAGCAGCCACTAGCAGAACTTAAGGAGGAAGGAACAATTACCTGAATTTGGAGATCATGTTAATCCTATGGTGATAGGAAGATGATAAAATTTATATGTTGCCTTCTCTGGATTCCCAGATGCAGACAAATTATACAAGGTGAGCAAAACAATCCCTTCTAGATGTCAAACAATCCTGTCTCCTCTCATGCCATGGTAACACATTAAAATATTTATTTTTAAAAAAATTTTTCTTGCTTGACACAAATTTTAGTGAGTCCATTTGCATTAATTTCATTAATGTTTCATGAACCTGAGATTAAACGTGTTTAAGATACTGGTGAGAAGAAAAACTACATGTCATCATAACAGAATGTATTGCTAGTTTATAATGAGTAAATCACAGTTTCAGGGGCCATAAAGAGTTTCATCCTGGGAGTAAAGCCCTTTTGTTTTCCTTTAGATAAGATATTTGTGGGGCCGGGCGCGCTGGCTCACGCCTGTAATCCCAGCACTTTGGGAGGCCGAAGCGGGCGGATCACAAGGTCAGGAGATCGAGACCATCCTGGCTAACACCGTGAAACCCCATCTCTACTATTTTTTATTTTTTTATTTTTATTTTTATTTTTTGAGACGGAGTCTTGCTCTGTCACCCAGGCTGGAGTGCAATGGCGCGATCTCGGCTCACTGCAAGCTCCGCCTCCCGGGTTCCCGCCATTCTCCTGCCTCAGCCTCTCCGAGTAGCTGGGACTACAGGCGCCCGCCACCACGCCCAGCTAATTTTTTTTTGTATTTTTTAGTAGAGACGGGGTTTCACTGTGGTCTCGATCTCCTGACCTCGTGATCCGCCCGCCTCGGCCTCCCAAAGTGTTGGGATTACAGGCGTGAGCCACCGCGCCCGGCTCTACTAAAAAAATACAAAAAAAAATTAGCCGGGCGTGGTGGCAGGCGCCTGTAGTCCCAGCTACTCGGAGAGGCTGAGGCAGGAGAATGGCGTGAACCCGAGAGGCGGAGCTTGCAGTGAGCCGAGATTGCGCCACTGGACTCCAGCCTGGGGGACAGAGCGAGACTCCATCTCAAAAAAAAAAAAAGATATTTGTGTAGAAGAATGAATGTCAACAGTGCTAGTCTAGTAAATAATGCTCAAAGAACATGATTAACAAGAAAATAATATGGAGAAAAATTTTTAAAGCAATGTATTTAAAAAGCAAAATGTACAGTATCTGTGGAAGTTTTGAGTAAATAAAGGTAGGGTCATGGCTTTTGAGAGTATCAATATGTTTTAGCAATATCAAAGGTTTATTCCCAAAGTAAGAATTAAGATCAGCTTTCATTTTAAATATTGAATATTTGGTACATAATGATGCTGACTGGGTATGCTGTAGGTGGTTAAATTTTTAGTTATGTTGGTAAGAAAGTCAATTATATTTCTTCCCAGTGACCTATGAGTTGGTCAGATGTCAATTCAGGAAAATAAACTCACTCTACTGGGAGTTCCAGGAATGCAGGAGCCATATAGAAATGGCTCTCTCTAGCCCCCATTTCTGAGCACAATGTGTAGCATGTAGGAGGTCCTTGAAAGGGTAGATAAGTTGGAGAGCATTCACTCCTTTCTGCTAATGCAACAGCCACAGTCCTTAGTGATTCTCCCCGTGAACCACGTTTGATATAACACCCTGTGGTCATTAACAATAACAACTCTCATCATTATGCATTTATTGTATGTAAGGCACATTATGGCCATTATTTCATTTACTTATTAAATCAACTTCATAAATATTATTATTTGTAACTTCACAAGTATTAGTATCAACATTTTCAGATGAAGAAACTGAGCCTTAGAGGGGTGAGTAATTTGCTCCAGATGAGACGGTACTGAAATGCAAATCCAGGTCTCTAAGAACTGGGTCTATTTGTTGAATGCCTATTATGAGTGAGACACTGTGCTAGGAGGTAGGGTTAGAGACTTCCATAATATAAGCTTCTGCCTTCTAGTGAGGGAGAGGGCTGTGTATACACTATTCCAATCACTATTAAATGGTAAATGGGGGTAAAGGGGCGGAGCTAGGACTGCCTTGGGCGGTACAAACATCACGGACCCGCGCGGTCGCTCAACAGTGACGTGACACGCAGCCCGCGGTCTGGACGGACGTGCCCTCGCATCTTCCTCTTTCTCGACTCCATCTTCGCGGTAGCGGCAGCTGGGGCCGCGGTTCAGTCGCCAATATGCAGCTCTTTGTCCGCGCCCAGGAGCTACACACCCTTGAGGTGACCGGCCAGGAAACGGTCGCCCAGATCAAGGCTCATGTAGCCTCACTGGAGGGCATCGCCCCGGAAGATCAAGTCGTGCTCCTGGCAGGCGCGCCCCTGGAGGATGAGGCCACTCTGGGCCAGTGCGGGGTGGAGGCCCTGACTACCCTGGAAGTAGCAGGCCGCATGCTTGGAGGTAAAGTCCATGGTTCCCTGGCCCGTGCTGGAAAAGTGAGAGGTCAGACTCCTAAGGTGGCCAAACAGGAGAAGAAGAAGAAGAAGACAGGTCGGGCTAAGCGGCGGATGCAGTACAACCGGCGCTTTGTCAACGTTGTGCCCACCTTTGGCAAGAAGAAGGGCCCCAATGCCAACTCTTAAGTCCTTTGTAATTCTGGCTTTCCCTAATAAAAAAAGCCACTTAGTTAAAAAAAAAAAAAATGGTAAATGGGCTATAATAGAGGAAGTACCAAGCAGCAACTAGTAGAACTTAAGGAAGCAGGAACAGTTATCTGAATTTGGAGATCTTGTTAATCCTATGATGATAGGAGAATGATAGAATTTATATATTGGTGTTTTTGGATTTCCAGAGGCAGGCAAGTTATACAAGGTGAGCAAAACCATCCCATGTGGATGTCAAACAATCGTGTCCCTAGGTCCTAGTTATTTTTGGGCAACTCCACACTGCTCATGACCGTTCAGGGGGCCAACAAGGGTATATTGAGCAGTGCTGCTGAGCCTATACATTTTTTACCTTGACTGTCCCAAACACAATTCCTGTATGATAAGTGTACTTTACACAGCACTCCCACTGACTGGGAAAGCTTCTCCCTGTTATTTCTGAGAGTGACAGAAGGGGTGTCTCACATGTAGAAATCAATCAAGTCTCTCCTCTTACTTGGATTCCCTCTTGCCAATGTCTAATGCAATTGAAATGGAAGCTCCCTCAAAGAACCTACTGCCACCACTGTTAAAAATAAGTCTGGAAAGCAGTTCATCCATTCATGCCAAGAATGTCCACCCCTAATTCTGCCTAAGTTGCCTTCACCTTGCTGAGTTTCTGGAGATGGGTAGAAAGCCCCCCTCTGCAGCCACCTCGGCTCCACTCCAAGACCCCATTGCTACCACTTAGTGTTCTCACAAGATTTTCCTTTCCTCTTCGTCATCTATAAGCAAAAACTTGCCCCAACAGTAATAAGAAAAAACAGTTCTCTGTGTGTTCTACCTCCTGTTTATATACATCTAAGAAAAAATGTTTTCTTTGTTTACTATTAAAATACAAGCAAGCACTCACACACACACAGGGAACTTGGAGATAGATGGTCTGGCCCAAAACTACACAGATATTCATTTCCATTGCTAAACCAGAAAAATACCCCATTTATATTAATGGTACTTGCCTCATATTTGTGTAAATAATAGAAACTATTCTGGTAGGTTTTTTTTTTTTTTTCCTAAAACAAAGTAACAATTTACATTAAAGATGAATAGACCAGGCATGGCGGCTCATGCTTGTAATCCCAGCACTTTCGGAAGCCGAGGTGAGCAGATCACTTGAGGTCAGGAGTTTGAGACCAGCCTGGCCAACATGGTGAAATCCCGTCTCTACTAAAAAAAAAAAAATTAGCCTAGCACTGTGGCAGGCGCCTGTGACCCCAGCTACTCAGGAGGCTGAGGCACGAGAATCACTTGAACCCCGGAGGCAGAGGTTGCAGTGAGCCAAGATGGTGCCACTGCACTCCAGGCTGGGAGACAGAGTGAGACTCTGTCTCAAACAAACAAACAATAAATAAATAAAGATGAATAAATATTCACTTGAAGAGACCAAAAACAGAAAAAAATTCACAAGTTTAACCTCAGGCAAGACACCCTATTACATATAGGTGAAGAAATCTAGTCAGAATATTAAGCTTGTTTGGTGATTAAAATCACATAGGTCGTAGCAGCGCCAGGGTTAGAAATCTAGATTTTCTTATTCCCAGTGTAAAACTCTTTCTTGGGGGGAAAGACGGGGGAGGAGGTCAAGAGAGGTGTACTGTAGTTGGATACTTTTTCCCCTGTAGGAGAAAGAAGAATGGATTTCTCTGTCCTGCCTTGGTTAGTTTTTGGTCATTTTCTAGGTATGTGTCATTTCTGGCTCTTGCATTTTCAACACAGTCGACTCTTGTACACTGAGCTCAGTGTCTCCGTGGTTTTCTGGAATGCTTAACATGAACCTCTTTTAAAAGGAGAGTTACACAGGCTGCCTAAACATTGCACAGACCTCCTGATTCTAAAAATATGCTGTCTGTTTGGTTAAAATGGTTAAATTATTATTAAGGTTCATTTTATTGCAGCTTGAATTGCACCTGAATTCTTTTCATTGTTTTCCTTTTCAACTTCCTATGTTCTGGTCCATCTTTCCACCGTCAGTTTTTTATCTTTTAACAAATTATTATATGCTCCCTATAGCCTAGAATTATTTATTTAGGCTTCCACATAAATCAGTTTCTCTGGATTTTCATTAATGTTCAAACTTTTTCCCTTAGTGTATGTAGTTGCCTAGATATACTGCCTGAGGGCCTGGATCATGATTTCACCAGTATTAAGTGCAATATTAATATTCAGCTCATCTCCCTCTCCCTGATCCAGGAAGGCACTTCTTTTCCTCATCTTCATCAGGAAGCAGAGAGTTATGCATCTGCCAGCTTCAGTAATGCTGTTGGCTGCTCTGGGAATGGTGTGGCCAAAAAAAAATGTTGGGGGTAGGTTTGTAGCAGCTGTTTTACCACATTCCTGTAAAAATGCCGGCAAGCATAGACTGCTCCTCTCAAGGCACGGATGGCCTTCTCCTGCTCTGTTAAATATGGGGAGGAAGTCTGTCCACGTACAGCTGTGGCTGATCCCTGTTAGAACGCAGGGTCGCAGACTTTAGTATATGTAAGCACTACCTGGAGGTGCAGAGTCTTGGACTGCACTCCTAGCTCTAGAATTCTGTCTATCTAGGGTAGATCCCAGGGACCCTTTGGCAGCATCCCGGGTGATTCTGATGCAGGTCATCTGCAGAACATTCTTTAAGAAATACTGATTAAGCCTTTGGAATTAGGCTCATTATTCTTTAAACAATCTTTTTTTAAAAAGAAATAAAAAAAAAACTGTGGCTGGATGGCCAGTTTTGAGGAATGTTATAGAGGAAATTAATAAACAGATTGAGGAAATGGACCGGATTTCTCAAGTCCATTCCTTTCCACCTCTGCAACTCTATGATTCAGCACTTTTTAAATATTAAATATAGTACATCTGAATCCATGGAATTTAGGAGAGATTTCTTGGCATCTTTCTATCTCTACTGAAGATCCTCCAAGATGAAAGTTTATGCTAAAATGTAGAAAATGTGAGTATAGCAGCTTTGGTACCTTCCTGGAGTTAATTCTTTGCTCACTAAACCTACACTCTCGTGTATGGTCCCTCCTCATTGTCACCTTCTGAGAGTAGTTTGCTTGGTTTTACAAGATTAGGACTGAAGTGGGTAGTTTCTGAAAATAGGAGAAGAGAAGGAACGTGCCCTGAGGATTGAGGTGAGCCTTAGAAATGGAAGGGGAAGATTTGGAACATCAGAACAGGGCAGGGCTCACTATGGGTGGAGATGGCAGATTTTATGTGAACAAGACATTTCTGTATGAAACTTGTACAGAGATTAAGGGACAGGAGCAATGACCAAGCCTCAAATTCTGTAAAGAAAAAAAACTTAAGATGCCTGGAAGATGCTTCCTTAAATTCACAATATCATGTATAAAGGATTTCCATAAAAATTTCCAGAAAGCTGTTTTTAATGTGGACAGGAAAAATTGCCATAGAAAGTTGGAGGGGGGAATGCAAATGAACTAGGGAATATAAAAATAGGTCCTTGGCACCACGACTGTCTTATTCTGTTTATGTTATTCAAGAAGCAACACACACAATAGAATTCTAGAGAAAAAGACCTGATTATGTGACAGCTTCAACTAAGGGAAGGATAGAAATTCTGAATAAACCTAAAGCACAACAGCCCCCTGACAAAGCAGATGCCACTTCGTTCTCCTACTTCAGAGGGATGGCCACAGACCCCCACCCTCCGCCCCTCAAAGGCAGCTTCCATTTGACTGTCAAGCAGCAAATAAATGTTTAAACACACATGGAAATTTCTCCGAGAACTTCCCTGTGAGTTATCTTTCACATGCAAATAGAAGTTGTGAATTTCTGAACAGGGATATTCTAAAGGAGGATGAGAAGCCCGGCTAGGGAGAGGACCCTTTAAGAAAAATCAAAGCCAAGTAGAAAGGGGGAGTCAAAGTAGACAAAAAAATTCAAGAGAAACCCTCAATCCAGATGGTCTACCGAAGCGGAGAATGCAGAAGGGGTGGAACCTAGCACAGTGCCTGGTACTTAGGAACATTCTATAAATATTTGTGGAAGAAAGACTGGGATTCCTAGTAAAAGCTTCCTAAATTGTTGAAAGGTAATTAAAAAGCTAGCCCTGTTACAACTAAAAGACATATGGGACCAAACTGAGGATCCAAACAGAAAAGGATCTTTTATCAGAGATCAATGCAGAAACATGATTCAGGACAGGAAAGTAAAGCAGGCAGCTTAGGCCACTGGTAAATGATCCAGAGGAATGTAAGACAGACTAGAAGTGTGGTACAAAGATATGCCTGGCAGGAACTTCCCTGCTGAGAACCCAGGAGAAAGAATGCCTTGAGGCTGTACTTCCATTTTATATCTTCTGTTCATAGTCCTGCCACTCGCTTTTCCCTTTCTCAAACCCCTCTATGTAAAATTTAGTTCTGCTTCAGATTGATTTGTGTATGTTGAAATACAGTGGTCAGGGTAGTAGAAAGGAAGTGAGTTAAAGACGTAGGAAAAGGATGCTGGGCTCGGTGGCTCACACCTGTAATCCCAGCACTTTGGGAGGCTGAGGCAGGCAAATCACAAGATCAGGAGTTCGAGACCAGCCTGGCCAATGTGGTGAAACCCCATCTCTACTAAAAATACAAAAAATTACCGGGAATAGTGGCGAGCACCTGTAATCTCAGCTACTTGGGAGGCTGGGGCAGGAGAATAGCTTGAATCTGGGATGCGGAGGTTGTAGTGAGCCAAGATCACTCCACTGCACTCCAGACTGGGCAACAGAGTGAGACTCTGTCTCAAAAAAAAAAAAAAAAAAGACATAGGAAAAGGCTAGGATACAAAGGCACAGTCTTTGATGGAGGCATTTTCTTTCTCTTTGACTCCTAAACGTTGGCTTAAGACAGACTCAAAATTTGTCATCAGATTTAGCTGGTGTAACATGCTGTAGTTTTTCATGGGTGCAGGGGCAGATCTTTCACTATATGTATATTCAGGTAAACTTTATTGGTTAGTGATACGGTTTGGCTGTGTCACCAACCCAAATCTCATTTTGAATTGTAGTTCCCATAATCCCCACGTGTCGTGGGAGAGACCCAGTGGGATGTAATTTAGTCACAGGAGTGGTTACCCTCATGCTGTTTTCATGACAGTGAGTGAGTTCTCACAAGATCTAATGGTTTTATAAGAGGCTTTTCCCCCTTTTGCTTGGCACTGCTCCTTGCTGCTGCCATGTGAAGAAGGACATGTTTGCTTTCCCTTCCACCATGATTGTAACTTTCCTGAGGCCTCACCAGTCATGCTGAACAGTGAGTCAATTAAATCTCTTTCCTTTATAAATTACCCAGTCTCGAGTATGTCTTTATTAGCAGTGTGAGAACAGACTAATACAATTAGTAAACCTTGAGCTCTGAACCTGGGAGGCAGATGTTGCAGTGAGCCAAGATTGCGCCACTGCACTGACCCAGTCTCAAAAAAAAGAAAAAAAAAATATCTAGTAAACCTTGAGCTCCAGCAACAAGCATTTCCTGCCTCCCTTTATGTTAGACCACAGCATTAAGAGAAGCAGCCGCACTATCCTGGCCCTTCTCAACCTTGATAGACACACAGGATTATTCATTTGCTTGAAAGAAAAGGACAGGGTGCTATGAGAGTTCTTAACATGGACATATACCTGAGGAGATTATATTTAAGCTAAGACTTGATGAGTCAGTAAGATTTCACCAGTAGTGAAGAGGAAAGATGAGGGCTTTTTTGAGCAGAATGAATGGCATGTGCAAGAACAGTGACAGTTTCCAAATGACAATTTAGGAGGGCCTTAGAGGTAGCAATTTGACTCAGTGGTGGGCTAGAAGCTGTTTGTGCATAGTATTCTATATAAGATTCCTAATATATCAATTTTGCATATCAAATAAAGGATGGACTTCATGCATATTATAAGGAATAAAGACACCCAAATCTCCCCTTGTGCTGCTACCTTGCGGGGGCCATGATATAGTTCTGGCATATTTAAAGACTTAAAGATATAAAAGAAGGTAATTTTAGCTGGAGCATAGAATGTTAATGGTAGACTGGCTGAAGATGTACCTAAAATTTAGGCAGAGCCAGAGAGGTATTGTAGGAATATTACAAATTTTTAATTTTATCCTAAATGTAATGGGAAGCCATTATGGGTTTTAAGCTGGAGAGTAGCATGATCCGATTTATGTGTAAGAAGATCACTATAGCTCCTGGATAGAAATGGATTGCAAGGGACAAGGAGCTAACATCTGTTGAGTTTCTGTGTGTGCCTATCCCTGAACAATATGTATGCATTACTTCATTTAATTCTCACAATAGTTGTGAGAAGTGTGAACCATTATCTTTATAAGTGAGGAAACGAAGACCCTTTGAGGCTATATAAATTGCCCAGAGGAACATAAGGAGGAGCAAGAAAATGAGTATAATTCCTTCTATTAATGTGAAATAAATGCATGGGGCATACTATATACCCAGTAAAATCTCAGTGATGGTTTTGTTGTAAAATTCTGTAGGTAGATGATGATGGTCATATCCAGAATGCAGTGATCAGGGAAGGGTTAATACATGATTTTGCAACAAGGAAGTTCATGATCCTGGCTGCTCATCTGAGAGATACTGGATATAGCCATTTATGATTGAAGTTATTATGGGATTTCACTCTTAAAAACCCCTCTTATCATTGTTAAATGTGCAAAAGACCTCTTTTCACTGTTTTCATCTTTTTGTCAGGTTGTTTTCCAGGAAGTGGTTGCTAGGAGTGAAAGAGTTTTATTATTTAGAGATAAGTGGAGCCTAGATATTCCATCTACTTAAAAGGAACATAAAAAGAGAACCTTATAGTAATTGACTTGAAAATTATGTTTGCGACACTGTTTGTACAGTCCGCCTGCTTTCTGTTTACTTGTGGTTATCTCCTTTCTCTAATGACTCTGAAAGCACACACTCAGGTTTGCACCAAAACACTATCCTGGAGGCTGTTGGAAGAGTCTGACTGCCAGGGCTCTTCAGAGCCAACAGCTGTCTCTAATGACAGTGAGCACGTGCACTCGCAGTGGCTGAAGAGTCTCTTGCCATAAGCATGAGTGCTAGCTGGCTGCACAGTGCATGAATTACTCTTGGATATAGTCGTCTTTATATTCTGATAATGCCTACCACTGAGGGAAAACCCACTGAGATTAAAGTTTTGCCAACCAGGCTACAGAGACGTTGTTCCACATCCTGGGACAAGTTCCTGCCCAGGACCTCAGGTTATCAAGACAGTGTTGGGCCCCTGGGTTGTGTATCCCCTTGCCCTTTCTCATACATCCCTTAACATTATCTATGATTATTAATCTAAAAATGTGTACTCTTTATTGCTCTTGCAAAACTGCCATGTGCTAAGCTGTTTATAGTTTTTGTCTGGTCACTGCATTTAAAACATTCTTTAACCTTGTTTGGTATTTCCAGTATTCCAAATTCACTTGGAATTCCCATGGTATCTGTTGGAAAAAAATAGACATGAGATTTCATCAGTAAGTGTTTAGTAACCTCCAAATAGAAGCCACAACTGTAGCCAGTGCTTGGAATCACAGTTGAGACCCAGGAGGCACCTTTGAGGTCACTTAGGCCAAACTTACATTTTAAAATGTGGAAAGGGAGACACTGACAAGTCAGGGGATTTGCCCACGTCAACCAGTTAGGTGATAGCCAGGCCAGAGCTAGAGCTCCAGTCTCCTAACTCTCCATTCAGAAAAGTTTTAAAGAACTACATATAGTATTAAACTTTTAAATAAATAAACATAAGTTTATTCTTTTGAATTGGACTTAAAAGTTATGGCTGGGCGCAGTGGCTCATGCCTGTAATCCCAGCACTTTGGGAGGCTGAGGCGGGTGGATCATGAGGTCAGGAGATTGAGACCATCCTGGCTAACATGGTGAAACCCTGTCTCTATTAAAAATACAAAAAATTAGCCAGGTGTGGTGGCAGGCGCCTGTGATCCAAGCTACTCGGGAGGCTGAGGCAGAAGAATGGCATGAACCCGGGAGAGAGAGTTTGCAGTGAGCCGAGATCACCCCACTGCACTCCAGCCTGGGTGACAGAGCGAGACTCCTCTAAAAAAAAAAAAAAAAAAAAAAAAAAAAAAAGTATTTATTGAATTTCTCACTATACAACGACTTGAATTTCTGCTTGACATTTGGACAGATCCTAGCAAGTGTATACACAAGGCACTTCCCTCGGCCTGCCGCACAAATTATTGAGGAAAAACTACAGTTATGAAGGAAACCACATTTTCTTCAGAATCTCCATCTTTGCCACCATTCTCACGTCTTCCTTTGATGTTCCTCTAAGGGTTTCTGGTATCTCAAAATATGCATCCCTGCCGGGCGTGGTGGCTCACGCCTGTAATCCCAGCACTTTGGGAGGCCGAGGCGGGTGGATCATCGGAGGTCAGGAGTTCGAGACCAGCCTGACCAACATGGAGAAACCCCGTCTCTACTAAAAATACAAAATTAGCCGGGCATGGTGGCACATGCCTGTAATCCCAGCCACTCAGGAGGCTGAGGCAGGAGGATTGCTTGAACCAGGAGGTGGAGGTTGTGGTGAGCCGAGATCACACCATTGTACTCCAGACTGGGCAACAAGACTGAAACTCCTTCTGAAAATAAATAAATAAATAAAGATATGCATCCCAGTCTGTTCATGGGCCTTTGGCCTTACATGCTTATAATTTATTACTACCCTCATGTCTAGGCTTTCCCTGCCTCATTTCCTCCTCTGCCTACATGAACTTACCTATACTGTCTATACTATTCTCTTAGGTCCTTCTCTCAGGAGAATATTAGCACAGCTCAGGTGCTAATCAACACAAATGTCTCCTGTTTTTGCCTAGTACCAGATATCAAGTCCTCCCTATTGCAGTCACTTTCTTGGATTCAGACATTTTATTCTTGAAAACTCTGTTAAAATGCAATCAATATTACCTGTGAGGTAAAATTCAGGAAGGCACTACTGTCTGCTGCAATTCAAATCTAAACTTGCCTGACTCCGAATTGTATTTTCCTTTGTATCATGCCTCTTGCATGAGAAATGTCATAGTATCTGGTGCTCAATACTAAGTCTAGCCAATATCTACTGAGGCTGCAGATGCCTCTGTATACTTTTTTTCCCATCTGGAACACATGGGTCAGTGACTATGCCACCATCAGATTAAAGAAATGATGGGTGGTGAAGATGTCTTCTTTTTCTTGACTCAAATTACATTTCTTAACTTTGGAGTTGGCCGGGCGCGGTGGCTCAAGCCTGTAATCCCAGCACTTTGGGAGGCCGAGGCGGGCAGATCACGTGGTCAGGAGATCGAGACCACCCTGGCTAACATGGTGAAAACCTGTCTCTACTAAAAATACAGAAAAGTTAGCCGGGCATGGTGGCGGGCGCCTGTAGTCCCAGCTACTCGGAGGGGCCGAGGCAGGAGAATGGCGTGAACCCGGGAGGCGGAGCTTGCAGTGAGCCGAGATCACGCCACTGCACTCCAGCCTGGGCGACAGAGCAAGACTCCATCTCAAAAAAACAAAAAACAAAACAAAAAAAACTTTGGAGTTAGTTGTGGAAATAAAAACAGCTAGTCAGAAATAACATTCAATAGAAAAAGCATAGAATGTGTTTACTTGAGTTCACTGGTTGGGAAAGAGAAGGTACATCCAAATGAGAATGGTAAGAGGGTGATGGTAAAGGCATAATAAGCCAGAGTCAAGAAATATGTGATACTTTTAAGGCAAGTAACAGAAATATTGAGCAGATTAATGCTTCTGTCAATTTTCTCACCTAAAAATGAGATTGTACCTACCTGCCCATCTCAAGTGACTGTTATGAAGGTGATATGAAATGGGAGAGCACCATGAAGATATAAGATGGAGATCTTAAAGGATCAGTGGAATTTTGAAGGGTAGACAAGAGGTTTAGGTGATACAAGTGATAAAAATGGCATAAGCAAAGAGGAAAGTTGGAAAGGAGGAATGTTGGTTAGGTGAAGGAAAATTGATGATTCTGGTAAGAACGAAGGAAAGCAAATTAAGGTTCAAACACTAACCTATTAGGCACAAGTATAGAAGTCTACTTTATAGCAGAAGGGCAAAGCTCGTTGTCTCAGTATGGATGGATCTATTATCTCTATCTATCTATTTATCTATCTATCTATCTATCTATCTATCTATCATCTATCTATGTCTATATTTTATGAGACAGGGTCTCACTCTTTTGCCCACACTGGAGTGCAATGATACAATCACGGCTCACTGCAGCCTCAAACTCCTGAGCTCAAGCTATTCTCCTGCCTCACCTTTCTAAAGTTCTAGGATTACAGGTGTGAGCCACTGTGCTGGACCAATATCTTTTGTTAGGAGAGAAAGGAAGCAATCTGGAGTTATAGAAATCATTCAGAGTCCAAACTGAAGGTTAGAGGTAAGCGTCTTAGTGCTTACTATCTCCAACTCTAACTCCAACTCCATTCTTTTATCTTTAAATGATGCAAAGCTATCATACATGGCCCTTCAAACAACTGGGAAGTCATATAATGTATAAATAGGTTAAAACATAGCTATCTAATTTAGTGATGTTAAAAAAATGATACAGAAAAAGGATACAATAAATTGTACTTGGGGCAAATAAAAAGATACAGACACAGAAAGAAACTTCTATAGTGTGGCTTTGAATCGGTTAAGACGTCTTAATGGAAACAAGAACTTGAAATGATTTAAATGATAAGGAAATGTTTAATGTGTAACAAGGAGCACCAGAATAGAGCAGGCATCAGAATTGATTGAGTCAGTAGTTCAAAAATGTCATGGAGTTTCCAGGGTTTTTTTTTCTCTCTCTCCACTCTGTTGGCCTTGGTGTGTTATGTTTGCCTTAAGGCTGGCTCCCCTCCTAGCAGCAAGAGGGTTGAAGCAGTTTCAAGGAGAATGAACTTTTCATGGCTGGCTAGGACTAGTTATCTGGAGTAGAATCAGCTCTGGGGAATAAATCTCAAATAACATTATATTACTTTCATCATCTGATTGTTTAGGGGAAAGTAGGAAATGTAATTGTTCTTGCAGATGTTTTGATTGGCATAGTATTTTTTAAAAATTGAGATGCTTACATTGAAAGGTCATAAGATTTAATGTATTTTTAAAAATCACATTTCTGGGTCATCTTGAATAATTCAAAGGTCTAGCCAACTGCCTGCGTTCTCACTTGGCTAAAATTGGCTGGAATGGATTAGTTATTGCCCCTTCAGATGGTGCATTCCAATTCCAATGTGCTGGAGTCTCATAATTCCCTAATGTATTACACCTGGTCTGCTTTACGCAGGTTACTTACCTAGTCCCACATTTGAGGAAATTACTCTAAAAGAATAATTTTTAAGAGCCTATGTTAGCAGTTTTCTGCTGCTATAACAGAATACCACAGACAGGGTAATTAGTAAAGAAAAGAGATTTATTTGGCTCATGGTCTGGAGGCTGGGAAGTCCAAGAGCATGGCACTGGCATCTGGTGGGCGTCATCTCATGGTGGAAGGCATCATATGGAAAATGAGTGCAAGACAGAGTGAACAAATGGGGCTGAACTTATCTTTATATCAGAAACCCACTCTTGTGATAACTAACCCATTCCTGTGATAATGGTATTAATCCATTTATGAAGCCAGAGCGCTCATGACCTAATCACCTCTTAAAGGCCCCACCTCTTAATACTGTTACAATGGCAATTAAATTTCAACATGAGTTTTGATGAGGGCACTCAAACCATAACATTCTGCCCCCGGCCCCCCAAAACTCATATTTTTCTCACATACAACATTCATTCATTCCATTTCAATAGCCCAAAAGTCTTAACTTGTTGCATCATCAACTCAAAAGCCCAAAGTCCAGAGTTGCATCTGAATCAGATATGGGTGAGACTGAAGGCATGATTTATCCTGAGGCAAATTCCCTATAGTCATGAGACTATAAAATCAAACAAGTTATCTACTTCCAAAATACAATGGCAGGACTGGCATAGGATAGACATTCCCATTCCAAAAGGGTAAAATAGGCAAGAAGAAAAGGGTAACTGGTCCCAAATAAGTAAAAAAATATCCAACAGGCTAATCAACATTAAGTCTTAAAGCTGAAGAATAACGTCCTTTGACTCCATGTCCCGCATTTTGGGCATACTGGGGTGGAAGATGGGCTCCTAAAAACCCAGGCAGCCCTCGCCCTATGGCTTTGCTGGAGTCAGTCCACCCAGAAGCTCTCACAAGTTGGGATCACATGCCTGTAGCTCTCCTAGGCTGAAGTTGCATGCTGGTGGCCCTACAGTTCTTGGGTTTTGGGATTAGCCCCAATCTCATGGCTCTACTAGGCACTGCCCTAGTGGGGACTCTCTGTGGTAGTTTTGATCCCACATTTCTACTTGGCATTGCCCCAGTAGAGGTTCTCTGCAGTGGCTCCACCCCCGTGATTAAGTCTCTGTCTGGGTGCCCAGGCTGTCTGCTCTCTGCGACATCCTTTGAAATCTAGGTGGAGGAAGCCACACCAACACAGCTCTTTGCATTCTGTACACTTGCAGAATTAGTGCCACATGGATGCTACCAAAGTTTATGGCTTGAACCTCCTGGAGTGGTAGGTTGAGCCACACCTGAGCCTGCTTGAGTCACAGCTAGGACAGCTGAGGAGCACTGGACCAATGCAGGGAATAGAGTCCCAAACTGGCCCTGGGCTGTGAGCCTGTGGAGGGCACCCTGAGCCCATCCCCTGAAACCATTCTGTCCTTCTAGAGCTCTGGGCCTGCAATGGAAGGGGCAGCCTCAGAAGATCTCTGAAATGCCTTTTGATTCTTTCATTGTCTTGATGAATAGCATCTGGCTCTCTCTTATCTATACTAATACCTTTAGCATGTGGCCACTTTGTTCTCCTAAATATGACTTGTCACTCTTTATATGGCCAGACTACACATTTTTCAAATCTTTCCATTTAGTCTTTCTTTTAACTTTAATGTTGACCAAAAAAAAAGGCCAAACTGTAAAATATTTGAAGAAGTTTATTTTGAGTCAAACGTGAGGACCACCACACATGATACAGCCTCAGAATGTCCTGAGAACAAATGTTCAGGGTGGTTGGGTTACAGTTGA
The DNA here is from genome assembly GCF_006542625.1 of Nomascus leucogenys. Classification (NCBI taxonomy): domain Eukaryota; kingdom Metazoa; phylum Chordata; class Mammalia; order Primates; family Hylobatidae; genus Nomascus; species Nomascus leucogenys. The sequence goes on from NC_044402.1 coordinate 91,220,000, forward strand.
TTTTATACATTTTTAGGGAGATAGAAGTTACAGGCAAAGACATAAATTAATACATGTAAGATGTACATTAGTTTGGACCAGAAAAGTGGGACATCTTGAAATGGAGGCTTCCAAGTCATAGGTGGATGCAAAGATTTTCTGATTGGCAATTGGTTAAAAGAGTTAAGCTTTGCCTAAAGTGTTGAAGTCAGCGGGAATAAATTAGCAATTTCTTGGGTTTAAGATAAGGTGTTTGTGGAAGCCAAGGTTCTTGTTATGTAGATGAAGCCCCCAGATAGCAAGCTTCAGAGAGAATAGATGCTAAATGTCTCTTATGAGACCTTAAGAGGTGTCAGACTCTTAGTTAAATTGCCCCTGAATCAGGAACGGGAAGGGGAATCTCTACAGAGTGTAAATTTTCCCTACAAGAGAAACCTTTGTAGGATCATTCCAAAATATGCCAAAGAAATATATTTTGGGGTAAAATACTTTGATTTCTTTTAGGGCCTGTTATCTGTCATATGATGTTATACCAAAGTCAGTTTGGAGTTGGTATCTTAGTGCTACAAAAAGTCTGTTTTGTCAGTCTTAGTATCTCTATTTTAATGTTTTTTTTTGTTTTGTTTTTTTGAGACGGAGTCTCACTCTGTTGCCAGGCTGGAGTGCAGTGGCGCAATCTCGGCTCACTGCAACCTCCGCTTCCCAGGTTCAAGTGATTCTCCTGCCTCAGCCTCCCGAGTAGCTGGGATTACAGGCACGTGCCACTACACCCAGCTAATTTTTCTATTTTTAGTAGAGACAGGGTTTCACCATGTTGGCCAGGATGGTCTCTATCTCTTGACCTCACGTGATCCCCCCCACCCACCCCGCCTCGGCCTCCCAAAGTGCTGGGATTACAGGCGTGAGTTACCGTGCCCAGCTGTATCTCTACTTTATTGTTAATGCTGGTTAGTTGTATCTAAACTTCAAATGGAAGGGAGTATAATGAACCACGGTCTGCTTCAGGTATTTGTATATGACATGTATATTCAAGGACCGCTTTCTTAGCGATTCTTCCTTCTCTGGAATTTTTTTTTTTTTTTTTTTTAGCTATTTGTGAATAGCTGTTACTTTGGGCAATGAGCCCAGCTTTTCTTAATCTAACTGTCTTTATCTTTTTCTGTTTTAAGATACTTTGAAAATTATTGGTTTATTTTCTAAAAATGAAGTAAGTAAATTATCTCTAGGTTCCCCTTAAATGATATTTTATTATTAGATGGTTTAAAACAATAGTTTGGCTTTTCAATAATAAGTGTAAAAACATCACATTGCATGTCAAAATTTATTCACCCATGGTTTGATAATAATAGCTATAACACTTACAGAGTGCTACTGTCATTATTCTAGGTGCTTTATATGTATTGTTTATTTATTCCACACAACAACCCTATAAGTACCAATATTATCCCTTTTTTTTTTTTTTTTTTTTTTGAGATGCAGTCTTGCTCTCCTAGCCCAGGCTGGAGTGCAATGGCTAGATCTCGGCTCACTGCAACCTCTGCCTCCCAGGTTCAAGCTATTCTCCTGCCTCAGCCTCCTGAGTAGCTGGGATTACAGGCATACACCACCACGCCTGGCTAATTTTTCGAATTTTTAGTAGAGACGGGGTTTCACCATGTTGGCCAGGCTGGTCTTGAACTCCTGACCTCAGGTGATCCACCCGCTTCAGCCTCCTAAAGTGCTGGGATTACAGGCGTGAGCCACCTTGCCTGGCCATATTATCCCCTTTTTATAGATGAGGGATTTACCGTACTTACTTTAGTACACATCTATATTCAGTATTGGAAAAATAAGCCATGTTTGGCAGGGCTTATCAGTGAGGCTAGGAATTTGGCCAGTTAAAGCAGGAAACCAACAGAAGAAAGGGAAGTAGTAGCAGAAGCTTGTTTAGAGGTTTCCTGAACCTTACTCTATTCTCCAAACAGAAGAATTTCAAAAAAAGGCTTAGGCAATTCTTTTAAGCTGTTAGTCAAAGGAGAATTACTTTCTTTTTAGTTCTAGGTCAACAAATAATCTCCTAGTTTTTGTGAAGGTGCAATCTGGAATTTCTATATATATATATATATATTATTTTATTTCATTTATTTTATTTTTTTGAGATGTAGTATCACTCTGTTGCCAGGCTGGAGTGCAGTGGCGCAATCTTGGCTCACTGCAACCTCGGCCTCCTAGGTTCGAGCAATTCTCCTGCTTCAGCCTCCCGAGTAGCTGGGATTACAGGTGTGTGCCACCACGCCCAGCTAATTGTTGTATTTTTAGTAGAGACAGGTTTTAACTGTGTTAACCAGGATGGTCTCAATCTCCTGACCTTGTGATCCGCTTGCCTCAGCCTCCCAAAGTGCTGGGATTACAGGTGTGAGTCCACCGCACCCCGCCTATATATGGATTTTATTATGATCTTGAAACATTAGCCTTTTGTAATCTTCGACACAACAGAGAAGCTCAGGAACACAGAAGCACAGGAACCCTTCTTCAAGTTAGAATAAGAACAAAGTGCACAATTTCCAATTATTCCTTTTGATGGCTGATTACCTGATGATGGCTATGGGACAGCAACTCTTTGTAGTGTAGCTGCACTTAGGAGCAAAAAGGAAGACTAAGAGTAAGTAGATCTGACAACCCAACCATAGTTAATGTGGAGAGCTTTTTTCTATTTGTAGATATTTTGGTGGACTACTTATTGTATGTATACAAATGTTTTTATACTTTTTACATGATGATTACATGAGTTTATGTGATGATATGAGTCAATTTAACATAACTGAAACTCCAAAGTTGTGTAATAGTTACAAAGTTGTAGAATAAAAATATCTTTAAAGATTAAAAAATTATATAAGATGAAGAAAAGAACCAAATGAAAGTACTGAGTCACATTTTTATTCTATTTATAATAGTTTCTTTGCTGTCTATAACCTTTTCATTAGCCTTCTCAAACAAGGGGTTAAATTTCAGTGGACTCAATTCTTCCAAATTTTGGGAGTAATATCTATCCATTCTCACCAAAAGCAGAAAGTCTAGAAACTACCAGAAAATAAAACTCTAGAAACTCTAGAAAATAATCTATTACTAGGTTACCTTTCTTATTTGTTAAGTGTACTATAAAGGCTTTAAACCTTTAAATAGCTAAAATAATTTTCATAGGGCCGGGCACGGTGGCTCATGCTTGTAATCCCAGCACTTTGGGAGGCCGAGGCGGGTGGATCACGAGGTCAGGAGATCGAGACCACGGTGAAACCCCGTCTCTACTAAAAATACAAAAAAAATAGCCGGCGTGGTGGCGGGCGCCCGTAGTCCCAGCTACTCGGAGAGGCTGAGGCAGGAGAATGGCGTGAACCCGGGAGGCGGAGCTTGCAGTGAGCCGAGATTGCGCCACTGCACTCCAGCCTGGGCGACAGAGTGAGACTCCGTCTAAAAAAAAAAAATATATATATATATATATATATAATAATAATTTTCATAAGAAACTCAGAGAAATTAAGGGAAAAACTGAGAGGAAAACAGTAACTGGATTGTCAGTTGCTTTGTGTTGTTGAGAAAAAGGAGGCAGTTAAAACTGATAACAAATTGCAGCTAATATATTGGACAATATTAAAGTCTGCAAGTTATTAACAAGTCAGAGTTAGGCAAGGGTAATATTTGTTACCTTTCCTCCGAAACTTGATGTCTCTATTCCTGAATATATCATTACTTTGATTCATTAACATTTTTGGACAAGTAACATTAGTAATAAAAGCCATCTAAGTAGTTTGCCATTGTCCTGTCTTTTTTTTTTTTAAATAAAAAAGGTGACTGTATGTTTTACACATGATAGTTTTTTCCATGTTCTTCTGGTTAAAGACCAGATAGAAAAAAAAAAAAAACTTAAAACACGGCAAGGCTGTAACATGCCAAAGGTCACATAACCTGTAGGTACAGCCAGATTTCCTAATTATTAATCTATTGAAATATTTTACAGTTCACTAATTACTAAATCCGGTTATCAATTAATGACGCACCTGACATACACCCTTCTAGTTTCATAAAAATCATCTCATTAGGCTGGGCGCGGTGGCTCATGCCTGTCATCCCAGCAATTTGGGAGGCCCAGGGGGTGCGGATCCCTCGAAACCAGCCTGGGCAACCTGGAGAAACCCCGTCTCTACCAAAAATACAAAAAAAAACGAAAACAAAAACAAAAAAAAGCAGGTGCTGGCTGAGTTGGGAGGATCACCGGGGCCCCTGAGTTCAAGGCTGCGGTGAGCCGTGATCGCGCCACTGCACTTCAGCCTGGGTGACAGAGTGAGACCCTTTCTCAAAACGAACACACACAACAACAACACAGTAACAACACACCAACCCTCAAAACATCTTATTAAACTCTGTGGATCTAAGCCATTTAAACCTAATTGTTTCAGGAAATCGTCTAAAAACATTTTTTTGTCCTGGAATGGAATGTGTATGTAGGCTCAGGGAATAACTTAGTTTATCAGGTTCTTGGCTGTTTTACCACAGGCCCAAAAGGATAAATGGATAGTGATGCTGAAATAACTTAGAGAACCCGTATTCCAGTGCTTCTATTTTAAAAGAGCGAAGCAGTTTTTAAAATAGAAAAGTATCTACAATTTTGCTTTCAAGCAAACTAGCGTTAACGGAATCATTGCTATTGAAAACTATTTTTGAAGTATCGGTGTACATGAAAAAAATAATTTTAAAAAAAGAAAGCTGTAGTATTCTGGATTCCGCACCCCCCCCCACCCCCCTCGCCACTCGTCGCCCTCCCCCCACCTCCACCCTCCCAAGGCTTAAGTCGCATAGCTGAAAGGATTTTGCTCATTTTTTCCAAAACACTTCACATCTGGGTAGTAGCCAATCATGGAAAGTTTCAAGCAAATGTTACATTTGGGAGAGGGATGAAGCTTGTCCGGGGCTGCTCTCGGAGGAGACGCCAGACGCCCTGACCTGGGGGCCAGATGCGAGCTGGGACCGGCTGAACTCCGACAGCTCGGCCAGACTCAGCCCCTCCAAACCTGCTGACCTCACTGCCCTCGGCTGCGGGGGATCTCGCCCATGAGTCTCCGCAACAGCTCGAATCCCCGGAGTGGAGGAGCCCACCGCTTCATCAATGCGAGAACCCAGAACCCCTAGTACCCAACCAGGCTAGCCTCGGAGTTGGCACGGCGTGCAGAAAGTGGCTACTGAGCAGCCGTGCCTGGCTCATCCGCTTCACACGTCAGTTTGACTCCTCTCCCCGCCCCCCACCAATCCCCCGCCCTACTCTCCGCGCACCGAGAGCCGAGAGAAATTTGACTGCCCTAATCGCCAATCAAAAGAGAGGTTGAGGATTTGAGCCAATCGGAGCGGGCGAAAGGGGCGGGCCGTCGGCGAGCGCCGAAGGTCTCTAGCCCTCCCCTGCGCTTTAGCCTCAGTGCGGAGCCTTAGGCGGTGCGAAGAGAACCGGTCGCGGCAATCCTACGGGGGAGCAGCAGCAGCAGTACCCGCATCCGCTGCGGGAGTCCAAGCCGGAACCACACCCACGTAGCTGACCTTTCCTCTTCTGTCATCTCACCACCCCACTACCGCGTTCCCCGAGGAAGCCGGCCGCCCACGCCTGGAGCATCCTCCCCCGTTGAGCGGGCGCTGACGGACCCGGCGGCATGATGCGGCTGCGAGGCTCAGCGATGCTGCGGGACTTGCTCCTGCGGTCGCCCGCCGGCATGAGCGCGACTCTGCGGCGGGCACAGCCCCTGGTCACCCTGTGCCGGCGTCCCCGAGGCGGGGGACGGCCGGCCGCGGGCCCGGCTGCCGCCGCGCGACTCCACCCGTGGTGGGGCGGGGGCGGCTGGCCGGCGGAGCCCTTCGCGCGGGGCCTGTCCAGCTCTCCCTCGGAGATCTTGCAGGAGCTGGGCAAGGGAAGCACGCATCCGCAGCCCGGTGTGTCGCCACCCGCTGCCCCGGCGGCGCCCGGCCCCAAGGACGGCCCCGGGGAGACGGACGCGTTTGGCAACAGCGAGGGCAAAGAGCTGGTGGCCTCAGGTGAAAAGTGAGTGTCTCTGCGAGGCGCAGGAGGCCTCGTTCCGCTCGGGGCCCGGGCTCGGGCTGTGTGGGGCCCTGCGGTGGGGCGGGACAGGAGCCGAGGTTCTAGAAAAGAGAAAGAAAGAGGTGCCGGGCGGCCTGCGCCGTCTGCGCCATGTGATTAGGCCCGGCCCCGCCCGCGCCTTCCCCGCCCGCGCCCCTCCGCCAGGCTCCCACTTCCCTTCTCCGTCCTCGGCGAGGGTCGCCCGGGTGGGGCCGCGGTGGGGCCTTGATGGGCTCGCCTGGCGTCCCCAGCGCCAGAGAGGCCGCTCCCCTGCCCGCGCCGCATGCTCAGCTCCCTGGCTCGCGCTGCAGCGCCTGGCCTCCCGCCCCAGCCATTCGTGGGCGATGCCGCACGAACATCTCCACTGAGTGACATTTAGGAGTTGGGCGTTCAGCAGAGCCTTTACCTTCCTGACTCGTCGCTTTTCCTGGCTCGTTTCCGCTCTGCTTGCTCTCCCTTGGTTTCTGCCATCATCCGGTTGGAAGCCAGATGTGACAGAGAGCTCTATATTTCTGGAGTGGCTACCTCAGGCACGTGTAGAGCCATCTGGGGCACCGGAAACAATGTTTCAGAAGTGAGATTAGGAGGAATCGGGTCATGTGGCCGAGAAGATGGGGCACGCAGTATAGACCACCTGTTTGCATTAGGGACCAGCTTTGGCTTGTCAGGTCTTCCGTGAGATGGGGAGATTTTTAGAAATAAAAGTTAAATAGCCAAGATGAAATGTGACATAATACACTAACTCAGAAATCTGAGTTAAGTAGGTTTTGTGACTTAATTGTGATAGGATGTTGACTCATCCTGTACGTGTACAGCACAGTAGTTTAGTCTTAAAGCAACATTGGTTTTTCTTAATATGCAAAGCAGTCTCCTAAATATTTTTGTCTTGTGGAATACAAATGGACCACTTTATTTTCCCAAAATGGGTAAAAATTTACTGGTCTGCTTTCATTATACCTTACTCTTTTTCTGGCTTTGTACGCTGACACTGTAACCTGTTTTGCTTCCCTTTTATTTCTGCTGCTATTTCCAGCTCTACAGTTCCTTAAGTCAAACTGAAAGTGAGAACATTCTTAAAATTTCAATCTCACACCTGCTTGATGTTTTCCTGTAATTGAAGTTGGGAACTTTCCTAAAGTTCTTCTCCCAGACTGAAAAAGATTATTTGAAAAAAATCACCTGGTGATGGGCGAAATTGGTGGTGGTTTGTGATCTTGGTTTTGTGCCACAAAATAGCGTCCTGACTACGGACAGGTTATTTAATATCTTGGGTTACATGACTTAAATCCTTTCCAGTTCTAAAAAGCTATACTTCTGTTAAATTTGTACTTCTCTCATGTTTTAGGGACTAGAATGATATTTACTCTCGTCTGGGACTCACTTTTACTTTAACATCATCCGGTTTACCAAGCAAGTAACGAGTTTACATACAAGTGCCCAAGGTACAGAATTGCAAAATGCAGTCACCACCATTTAAAAGTTAAAGGCTACAAGATGGGAACTGCATTCTAGTAAAATTATGTCTTCAGGTCTGTGTCTCTGCAGTGGCTCTAGTGCCTCTCTTTTTTTTCCTCTTGTCAAATAGGAAATTGAGCTGCTTCTGTGATTTACTTGTCCAGAAGTTTCTGGTTTCATTGCCTTTTTAATAAGAAGTCACCTTTTAGCAATGGCCTCAAGGTTGTGAAGAAAGTATTTTAATTTGGTTAAAGTTTCTATTTCCTGAATGATCTGGTTTCCAAATGTAGCTTTCCCTCTTTGGCTCCTTTCATTTTGCCTTTATGTGACAAACATTTCTCTTATCCTGGCACATAAGCTCCCAGTTGATCCTGTTATCCTTTCTAATGCTTAGCCTGCAAAGCATAGGTCATCCCTCAATCAGCAGTCCACCTGGTATGCTAGCACTCACTCAGGACTGTGCCAGATTTTATGTAGTATTATTAAAACAAATAACTATGAGAAAATTAAATTAACATTTTGTAAAACGCTTAGAACAATATTTGGCGTGTGTTAAATGACACATAACTATTTATTAAATAAATGAGAAAAAAATTGCTTCTTCATTATTGTAAAGTCTGTTAAAGAGATTTGTCTTTGAATTTCAGGCTTGCACATGAAGGTTTTTAATTTTTTCGGTTTCCACAGAAATGTTTATCTTGAGAAATTGCTATACATCTGTCTTATATGAAACTATGTGAGTTGCACTGTTTACCTTTTGCTCTGCTGATAAATAAGTTCAGAGTAAATTTAATGCTTAACCACACCAATTTCATCAGTTCACATGGCTGGGATATCTGCGTTTCCTCCTTTCCTTGGTCCTGAGTTTATATTTTATTTACTTTATATTCTGGAAGGAGGCGGGATATAAGCAAGTTACTTTACCTTTTTTTCACAAACTCTTTGAACTAATGTCACCTTAGACTATGCTGTCTCAATTACACAACTTTAGTGTGGTTTAGGATACGAACGTCTTAACATCATATAGAAAAATTTAATGATCTTTGCTCAGTTTTCTCTTTAGTGATCTTGTTTAATTTTGTTATGGTTCATTCTGTCATCTTGAAAACCAACTTTGCTTGCCTCTCTTCATTTTCAAAATTGTTCTCTCTTCTTTCCTAGTTCTTTCTGGATTTCCTCACTGGGTAAACCCTGAGGCTGAGGCCTTTGCCCCTTTCCCACTTGTCTGCCTTCTCAACAGCATATCCCTTCTTTCAGCTTTGACTCTCATCTTTGTGTAGGTAGTACTTCACCTCTTAATCTAAAGCTCTGTTCTTACATTTGTCGCCACATATTCAATGACTTCAGATTTTAAGTCTGTACCCCAGTATTCATTCTTTTCTCCAATTCAACCTATTTTGCATACTGTTATGAGATTAATTTTAGAGTTTTAATTTGAAAATATCACTCTCCTTCCAGAAAACCAACAGGAACTGGAATGAGCATTATATTAAAGTCACAAACTATGTTATGGTTTATGCCAGCACTTGCCCATATGGACATTTTTATCATACTTTTCTCTGTCAAGCTGGTTATACTTATTTCCGTAAAGTCCAGAAGTATGTATCCTATCTTAGTGAAGGGTCCCTAGGAAGAGTCAGAGGGATAGACGTAAGGGGCATTATTAAGTTTTTTTATTTGGACATTTATTTTTTAATGAGAAAGGAAAAGAGATACATAACAGAAATTGGGCTGGAAAAATACCAGCATATGTATGCTGTTAGAAAATAAATAATTCATACAGGATGCAATATTGAAAGTATTCTGTTAAAACAACAATGAGGTCAGTTTCCCCTTGTCAGATTGGCAGATGTTAAATCAAGTGATTGGGAAATAGGAACTTTAGCATTGCTAGTAGAAGTATAAATTATTAGTTCAGTTACTTTAGGCAGTTTGGTAGTTTCTGTTAAAAACTGCATACCTGTGAGGTGGTAGTTGGATGTTTGCACATCTACATGAAGTCGTGATATTCAGAAATATTTGTAATTACACAAATAAGCATACTTTAAAATATATTTATATTTAAAAGTAAAAGTGCAAGCGAAAATGGTTTCAGCTAGCTTTAGATAGTATGGATTTATATTTTGATAGTTCAGCTTTATGTCTTGATAGTTCATATGTTTAGTAGATGGAAAATGAAGGGCAAAGAAAATCATCGAGGTGTATACTCTGAAAATTGAATTTTTTTTTTTTTGAGATGGAGTCTCGCTCTGTCACCCAGGCTGGAGAGCAGTGGTGTGACCTCGGTTCACTGCAACCTCCGCCTCCCGGGTTCAAGCCATTCTCCTGCCTCAGCCTCCCGAGTAGCTGGGATTACAGGCGCCTGCCACCACGCCTGGCTAATTTTTGTGTTTTTAGTAGAGATGGGGTTTCACCATGTTGGCTGGGCTGGTCTCGAACTCCTGACCTCAGATGATCCACCCGCTTTGGCCACTCAAAGTGCTGGGATTACAGGGGTGAGCCACCGTGCCCAGCATGAACATTGAATTTCAAAGTAAGATGAAATGCTTATGAATTTCAGCAAACATTGAATTGGGTAGATTGAACAATACTAGTAAGGAAGTTGAGTTAGTATTTGGCAGATATAAATATTAAGTTTTAGAACTAAATGACAAAACCTCTGTTAAAATAGGGGCACATGTTTTTGTGATCCTTCAGTATTGCATTTGGTTTTAATTTTAAAAGTTAACATATTTATAATTCACTTAAGCTGAAATCAAGGTGGAAAATATGTTTAATTTTTTCCTTTGGGCTTCTCAGGCAGCCCCTTATTTTTGATTTCTTCATTATTAAAATTTTTTTCTAGGTGATGATTATGAGTGAGTTTTAGTTTTTTGTTTTTTTAATTTTATTTTTATTTATTTATTTTTGAGGTGTAGTCTCGCTCTGTTACCCAGGTTGGAGTGCAGTGGTGTGATCTCAGCTCACTGTAACCTCTGCCTCCCGGGTTCAAGTGGTTCTCCTGCCGCAGCCTCCCATGTAGCTGGGACTACAGGCACATGCCACCACATCTGGCTAATTTTTGTATTTTTAGTAAGATGGGATTTTACCATGTCAGCCAGGATGGTGTCGACCTCCTGACCTTGTGATCTGCCTGCTTCAGCCTCCCAAATTGCTGGGATTACAGGCGTGAGCCACTGCACCCAGCCCAGTTTTTTGTTTTTTTAAAAGCAAGTGAAAAAGGTACCAATAACTATATGTCATAACATTTTTGTGGCCTAATATTTATATTGAAATGTGCATCAGTCATTGATAACTATGTCCATGATCTGTAATTAAAAAACTCATGCTGTTAATTTATAATTTTATTAATATTTGGATGAAATTCACTGAAAGAACAAGAATTAGATTCTGAGGGGTTTAGTCTCCTGGAGTTTTAGCTGCGTGTTTCCAGACCTTACTCTTTTATAGAGAAGTCTGCCTACCTCAAAGTCAGCTAATCCATGAAATGACAACCAAATAGAATTCAGCCTTTTTTATGAGGCAATATGTAGGCCAGCTAAAAGGGAGGGGGGGCACTATTTTAGTCCAAAGATAAATGTCACTTTGAAAGAAATTTGCTGAAGATATTTGTGGGTTTCTTTGAGTTTTAAAAAGTTATTTAAAAGAAATCAGGCTGGGCATGGTGGCTCATGCCCGTAATCCCAGCACTTTGGGAGGCCAAGGCAGGTGGATCGCTTGAGGTCAGGAGCTCGAGACCAGCCTGGCCAACATGGTGAAACACTGTCTCTACTAAAAATACAAAAATTAGCCAGGCTTGGTGGCGGGCGCCTGTAATCCCAGCTACTTGGGAGGCTGAGGCAGGAGAATCGCTTGAACCCAGGAGGTGGAGGTTACAGTGAGCCAAGATCGTGCCACTGCACTCCAGCCTGGGTGACGAAGCGATACTCTCTTGTCTCAAAAAAAAAAAAAAAAAAAAGATAATAGTAAAAGGCTGTACTACTTCCTTCTTGTGATATTTGAAATGAAGAAAAATTATGGCTATATAAACTGAAAGCCTAATTATAGAATTTGTGTGAGGGAGCTCAATCATGTTAAATCCTATATAAATTAAGGTTATATTTTATAGTTGCCTGCCTGTGCCTTTTCATCTTGAAGTCACTTGCTAGTAAGAGAAATGCTTAAGAAAGTTGAATAAACAGATGTATTTATAAAAAGTTATTAATTACTAATATCTCTAAGTGAGGTACATAGCTTTCACATAGAGATACTGTTACTACAGTTTTACCCTGAAATCTACTCAGGTGCAAAATTGCTTTGGTTATGAAACATATTACTTGTGAGTGATCACTGCACTTAGTGATTTTCTGACCCCCTACAACGTAGTAGAAGCAAAATGTTACCGGCCGGGCGCGGTGGCTCACACTTGTAATCCCAGCACTTTGGGAGGCCGAGGCGGGCGGATCACGAGGTCAGGAGATCGAGACCACGGTGAAACCCTGTCTCTACTAAAAATACAAAAAAAAAATTAGCCGGGCGTGGTGGCGGGCGCCTGTAGTCCCAGCTACTCGGAGAGGCTGAGGCAGGAGAATGGCGTGAACCCGGGAGGCGGAGCTTGCAGTGAGCCGAGATCGCGCCACTGCACTCCGGCCTGGGTGACAGAGTGAGACTCCGTCTCAAAAAAAAAAAAAAGAAGCAAAATGTTAATGTACCTAGACTTCCATTTGGAAGTGTCCTCTGCTTGATATGTAAATTCATTATAAAGAAATGTTTATAGTAAAAGCATTACTTTCGAAACATGGAACTGTAGATGTTGCATAATGAATAAAACTGATAGCTTTCAGGATTAAGAAATATATTTTTTGCCTATTTATTTCTGGTACAGGCTTCTAAAAAAGATTTTTAAAATTGTCTTCTTGATGAGGATATTTTGAGTGACATAGACACGTCCTTCCATTTTTGATGGGGTTGTAAACTTTCTGAAGAGCAATTTTTAAGCTCTATGAGGAACTTAAAAAGTATTCATACCTTTTTAGGAATCTAAGTTCACAAAATAAACTGAAGTATTAGAAAGATTTATTTCCTAATGTTTTTGGTACAGTGTTCTGCATACTAGAGAAAAATGGAGAAAAACTCATGTTTAACATTAGTGGGATAGTTAAGTAAATTATGGTACATTCATATGAGAGTCTCTTATTTAGTCATTTGAAATGTTTGCAGATACTTTTTGGGATATAAGGTAATGTTAGGCCAAAAGTTAGAATACAGAATTTTCTATGCAGTATGATCTCAAGCTATTTTAAAAAGCTCAGAAAAAGTAATAGAAGGAAATAAGCCAAAATGACATTAGCAGTTGTGGTTTATGAGAATGGGCATTGTTTTTCCTGCCTCCTTTTGTTACTTTTAAGATTTCCCCCCATTATAAGTGGGAAACGTCTAAAACAGTAAAAAACATTCCATAGTTTTGAAAATCAAAGGAACCACATCTGTTAAATTTTAAACTTGTAAATCTCTACTGCCTGCTCTTCTAATATCCTGATTCTGGTTGTATAAGAATAGTAAGCACCATTACACTGAAAGAAAAGTATGAAAATAGGTTATGTATGAATTTGCACAGCTCATGTTTATCAGGATTGTCTAATCATATTCACTGGTACCCTCAAACATCAAACTTTAAAAATTTTAAACTATTCTTGATATAAGTCTCCCTAGTAAATGTTACATATTTCTCTGCCATATTAAAACATTGTAATGAATAGAGTTTAACATTTCTTGTTCAACTTATGTGTATTTTAAGGATGCATTATTATACTGCACTGTAATACAGTGATGCTGTAAGACAAGTGCTGGCACACTTTCCCTGAAAAGCCAAATGGTAAATATTTTCAGCTTTTGGGGTTTTCTAGTCACTACTACAACTACTCAGTTCAGTGGTGGTAGCAAAATAGCCACAAACAATAGGTAAATAGATGTGGCAGTGATCCAGTAAAACTTTATTTACAAAAAGAGGAGGTCCCTGCTGTAGTTTGCCTACCCCTACACTAAAATATATTTATTGGTAAGTTCTCTCTTGCCTTGATTGGTTCTGCTTTAACCAGTACTCTTAAGGGTGGGTTTGTTCTTTTGTGGATTTTTGTATCTTGTATCAGTTGATTGTTCTTCATGTCTCCAGCAATCCTCCTTCACTCTTACCTTCTGTATCCAGTTCTGCTTAGCTTTTTCAAAAAATTGTGGTAAAATACACATAACAAAATTTACCAATTTAACCATTTTTAAGTTCCCTAGTTCAGTGGCATTAAATACTTCCGTTAGTTTTAGAACCCAGATGAATATGCTAATGTGTAAAATAAAAGTATGTAAGTCGTGAGTGAATAAAGTTTGTGATCTCACTTTAGTGTAGTGGTTTGGAGGACATCTATTTTTAGCAATTCAAAAACTGAGAATTAGGCTTAGAAGTAACTTTAAAGAACATTTAATTCCAGCTCATTTTACATATTATATAAGCTGCCCACAGATATTAAATGACCTAAACAAGTTCAGACAGTATTAGGACTTGTTTTGATTTTTCTTTTTTCATCTATTAGCAGCAAACTAATTCAATTTATAGAGTTAATTTTTTTTAGATTCAGGATTATAGGAGATCTTACAAACCCTTCTCCCCAGCTGCTGCTTTCTTCTCTTCTGTTACATACTCCCTATAGGTTGTTGTTATTCATCTCTACCTGAATACTGCCTTCACAAGGGAGTTCACTCCCTTAGAAGGCAGCCCATTCCATTTTCATAGCTGTGTCATTTTTCCTTATATGTGGCTGAAGTTTTTCATTAACTTCTACCTGTATATTTTAGTTATTCTGAACAAGTCGTCTATAGTGGTATCAAAGTGATTGCAGTGACAGAATTCATATAGTATCTGTATTATTCCATGTAGACTGATATATTAAAGGATACTTGGCTGAAGAAATGAGTTATTGGAAAAACTAACAGAGTTGGATGTTATAGACTTGATGTCCCCAGATCCTAGTCTTCCCGCCCGAGACAGCCAGACTGCCTTTTGGGTCAAACTTCTGGAGTTGTGCAAACATATGGGCAGATTACCATGAGCTGACAGGGACAGCCTGACCATTTCCTCACATAAAGTGGCTTTTGTGCTTTTTACTTTGGTGTGCTTTTAAATGAATTTGTGCTATAAAGTCCGGTCAAAACAGCAGCCCTAATTGAATATAATCTCATCTTTGCTTTGACAGGATGCAGTTTTATCAAGGCAGACCAATTTAGTTCTCTTATTTGCATTTTGGTTAGAAATTTATTATTGTTCAAGAATTACAGATATTATTCCTAAAATACAGTGCTAACCACTGAGAGCATGAGGTGGCAGAGCAGGAAGAGTCTGGAACTGGGAACAAAGGACGAGCTTTGTAGGACTAATTCTGGTCCAGCCACTTAAGATTTATGTGACATTGGACATGCTGCTTGACTTTGATACTCTTAAATTTTTTTTTAAATTTAAAATTTAAATTAAAATTTTTTTTTTTTTTTAGAAATGGAATCTTGCTGTGTCACCCAGGCTGGAGTACATTGGTGCCATTATAGCCCACTGCAGCCTTGAACTCCTGGGCTCAAGCAGTCCTCTTGCCTCAGTCTCCCAAGTAGCTGGGACTGTAGGTGCATGCCGCCACACTCTTCTAGGACTCTCTTTATCTGTACACTGGGGACAATTAACCCACCTTAATTTACCTCATAGGGTTTTAATATGATAGAAAGTGAGAGTCCTTTTTAGCAGTAAAGCCTTAGAAGATGTAAGTTTTTATTTTTAAATTCCACCAATGATTAGCCTTGGGGCAAAATCACTTTGATGATAAGTAGAATTTGTCAATTTGTTAGACTTAACATTCATTCTAATATGCTGTTTTACTATATGGTCAGCCACCATCAATTCAACTTTCCATCTAACAGGTTTATTAATCTGCCAGTTTGCTGGTGTTGATAGACAGTTGTTATCAGTCAGCTCACTATAAATTCAAAATGATACACTGATTTTAAAACAACCCTAAATATCATCTGAAGGATCATTATTCTTAAATGAAGGCATAAAGACTAGCAAATCCTTTGTATTGTGTTATTATTAGGCCTCATTTTTTTTAATCCCACTTGAAAAGAAAAGATAGTTTTTCATTGTCTCATAGGTTTACTATACTATACTATGTGTTTTAAGAGTTATGCGAAAAAAATATTAAGAAAGACTTGACCCCAGCCTTGAAGCTTTATAATTTGGGGAGGTTGGGCAATATGAAATGTTATTTAGCAAAATAAAACCGTACAGTTGGTTTCAATTATTTTCCTCTGTTCATTTTGTAGTTATTAGTAAGGATTTTTTTTTAATTTTCTTCCTTTCATTTGATAGTTTTTTATTTATAAGATTTTTGAACTGATAAAGATGAGTTTGCCTTGTTGCTCCTAATTACAGATTAGAAACCTTCTTGATTTCCCCTACCCATTAAGGCAAAAATAAATACTTCATCTGTACTTGCTAATAAAATACTTTTTGAAAAACACTTCTACCATAGTATTTGTCTCATGGCTTTAGTCGCATTTCTCCTAGACCACAACCTTACTTTAGGGATCTTTATCGCTGTTGCTTGGCATATAGTAAGTAGTACAAGAAAAGGACAAAACTTAGTGATACCAGAGAATGCTAAAGAGTATAGAGAATCTGGGCCGGGCGCGGTGGCTCACGCCTGTAATCCCAGCACTTTGGGAGGCCAAGGCGGGCGGATCACGAGGTCAGGAGATCGAGACCATCCTGGCTAACACGGTGAAACCCTGTCTCTACTAAAAATACAAAAAATTAGCTGGGCGAGGTGGCGGGTGCCTGTATTCCCAGCTACTTGGGAGGCTGAGGCAGGAGAATGGCGTGAACCCTGTGGGGCGGAGCCTGCAGTGAGCCAAGATCGCGCCACTGCACTCCAACCTGGGCGACAGCGAGACTCCGTCTCAACAAAAAAAAAAAAAAAAAAAAAAAAGAGTATAGAGAACCTGGTGGGGGCAAAGTCCTGTGAAACAATTGAAATGATCATTGATAGCTTAAAGATTTAGGGAGAGGAAGGTTTTAAACAGAAGGCATGATAGTTTAAAAAAAATAAAAGATGAGATAGCACTTATTTACAAGTCAATGAGTCTAGTCAATTACATTAGGGAATTATAAGGATTAAGTTAGGAATAAATAGTGTAAAGCTAATTTATAGAGAACTGCATACCAGACTGAGGAGTATGAATTCCCCCTTTGGTATGGGGAAACTAATTTGGTCAGTGGGGTAAGCAGACAGTTCCTCTTTTCATGTTGCAAAAGTTGGCCCTGCATTTAAACTTAATGTAGATTTTGGAAGGTAGTCTCCTCATTTACCAGAAGATATATATATATCTTCTGAATATATATATATATCTTCTGAATATATATATATATATCTTCTGAATATATATATATATCTTCTGAATATATATATATCTTCTGAATATATATATATATCTTCTGAATATATATATATATATCTTCTGAATATATGTATTCAGATATATATATATATATTCACAATATATATATTCTCAACCCTAAAAAATTAAGTATTCATATAATAGCCTATAGGTAGAAACAGGCACCTTAATTCACACATTCTGTGCTCTAGCTGTTTTTTGTTCTTTATAAACACTAAGTGAATGCTTACTTTCATCCCTTTGGTCTGTTTGCCAGAAATCTTTTTCTGTTGCCATACTTCCAGTTCTTACCCATCTTTCAGGTTTAGCTCAAATTCCACCTCATCTAAAAAAAGCTTGACCTTATTAGACCATAGCGAAGTAGTTTTCCAAAGTCTGGATGTCATAGATCCATTCTTGTAATTCCTCATTTTGTGTACATGTCTCCTACTTCTTCTAGACTGTAAATGATGTCTAACATGATATCATACATGGCATGGGATTTTTCTTTTTCATTAAGAAATTATTTTTTAATACAGTTAAAGGCTAAAGTAGGGGAAGGAATGGGTAAAAGAAGAAACAATATGATGGTAAAATGATCTTAAAGGCAGCATTTAGAAAGGAAATGAGAGAGAGACAGTATAAGTTGGAGAAGAAGTAAAAAGGTGAGAAATAAGGATTTTGCTTCAGATTATCTTCTGTTATATCCTATTTGAATTGCTGAATATCATAACCATTTTATGTTTTTCTCTTCAAGGGAATGTGGAGGATTCATTTGGGTTATTAATAATTGATAAGATTTGAAAGACTACTATAATCCTATTTGTCATTAAAACTTAAACACTTTTCTCAAGGATTTCCTAGTTACTATATAGTTACTGAAAGCTATAGTTTTTAGCTTTTGAATTTTAATGAAAAATACATTATTGTGAAGAATTACCAGAAAGAATTAATTTAGGGAGAGAAAAGGGGGTTTAAGGCATGAATGATCTTGAGTAGTTTCTGCCTTGTAGAAAGTTTGAGGAGAATATTTGAATATGTTTGTTCACCAGACTGTTGAAGCGAATTCATTCTCAGATCAAAATCTGAGGTTTCAAATGCTGAGATAGGTAGTAATTTCTTTTTATCAGTTTTGACAGCTTATTTTATGAGCTTATTTTTTAGGGCTGGCTTAAATTCCTTCCCCCATAGATAAAAATTAATTTCTCGTTTAAAAGCAAGTAAGCATGTATCTTTTTTTGCTAGCTGTGGCAATAACATGGTCATTTTAATTTTTTTGCACTATGTGCCATAAGCTAAAAAAGTGTATATTTTATGTTATTTACATAGCTTTTAGGCAAAGCAAATACCATTTACTGGTGTGATAAATACATAGAAAGCTTATTCTGCAGTTTTTTAAAGTGACAAACTACCACTATCTCAAGTTTATTTGACCAACCATTTGCTGTAAATAATTGGTATGTTATTATCCACTGATTTTTTTACAGCTGGTTCAGTTTTTCTTTGAATATTAGGTGGTGAGTATTGTTAAGCTGTGTTTAATGGTATTAGATCAGGATAAGACCTAGAAAACTTGTTTGTACCTTATAAAAGTAATAACAAGCTAGTAAGTTAGAGAGCCAGTATAATGTAGTAGTAGTTTGGATTCAGAAAAATCCATCTTTGCCATTGTGTAACCTTGGAAAGCTTCTTAACCTCTGAGCCTCTGTTTCCTAATCTGTGAAATGGGGACAGAGGTAGTCATTTTTTTGAACAAATAACAAATTTGTTGAGCTTCTAGTATGTACCAGAAATCACACTATATTTTGGATAACAATAGTACCTCTGTCATAAGATTCTTGGAGGATTAAGTTAGAATGCATGTAAAACACTTAGCACAGTGTGTAGAACAGAAGTAAGTGATCAATATATTGTAGTTATCCATTACTAAAACATCCCAAATGTATTTTATTTGGAGACGGAGTCTCGCTCTGTTACCCAGGCTGGAGTGTGGTGGCGCGATCTTGGCTCACTGCAAACTCCACCTCCTGGGTTCAAGCCATTCTCCTGCCTCAGCCTCCCAAGTAGTCGGGATTCAGGTGCCTGCCACAACATCTGGCTAGTTTTTCTATTTTTAGTGGAGATGGGGTTTCACCGTGTGTTGGCCAGGCTGATCTCGAACTCCTGACCTCAAGTGATCCTCTTGCCTCAGCCTCCCAAAGTGCTGAGATTATAGGCATGAGCCACAGTGCCCAGCTTCAAATGCATTTTTAAAAGTTGTCTAAGAGCAAAAACAGTTTCAGGGAATAATTATATATCAGGATATGTCATTAAATATTTTAATGATAAAGCTATGTGTTTTTAAAAAACATTTGTGTGACATTCAGTGTTTAAAAGTTTGGTTAATCATAGCATCTTAGTGTTACACTAGTTTAGTTAATTAAGATTTTTAATGCATACTTATTGGTAACGTTTTCCTTTTACTAGTCTTTATGATTTGTAGAATTTGATGTATACAGTCTTGCCTTGTCCTTCTGTATATGTGAAGAGATTGGTTCCAGGACCCCCACAGCTCAAGTCTCATATGTAAAATGGCATATTTGCCTATAACCTACATATACCCTCCCATATATTTTAAATCATCTCTAGATTACTTATAATACCTAATAAAATGTAAATGCTATGTAAATAGGTCAATATATCTTTTGAATGTATGTTTTTTTTTCTGAATTTTTTTATCCGTGTTAGTTGAATCTATGGATGCAAAGGGCTGACTAGGATATGTAAACCTAGATCACTTTAGAAATAATAACTATAACTACTGTCAGTAGAGTCTTACTCTCTGCCAGGCATGTTCTAAAGATATTGAATGTATTGAGTCAACTGATCCTCACCACAACCCTATGAGGGAGGCACTGTTATCCCCTTTCTCAGATGAGGGAACTGGATCACAGGAAAGTTAATTAATTTACCCAAGGTTACACAACTATAGTATTACAGCCAGGATTCAAGAACTTGTGCACTTGATCTTAACTACTGTCCAGTAGTTAACTGCTATCTCTCCCAGATTTTATAATCAGGTTAACTATTTGAATAATATGTAAATATAGTCATCATATTTAGAAAACCCCCAAAACAACTGAACAGAGTGTTGAGTCTTACTGGAACGTTTGCTGAGCTCTGTAATTTGTATTGGGTGATTGTACTGGGCTGTATAGGAAGGCATTGCCATAACGGATGGCTGGGCATTATTAGCACAACTAGAGTTGATGATCAGGGTTTCAAAACCTGGGATTAAAAAATATGTGTTAATGATTTTTTTTTTTTACTTGTTTTTCAGTGTGGTTTATAGTGGTACTGATTTGATTTTGGTAAATCAACATTTATTATGACTGTAGTCGTGAGTATATCAGCTCAGCTGTAGTCTAGTTCAGTGGTTATTTAATAATGGATTTAGTTAAAAATCCATTAGAATGTTCATACAAGGATTAATTTTGTATTCTTTCTACCTCTTTAGTAAAATAAAACAGGGTCTGTTACCTAGCTTGGAAGATTTGCTGTTCTATACAATTGCAGAAGGACAAGAGAAAATACCTGTTCATAAATTTATTACAGTAAGTTTTTATATTTTTCTATCTTAACTTAAAAAAATCAGTAATAATAAATATATACAGTATTATTGAAATATAGTCTTAAAGGTGGTCTGACATGTAGATTCTGACTGACACTATTTCTCTTATTATGTTTTCAAATTTTTATCGTGCTCATTTCAAGGTAATCAGTGAAAGAAAAAGAAAGAAACAATGAGAAACTTGTCCAGAAAGTGGGTAATAGTGACACTAAGATGCCATATTCATGTTCAAGTGTTGGGTAGAAGTTTTATATACAGGAATAAAATCTTATAGTTGGTATAAGCATATACATTATTTGCACTATGTATTTACAAACTCTTATTTTTTTAAAAACAGGCACTCAAATCTACAGGATTGCGAACATCTGATCCCAGGTTGAAAGAGTGTATGGATATGTTAAGATTAACTCTTCAAACAACATCAGATGGTGTCATGCTAGACAAAGATCTTTTTAAAAAGTAAAAGTTTCTGCCAAACCTTTAATGGTGATTTGCTATGCTATATGGTGATTCTGCTTTTAAAACAAAATTGTATCTTTGAAGGCCACTGCTTCCTGTGTAATGGAAAAAGGGGATTTATAAACATCATTTGTTTGAAGAACTTGGTACACATTAGGGTCTATAATACACCGGGCTAAGAGTATTCTTTCTTTAAATCTGTTCTAAGCAAATTTAGCCACCGATGTTTCCAGTTTATAGTACTGGGAGATTGTATTCAGTTTGAGTAGAGCACATCCTTTGTCCTGTCATTGCTTATATTGATCCCCAATTCATCTGCATGACTTGCACACTTTCTGAGCATGGTCTCTAGTTCTTTTCCACAAGGTGATTTAGGTGACATCATAAAATGAGAGGGCTTCAGACAGACCTGTGTTCCTCACATTTACATACCTGCATTGTCTGCTCCTCTCCTCTCTTGAGACATATTAATACATAGGCTTTCGGCTATTTTCATTTTCTTCAAAACAGTAAAGAACTAAAGGCAACTTTGGAGATTAAAGCCTTGATTTGGTTGAATGAGAATTTTTTACTTTGATGTTCTTGTATTTGCATATATTTATTATTTATATTCATTAATGTGTTTCTATTAGTTTGATTACTTAAAGATTTAATGGACATGTGTGTAATGGATCCCAAAGAATCAAATAGTATTTTAAACTACTACTGTTTAAGTAGAAACTAGTATAAAACTGTAAATACTACTATAAGACATTGGCTTTTTCCAGACATGGATCCAAAAAATTTCTGCATCTACTTTGAAAGTTTGTTGTGTATGGATGTATTTACTTTTATCTTCTTTTGGGGGTTGGGTGATTTGTTCTAGATGTCTCTTGGAGTATTAAGTCATCTGAAGGTATAAGTATTTAACTGTGGTTCTCTGAAGTTTCCTGGCATGCTGTGAAGCACTGCTGACAGTTTGGGATTCTTTTCTTTTCACCAAGAGGTTCTTGTTTCTGTTAACTTAGCTGACCTTAAAGTGTAGACTTTAGGTCTGTGTTGCAGTTGGTATTAGGAATTTTGACTCTCCAGAACCTGCTTTTTAAGAGACAGAAAAACATCATTTCTAAATTTATTTGTGTCTTTGCAGTAAGGATTATTTTTCGTGTTCATGAACTGTCTGCACAATATTCTGATTAAAGTGCTTTCTGCGGGCATTATTTTGTTGTATCTGTGAATGAAGTTGTTAGAGTAATGGTAGGTAGATCTGTTGATAATCAGTAGGGGAACTGCTTTGGAATTTTAAGTGGAAGCAGTATTTTACCCTTTTTTTTTTTTTTTTTTTTTTAGAGATGGAGTCTTACTCTGTCGCCCAGGCTGGAGTGCAGTGACATGATCTTGGCTCACTGCACCCTCTGCCTCCTGAGTTCAAGTGATTCTCCCACCTCAATTCCCAAGTATCTGGGATTACAGGCACCCGCCACCATGCCTGGCTTTTTTGTATTTTTAGTGAGACCAGGTTTCACCATGTTGGCCAGGCTGGTCTCGAACTCCTGACCTCAGGTGATCCGTCCGCCTCGGCCTCCCAAAGTTACACGCTTTTAATACTTGAAAAAACATTTATGTTTTATAAACATGTTGCTGTGTTTAAATATGAAATTAAAAACAATTTAAATCCTCTGATTATTAAGCCAGGGAACTGCAAACATTAAATTTTCTGCCTGCAGTTATATTAAGAGATAGTAATTATTGTTTTAAACACTAATCCAATTTTTAAAAATCTATGCTTGTAATACAGGCAGTTTCCAACTTGACAAATGTTTTATGGTCTATATGAGCAACCAGTAGAAAAGTACAAGTCTATAGGCATAATTATTTCTCTCTTTATTCTTAGAATGAGGTGATTCAAAACCTCCAACTATTAACCTTTTAATAGCTTTCAGTCACCTGGAAAGGTGATTGCTTCAGAGATGTTCTTTTCTCTGTTTGCAAATATAAGAAGTTATTTAGTTAGTGTTGCCAGAAATAAACTTCTCCCTTCCATGCAGCTAGGGAGGAGATGTTAAAACATGGGATTCATTTTTCCCCAGAGAAATAATTTATAAAGGTGGGTAGGTTTGGTTGAAGCAATGGGTTAATATTTTACCTAAAATACATTGTAGATCAATATTTTTAGACTTTTTCAGTAATCTGAGAAACAACTATTATGTGTGACTTTTTTTTAACTTGGGAAAATACGTTCTAAGCATACTTTTTGGAGTAAAACCTGTTCGAAAGTTGGAGACTGCCTGTACCCAGCTTCATAGTCAATTGTTTTTAATGCTAGTAAATCGTAAAACTAATAGAAGTAAAAATATTTGTGTTGAAAACTAATCCTTTATTTATTCATGCATTTTTAACTTTATAGGTATTAAAACTTTCTTTGTATGATCATAATTTTTTGATCTTTTTGTTTTGCAAGAAAGTGAATGGTAGCCTTTCATTTGTATGTTCGATTTTCTTAAAAATTTCATCTTATGTTATTTTACAAATGAAAAATTATTTGTGAGAAATGTTTTATAAATCATTGTGCATTAGTTTTTAGTTATAAACACTTAAGGAAAGAAAATGATTATTCCCGGCTTACAGATAAGAAAACTGAACAAAGGACAGAGATAGATATAACTTGATGAAAAGCATAAGCACCTCCTCAGAGTTCATTTTATATGACTTCTAATTTCCTAGTTAGACTCATGGTATCTATATTAAAATAACTCCCAAGAAAAACCTTAACTGTTTGGAATGGTGATCAGTATGCAGTTAGATACTCTTCTGAGAGGCAAAGTTGGCTTTGTCAGCCTGTTAATATACCAGTGAAGGCTGTTGGAACAGCTTTACCAGCACCTTCTGCTAGAGCAGAACATTGATAAAGTTTCACTGACTGTGTAATTTTGTTAATTATAAATCCTTTTTTTTTTTTTGAGATGGAGTTTTGCTCTTGTTCCCCAGGCTGGAGTGCAATGGCGCGATCTTGGCTCACCGCTACCTCCTCCTCCCAGGTTCAGGCAATTCTCCTGCCTCAGCCTACTGAGTAGCTGGGATTGCAGGCATGCACCACCACGCCCGGCTAATTTTGTATTTTTAGTAGAGACAGGGTTTCACCATGTTGGCCAGGCTGGTCTCGAGCTCCTGACCTCAAGTGATCTGCCTGCCTTGGCCTCCCAAAGTGCTGGGATTACAGGCGTGAACCACCGTGCCTGGCTAATTATAAATCCTTTTAAAGTTGCTGATTAAAATAGTTAAATGGTAGTAGGTTAATAATTTAAATTTGTTCAGCAGCTTTCATTTTTGCATTTATAAGTTCTTGAAAAATGAGGAAGTACATTTGATTTGTTGTAGATATAAATACTGGTTTAAGATCAGGAATTCTATTTTTCTTTCCTCTGAGAAAGGTGTTCTTTGATGTACATCTCTTGCAACTCTGATACTTCCAAGTTGGATTTTAGAAGCTATTTGAAACATTAAAACAATGGTAATACTTTTGAGATTAACATTGAAACTATCTGAAAATGATCGTTTATTGAAGTAAATATTTCTTAGCTCTGGGATGTCAATACTATATAAGTTATGGAAATTAGGACTATAATTTTTTTAATGTGATGGGATCCTTATGACAAACAATAGTCATTTCTATTAGAATTTTATTTTTAAACTGTTAATTTTATATTGGACAAATGAGTATTGTTCTGAATTCTTATTAATAGTTAAACTGTGAAACTTGGCTTTTAACTTTAATTTGGTTTCATCTAGAACAACTTGAATTAAAATATTGAGATTTAAAAATTTCTCATTTACTACAGACTAAACAAGAAATACTGAGAGTATCTTACTCTTAAGATTTATTACGGTTGGTATTATGGCTTGACACCATGTTTAGCAAGTCTTCCTTTATTAATTAAATATTAATTAAATATTCTATTACTGCATTATAGAGACTTAAGAAGCTCAGAATATACGATTGGCTGTAATCTATTTGCAAAACTTTTTAAAGGCTACATTAATATACTGATTTTCTGGCTTAAATTCTTTTTAGCAAAAAGCAGAATACAGTTCAAATTATTAGATTTCAGAATATCATGCTCTCCCATCCACTTGGTTTACTATGTTTTTAAAATACTTTTTTAACAGTGAAACATTTTTATTCTGCATTGTATTTACATATCTTACATTAAATAGAATATTGTAATATAACGTTTTTGGTGACTCAAATAATATAAAATTAATTATTACACTACATATGAAATTTTATTTCAAATTCTACATTATTTTTACAAGCATATCAACAGACATTTCATTTAAGACATAAATTAATCTGACTAAACAAGGTTGATATAATTAAGGAAAAATATGTTAAAATGCAAAATGTTTAATTTTTAAATGAAATGCTAGTAATAGTTATATAAGAACTAAGAGATGTATTTCGAGATTACTTGATAAATAAACAAGATCTCAACCTTGGCAGTCTGAATTTTGTTAACCAGATGTCATCATGCTGAATGTTTAGCAACTCTGAGTAAGAAGCTTGTTTCAGATGGTCTTCATACTTAAACCTGGTGGAATGCCTTTTCTTATTAAACCTGGTGGAACGCCTTCTCCTTTAATTTGTGACACAATTTTAGGCACATCCAGATTAATCTCTTACATGTTCAACAGCTTACGAGCAACTACTTGAAAGACTGCTAGAAGGAAAGATAATATAGAAAGCATAATTTATGGAATTTAGTTGTATAAAATGATAAATTCATTATTTAAACAATGTCCTAATGATTACTGTTATTACCAAGTTCTGATATTTGAAATGTACCCAGTTTATTAATTATTTTTCTTACATTCTACAGATGTGTTCAGAGCAACATTGTTTTGTTGACACAAGCCTTTAGAAGAAAGTTTGTCATTCCTGACTTTATGTCTTTTACCTCACACATTGATGAGTTATACGAAAGTGCTAAAAAGCAGTCTGGAGGAAAGGTAATGCTTTTGATGTACATATTTTCATAACCCAATCACTTAATAAATTCAGCTTAATTTGAGGTCCAGAGAGTAAATTGTGTAGTTGCGTTTTGCTAAAGAAAACACTTTAGCTTTGCTTAAGAAATTTAAGTGAAGCCATTGGATTTAGTGTTTTTACAATATTTTAAATATTTGTTATTCTGGTTAAAGAGAAATCTAAGGGTAAGAATTTTTTATTTTCATATGATGGTGATGGATTTTAAATTTTTAATTTAAAAAATCTTATTCAGAATTTCTGCAGATCTGATATCCTTCAGTATTACATGAAATGTTTCTAGTTTTTAAAATCCTGTAAATAATACTAGGAACTATTTGATTTTCATATAGAAAGTTTTCATTTTCTTTTGTTTTAACTTTGGGTAGCTTTAGTATAATCCAGTTGGCCCTTGAACAAAGCAGGGGTTAGGGATGCCAACCCCACATGCAGTCAAAAATCTGAGTATAACTTTTGACTCCCTTAAAACTTAACTACTTATAACTACTGTTATAAGCCTTACCGCTAACGTAAATAGTCTATTAACACATTTTGTATATTTATTATATGCCAAATTCTTATAATAAAGATAAAAAATGGTATTGAGAAGATCATAAGGAAAAATATTTACTATTTATTAAGTGGAAGTGGATCACCATGAAAGTTTTCATTGTCATCATCTTCATGTTTAGACTGAAGAAGAAGAGGAGGGATTGGTCTTGTGTCTTGGGGGAGGCGGAGGCAGAAAAGAATCTGCATATAATTGCACTGTTTGAAGTTTAAATCCATGTTCAAGATTCAAGTGTATAACAACTTCAGTGTAAATACTTATTACTTATTTTTAAATACTTGATTCCTAACATCTTAGTGAAACCCTACTAGCACCCATGACCCTGATTAAATAAATTTACTTTTTTCCTGCTTAAAAAAAAAAAGTCCAAGTTCCTCTGCTAGACTCTCCTGCTAAACATGAGAAAGAAAGAATGCATTAGAAAACAAGAAATAATAGAGACTGAGAGAAGTCACTTTAGATCTCATAA
The DNA here is from genome assembly GCF_006542625.1 of Nomascus leucogenys. NCBI lineage: Eukaryota > Metazoa > Chordata > Mammalia > Primates > Hylobatidae > Nomascus > Nomascus leucogenys. Next base: position 91,247,086 of record NC_044402.1, read on the forward strand.
TTCTCAAGTCTGTTTTGCCTTTGGTTTCCATGAGCATTGTTACAGAAGATAGACTATGAAGCCACTGAGTGTTGTAAAATAACTAGTCATTGGTAGAAGGTAAAATGAGATAAGAAATTTGTTGGTGGAAGAAGATATATTATTTGTTAATATTATATCTATTCATTTCTTTCCAATCTTTTGGATAGGTTGCAGATTATATTCCTCAACTGGCCAAATTCAGTCCCGATTTGTGGGGTGTGTCTGTTTGTACAGTAGATGGACAGAGGTAAGTTTATTTCAAATTCATGAAAACCAACTCTAAGCCTTAACTTTTGTATAATGGTGAGAATGACATGGAGAAGATCATCTTTTATAATGGAAATTAGTCCTAACAGGACATAATTTCAAAAGGTAAATAAATTTAGATTTTAATGTAATTTTTAAAAACTCAACTGAAACAGTAACATTATATTAAGTTTTATGAGACATCTATTTTATTCACAGTTGTAGTCTCGTTTTTTGAGTATTATTCAAATACGTGCAGTTACCAATTTGTTTCAGAAAAGCAGACTTGTCAAAACATGACACTATTTTCTAACGAACTGACCACTAATAAAATTAGTCCCTATTTCTCAACTTAACATTGGTAACCCATCTGTCGTCGTCTTTGTTCCTTGTGTTCCTGATAAAATTAGCATGAGAATTAAGACAGTGCAACATAACGTATCCCAAAGTTAAAAGTCAGTTGCAAAACATGTAGGATTTCATGAAGTCCGTGAAAGCAGCATTTGGGAATTGCTTACATTGTAGGCACAGCTGCTGACAGATGAGGAACTTGCAGAATTATAAAAAGGATAGTGATGTGAGGGCACTTTAAAGAGAATGATTTGATTTAAAAATCAAAAAATTAAGAGAGGCCCTTGGAAAATGGTAAAGTCATAGCATATTTTTTCAAGAGTGACCGTGTTCATTGTGCTGGGAATTAGACATAAAGTTTATTATCATCTTATAATTTGGTTTTATCAGAAAATTATGCCAAAGAGAAAAATCAGTATTCTTTTTTCACTCATTTAAAGACTTAGCTCAGAGATATATTCCTTTGTTTTTTGTTTTTTATTAAAGTCTGTTTTATCAAAATATAACTTACATAAGATGTACAACTTGTAAGTGAACACAGCTTGAAAAGTTTATATCAGAGTTGTAATTTTACCTAAATTTTGTTAAAACTACCAAAAGCCATTTAACCTAGTAATTTTAGATTTTACTTTTCAAGATAATGTTGCAATTAAAAACTTTTCTTCCTTTTATGAAAATTTGATCTTTTATGTTGCCCAGGCTAGTTTTGACCTCTTGGCCTCAAGTGATCTTCCTGCCTTGGCATCCCAAAGTGATGGGATTATAGGCATCAGCCCCTGCCCCCAGCCAAAAATTTGTGACTCGTAAGAACCTTCATTTTAGGTGATTTTAATTTTTTTTTTTACTAATTATCCTCAAGTACTTACAGTAAAAAATATATGAGTTAGCCCATTCATTTTGAAAGTAAGGAATGTGAGGCCCGTAGTTGACATGATATTGGCAAAGGTGAAATGAACACCTAGGCCTCTTAACTTCTAGTCTATTTTTTCTTTCATTATTATATGCCTTTATCCTCATTTGGGTCTGTAAAATATACTGAGCAGTCACCATGTGTTGAATTAAATGTTGTATGCTATGAAGGGACACAATGAAATGAAAAGGCATGGTGGCTTTATCCCATGAAGCAAATTCCAGTAGGGAATGGTATTCCTGTTTTTGCATTTTAGGAAATAGTTTATCAAGTAATGGAAGTCTTTGAATTTGAAGGAAATTATTATCATGTAATATTGAATATGATTTTTCTCTTCTTAAACATTCTGTATGTCTCTTAGTTTTTTTATCTAGAGAATTCAGAAAGTTGACTTCAGAACTAGAACATATGTATTTTTAAATCCAAAGGTAATAAGACAAGCTCTTAATTGTTTTTTAGAATGATTGTCAAGTTTGAAGTTATAATCTTATATAGTATAACGATATAGTTTAAGGTTATAGTTACACATGAATAAATTTGATAGGAAAAATATTCTTTTGGTATTTATACATATATATTTATATTCTATAATACACTCAGAAGTGAGGTGGGTATGCATTCCTGTTTGACCTCTGATGTCTCTGTCACCCTCTGCTTCGGGTGGTTATTAATATAGTGCCCAGTTTCATTATGAATGACTTTCAGTATGAATGAATGCTTGTGATATGTTGGGACATTGTTCAGGGAACCTGGGGTATATCAGCAAGTAAATCAAAGATCTCTGCCTTTGTGAAGCTTACATTATAATTGGGTTGGCCAGAACTTTTTCATTCCCAGATCTTTTCTCTACTTCATGTACTTCTCAGTTTGGTGGTAATATAAAGCTTTCTTTTTGCTCTTTTATTTATCTCCATGGTAATGATAACTGCCTACTGAACTTAGTGCCAGCTATGTCAGGTTTATAAAACTGGATGTTTTTTCTTTTAATGGGGCCCAGGATTGTGAGTGGATGTGGCTTGTAAGATGAGACATTTGTAGACAGGGTCCCAGAGAATAGTATTGAATCTAAACTGAGCTCTGTTTAACTTTTTAACCATGGTTTAGTCACAGCTTACAGCTATGAGTTGAAAAAAAAAAAAGGTGAATAATTTCTCAAGTCACAGCTTACAGCTATGAGCTGAAAAAAAAGGTGAATAATTTCTAAAAGGGCTAGTTTATTTTTATGTGACTGAATACACGTGGGAGTAAGGAGGAGCGTGCTCTTACACTCTTGCCCTCAGAGGAAAATTTCCACATTACATATTTATTAGCTACTTTAAAACCATTATTCTGTTATGTGAATACTTTCATGCTTTTGCTTTTTTTCCACAGTATTTCTCTTAAAATAAACATAGGTCAATTCTGTATCCATGGGGTCTGCACCCATGGATTCCACCAACCACAGATCGAAAATATTTGAGCCAAAAGAGATGGATAGTTGTGGCTGTAGTAAACATGTACAGACATTTTTTTCTTGTCATTATTCCCTAAATAATACAGTACAGCTATTTATATGGCATTTACATTGTATTTGGTATTATAAGTAATCTAGAGATGATTTAAAACACATGGGAAGATGTGTGTAGGTTATATGCAAATGCTGTATCATTGTATATAAGGGACTTGAGTGTCCATGGAGTTTGGTATCACAGGGATTCCTGGAATCCACCTCCCACAGATATCAAAGGATGACTGTACTTAAATTTATTCTGTAATTTTGACATAAACTTGTGGTTGAATTATGGAAAAATTTTTGTTGAAATTGTTAACATGTAAAAAGAATGATTCCAACTATGCAGTTACATTTTTTTCCCAGTTGATGTTATTTTTTAAAAATCTCCTTTTAAATAGGCATTCTATTGGAGATACCAAAGTTCCCTTCTGTCTTCAGTCCTGTGTAAAACCTTTGAAATATGCCATTGCTGTTAATGATCTTGGAACTGAATATGTGCATCGATATGTTGGAAAAGAGCCGAGTGGACTAAGATTCAACAAACTATTTTTGAATGAAGATGGTAAGAATTACATAAACATTGGTTGAAAAAAGAAATGTCTCATTTTCCTATGTAAATAAATCTAAGTCGTCTTAAACATTTTTTGATTAAAATTAAAAGTGTGATTTCTATATAATCCATTGAGAGAGTTTCATCGCCTACTTTTAAAAATGATTATTTTAGGCATCTCATACCACTGGGAAGTGGGCTAGGGAGAACATGAACTTCTCTCTTCATAACCACCTTTAGGGAAATATAGTGAAATCTCAAAATACCTGAGATTTGCTTTAAAATAATTTAGTTAAGGCAGCTGGGAGTGCTGGGTATGATTATTACTATATGTTGGTAATTATTGCAGCTAAATCATAGGTACATGGGTGTTCGTATATTATTCTTTCTACTTCATTATATTGTATATAGTATTTGAAAGTTTTATTGTGGCCCTGGTTGAGATAGTGAGGATTATTATTTTTCAGTGAGTGTTTTTACTTTTTCTCCTTATAACATTAAAAAATTTGAAAGAAATGCTTTGTGTTTAATGCTTGGGTAACAAATCTTACTACTTTACAGGAATTCAAAAGAAAAGGGGAGGACAAAAGTAGTTAGTTTGATCTGATAGAGATTTTAAGTCTAAACATCTATTAGCTGAGTGCAAACTAGGTTAAACTAGTCCCATGGTTTGGTTTCTGTTTTTTAATCTTTTAAGCATATGCTGTGTTTCTGATTGATGAGTTAAGATATAGAATTGAAGAAAGTGAGAGCGAAGTTTGTAGTAATGGCTGTGAGAGATACACTTTTGTACTTTTTTCTTTGTGCTGTATAAAAAATGAAATGTGCCTTATACTCATTATTTTATTAGTTTGTAAGATGAAGTCATAAGACTGGTATTTTCTTATGCTTCTCATCCTATTTATTTTGAGAGCAATTACATTTTCTTTCCCATTTTACCATAACCTTTTTATTCTGATGCTACATTTGGTTTTATGGACATTACCATAATTAACAACTTCAATAAGGACATCATATGCAGAAGCACTTTATTTACTAAGCTCACTGACATCTAGATTTAATATTGAAAGAATTAATACTGTTATTCTAAAAATACCAAATATTTTAAAAGAAAAATTTAATACTTTTCCATGAACAGCAAAGGAGAATAGACATGTCTAGTGAACTGATTGATTTTGAGGGAGATATTTAAGAAAAAGAAAACAAATATAGTAATTTGAATGTTTAGAGGATTTCAGAAACAAAAAAAACAAAATGGGCTTGGAGCAAATGAAATTAACAGTATAAGTAATGAATTTTTTGCCATATATATTTATGGTTTTAGAAATAATGAATTATTGATACTGTATTCTATATAAGAAGAAATAAACCAGGAATTTAGAATTGTTTATAATAAGAATAAAACATAAAGTTTAACAAGAGATTTTGCCTCGATATTCATAGACGTTTTCTAAGCCTTAGCCAACACCATGAGTCTTGAAAGTAATGGTAAATACAGGCTTTACTATATTACACCTTCCCGAATTCTGATTAGAGCCTGTGCTCTTGAGTCCTGACTTAGTTTAGCCCCAGCAAAAACAATTTGAAGATCTCATTCATATTTAAAATTGCAAGGGTAGATTTTTGGCGAAACCATACACTTTTTGTTTGTGTATGTATATATGTGTATATCTAAAATAATAAATTAAAAAAAATATATTAATGTTATACTAGCTTTATAAGATTGTGATGATTTATTAAGAGTAATAGGGATATAGTAAATAAAGAAATTGTAATAGTTTTTTTTTTTTTTTTTGAGACGGAGTGTCGCTCTGTCCCCCAGGCTGGAGTGCAGGGGCGTGATCTCAGTTTACTGCAAGCTCCGCCTCCCGGGTTCACGCCATTCCCCTGCCTCAGCCTCCCGAGTAGCTGGGACTACAGGCACCCACCAGCACGCCTGGCTAATTTTTTGTATTTTTAGTAGAGACGGGGTTTCACCGTGTTAGCCAGGATGGTCTCGATCTCCTAACCTCGTGATCCCCCTGCCTCAGCCTCCCAAAGTGCTGGGATTACAGGCTTGAGCCAGCGCGCCTGGCAGTAGTTTTTAATAACAGTAGGTTTTTTTTTTTTTTTTTTTTTTTTTTTTTTTTTTTTTTGAGACGGAGTTTCGCTCTTGTTGCCCAGGCTAGAGTGCAATGGTGCGATCTCGGCTCACTGCAACCTCTGCTTCGCGGGTTCAAGCAATTCTCCTGCCTCAGCCTCCCGAGTAGCTGGGATTACAGGCATGTGCCACCACCCCGGCTAATTTTGTATTTTTAGTAGAGACAGGGTTTCTCCATGTTGGTCAGGCTGGTCGCGAACTCCCAACCTCAGGTGATCTGCCTGCCTCGGCCTCCCAGAGTGCTGGGATTACAGGCGTGAGCCACCATGCCCGGCAATAACAGTAGTTTTAAAATGTTTGCAGCATAGAAAGTTTTGGTAGGAGGTGGCTGATATTTTTTATCATTATAAGTGAGCAAACAAGTTACTTTATGGAGATGTCAGTTTTGCAAACTACCATCTCCCAAGGAAGTCTTCTTTTTCTACCTTACAGTGATCAGGTTAATCAACAAATGATTTATATAGCTTTCCTTGTCTGTATTGTTAACAGCTCTGGAGGGTACATGGGCCTTGGTTCTTGGAATAACTTTTCTGACTACAGGATACAGAAGACAATTACATATTTCTAATACATAATGGGAGAAGACATAATTAAGCATTGAATACTGTTAATTGTATTATCTTACAAGTATGTAATTGACAGGTGCCAAAATGTATGTACTGATTATATGTGTGGAGGATTGAGAAAGAAGAGGAGTTGAGTTAATTTACATGAGGATGACAGGACTGAATTGATAGGATGAATTTTGGATGGTTGGGAAGAATGTGAGAGGGCACTGCACGTTTTTTCCAACCATCCACAATGGGCACTGCACATTCTTCGCAACCATATATATCCCAACCAGATAGAGAATATTTTCTCTATATCTAGAGAATATATTATAAACATGTGTAATGTCAGATAATTGAGTTTCCTTAACTCCAATTTTTACTTGGCACTGTAAAATTCCAATATAATACCAAAAATATAAATATCCAAATTAAATTGGAAACCCTTTTTGATATTTTTCGTTCTTTAGTATATGTATTAGCAAACTTTGACTCAGCCTCACCTGTGAACAAAACCCTTGTAAGGTTCATATGCTTAGCAGCTTGAAAAGCTTCTTTTGATACAATATGAAAGAATGCTGTGTATTTATTTTATTGCCTTTGGGGAAAATAAATACTTGTTAAAATTGATCAGTTTTTTTGCATTATAGTTTAAAACATGTCCATAAATTTCAGATGTCACCCATGTCCATTTTGTCAGTATAACATGATCTGATATTTCATTACTTTAAATGATAGTCTTTATTAGTGTCATAGGTTATTTCTGCCATTCATAAATATTTTTAAATTAAAAATTCTAAAGTAAACCCATCAACTCCATCTTATCTTAAGACAGAGCAGGGAAGCAAGAAAATTTCACAGTCATAGGTCTTAGGCCGAGGTTTTATACTGCAGTTAGGCTGGTGTTGTGTTACATTCTCTCTGGCGGGTTTCCAGATGTTCACATGTCTGGCTTTTGAGCCAAAGGCAGAGTGAGCAATTACATACATCTGAAAATTGGGCTGTCATACCTTAAAATGATTTAGTGTTCTTTAAGACATCTTGAGTGTAGTTTATGTAGCATTTGCAGAGTATTTATCATTTGGAAAATAATGCTCACATTTATGTGATACCGTTTGGAATACATAGATTAGCAGCCTTCTAGGACTGTAGAGTGTAAGCCTGATAATGTCAAAAGCTCTGAAATGACAGATAATGAACATCCATACAAATAAAAGTATAAAGTAATTTAACACAATGTGATTTCTAAATTCTGCTTTTCTCTCTGCATGGGCTTTTCAGGTGGATAATATTTGGAACATTTTTAGATTTTGGCTCCCTCATGCCACATAGTCCTATCTTCTGGGACAGCAAGTGTTCTCATTTTGTGTGGTCTCAGAGAAAGCAAACTTCTCTTAGTATAATTTGGAATAGGCAAATCTTGATTGTAATAATCAGATATAACACAAAGATTTTGTTTTAACTTTTGGAACTGGGTATTATGAATACACTCAAAATGTAGGATTTTTTGTTTTTATTTATTTTTAATTGACAGATAAAAATTGTGTATATGGTATACAACATAGTGATTTGAAATATATATGCATTGTGGAATGGCTAAATCAAAGTAACATACATTACTTCATATGTTTATTTGTAATGAGAAGACAAATGCTTTCTTAACAATTTTCAAGTACATATAATACTTGTTATTAACTACATCCTGTTATAAAATAGATCTCTTGAACTTCTTCCCCCTGTGTAACTGAAATTATGTATCCTTTGACCAACATCTGGCAATCCCTTCTCCCCCCTCCCCCACTTCTGATAACCACCAGGTAGATAAATTAAGACGTTGAGGTTTGCTTGTAAATAGATGTTTTCACTGTCCCCAAGAGTTTTGTTTTTGGCGTTTGTGTCATGCATTGAATGAGAATATAATCAGTTGAGTTTTGAAATTCTTATTTATTGTAAGAATTGGGAGAAGAAATAGGAGTTTGGATTAATGTAAAGTTTTAAGTAACTTTAAAATTATATAAGAAATACAAATATACCTCTATTGTCAGGAAATACAGAAAGCCTAAAAATGTCCCCTATAGCCTGTGCATGGTGGCTCATGCCTATAATCCCAGCACTTTGGGAGGCCAAGGCGGGAGGATTGCTTGAGTCCTGGAGTTTGAGTCCAGCCTGGGCAACATAGGGAGATCCTGTCTCTACAGAAAATAAAACATTAGCCAGGTGTGGTATGTGCCTGTGGTCCCAGCTTCTTCAGAGTCTGAGGCTGGAGGATCACTTGAGCCTGGGAGGTCAAGGCTTCAGTGAGCCATGATTGTGCCACTGCACTTCAGCCTGGGCGACAGTCTGAAACTTTGGCTCTTAAAAAAAAAAAAAATCCCTTATAATTTTATTATTCTATGTAAATCACTTGTTTGTGTTTTGAAATCCTTCTGTGTATGTGCTTGTATATAAAGATAAAAATAAAGCACTTAGAAAAAAGCAAAATTGAGTTTACGTTAGCTGTGCTTTTTCCAAGGTTATTTTTAGTATAGTAATACTACTCAAGTGCTTAAGTATTTGAAATAATGGTGTTGGTTTTATATTTTACAGATAAACCACATAATCCTATGGTAAATGCTGGAGCAATTGTTGTGACTTCACTAATAAAGGTAAAATGTTGATGTTTCATTTTAACCTAGTAAAACTTTTTTTTTTTAATAGCTAAAGCATAAAGATGAATCTGGGATTATTTATGTAGAATTATGAAAAATTTTCTCTTGGTGTTAAGAAATTTGTCTTGTGGTATAGTGTTAGGATCTTTATTTCAAAATAAATGATGTAGTCATTTCAAGACAAAATTAAAAACAGATGACTCGTTGTAAATTCTAACAGTTATTTACTCTTGACTTGAGGATCTGGAAAATATTTAAAGTCTACTGAAGAAAGGCATAGAGACTTTTTTTTTTTTTTAAAGTTTTGATATTTTTCCTTTCATTTCCTTTTGGTTCTTCCAGAATGAACAGTTATAAATAGAATTAAAGGCATTTTACTGTGTATTTGTTATTAGTATATGTGGGAACAAATGTTCTGGTACTTAAGACAAAGTACATTTACCCTCGAATATTCTCAAGTCTTTGATACTCTCATGAGCTGAAATCACAATTTTTATTGGAACTTGTTTCATTTGGTTTTACTTAAATATGCCATAATTAAAATAATTAAATAAGGCTTATTCCAATTATTAAGTTATATTTTCTTACGCTTTGAAATTTGCATTGTAAGGGTTTTTTTTTTTTTTAGTGTTTGGTTTGCCTTAATAATTGGAAGAGCTAGTGTTTTAAAATAAGTATTTGAAAGTGGTTCTTGTGTAATAGATTTTTAAATCTATCACACGATTTTAGATGTTTCAGATTTTTAATTTCTAATTATAAATTTTATTTATATTTAAATAAGTTTTATTTATGTTTGGAACATTTGTATACTTCTTTGGTAAATCTGTGCCTATCTATTCCGAGTTAGAGGAAAGCATAACTACATGGCTTTGTAAATGCATTACTGTGGATGAGGTACCCTGGTTACATGAAGGATACTTGAGTATAAATGATACCCTTGGCCCAGTTCACAAAATTTCATCTAATTTGTATACTAGAAATCCTTTCTTAACTTTTAAGAGTTTTATATCTGTGAGAAAAAGCTTTTAAAATAGATTGCTAGTATCTTAAGAATCTATATGTTTACTTGTTACTTCAAGGCAAATTCTTTGAAAGTATTGGCCCATTTAATTCTTATAACTCTAATGAAGTAGATGTTATAGCCAAGTGTTTTCAAAATGTAACTAATTGTAATAGGATATGGAGAAAGCTGTCAGTTTGAGGTGAAAGAAACTTGAAAATACGATTATTTGCAAGGCACAGTCCTACCTTTAGGTAGCTTACTTTGTAGTATGGGATATGCAAAAGTAAATGGGTCCTTATAAGAAAACTCAATAAATGCTGTGATGAGAGAAAAGCCTCATTAATAATTGCTTAGATTTGAACAAGTAACTTAAAGTAGAAATAAGGAAAGTTACTATAATGTATGTGTTAATGCTTGATGAGAAAAACACCAAAATTGTTTCTTCCTAGAAAAATATCCACATACCGTAATTTTACATAAACTTCCAGGTGTTCACTACTCTTCAAGGCTGATCCATGGGGTCCTAGTTTAAGAACTTTTAAACTGGAGAGAGATTAACATACACTATACATAGTCTCAAAAGGGCTTATGTAAATAATTAATAGAAGACTTCTTTCACTGCACACAGTTAAATATCTTTTAATGATTCATGGGTTTAACAGACTACACTGAAATGCTGCATGTGGGAATTGCATGTCTGGTTATCATATCACACTATCATTTCATTAGTTTCACTTGCCATGTTTAGTCATGAGCCATAAACTATACATTGAGCTACATTTTAGTATGAGCGATTAGAAACAAAGTTAAAAGATACATACAACATAAATGTGGTTCAGTGTTCGACAGCACAAAGATTTAATTGAGTCATCCTGTACCTACAAATTTGATCAGTGATTTTCATAAAAATTTAAATTTACAGGCAAAGTTGGAAATGAGGCTTCAGGATATGGTTTATATTTAAGGTCATTTTCTCCTGAGTTTTTGTTTTGTTTTAAGCATGTGTTTTACAAGTGCTTTTTTTTTTTTTAAATGAAAGTTCATACAAATCTTGGAGAGGAGAGCCTGATATAACCCTATGTAAAATTGAATGCCCCAGAATATGTAATATTTTTCTTAGGATCTTTTAGGGAAAGGATTAAATTCATATAAATATCTATAATGTGATCTCTGCAAATTGTATGATTGGTTTGAAATTTAGGTAATAAAACCATAACCAAAAGGGCTTAAAAATTGTCAAACCCAGTTCTCTTACTTTATATAACGGAGGAAACTGAGAACCTGGCAAGGTTGTAACAGCAGTAGAATTGGACTTAAACTAAATCTCCCGATACTCAATGCTGTTCATTACAATTCACTCTGCCATATTTAACGTAGGTGTTTGCCATTTCTCTTGATGACATCTTTAATTTTAATTAGCATAGTTATATTGCCCAAAATACAGAAGTACTATTTTCTTAATTTGAACTGGTTCAAACGATAACGATTTATTGGTTTAAAAGTTGTATCTCATTTGATAGCAAGTGTTATGTAGTCATTCTTTGGACATTAGTCAGTAAAGAAACAGGCCCTTTTCCAAGATGCTTGCATCTGAGTGCCCAAAGCCACGGATATTTCACCATGGCTACTAGAGGTGAATTCTGTTTTTAGCTCTTTTAATTGATGACCTTAAGGCTATTTGTGATTTTTTTTTCTTTCAAAATTCAGGAATTTATCATGGTGCCATTAAAATCATTTTCTTCATGTTACTCCCCCCACCCCAAAATTAAGTAGAGTCTTTAGTAAGACTCTTGATTTCATAATTTTGTAGTATTGATATTTTTTCCTTGTAGGGTTGGTGGTGATCCTCAGGAAATGGGGGAAGAGGCAGAGCAAATGTTCAAAAGGATTAGCAGATTGTGGAAAAAAGGAGAATTTGGACAGAAGGAGCCTGTTGCATAAATTCTTAACTACTAAGCTTATAGGAAAACTCCAATATTTAAAATTTTAAACAAAGCTATATAGGTAAATACCTTTTTAAAAACAAATGTAATTTTATACTTAAAATGCACATAATTTTTAAAAAACATAAGGGTACTATACTTCCTCTCTTTTTCTCTGTGGTAGCTACTAACTTTAAAGGAATACTTTTTGTTGTAATCTGTTTTATTTGGGATTGTGATAATGTGTGATTGCTTGATTAAAAGGAAAGAATAAAAATAAATTTGAAAGGAACAGTTATTTTTATATGACGTAGCAATATCCTTACGTATTTGTTTTCTTTTCACTGGTAAAAATTTCACGTAGTTTTAGTTTAAAAGGTAAGATCCGGTGATAACTTAAGTGTTAGGATAGGAAAATGAGGACAACATACTGCAAAATAATTGCCACACTTAGTGCTTTTTCATGTTAGAAATAGTAAAAGTTACACTGTCTTCTATGTTTTTACCTCTCAGAGTGTTTTGTTTTTTGTTTTTTAGAGACAAGGTCTCTCTCTGTTGCCCAGTCTAAGTGCAGTGGTATAGTCATAGCCTACTGCAGCCTCAAACTCCTGTGCTCAAGTGATCCTGCCACCTCAGGCTCCAGAGTAGCTGAGACCACAGGCACATGCCACCATGCAGGGCTAATTCTTTATAAAGATAGGGTCTTGCCGTGTTGCCCAGGCTGGTCCTGAACTCCTGGCCTAAAGTGATCCTCCCAGTTTGGCCTCCCAAAATGCTGGGATGACAGGCGTTAGCCACTCTACTTGGCATGCCTCATTCTAGTGGTAGTTTCCAGTTTTTGTCATTTAAAGAAGCTCAATTTTCTTTTTAATCAAAAGTATTTTTGAATTTTAAAAATTAGGGTTTTTTTCTTTCTCTTGAAACAATTTATAATCATACTCATTGAAAATCAAGACAAGCTTAGTTAATGTATATGTAATGTTCAATTTGGTCAGGTTAGCAATAACCTGTTAGGTATGCTTATAAGACAGGTTTTTAAAGTGGTTTGTGACTCTGAGAGTAATGCATGATGCCTTGGACTGGCAACATTCAGAAGACAGGATTATATTGGTTTATTTACTTCATGTTTATATCAGTTTATGCTTTAGTTTTTTTTTTTTAATGAAAGGTAGAGAATTTATTGTCAACTGAAAATTGTTCTGTTACTTTATTTTTAGGGTTGATCTATGAAAATACCAGATCTAGAAAAACATTCTTTTTTACCTGGATTGTCTTATTTTTTATTTTCCTAATACTCTTTAGCTTTAAACCATTTTCTATCATAAGACTAAATTAAGAATATATCATAATATCGTTTTTAGTTACCTCTTTTTGCCTTTTTCCTCTATGATCTCTAATTTTTAATTGGCTTGCACCTCCATACTTTATGAATGGAATCAAGTGCGATACTTACAAAATAACTCTGATTAATGCATTGATTTTAAATGAGCCATTTTAATATTAAATTTATTGGCAGTTGTCCTTGTTAACAGTGTTTTTCACCTGTGTTATAAAGTATAAAAATGAATCAATTCATAAATATGTTGTAAAAACTGTATAAAACATTGCAATATAGTTACATTAATTTTTTAATAGATAATGTTAAAACTCAGTGCCTCTTTATCAAATTTTCATTCATACAGTATTCTTCAAAGGAATGTAAGTTCTGTAACTTGACAGGCATGTTTACAGAAAAATTTGTATAATTTACTTTTTTTTTTTTTGAGACGGAGTTTCACTCATCGCCCAGGCTGGAGTGCAGTTTGCCTCCCAAGTTCACACCATTTTCCTGCCTCAGCCTCCCGAGTAGCTGGGACTACAGGCGCCCGCCACTGTGCCTGGCTAATTTTTTTTTTTTTATTTATTTTTTTATTTTTAGTAGAGACAGGGTTTCACCGTGTTAGCCAGGATGGTCTCGATCTCCTGACCTCATGATCTACCTGCCTTGGCCTCCCAAAGTGCTGGGATTACAGACGTGAGCCACTGCGCCTGGCCTAAATTTGTATAATTTTCTAGTATCAGGATCTGATTACCCTTTTCAAACAACCCATATGGGTTTGTTTTTTAAAAATCATTTGGTGAGTGGATTAGAAATTTTGATAAGTAGATTTCTTCCAATTTGGTTTATTTTAAAAATGTTTCTACTGTATTTACTACAAATGATTATAACTTTTTAAAAAATAATACAGTATCTAATAATGCTTGTACAGTGATCTTCAAACTGGGATAAATATATCTTTGGATTCCATACTTGGAATTCTTTCCAAGGAATAAAGGGGCATTGATAGTTTTAAGATAAGTCAGTTTCAAAGTCTGTTTCTATATGCGCCTTTTAAAAAATTAATCTGCCTTTAGTCCAGGTGTCCTCCTATTTTCCAAAAGAAAGACATAGTTCTCATGTCTTTCAAATTTTAGTACAGTGCACTGCTTCAGGTTGTAAAAACCTCAGCCCACCAGCAAAAGAGGACATTTTGAAATATTAGAGTCAGTGTTATTAAGGGTGTGAACCATTGTAATGACTGGTAATAAGTCCTGTTATATACTAGGTTGTTTCCAGTTCTTTGGTTTCAACAAAATGGAAAGAGAATCTTAAGTTGTCAGTCAATAGGAGTATTAGCATAATTTTTGAGGATAGAGTACTGTATGACTTTTGGCATGTAATGAGCTGGAGGCATGTAAAGAACTGAGTAACATTGCTATAATAAAACTTAATTTCAGTCTACTTATCCATTATAAGCAAAGTTTCTCAATTCACACCTCTGTAAAAATTAAAAATAGGAAGAGAATTAGTCCTGAGTTCATTCTAGCAATAGAAGATATCCACTGATATATGAACTAAAAATCAATTACTGTTTCAAATTGGAAAGAAAAATACTCAAAAGGAAAATCTTACAAATTAGTATGGGAAATTAGCAAATAAATATTTTTCCTTTAATTTTTTATTGTGAAAAAATTCAAACATATATAAAATAGACAAGTATGACCAGCTCTCATATATGCATGCCTAGCTTTTATTTTTGTTAACATCTGTTTCTCCACCCAGCTCACCCCACTACTCCATAATGATGAAGATAATGGATTTTTATCATTTTTAGTTTTGATTTTGCCTTGGAGGTGGTTTACTCTCTTTTGTATATGTAGGCATGTGCTTTTCCTAAGAGCTTTGCAAATAAACTTTTTACTGTAACTTTTTCAGAATTAATATGACATGTTAATGATTATTAGATCTCATCTATCCTTGGGGTACATGAAGTCTTTCCAAGAGATACACAAGCAGATAATAGTTTATTGACTTAAGTTAAATGCCATTTCCAGGGTAAATAATATGAACAAACAATAATCAAATGCCTTTACATTTAAATGGGGAAGTTTTGGGGAGAAACATTCTTTAGTCAATGCAACTATTCAATACAGGCATACCTCAGAGATATTGCAGATCACCTAACTTAAGTGAAGATTGCAAAAAAGCAAGTCATACCAATTTTTTCATTAAGCAATGCATACAAAAGTTGTGTTTATACTATAGTAAGTGTGCAGTAGTATTGCATCTAAAAAAAAAAAACAGTGTGAATACCTTAAGTAAAAAATATTTTGTAGGTAAGAAGTGCTAAGGATCATCTGAGCCTTCAGTGAGTTCTAATCCTTTTGCTGGCAGAAGGTCTTGGCTTGATGTTGATGACTGCTGACGGATAACGGTGGTGGTTGCTGAAGATTGGGGTGGCTGTGGCAATTTCTTAAAATAAGACAATAATGAAATTGCCACATCAATTGACTCTTATGAAAGATTTCTCTGTAGCATGCAATGCTGTTTGACAGCATTTTACTCAGAGTAGAACTTCTTTAAAAATTGGAGTCAGTCCTCCAAAACCCTGCAGCTGCTTTATGAACTAAGTTTATGGAATGTTCTAAATCCTTTGTTGTATTTCAATGATATTCAGAGCATCTTTACCAGAAGTAGTTTTCATCTGAAGAAACCACTTTTAGTTCACTCATGAGAAGCAACTCCTCATCCGTTCAAGTTTTATCATGAGATTGCAGCAATTCAGTCATATCTTCAGGCTCTACTTTTAATTCTAGTTCTCTTGATATTTCCATCACATGTGTAGTTAGTTACTTCCTCCACTTGGACCACTCAGTCATCCATGAGGATTAGAATCAACTTCATTTGAACTCCTGTTAATGTTGATATTTCGACCACCTATGATCATGAAAGTTCTTAATGACATTCAGAATGGTGAACCTTTTCCAGAAGATTTTCAGTTTACATTGCCCAGATCCATTAGACAAATCACTATTATTGCAGCTATTGCCTTATGAACTGTGTTTCTTAAATGATAAGACTTGAAAGTTGAAATTACTCCTTGATCCATGGGCTGCAGAATGGATGTTGTGTTAGCAGGCATGAAAACAACATTTTGCTCCTTGTACGTCTCCATCAGAACTCTTGGGTGACCAGGTGTGTTGTTAGTGAACAGTAGTATTTTGAAAGAAATACATTTTTTTCTGGCTGGTCATGGTGGCTCACACCTGTAATCTCAGCACTTTGGGAGGTTGAGGTAAGAGGATCGCTTGAGCCCAGGAGTTCAAACCAGTCTGCTCAATATAGTGAGACTCCCATCTCTATTAAAAAACAAAATCTTTTTTTGAGCCATAAGTTTCAACAGTGGGCTTAAAATATTCAGTAAACAAGGTTGTAAACCGATGTGGTCTTATCTAGGCTTGTTATAAGCCCAGGCAGGGTAGATTTAGCATAATTCTTAAGGACTCTAGGATTTTTGGAATGATGAATGAGCATTGGCTTCAACTTAAGGTTACAAGCTGCCTTAGCCCCTAACAAGTCAGCTGTCCTCTGAAACCAGACATTAACTTCTCTTTGGCTATGAAAGTCGTAGATGTCATCTTTCAATAAAAGGCTGTTTCATCTACATTTAAAATCTGTTGTTAGTGTAGTCACCTTCATCACTGAAGTTAGGTAGATCTTCTGGATAACTTGCTGCACCTTCTGCATCAGCCCTTGCCATTGTTTCACCTTGTACTTTTATGTTATGGAGACGGCTTCTTTCCTTAAACCTCATGAATCAACCTCTGCTAGCTGCAACCCTTTTCCGCAGCTTCCTCACCTCCCTCGGCTTTTATAGAATTGAAGAGAGTTAGGGCTTTGTTCTGAATTAGGCCTTGGCCTAAGGGAAGTTGTAGCTAGTTTGATTTTTTTTTTTTTTAATCTAGACCACACAAACTTTCTCCGTGTTACCGGTTATGCTGTTTTGCTTTCCATCATTTGTGTGTTCACTGAAGTTCCATTTTTAATTTCCTTCAAGAACTTCAAGAAATGCAAAGGAAACTTTGCATTTACACCTTGGCTAACTTTGGCACAAGAGGCTCAACTTTTGGTCTGTTTTGGCTTTCAACATGCCTTTCTTACTAAGCTTAATAATCATTCTAGCTTCTTAAAAGTGAGAGATGTACAACTCTTCCTTTCACTTGAACATTTAGAGGCCATGGTAGGGTTATTAATTGGCCTGTTTTCAATATTGTTGTGTCTCAGGGAATAGGGGGGCCCAAGGAGAGGGAGAGAGTTGGGAATGGACAATCAGTGAAGCAGTCAGAACATATACAACATTTATAGGTTAAGTTTGCCATCTCACATGGACATGGCTTGTGGCACCCCAAAACAAGTGTAATAGTAAGAGCAAAAATGACTGATCACAGATCCCCATAAGACATCTAATAATAATTATAAAAATGTGACACAGAGACACAAAATGAGCACATACTGTTGGAAAAATGTTGCCAGTAGACTTACTTGATGCAGGGTTATCACAAACCTTCAATTTCTTAAAAAATGCACTATCTGTGAAACACAGTGAAGTGAAGCTCAGTAAAATGAGGTATGCCTGTATTTTGTTCTGCTCTGTTTATATAATCTGTCTAGAGAATGTTAAGTACCCAAAATGTTATACTGTATAATGCTAGTTGTAAATACCAGTTGTTCCTTAAAAACAACGTAAGAGCAAAACTTAATTGTGCTTTAATTTAGTAAGTCACAAAATAGACTAATTATATGACCATAGTCTAGAGTTGAATGGTTTTTATTTTTGTGTATTAAACATCACAGTCCAGTGAAGAAAACTTGTAAGAGTTTTATAGGATACAGTTTAGGTCATGGAATGAAAGTTCAACATAACTTGTTTATTTTACGTTGATTGTTTAACCAGTAATTATCCATATGACATCCCAATGCAAATGCTGACATCCATTTCCAAAAGAGTTGTTTTTTTTGTGCTTTTTCTAAGGTTACAAAGGTTTTTGTGGTTTAAATGTTGTTACATATTTTACAGCATTAGGATCTATGGAATATTTTGACAACTGCAACAGTTCAATGAAGTTGGTAATTTCTTCTTTTAATTATTTTTCATTGAACAGCTTTGGAGTTACATTTCTACATTTTGATTTCTGGTATATTATAAGGAAAGAAAAAGTTATGTCAAAGGATACTTTAGAGAAAATACATAGATAGTGATTACAATATGGCTGTAACTAAATTATCCTTAATCTTGTTGAAGTTTTGTTAATGCCTAATTTTGATGAAATAGTATGGTGTTCCTTCCAGCTACTGATTGTATATATGTGATTGCACATCTTTCTTAAATAAGTGGATTTGTAGGTTTTCACATATTGTCAGCCACACTCTAATCCTCTTGTAAAGAATGAACCTGGCTTTATTCAATTAAATAATTCTCTGGTACAGGTTTTCCTCCCATAATATTTTAAAGTACAATGTTTTGGGTTTTTTGAGGGTAAAGTAAAAGAAAATATGTTTTAAAAACTTTAGTTGTCGAATTATTTTAAGCCTATTTTAGAAATTAGAGATGTATTGTTTCTTTTGGGTGCATATCACCAATTAATACGTTTGATTTCAGATCTACAACTTACTGCTTTGTAAACTTCGTCGAGGTAAAATGAAACCATTTGGCTACTTGAACTGATCTACGTTACATAGATTTTTCCTATTGACATTTGCAGTAGATAACATGTCAGAAATGAAAGTGATGAAACAATACATCTTCCATATTCTGAATTGGCATAATGCTAAATACAACAGAAGCTAATTTTTTAGAGACTGTGAAATATAATTTTTTTTAGTTCAAGTATTATTATAACAAGTGAGCTATTAAGAATAGAGCTTTCTCTACAGTAGTAAAATGTAACCAGAATGTTTGCATATACTGGAATTATAAAAGATTAGTTTTGCAGCATAACTCATTTTTCTAACTCTAATATTAGTTTAAGGATTTAATAAAATACAAGTAGATTGTTCTTAATTGAAATATTTTATATATACTTAATTCTTTTCGAAGGGTGAAACTTTATTTTAAGTTTTTTAAAATATAAGATTAAATAAATAACACTTTTTAGCAAATTATGTGCTGTCATGAAAGATAAGGGAATTCATGGTAACTTGTATTTAAAATTCTGTAACTTTGGGTTGGGTAAAGATATACTTAAAATAAAGCATTCCCTTTGTAATTCTGATGCATTCTCAACATATGGGTATTAAATAACATGTAAAAAAGTTTATATAAATGTTAAATTACTTTAGAACTATTTCCTAGATTTAAAAATACTAATGCAGTATATTATAATAGTAGCTGTTTGAAATTTTGATATTGGCTTGAAACTTAACTGTAGTGGTACCTATATTAACGTATTTATGTCTCTTATTTTTTGCAGCAAGGAGTAAATAATGCTGAAAAATTTGACTATGTAAGTGCAACATGTCATTCAGTTTTCATGCCACATTCTCTATATATTTGTTTTTTGATTACTAATATTTCCTAATTTTGGTTTATAGGTCATGCAGTTTTTAAATAAGATGGCTGGTAATGAATATGTTGGATTCAGTAATGCAACGTGAGTTTTTTAAATACTGTTTTGTTACATAAAAACACACTGTATTTAGAATTGATCTGCTCTCTTTTCATTAGAGGGAAATGAATGATTTCAAAATTACCTGACAGAAACACTTAAAAATACTTTAAATAGTTTTGACAAATTTCTTATAAGTAATCATACAATCAGAAGAGATCCCAAGTTTATCTCAAATTACTGGTGCTTATTCAGTTTTATCTTTGCTTATAATACCTGTCTTACCTCTCTTCTATTTCTGTTCCAGGCTGTCTGGATTTTTACCCCAATTTTTTATTTTAAAGTTTGTGAGTCTACAGAAAAGTTGAAATAATAAATAACTGGAATCTTTTACTTATATTTTCTAATATTTTGTCTTACCTGTCTCTTTAGATAGATAAAAAATACGTATGTATACCTCTAAACACAGATACGTAAATATATATGTACATAGATTTTTTTCCCTAAACCATTTCAAATTAAGTTGTAGACATCATGATACTTCACCCTTAGATAAGAAAGCACATACAGTCTAAGAATAAGGACATTGTCCTACATAACCACAATACCATTAACACATGTAAGAACGTTAACGTTAATTTTAAAATATCATGACATTAATCAATGTGTAAATGTCCCCATCTCTTCCCCAAATGTCTTTTACAACTTTTATTATTATTTTTTAGATTCAGGAACAAATCAGGGTTCTTACATTGTATTTATTACGATGTCTGTTTTGTCTCTTTACTTAGAACAGTCCCCGTGCTCTAGATCCTTGCTTTAACAAATTTTATTAAATGGCTGTTATTTTTAAAGAGTGCAGGCTGCTTGTTTTATAGACCAGGAGTTGCTGACTTTTTCTTTGAAGGACCAGACAGTAAATATTTTAAGCTTGTGGACCATATGGACTGTGTTGTAACTTCTCAGTTCTGCTGTTTAGTAGAAAAGCAGCCATAGACAATATGAGGCTGTGTTATAAAAAACTTTATAAAAACAGGCAGCAGGCCATATAGTGGATGTTTCCCATTTTGTATTTGTCTGGTTCCTTGTCATTAGAAACATTATTATGTTAAACATTATTTTAGTATTATTATGTTAAACAGTTTTAGCATGTATACTACTATTTTATTCTTATTTTGCACTTCCTGCTTCGTATTTCAGGGGTAAACATTTTCAGGTTGCATGCCTTCCCAACATTAATTCATCAGCTTAATTATCTTTTCCAGGAAGTATTCCATGAATCTCAACTTGCCTCTTTTCTGTGCTCTCCTATTACCATATTTTATCAAACTTATTACATGTCTCTCTTTGCCCCATAGCCACCATTAGGCTCTGCCCTCCTTAAGACCTAGATGGAATGTTGTGTCTTCCAGTTCATTTCTGTATCCCTGTTATCTGGCAGATAATAGACACTTGAGATAGTGTTGAAGAACTATGTGTCAGTGTGATAATTGCTGACTAGTTAGGCATTTATCTAAACTATGTTGATGTTTTTTTTTAAAGTACGGCAAATTGATAAGAATTTGAAATGTTAAAATGTACAATTAGAAGGGGCTGTCCACCTCAGTGATATAAAGAACATTAACCACAGTTCCTCTAATATCAGCAGCCCTTTTAGACTTGTAGGGCAATTCCCAAATATAATGCAAATTAAATCTAAATCAAAACTCATTCTCTTTCTTTCCAAACTGCTCTTTGCTCTAGAGATAGATGCCTGTGTCAGTTAATATTATTACCCTCTCAGGCTATGTTAGAAATTCAGGCTTTGTATCAGTCTTCACTCTGCCTTTCCTTTTTCTCATCAGGTTGGAAGATTATCCAACTACTTGCATGTTTGATCATACCTCTCCTTCCATTCCTATCACAGCTGCCTAAATTCAGGCTTTTGTAGCTCTCATTACAGTGTTCTTTTAATAGATCAGTCATCACTTCTTTTTCCCCTTTTTCAAACTGATGTCAGAGTTATCTTTATAAAATGTAGATCTGATTAGGTAACTTGTTTGTAAGCCCTCAGGCTTTTGTTTTGTGGGTGGTCAGGAACTATTACATTATTCGGCATCTATTGGTTTTGGCAATTTGGTCCCCGTCTCCTTTGTTTGTTTGATGTTTTCCCACTCTTCTCCATGTGCCATTTCCCAGTTACATCAGAATATTTGCCATTCTTCAGTGGACCCCTGTCTATATACTTTTCTAACCGTTCATGATGCATGGAATTTGCCAGTGCCTAGGCCCCACCCTGAAATCTATTAGTCCATTGAGTCCTGCAAGATCCATTTTGTGTTTCCCATTCTCAGTGAAAGTTCCATGATTATGTCAAGTTCCCTGATTATGTCAATTAAAACGGACTCTTATTGTACTTTTGGGTAGGCAGAGGATTCTGCAGTTTTTCAGTGCATTTTAATGGTAGAAGATTTGAGAATTTTAAAATCAGCATTTTTGTTTACAAAATATGAAGACTAGAAAGGGCCTGAATTCATTTCAGTCATTTTATAGCCAAGAAAATGAAGATTGAAAGAATTACCACTTAAATGACTTGTCCAAAGTCACACAAATAGCCTATTGACAGAATTGATTGGAACTCTGTAGTCCTGAATCTTAGTTCAGTGTTCTTTATGCTGTACATTGCTGTACAAATGAAATTATGTACAATCACACTTTTAAAGAAAGTACATAGAGCAAATTTTTTTTTTCTTCTTCCAGGTTTCAGTCTGAAAGAGAAAGTGGAGATCGAAATTTTGCAATAGGATATTACTTAAAAGAAAAGAAGGTTTTTAAATTTTTGTTTCTATTTCAAATTATTCTTTCATTTAATAAAATACATGAAGATGTATGCTAAGAATTCAACAATAGCCTTTAAGCAACTACCTATTAGTATTTAAGGTGCAGAAGTTTTTGCAGAGTGCTCATGAGTCAGTGTTACCAAATTGTTAATGTTATTATTAAATTGATTTGTATCTGGCAGTATTTAAATATTTGACTGATTTTATTTATTAATACAAATTTTGTTTGAGGTTTAGTTTATTTTTTCAAAAGCATAATGCCTGATTAGTGTTAACTACTCTTGATTTTTTTAAGTGGTTGGTCTAGTAACTTGATTTATAAATCATGAGTCATTTTGTCGTTGTCAGTTAAACTAGTGTCTAGAAACTTACATGATGTGATAAAATTTTGCTTTTTTATTTCACGTTTATAATGTTTTAGAAGTTACATGCTATTTTATTAATTAAAATGAAACACTTGTGTACATTTGAAATTTTTCATGTATTTCTCTACTTATGTGCATTTCTGTGTGCCTGAATTTTTAATTGCCTTTCTATTTTTTTAGTGTTTTCCAGAAGGCACAGACATGGTTGGTATATTAGACTTCTACTTCCAGGTAATTTAATTATGTGAATCATATATATAAATGGATGTGTCGGCTGGGCGCGGTGGCTGACGCCTGTAATCCCAGCACTTTGGGAGGCCAGGGCGGGCAGATCATGAGGTCAAGCGATCGAGACCATCCTGGCCAACATGGTGAAACCCCATCTCTACTAAAAATACAAAAATTAGTCGGGTGTGGTAGTGTGTGCCTGCAGTCCCAGCTACTTGGGAGGCTGAGGCAGGAGAATTGCTTGAACCAGGAAGGCCGAGGTTGCAGTGAGTCGAGATCATGCCACTGCACTCCAGCCTGGCAACACAGTGAGACTCTGTCTCAAAATAAATAAATGGTTGTGTCACATTATGCAAAATGTAGGTGTCTCAGAAATCTTGGTTCTAGGCCATGAGAAAATACATTTTCCATTGACTTTCAAAAATGTCTTCATAAAAGGCTGTCTCATGTCCATGTTGCCTAAAAATCCATGCCTCAAAATGTAATAGGGACAGTTTTTTCTGTAAACATATTTAAGAATTGTCAAAAATAATGTGCACTCCCAGAAATTGGCATTCTTAATTATAAACTGAGCTCTAAATTTTTCGTAGCTTTTACATTTTGTTTGGGAAAAGCTTTTTTTTTTTTTTTTTTTTAAATAATCAGAAGGCTCTTACTCAGCATTTAAAAGTGTCAGTGTCTCAGCTGACTTGGTATCTTGTAATTTCTTTGTTACTGCTCTATCCTGGCTTAACTGGTGCTAGTTCATTTCTGCAGTGTCATATGTCAGGCTTTCCTTTAAGTTAGAGTAGCTCTCAATATTGAGGGGATGGGGTTGGGTGAGAGGGACCATGTTATGCACAGTGGGCTGTGGTATAGAACTCAATTTAGAATAGCCTTCCTGGAGATCTCTTCTCTCACCCACATTTTCAGTTCAATTTTTTCTTACAGATTTAACACAGTTGGTGCCACTGATGGGGCTGTAATGTGAAGCCACATAGGAGGCTACATTGTTGTTAATTTCTAGTTCACCTTACATTTGCCTGTCTTTACTATTAAAGGTTCCTTAATTTTAACCTTTCAGTAATCTTAGAGAATATATAAGGGAGGTTAATAATGAGTTAGAGTTTGATAGATGTCCAGGTTGCAGCTTTTCATCTGCCCAATGTGAAAAACTGTAAATTGGGAATCCAGACCATCAATATAAAATTTAAGGTCTAGCCCAGCCACTTATTAGCCATGTGACCTAATTTTAGTTACTGATCCCTAGTTTCCTTATCTGTAGTATATGCCTCACCTGCCTTGCCACATTATGTGGAAGATAACATGAGATGATATGTGAAATTCCTTTGAAACTAGCCTTTTTTTTCCCCCTGGTCTGTATGAATTTTTTCCATAAGTTTCTTTACCTTTGGAATACATATTTAAGTTTGGCTGTTATAGAATCTACTATACTGTGACATTTCTATACTTCATGGCAAAAATCAAGAAACGGCCATAGAAGTGGTACTGACTTTTTTGGAGAAGGGCTGCATCAAATCGAATGGCCATTGAGATTAGCAGGAGAGTACCCAAGTTGGCATTTGGCAAATTAAGAATGTGCTGCCTTATGACAAACAAAATTCCAGTTAATGTTAAGTATAAACTAGGAAATAATCATTGGAATTCAGAAAGCCTTGCATGATTAAGCTGACCTTATCACAAATCTTTGCTATCTGGGGCAGTATTGTAAGTTGATTCTGTCGTTTTTGAGAAATAGGGAAGAGATTTTTTATATAAATAGGCAGTCTAGTCAAAGTTAAACACACAATATTCTAATTCACTGTACTTAGTTTTCCTCCTTGCTATTTCCAAACCCCTTTATGCTTCTTGTAGATCTTGGAGTATGGCTGAGGAAAATTTACAAGTTGAGAACCCATTCTTCTCCTATCCACTTTCTTTTTTGACCCCATCTTATCCCAATTTTGCTTACTATTACCTAAAAATAAAATGTGGAAAAATTTATTTTCATTTTATGGGTAAATTTGGGTTTGGTACAGTGAACTGTTTTCATTATTTTGATTGTATTTAAATGCAAAAATTTCATCCTATAGGGTATATTTAGCACCCATAGTAAATATCAAATAAATATTAATAAATGGTCTAAAGGATAACGTTTTGGTTTAGGCTTACAGAGCATCTGAGACAGATCTGCTTAATATTTTTCTTCCCCTTTGTCCTTTGCCTGTTACCATATAGATGGGGACACTGAACTTTGTTATGGGTAAAATGTCAGGCACTTTAGCATTTTTTTCTAAAATGGTGATTTCTCATGTAGACACTATCATAATCTTCATGTATGGTGCTTTATCTTAAAAATATTTCGTGGCTCTTTTTTTTTTCTGTTGAGTTAAAAGTAATTATGCTTGTGTATTCCACAGAAAGTATTAATATTTAAGCTAATTTGAATATCACATGGGATAATAACAAATCTTAGGGTTTAGAGGCTGGCACTTCCTAGTCTAGTTCTGCCATTAAAAGACTGAGTATCTTTGGCCAAATCAGGGTAAATCTTAAAAGGGGGTAGGACTTTGGTCAATTAAAATCTTCAGAATGTCCTCAAGTTTATATTAAAGTATTCTCTTTGGAAGAAATATTTCAGATCTGTATGAATACCAAATAAAATAGATTATCTTAGAAGTGAACAGTAATATTAAAAGTAATATGAGAATTCTGCTTTTTCTTTGTGTTAGCTGTGCTCCATTGAAGTGACTTGTGAATCAGCCAGTGTGCTGGCGGCAACACTGGCTAATGGTGGTTTCTGCCCAATTACTGGTGAAAGAGTACTGAGCCCTGAAGCAGTTCGAAATACATTGAGTTTGATGCATTCCTGTGGCATGTATGACTTCTCAGGGCAGTTTGCTTTCCATGTAAGTAATTGTTTAATCTTAATTTTCTCTGGCAAGAAACTAGTCTGAACTGGTTCTTTTAAAAATGCAGTTTGAACTTTGCTTCTAAAGCTGTATATTAATTTTTGAGAGAGAGGCTTGTTTTCAAGGTTAATTTGTTACAACATTAGTAAGGAATAGAGATAAGGTCTACCAGATGTTCTTAAGAATTTGGAAGTTTGATTTATAGAACCTCATCCCTTCTGCTTTTAAGGCAATCCAGTGTACAAGGTTAGTACAGTCATTTTTTACTTTTAGTTGTTAATGTTTAGCATTATGATTATTATGTATCTTAAGAATTCTCTAAGTTCAGAAAGATTGCAAAGACGTGACGTTTCACGTCTTTGGTTACAGCCATAGATGTTTTAAGAACTAAAAGTATATTAAAGTTAAAACTTAACAAAAATGTACTGCTTTAAGCTCTGTTGTGCATTTGCCACTTGTAAAGTATATAGACTTTTCTTATTTCATTCTGCTCATGTCAAGTCATAATGCCCTTCTAAAAGCTTTTTTTATTTTGGAAATTTTCAAACATGTAAAATGAGAGAGAGAGAGAGAGAGAGAGACATTTAATGTTATCCATCACTCAGCTTCAATAATTATGAATACATTACCAATCTTGTTTCATCTGTATGTGCATCTATTTCCCCTATCCTTGTCATATTTCAGTATGTAATTCTAAATGAGGACCCTTAACAAAACATAACAATAAGAGAATTTTTACATATAAAAATTAAATATTACATATCACAACTTTAATATCATTATTAATATCAATATTAAATTGAATATCAAAATATTTAGTCAGTGTTCGGATTTCCTGGATTATTTTGTAAATTATTTCTTTCTTTTCTTTTTTTTTTTTTTGAGACGGAGTTTCACTTTGTTGCCCAGGCTGGAGTGCAGTGGCACGATCTCAGCTCACTGCAACCTCTGCCTCCTGAGTTCCAGCGATTGTCCTGCCTCAGCCTCCCGAGTAGCTGGGATTACAGGTGCCTGCCACTGCACCCGGCTAATTTTTGTATTTTTAGTAGAGACGGGGTTTTGCCATGTTGGCCAGGCTGTTCTCGAACTCCTGACCTCAAGTAATCCACCTGCCTCAGCCTCCCAAATTGCTGGGATTACAGGCGTGAGCCATTGCACCCGACCTATTATATTATTTTATAGTTTGTTTGACTTAGGATACAAATGAGGTGCATGTATTATGATTGGGTTGTGTCTACTTTTTTTTTTTTTTTTAAATCTACTGGTCTTCTTTTGACCTGTCTCTCTTTTTTTCTTGTTATTTTTGGTTGGAAAAACTGGATCATTTAGTCTATACAGTTTTCCACTGTCTCTACATTGCTGATTACCTCTGTTCCATTGTCCCTTGTATTTCCTATAAATTTGTAGATCCAATTCAGGTGTTTTTTTTTTTTTTTGTCTGCTTGTTTTGTTTAGTTTTGTGTAAAAGTACTTTACTGGTATACTTCTTTTATTTTTGTTTGTTTATTTATTTATTTATTTTGAGACAGAGTCTCACTCTGTCACCCAGGCTGGAGTGCAGTGGCACAATCTCGGCTCACTGCAACCTCTACCTCCTGGGTTCAAGCGATTCTCCTATCCAGAGGTACTTACTGACTGAATGTTAGTAAGCAATTAATGAACACTGCCCTAATGACATTAATTTTGTTTTTTTATCATTTGTCAAGTTTTGCTAATGTAACTTAAATTTTTTGAGGAGGAGTAATTTAAATTACCATTTTAGAAAATCTTTTAAGAATATATAACTTTTTATTGTTTTCTAGTTGTAAAATATTTTTAAAAAATAATTTGTTATATTTAAAAACAATACGTTTATTTTAGAACAATTAGAAAATATAGTCAGGAAGAATAAAAGCATCCATAGCCTCACAATTTAGATGTAACTGTTAATTCCTTAGAGTTTATCTTTAAACAATTTTTCTATATTCATATCTATCCCAAACTGTTTCATAACTTTTTTTTTTTTTTTTTTTTTTTGAGATGGAGTCTTGCTTCATCACCCAGGCTGGAGTGCAGTGGTGCGATCTTGGCTCACTGCAACCTCTGCCTCCCAAGTTCAAGCAATTCTCCTGCCTCAGCCTCCTGAGTAGCTGGAATTACAGGTGCCTGCCACCACACGCGGCTAAGTTTTGTATTTTTTGTGGAGATGGAGTTTCGCCATGTTGCCCAGGATGGTCTTGAACTCCTGACCTCAGGTGATCTGCCCGCCTCGGTCTCCCAAAGTGCTGGGATTACAGGCATGAGCCACCACACCCGGCCTTATAACTTTATTTATAAACATGTTGATAAAAATTTATCTACAATATTTTTAATGTTGAAATTCTATGGTATGTGTGTATATATATATATATATATATTTTTTTTTTTTTTTTTTTTTGAGAGAGAGTCTCACTCTTTTGCCCAGGCTGGAGTGCAGTGGCGTGATCTCAGCTCACTGCAAGCTCTGCCTCCTGGGTTCACCTTTCTCCTGCCTCAGCCTCCCGAGTAGTTGGGAGCGCACTTTGGGAGGCTGAGGTGGGCGGATCACGAGGTCAGGAGATAATTTTTAATTTTTAAACCAATTTCCCAATTTGTTTTTGTTTTTTTTTTTTGAAACTGGATCTTGCCCTGTCATCCAGGCTGGAGTGCAGTGGTGCGATCATGGCTCACTGCAGCCTTGACCTCCTGAGGTCATGTAATCCTCCCACATCATCCTCCAGAGTAGCTGTGACTACTGGTGTGCACCTCCATGTCTTGCTATTTTTTGTAGAGATGAGATCTCCCTGTGTTACCCAGCCTAGCCTCCAACTCCTGGGCTCAAGTGATCTGCTTGCCTTGGCCTCCCAAAGTGCTGAGATTACAGGAGTGAGCCATGGTGCCCAGCCCCAGTTTCCCTATTGTTGAACATAACATTTCTTATTTTAAAATGTTTACCTAAATACTCTTTTACTGAATTATTTTTAGGTTGGTCTTCCTGCAAAATCTGGAGTCGCTGGGGGCATTCTTTTAGTTGTCCCCAATGTTATGGGTATGATGTGCTGGTCTCCGCCTCTGGATAAGATGGGCAACAGTGTTAAGGGAATTCACTTTTGTCACGTAAGCATATTTTCTTAATGAAAATAATGATGATATAAGTTGAGCCATCCAATGATTCTTTTTTTTAACCCATTTTCCACAGTTCATTAACTCTTGGCCCTCCGCCTATGGTGTGCCAGTTACTAGGGAGCCGTGGAAATACTCCCAGAGGAGCTTCAAGTTGTCTCTGTCAGACAGCTCCCATTTAATTATTCCCACAGATTATATTTGTTAGATGCTAATATTTTAATTTTCATGGTTATAATTAGTATCAATTTTCAAAAGCTCAACAAAAGATATTAAACTTGGAGAAGTAATTTAAAAGCCAGTATATCTTAAGAATTATTTTGGTTTATTATATCTTTAATTTGCATGGTTAAATATCTTTATCCATTGACTACCTTTAAACATTTTTTTGAGGAAATAAGCACTGAAAATTAAAAAAAGATTAAAGAAAACTATTACTGCTCTTGATAGTTCTGTATTTTGTTGTTACCCAGTTCCTGCTAATGTTTGAGCTTCTAGTTTTAGTTACATTTATTACTTGCTTGAGTTCATATTAAGTACCATACTCAATTAAAATTGTTTTCTTTTCCAGTCTTTTATATTTTACAAAAACTAGAGTATGACATTGGATTGCATATAAAATATAGTAGATTGTAACCAGAGTACTTATTTATATTTTAATGTGGCTTTACACTTATTTGATAGAAGAATTCTTTCATGGGGCCGGTTATAAACCCTATTTTGTAGAAGATGAAAGATGATTTGATTGGCTGAGCCCTAGGATCATGTTAGTAAGCAGTGTTCTTAAAACTTGTATTCATATCTTACTCTGATTTTAGTTCTCTTCTTGATGCATTATACTACTTTATTAGCATGTAGTGATGATTTCTAAGCTGGACGATATAAGCAGAGTTTGTTAAAATATGGATATACATAACCAATGAATAGCCAATTTCTTATACCTGCTCTGTATAACTGTTTGCAGGATCTTGTTTCTCTGTGTAATTTCCATAACTATGATAATTTGAGACACTTTGCAAAAAAACTTGATCCTCGAAGAGAAGGTGGTGATCAAAGGGTAAGCAAAATTCTTATTTAGATAAGTATATAAAATTTTTAAGAAGAGAAAAAGTGAGATTTGCCTGTATAAATAAAATCTTAGTTTGTTAGTGGCCTCGGGTCTTTGCTAATCATAAATGAGTGTAAGCGAATTGTTGACATTTAAATCTGGGATCACCAGTATTAAATACTTAAATATTGCTTAATAGATAGTTAATAGATACAGATATTTAAATATTGCTGCTTTGTTATTTAAATTGAAACTGGTTAGCCTAGTGTCAGGGTTTTCCCCTCCCATTTTCCACTATTTTAAGCAAGATTTTTAGAATTGATTCTATTAAAAAAAAAAAATTGGAACGTGCTGCATGCTATAAAGAAAGCATTGTTTTAATATTTGTTCGTCCTAAATTGAAGTTTAACTTCTTGCATACTGTGTAGATGGATATGTAAATGGAAAAGGATTATCATATTAATGAGAGACCGTATGAAGCCTCAAAAGTTTTATAAGTCACTGTAGATGAAATTTTTTTTCCACCGTGTTTAATGCAATATTCCTAATAATCTTACGGTCCTATTTGTTTGTTACCAGTTTATTTGGCTTCATACTATTGTATACATATATTCCTTTTTTTTAGAAGTAGTATTAAGAGCCAGGACTTAACTTTTTTGGTCTATATAGTTTTTCACTGTACCAAGGGGCTTGTGTTGAGAATTTTGATTCCATTTCTTCGCGTACCATAATGAAAATGTTTGTAGTAAAATTACCTAATTAGACCTCAAGATAATATGAAGAACTTCTAAGTAGAAAATATTTTTAATAAATACTAAGTACATTTTCTGTAGTGCTAAATTTTTTTTAGTTTTTATCAAATTAATTTCTGTTACTATGTAAGAATTATGCAAAACCAACAGGATAGAAACTTCCATGGGAGTCGACCTGAGTAACATGAAGCAAAATGTCAGAGGAGGTGGTTTAAAATGTTAACAGATTTTAATAATGTTCATTGAAAAATACCATTTTATAGCTTGGACCTTTCTTCACTCAAGTGCACTAATAAATTATGTATGTTGCTTGAACAACTAGCATTCCTTTGGACCATTGGACTATGAAAGTCTCCAACAAGAACTTGCTTTAAAAGAGACAGTATGGAAAAAAGTGTCACCCGAGTCAAATGAGGACATCTCCACAACTGTAGTATATAGAATGGAAAGTCTGGGAGAGAAAAGCTAAAGAAATGGGTTCTAGTTTCAGAATGTTTCTTCATTTAATCTTTCAAACATCTTTAGCTTTTTTTGCAAGTTATAAATATTTATTTGAGGTATTTTTTGTTCTCAATCTTGGGTGCTGGAGCCATAAAGCTTTTTTTTCCTTTTAATCTTTGTATAAAGGCAGTAGATTAAGAAGTGCATTTGTTGGTCTTTAAAGTATTTACAAGTACATAAATTTGCTTTATTTTTAAAAATACAAAAAGGAAAAATTTAAATTTTTTTGATGTTATTAAAATGTTAACCATGTGGTCAGATAATCCCATTTTACAATAGTAACAGAAAATTGTAATTCTTAGTTCTAAAATTCACAAATTAAACTCATAAGTTTTGTTGCATTTTGTTTTTTCTTTTCCATTTTTAAAACTAATGTGATGTCTGTAGTGGCAATAGAAAGTACTTCTATGCTAAATACAAAACTAAAAAGGCAAAATAATGAACCCCAAATTATTTTATTTAAAATAGCAGTGGATTATAACATTAGTTTGTGTTTATATTTATGCCATTTTTAGTGATAGATTGGCTTTACATTTTTAAAAATTTATTTAAAAATTTATCAAATGCTTTAAAATATGACTCCTATTTTTTTTATTTTGCAACTCCTCTGTTCTGTCAGAATTGTTACATACAGGAGTGTCTTATGTTACTAAAACATTCCAGCCAAAGAATTTCAGATGTGAGATAATGACGTTTCATTGATAAAAAGCTATAATGGTTACTCAGAAGGAGAAACAGTGAGTGTCTTCAAGTGAATTGTTCACCTAAACAATTTTATTTTCATATTATCCACATAACTTTTTCTATGTTATATTTATGAATGGCAAATTTTGGTTTTTAGCTTTTAAAATTTTATTATCCTAATAATTTTATAATTGCTAATATTTCTTTTGTGATAAGTTATAGCATCTCATAAAGTTTGTTCTATTTGAACTTTTTTAGAGTACTTGAGAAATGAATTTAGTCTGCAGGTAGTAAGTATGCTACTAAAATACGTTAGATCTAAATCCTTTTATTTGGTAATAAAAATGCAATATTGAGAATCAAAACTTGTTTTTAAGAGAACTATAGATTCTACACAACCTGATTTCAAGTAATTATTCATAGTATTTAAAGTTGTCTTGGCAAAGTGATTGTAAAATTCTATAGGACCTATTCACACTTCTTCCTTCTTCCATATACTTCTCTGGTTTTCCCCATAGTTCCCCTACAGTTTCAAGTTTGTTGAAACCTGTTTATTTTAGTGGGGCATTAGAAGAAAAACTTGGTGGTTTCTTAGCATGATGGTGTATGTATGTGGTAATGGAAAGTCTGTAAAAGTAAATATAGTGTAGCAAAAAAGATTTCACTGAGTATTTTAGATACTAGTGCAAATAAAGATAGAAAATCTTGATCATAATGTCTTAAGTTTGGGAACTATGATATTAAGAAAAGAAATTCCTTCCTAGAGGTGCTGGCCAAAAGCCTTTTGGGCTAACTTAAGTATTAAATTTATATATTTAAATAATTATCTTTTAAGTTGTAGAGGATTTTCCCAAGGATTTTATGCTTACTTGAATGTTCTTTGAATGTTCAGATGCATATCCTACCTGGATGCTTCTCAAGGCCTTACTGCATATTTGTGTTGCATATTTGTGTTAGTTGCACCAGGGCCATTTGTAGTTTGGGCAACCAAATGCCTTAATTGGAAAAAAGGCATTGTGGTTTCCCCTATGATCTAAATTGTTACATTTTACCATTTCATTCAGAAGTTGGTTTTACTTTATAAAATGAAGATTTAGTTTTCATATTGTATACATAGCCGTATAGATTTCAAAATTAGGTTGTTAATTTGTGTCACTTACTATTTTTGTGTTGGTAATGCTTTAAATGCATACTTAAAAATGAAGTACTGTTATCTAAGCTACTGTGTTTAGAAAATGTTAAGAATGAGCATCCAGAAATTTTTATAGAAAAGTATAAATGGAAGAAGAGATTAAGATACTGCGAATAGGCCCTCAAACTTAAAAAAGAAAAAACTTTGCCAGTTTTAAGGACATATTTTGATTCTTTCAGTATTCTTAACACCTTTTTAAACAAAGTTCTTGATAGTACCCAGTATTATTGGGTTTGTTTTATGCCATTATTGATTCTTGATATTCAAGCATTTACAATGTAGCATATTTGATTTTCTTTTTTCTTTCTTTTTATTTTTTTGGCATCATTAACATTTCATTTGAAATGCATATTGTTCTTGAAGTACTTTGTTTTTAGCATAAATGTTGTGCATTTTATCTTAGTGTTTGGATGAAAACATTTGTGTTGTTTAGCTTTCTTTCATTTGCTTTGTATATTTAATAATGTACCTTTATT
This sequence comes from Nomascus leucogenys, assembly GCF_006542625.1. Taxonomy (NCBI): domain Eukaryota; kingdom Metazoa; phylum Chordata; class Mammalia; order Primates; family Hylobatidae; genus Nomascus; species Nomascus leucogenys. The sequence goes on from NC_044402.1 coordinate 91,280,898, forward strand.
TTCCAGTATGGCTACATTTTGTATTGTACAATAAATTTATTTTAAGCTGATTTTATTGTTTTTTTTTTTGTTTTGTTTTGTTTTTTATAAAAGCAACTTCAACATTTTAAGTACAAATACAGTTGGGATTTTAACTTAGAAAAAATTATTGTTTATGAAGATACTGTTAAAGTGTTTGCTATTCTGAAGCTGCCTCAAAGTAAACTAGAAATACTCAAAAGGGCTTTATTTGATTTTTTTAAATGCAATATAGCATTAGTGGTTTTTCTGGGAGGCGGACTTTTCCTATTGGTTGTACTAGAAGTATTTGAATAAAAACTTTTCTCTCAATTTTTTTGGTTGTTTTTCCATTTGGTAACTTAAAAAAAAGTGCAACCCTATTTGTAGGTTATTTCTGCTTTCTGAGGAGGAATATTGTTGTTATTCACTATGTAACTCTCATTTTATCTGTTGTTGCCTAAATAATAGGAAAAACATTGCTAAACCAAATGAAGAATATCATCATATTGCTTTAGAATAAAACTGTTAATCTCAGTAGAATTTATATTAAACAGAATGACAGTGATACAGAAATTCACCTTAACTGGTTTCTGAGGGGATTACGTTTTCAGAAGGAATTTTGTATATTTCCACAGCATGATCCAAATTATAGTACAAATTATAGAGGCTCCATGTATTATAGGTCAAATATAGTATTTTACATTTTTATGTTTAATTAAATCTGCCATTCATATTCTGGAGATTCCTGAATATATTTTAGAAGTTTTAAAACTATTTGAAAGGGGAAATACTGTTGTTTACATGAATTTGTATTAATCTGTGGGATTTTTAAATGAAGTTCTTTTAGAATTAGTTAATAAGGAGTTCCAGTATAATGATATATTCAATATGTGTAACAGTTTATGATTAATTGCTTTTAAAGATTTTTTAAAAAAATTCATTTGAAGCAGAGAGAGGAGACTTAAAATACCTGGTGATCTTGAATTATGTATAAATTATTCATTGATCTATTCCTTGGACACAAAAGAACCCCTAAAATTTTTGCTGCCCTAGAATTGGTAAAGTATAACATACTTTAGTTCTTCAATTTGATTTTCAAGATTTGTAGTTTCTGTTACCACTCCCATTCACTACCAGGACTGCCAGGGTAAGAGAGTAACTAACAATATTGGGGGAACCCCGGAAAAGTGAAACCAAGAATATTAGATTTCATGTGGAATTTAACTTTAAAGCACTTTGCAAAATTTATTATAAGGAAGGATTGTATTTTTAAATTGTTTTTGACTTAAAAGAAGTAATGCACTTCTCATATTGAGCAGTTTATGGAACAGTTTTATTTAGTTCACTGTGGTGCAATTTTTAGTTTTGAGAATCTGTTTTACTATTCATCTGTAAAAATTTTGGTTTTTCTCCTAGATGGCCTTGAAAATGCTAGAAAGCATTTTTTAAAGGTATATGATCAGTATACTTAACGTGTGATTTCTTCTCAATTCCTTCTCTACCATTTTATATTAAATGTTATATTTGCATTGTGTAATAAAACCAAAACCAGATGTTGGAGATGTAGCATAAATGGAAATTTGTTACCATGCATGATGGCCTTACGCTCAGATTTTCACTTAGACTTACTGAGAATGGACTTACTTGGTCTTTTCTCTGTCATGTAGTTCAAGGGCAAAATTATACATAAACATACACTCAAGTATATCCAAGTTCAACTATTTTTCTTTTATTTCCAATTGTAACAAAGTTAAAAACCTTTGTTTCTTACATTGCTTAGAAATGGGAGGAATTTAATTAGAAATGGAAGGAATTTAATTGGGTTGGGGGAAGTTCTTTTATTTTACACCCCAACCTCCAGCTAGTAGTTTATTAATCTGAATACCATAAAATGCACATGACTTTGAGAAATTTAGAAAACTACTCTAAGAGGATCTGAGGCAATATTTATCCAACATGAAACAGAGCGGGTGAAATGTGATGTTTCTTAGAGTTCTTAACTTTTTAAATAGTAATAGAAAAGGTACTTATTTTTAAAATAGTATGTTAAGTAGACTGATTATAAATGCTTATTTAACAAAGTGATTTTGTTACTATGGTCTTAAAATGTTTTCTATTTCTATTTTATGAACATAGCAGAGGAAGAGAATTTAAGTTGACTTTGTTTACCATTTCTATTTTGTAGATTGTAGATCTACTTTAGTAATTTTTGTAAGTTGTAGCTAATAGAGATTTTTAAAATATGCCATGTATAGAAAACCTGTTTTCATAAAAAAATTTTATAATGGCTTCCTGATTCATTAACCCTTAACCAAAACGAATAGGATACTAATTAGCACTTGGATTGCATTGCTTTTTTGGCTGAATCTGTGGGGTTTTTTTTATTTTTTGTAAATTTCATTCAACAATAAATTACAGAATACTTATTATTGAAAACCATCATGTATTGCTTTAAAAAAAAAGTTATAATCTTGCCCTCAAAAGGCAAGTTTTAGAAACAGGTGAGCTGGTGCCAACTGCTTCTGTCGGTTAATCTTGTAACATTTTTACTATACTTTTAACTCTAAATCTCATTTACTAATTATGGAATTTTTTTAAGAAAAATTATATACCACATCTCAATGGCAAAGAATAATTTATTGTATTTTTAAGCCATATTTCAATATCTGAGGATATGATTTTTCTATACATAGCATGATTAAAAAAATAGTATTTTTTCATTAGGTTTTACCTTGCTAAAACACTTTCAGTCCTTAAAACCACAGATAATTAAAATTATCTATTTGGAAGGCTTAGCTTTTGAAAGAAAAAATTCTTACCCAAAATAGTTTTTAAATTTCTGTTTTCATACTACATTTCTGGTGATTTATGTTTATATAATGAAAATCTCCTCTGCCCAGCAATTATATTTGGAATCCTGAGCTATAATGAAATTTGTATTCTGTAAACAGCCGAACGCTTTCTTTTGTTTTTAAAACATAGTCCAACCTTTCTAGAATTTTGATGTACTTTTATTTACCATAATCTTATATATTTTTTAGAATCACAGATTTGAATTTGAAAGTAATCTTCAATGTTATCTGGTACAGACTCCCACCCCACTCAGCCCCCTTTTCCAGGTTTCCTAGCACTTTGCTTTTTCTATTAGCATATTTATGTTTTTTTCTCTTTTGAGGGGGTTGGTCTGTTTTGTGTCTTGTTAGGATGGACTTTCTGTTTGTGGTTTAGTTTTAATGAGAGAAGCGTAATTGGTGGTAGTTAATGTGACTATAAGTTATTTGGCAGATGGTACCATCAGCATTTATTAAAACTAATTGTATTTTTCTAGTAAGCAGTCTTATGTCCCAGTTGTTAAAAATTAGTAAAGTTAGAAGTAAATGTTAAAGTTATACAGTAGTTCTAAAAATAAAACATTACCCTGCAATGTTTGAAAGAAAGAAACTGTAGCAGAAATGTAACTCTAAAAATAAATGTTACATCACTGGCTTTTTAAAATAAATTCCTTTGAGGTTAGATTAAATATATAAGTAAAAAGATTTTAAATAAATAAAAGACTATTCAAGTTCTAAACAAATGGTTTCTTAAGAAAAATTTGTTTTGTTTGCATGTTAGCTTTTTGAAAACGTGCAAAATATCTAGCTACTTCCCTTGTTTATTTTAGACATTTGGATCTGTGAGTGGCCCGCAAGTTTCCTAATTTGTCTGTTTATTTACTCTGTCTATAGTACATATTGTCTTCAGTATCAATCTCCGTTTCGTAGTTCTGGAGTTTTAATATTTATGAAGCACTATGTATATCGAGTTCTTGAAATATGTTAACTTTTGAAAGGCTTTGTTGACTTACAAAATGTTGAAACTTAAATATTGTTGCTCTCAAAATATTATAGTATTGGTTTCTTAATTCTGAAAATTTAAACTGCCTGAGTAGCTCTTCTCCCCAGAAGTTTCAATATAAACTCATTCAATATAAAGTCTGCTTGCTTTTATATTATGCATTCCAAAATAAAAATGATGAAATATTAGTATCAGTTACACAAATGTAACTACTCACGTTTGAACCATTTTATTGTAAAATTCAAATTTCAATTATGATAATCAGTCTCTTGCTGAACTTCTTTTTAGATCTAGATTAGAATTATAAATTTTTGTTATTTTATATGTGCCTTTCACAAATCATCACAAAGGGGCAACTTACAAAGATTCTTTTGAGAGGACAGCTTAAAACTTAATCCTTAAGGCTTGACTTTCTTCTGTTGAATGAGATTGATATCTAAAACCATGGTATAAATTATTAATTGAATTCCACCCAAGTTCTATTGTTTTGTTCTTTCTCACAGTCATTCCAAATTAAAGATTTTAGTTGAAAAACTCAGAATATATTATCTAAATTTCAAATATTCTATTTTTTATTCTTTCATATCATAATTTATTTGGGGCCAAAATGAGGGTAATTTAAAAAATTATATCAAAGTTACTCAGGAAATGAGTTTTCAGTTCCACATCTTTATATATGTTCACTTCCAAATCTTTTGATGTTTACATTTGCCATTGTAGTTTAATTTTCTTTAAAAAGTTAAAAAGAAAACCACACATGAAATGTAAAAGTCCAAATTTCTCTTCTTCAGTATAATATAGCTTATTCTTTATTTATTATTTTACTTAGATCCTTGAAGTATATGCATCATTGATCCAGGTCTGTGCACAAGATTTATAATGTAAATAAAGAATGAACTAAATAATACTGTTTGAGATGAATATTTGAATTGAGATGAATAAATGTTACATCTAATGCACAATGAAACTTCATTGACATCTGATGAAATTACAGTACAAGTGATTCTGTTAACATTCCATGGTGACTAATACTATTAATCCTTTTTAATCATACCAATAAAATATTTCTGCCTTAATGTCTCTTTACTGGACTATGAAGAAACAATTCTGCCGTTAAAGGATAACCAAAAAAAAAAAAACTTCCACCTATCTGAATGCCCTTATTCTCTCAAGTTAGCAGTTTTATTGTAAACGTGCCCACTTTAAGTTGCTCTACTTCTCTTCTAGAACTGCTTTTGTAATAAGTGTAAATTTGTAGTCAGATAACTCATTGCTTTTATGAAGTTGTTTTCTCACTTGTGTTACTGTAAGAAAGTGGCTGAAGTCCAAGATTCTTCTGGCTTCCTGGTTTCCATTTCAATATTTTCAATCCCTGTTTTACTTAGTTAGCAAACTTTTTTTTTTTTTTTTAAATGCCTTCTAAATAGGAATTTTGTTCTCCTCATGTTGTTCTCTTCATTTCTGGTACCCAACCAATATCCAAGATCAGATCCCTCTACGTAAATGAAAATGTGTAACCTTTAAAATTATTTTCTTTTGGTCTTTTTTTTCTACCAAGTAAGAACTAAAAAAGATTACCATCCCCCTCAGCATTTCACTAGTTTTTGTTCAAACAGCACACAAACAGAATTAGTTCAAGATATTTAGCTAATTAAATTTGAGCAGTTCAGATCTATATAAATTAACCTTAGCATTATTCCCGTGCTTTATTATTCACTGATAGGTTCTTATTCAACTAATGTTTATTTCTTGCCTAATATGTGCCAGAAATTGTGAAGTGTTTTGGATATGCAGTGAGTGGTTAATGAGACAAGTATGATCCAACTTGTGTTTGCAGTTAAACAGGGATACAGATACTGAATAAAATACTAACAATAATTAAAATGGTAATAAGTGATTTGTTAATACTGATGCATGTAGATATAATTCATTTTAAATGTTACAAAGTAAGTGAGTTACAAAATGGTATATGCCATATGATGCTATTTTTGTACATCTATAATAGACTTTATGAGGCACAAATATGCAATATAGTTACTAATAAAACTGTAAGAACATGAACACCAATCTTTAGATAAAGCTTACGGCCAGGAGGTAATGGAATGGATGCAGAGCATGGTTAGCTGTATCTTTAATGTTTCATTTCTTTAAAAAATATTTCAGCAAATATAATGATAATACATGATAGAAAAGTAAAAAAATGCTAGGAGAGGGTACAATAAGAAGACCTCGTTTTGTCTGGGTGGTTAAATATGGTTGGTTTTCACTGGAAGGTAATACAGTGTGTAAGTTTTGAAGGAGTCAGAGGAAATACGGAATAGCGTTAATAGGCTAGTCTGACTTGAAGGCCCCAGAACGGGAAGGGGAAAGGCAAATGCGCTGAAAGAAGAGTGAGGTGAGGTGGATGGAGATTGGCCGTGGATGACTCTTAGAGATGGGACCATATTATGTAGAGTGGGCCTTCTCATATTTCAGTGTACATCAGAATTGTTAGAGTGTCTTAATTTTAAAATACAGCTAGCTTCCTGGGGCCCAGTCCTGCAGTTTGATTCAAAAATCTAAATGTTTAATGTGCACCCCAGGTGCTTCTGCTGTAGGTTGTCCTCAGGTCACAGTTTGGGAGACATTTCTGAAAGGTCTTATACACCATATTAAGAATTTTGGACTTTATTCAGAGTTCAGTGTGAAACTTTGAAGACTTTTTTTTTTTTTTTTTTTTAAATGAGACGGAGTCTTGCTCTGTCTCCCAGGCTGCAGTGCAGTGGAGTGATCTTGGCTCACTGCAAGCTCCGCCTTCCGGGTTCACGCCATTCTCCTGCCTCAGCCTCCCGAGTAGCTGGGATTACAGGGGCCTGCCTCCACGCCTGGCTAATTTTTTGTATTTTTTTAGTAGAGACGGGGTTTCGCCATGTTAGCCAGATGGTCTCAATCTCCTGACCTCGTGATCCGCCTGCCTCGGTCTCCCAAAGTGCTGGGATTACAGGCGTGAGCAACCGCACCTTGCCGAAACTTTGAAGACTTTAAAAAAGGGGAGAGAATGATTTGGTTTTTAAATACTGCTCTGTGGAGAATGGATTAAAGAGAGAGAAAGTTGAAGTTCTGGACTCGAGATGTGTTGGTGGCTTGGACTAGAGGTGAGAGAAGTAGGTAAATAAGAGATGTGTTTAAGAAATAGGATTGGCAGCACTTGGTGTTAGTTTTTGGTGGGTGAAAAAGAATGCGATATCAAGTTGACTACCAGATTTTTAGTATGAGCAACAGGGCCAAAGCTGCTGCATTAACTAAGATGGAGAACACTGGAAAAGCAAACCTTGGGAGTATGGGAAGAAATTAGTTTAATTTTGGCTATTGTAATGAAGGATCTGTTTGTGGATATCAGGAGGTTGATTGACAGCGCTTTAAACATATGGGAGTTATTTTTCCAATATAACAAAAAGTCTCAGGGACTATCAGGGAAACCAACCAGGGCTAGTGCCATCAGTAAGGTAAACTTCTGTTACACAAGCCTTAGTGTGTTGATCTTAGAAATCATTCCTATCAACTTAGAGTTGCAAGGTGGCTGTTTCATCTTTAGCCTCACCTGTATGGCCAAAGTGGGAGAAAAAAAGAGAAAAGAGTGATACCTAAATCTAAAGAAAGAAGCTTTACTGGAAACTCACTTGACGCTCATTGACCAGACTAACTACAAGGGAATCTAGGAAAGTGTTTTTAATTGGACACAATACTACCTTTAACAAATCGAGGTTCTGTTAGTATGGAAGGGGTGGGTAGTGGATAATGGATAGACAACTATCAGTATGTAGAAGCTAGCTAATGTTTGAGATATTTGTGAGTATGGAAGGGGTGGGTAGTGGATAATGGATAGACAACTATCAGTATGTAGAAGCTAGCTAATGTTTGAGATATTTGTGAGATATCTAAGTAGTGATGTTGAGTAAGCAGTCAGATTTAGGCCTAAAACTTAGGAGAGCAGTGTAAGTTGGAGCTATAATTTTGTGAGTGCTCAGTATGAAGAGTAGTATTTGAAGCTGGGGTGGTGTGTGAGATTGCTTAAGGTGATAGTATAAAGTGATAAGGAAAGTGTATCAAAGAGAGAACCCTAAGAAACCATCATTTTAAAGGTAAGATAGAGTAGGAGAGGCTTCCACTAGGGAAAGGTGGCCAGAGAAGGGAAAATCCACCATAGTGCAATATCAGGAGTCAAGGAAAGAGTATTTTAAGGAGTTTGGAGCATTGAACTGCATGAAAGCATAGATAATTTAGTAAGATGAGGGCTTTATATTTACACGATGTCATTTCTAAATTTTTTTTTTAGATAGAACAATTGCTTTATTTTTTAGTGTCTTAAAAATACGCTTTTCCCAGCAATTTTCAGTATTATATGTTGGAGGAGTCTGCTATGTAATTTGAATAATAAAGTGGCTATGAAAGTGCCTTGAAAAGTTACAGCATTAGAGAAACATACTGTTATTAACACCTCTTCTGTGAGTATGCTCCATAAAGCACGCATGTTGAACGTTTCACAATAGAAAAAACGTGAAATAAACATTGAAGAATATAGGGAGTTAAGTAAGGCTCTCTGGAGACCAGTGAAAATGAGGGATTTCTTTTCTAACATTAAAGCAATTAGTAAAGATTGTGTTAGTATTGTGGGTTGGAATAACTATAGAAAACTCAAGTCCGTGTGCCTGGCTTTGTTATAGTAGCAGGATTTGAGGCATGCTAAGAGAAATAGGACCTTAAACTCTGAATTGAAACCATAATTCTTCCTGTATGAATGCTAAAACTACGTTGTTTCACAGCAGGAAGAGAACCCCATCTATTTTCAGGGACCTTGTTTGTATTTATTTATTTTTAATTTACACAAAATGGTGTCTTTGTAAGAATATTTTGATTCCAATGGCCTGGATTTTTTTTCTTTAATATGTGTATTTGGTGATGAATTTCTTCTCTTCCTGTCTTAAATTCGCTTTTAAGTTCTTTGACTTTTGGGTTTTATGTATTTGTTTTTTAAATGTAGCACTTTATCATTCCAGAAATGTGGAACCTTGTCCTCTATCCTAACACACTAATGTAATATTCACTAATGTCCATGAACTTTTACAAATACTTGTTTGTATAATAGTGGGAGAAGACCAGAAAGATAGTGAATGAGAAACTTTGATAGTTGTCTGTGCAATACAAATATGCTTAAGATCTGCAGTTTTGTTCTTTGGAGGAGTAGCTGTCTTTGTCCTTGTTCATTGCTATTTTTCTTCTATTCTGCTTTCTGGCTTATTGATTAGGAGTGCTGTTTTTCAGACCACACAAAGATATATTGTTAACTACTTTTATAATTGGATATATAAAGAGGGATGCTTATGACCTCATTGGTATCTTTTTAGACCATTCATTGGTGTTTACTGGAATAATATGCCACTGAGAAAAGAAGTTATTTATTTGCTGCCAGTGGTGTAACAGTCATATTTGCTTTTATTCACATTCACCCAACTCACATTTCATTTTTAAAGATTTAAATGCAAAGAATAAAGGTAATATCTTAACAGTTTCTGTTTGTTGTTTGTGATATTGATATATCAAGTTGAATTATTTCTTTTGTTCTTTTATTTTCCTTTCATTTAAAAAACCCCTTTGGGTAGCACCTCAATATAAAATTAGTATCTCTGATTTTCTATAAATTGTTTCTTTGTTGTTATTTTCTGATTTCCTATCACAACATATTTCTGTCTTGGTATTGTATTATTGAGGAAGTCCCAGGTTTTGTTAGAAAATCGCTTGGCCCAGTAGATAGTAGTTTCAAGCACTGGCCTGGCATCTTCCAGACTGGATTTGAGCCCTTGTTCTTCCACTTACCAGCTCTGATACCTTGCTTAAGTTATTTAAATGTTTCCTATCCTTTAATAACAGAAATAATATTTGGAGCACTTAGCTGAGTTGAGAGAGTAGGTGCTTCATATTAACTATTTTGTTGTAAGTAATATATAATCTTTAATTTTTTGTCTTCATAGGTTGTCAGATTTTTTGACGTGATTATGACTTTTTAGTTTACAAATGAGTGAAATTATTTCAGATTAAACTAGTCATTGAAAAATTTTGAGGCTAGGCATGGTGGCTCACACATGTAATCCCAGCACTTTGGGAGGGTGTCAGGAGGATTGCTTGAGCCCAGTAGTTCGAGACCAGCCTGGGCAACATAGTGAGACCCCGTCTCTACAAAAAAATAACAAAGAAATCAGCTGGGTTTGGTGGCACATGCTTGTCCCAGCTATTCGGGAGGCTGAGTTGGGAGGATCAGTTGAGCTTGGGAGGTCAAGGCTGCAGTGAGCCATGATTGCGCCACGGCACTCCAGTCTAGGCAACAGAGTGAGAGCCTGTCTCAAAAAAAAAAAAAAAAAAAAAAAAAAAAAAAAAAAAAAAAAAAATTTGAAAATTGTATGCTTTTAAGGGAGTTTATTACTTAGCAAAGTCGAGAACAGAATGCAGTTCTTGGAGGTACCATTTTGAGATTGTATTTTTAAAGTGAAATTTCTGTAAAACAGAGCTTCTTTCCTTTATAGTAAAATTTACTATTTGATTTATTCCTATTGAAATTACTATATGAGAACCTCCTGCATTTGTGTAAGTTTGGAAATATGGGCATGAATTTATGGAATTGCTATTCCTATAAAGGAATATTCCCCAACCCTCTGAATCATACCAGTTTGGATTAGTTTTGTCTATATATAGTATATTAATAACTGTGTCTCAGTAAATCTTTGGAAAGCTTAGGAATATGTGGCCTCATACTCAGACTGTCTAATTATAAAAGTACTATAGTTTTTTTTACACATCCTTACAAATATTAAGCTCAGTAGTAAAGGAAAGAGGAAATATCTTTGAGCACATACACATTACACAGGTTTATTTTTACCCTTGGGCAAGGTGATTAATTTACATATGATGGCAACTTAAAATTTTTCTTTAGCCACAGTATAATAGGTAGTATGCTTCAATTTGACCTTAAGAAAATATAAAAGCAGGCTGAAAGCTTATTTTCATTTAAAGACTATAATCGGCCAAGTTGGAGTGAAGCCTTTAAAACAAAATTGGATCTGGAGTCATGATGGTTTATTTAACAGATGAAGAAAAGTATCTGTTCCATGACAACAGATACTGTAGTGAGCTGGAAATGAGAGCAGCTTATCTCAAACTAGAGGTGGTAGAAACAGAAGGATGTTTTTTCAGTTACCTGCTTTTTTTTTTTTTTTTTTTTTTTTTTTTTTTTTTTTTTTTTAAAGCAGTTCCAAACAGGCTGAATTCATGTTTATATGAAGACAGAAACTAAAGATGAAAAACAGAGGAAATTTTGGTTTGGCAGTTGGTAATAGAGTTAGAAATTAAATAGTTGAAGTGTAAAACCAGTGAACCAATTTTTCCTCCATCTCTCCCTCCCTCCATCTTCTCCCTTTCTTCCTTTTCTCCCCTCCCGCTTTGGTCCCATTTAGGCGTCCTTCCAATATTTAGTAAAGAACTTTTATGGATTAGAGCTAAATTGATATTTAATCCGTTGGTTTCCTTCTGTGCTTTGGATAACAATCTGAGATCTATTAAGGACTCACATCATCATGGTCTAGTTGTACAGAATTGGGAATCCAGATACCTGAGTTCTACTCAAGCTCCATCACTAATTCATATGCTATGTGACCTTGAGCCAGGGTCCTTAATCTCAATGGGAGTAATAAATAAAATATATCTATCAACATATTTTATAAAGCCTGTCAGGGATTTTTAAAAACTATAACTGTGTAAAATGTTGAATGTTTTAGGGTCGTCCACTATATAAATACAGAGTAATGTGAGTATATAATTCTAATAATTGCTACTTACTCATAAGTACAGAATTATTAGGGCATTTACAGAAGTCACACAACTTAACCTTTAAACAAGCTCAAACTGAGTAGGATAATGATAGGATTAAAGACTTAGGAATGCCATGTTTTAGATGTGTAAAACTGATACACTCCCCACCTGCTTCTAGCTGTTTTGGAAAAAAGTGAGATTTGCTATGCCAAGCATGCCAGTGTTAAGTGAACTCATGTGAACTGTAACATTTTTTTTTCCCACTGTTGTCATGACTTTGTACAAATAAACTAAGATAAGATTGTCTGGTTCGGGCAGATTCTGACAAAGAGACTTGATAAGAAAAATACAGTAGTGCTGGAAAATCTACAAGATGAAGGGGAAACTGTTAACATTTAATTTATAAATTTTAATGGCTATCTGCCCAGGTGCAGTGTCTCTTTGCCATGGGGAGGCATACATTAAACATCAGAGCCCTTAATTTAATAGCTATTATTGCGGCTGTGTATAGACTGTTTCTTTATAGTAAGGAATTATTTATCAAAACACAGCTTCCATGCCTCTGGCATTTACTGTTAACTCATTATTTTCTGGACTTTGGCCTCCTTGACAGGTATTTTAAAATCAGTGTAACTCAAGTATCCAGTAGGGAAGAGCTTCAATCAATGGTTAGCACACCTACATCCTTTGCAAGAATTGGTATGGAGGTGGATGACTGATCTAGAGTGCCCCTCTCCTTCAGTTTGTTTGCTATGATAGGCATTCCAGAGGGTGTGTCAGCTTAGTTGGAAATACTCATGGCACTCTTTAACAGACCAGGAAGCAGACTGTCCCTAAATGAAATACTCCATCTGTTGTCTCAAAAGTGTTAAACTAGTTTCATTTTCTTTTGTGGCATTCTACCCACAGCTCATTTCATAATTTATGTAAACTTAAAAGTATAGGGGGCTGTTGATGCTAGAAAGAAGAGGCATTTGTGGTTTTGCTTTTAAATAGTGCCTGTGCTTGGGCTGCCTCCTAGTGCTTTTCTGTTTTGGTGAGAATTACACTCACTTTGTGTTCAAGCACCTATCTTCTGGTTTGGACTAAATTCAGCTCTACAGCTAGCCTTTTGTTTTCATGGGAAGAATACCAAACTTCCATGTTAGTCTTTAATAATTTTGTTAAGGCAAGCTAATGTTTTTCCCTTCTGATTAGTTACAAAGCCTTTGTGTGTTAACGTTTCCTGATTTTTTTTCTCATGCTTGTGAATAACAATATACTCTGAATAAACCAAGTATATTCTAAAATCTTCTATTTTGGGCCTTATTAATAAGAAATGGACTTTTAGAACGTTTGAATTATTGAATAATTAAGTGACTAAGTGCCACACACATAATAAAATCTCTTCAAACGAGCATGGTCTAAATTCAGAATTTTAAAGGGGAGTGTTTAGTTCTTATATCCAGTCACTGAAACAGATGAGGCTTTATTGCTTAGAAGTACCAACATAGTTTTAAAAATAAAAACTATGGGTAATTAATATATTAATGGTATATACAGGGGAATTTGGATTTTTCTTAGTGGTGGGGGAAGTAAGACACACAAATGCTCCATGTGGTCATGTGTTATAGTGCCATAGTGCGGCAAAGGTAGACGGAGATTACTTTTGATTTAAGAGATTGGAGCAGAGTTCACAGGAATGAGTAAGAATAACATATCAGTGAGAAATGGGTGGGGAAAAATGATTTCAGGAGAATGGTATGCACTATGGGAGGAAGCAGGAGGTAGATCCAGGGTTGTGGTGGGAGTGGAGGTATCTAATTGACTCTGTCCCTGGCACATGCTGTCACAGGGCACCTTGTGGGCAGCTGGCAATAAGCTACATAGATAATGAATGCTGGGCTGGGATGGCCTGGGGAAGACTGGCAGCAAGGAAGGGACTTTCGGGCTAGTCTTTGAGGGAAGGGAAGGATTTGATTAGGAATCTGGGTGTTCTTAAAGAGAAGAGCATAGACACCAAGACAAAAACAAGGGCAGTAAGACAGACCAATTTTGCTCTATTGAGGTTGAGAAGAAGAATTAAGTTAGCTGGACTGAAGAACCTTGAATACAAGGCTAAAGAACTTAAATGGTATCAGGAATGATTTTGGGTTTCTTGATACTGCCCTGCTTAGAAACCTTTAGTGATTAGAGCAATGTTTTGAGAATATGATTAGAAGTATATGGAGAGGTTTTGGAGGTTGGAAGAAGGACCAGAAGCAGAGGCACCAGTTAACGATTGAATAAATCTTGTAATGATATTCAAAGATGTAAAAGTTAAGGGAGATGGGCTGGGCACAGGGGCTCACACCTGTAATCCCTACACTTTGGAAGGCTGAGGCAGGCGGATCGCTTGAGGTCGGGAGTTTGGGACCAGCCTGGCCAACCCCATCTCTACCAAAAACTACAAAAATTAGATTAGTGGTGGCACATGCCTGTAATCCCAGCTACTCCAGAGGCTGAGGTGGGAGAATCACTTGAACCCGGGAGGCGAAGGTTGTATGAGCCGAGATCCTGCCAGTGCACTCCAGCCTGGGCAACAGAGTGAGACCTTGTCTCAAAAAAAAAAATGCAGGGTTGGGGGCCAATAGAGGAATTAATTTTACAATTTAATACCCAAAATTGAATATTTGATGCCTTGAGGGAGAATTTTCACTTAGTCAATAGTTAATGAGCACCTATTACGTGTGATAGACACTGAGTTTACGGTGGGGAACAGAAAGACAAGTGGTCTCTGCCCACATGGAGCCTACATTTAATGAGAGAGACAAAAAAGTATATATAAAAATATATATACTTTATATATAGTTATATATAATTATATATAACAAATATAGTTAAAAGTATATAGTTAATACTATATATATACATATATATACATATATACATATATACATACATATATATACATATACATACATATATGTATATATATACATATATGTATATATATATGTATGTATGTATATATATACATATATGTATATATATGTATGTATGTATATATATACATATATGTATATATATGTATGTATGTATATATATACATATATGTATATATATATGTATGTATGTATATATATACATATATGTATATATATATGAAGGGAAAAAGCAAGGTAAGGGATAAGGAGTGATGAAAAGAGGGGAGTATTTTAGAGTCTTGAGAGAACATTTGAGTGGAGACCTACCCAAAGGGAGGGGGAGAGGGAGCCTCCTGACTGCCTGGGGACAGAGCATCTCTAGCAGCCGGTTGTAGGCCTTAAGTGCCTGAGACCAGCAAGACGTTCTGGCTGGAGTAGAGCTGGAAAGGGAAGAGTGGTAGAAATGATACGTGCAATGTAACCAGGAATAGAGCCTTTAGGGTCCTGAAAGCCGTGGTAAAGAGTTTGATTTTACTTTAGATATGATGGAAAGGCACAGGAGTTCCTTGATGTTTTTAAAAGATCCCTATGACAGCAGAGGTGATAAGGTGGTGGCTCAGATGAGGCCTAAGGCAATAGTGATAGAGGTGGTGAGAAGTGGTAGGATTCCAAACATATTTTGCAGGTAAAGCAAAGAGGATTTATTGATGAGCTAGATGTGGGCTGTGAGAGAAAGAATAGAATCAAGGAATACCCTCCATGGTCTGTATGGTGAATTTGAATTAGAAAAAGCTAATTCTGTCTCTGGCCAGAAGCAGAAGCACTTCTTCTCAGCACCACTGGGTAAAGAAGCTCCCTTCCTCCCAGCATATGTACCTGGGTGCTAGGACACCTTGGTGGGAAGAGCGTGGGCTGGCAACCCGTGTTGGCCCTGTGGCCAGGCATCCTTGTGAAGGACTCAACCTGTATAAGTGAATGCAGCAGCACTGGATGACTCCTGAGTTTGTGGCCTGAGCAAGTGGATGAATTGTAGTGTCATCCCCAAACTGGGGAGACTAGAAGAGGAGCTGACTGTGAGTGGCAGAAGACAGGGCAAAGCAAATTCCATTTTGGGTATAAGTCTTGAGATGCCCATTAAAAGTCCTGGAAGCAATGTCAAGTAGGCATATGGCTATGAACTGTAGCCAGGGTGGGAAGCCGGCAGGACTGTTGCTGTTTTTGAGTTTGAAATGACTATCAAGTGGAGCTGTAGGACTGGAGCTTAGGAGCAAAGATTTAGATTAAAGATGGGGATGTCAGTCTGCCCAGAGGAATAGATGAATCCTTTGAGGGATATTATATTGAAAAACAAGAAGATTGGACTGCCTTGGGAGTATTATTCGGCAGTGGAAAGTGGGTAATGAATCTGCAAAGCAGCAAACAGGAGGAAGATCAGGGTGATGCAGCAGCATGGAAGGCAAGTCATGAGAGGGTGAAGGGTGCTGGGGAGATCTGAAGGAATCGGGGCCTAGGAAGCTGCTGGAGCTTTGGAGAGCACTATTTAGAGGTAACAACGAGTGTGAAGGTAATTTTCAGGGAATTAAAAATATACTTTCAGGAAATATGCGCTGAAGGGAGAACAATAGGGTCAAGTGTTGGTTTTTAAAAATAAGATGAAATTGTGTCTGTTTTAAGGTAAACTGAGGGAACCAATGAAAGAGGAAAAGTTAAAGATGCTAGAAACAAAGCGAATCAGTGAGGGAACGAGAGCAGGGCATCTGGAGGAGAAGTGTTTGAAGGAATAGATAAATAGTAGTCTCAAAAATGAGGAAGATTTTACTTTGAGCAATGAAGACGTTTTTTATCTTTTCAGCAAAGTTGTAGTTAGGATCTTCTGTCTGTTTTTAGGGGTCTCCACTGGTATTAAAGGCCTGAAGAAAGTATGGCGGGAACCAACAAGAAAAAAAAATTGTCAAGCAGTAATGAAAGACCAGGTGGAAATATGGAGAATAATCTGTAATAGCCAGTCAGTATTCTGTGGCCCAAGAGCAAAAAGGGAATTGAAAATTCAGAGTTGACCCCATTAAAAAAGAAGGACGTTAAGAACACCTGAAACAGTGGTTTATAACCCAGAAGAGTGCATATCAAAGTCACCTGGAGACTTTAAACAAAATTATGGGCTGAGCATGGTGGCTCATGCCTGTAATCCTAACAGTTTGGGAGGCCAAGGCAGAAGGACTGCTTAAGGCCAGGAGTTCAAGACCAGCCTGGCCAACATAGTGAGACCCCCCATCTCTATAAAAAACAACAAACTCTGCATTTTACCTCCTTTCCCTAAAATAGATTGAGGTGTAGGAGTAGGACAACAAGAAATGAGAGAGATGTTTATGTATGTTTTTAGAACATTCTGGGTGATGCTTTTCAGTTCTTTGTTCCACTCCCATTCCCCATTAAGAAAACTGTTCTGGACTCTGGGCAGGAGTAGAAAAGGATGGCTGGGAGGGAAGCTAAAGGACTAACGGGAAAGTTTTTTGAAGTGGTATCAACACAAATAGTAATAGTAGTATTTTGGGGGTATGCTCAGCTAGTTAAGTTCCTGTACTGTAGACCTTTACAGAGTCTTTCATAT
The DNA here is from genome assembly GCF_006542625.1 of Nomascus leucogenys. Lineage (NCBI taxonomy): Eukaryota > Metazoa > Chordata > Mammalia > Primates > Hylobatidae > Nomascus > Nomascus leucogenys. Next base: position 91,298,064 of record NC_044402.1, read on the forward strand.
GCTCATGAATCTCCAAGAGGGGGATTTAATATTTTAAGATCATATACAAACACAGGATCCTTATTTTCATGGACTATCTTATGGACTAGTTTCTGCAAATTACACTTTGAAAATGCTGAATTAGAGAACCGCAGCAATGGTCAGTTCCAGTTAATTTGGAAAGTTCATGGGTTTTGGAAGGGGGAAGCCATACTGGAAAGGGAGAATGTCCAGGTTAAGATCTTGAAGCACAGTTCCAGGCTGTGGCTTTGTTGGTGGAGAGCCGGGTTACTTTCCATTCCCCAGTTAAACTTGTTTTCTACCATTGAGTCCAATATCAGTTGAGTCATCAATATGAATGTCGAAGTTGCAAAGTGTAAGACAAAATGGGGAATTTATGAAGTATTTACAAATATTCTATGATCAATAGTTTAATTTCTCATAGATAGGGATGGATGAAGTCTTTATGAAAGCAGACCAAAATCCAATGGCTTTTCAGATAACTAGACTTTTCCTCTTAACTATAAGAAAAGGAAAGTGGGTAACTGTCAAAAGTAGATACACTTTGAAATCTTGGAGCACTTAATAGAGGTGACTTAATATATTGGAGTTGAGAAACTTTTAAACACAGCAGTGTCATAAGTTCTGAGAATGACCCAATTTGTACCACCTGGGCATTGAACTGAAGGCTGTCTTTCCAGTGAAGTAAAGTTTAAGATGACAGTTAACACTGAATGTTCTCTCTTAAGATTTGCAAAGACGCCAGTGATTAGTGAGGATAGTGATTCTTGGCAGGGATTAGACATTTATATAGCATGATTTAATTTTTAATATTGCGAATTTTATAAGCATACAAACTTCCTCACAATATTGAGACATAGAAAATGGGAAGGCTTCTAAACAATTTTCAGTTGCCCCAACTATATGAGTTTCACAAAATTCCATTCTTTTCTGCCAAGTGATATTATTCCATTCCTTCCCTCATGTATCTTATCTTTATTATTGAATTTTCCCTCACAATCCACTGTTAAAAGAAGAAAGTATCACACACGTGGGTTCTTTTGGCTATGGAAGTGTCCTTGAGATAACTTTTTGCACGTGACTCAGCTGAAGTGTTCAAAGCACACAGAAATCACTTGCCAGTGACAGGTGGACGTTGTATGTGTTTGTTTTCCCCTGTGGATGCCTAAACTTTCTTTTCTTCACAGGTAAAGTCAGTGATAAATCTTTTGTTTGCTGCATATACTGGAGATGTGTCTGCACTTCGAAGGTATGTTTACAGGATGGATTAGCATGCACTGTACAGATATTTATGAAGTTGCTTCTGGGTGAGCAGTCATTTTAAGGTTAAAGTCTCACTTCTCTTTCCCTTTGATAAAAATGACCCCAACAAAATTTTTATTAAATAGGCACTTCCAGTGCCTTAGGCCTGCTTTCCAATCTTGTCCTCTTCTGCCTCCTATAAAAAAGACCATATCTCTGTTTCCCCAAGTAGTAACTGTTCAGCTAATCTGGCTAATTAGTATCAGTGGCTTACTGGAATTGGACAGTGCCTTCTCACTCCCTGTCTACCCTCCATTCCCAATCTTTGGTGTGTGTGTGTGGGAAGCAGCTGGGGGGTTTGGTGTCCAGCAGATCATCAGGATTAGTAAGGCCATATACTGCTGTATACCTGAGGTCTTTTGTATAGAGTTGTAACTTATTTTCTTTTTTCTTATTTTTCTCCCATTTATACCTGAAACAACTGATTTTCAAAGTGGAAAAATGTCTGTGCTTCCACCCGTGTTTTAAAGTCTGACAAGTACTAGTAGACTGTGAAATGTTTAAGAATGGGAGTCTTAGTAAAACATACGACTTTATTATAGGGATTAGTTTCTTGCCCTTCTGAGACATAAACCTTGGTACAGTTGTGCCATAATTCTTGAGTTGTGAACAATACTGAAATAAAGTTTAATTCTGTGAGAGATGGTTAACATTTAATCTTACCTAAAAAAAGCAAAGCTGAGGAAGAGAGGTGAAGTGGCATCTACCCAAAACACCTGGGTACTAGTCAATAAGGTCGGTAGTTCCCATTAATGAGCCTGATGAAGGATGGCACCTGTCTGACGGGGCCTTAAATGAACTGATGGAGTGAATGTTACCAGTGTGAATTAAATTTGCTTTATATATAATAAATAGCTGTGCTTACACATTTTCAGATTTGCTTTGTCAGCTATGGACATGGAACAGCGGGACTATGATTCTAGAACAGCACTCCATGTAGCTGCTGCAGAGGGTAATACAGGAACGACTCCTATCTATTTTCTTTCCAGATTTAATTTCTACTTAGTACTAAAATCTGCTCTTTTTTGGGGGGTGGGACGGTATAGGTCACGTTGAAGTTGTTAAATTTTTGCTGGAAGCCTGCAAAGTAAACCCTTTCCCCAAGGACAGGTGAGCACTTATGTTACTTTCTAAATATGTCAGTATTTTATTATGCAGGACTGTAATATTCAAGTGATTATAATATTTAAACCTACTAAGACATTCTTGAACCTGCTATGATATCTTATAAAGGCAATAAACCTTGTTTCCACTAGATAGGTAATTCTGTCTCCCATATCCTGTTTTCTTATCTAAGAATGGTGTCTTATTTAGAAATTTTCAGGTTAATTTGACTATTAGTCAATACACTGTATGAACAAAACAATTTTTTTTTTTTGCATTTGGGAAGAGAGAATTGGAATTTTATCCTCATGGATTTTTTTTTATTATACTTTAGGTTTTAGGGTACATGTGCACAATGTACAGGTTTGTTACATATGTATCCATGTGCCATGTTGGTTTGCTGCACCCATTAACTCGTCATTTAGCATTAGGTATATCTCCTAATGCTGTCCCTCCCCCCTCCCCCCACCCCACAACAGTCCCTGGAGTGTGATGTTCCCCTTTCTGTTTCCATGAGTTCTCATTGTTCAATTCCCACCTATGAGTGAGAACATGCGGTGTTTGGTTTTTTGTCCTTGCGATAGTTTACTGAGAATGATGGTTTCCAGTTTCATCCATGTCCCTACAAAGGACATGAACTCATCATTTTTTATGGCTGCATAGTATTCCATGGTGTATAAAAATTTTTTTTTTATTACCCTTTAAGTTCTGGGATACATGTGCAGAACGTGCAGGTTTGTTACATAGGTATACAAGTGCCATGGTGGTTTGCTGCACCCATCAACCCGTCATCTACATTAGATATTTCTCCTAATGCTATCCCTCCCTTACCCCCGACCCCCCAACAGGCCCTGGTGTGTGATGTTCCCCTACCTGTGTCCATGTGTTCTCACTGTTCAACTCCCACTTATGAGAGAGAACATGAAGTGTTTGGTTTTCTGTTCTTGTGTTAGTTTGCTGAGAATGATGGTTTCCAGCTTCATCCATGTCCCTGCAAAGGACATGAACTCATCCTTTTTTATGATTGCATAGTATTCCATGGTGTATATGTGCCACATTTTCTTTATCCAGTCTATCATCGATGGTCATTTGGGTTAGTTCCAAGTCTTTGCTATTGTGAACAGTGCCACAATAAACATACATGTGCATGTGCCTTTATAGTAGAATGATTTATAATCCTTTGGGTATATACCCAGTAATGGGATTACTGGGTCAAATGGTATTTCTGGTTCTAGATCCTTGAGGAATCACCACACTGTCTTCCACAATGGTTGAACTAATTTACACTCCCACTCCCACTAACAGTGTAAAAGCATTCCTATTTCTCCACATCCTCTCCAGCATCTGTTGTTTCCTGACTTTTTAATGATCACCATTCTAACTGGTGTGAGATGGTATCTCATTGTGATTTTGATTTGCATTTCTCTAATGACCAGTGATGATGATATTTTTTTCACATTTGTTGGCTGCATAAATGTCTTGAGAAGGTCTGTTCATATCCTTCACCCACTTTTTGATGGGGTTGTTTTTTTGTTGTAAATTTGCTTAACCTTCTTGTAGATTCTGGATATTAGCCCTTTCTCAGATGGATAGATTGCAAAAATTTTCTCCCATTCTGTAGGTTGTCTGTTCACCCTGATGATAGTTTCTTTTGCTGTGCAGAAGCTCTTTAGTTTAATTAGATCCCATTTATCAATTTTGGCTTTTGTTGCCATTGCTTTTGGTGTTTTGGTCATGAAGTCTTTGCCCATGCCTATGTCCTGAAAGGTATTGCCTAGGTTTTCTTCTAGGGTTTTTATGGTTTTAGGTCTTATGTTTTAAGTCTTTAAGCCATCTTGAGTTAATTTTTGTATAAGGTGAAAGGAAGGGGTTCAGGTTCAGTTTTCTGCATATGGCTAGCCAGTTTTCCCAACACCTTTCCCTATTGCTTGTTTTTGTCAGGTTTGTCAAAGATCAGATGGTTGTGGATGTGTGCTATTACTTCTGAGGCCTCAGTTCTTTTCCATTGGTCTATGTATCTATTTTGGTATCAGTACCGTATTGTTTTGGTTACTGTAGCCTTGTAGTAGTTTGAAGTCAGGTAGCGTGATGCCTCCAGCCTTCTTCTTTTTGCTTAGGATCGTCTTGGCTATGTGGGCTCTTTTTTGGTTATATATGAAATTTAAATTTTTTTTTTCTAATTCTGTGAAGAAAGTCAATGGTAGCTTGATGGGGATAGCATTGAATCTATAAATTACTTTGGGTTGTATGGCCATTTTCATGATATTGATTCTTCTATCCATGAGCATGGAATGTTTTTCCATTTGTTTGTGTCCTCTCTTTATTTCCTTGAGCAGTGGTTTGTAGTTCTCCTTGAAGAGGTCCTTCACATCCCTTGTAAGTTGGATTCCTAGGTATTTTATTCTCTTTGTAGCAGTTGTGAAAGAGAGTTCACTCATGATTTGGCTGTTTGTCTATTATTGGTGTATAGGAATGCTTGTGATTTTTGCACATTGATTTTGTATCTTGAGACTTTGCTGAAGTTGCTTATCAGCTTAAGGAGATTTTGGGCTGAGATGATGGGGTTTTCTAAATATACAATCATGTCATCTGCAAACAGAGACAATTTGACTTCCTCTCTTCCTATTTGAATACTTTTCTTTCTCTTTTTCTTTTTTTTCTTTCTCTTCTTTCTTTTGTTTTCTTTGTCTTTCTTTCCTTTCCTCTCTCTCTCTCTCTCTTTCTTTCGAGACAGAGTCTCGCTCTGTCAGCCAGGCTGGAGTGCAGTGGCAAGACCTCAGCTCACTGCAACCTCCGTCTCCCAGGCTCAACCAATTCTCCAGCCTCAGCCTCCCGAGTAGCTGGGATTACAGGTGTGTGCCCACCACAGTCGGCTAATTTTTGTATTTTTAGTAGAGATGGGGTTTCACCATGTTGGCCAGGCTGCTCTCGAACTCCTGACCTCAGGTAATCCACCCGCCTTGGCCTCCCAAAGTGCTGGGATTACAGGCATGAGCCACTGCGCCTGGCCCCTTTATTTCTTTCTCTTGCCTGATTGCCCTAGCCAGAACTTCCAACACTATGTTGAATAGGAGTGGTCACAGAGGGCATCCTTGTGCCAGTTTTCAAAGGGAATGCTTCCAGTTTTTTGCCCATCCAGCATATTGGCTGTGGGTTTGTCATAAATAGCTCTTATTATTTTGAGATACGTTCCATCAATACCTAGTTTATTGAGAGTTTTTAGCATGAAGGCGTGTTGAAATTTGTCGAAGGCCTTTTCTGCATCTATTGAGATAATCGTGGTTTTTGTCACTGGTTCTGTTTATGTGATGGATTACATTTATTGATTTGCGTATGTTGAACCAGCTTTGCATCCCAGGGATGAAGCCGACTTGATCGTGGTGGATAAGCTTTTTGATGTACTGATGGATTCGGTTTGCCAGTATTTTATTGAGGATTTTCGCATCGATGTTCATCAGGGATATTGGCCTGAAATTTTCTTTGTTGTGTCTCTGCCAGGTTTTGGTATCAAGATGATGCTGGCCTCATAAAATGCATTAGGGAGGATTCCTTCTTTTTCTATTGTTTGGAATAGATTCAGAAGGAATGGTACCAGCTCCTCTTTGTACCTCTGGTAGAATTTGGCTGTCAATCAGTCTGGTCCTGGACTTTTTTCGGTTAGTAGGCTATTAATTACTGCCTCAATTTCAGAACTTGTTATTGGTCTATTCAGGGATTTGACTTCTTCCTGGTTTAGACTTGGGAGGGTGTATGTGTCCAGGAATTTATCAATTTCTTCTAGATTTTCTAGTTTATTTGTGTAGAGGTGTTTATTCTCTGATGGTAGTTTGTATTTCTGTGGGATCAGTGGTGATATCCCCTTTATCAATTTTTATTGCGTCTATTTGATTCTTCTCTCTTCTTTATTACTCTTGCTAGCGGTCTATTTTGTTGATCTTTTCAAAAAACCAGCTCCTGGATTCACTGATTGTTTGAAGGGTTTTTCGTGTCTCTGTCTCCTTCAGTTCTGCTCTTAGTTATTTCCTGTCTTCTGCTAGCTTTTGAATTTGTTTGCTCTTGTTTCTCTAGCTTTTTTAATTGTGATGTTAGGGTGTCGATTTTAGATCTTTCCTGCTTAATCTTGTGGGCATTTAGTACTATAAATTTCCTTCTAAACACTGCTTTAGCTGTGTCCCAGAGATTCTGGTACGTTGTGTCTTTTGTCTCATTAATTCCAAAGAACTTATTTATTTCTGCTTTAATTTTGTTATTTACCCAGTAGTCATTCAGGAGCAGGTTGTTCAGTTTCCATGTAGTTGTACGGTTTTGAGTGAGTTTCTTAATCCTGAGTTCTAATTTGATTGCACTGTGGTCTGAAAAACTGTTATGACTTTTGCTCTTTTGCATTTGCTGAGGAGTGTTTTACTTCCAATTATGTGGCCAATTTTAGAATAAGTGCGATGTGGTGCTGAGAAGAATGTATATTCTATTGACTTGGGGTGGAGAGTTCTGTAGATGTCTATTAGGTCTGCTTGGTCCAGAGCTGAGTTCAAGTCCTGAATATCCTTGTTAATTTTCTGTCCGTTGATCTGACAGTGGGGTGTTAAAGTCTCCCACTATTATTGTGTGGGAGTCTGAGTCTCTTTGTAGGTCTCTAAGAACTTGCTTTATGAATCTGGGTGCTCCTGTATTGGGTGCATATATATTTAGGATAGTTAGCTCTTCTTGTTGCATTGATCCCTTTACCATTATGTAATGCCCTTCTTTGTCTCTTTTGATCTTTGTCGGTTTAAAGTCTGTTTTATCAGAGACTTAGCATTGCAACCCCTGCTTTTTTTTTGCTTTCCATTTGCTTGGTAAATATTCCCCTATCCCTTTATTTTGAGCCTATGTGTGTCTTTGCACGTGAGATGGGTCTCCTGAATACAGCAGACCAATGGGTCTTGACTCTATCAAATTTGCCATTCTGTGTCTTTTAATTGGGGCATTTAGCCCATTTACATTTAAGATTAATGTTGTTATATGTGAATTTGATTCTGTCATTATGATGCTAGCTGGTTATTTTGCCCTTTAGTTGATGCAGTTTCTTCATAGTGTCGATGGTCTTTACAATTTTGTATGTTTTTGCAGTTGCTGGTACCCCTCGTGGAGTTTTTAACAACCCGGGGTAGACAAGACAAACCTTTAGAGAAGCATAAACTTTAAGATGATAATTAACACTGAATGTTCTCTCTTAAGATTTGCAAAGAAGCCAGTGATTGGTGAGGACAGTGATTGTTGGCAGGGATTCGATATTTATGCAGCCTGATTTTGTTTTTAATAATAATGTGAATTTTATCAACATACAAACTTACAATATTGAGACATACAAAATGGGAAGGCTTCTAAACAAGCTAAAATGTATAAGAAAACTGTTAACTCTAAAATGAATATATTGGAGTTTGTTGAAATTTCTGCATTTGGTTGGAATCAGTTTTAGAAGGCTTCATGGAAGTTAAATTTTAATCAGTGCTTTGGGGAAGAGAGGAGCCTGAAGGCACAGAATGAAAAGAAGGGCATTCTATCTATAGTGGGAAAAATATGCCTAGAATATATTCTGCTCCTCTCCTCTCTCTCCTGGTCGACATAGCAAACTGCTATTCATCCTGCAACAAATGATGTCAACAAAGTGGTCAGGGAAGGGATAAGAATGCAGCCTACACATATACATGTACAGTAAACTCTAGATTCATATCCTTGGACATTATGTACTGGAGTAGAGTGTATGAGTCAATGAGTAATGAGAATAAAAGTTTAGAATGGGAAAAAAACCATACTTGATGGTGGTTTGATATGTATTAGGAGTTTGGATTCATTTGAGAACTGGGAGCTGTATTAAGTTTGGAGCAAGTTGATTACCTTTAGCCATATTGCCTTTCTGTTTATTAAGCTTTAACTTTTTTTTTTTTTTTTTGAGACTGGGTCTTGCCTTGCCACTCAGGCTGAAGTGCAAGTGGCATGATCATAGTTCACTGCAGCCTTAACTTCCCAGGCTCAAGCGATCCTCCCACCTCAACCTCCTGAGTAGCTGCAATCACAGGCACACACCACCATGCCTGGCTAGTTTATTTTTTATTTTCTGTAGAGGCAGAATCTTACTGTGTTGCCCAGGCTGGTCTCCAACTCCTGGGCTCAAGCAATCCTCCCACCTCAGCCTCCCAAAGTGTTGGGATTACAGGCGTGAACCACTGAGCCTGGCCAACTATCTGTTTTAAAAGTAGGGCTTGAGTTTTTTTGGTTCAGCTCTTAGCTTGCAAGAAATGCAGAAAAGTTGTCAGTGTCTGACAAATGTTAGCAATTTTGTAAGTTTGCTAACACTTTGGTTATCTAACTTTATTCCTATAGTTGTAAAAAAGCACCATGATTAAAAACTCCTTTATTGGCAGTATTCTAAAACCTCATGTTAGGGTGACAATCATCTTCTTCCCTTTCCCCAAATTTTAATACCCATCCCAGGTTTCTAGAGCAAGAAATTGAAGAGCATTTTCCTTCTGTGTTTATAATCCCAACTAAAACACTACGTAATATATGTTGGACATATTACTGTGCTTTGTATATGTATTAATTTTTTTTGCCCTAAATTGGCCTCTAGGAATGTGAAAGTAGATGTACCCACCTGATAAGAAAAAATGAGCTAAGTAACTTGATAACTAGGCATTCAACAAGTCTTCTCCTCTATTTCATAGAATCAGTGTCACCTTAAATTATAATAGGTTTGCACAAAATTTGTGAATTCTTGAGATAGAGTCTTGCTCTGTTGCCCAGGCTGTAGTGCAGTGGCGTGATCTCGTTCACTGCAACCTCCGCCTCCCAGTTTCAAGCAATTCTCCTGCCTTGGCCGCCTGAGTTGCTGGGATTACAGGCGTGTGCCACCACGCCCAGCTAATTTTTGTATTTTTAGTAGACAGGGGTTTCGCCATGTTGGCCATTCTGGTCTTGAACTCCTGGCCTCAAGTGATGCGCCCACCTTGGCCTCCCAAAGTGATAGGATTACAGGCATGAGCCACTGTGCCTGGCTGAAATTAGTGTATTCTTTAAAGTTTGTATTTTTCATTAATTCACAGAAGAATAATTGTAAAAAAGGTAACACAGTTGATATTCCATTTTTCCAGAAAGCAGATAATTACATACTGTAGAGGATGACTCAAAAGTCTGTTTCAAGCCACTGACTTCCTAAACTAATGAAGGCCTATTCAGTCACTTAATTCAGCTTTTTTTTTTTTTTTTTTTTTTTTTTAGAAATACAGAGATACATGTAAAGTTTTACTTACCTGATTTTAAAAACAGGCTACCAAAATTTACCCAAATGTATTTAAAAATGAGACTGTTTTAAAAACCTTTTGTTTCCATATTGTGACTCCACTAAGCGGGTACAAAGTTCAGGACAGAGATGGAAAGGAAAGAAGGAAACAGGAAGAAGTGAAACTAGGAAGGTGGTGCCAGTGGCACATGGATGAAGAAAGAGATCATTAGCCATGGAGAATTTTGTAATGTAAGTAGAGAGAGAGATTGGGTAGGAAGCGAGGCTTCACAGTTTGTAAAGTGTAAGGGAACTACCCATCATACCCTGTCATTGACTAGGGCTGTGAGTTATGTAGTGCTGTCTCCTCTTGCAAAAGACATACCACTTCTGGCAAGTGATTAACCACTTCTGGCAACTCTTCATTTCTTCTTATCCTCGAATATTCATCTACATCACTCTAAACAGCACAGCCCCAGAAGCATGGAAAGGGGAGTTATTAGTATGGAAAGGGGAGTTACTCTTCTGGTGTAGTGGTCCGATTGAGTCCATGGCTTCCCAACCTTACCAGAGGTGATAAAAATGTCAATTCCTTTGGGGCCAATCTTGCTCCTCCAATGTGTGTTTTAGCCCTAATGAAGTCATGGTTATTTCTAGACTTCTGAGACTTACTGTGGCTTTGAATTGACACAAACACTAATTTACTGTCAAAGGCTAGAGTGATGGATGTTACATACCTGAATTTTCTTTGAACATTTTATTTTAAAAGAGATACTTTGGGCTTTTCATGCAACTAAAATTCTGGAACCCTAGAGCAGGCTATTATATCTGTCACCACAAGGAGTTTCCTTAAAAAGCTCCCTCCATAAGCACTTGGATGTGTAAACAAGATCCTTTCACAGATCTTTTTCTCTTCCTCTCCATATCCCAACTTGTCTTGGAGACTACTTTTTGAATTATAAATCCCTTTCTGCATTTCTATTATTAATTTTTATTTGTAAAATTGCTAAAATGGCTAAATTTGGCCATTTAACCTGCATTTAAAATCTAGGAATGTGGGGTGATCATCTTTGTACATAAATTACCTAATGACCCTGTCCATGCTGTGCTACCTGTTCAGGTGGAATAACACTCCCATGGATGAAGCACTGCACTTTGGACACCATGATGTATTTAAAATTCTCCAAGAATACCAAGTCCAGTACACACCTCAAGGAGATTCTGACAACGGGAAGGAAAATCAAACCGTCCATAAGAATCTTGATGGATTGTTGTAATGGTCTCAAATCCCAAGATTTAAATCACTTACCTATTTAATTGTGGAAAATTATTATGAAGAACGTGTGTATTTCTATCTGGTAGTGATGTATATTTTACATTTGTCATTTCAGTGTTACTGGAGTTTTCTTCATTGTGCACACAGGACAAATCTGATCTCTTTGGGAAAAAATAGAAATAAAACAATCTCCCTCCATAATGTGAGCAATATTACCACGTGCATTGTATAATTTGATGTAAAAGAAATAATAGTTACCAATGCTAGCTTAATTGTGTGGTCTTCCATGATTTGTGTTTTATGAATTTTCAATTTATGGTGATGATCTGCTGATATGCATTTATAAATTAAGCTGTGTTGTACAGTCTGTCCAAATGGGTCAAGGTTGCCTTTAGAAGCAAATAGTGTGATTTTCAAGACTTCAAATACAAATTTAGTTTGAGTGTTTGAACAACTGTATGCACTTATGGTTGTGTTTAAAGTGTCTCTCTCTCACCCTAGCTTCACAATGTGACTCTTAAAAAAACTATAATAGTTAACAACTGTTAGTAAGATAGACCAACTCTGATTAGACTTTATCAGGGAATCTGTTTAAGATATGTTTGGTGACCAAAACATATGTGTGAATGTAGTTATAATACTTTTGAAAAATTTTCCTTTTTCTATATCCCCTTAGTCCAGCCTCTCTTCTCAGACATTTAGCTATCTGCCTCTTTCCTTTAGCTGGGAAAGTGAGAGCTGGCATACTATGCAGTTTTTATGTTTTCCATAGTAAGTCAGAAAATGCCTCCTATTTCTGGCATCAGAACTTTGCCATTTGTCTACAGAAGATGAACCAGAGACAAAATTACTAAGTATAAATTAGTCAAGTTTATCAGTCTAAAAAACGAAGGGATGTGCAACTGCAGCTCTTTAAAGAGATTTTTCTTTAGCTTCTAGGGTAAAGATAAATTCAGAAATGCTCTAAGCTACCAAAGTTATTCTGAAAGTATGGGAACTGCTACATCTAACATTTGTTTCCAAGCCTGTCATTAAGAGTCTGCATCAAGAGATTTGTCCTCCTTGGGGGACCACTGGATCATTACAGATTTCTTGTGATTTTCTATTGTGTAATTCTTGGTGGGCTCTGTAGTTTAATAATAAGAAAAAGGCCATTTCATTTTAAATTGTGACGTATAATTTCTTTGTCTTAGGTTGGTAATTCACGATTCATTTGGAAAGTGGGTAAAAGGGGCTTCAAAAAACTGATAGAACAGGATTTTCTAGGAGTTACACCATACATTTTATCCTGTCATACCTCGAGATAAAGTGGCATGTTAGTGAGGATTTCTGATATTAAGCACACACACACATGCACACAAATGGACTTCTCTGAAGCTGTGTTTAGTGAAATGAGCTCAAGTACATGAATGTTAGTTGTTATCACATACAGCAAATTCCTTTTTCTTTTTCTATGAGCACACACTGCTGCTTCTAAACTTTACCATGCCTGATGGCACCTTACTCCAGCAGCCTCCAGGTGCTTTCATTTTCACTTCCAGTCTAAGCCAGTGGCTCCAGCCACTGCCCTCCCATTACCTAGATGGCACCTCCTTTGGTGAAACCACGGCCAATGTTCCTTAGCTGCACCAGGCCCCGAAGCTGTTCCCATGCTTGAGCTTCCATGGGGAGGATGATGAGTGAGCAGTTTCCTACCCCATGGATCTATCAAGCCATGGAGACAGGTAGCATTTGTAAGATGCTGCACAGGAGCAGCATTATCCCCAAAGATATTACAGGGTAGACACGTTTTAATTGAAATCAATCAAGATAACTTTGCTCAAAGAGCAGCCCGCTTTGTGTGACTAAAATGAAACATTAAGACAGTTGAACTGTGTGACTTGAAGATTACCAATGATTTTGAGGCTTTTCTATAATAAAAAGAGGTTCTAACCATTATTTGGGAACAAAGAGAGTTTTCATCTTTTTTCAGATCAAAACCATTCTGTAAAATCTTTGTTGTTTAATTAAATGTGCCCTTATTTACCCCAATGTTATTTATGACTATGTGCCGATTCCTGCTCGGGCTGTTTGCTGTTGGCTGGTAATAATATATTTGATTTAAATACTGTTGACTGTGCTATTAACTGCTGCCGTCAGTAAACTCCAAAGATCTTTTTGTTTTGGCTTTAGTATCATATGTGCTTTTTCTGTATCATGAGCGCTCTATATGGTCATGTTATATACATTGTTGTTTTTGCTGGTCTCATCTTTGGTAATATGCTATACCCCACTGCTGCCCGACACTGCCCTTTAGCTGCAGAGCTGGATTAGCTATTGACCATTTGATGCTGTTGTCTGTCTGGCAGGGACTGAATATGACCTGATGTCAGATTTAGATTCTTCCTGGGGATTACACAGCTATGAATGTATTTGCTTCTAAAACCTCCCAAAGTGAATCTAATCTTAAAACTACAAGTTGTAAGTATTCTGAAATTGGGAAACATTTATTTTAAATGCAATCAGGTAGTGTTGCTTTTTACAGCATAATAAATATATGTATCAAAAAAAACTGTGTGAAAAAATGAATTTTCTTAAAACAATTAAGAGCCAGGAACTCCACTGAGCATACAGACCATGTCTGGTTGGGTTCCAATCCATTTCTAATGCCTGCTATAAAGCTAGGTACTACACAAGGTGTCAGATGGGGTTACCACAATGACTAGGACAAGAATCCTGTGTAGAGTTCATCTTTGAAGGTGAGGGATGTGCAGGCATGTCTCTAGTCCCCTAGATGCAAACACTATCCTTTTACAGTTAGTTAGGAGGTGCTCAGTAAATATTTGTTGAATGGAACCAGTAAACATACCCTTGAATGAGAAGAGTGGTTATTTTCACAAAGCCTTGAAATTTATTTAGAGAGTTGAACCTAGTACTGCCACACTCTAGAATCTGAGTGTGATCAGCCAGTAAACCTCAGCTCCTAATTTATTCTGTGTGGGAATAGCATTTGCTTCCAATGCCAGAAATCCCTGGTCTTCAGAGCACTCTTTCCAGGGGTTAGTGTATAGTTTTCCAACCATAGAGAAAGTACATGAACACCATGACTGTTACATTTTCATTTATCAAACCTATCTGTCACAAAGTAAGTTACTTTGCTAGAAGAGTCACTGCATTACTGTCATTTTAGAACTGTGGTGAGCCAGGTACTACGCAAGGTGACAAGTGGGGTTACCACAATGATTAGAAGAGACATCAGAAATTCTCTAATCAACTCACTCTTTTACAGATGAAGCTGAGACCCAAGAGTGGGCTGTGATACAGAACTCTTAGTCCTGCGCTGTTGTTCTACGTCCTACAACGCTGATTATGCCCAGTATGGATAGAATATACATATTAGCTTATTCATATGCACTATCTCCTATTAGCTAAGGCCTCTCCTCTGCTGAGTTTTAGGGAGAGGCGTAAGTGCTACAACAGAAAGTCCTGCAACATATAGTCAACTTCAGCTATACATATATACATCCATGGATAGGAGCAGGATATCAGTGCAGGCGCAACAAATGTGTGAATAATCCTAAATAGTGAAATGTTATTTTTATTCTTGATACAAGATCACTTTATTTTTGTATAACTTTTTTAGGAGTTGGGATAACCTTCCTAATTTTACTTGCTAATCCTCATAGTAAAATGAGTAAATTTATAAATCATATACCAGATGGCCCAGGGAAGCAGCCCACGAATGTGTTAGGTGGCACTTATAAAAAGGCTTTTTGAGAAAGGATAATCTTATAGTTATGCAAGGAAATGATGTGATTCACTAGATTATATGTGTTTGGGGATGGGAAAGATTAGAAAATTAAGGCAGTTTTTTAAAAAGGAGGCGTGAAATACAGTAAAACAACTGGATGGAAGGCATTAAAGGCAGAGACTGGGGGGTTTTATTTCTATTCTGGAGAATGAACCAGACTCCAGGCCTGTGTGCGCCCCCATTGTACCCCTTGCTTCCTTTCCAAATAGCCAATAAAAAGGCTGCTATGAAGTGCATCTGGCAAGCAGTCCCAATGGCAAAAGAATATCAAAACTGTTTCAATTATGTACAAGAAATGTGGAAAGGCTGCAAACAGACACTGACAGTAAGGTATTAAGGTAGCTTTATGAAATATTATAGGAGAATTCAGAGTTTGATAATAGGTATTTGACAGCTTTCTACCTCTTAGATAGCTTTCTGTTCTCTGTAGACTCAAGATAACGTTAATAAATAAGTTTAAGATTGCTTAAGTATGGCTTTGTTGTTGTTTTTTCCTTTTTACAATAAATCAAGCAAGGTGTTTAATTTCTCAGTGAGTATAGCAAACACAACCCAAAGTGAGTTCACAAAAACTTGGAAGCTGAGGATTATCATTTAAGAGTGATATAAACTGATCTTAAAAAGCTCTAAAAACAGAGGGTGGAGCCAAGATGGCCGAATAGGAACAGCTCCCGTCTCCAGCTCCCAGCCCCAGCGACACAGAAGACGGATGATTTCTGCATTTCTGCTTGAGGTACCGGTTTCATCTCACTAGGGAGTGCCTAACAGTGGGTACAGGACAGTCGGTGAAGTGCATTGTGCGCAAGCCGAAGCAGGGCGAGGCATTGCCTCACTCGGGAAGCGCAAGGCGTCAGGGAGTTCCCTTTCCTAGTCAAAGAAAGGGGAAACAGACGGCACCTGGAATATCGGGTCAGTCCCATCCTAATACTGCGCTTTTCCAACGGGCCTGGAAAACGGCACACTAGGAGATTGTGTCCCGCACCTGGCTCAGAGGGTCCTGTGCCCACGGAGTCTCGCTGATTGCTAGCACAGCAGTCTGAGATCAAGCTGCAAGGCGGCAGCCAGGCTGGGGGAGGGGCGCCCGCCATTGCCCAGGCTTGCTTAGGTAAACAAAGCAGCCAGGAAGCTCGAACTGGGTGGAGCCCACCACAGCTCAAGGAGGCCTGCCTGCCTGCCTCTCTAGGCTCCACCTCTGGGGGCAGGGCACAGACAAACAAAAACTCAGCAAGAAACTCCACAGACTTAAATGTCCCTGTCTGACTGACAGCTTTGAAGAGAGTAGTGGTTCTCCCAGTACGCAGCTGGAGATCTGAGAACGGACAGACTGCCTCCTAAAGTGGGTCCCTCACCCCTGAGCAGCCTAACTGGGAGGCACCCCCTCAGTAGGGACAGACTGACACCTCATTCAGCCGGGTACTCCTCTGAGACAAAACTTTCAGAGGAACTATCAGACAGCTGAATTTGTGGTCTCACGAAAATCCGCTGTTCTGCAGCCACTGCTGCTGACACCCAGCCAAACAGGGTCTGGAGTGGACCTCTAGTAAACTCCAACAGACCTGCAGCTGAGGGGCCTGTCTGGTAGAAGGAAAACTAACAAACAGAAAGGACATCCACACCAAAAACCCATCTGTACATCACCATCATCAAAGACAAAAAGTAGATAAAACCACAAAGATGGGGAAAAAACAGAACACAAAAACTGGAAACTCTAAAAAACAGAGCACCTCTCCTCCTCCAAAGGAACGCAGTTCCTCACCAGCAACGGAACAAAGCTGGATGGAGGATGACTTTGACGAGTTGAGAGAAGAAGGCTTCAGATGATCAAACTACTCTGAGCTACGGGAGGAAATTCAAAACAATAGCAAAGAAGTTAAAAACTTTGAAAAAAAATTAGAAGAATGGATAACTAGAATAACCAATGGAGAGAAGGGCTTAAAGGAGCTGATGGAGCTGAAAGCCAAGTTTCAAGAACTACGCGAAGATTGCAGAAGCCTCAGTAGCAGATGCGATCAACTGGAAGAAAGGGTATCGCTGATGGAAGATGAAATGAATGAAATGAAGAGAGAAGGGAAGTTTAGAGAAAAAAGAATAAAAAGAAATGAACAAAGCCTCCAAGAAATTTGGGACTATGTGAAAAGACCAAACCTACGTCTGATTGGTGTACCTGAAAATGATGGGGAGAATGGAACCAAGTTGGAAAACACTCTGCAAGATATTATCCAGGAGAACTTCCCCAATCTAGTAAGGCAGGCCAGCATTCAGATTCAGGAAATACAGAGAACGCCACAAAGATACTCCTCGAGAAGAGCAACTCCAAGACACATAATTGTCAGATTCACCAAAGTTGAAATGAAGGAAAAAATGTTAAGGGCAGCCAGAGAGAAAAGTCGGGTTACCCACAAAGGGAAGCCCATCAGACTAACAGCTGATCTCTCAGCAGAAACTCTACAAGCCAGAAGAGAGTGGGGGCCGATATTCAACATTCTTAAAGAAAAGAATTTTCAACCCAGAATTTCATATCCCGCCAAACTAAGCTACATAAGTGAAGGAGAAATAAAATACTTTACAGACAAGCAAATGCTGAGTGATTTTGTCACCACCAGGCCTGCCCTAAAAGAGCTCCTGAAGGAAGCACTAAACATGGAAAGGAACAACCGGTACCAGCCACTGCAAAAACACGCCAAACTGTAAAGACCATCGAGGCTAGGAAGAAACTACAGCAACTAACGAGCAAAATAACCAACTAACATCATAATGACAGGATCAGATTCACACATAACAATATTAACATTTAATGTAAATGGGCTAAATGCTTCAATCAAAAGACACAGACTGGCAAACTGGATAAGGAGTCAGGACCCATCAGTGTGCTGTATTCAGGAAACCCATCTCACGTGCAGAGACACACATAGACTCAAAATAAAGGGATGGAGGAAGATCTATCAAGCAACTGGAAAACAAAAAAAGGCAGGGGTTGCAATCCTAGTCTCTGATAAAATAGACTTTAAACCAACAAAGATCAAAAGAGACAAAGAAGGCCATTACATAATGGTAAAGGGATCAATTCAACAAGAAGAGCTAACTATCCTAAATATATATGCACCCAACACAGGAGCACCCAGATTCATAAAGCAAGTCCTCAGTGACCTACAAAGGGACTTAAACTCCCACACAATAATAATGAGAGATTTTAACACCCCACTGTCAACATTAGACAGATCAACGAGACAGAAAGTTAACAAGGATATCCAGGAATTGAACTCAGCTCTACATAAAGTGGACCTAATAGACATCTACAGAACTCTCCACCCCAGGTCAACAGAATATACATTGTTTTCAGCACCACACCACACCTATTCCAAAATTGACCACATAGTTGGAAGTAAAGCTCTCCTCAGCAAATGTAAAAGAACAGAAATTATAACAAACTGTCTTTCAGACCACAGTGCAATCAAACTAGAACTCAGGATTAAGAAACTCACTCAAAACCGCTCAACTACATGGAAGCTGAACAACCTGCTCCTGAATGACTATTGGGTACATAATGAAATGAAGGCAGAAATAAAGATGTTCTTTGAAACCAATGAGAACAAGACACAACATACCAGAATCTCTGGGACACGTTCAAAGCAGTGTGTAGAGGGAAATTTATCGCACTAAATGCCCACAAGAGAAAGCAGGAAAGATCCAAAATTGACACCCTAACATCACAATTAAAAGAACTAGAAAAGCAAGAGCAAACACATTCAAAAGCTAGCAGAAGGCTAGAAATAACTAAAATCAGAGCAGAACTGAAGGAAATAGAGACACAAAAAACCCTTCAAAAAATTAATGAATCCAGGAGCTGGTTTTTTGAAAAGGTCAACAAAATTGATGGACCGCTAGCAAGACTAATAAAGAAGAAAAGAGAGAAGAATCAAATAGATGCAATTAAAAAACGAAAAAGGGGATATCACCACCAATCCCACAGAAATACAATCTACCATCAGAGAATACTACAAACACCTCTATGCAAATAAACTAGAAAATCTAGAAGAAATGGATAAATTCCTCGACAAATACACCCTCCCAAGACTAAACCAGGAAGAAGTTGAATCTCTGAATAGACCAATAACAGGTTCTGAAATTGTGGCAACAATCAATAGCTTACCAACCAAAAAGAGTCCAGGACCTGATGGATTCACAGCTGAATTCTACCAGAGGTACAAGGAGGAACTGGTACCATTCCTTCTGAAACTATTCCAATCAATAGAAAAAGAGGGAATCCTCCCTAACACATTTTACAAAGCCAGCATCGTCCTGATACCAAAGCCTGGCAGAGACATAACCAAAAAAGAGAATTTCAGACCAATATCCTTGATGAACATTGATGCAAAAATCCTCAATAAAATACTGGCAAACCGAATCCAGCAGCACATCAAAAAGCTTATCCACCATAATCAAGTGGGCTTCATCCCTGGGATGCAAGGCTGGTTCAACATATGCAAATCAATAAATGTAATCCAGCATATAAACAGAACCAAAGACAAAAACCACATGATTATCTCAATAGATGCAGAAAAGGCCTTTGACAAAATTCAACAACCCTTCATGCTAAAAACTCTCAATAAATTAGGTATTGATGGGACGTATCTCAAAATAATAAGAGCTATCTACGACAAACCCACAGCCAATATCATACTGAATGGGCAAAAACTGGAAGCATTCCCTCTGAAAACTGGCACAAGACAGGGATGCCCTCTCTCACCGCTCCTATTCAACATAGTGCTGGAAGTTCTGGCCAGAGCAATCAGGCAGGAGAAGGAAATAAAGGGTATTCAATTAGGAAAAGAGGAAGTCAAATTGTCCCTGTTTGCAGATGACATGATTGTATATCTAGAAAACCCCATTGTCTCAGCCCAAAACCTCCTTAAGCTGATTAGCAACTTCAGCAAAGTCTCAGGATACAAAATTAATGTACAAAAATCACAAGCATTCTTGTACACCAATCACAGACAAACAGAGAGCCAAATCATGAGTGAACTCCCATTCACAATTGCTTCAAAGAGAATAAAATACCTAGGAATCCAACTTACAAGGGATGTGAAGGACCTCTTCAAGGAGAACTACAAACTACTGCTCAATGAAATAAAAGAGGATACAAACAAATGGAAGAACATTCCATGCTCATGGGTTGGAAGAATCAATATCGTGAAAATGGCCATACTGCCCAAGGTAATTTATAGATTCAATGCCATCCCCATCAAGCTACCAATGACTTTCTTCACAGAATTGGAAAAAACTACTTTAAAGTGCATATGGAACCAAAAAAGAGCCCGCATCGCCAAGTCAATCCTAAGCCAAAAGAACAAAGCTGGAGGCATCACGCTACCTGACTTTAAACTATACTACAAGGCTACAGTAACCAAAACAGCATGGTACTGGTACCACAACAGAGACATAGATCAATGGAACAGAACAGAGCCCTCAGAAATGATGCCGCGTATCTACAACTATCTGATCTTTGACAAACCTGACAAAAACAAGAAATGAGGAAAGGATTCCCTATTTAATAAATGGTGCTGGGAAAACTGGCTAGCCATATGTAGAAAGCTGAAACTGGATCCCTTCCTTACACCTTATACAAAAATTAATTCAAGATGGATTAAAGACTTATATGTTAGACCTAAAACCATTAAAATCCTACAAGAAAACCTAGGCAATACCATTCAGGACATAGGCGTGGGCAAGGACTTCATGTCTAAAACACCAAAAGCAATGGCAACAAAAGGCAAAATTGACAAATGGGATCTCATTAAACTAAAGAGCTTCTGCACAGCAAAAGAAACTACCATCAGAGTGAACAGGCAACCTACAGAATGGGAGAAAATTTTTGCAACCTACTCATCTGACAAAGGGCTAATATCCAGAATCTACAATGAACTCGAACAAATTTACAAGAAAAAAACAAACAACCCCATCAAAAAGTGGGCAAAGGACATGAACAGACACTTCTCAAAAGAAGACATTTATGCAGCCAGAAAACACATGAAGAAATGCTCATCATCAGTGGCTGTCAGAGAAATGCAAATCAAAACCACAGTGAGATACCATCTCACACCAGTTAGAATGGCCATTATTAAAAAATCAGGAAACAACAGGTGCTGGAGAGGATGTGGAGAAATAGGAACACTTTTACACTGTTGGTGGGACTGTAAACTAGTTCAACCATTGTGGAAGTCAGTGTGGCGATTCCTCAGGGATCTCGAACTAGAAATACCATTTGACCCAGCCATCCCATTACTGGGTATATACCCAAAGGACTATAAATCATGCTGCTATAAAGACACATGCACACGTATGTTTATTGCGGCACTATTCACAATAGCAAAGAGTTGGAACCAACCCAAATGTCCAACAACAATAGACTGGATTAAGAAAATGTGGCACATATACACCATGGAATACTATGCAGCCATAAAAAATGATGAGTTCATGTCCTTTGTAGGGACATGGATGAAACTGGAAAACATCATTCTCAGTAAACTATCGCAAGGACAAAAAACCAAACACCGCATGTTCTCACTCATAGGTGGGAATTGAACAATGAGAACTCATGGACACAGGAAGGGGAACATCACACTCCGGGGACTGTTGTGGGGTGGGGGGAGGGGGGAGGGACAGCATTAGGAGATACACCTAATGCTAAATGACGAGTTAATGGGTGCAGGAAATCAACATGGCACATGGATACATATGTAACAAACCTGCACATTGTGCACATGTACCCTAAAACCCTAAAGTATAATAAAAAAATAAAAAAAAAAAAAAATAAAATAAAATAAAAAAAGCTCTAAAAACAATATTGTTTGTCTTCAGCTTTACTAAAACTGGTTTAAATGTCATTTCTTTGAAATTACATTTTTTAAATATAAAATTTACATTATTTGTAGCTTCTGGCTGTTTGCATCACAAAATCTTAAGTTTTAATAAGGCGACTGCACTGGAATGTATGATCCAGTGTCTCAGAATATCGTAAGTTCCATAAAAGCAGGGATCTTTGCTTTCGTTTACCAATGTTTCCCAAACATCTAGTATAATGCCTGGCTCATGGCAGGTGCTCTATATAAATTTGATGAATTAATTAATGAGTGAATCATAACTAACCAAAGGAAGCCACTCACATAAATGGTCCTTACTTTGTTAATGTCCTAATTCAAAAGGTAAGCAGAAGAGTTTTCAAAACACTTTCTAGCTTTTTCCTGTCCTTTCTCTGGGTTAGTCAGTGACAGGACTGCTCTGTTCAGAAAGACTTGCCTTCATATTCCACTTTAGCTTTCAGGCAATAAATAGATTTCACTCATTTCATGCCATCTCAGAAAACCCTCTTTCCTTTAAAATGAGACATCTGTCCCCAGTAGCACACATAAGCTCTATGCTTATAAAACACTTTTCAAACTTAGACAAACACCATACGAGAAATACTCGAACACACACAAATATCCCTTAAGTTAGGATCTACTCAGTGACTTCTTATAATGGTTAATTATGTAAGAATACAAACTTACACTAGTTAGCCAGGGCATATTTACTCCTTGGAGAGAGACTACTCTCAGTGTTCACTATAAATAAGCTTTATATTTCCTGGATGTAAATACGAAGATATGGAGATGAGAATAATCATTCTGGTTATGATGCCAACATTCATTATCAGGGAATAACACTATTCCATGATAATAGCTAAATACAACTTGACAGACTATGTCTAACTTGGTAATTATGCCTCTTCTTACCCTTTTTTCCCCAATACACAGTGTATTTTACTTTGAGAAGGCCTGGCCTTCTAGCTTTTAACATCTTTGGAAAAAAATGGCAGCTTTTTTTGTGGGTGCAATAACTTCTCAGTAATAACTCATCTAATCGTGGGGGTGTAGATTTTAGATGACTGCTTTGGAGACGACAAAGTCCCATTTCTCATGTATTTTAAAATTAAAAACTGCTAATTTGGGGGTATTAGCAATACCCAGATTCATTTTAAAATAAGTGCTGAATCATTTGTATATTTGGGGACAGCTGTGGTCACAAAGAACCAAAGTACTTTTGTTTGTTTGCTTTTTATGGCACCTATTACAACTGTTTCCAATAATATTACTACTCTGACCTCTTCCATTGACATATCTTAATCTGCCATAGGAATTCTGAATACGTGTAGGGCAGGTAAGGACAACATTTAGGAAAATAGTGTTATTGATCTTATTTTAAAATAAGGATTGAGGTACATGAGAAAAGCATCAAACCAATTCATAATGTCAGTAATTTTAAGAATATATTAAATACTATTAATAAGAGATTAACAGAATTTTAGAATTTTAATACTTCTTAAAAGTAAAGTCTCTTGGCTAGTGCAGTAAAATGAAACCATGCCAAATTCCCAAAGGGCAAAAAGAACTGACAGCTAAACCTCAGCAATTAGAAACAATATTGTTTTAATGTTGTCTTCTTTGTTTTTTCGTCATTTCATTTGTAAAAGTCAACTGAAACTTAGGTTCTCGCCATCTATGTAAAAACTGAGAGAGGAGGCCTCAGATTGTGTGCAGTGCCACGGAAAGCACTGTGTGCATATTATATTTAATGCAATACAGATACTTTAGCTTTAATTTTAAAACAAAACTCAAGAAATCTTTATCTCCACCAAAGAAAAATACAGCATTTGCATGATAATATAGTTGTGGTAGCAGTAGTGGAAAAACAAGATACAGCCACATAGACAGCAGTATGTAAAAGGGAAGAACCTTGTCAAACCCATCACTTAATCTACTTTTTGTGTCAGTGATAAGGAATAAAACAGGTAAAAATACGGTATACTTCACGAAACATCATCCACTCAAAAAAGTGTCTGGAAAAAGTACAAGAGAGATAATGGAACCATTCGCAAATGTGAAAAACACATATATCAGCGAAACATGCAGTTCTCAATGCAGTTACATAGGAAGTGAGTTTTGAAATGATCTGATTCTCATATTATCTCTAGTTAATGATTCAAGTCGTCAGTTACTACTTTTTCTACTCCTTCCCAATTTTGTGGCTAATAGACTAAATACCACCCTAATAACAAAAAAGACAAAGTAGTCCATTTAAGAAACATGAATTAAATTTGAGTTTATCTACATCTATGGTTAATTTCAACTTTTGAATGAGTGGTTGTGAATAGCCTAACTCCCTTGGTAGAACTGTAAAAATAATTGTATGTGACCAAGATGAAAGCAGAATGTATTCAGCTTTGGATATCAAACACAACTTGTGAATTTGGAAATGTACATCCTTCTATTGATATTAGCCAGTGTCATTAAGCCATAACAAACAGTAAAGCTAATATTCTCTTCTCAAGAGACAGAATTTGTCTTTGTCTTTAAATAGTCAATGTGAAAGATGTAATAAAATACATATTTTCCCCCTACCAGATGCATGATGGCTACCTTTGAAAGAGGATTGATATAATTGTATATAAACTTGGCTTTGAACTATTTCACAGGTAAACCAATGGCAAACTGCCAGTCACACTTAAAGCAAAGAAAACACGTAAGAATTCTCCCACAGAAATTTACCGTTCCTACGTCAAGCAGTTCCCTAAATAACCATTGATTTATCCAACAACCTATAACAGTTGGGCACTGACTTTATGCACAGCATTTACTAGATGTTGCTTAACTTCTCCTTTCCCAAAGGACCCTCATTCTCATCCTGATACTTTGGGTGTATCTGGATGTTTTTCACTTGTGAAACCTGCTCTTCAGAGAATGCCTTTCAATTTTACCTTCAGTAAGATGCATGATGCCCTTCAGAGTAACTGATGTTTCTGAGTTACAGAAAAATTCACTTGCTATCAACAGGTTGCAGCGAATTTGTTGGCCTTTCTTTGATTTCCCTAGAAACACAGGATGTGAAGGAACAGAGTAGCAGGAGGGAATCACAGATGAGAAGGAAAACTGTCGCCAGACAAGATGAAAAAAATTCATGTTCTATACTGTGTTCATCTGTAAAAAGACAAAATGTGGTTAAGTTTATTACACTGATCTTGTGAAATGCAGATTCATACATTAAACATTGCTTGTCTATTCTAGAATGAAGTAGTAGGAAGATACTTGCAATGGCAAATAAATACCATGGAATAAGAGGGCCTTCAGCATGTACTATGTATTATCCTGGGCTAATCAAGACCTTTTATATCACCTAAGCTGACGGATTATTACTCTGCTGCCCACTGGCTTGATTTTGTGAATCCATCCAGACTGCATAAAGCTTTTTGCTGTTATGCAAGTCTGGGGACAGAGCAACGTGTCAAATCTGCTCATGTGAAACAAGGGTGAGGAAATGCTGAGCCATATGCCAGAGGGAGAGAGGAAGGAGAGGGAAATGATACACTTCCCCTAAAGGCCACTCAGTGGGTAAAATCAATGACTGTGTTTCAGGTACAGGCTAAAGAAGCAGAATTACTAAGAACCCCTTCACCCTCCCCACCAGTGCCTTCTGCCCAGCTGCCTTGACCAGGACAACTTATAGTAAGTAAACTGTTCATCCAAAGGATACTAGCCTGCCAGTGACTTGCTGTCTGACTTCCACACTGGTCTTTCCCCTTAGACCAGATGCTTTCAATCGAGGATGATTCTGTCCCCTGGCAATGGCTGAAGACATTTCTGATTGTCCCATCTGGCTGTGAGGGTGCATGTGCTTACTGGTATCTATTTGGTAGAAGCCAGAGGTGTTGCTGAACCTCCTATGAAGCACAAGAAAGCTCCCCACCCCACCAATCCCCAACAAATAATTCTGAAGCCCCAAATACCAGTAGCACCAAGACTGAGACACATGGCACTAGACTGGAAAGCCTCTGGAGAACTTTTTTTTAATCCCAAGTGCTCAATAGTGTGTGGTACATAGTGGGCTCTTAGGAAAATTATTTTGGATTGAAAAGCACAGTGAAAGTGTTGCCCCTATGTTTCAGTCTGGCTGATGTTTCTCTTTTCTTTTTTTTTTTTTTTAATTTGAGACGGAGTCTTCCTCTGTTGCCCAGGCTGGAGTGTAGTGGCACCATCTTGGCTCACTGCAACCTCCACCTTCCAGGTTCAAGTGATCCTCCGGCTTCAGCCCCTCTAGTAGCTGATATTACAGGCACACACCACCATGCCCAGCTAATTTTTGTATTTTTAGTAGAGATGGAGTTTCACCATGTTGGCCAGGCTGGTCTCAAACTCCTGTCCCAGGTGATCCACCTGCCCCGGCCTCCCAAAATGTTGGGATTACAGGCGTGAGCCACCGCGCCCGGCCTGGCTGATGTTTCAAATGTGTGCTTAATAGGGTGGACTAGGGGGTAAAGAGAGGGAGAGAGGGGGAGATAGATAGATAGAGGAAGAGAGGAAGCCTGGATTCAGATCCTGTCACTGCGTGAGCAGGGCAAGTGGCTTACCCTCTCTAAATCTCAAAGTCTTCATCTATTGAAAGGGGATTAATAGTACCTAGCAGATAGGCTTGTTAAATTAGATGGCATATGTAAAATGTTTAGTATAGTAGACAGAAAGTAGTAGACAATTAATAGCTAGTCCTATCATTATGAGCTTTGGCTAAAGGCCTCTTGGAGAGTAGACTGGTTCTATTATAGTCCCAGAGGAAAACACTGATTACGTAGGAAATCCAGACTAAACAAATGCCCAAGTCATACTGCAGAGAACACCGGTGCTCTGGCTCTCTTGGACAATTTCCTCAGGAGCCTATGGTCCTATTGCTCCTGAGGCTGCACCAGACGTTGGCCCCTGGTGCCACCCTCTTTCAGAGCTGCAACCTCCAGACTTGGCAGAAGACAGCCAGCTTGGGGAGAGCTGCTTCTGTTTCAGAGTATACACCCTGATTCTAAGAGTAGATGATGGATGGAAGTCATGGCCAAGGGGCAGGACAGCAAACCATTGTGAAGTCAACCCAATATAGAGACTGATTCAACTTTTGTCTAACCAGTGCCGTGCCTATATTATGAACTCTTTTTCTTTTTTTTTTCTATTTTTTTAATTATAGCCTCTTTTAGCTCTTTAAGTCTTCTATGGGTTTAATGGGAGACTTTAGTGGTGTGCAGAGGGTGTGTGTGTGTGTGTGTGAAATGGATTTATTTTATTCTACAAATGAAATGAATGAAATCATCTGAAATGGAATGGAATAGCTACAGCGAACGTCCAAAGACCACAAAACTGTTTCCTGACATGTGCTTCGCATATTTAAATTGCTCTCACAAGTATCATCCTGAGGGCACAGAGAGCAGTCCAACTGCTCCACAGGACTGCAGAGAGGGAACCAATCCATCTATTTTCTCAATAATGGTGATGATAGAGATGGAATGCTGATTGCCAAATCCCAAACACACACAGGCCTCTCACCCAAAGGCCATGATGCCTTTGTCTTAGTAACAGAATAAACCCAATCCTGTACAAACAGCTTCTTCAGGGTGCATGTTTTGAATGGGGCAAAGATTAGCTTTTTGTGGGAGGCTTTCCAGGATACTGGACAAAAGCATGCACTAGAGACTCATTAGGTAGATTCAAATATTCTTTCTACCATTTACTAACTGCTTGATCTTAGTCAAGTTACATAAAAGGGGCTGTGTGGGGAGAAGGGGCTCTGTTCCCACATCTGTCCAAGTAGGAATAACAATAATACCTAACTCACCAGAAGGTGGCTGTGAGGACTGAATGAGTTACTACCCGTGAAGTACATGGTATACTGTAGGTGCTTAATGTCACCTATTAATGGTGGTGGTGATGATGATGTAATTTGCTCAGGAACAACAAAAGAGGTGTAAAAAATCCCCCCATTTTACGGTTCCTGTGATATAACATATTTTCTGAATAAGGCTTTATATTTATTCCATTTTTGTGCCAGGCCTATAAAGCCCTTTATACCTTTATAGCAGTGTTGGGAGTGACAGTCTAGCAGGATCCTTCTTACATGCAGAAAAGGCTCATTTTACACTTGCCAATAGGAATGAAACTATTTCGCTGCCACAATAGCTAAGTGTTTTTCTAAATGGCCTATTTTGTCAACAACAATCAGGAAAGTGTAAGAAAGTACAGTCTCTAATGATTGTAGCCCGTACTTAAGGTGAGGAAGAAAGTCAAAAAATTACACATGAGAAACCTGAATACAGGAAGATCTTACTGAGGCCTTATCAACACATTCCCCAAATGTCTGAAGAGTGACGCCCTCTCATTCTCGCTCAACTTTCCCCTCCCTGCCTTCCTCTCTTTGTTGAGCACCTACTTTTTGCCAGGTACCAGGAATATGGTAAGGAAGAAAGGCCAGTAATAACTCAGGATATTTTTTGGAAGCATTAAATAGATTTTTAAAAATGAGCTGGAATAGCTCCATGTGGAAAAGAGCTTAAAATTAAACAGCATCAGCAAAAATCCAGCCAAGCAAGCACAATCTTTAAGCGGAAGGATTTTAGGCTGAAAGGCAAACAATACTAGTTGATATACTAAAAAACACCCTCCCAAAGGAAGATGCTCTCTTTTGTGGACAATCATATTCCCATTTCTATCATGAATCTCATTTACTATTTCACTCCTTAAACCTTTTACTCTTGGCAAGCCCTTCACAGCCCCAGGAGCTACTTGTACAAATTAGCTCTCAAATATAAGGCAGATGAAGTAATCTCATTGCTGCTAAAGTATAATTCTCTCTAATTATTGTAACTACCAAGCATTAGTCCTTCCCTTTCTAAAAATAACACTCCCTCCCCTAGACACAGTGATGAAATCGCATACCGAAGAAAAACATTTGCTTATCAAAGAAATCTTAGTTCCTTAATATATGAAATTTCTACACGGACAACTTTAAAGTGGAGAAGAGGAAACTTGAATATTAGAAACGTCACTTGTTTTTTGGAAGGTGCTGAATGCCAGGAATAAAAATCCCACTGATGATGTAGGTGGTTTAAATCCAGCAGCTCCAACTTGTCATGGCTCATCTGAGCACTGCACTCTCCTTGGCTCCGCCAGGGCTCCCTCCTGCAGACAGGCCCAGGATCTGCCATGGTGCCCTCCCTGCCTCTGAGCACACACACTTATTGAGAGCTACACACAGGCCAGACGTGGTACTCACCATACTGTCGAATTCTACAGAGCCCACTATCCGAGACACCTCGTCAAACTCCTCAGGCGACATGGGGAGCAGGTTGTCTGTGGTCTGAAGTCTAGAAGGGTGACTAAAATGGGGAAAAAGGAAAGACCAATGTCAACATCTGAGTGATGAAAGGACTAGTGCATACTTACACACTATCTTTTGTCTGTAATTGAATTATCACGTTATATTTTTATTTTGGGTAAGTGCATACACTTGTAAAATACATTTGCAAAAGTACAGCTCGTGGGAGGCTCATGTCCCCAGCCCAGCCCCTTGGGAAACGTTTCACACTCCAGGGATGTGATGAGCAATAGCCAGACTGGAATCTGTGCCGCTTCTGCCTGGGTAAGCCTAGGTGTGAGCATGTGCAGTGCACTACCCTGAGATGACCATGCCTCGTGGCTTACCCTGGACAGAAAAGCACCAGAGAAATGTCTGGGGAGTCCCTCATCCCTACCTTGAGGTTTGAATGCAGATAAAGCTGCTCCACACAGTGTTTTTACATGAAGGCTACATCCATTCACCCCAAGACAGTGCTGCAGGCCAAATAACTGACAATGACATTTCCAAAATTTTTTCTACCTTTTATAAAATGAAACAACAAAATCAAAGCAAGTGGAGACAATGTATCTCAATCATTACTTTGGCCTTTTCTAGATTGAAAAGAACTACTTTCCCACTCTGATCAATTTTTGCTCATTTTATTTATACTTTTTCAAAGGGTATCAGTTTTGGGGAAATTTATATACCTTAAATACAAATTTGGCTTTTGGCTTTTTTTTTTTTTTTTTTTTTTTTTTTTTTTTTTTTTTTAAAGGTAGTAAAATGCCGATAGGGTTTTCAACAAGTTCAACAAGTTCAGCTGTGATGGCGACAGCAATTACAATGGAAAAGTAAAATACAAGCATCTTCAACAGGCCCCAGCCAGGAGCAAGGCTGGCTTGAGGTTTCTAAACATGTCACTCTTCTGTGTTCACTTACACTTCAGACACAGAAATCAATTCAGTCTTGATATATCCAGTTCCTTTAGGGCCATCAAGTTCCATTGGCTCTGGTGCTAGAAATAAACACATTGTGTACGCTTTCCATCAACAGAAATTACTTCAGAATAGAACATCAACTTTTTGGGGGGATTAAAGTTCTACTGTGTTTCTAGACAGCTTAGCATCCTAAAACTTTAAGGGACTATAACCTCCCTGCCCAAGTCACCTAAAATTCTAGTGGGAATGCAGAAGCAACAAGAAGAAAAGGGGAGGAGATTTCAGCAGGACACTAGCTAGGAGCTTTCTCTTTACACAACTTGAAATCTTACAAGAAGTTTGAGCCCCAAATATGCAAAGTTCTATCTAGTTTATTGGCATTAGCCTGGCTAATGAATATTCACAGCTGTCAAGGTAAGCTGGGGGCATCTTCATTCCAAAGTAATTGTCCTAATATTGAGATTTATGATTCTAAAAAACAGCTTTGCTGGTGTGTTTCAAACAGAACAGGTCTAATTTGAACTTTCTCAAATCCAATTCATTGACAACTAAGAAGCAAGAGACCTGTGTTCTCAGATGAGGCCTCCTTTTAATAATTATCTAATAAAAATAGGATCTAGTAAGTAATCGGGCCACCCTAAATGAACCACTTCACTTCTCCCAGGCCTCAGTTTCCTCAACTTTAACGTGAGCAAGATGCCTTCTGTTGGTTGGCCACAGAAGGGGTATTCTTTACCCCTTTTCATGTGGAAACAGTGATAGTAACAAATACACAAGACTAGCAATGGACTTTCCCAACATTCCTAAAATAGGAAATTGTCCGTTCATTTCTTACTAGCTGTCTCAGGCCAAATAATGCATTATGTTTCACCTGTGCTGAGTTTATGCCATCTTTTGACAGCCTACTCTTACCAATTCAAAAGCAAAACACTGCATGGGTGGAGTTTGAGAATAATCACCCCCTCATCAGGAAAGACTGTACCACGCTGTTACCACCTGCTTGCCCCACTTACCTTCCTTTGGCCTGGAGTAATACTTTCCAAAGGCATGGTCTTTGTCAATATTTGGATACAGATACTTCAGGGGATTCTCAGGAATATTCTCAGCAGCCATGACTTTGTAATTGCGAATGATGTCAGGGAAAGTAACAGCAGAAAGTTCTTTCTTCGTGTAGGGTTCAACCGCAT
Organism: Nomascus leucogenys; assembly: GCF_006542625.1. Classification (NCBI taxonomy): domain Eukaryota; kingdom Metazoa; phylum Chordata; class Mammalia; order Primates; family Hylobatidae; genus Nomascus; species Nomascus leucogenys. The sequence goes on from NC_044402.1 coordinate 91,329,100, forward strand.
GGAACTCAGGTTCTAAAAAGGAGAAAAGCTAAGTAAATCCCATAGAACATCCCAAAGTGAAAGAGGACAGAGAAATAAAACACTGCAGAGTTGATGGATTTGAGTGAACCTCATAAGAACTAATCACAATCTAAGCGTTATAACACATATAGTAGACTGCTTTATTTCTAAATAAATTATAATACTGTCTCAGGGAAAATAAAGGGAGCTATTATTCTCAATAACATTCTATTTGCCATTATTTGCTTAGATTTATAAATCCGGGCAAAAAAGATTTATTAAAAACCTTTAAAAGCCTGCATCTTCAACGATGTATTGCCCATAGGCACATAAATAACTCACTACTAAGTGGGTCATCTTAGCTTAAGCCACAGATTTAAATTACTAAAGATAAACTCACTTTCTGTTTCTTTTCATATTGAAAAATCTAATTTTTTATTAAAATAAATTATGATATATAGAAAACAACTTTTCAAATTAAAAATGATCCTATTTGCTACATTTCCCTGTAACCCTTAATGTAATAAACCATGGTTTAATTTACTCCCGTTCTTATTCCCAGACTGAATTCAGATCCTTCTTCCTAGCTGATACAGAATCTCCCTTTGAGTGTCCACCTTCCAGAGGCCACAGTTCAGGTGCTCTGGGGAGCCTGCTGTGGACCATGAGACTATGCTGCCATCCTAACCCTTCCTGGCTGGTACTGTCCTGCTTGACCTTTCCTGGTTGCCAAGGGTTTTCTTCATCTCTGCTTGGTCTGCTAGCTCTGTCTCTCAGCTGGTTCAGGAAGGGAACAGGATAAGAGGAAAAGGGCAGGTTCCAATGACTACTGCCCATGCCAGACTCTCGTCTCAGCCCCCCTGCTTTTTCCTCAGAAGAAAAATAGAACAAGAAGAGTATTCCAGAAAAAAAAATAGAAGAAAAGTGTTCCAGAAAAATAAACAGAACAAGAAGGGTATTCCAGAAAAATAAACAGAACAAGAAGAGTATTCCAGAAAATAAATAGAACAAGAGTATTCCAGAAAAACAAATAGACAAGAGTATTCCACAAAAATAGAACAATATATTCCAGAAAAATAAATAGAACAAGAAGGGTATTCCAGAAAAATAAACAGAACAAGAAGAGTATTCCAGAAAAATAAATAGAAGAGTATTCCAGAAAATAAATAGAACAAGAGTATTCCAGAAAAACAAATAGAACAAAAGTATTCCAGAAAAATAAACAGACAAGAGTATTCCACAAAAATAGAACAATATATTCCAGAAAAATAAATAGAACAAGAAGAGTATTCCAGAAAAATAAACAGAAAAATTTACTTTTCTGTTTATTAAATTCCAGAAAAATAAATAGAACAAGGGTATTTCCAGAAAAATAGAATATATTCCAGAAAAACAAATAGAGCAAGAGTATTCCAGAAAAACAAACAGAACAAGAAGAGTATGGCAGAAAAACAAACAGAATAAGAGTATTCCAGAAAAACAGGAGAAGAGGAATATTTCAGAAAAATAAATAGAACAAGAAGAGTATTCCATTTTGTGTCTATCCACTGAAAGTATAAAAATTACTAAAACAAATCAGTTTTTCCTCCTGCCCTTCAAATAGACCAAACTCTACACAACAGTGAAAAGTAATCAGTTGGTCTTTATGATTTTTTCATTTACGCTGTTGAGCTTCACCCTCAAAAACCTGCTTCATAACACCAAGGTTTCTGGAGTCTTTTAGCCATGGACTCATTTGATTAACTAGAAACCCAATATACAATAAAGATAAATTTGCAGCTGCTCTGTCTGAAGGCAGGGTAGAGGCTGCCACTCGTCCCAACAGGTCCTGCATCAACTCCCTGGCTAACGATGTGTATGAAGTCTTCTCCCGAAGCCTGTCTCATCTGCACACTCTAATCTGGGATGACCCTAAGAGAATGTGGACGCTTACTCCTGTGGGAAATGTGATTCCTCCCAAGAACGGGTTGCAGATTATATTGACTCACATCCTTGATCTGCAGATAACAAACCTGATGCAAAGGAAAGAATTGGCATTGTCTTTTCAAAACCATCATTTCCACAATATGTTCCAGAGAGTGAACCACAAACATTTGTGGTGGTGTATTAAATCCTATCGGGGCGCTCATTTGGGGTAAGTATAAGATCTGCAATTTCATGTCCCAAACGCACTGTCTGTATGAGCTGACTGGTGGTGATGAAGAGGGACTTCCCACACATGGAATGGTGGGACTATGTGCTCAAACTCCCACTCACCGCCTCCATTCTGGGACCGCTCCATCCATGTGAATGTGATGGCCCCTTCCCGGGAGCTCTCGCTGAACCGCAGCAGGAAGGTCCCCGGCTGCTGGTCCTTCAACAGGGCACGCTCTCGCTCCTTGCTGATGAAGCCCATGATGCACCTGGATATCGAAGAGATGGACGGATGGGCTTTTAGTTCAATCATGATTTCCATGCTAACTTACAAACCAAGAAAACGGCTGGAATGTGAGAAAAAAACCCTATGGTAAAAAACGTAGACTATTTTAAAATCTATTCAGTTGACACTTAAGGAAGCATTTCACTTATACATGTATATACTAAGGTTAAAAAAAAAACGATATGAATATGGTGTCAGTAGGATGCTACAGATGCTCAATAAACACACGTGGGATGAATGAGCCTTTTATTGTTCCTTTATTATTTTAAAGGCCATGACAATGTCTGAATTTATACATCTTTTTTACTGGAGAGGAAGACCTAGGCAATATATTTTCATATTCTAGCCCTTCTGATCAAGTTAAAGCTTTTGTTGAAATATCAGCCGATCCTGGCAATAAGTCAAGATAGAAATGATTTACTCAGTTATAAGGGTTTTTCTTCCTTCCTAGGGGCCACATATTAGATGCTCAAAAATTTTTTGTTGACTGAATGAATGCATGAATGGCACTCAAGAGGTTTTTTTTTTTTAATTTAGCTTTGCCAATATATATACCTGTACTAAGAAAGTATAAGATTAATGTTATGAGGTTCTACTCTTCTGAAGCCCTGAAGGGGCAACCTATAAATGCGCACTCCTGTGAGATTCACACACGCCTAGTCAAATACTGAAGCTGGACTCAGGCCTTGTCTCAACCTCGCAGCACTAAAAATACATTTCAAAATACATCCATCGGTGGCCCTTACCCATCATTCCAGAGAGGGAGCAGGTGTTTTTTAATGAGTTCTAGGATGCTTTCAATCCAAAGCCAGAAGGGAAAATTTTTATCATTTATATTTTCCTGAAAGTATACAAATGCACACATTATGAACAAAAATCTAAAACAGTGACTTACCATGGCCCCTCCCACCATCATCTGTAAAGACTCCCCAGGTGCCAAGGATGGAACTGTCCCATGCAGCACAGCAATGGGATCCCTCCCCTGGCAGGGAATATCAAGTTCCCTCCCCGCTCTTATCAGCATTCAGACCAGGAGCTCTCCAGAGCTCTCCATTTCCCTGTGCTGGGCTCTGCTTCCTTTTCCAAACAGTAGCAAGCTAGCCCGGGGGTGACCTCCAGCGTGACTCACGGAAACACAAGCTGCCCCACACTAGCAAAATCCAGCAGTGCAAGCTGGTCCGCACTGTCTGGTGACTCCAGCAGAGTCTAAACGTTCCCCCCAGTGGGCCCCTCCGCTCGAGCAGGCCATTAAACTCGTCTGGTTGGTCAGGCTGTGCCACCCAGCCCAGAACATACATTTCACACAGAAATGGCTACAAAACTGCTGGGCAGGGGTCCAGCATGAGTGAACAGGAGCCTCATTTCAGATATGAAAGAATGTTATCACTCAGGCAGGTGCTTCCTGTCAGACTCCCGCTCGGAGACCAACCTCCTGCACAGAAGAAAAGTAAACAACTTGCCCGAGGGGCTCCTTGGCCAGAGAAGAACACGCCAAAATAAGCAAACAGTAAAGTAACTATCACAGCAAGAAACATGAGAACCTCAACCGAGAGCAAAAAGGACTCAGAGAGCATAAAACCCAGACAGTCCTCACCTTACAAAACCTCGTCCACGGAATGAGACCATCGGGGCTGGCGTTAGGACCTAAACAAATAAAAACCAGATTTTTCAGCAAACAGAAACTGATTCTAAAGCTTTGGTTGGACGGATGGCTCTTGTATTTGCTCTCAAGGAAAAGAACCAAACACCCAGCAAAGACTGTATGTACACAGTTGACATTTTCGGATACCTTAATGCCAAATTAACTGAGCAATTATCATATGTGCTGTAAGAGGGCGGAATTTAAATGGTCTAAAATATGTGTATGTTGGTTTGAGTTTAATGGCAAAAAGGAATGGATGGCAGATTCCTGGGCACCACGATATGAGTTTTTAGGGAAAGCGGAAACATCACAAAGCCTTACCATCTGCTCTCTCCCTCCCCAGCCCCCCTTTTCCATCCCTCTCCTCTAAAGAGAGGACAGTCCTTTTAATGCCCTCTTCATGTTACACTTCCTTCCAAGACCATCAGCTGACTTTGCCTTTTGCACTAAATCAAAGGTGCTCTGCTGGGCCTCCTAGAGAAGCCTCCCTATCCAAGGCCTCTTCCCACTGACTCCCTCTGCTGCTCAGCAGAGCCCCTCTCCCAAGGACCCTACAGAATTTTTTTCAAAGTTCAACCCGTGCCCAAGATCACCCCTAGATCTTCAATGTAACTGATACTTGACTTTACAAGTTTATTTTAGACATTATTTATGCATTTCCCTCAGCTTTCCTCCAAATAGGACACGGGCTCAGGGAGTCTGACGCAAATCAAAAACCACATGAGAGAAATGAGAGGAAGAAGCCCAGGGGTTATTAGCTACACATATTAAAGCAGCCCGGGCGAGATGAGGTGGTAAGCCCATTATCAGTCTTCAAAGAGAACTACAAATAAGCCATTACAGCTAGAAAAGATATCCTTCTTAACTCTCACCAAATAAAGAAATGGAATAAGGGGATTTTATACTTGTATTAAACAGCACAAGACCACCACTGTGACAGCTGCATAGCCAAGAGAAGGCACTGTTGAAAGTCACTGGGTTAGGAAGAGCCTACTGCTGTTTGGAGTAAATGCAGTGCTGCTCTACAGAAAGCAAATCTGGATACAAGTTGTCCATGGATTTTTAAAGAAATAGTTCAGATAGCCTCACTCACTGAAAGATCTGACCTTGAGACTAGTGGATCTTTGATTTGTTTAGTATGAAGGACTAATAAATGCACTGACATTAACCACTGAAAGGGAATTATCTACCACTGTCTAGACTCTGTCCAATCAGGCAAAACTGCAGATCAAAAGAGGCATCCTCTTGCGGGGATGGCATCCCCTGCCACCTGGGCCCCACCTGAGGCAAGGGCCCTGGGTTTATGCTGCAGTGGGCAAGCCCCAGGACTTTATTCTCATCATGTCAGGGACTTCCTTTTTTCTCCCCAAGGTTAATGGTTAACAGGCCTTCATCCTTCTCATCCAGGAACTTATTTCAGCTACAAATAATATATTTTACATAATTCATAAAACTTTCCCTTGGGAATCCATCTCAGAAATCTTAATATGAGACAATGAGGAATGGATTCATTTAAATGTTATCAGGTCTATATTTCTTTCTAAGGTGATATATGATTCTCACTTAGCTATAATAAACTATAGCTTGAAAAGCTGACAGATTTTAGTACTTTTTCACCTTTAACAAAATAGCAGATGGGAAAAGAGCAATTAGATATTTTTATGAATTTCAATTTTTATAAACATAACAAGTTAATATGCATATACCAAGAAGCTTCTCTCCCAACATGTTCAGCTGGTCCACGTTGAGACCTCTTTTGGTGACAGAAGAAAACTGCCAACTCAGCACTTCTGAAAGCTGAGCCCATCGTGCACACGGTGGAGTCAGGAAGAAGGACAGATTCTAGAGAGCAAACACCCAAAATCTAAGGGTTACTACAGAGACACCAGTCACAAGTGTGGCACTAAAACATGTGTCCATCCCAAAGTTCAATTCTAGTTTATATGACACACAGGTGCTTTCACAGTAGGGGAAGAGAACTACAGTCAATTTTCATTATTTACAGATGCACAGTTGTGAACTTGTTTACTCACTAAAATTTACTTGTAGCTCCAAAATCTAAATACATGGCATCTTTGGGGTCATTTAAAGACACACCCATGTACACAGCAGCACACAGCAGCAAAGAATTCGAGTCTCTTAACACTTTTGTTTCCAACTGAAGCCAAACAAAATGACACTCGCTTCCTGTTTCAGCTCTCATAAGAAAAACGTGTCCTTTTTGGAGCCTATTTAGCGCCATGTTTTTTGCATTTTGTGACTGCTGTTGGTGATCACTGTTTAAAATGGTGCCCAAGCATAGTGCCACAGTGTGGTCTACTGTTCTAAGCACGGGAAGGCTGGGATGTGCCTTATGGAGAAAATACATGTGTGAGGCAAGCTTCACTCAGGCATGAGTTACAGTGATCCTGGCTATAGGTGTAATGTTAATGCCTCAACAAGTATATTAGATAAGGTGTCTTTAAACAGAAACTCACATTAACAATGTTATGCATTGATGGGCTGACAAAAATGCTGTGACCAGAGGCTTGAAGGAACCTAGCCTTGTAGTTCCCTTAGGAGCAACGATTCATTATTTGCTAATTAAGTGTTCCCGGTGACTTTAAAAAACATAAGTACTTCGAATAATGATAATTGACTGTAATTAACAGTGAGTATCCACACTCTAAGAATGGGGCATGCTTGTTTAGTAGATGCATACATTTTAAAAATAATAACAATAAAGTGGTACGGAATCACTGACTGCCCTAGCTTACTCACATGGGAGAAAAATCATAATTCTCATTTCAAACACATATCCATGCTTCACATTCCCAGATTTACTCAAGAGCCTTAGAAATACCACAGGAGCTTTGTCACTTCTCTCTCAACAACTGGCCATTGGGGCTATTTCAGAGATGCAGCAGCAAGAGCATGGGGTCTCTGCTTAACCCTGGGACCAAAGCATATGTGTTTTCCATACCCTGGGTTCCGCCACCAGCATGTTGTACCAAAGGATGGAGGCCCAACCGCTCGGGAGCTGGCTGACGTTGGAGATCACCACAACGGGCAGAGAGGTCGTCTAAAGGATGACAAAGACCTTGAAATCATCCAAATCACAGAAATGTCACCTTCAGATAACTGCTTAGCCTCAACTAAAAGCAAGGGATTATTTGTAAATTTGTACATATTTAATACTTGAAAATGAGAAATGTTAAGTTCTGTTCTTTTATCCAGTTTAACCTGTCTGATGTATCTTTCAGTTACGAAGTAAGTCCCTAAAAATAGTAATAGCTACAATAATTAATTAAGGGATATGCAATATGAGAAGATGAAAATTGTCACAATGAAAACATAAAATGTGGGGGGAGGGCAGAGCAAAATAAATAAGTCCCAATGCTTAATGTAAAAAAAAAAAAAAAATTAAGATCAGCTATCTCAACTGGAACTTTTAAGTTATTGAATTTGAAGGTTAATTCAATTCTCTAGCTTTCTGGACCATAAATTAAGGTTAAGATAGTATTAGCTGAAAAAGATCATTTTAAAACAATTAGGTAAATACCTCTAAAACAAAAACAGAAATAAAAATACATGTAACAATTAAAAGTAAAAATAATGAAGTTTTCCAACTCGGGACCATAAAAGTCTTACCTCGAGGTCTATTACCAAACCAGGCTGACACAATTGGGTTTCAAAACTAAGGGAGTGAAGCTCTTCAGTAACGATGAGAGGACCCTTGGAAGAGAAAAGGAAGGAAGAAAAGAATATAATTATTTACAGATCCTGAAGCTTTCAAAAGCCCAATTAACATTGCAACAGGCCACAGAGATCCTGGACCCAATCAGCGGCAAGTCCGAAGACTCAATATTCAATCTCTCCCAGATTTAATGATTCTGAGCATCTCAATGTGCTCTGAAAGATAAGTGTCTGAAGTTATGGCAAGGGTTATAGATTCAGAGCCATAAATGTCAATGGGGAAAGAGCAACTAATGGCTTTGTGACCTAAGGCTTCTCGACCCTCAGCTCTGTCTGCCTGCCCAATGTGAATGCACATCTCAATGCAGATGGGTGGGGAGGAGGTGAGAGGGCTGGGAGTAAGTGCATACTTGTGATTGTCTACTGCCTACCAGAAGGGCTGACTTGCATCAACTTGGCAGGTCACAAGGTGTCTTGGTTTCGGTAGAAATGGATAGATTTCAAAGTGCCTTCATAGACATTACCTCATGTGAACCTCACAACTTGGAACTAGAGAGGTGCAACTGCTAGACCCAGGGAGGTCAAAACATAGTTCAGGCGCACACCAGGACTAGAAGGCATCTTTGCACTGCCTGGGCCTGTGCTTGTCCCGCTGCTCCATGTGACCTCCATTGTCCTGGTGTGCAAGGACTGCACGCTGTGTGTGCATAAAGGACGAAAGTGTTCTAAACCAAAACAACTCCAGATATTTCATCCTTTGTCCATAGTTCATTTCTGAATGCATCACAGACCCAACTCCTTAAAGATCACGTTGTAGGAAGGAAACTGATGCAAAGGCAATGCTTTTGGTAGGGGATGCAACGGCCGAAAAGCCCTCTTGGCACACAGCAAGGCAGCCATCAAAGTGGCCTCTCATTCCAACTCTGACAGTAACTCTCTGTGCACCCTTAGCTAAATCCTGCAAACTTCCTGTGACTCAATTTCTTCACCCGTAAGATGCGAAGAATACAAAAGCCCACAACAGCTACTCCACTGAGTTGTCCATGAGTGTCTAATGAATTTGTGTACAAAATTGTTTGACAATAGTAAAGCACAAACATGGTGTTTTTACTGTTGTCACAGATATACCAAGTACCCAGCTCCTTTGCTGCTCCTCCCTGATGGGTCTGAACTCCTCTGTGAGGTGTCCCCAGCCACCAACTGACCTGTCCTTGCTAGACAGACCTGCCTGATTTGGGCCCATTCACAACATAAAGGGACTCTCACCTCATTAGTTCTGGTGCCAGCATTTTTCTGTTCTTTCAGTTGCTATAAAACAAATAATCATCTTAGTAAACACCATGGTAATGGTCAAAGCTGCTATCTTCATTTACATATGAGAACAAAGTTAGGACTAGAAAGAATGACAGATGTGACTTTATCTTTAGAATGCAGAACATGGGACAAATTGGCCCTCGTTCAGGGTCCATGAGCAGAAGCATGTTTCCCCAGCGGCCTGATGGTGCAGACAACAGTCTGGAGGGATCTCTTGGAATCGCAACCAGCTCCTCTCCTGCGTTCAAACTTTCCCTGAATGATTCTCCATGCACCTTCGTTAGCTGTTTCATGCCCTGAGGCTCAGGGGACAGCTTCTCCCTCCCCTTTCCCTCAGCAGAGTCCTCCAGGCTGGGCCCAGTGACTCCAGGTCCAACTGCCCTCAAGTGGACATCAAGCCCTGAGCTGTCAATCCGGGAGCTGACGAGGGAGCAGGCTGGGGCCCTGAGGGTGGCTCTGAATACCCTCAGGCACCTGAGTTGGGCTAAGCTTTCGAGCTAGGTAGAGCTTCCTAGCTACGAGGCTTGCTGGATCACAAAGTGGTCTCTAATGAAAAAGGATGCCTTTAACCTCCTGCAGGTTCTGGGCCCAGGGAAAGCTTCGGACTCAGCACCCACAGAGCCTCACAGCAATTGGCAGCCCCCGTGTTCACAGAGGAGGAAAGATGGTGCAGCCCACATAGAACACCCCGCTAGGTCTCCACTGCCTGGGGGAATGAGCCCTACTGCCCTGGAGAGGTGGTAGAGTCAGGCTGCCACGGAGGCAGGGGCTGTGGGCAGGACCACCAGGAAGGGGAACACAGGGGCTGAGGAGTGAACCCTGGAGTACAGGACCACACTTGGATCACAGTCAGGACACGGGAGCCATAACCTTTGAGAAAACTGCAAGCGTCTACAGTGAGTGACTGTGGGGATCATGCAGGCAGCAAGTGCAAATCATTTACATAAACACAGGCTTAGAAAATATTTTTACTGCAAGTGATACAGCCCAGAAAACAGAGTGAACAGCCGTGGGATAAGGAGGAGAAACCAAAATGCCCCAAGTGCTGGTGACAGGAAGACACCAGCCACAAAGTCTATAAACCCCAGCAGGGGGCATCCTCCACATGGCAACGTGCCAAAAAGGGCCGCTCTATTGTCAAAAGTCCTAAGAAACCAGAGACAACGCAGAGAGGAAACTGATGTCCCTACCAGGTGCCGAAATTCAGCCGCCAGACTGCCATTGGTGGACTCCTCCATGTTCATCACTTTTGTATGCGTGCCCAAAATGTTGAACTTCCTAAATCTATACAATATAGGAAAGAAATGCTGAAAAGTCTTCCAACTATTAAACAAATAAAAATATAGCACAGTATAGCGTAAAGTACATCACGTACCCTTTTACTGTATTTCTCTCATTCACATCTCTGCAAAAAAATAATATATATAATCACATATGTGTATTTAAAATTTGAAATAAGCTTTAACAAAATTATAAGAGTATAAGAACACAAGAGTTTAAGTGAATGATAAATAAAAAATAAATCTACACCTGTGGATTTGCAGCCTTTCATTCACTCCCTGCTTCAATCTACTCATACTAGGTCTGGCAAGTATCACTGAATGACCTTTGGCAAATAAATGGTCTGGGCCTCACATTGTTCATTTGCACAACATACTAACAGTGCCAACATACAGGACGTCGTGAGGAATAAACTAGTTAATTCCTCACCAGTACACCCTCAATAAATGTAAGCACCAGCACCAGTACACCCTCAATAAATGTAAGCACCAGCACCAGTACACCCTCAATAAATGTAAGCACCAGCACCAGTACACCCTCAATAAATGTAAGCACCAGCACCAGTACACCCTCAATAAATGTAAGCACCAGCACCAGTACACCCTCAATAAATGTAAGCACCAGCACCAGTACACCCTCAATAAATGTAAGCACCAGCACCAGTACACCCTCAATAAATGTAAGCACCAGCACCAGTACACCCTCAATAAATGTAAGCACCAGCACCAGTACACCCTCAATAAATATAAGCACCAGCACCAGTACACCCTCAATAAATATAAGCACCAGCACCAGTACACCCTCAATAAATGTAAGCACCAGCACCAGTACACCCTCAATAAATGTAAGCACCAGCACCAGTACACCCTCAATAAATAGAAGCACCAGCACCAGTACACCCTCAATAAATATAAGCACCAGCACCAGTACACCCTCAATAAATAGAAGCACCAGCACCAGTACACCCTCAATAAATATAAGCACCAGCACCAGTACACCCTCAATAAATATAAGCTATCGTTATTGTTTCTTGAGCAGCTACTTGGTGCAAGGCCCTGCACTAAGCACTGGGGATCCAGCCGACAGCACTGCCCAGTTGTCACAAAGCTCAGAGGACTGCTAATGTGACCATTTAATCCTCATTTTTATTCTCTATGATCTTTAATGCTCTCACGAAAGTACCAGAAAAGTCAGTTATCTGGCGGAAGTGGCAAGTTTAAGTTTTAAGTCTGAGGTTAAAATTTTGAAAGACCTTGCACTTCTATATCCAGTGATTACTTTGTCATGTTCTGGCCAAATAATGTATCCGTGAGTGTCCTCGATGTAGACTAGAAATCATGGGCTCACTCACAGATCTATTAGTTCCCCTTCTTTTCCAATCTCAACCAGAAGTTCAATGCTTTTGTGAATGACAATCACCATTAGCTATGGAAGGGACCTATTTTCCCGTTTGGAAAAAAAAGAATTTAAAATAAAAGGAATAGTATGATAAAAGCTGACTTGTCAAAGCTAAGAAGACAGACAGAGCTGGAACCGACAGAAAAGACATAAGGGCCTGAAGCAGCTGAGAGGAGCTGAGCTGACGCAGAGGATGGTAAACTGCAATGGCAACACAACCCTTGTGCTTCCTCCGTTTAGGAAATAGGACATATTTCCCCATCCCCCGAATCTCAGCTGGCCTTGATTTGCTTTTAGCAACAGGATGGAAGGGAGTGATGCTATAGATGTTCCAAGGTTAGCATTCAGAGGCCTTGTTCACTTGGAACACTGTCACCATGGGAAAAGCCCAGGCTAGCCTTTTTGAGACGCATGAAGGACCTGGTTATCCCAGCTGAGTCCCAGTCATGTAATAAGGCCTTGCTAGAGCACCTGGCTCCAACCAAGCTAGCCCAGACCAGGACAACCTACAACTCACAGAATATGAGAAATAATGAGTTTTTGAGTTTTTAGCCACTAAGTTTTTGTTTGTTTGTTTTCAGACAGTCTCACTCCATCACCCAGGCTGGAGTGCAGTGGCATGATCTCAGCTCACTGCAACCTCCGCCTCCCAGGCTCAAGTGATTCTCGTGCCTCGGCCTCCCAAGTAGCTGCGATTACACAGGTGCGCACCACTACATCTGGCTAATTGTTTGTATTTTTTGCAGAGACGGGGTTTTGCCATGTTGGCCAGGCTGGTCTCAAACTCTGGCTTCATATGATCTGCCTGCCTCGGCCTCCCAAAGTGCTGGGATTACAGGTGTGAGCCACTGCACCTGGCCCAGCCACAAAGTTTTGGGAGTGGTTTGTTAGGAAGCAAAAGCTAACTGATACACCAAAGATGATGGCAGGGAAGACAAGGCACAGACCATGCTACGAGGAAGAATATTTTTATAGGAGTGGGAAAAAGCAAAAAGCCAGAGGAAAATGATTTGAATGATCATAAATCATTTTTGAAACTTGCCAAAACGGTATGTGACACAAGCTAACAAAAACATTAAATATGGGAGGGGTGGGGGGAGCCATCTTGTTCCTTAACGAGAGTGGCCAAGTCAGTGCCAGTCCAGGTCTAGGGTCTCAGGGCAAAATAGGATGGGGCTGCTCTACTTGGACGCCCAAAAAGATGCCCATTCCTGGGTTCCCACTGCCCAGAAGAGACAAGGGTGAATCCCACAGGCTCCACACAGTCTCCCCAAGATGCTGCTGACCTCGCTCCAGAAAAAACCCCCAAATGACCACCGAATCATGGCAGCCTGGACGTTCAGCCTCGGGTTGGATCAGGAGCCTCTCCTTTGGGGCTGACCTAGAAGGAAGGGGTGGCATGCCAAGTCCAGCCACTTTGAGACTTGCTGATTACAATCTCATATGCATAAAGGGACACTCACTCTTTTGTGCATTTATAGTCTAAAAAGGCACAGGAATGTTGATACCAGCTCCAGAGGAAGCTCCCAACATCCACCAAGGGAGCTGCTGATTTAAATCTGCTGGGATCATCTGTGATGGCCCTGGTGGATCTGACTAGAAGTCTCTGCTCATGCGCAGCATTGTCAGGACTCTGGCTTCAGCCCTGGGGCCCTAGGGAGGCAAACTTCCACCCAGTATAGACCCTTCCACAGCTAGTGAATCTGCTCATTTAGTGGAGGAATCTGTGCTTGAGTAACAAAATCAACATTTCAATAGTACATGTAATGTTATATAATATTAAAGATATCTTACTTATCAAATAAGACTTTGACTTTCAAATTATAATTCAGCTCTTGCAATTTCACCAGCAGTCTGGAAAGAAAAATAAAAGCCATTACTTAAAAAAAATTCTCCGTTACAATTTATTTATTATGCCAATTCCCTATTAACGTTTAGATAAACCACTTCCCCCTCCAGTTTTAGGGTATTACCAATAAGAAAACTGACAGTTTTGTAGATCTACTTAAGTTTTTGTAAATGTATTTGTAAGAATAAATTCCTAGCTGTGGAACTGCTTAGGAAAAATTGTAACACTAATTCTGACAGGATGCAGCCCTGATTTTACATTCCCACCAAAAGTTAATGAGGGTAGCTGTTTACCTCTATAACCTTGCCAATATTGAGTTTCATCGCAATTTTGACCTTTGGCCAATTTATATGGGTGAAAAATAGCAAACATTACTTTCTATTAAAACTTGTATCTAATCTTTGTCCTGTTGGGAGACAATAAAAACTATTGCCCATAATCAGAAAAAATAGCGTCACATCTATAGTCACCCCAGGGTAGCGTGGAAAGATGGAGGGCAGGTAAGAGGGTGTGCCTCTGCTCCACTGAGCTGGAGACCTTGGGAAGGAGACCCAAGGGCTCTGTCTGCTCCATTCAGTGGAGCAGGTGGATGGGGTCAGATTTCTACTGTCCCTTCCAGCTGTGAGTTCTAGAATTCCACGAAGGCTTCAGTGTGACATTGTACCTACCAGCCAGGGAGGGTTACCCACAGACTTAATTCAGCAACACCCCAGAAAAAGGACCCGGGCCAACTCTGAAGGCCAGTCCAGTTCTTCAGCATCTAGCTACTCATCATAAGAAGAACACTTAAAGCAATGCAGCCATTCAATAGAAGAAAGTAAAGCCACATATTCCTGGAAACACTTCTACAATTATTACTGAGGAGAAAGGCTACAAAACAATGTATGTAGCCTACTCCGAGTTTTTAAAAAAGAAGTATGTCATATTTGTGTGTGTTTGTGTCTCTATATGAAATATTTGTGTAGACATGGAGTCCTAATTTTTTAAAAAGGAAACATTATGTCATATTTGTGCATGTGTGTTTCTGTATGAAATATGTATCTGTGTAGGCATGGACAAAATCCTGGGAGGACAGACACTAGGCCATTTGCTGTGATGGTCCACAGATATTTATATCATAGACTGCTTTGAGAATCTGATGAAAGCTATAAATCCATCCATCAGAAAAATGTACATGTTATAAATCCACATTCACACAGCTTCTGGGGTTCATAAAGCTCAGGTTATGAGCCTATGAGCCTATGCCCAAGAGGGGTGAGGCAGCCAGGAACTTTTACTCTCTATTACACACATTTCTGCAATTTGGAATTCTGTTTTCCTGTGAACATGCATTACATTTATGATTGGAAAAAAACCAGGAGTGTGTACATATATGTATATCGGTTACATTTCTACTATGACTATATTAATAATTAAATAATTAAAATAATATTCTCAGTAAGAGTTCATATTAAAATACCCCCTGAAAAATTATTTCCTCAAAAGCACCCTATATAACAGTTTTTATAAAAGGAAACTAGGGGTACAAACTACGTGACAAGTGATACATGGGATGCCATCTTTCCCTTGTTACCTCAACTTCACAGTGAACTGGACCCCTGTCTTCAAGACCAGCGGCCTCTGAGGGTGCGTTGGCATGCAGGGCTGTCTTTCCACCACAAACGAGCTGCAAATACCCAGCAAAGGATAGATAAGTTAGCATTTCCATTAAGGTTGAGGCAGTCACGATGATTTTCCTGAAAGAAAAAAGGAGGTTAGAGAGTACGACCTAAAAAAATAGTTTGAAAGATTCTGACAAGTTGGATGAACAAAGCGATATTTTCTAATTAGTAAAGAAATCCCAAAACCTAATAGGGACTTAACAGAAACAGAATAATTGTAATGATCTGTGAAACTATTACATTGAAACAAACATACAATGAAGGCTAGGCACGGTGGCCCATGTCTGTAATCCCAGCACTTTAAGAGGCTGAAGTGGGAAGATTGCTCGAGCCCAGGAGTTCACGACCAGCTTAGGCAACATAGTGAGACCGTATCTTTACAAATTTTTGTTTTTGTTTTTAAATTAGCCAGGCACAGCTAGTTAGTCCCAACTACTGGAGGGCTGAAGTGGGAAGATCACTTGAGCCCAGGAGGTGGAGGCTGAAGTGAGCCATGATCACACACCACTGCACTCCAGCCTGGATGACAGAGTGAGGCTCTGTCTCAAAAAAATAAAATTAAAAATAAAAACCCCGTATTTAATTATGTTCATTTACATGTCAGAATTAAGAATAAAATGTGCACTCAAAGTACAAGTAATGTTTTTAAATTTTAAAAAACCCAACATACAGGACTTCTTGTTTGAACATTAGCCATAGGGAACCAAGTACGTTTGTTTTTTTGAGACGGAGTCTCGCTCTGTCATCACCCAGGCTGGAGTGCAGTGGCGCAATCTCGGCTCACTGCAAGCTCTGCCTCCCAGGTTCACGTCATTCTCCTGCCCCAGCCTCTCCGAGTAGCTGGGACTACAGGCGCCCGCCACCACGCCCGGCTAATTTTTTGTATTTTTAGTAGAGACAGGGTTTCACCGTGGTCTCGATCTCCTGACCTCGTGATCCGCCCGCCTCGGCCTCCCAAAGTGCTGGGATTACAAGCGTGAGCCACCGCGCCCGGCCCCAAGTATATTTTTTAAAATATGACTTCCAATAAGTACGATATTTATTAAACACATCTTTGTTACACAGTATGCAACAAATTACAATATTCTGCAGCCACAAATTATATGCAGAGTATGAAGAAGCTATTAATCAGATAGTATAATCTTTCCATTTATAACTCTACAAGGAAGAACTAGCAAATGAGATCTTACATATAACATCTCACTAAACTTTACGCATGGAAAGTGACAGACACTGCTTGTGCTGTTTGATATAAAACGGTGAACTTCATCTTCAGAAGACTAGACCTGACATCTAAACACGCCAATATAAACATCAAAAAAAAAAAAAAAAGTATTGTAACCAACCATAAGAAAACAGTCTGATATCAGAAAAATACATTATTTTATAAACCAGCACACAAAGGTTTAAAACAGTTCTGAAAATGAAGTTAGCTGTCTTGAGTCAAGAGAATAAAAAAAAAGTCAGTATTGACCATTTACAATCTCTGACCTCTGTGGATATAGTAAGCATCTGTTGTAGTGCAGCTACATACAGTACAACTCAGGCAATTTTGTTTTTTCACTTGGGTTCAGATTGCAAATTCATTACTGTGAGAAAAGGATGGAGGCAAATTTTAGCAGGAACCTCCACCTGACTGCTTGACCAGAGTGCTCTGAATTTTAACACTGGACTTCTCAGCACCACCAGCTGTTGCTCCAGGACCCATTAGCTTTTTAATCTCAGCTGCCATCATTATGGAAGACAGTTCTACATTCATTGCATTCTTTTTTTTTTTTTTTTTTTGAGACAGAGTCTTGCTCTGTCTCCTAGGCTGGAGTGCAATGGCGCAATCTTGGCTCACTGCAACCTCCGCCACCTGGGTTCAAGTGATTCTCCTGCCTCAGCCTCCCGAGTAGCTGGGATTACAGGCGCCTGCCACCACGCCCGGCTAATTTTTGTATTTTTAGTAGGGATGGGATTTCATCATGTTGGCCAGGCTGCTCTCGAACTCCTGACCTCAGGTGATCCACCCATCTCGGCCTCCCAAAGTGCTAGGATTACAGGCATGAGCCACTGTGCCCGGCCTTGTTGCATTCTTAGCACTAGTTTCCAAAAACAGAATTCCAAGGGAATCAGCAAATTCCACTGCTGTTGTGTAGTCTACTACTTTCTTTGTGGTCAGATCACACTTGTTCCCTACCAACAATTTGTTGACGTTTTCACTGGGATAATGATCTATTTTCTGCAGCACTGTTTAATATTATTGAAGGACTCCTGATCTGTCACATCATACACAACTAGGATGCCACTGGCTCCTCTGTAATAACTGGAGATGACTGTTCGAAGTCTTTCCTGTTCTGCTGTGTTCCACATTTGAAGCTTGATTGTCTTCCCGTCTAACTCTATAGTTCTTATTTTGAAATCCACACCAATTGTGCTGATGTAGCTTTCTGTATATGTATCATCTGCAAACCTAAGAAGGAGGCAAGACTTTCCAACCCCAGAGTCGCCAATCAGAAGCAATTTGAATAAATAATCATATTTGGGATTCATGCTGGACATGTCACTGTAGCTGCCACCAGTGCCACAGCCACCCTTGCTGCTACAGCTGCCGCCCTGGCTCTCCGCGCCACGGGTAACTGAAGGAAAGGACAGAGATAGGCTGTTCTGGGAGAGCAAACGTCTTCCCCCACTCTGTCCCCTGGGACACAATCAGCAGCCGCTGCCACTCAGCTATTGCTTCCACCCAAAATCAAGTACATTTTTATCATGTTAAGTTTGCATTAAAAAAAAAAACCTTGCAATACGAACCCTTCTTTTCCACTCAGTGACATTTATCTATCTAAGTATGTCTAGAGCACCTGCTGTTCACAAGGCACTGAGCTAGGTCCTGCTGGGGGAAAAGGGTGACAAAGGCATGTCTCTGCCTTCCAGAACCTTATGATATTCAACAAATATAAAGAAATACATAACAACTATATAACAAAAGGCAGAGTAGGAGAGGAACGAAGGGTGACTGCAGGCCACCAAGGGAAACAACATCTGTTTGGGAAATCTGGAAAGATTAAATGATGAGATACAAGGTGAAGCTTTCGGGATGATACAATTTTGAAAGCAGGTACACAAAAAGAAGGCTCTGAGGAAGAGGAAGTACCCTCAGGAGAGCCACAGAAAAGCAAGCGTGCGGCATGGCCCCTATAGGAATCAGCAAGAGGTCAAGTTTGTTGCCTAGAAAGGGACGTGTGTGGACGTGAAACGTGGAGTGGTCAGCTAGGTCCAGGCTAGCTGACCCCCCAGAAGGGGGGCCGTGAATGCCCAGTTGAGGGGCTTCACTTGGATCAGCAGGCGATGAGGAACCAGAATGGAACTCTGCTCTGGGACAGCACTGGTCACAGGAAGGAAGGACGGGGAGGGAGGACTGGTGGGGAGGCTGAGGAAGAGTCCAGAAAGGAGGATTTGAGAGCCTGAGACATGAGGAGGGGAGAGGGGGAGGTGAAGCATGTTAGGGTCATGGTGGAGACTCAGCCAAAGGGGAAGGAGGAGTGGAAGATTACTACAGCTTGCAGCCTAGCTGGCCACAAGAGTGAAGAACCATTGGCATAACCAAATAATTCAGGAAGAGTCACTGTCATTAAAAAATTTTAGGCCAGGCACAGTGGCTCACACCTGTAATCCCAGCACTTTGGGAGGCTGAGGCGGGTGGATCACTTGAGGTCAGGAGTTGGAGACCAGCCTGGCCAACATGGCAAAATCCAGTCTCTACTAAAAAAAATTAGCCAAGTAGGGTGGCGTGCGCCTGTAGTCCCAGCTACTTGGGAGGCTGAGGCAGGAGGATTGCTTGAACCCGAGAGGTGGAGGTTGCAGTGAGCCAAGATCATGCCACTGCACTCCAGCCTGGGTGATAGGTGAGGCTCCATCTCAAAAAAAAAAAAAAAAAAAAAAAAATATATATATATATATATATATATATATATATATACACACATACATATATAAAACACCTATTAGACCTTTGTAAATCATCTGAATTTTGGTAAAATGTTCCTCTGTATAGACTGATTACAGAAGGTACAAATAAATGTCCCTTGAGTTACCTCTGAATGAGCTGCTGGAAAAGACTGAAGGTGCGGTCCCATAACACTTGTTTGTTTTTTGTGATAGGGTCATGTTCGTAGGTGTATTTCTGTTCCAATTCCTCCAGCTTTTTAAGCTGCTGCCGAACTTGCTGCAGACTCTCCGCAACTATAGTGAACCTGGGAAGACACAAGACACAGATGTCTCTATGAGAAACAGTCCAGAAGCAGCCTGGATTAAAGGGAATCACGGTATATTAGTCCATTCTCATGCTGCTAATAAAGACATACCCGAGACTGGGGAATTTACAAAGGAAAGAGGTTTAATTGACACATAGTTCCACATGGCTGAGGAGGCCCCACAGTCATGGCAGAAGGCAAATGAGGAGCAAAGTCACATCTTACATGGTGGCAGGCAAGAGAGTTTGTGGAGGGAAACTCCCACTTATAAAACCATCAGATCTCGTGAGACTTAACTCACTACCATGAGAACAGCATTGGGGGAACCACCCCCATGATTCAATTATCTCCACCTGGTCCTGCCCTTGACACGTGGGGATTATTACCATTCAAGGTGAGATCTGGGTGGGGACACAGCCAAACCATATCACATGGAAACCAACAAGTGGTTATGTGCAACACAAAATGTCACCTAGGATGCCATGCTCTGCCCCCTAGGGAAAAACAAAGGGAATGAGCCTTGTGCCAGCAGTAGAAGCTTTGTTATTTGAGGAGTAAAACTAACATGCACTGAATGATTACAGCCTAGATCAAAAACTTCTGCACACCACTGAGGCCTATGTAAGGAGAGATGGGTGGGGGCATCTAGGTGATCTGTGACTGGCACAGGGCAAAGAGGAGGCCAGAGGCAGGGAAAAGAGCAAAGCAGGTGCTCCCGGGTGATGCAAGAGGCAGCGAGGAGCCACTGCAGGTTCTGTCAAGAGAGTGGCATCAGCAAGCAGTGTCTCGGCAGGACCAGTCAGAGATGCAGGGCAGAGGGGCAGGAGGAGACACAGAGAGGGGAGGCAAGGCCAGGGACAGGAATAGAGGAAGGAACGATGATTCGGTTTCACTCAACTGAAAGGAGAAGGCAGTATGCTCAGTGTAGACCCTAAAACTATAAAGCCAATGAGTAAACCTAGTGATTGCTGTTAGTCTTCCTTCCTTACAGTCAACTGCTAACAGCAACACAGGCTAGGGAAATGCTGTTTTATTTGCTTGCAGTAATGACAGAAGAAAACCTTTTAAAAGTGTCTTCTTCCCTGGGAAAAGTATCTACTTCACTTTCTGATTTTACTCGATTGCAGTTCAAAGCCCTGGGACAGCAGCCCTTCGTCAGGAAAGGAGAAGGCAGGATAACGGCTGGCTGAGTTCCAGAGGAGAAGCTAAATCAGTGTCCCCAACTCTGCTTGCACACAGAGAAAATGACAATCCTTAGACAGCACAGTGGGAAAACTAGAGGGCATGTATGTCCCTGCAAGAGGCTCCTGTGGTTTAGGAGGACCACTAGGGGGCTCTAGACACGCCAGGGCCTCTCTGGCCACTTGAGGGGCTTTAGGGGTGTCAGTATCCCTCAAGGCACATGGGGCGCACTGGGCTCAGCTCTGCTCTAACCCACAAGAAATCTGGGGTACCTACAGGCAATTCACAGAATAAAAGTAAATGGCTGAATATTAATTGTTATTTTTTAAAAAATGGCAATATAGAAAATAACCTCTTGAGATCTCTGGTCCTTGGACCCTTAGCAATTGTCCCAGGCCACCTTCCCTCATGTTCACTCTGTGATCCCAAGTTCAGCTCCTGTTGCCCCTCACCTGGACCACACTAATATGCTAATAGTATTCCAACTGGTCTTTCTGTCTCTATCCTATCCTCCAGGCTGTGGCCAGAGTGCCCTTTCTAAATCAAAGATCAGAGAAATACATCTCCTGCTGAAGACAAAAGCCTGCCTTGGCTCAGCAGTGCAGCTGCATACATCCCCCATTCCTAGCATGGTGCTGAGAACCTGCACCATCAGGCTCCAGCATCTCCCACCGGGTCCACTTTCCTTCCCATCTCCCCGGACACCCCACTCTCCAGCCACCCAGTACAGTCCCTGCAGGCTCCCACGTGTGTGCCTTTGCACATGCTGTGCTCTGTGCTGGAAAGCACTTCCCCTTGATCTACATGGAGTAATCCTAGTGACTTCTGAGTCAGCACAAGGCCACTTCCTCTATGAAACCTTCCCTGGAGATGCTTTCCTTTGTCCTCCACAGAACTCTGATGGCCTTTTGCTAGAGCACCTGGATACTTTTACCACACAGAATTATTACCATGTCGACATCCCCCACCCCACACTGAGAACTCCTTGTTGGCAAGGGCCAAGAATCATTCATCCTTGTGTGCCCAGGGCCTACAGTGCCCGGCACACAGTAGGCATTGAATAAGTATTACTGGATGGATGACTGAATGAATGTTTCCTAACAAACTATCCTGTAAGCCTAGAAAAATGCCTCAAGCTATCTTGTTTTTAAGGAAACATTAGGAGTCAAGTCGTTAAATGTGTTCCATGACGAGCATGTCACTGATGTTTTGTACAGTCAAACGACACATCCCATGGTACAGGAGTGCTCCAAACCAAGCAGACGTGGCTGAACATGGCGAGTCATGAATAACACTGTGCTTTCCAAGGGAGTGTTTCCAGGGTAAGCAGAAGCTGGACTATGTCAAACTCTATACTAACGTTTTGACAGGGTCCATTCAACTAACACAGCTCAAAGGTACATTTATGTGTTTATGTGGTTAGCCAGTCAGCTGCCAGTTTTCCGCTTTGGAGAATCTTACCAGTTCTGCAGCTGATCCAGGCAAGCATTAGGCGGCCCCCCGATACAGGCGCTCTGCTGTCTCCGCTTCCACTCCACTAGTTCATCATTCATCAGGGCATTCTGGGTAAGTTCAGTGACATTCAGCAACTCTATTATTTTGTGAACTACTTCCTAAGGGCAGTAGAAGAAACAAAGTGAAATAAATTCATTTTTAATCACTGAATTTTAAAATATTTTTTAAAAGAAAAGCAAATATCATTTCATTCTCAACTGGGGCTCTAAGCCAGGTGGTTATAAAAATAACTTTTCCTCTCTACTAAACTTTGAGTCCATTACTTACAGTGTATAACAAAAGCGGCATGCTATTCTGGAAAGTAAATAACTACCTTTCTCTTATTGTCAAGCATTAAATACATCTTCTTGAGTAACAGCTGTTCTTGTTTCTGATCACTCTTTGCCACACCATTGGTCTCGTGTTCTATAAATTGAGAGACAGCCAGTAAATATATTTATATAAAGAAGACAAAACCAACAAAAGCCAAGATTCATATAAATTTAGGATAAATATGACACAAATGCTGTCTAGTGACAGGTCAAAGTTTGGCTTTCTTCGATCTTTATTAAACATGAAAAAAAGTCCTAAGTATTAATAACTAGACACACTGAAACAAAATACTTGTTTTCAAAAATTAGCTGGGCACAGTGGCAGGCGCCTGTAGTCCCAGCTACTCGGGAGGCTGAGGCAGGAGAACAGCATGAATCCGGGAGGCGGAGCTTGCAGTGAGCCGAGATCTCACCACTGCACTCTAGCCTGGGCGACAGAGCGAGACTCCGTCTCAAAAAAAAAAAAAAATACTTGTTTTCAGTGACCCATGTAAATCAGACATAGTAGTATCTGCCACTTAAGACATTGTCAGGTAATTGCCTAAATAAATGTAAATAACAGAATTCAAAACTTCAGATAAAAAATGTATACAAAGCATAGCTGTAGCTTTCAAAGAGAAGTAGATGAGTAGGAAGTGGTAGTTGAAGTTGCTGTCTCTCATACTTTCTACCCAAATCACACTGATAATCTCTGCCTATGAACCATGGTATACCCCAGATGATGAATGAAATAACAGCAGTACCCTACATGTTCTACACAATGTACATTCTTGAGTTCTTTTCTGTTGCTACTCTCATTAAAAACACGCAACAGTAACAAAATACAGTAAAACTGCTTTAAAACATGAGAAAAATACTGAGCTTATCTGCAGTGTATACACGTGGACCTGCAACGTTTGAAGAAACCTGAGTTATTAGGGCAGGGGAACTCCACATATCTATCGCTCTGTGTCAGTCAGTGGGCTAGGCGCAATAAATAAGGTGAGTAATACATAACCAGTGGTTATCAAGTAGGGGTCACTGACCCCTAGGGGACTTTTGACAATCTCTGGAGACGGTTTTGGTTGTCACTAGTGAGGGCTCCTGGGTAGTGCTACTGGCACCTGGTGGGTAAAAGTCAAGGATGCTGTTTAACACTCTACAATGCCAGGACAGACCCCACAACAAATTAGCCCGAAATGTCAATAGTATTGATGTTAAGAAACGCTGGCCTGGGTTATCAAGGAAGAATTCAGAGTCATAAAATACTCGGCAAATAGAAAGGAGTAATCATCTTCGTTATCTAGTGTGAACAGAAAAAATTACAGCCAATGGGCACCACTTCAGTTGTGAACCCTTACCTCTGTTCTGCAAGGTTTTGCATTTGAAGTCATATTCATCTTGTAAATCTTCCAGGCTCTTGATTTCATGCTCTATACACTACAAATAAAGATGTAAACATGTTTTCTACTGATCAGCAACTTCCAAAGACTTTAGGCAACAGAGTATCGCTTCTATGGAACCCAGAGAAATGTGAAAACAATTCCAGCTCCCCCAAAAAAAGATCTGACTTGGAGAGTTCTAATCATATACATGGAACAATTTCTATTTCATTAATAAGTATGTCATAACATTTTTAAAAAAGCAAACGTACAATAATTCTCGAACTGATTTGTATGTCCTTAACCTGGTTCCAGCACCTAAATTTTGACTCTTTCTCATCATTTTTGAGACTACCTCTGAGATATGATTTAAGAACTCCACTGTGAAGCCCACAGCAGGGGGGGAAAAAGCTCACAGAACATTTCCTCATTCCTTCCAAGTAAGAAAAGTGACCATACATCCCTGCTTTACTGGGATAGACCTGGTTTCATACTTGCTATAATTATAAACAGCGCCCTCTTGGCGGCTCAAATGCATCTCCATCTCAACAATAAATTGTATGTTCATTCTACAAATAAGCCTCATTTGTTTGGGATTTAGTCACATTTCCACATATTCTTCTCTGGATTTCCATGGCTATTTCTGGACTGGGCTCACTCGGCTTCTACTTTAATGAAATGTTTCCCTACGAGACCGCAGAATGAAGTTGCTCCAAAGAATGTGGAGTTTGGAAAGATGCTATCTGAAACATGTAAGTCAGGGCCATACTGGTGTTACCCAGAGATCCACAGAGGACCAAACCCCTAAGATGGAAGGCCTTTTCCACAAACACAGGCCTGTGTGAAAAAGAACTCCTCAACCCCTCCCCGCACCAGCCCTAACGGTGGAGAGGAGTAAATGGATGCCATCGAGGGTGCCAGAGCAGCCTTCTGCTTCCATAAATTGACTTGGAAGTTATATCCTAAAATTGCTGTGGATGTCTTAATCAGAAATGTATCCAAATTTCTTTCAATAAGATGTATTTTTGTTCCTCTTCCAAGTCTTAGGATAAAACACATGACTGGGAAAGATGGGCCATGTTTATCCTGGGGCACTGTGATTTGAGAGGTGTGGACATAAAGGCCCATTTAGAGCAGCAACATCTCATTTACTGGGCACTGGGCAAAGTCAACATTTACTGCATGATATTTCAGGGAAGAAAAAGATAAACTCAATGTTTGGCAGTTATAAGAGGCCATTCAAAAAGTCTATCTGGTCATTGATTTTACCAATTTGTTTACTCAGAGCTTGAGACTTCTGCAAAATTTTTCTTCCCAACTACTTAAAAGACTGAACTCAGTTACTAGGTTTACACCCCAAGCAATTGAAACCTTTTTTCCCCTACAGAAAGTTTCAGAATAAATGCATGTGTCTACTCAGTACTCACCATAACCTTGTCCTTCACATTTCTGACTTTACTGTCAAGCTCTTTCTGTTTGTCTAACATCACTGTGCTCTGAATATTCCCCGACTGAGCCTGTAATGGGAAGGGCATGATTATAGCCGTCGTTTTCTCCAGGGTGTGTACTTGCTGGTTACACTCCAAAGTCAAGTCCCCACCTGCCTCCCAGACCTTCTGACATGTACTACACGCTTCCTGCTTATGTGTCAATAAGAAATTTTTCCCAAGGCCCTGGAAAATGCTGGCAAACTTAACAAGGTTACAAAAAAACTAGGCTCAATTCATGTCTAAAATAAACAGTATTTCTGGGAGTTTCCATTAATTCATACAGTTGCATGGTACCACAGTGGAATTTAGTTCACGGTTTCTCAAATAGCATACACAAGATTACTCTTACTAACTCTGTCCTTATTTATCTTAAAGCTTTCTGATTCAAAGTGTGGTCCTCAGACCAGCAGCATCTCACCACCTAGGATCTTGTTGGAAAATCTCAAGGGCTAATATGATTATGGGATCAGAAAACCCTATTTTAACACAATTCCGGGTGATCCAGAGGTATACTGAAATATGAAAGCATTCCATTAAGGCCATCAATGAAAATCTGCTACTATAAAGTCAATAATGAATATAAATCCAGACTTGCCTGGGAGTATTCAGTCCTATTTTTGATAATCAGAACACTCAGAAGTGACAGGGTCTCTACTTGCTTCATACACCAGATGTACCCTGCACATACTTACAAGGTACTAAGTAAATGTCAGGCAATGTTCTAGGCTCGGGTGTTAGAGTGGTAACCAGCGGTCCCTGTTCTCATAGAGATTAAATCCTAGAAAGATGTCATTTTTTTAGAGTTAAATCCCCCACACAGCAAAAACTGTGCTTGTCAACCTTTCTTACACAGTGCCCTACACAGCACAGATTCTACGGGGGTGTTTTTACGTATGCAATTGTGTCAATCTTTTCTTCTTTAGGTCTGGAATTTTATATATTAGAAGCCTTATATTAGAAAGCCTTTCCCTATTGACATTACAGCATTCACTCATTTCCCTAGCACTCGCAAGGTTTCCTTTTCTTCTTTTTAACTTTCAGATCGCTGATACGTTTGTTTGTTCTCATGATCAGTGTGAAGTATGGGTCCACTTTCTGCTTTCACTTTTTTTTCCAATTAGCTTTCCATTTGTCTTAACAACATTTACTGAAAAGTCCATTATTTTCCCCAGTGCTCTGAGCTGCCAATTTTATCACATAAATTTCCATATGCACACAGGTTTCCTTATAGATATTTCCTTATAGATATTTCTTGGCCTGTTTATTCATAAGCCTGAACTCTTGAAGGATGTTTGACTATAGAGGATTTATAGTCTATCTAGTAGGGCCAGTCCCATTTCATTGCTCTACTTGTTCAGAAGTTGCCTCACTACTCTTGCATGTTTATTTTTTATAAATTTCAGAACCAATTTGTATAGCTCCAGAAAACAACTTGTTGGTATTTTTATTGGAATCACATTAAAATGACAAGTTAACTCAGGGAGAGCTAATATCTTTATGATGTTGTTTTTAATTCTTATGCTTCTAATGGTTTTCTCTTGTCTAATTGCATTGGCCAATACCACCAATACGATGCTAAATAGCAGTGGAAACACAGCATCCTTGCTGTGTTTCTGACTTACTGGAGTTTTCCCAGTTAGGTAAGATACTCTCTCTAGAATGGAGATATATATATTTTTGTATGTTAAAGAGGTACCCATCAATTCCTATCTTATTCCATCTTTTTATCAGGAATGAGTATTGAATTCTGTCAGGTCTTTTCAGCTTCTGTGGAAGTAAATGCTTTTTTCTCCTTGTAGCTATTAATTTAGTGAATTGCATTAATAGGTTGCCCAGTCATGGACTACCCTTGTAACCTATAATAAATCATATTTGGTCATGTCCTTTCTTAATGCAGTATTTAATTCTGATCCCTAATATCTTATTGAGGACTTTTATATTGATACTCATAAGTAAAATTGGTCCATAATTTTTTGTTTTATCTTTATCAGGCATACGTCATCAAAGTTATTCTCTCTTCATAGAAGTTTTCCTTCGTGTTATATATTTTCCAATAGCAGAAGTTCAAAGCATGTGAATTGTATCAGCTATAAAGTGTGTATTAGAAATACATGAACGTTATTGGTATCCTCTGTAAGTCCAAGGTGCCACATATCACTAAGTGACAAAAGGGGTTTCTCTGGGTGGTAGGAATAAGTTGTCACTCTGAGGAGTTCCATACAGCTTTCTGCCTGTGCAGGGAAATCTTTGCTGTTGTCTAATTCTGATATGGTTTGGATCTGTGTCCCCACCCAAATCTCATGAATTGCAATCCCCATTGTTGGAGGTGGGGCCTGGTGGAAGGTGATTGGATCACCGGGACGGTCTCTCATGAATAGTTTAGCACCATCCTCTTGGTACTATCCTTGTGATCATGAGTTCTCACGAGATCTGGTTAAGTGTGGAACACCTCTTCCCCGCTTCCTCCTGCTCTGGCCATGTGATATGCGTGCTTCCCCTTCACCTTCTGCTATGACTGTAAGTTTCCTGAGGCCTCCCCAGAAACTGAGCAGATGCCAGCACCATGCTTCCTGCAGAGCCTGCAGAACCATAAATCAATTAAACCTCTTTTCTTATAAATGACCCAGTCTCAGGTATTTCTTTACAGCCATGCAAGAACAGACTAATACAACTTCTAAGCCAGCAGGACGTGGGCACCGTCCTGGGACGGTGGGACACTACACTTAGAGAGAGGGACCAGGCCACTGGAGAAAGATTCTGACTTCCCAGGCCTCCTCCCAAATGACCAAGGCTCGGTTTAGAGAACAGGGATATAAACAATGGCTGTAAGAGAGCAGCTACATCCCCAGCTTCTACATCCCCTTTCTACTGACTTGCTGGGAGATGCTTGGTGGAAAAACCTGGTGACTGTGGCAGGGCCTAAGAAACCTCCTGCTTCCAACTTGGGCAGTAGTCCCTCCACGTCACTCAAACCCTTGGTGTTCTCTTACCCCTTCCTCTCAACCCTCCCTACTTCCCTCCACCCTGCCCCCATCTGCTAAGCAGATGCTTGGCTGCTCCTGTACACTTTAGTACTGATACCACTTTCACAGTGAGTCCTTAACTTTTTAACTTTCTAACTTTCTAAGAAACCAGGGGTACTGAAACCACGGGAATGTCAAACACTGAAGTTGGAAAGGACTTCAGCTGTCACTGACTCTTACTTTCTCATTTCACTACTGTACCTCTAGAGACCTTGTCTGGATGGGAACTTGGTTACTCCAGACCCCAGACCAAAGAAAAGTCTTCTGCTCAAGAAGGGGGTCCTTTTCAACAGAATGAGCAGTTGTCCAAGTAAGGGAATAGGCACTCCATGCGTGTGAGAAGTTCCAGCCAGAAAGCCCTCATATCCCATCCCACAGATTAGAAAACTGAACAGTGACTTCTCCAGTGAACTAGTTTTAGAGTTGGACAATACTGGGTTTAAATTCCAAACCTACTTCTCATTAGCTCTGTGGCCCTGAGCGAGGTACACCTCATCTCTAAACCTTAGTTTTCTCATCTTTAAAATGGGGACAAGAATACCTAACTTCAGTGATAAGTTTTGAAAGTATTTACTCAAATGAAATAATGTTTATAAAGTGCTTAGCACAGGGCCTCAAACATGATAAGCACTCAGCATACGGTAACAATTAGTCCTTAAGAACACAAAGATGGAACAGCAAAGGAAACTTAGAATCCACCTCATGTCTTTCCCTACCACCTGAAAGAAATTCTCCCCATCCCTTCAGACCCTATGGACCTAAATTTTTGTCCAGACATGCAATTAGCTTTTTCACCACGAAGAAAAAAAGAAAGAAAAAAACTTGGTGTGCTGTAAGATAGCACACGAAACATTTATAGTCTACTAGAGTGTGTATAGCATAATATTCTCTTAAATGTATTTTCTAAAAGCTCTTATATTAAAACAAAAAATAATGGGAACAATAATTTCCCATCTCCGCATGTCTACAGAATTCTGTGGTCTCTAAATGATCTGAACTGACTCAGAATTTTGCATGTTTTTAACTTGTTGAATCTGTTGAATCCCCATGTACCTATCACACAGTTTCAACAATTAGCATTCATGGACACTCTTGTTTCATCCCTATTCTCCTTACTCTTCTAGTCCCCAAACGGGATTATTTGAAGCAAATATCAGACATCACATCATTCCATACACATATACTTTAGCATGAATAGAATACACACAGTCATGTACCACATAACAATGGTTCAGTCAATGATGGACTGCGTATATGACAGTGGCCCCCTAAGATTAGAATGGAGCTGCCCTATATGGGGGTACCATCTTTTATCTTTTATACACTATCTGTACTGTACCTTTTCTATGTTCAGATATGCAAATAACATTGTGTTACAATTGCCCATAGTGTTCAGTACAACTTCATATGGTACAGGTTTGTAGCCTAGGAGCAATAGGCTTTACCATATAGTGTAGGTGTATAGTAGGTTATACCACCTGGGTTTGTGTAAGTGCACTCTATAATGTTTGCACAAAAATGCAATCACCTAGTGGTGCATTTCTCAGAATGTATCTGTGTCATTAAGTGATGCATGACTGTATTAATAAAATAAAGTTACTTCGACAAGGGGGGAAATGGTGAAGAATGTTTCTGACCTACCTAGCCAATAGTTGGCTGGATAACTTTGGAAAGGAGGCACCTATTGTGCCTTTTCCCTTTCCCTCACATCCCCAAACACCCAGAAACTTCCCTCACACCCTAAGAAGGCTTTGCAAAGGTGTTCACGGACTCAGGTGTCCTCTGAGAGGCTCAAAACAATCCCCATGTTATCTACATTTTTAATGGGGATGGAGCTCAAAAGCTGGTGAACCTTCAAGATCCAAAACCAGGGGATGGGGTTCATGTGGGAGAGCAGAGGTCACCTACTCTGCTGCCAATGCTAACTCCGGGCCAAGGGGCCAAATGTGAGGAAGACATGCTTGCAGCTGGGGGAAACACGTTGTCCTTCTGCCCATCTTTGTTCCTGGCTGTCCTTTCAAGTCTATTAGAAATACACAGGAGGCCCACGAATACTGCTTTTAGGATGGAAGCCCCATATAATCAAAATTGCCTGCTGAAAATCTCCCAGGTATATGCCAGGTTAGAGACAGGCACACCTCTTTCAGAGGAGACAACCTGGCCAGCTTCTCCAACGTTGATATACACCTTTGTTCCCTAGGCTGGGTACCAGATGAGCTAGCCAGCTTGAATTTAGAATAAGCAATATGTATCTTTACATGCTCAGTTCAGCAAGATGCTATCAGTGTGACAGGAAGATGGGAACTATACGCCTAGGGAAGCGACAGGATTACAAGGACTGGGACAAATGCTCAGGCAGGAGAATGGCATCCTCCACCACACTTAAACTCTCTCCCTCTCCACTGTCGCACAGTTCACTTTGGTAGTTGTTTGCTGGTGAAATGCACACGGGATGCATACTATGTCCTCTGGCATCCATATAGGAATGGGCTCCTCCAGAACAATCCATAACACGGTGGCTTCACACTGCCTGCCTGTTGGCTTGTCGTCACCACCCCACTGCTCAAGAAAGGAATACTAAATGCCATAGCAACTTCAAAACTCTGCTGAACCCTGACAACTGGGAAGGTTTGTATTAGGATTAATAAAACAATGACCAAAAATCTTGATACCGGTACAACTCTGACTCATTTACTGTTTGATGTCTTGAACATTTAATAGGTATCTTGATCTTGCTCAAAACAAAGCCCTTGATTTTCCCATCAGCCTCCTCTTCTGTACACAAACCTATTGCGTCCTACAAAACTCCTGCCCCTGCCCCCTCCTTGTCATCCCAGCTCCGTGAACAGCATTGCCAGTTTTCAAGCAGTTCTAGTAGCTGCTGTAGAGCCATCCTTGACTTTCTGCTCTCACTCCTGCATCTAATCCTTCAATATAAGGATCCTTCTATATTGGCACCACATCCAAAGCATAACCTGCATCTGTCCACCTCTTCCTACCTCCACTGATTCTACTGAGTGCAAGCTTCCACTGCCTCTACCTTGGACAGCTGCGAGAACCCTCTATCTGCCTGCTTCCATTCCTGTGCCAGCAACTCAGAGGCCTTTCCTGACCCTGATCTAAAGGAACAACCCCACTCCCAGCCACTCCATGAATGCAGCATGTTATCTTCTCAGAACTTTATGCTACCCGGAAGTATCTTGTTTATATGTTCTCTCTCCTCATTAGAACTTAATCCCATTAAGATTAGGATCTTTCTTAAAGCCTGGTTCTATAAAATCTCTAAATCTGATTCTCCCACTTGTTGGGGCCATAAAATTAGAGATATTTTCATCATTGCTTTGACATGGGCCCCAATAGTATTTGATGAATGAATACATTTTTATTTTATTACAATTTTTGTGTTCAATGAGAAAAAAGTACCTGATTAAATCTCTGGGCATTTTCCAGAATTTTCCTTTCTTCCTTCAGACAGTTGCAAATGATCATAGACATCTGGATTGGGTCTTCCTGAAAATGATCCTAGATTTGAGTGGTTAGAACAAAAGTAAATTAAAATGCAGAGTGTTTACATTATTGTGTATTGTAAGTTGATATGAATTTGTTTACATTCTCTGCGAAACCTCATCTCTCATCTATTAAATTCTATATAAGCTATGTTTGTTAAAATCAAAATATTTCTTCCATGAATTATGACAAAAATTGCTTTAACTTTCTAAGTGCAGGTACCTAAAGTACTTTTTGATTTAAAAACAAGTATTTTCACATATGGTTCATATAATATTTTTTACTTTAATATCTTTCCATATTTCTTAAGGCCAATTATCTTCTGTTAGGATCCCGAGACAATGCAAATGATATAAAAACTATACATGACAATCCTCAATGAATGCATCTGTTAGTCTAAGCTTTGAACTAGACCAAAGATATTCATCTAGGGTTTTCTGTTGCCATTGTCAAAGCTAGTTTGCAAAACACTAGCAATAGCAATAATGGCTCTTTATACAGGTACATTCATGCAAGGTCTGTATGAGAGCAAATTTCTGTAAAGTTAATTTGATTTCTCCATTCACTGGTATATAAAATCATAAATACATTCACAAAGGAAAAAACAAACAAACTTCCAATTACCTAAGCTGAAAAGTTCAGTTGTATCGTAAAAGAAGAAAATGATAGCTTTCACCTCCATTAAAACAGAAAAGTTCTGTTATTACAGGACATAAATATGATAGCCACCCCAAGGGCATGCTGGGAGTACATTTGAAGAACCCCTAAAACTCTGTAGCATGTTCTCTCATGTCTGGATCTTTGACTTTCTCTTCCAAGAGAGGCCAACTCCACCAGAAGCAAGGCAAGGTGGAGTCTAGTTCCCGAAGTCACCTGACTTCCTTAGGTGAAAGTCAAACCTTTCTGGATTTATTCCTCATTTGCATAGCAAGGACCTGAACCTAACCACTAACGTTCCCTGGAGCTTTAATGTATTACTATAGATCACTGCTCTTAAAATGTAGCCCCTTTTCTTTGGTTTAAATATTGACAATTTTTAGTAAAACAAGATTATAGCATCACATTTTTCTCAGGATTACTGACACCTAAGAGATGATACATTCAACCCTGAAAATTCCTTCTGTGTTTATACAATAAATTGATATCTTATTTTACTTATGCTATATTTACTGATGCTGTAAATAACATAAATGGAGTTAGTCTCTAAGTACTTCTCTAAATACCAGTAAGTGTGTGCTCAATTGTATTTGCTGAATGAAGAAAACTGCCTTCCATAAACATGAGAACATTTCAACTAAAATACAAAAACCGGGTCATACCTGAAGATTACGCTTGCTTTTCCTTATGTTATGCTGTAGCAAGAAGTTATTCTCCAATGAAAAGCGACTATATTGATCATCCAGCTGTGATAGGAGGTCATGAAAACGGATGGTGGCAAATGAAACATCATTGGCAGCATGCTCCCTAGGAGATTTAACATTTACACATTTCATTATAGAACTAAATGTCTAAGAAAAACAGACAAAACAAATGTTGGTTTCCTCATTGAAATTATTAAAAATAATTTAAGTATTTTCTTAGGTTTATTTTCTTCTTTTGAAACTGATATTGCTTTTAGCAGCAGTTTATGTGGTATTTCTCTTATGTGCAATTAGCACGAAAAATTCTAGAACTCTAAGAGATTGTGCATGACAGTGTTCACGGTGACTATCTCTGGAGGGGGAAAAGTCAACAGGGGACCCTTCACTTTCTATGTCAAATACTTTTAGGACGTTTTTAAATTAGCAAATAATAAATTTTTAAGTAGAACACCTATCAGTTAAAAAAATCCCCTTAATTTTACTACCTTCTTCATATTTCTAATCAATGTGTAACCATTAATTTGGCTTTCTTTTAAATTACTTCTTTCTATAGTCTGGATCCTAAGTTGGAAAATAACTGGTGTCAGTATTCTCTAACTTGTCCAAAGCATTTAGGAGTATCTATCATAAATTAAATTTGACAAAACTGCATAAAAGTGCTTAATGACTAATATACTTAACTTTGTTGAGACACATGTCATTTTTTAAATCAACAAACTTTTCTACAACAAATAATTCCAGTGGCCATTGATGGAATTCATCTTCTAGTAAACATGGCCCCAAGTCACTTAATCAACCAGTATTTTTAAGGTGTAAACTTCTTCTTCTGTCTAGTGAATTTTCCTTACCAGTCTTGCTTTTCTAACCACTGTGCCAGGTATTGTCTGATTTCCATGGGAAAACTGTCATCATAAAGCTGGTGAACCTGCTCCAGGAATTTTGAGTCAAGCTGCTGAAGTTCATACCACTGAGACATCCTATAGGGAAAAAGAATATACATTCTTTCTATGTATATGGAAACCATAGCTGCAAAGAAAGCCTTCCTAGCATCAGGTTGTACTCTTAAATATCTTGCTTAATCCAAAACATAGCTTGTCTCAGGAATATTTTATTTAAATGGCATTTATAGTCTAAAGCCTGTTTTTAATTGAGTTTGGGGATCAACTTTTTTTCTCCTCCACGAAACACATCTTCATGTCTTTGCTTATTGTCAACATATCAGAGCAGCCTTCTCTGGCCTCCTCATTTAAACTACAACCACCTCCCACCCTGGAAACATGCTCTCTCTCTTCCCTGGTTTATTTCTCTTCATAGTACTAACACCACCATCTGACCTACCACATATTTTATTTTGATGATTGTCTGTTTTCACCACTTGAAGGGATGGATGTTGGTGGAGGAGTTTGTACACTGGTGTATCCCCAGCACAATGTTAACCACACAGTAGGTATCCAATAAATATGCCTTTAAAATGAATTTGTGATTTTATCAAATAAATACATAAAAAACATTATTTTAATTAGACTTGCTTTAAGACAAATCACAAGACTCTCCCAAAATTGCTCTCCTACAAATCACGGTACATTTGTAATTTAACTCAAATATTTTCAAACTTCTATTTTATATTTATGACTCATATGGTAAAATTCATTATTTTTGTTACACACATTTAAAAAGATATATTTTCTTCTTTGCCTACTACAAACAATAAATCTGGCATAAAGAAGTAATGATTTTTAAAGATTAAAACACCATTAAATATAATTTAAAAGGATAAAGTAACACTTAGCTTTTTGGATAACTGTTAAGTCCATTTTTATATAGTGATCCTAAAGATTAAAAATCACAACAAAAACTTGATATAAGCAAGTCCTAAAATTCATTAGGAAAACGGAGAGTCTCCCATGACCATCACGTAACTTAGGATTTATATCAGCACACAGCTGGCAATATGCAGAGCGGACACAAGTGAATCTTGTCCTGCCAGACCTCTGGGGAAGGGGTCTGGATTTTCAAGTAGGGCATGGAAGAGTGTGTATGCATACTTGTAGCTGAGCACATGTATGCAGGCATGAAGTAACGCCTACTCCACAAATGAAGTAACTCCACAAATGAAGTAACGCCTACTCCACAAACGCCTACTCCTTCCGAAGGAGTTATCATCATATATATCAGTAGAAATGGACCCAAGCCCAGCCCCTTGGCACTCCTGCTGTAGCAATTTGATTTTTCAGTTCAATTTTATTTTACCTGAGTGGAAAAATCTGTGGCTCTCTCCCTCTCTGCTTGGTAACTAATAAGGATGTACCTAAAGCAGATATGCTGGACCGTCAGCCAATGGGAGCTCCAATGCCTCTTATTAGCCAAGTGAACCCAGGTAACTTACTCCCCTATCAACAAGGTGGGTGTGTGTGTGTGTGTGTGTGTGTATTTAGTAGACAGGAACTTGCTGTCATCCAGGCTGGAGCACAGTAGCAGTGGAGCACAGTTCACTGCAGCCTCCAACCCCTGGACTAGAGCAATCCTCCCACCTCAGCCTCCCAAGGAGCTCAGACTGCAAGTGATATGGTTTGGCTCTATGTCCCCGCCCAAATCTTACCTTGAATTGTAATATAATTCCCACGTGTTAAGGGCGGGACCAGTGGAGGTAACTGAATCATGGGGGCAGTTCCCCCAATGCTGTTCTCGTGATAATGAGTGAGCCTCATGACATCTGATGGTTTTATAAGCCACTGGCATTTCCCCTGCTTGCATCCATTCTCTCTCCTGCTGCCCGGTGAAGAGATGCCTTCTGCCATGCAGAACTGTGTATCAATTAAACCTCTTTTCTTTATAAATTACCTAGTCTTGGGCAGTTCTTTATCGCAGCATGAGAACAGACTAACACAATAAACATGAGCCAAGACGCCTGGCTAATTTTTAAATTTTCTGTAGAGACAGCCGCTGGTTAAGTTTCTGAGGCTGGTCTCAAACACCTCACCTCAGGCAATCCTTCCACCTCAGCCTCCCAAAGTGCTGGGATTACAGGCGTGAGCTTCCGCACCCTGCCACAGTTGGTTGTTAAGGCTGGTTGAGCTAGTAAATATGTAGCACCTGGCACAGAAAAGGTGAATTAATAAGCTCGTGTTTGGGCTGGCCAGGTGGCTCATGCCTGTAATCCTAGCACTTTGGGAGGCCAAGGTGGGTGGATTGCCTGAGCTCAGGAGTTAAAGACCAGCCTGGGCAACATGGTAAAACCCTGTCTCTACTAAAATACAAAAAAAAAAATTAGCCGGGCATGGCGGCGTGCACCTGTAGTCCCAACTACTCAGGAGGCTGAGGCAGGGGAATTGCTTGAACCCAGGAGGCAGAGGTTGCAGTGAGCTGAGATCGCGCCACTGTACTCTAGCCTGGGGGACAGAGCAAGGCTCCGTCTCTAAAAAAAAAAAAAAAAACCAATGAATAAATAAGCTCATGTTCACAAATCTGGAGTCAAGTCTCATCTTCTCACAAAACCTGTTACCAACTCAGGGAGTGGCATGGCCATCTCCCAATCACCTAGCTCAAATCCCAGATTTAGGGTTGATTCCTTCCACTCCATCCCAAGACCTGCTACCTTCCCAATCCAGCCTCTGCTGCACACAGATTGGACTACATCAATCTCCTGTGCAAAAATCCTATGATTTTTAAATTTTCTGTAGAGACAGCCGCTGGTTAAGTTTCTGAGGCTGGTCTGTTTCAAACACCTCACCTCAGGCAATCCTTCCACCTCAGCCTCCCAAAGTGCTGGGATTACAGGCGTGAGCTTCCGCACCGCACCCTGCCACAGTTGGTTGTTAAGGCTGGTTGAGCTAGTAAATATGTAGCACCTGGCACAGAAAAGGTGAATTAATAAGCTCGTGTTTGGGCTGGCCAGGTGGCTCATGCCTGTAATCCTAGCACTTTGGGAGGCCAAGGTGGGTGGACTGCCTGAGCTCAGGAGTTAAAGACCAGCCTGGGCAACATGGTAAAACCCTGCCTCTACTAAAATACAAAAAAAAAAAATTAGCCGGGCATGGCGGCGGATTTCCACCCCACCCCATCTTCATCCATCAACAAAGCAACCCAGTCACCAAATCATTTACTGTTTTTCAACTGTGCCTAACATTTCTGCTTTGCTCCAGCTACTCGCCCTCGGAAACAGCCTCTCCACAAATTTTTGCGTCTCTAAATCCTACAGCATTCAAAGCTATGTATAAAAGCCCCTTCTTTCATAAAGTTGTCTGAGACTTACTCACAATTAAGCTTTCTTTGACTTGTGTCTCACCGAATTCTGTGCCTCTATTAGAGCATGGGTTCCAGTTTTCCTTGTAAAGCTCTGTGATGCCTCCAGAGCCCCCGGCGGGGGAAAGTGGGGGGGGGGGGGGAGGGGGTGGAGTAGTGGGGTATTTTGCTTTTTACCATCTTATGGACCTTGGACAGTGCCCCGCATATACTATGTGCTCAAAACAGTTCGTTGAATTGAAATTGTGTATATTTCAGATAGAATTAGAAAGTAAAAAGCAAACCATATTATGATCTCACAAGTGTGAGTCCAGCATCCTCATTAAGCAACCGTCGCACAATGGACTGTGCTGGAGGCTCAAGTCCTATTTCTGTTCTATAAAAATAACTCCCTGCCTATACAAACAACATTCAGAGCACAATCAACCACACCTCTGCATACCTACCCCAGAACTCTTCAGTACCGGCCAGAAATTTTTTTAAGAGTATATTATTTTGGGGGTGAGGGGTCTGCAAAAACTAAACATCACTTTTAAACTCTAGAAGGACATTAAGCCCTTCCATCTTTAAACACAGAAACATAATTAAGATTCCGAAGTCATGTACTCATTCATCTGATTGCATGAACATTTACTGACCTGCCACCTTGTGCCCCAACAAGGGCCTGGGGATTCAACCAAAGGAGCAGCTACGCACAGCACGTTAGGTGCCAAGACTGTCGAGGTTACATGCACAGAGAGCGAACGTTAACCTAGACAGCTCTCGAGGATGGCATACAGCAAATGAAACTTTCTGCGAAAAGAAGAAAAGGTGACTGATGGAAAGGGGTGGAAACGGGAGAAAGTGAGGGTAAATGGGAAGGTGCAGTGCCTTCTAGAGGAAAATTACATTTCACAAGTCCTCTTCATTGCCAGAGCACGACTGGCAAGGGAAATCGTGCTGAGCAGTGCCATCTCCGAGAACAGGCGGCACTGCTCGCACTTGGAATACTCGGGACGCGTTCTTTCTCTGGGATCACTGATTCGCAGGTCAGCCCAGACGGCCCGTCCTCGCCCGGCGTCCAGCTGCACGGCCCGAGGTCTCTGTCCCTGCGCGTCCCACCCCCGGCACCCGGAACCTCACGGCCACTCACTCTGCGAGCAGGATCCGGAAGGGCTAGGCAGGGGCGCGGCGGTGCAGCCTCTCCCGGGCGCGCCGGGTCGGCTCTGCTCGGTCTGGAGTCTGCCAGGCGCGACCCCCCAGGTGCAGCCGAGCCCCTCCGCACACTCTGCGCAGGAAAGCGAAACTACCCGGCAGGAGAAAAGGCAGCGCCGGCGCCCGGCCCCCTTCCGCCCCCACCAATCACCGGGCGGCTCCGCCCTCAGCCCATTAGACGCGGCTGTTCCGCGGGCGCCACCGCCTCCCTCTGCGGGCCGCTGCACCGCCCACGCGCTGAGTGTTTCCTCCGGCTTCCGGCTTCCGGCTTCCGGCTGGGGCCATCGGGTGGGTGAGCTGCCGCCCAGTCCTGTGTTGCCACGCTGGGAAGTGGCGTTCTGTTTACATATCTTAGAGAACGACCAGAAGGACGTGCTATGTTTGCAGAAGTCCAAACTTGGAGGTCTCTGTATTAGCTTCATCGCCGAGAATCCAGGCAGAGGACAGATTTGGCGACGTCGTCATTCTAGAAGCTCCCTTTAGCAACTGACTTCCGTGTTGCTAAACCCAGGGAACGCTTTCCCGTTTTTCTCACTTTACTTGACAGCTCGGAAGCATTGGGCACAGTTAACGCCTTTGTTCTTGAAACACGTTTCTTCCTTGGTCATAATGATAACACATCCTCCTTGCTTCTTCCTGCCTCTTTGGCATTCTTTGTACATTGTCTCCACCTCCACTATCAAACCATTATATGTTAAGGTTGTCAGGGTCCAGACATTCGTCAGCTTCTTTACCTAGGCTTCTCCTAAACGCTGTGCTGTGATGACCTCACCCACAGCTTCAATTTCCTTGTAGATGGAGGAGTCCTAAATGCTTATCCCGTCCACATCTCTCCTCTGGGCTTCACACCTACAACCCCCACTTGCTTCTCCACTTGTATGTGCAGTGAGCTCTACAAACTATGTTCAGAACCGAACTCATCTTTCTCCTCAAACCTGATCTTTTTCTAGAAATGGCACATGTCAGATACCTAGGATTCATCGTTGACATTGCCTTCTCCCTCACCTCGCAACACCTGATCCTCAAATCTTACTGATTCTTCCTCCTAAATATTTCCCAAGCCTCATTTACTCTGCTCCATCTCTTCTGCTGCCTCCTTCTGCAGTAGATTCCCAAATGGCTGCCTCACTTCAGCCCTTATCTCCCTTTTAATCCATTCTCCATGCAAGAGTTTGAGTGTTGTTGTTTTTTTAATTGGAAAGCAGATCATGTCATTTGCCAGCCTGAAAATCCTTCCATGGCTTTTCTTTGCTCTTATAAAATTCAGTTTCTTAATACATACTATAAAGCCCTGGTTTCCCGATCTCTTTCTCCAACCCCATAATGTGCCACTCTGCTTTGCTTACTTCAGCATTTAGTTCTTCAAATAAACCACACTCCCCAAACTCAGGGACTTCTCACCAGTGACTGTTTGGAAAACCCCTTGAGCCAACATCTGCTTCACCCAACTCTTTGCTGGCTAACTCATCTTTTAGATCTTAGTTTAAAAATCTCAGCTTAAATGTCACTTCTCCAGGTAGGCATTGCTGAAGCCAGACAAACTAAATCTTCTTGGACTATATGCTCATAAAATCAATTAGTTCCTTCAAGTAGATGGGATTTGAGTCAAGCCTTGAATAATTAGGCACTTTGGGGTAGGAGAAGGATCTGAATAATTTCCCATGGATATGGTTATAAGTGTGTGTATGAGCTTTTTTTTTTCTTTGCACATCTATTTGTTCTTGTCACACATGCACCCTCACAAAGCAAGTTAGCAGTGAAACTAGACTTCTCTGCAAAGAGATGCCACGGCACCAAAAGGGTCCCTTCTGCTCTTACTCACCCAAGGACCAAGACAATGTTTTACTGTTCTCTGAAAAAAGCTGTATTAATCCATTTTTAATGCTGCTAATAAAGACCTGAGACTGGGCAATTTACAAAATAAAGACGTTTAATGGACTTACAGTTCCACATGGCTGGGGAGGCCTCACAATCATGGCGGGAAGCAAGGAGGAACAAGTCACATCTTTCATTGATGGTGGCAGGCAAAGAGAGAGCTTGTGCAGGGAAACTCCCATTTTTAAAATGATCAGATCCGTGAGACTCATTCACTATCACAAAAACAGCACAGGAAAGTCTCGCCCCCATAATTTAATCACCTCCCACCAGTTTCCTCCCATGACAGGTGGGAATTGTGGGAGTTATCATTCAAGATGAGATTTGGGTGGGGACACAGCCAAACCATATCAAAAGCTGACTCTAGGAAGGGTAGCTTACATGTTAAAAATTTTTTTTCTGGTACTATAAAACTTGCACAGATATTAGCTTCAATATTGCTGAAGGAATTAAATAATCCTAACATCTGCAAATAGGATTATTTGGCACTCCAAATCCCAATTTGGATCATCAAGATCTATGGATGCTTCCTTCCCTACCCCCCTTTATTTTAGCATCCACAACAATATCCTACCATAGGCCTTCATCACTTGAGAATTGGAATGCTATGCTAATCTCTAGGTATACTACCTTTTTCTTGTCTCTTTCTCCTTCACTATATTTGCCAAATTAAATTCCTTAAAATACTGCATTGATATAGTCATTCCCTGCTCAAAAGCCTTAACAACTCTCCTTGCACGTATGATAAACACGAATGTCGTCTGCTAGTCTGGATCCCCCACAAAATGTCTCTTTCCTTCTTTCCAGCCTTTTCTGACTTGTCCCATTTCCCAACTAACCTCGTCTAGCTCCAACACTCCCCCCATGCTTTTAATTTCCTGATTTCTGCCCCCTTGTACATACTGAATGGCAAGTCTTGCCCCTTACTCTCTTCACTTACCAAATTCTTATTCACCTGTTAAAGCCCAGCCCAAATACTATATTCTCTTTCTAGAACCACCTCAACCTGTAGCAATTAATCTGGGGTCTCTGAATGACCAAATAATATATGTGTTTCTATTTATTTGGACAATAACTATACACTCCCTAATATTGTGGTTTTTGAAGTGTCCAATCCTTATGCCTCCAAGATTCAATATTCCTGAAGGATAAACTATTTATATTTTCTTACTGTATAACATATTGACTTCTTCAAAAAGCAATCAAACCAAAGCCAAACAAAAACCTAGAAATCCAGAATTTGACAGATACAAATGTGTGACGGTTGCCTGTTAACAGTCAGCTTGGAAAGCTGTATCTCTGTACCAACAATGTCAAATTTGCAAAAGACACAAAACTAGAAAAAACAGGTAACACTATGTCTGTAGATTGTATTATTTTCAAATCTCTTCTGTCCCTTCCCACCCCTTGCCATGGTTCACTAAGGGTAGAGTATACCTCTCTGTGTGCTGTAACTCTGACCTTGGCCATGTGACTTGTTCTGGATAAAGGAATATGGACAGTTGTGATGTATATACCATCTGTCCTGAAACTGCATGTTCTTTGTAATCAACTTGTTCTTGTGTGCTCCTTCCCTCTGCTAGGAGATAGCATGCCTCAGGTTCCCACGCTAAATCAAAATTCTAAATCATCTAAATATTCTAACGGACTGCTGCTGGTCTGAAACCAACTGGATACTATGTATGTATGTATATATGTATGTATGTATGTATGTATCGATGACAGAGTCTCACTCTGTCGCGCAGGCTGGAGTGCATTGGTGCAATCTCAGCTCACTCAACCGCCACCTCCTGAGTTCAAGCGATTCTCATTCCTCAGCCTCCCAAGTAGCTGGGATTACAGGCCTGCGTCACCAAACTCAGCCAATTTTTTGTATTTTTAGTAGAGTCAGGGTTTTGCCATATTGGCCAGACTGGTCTCATACTCCTGGCATCAGGTGATCTGTCTGCCTTGACCTCCCAAAGTGCTGGGATTACAGGTGTGAACCACTGTGCCTGGCCTCAACTG
The DNA here is from genome assembly GCF_006542625.1 of Nomascus leucogenys. Taxonomy (NCBI): domain Eukaryota; kingdom Metazoa; phylum Chordata; class Mammalia; order Primates; family Hylobatidae; genus Nomascus; species Nomascus leucogenys. The sequence goes on from NC_044402.1 coordinate 91,371,642, forward strand.
GATAACTTTTTTTGAGACCAAGGGTCACTGTGTCACCCAGGCTGGAGTGCAGTGGTGCGATCTCAGCTCACTGCAACCTCCCCCTCCTGGGTTCAAACGATTCTCCTGCCTCAGCCTCCCGTCAGCTGGACAACATTTAAAACAATAAATGCAACTACTTGTATTGGATTTAAAAGAGCAACAAATGACAGGGTACACTTTGTCACCAGCAATCAATCAGAAGCAACAGGTAAGGTGAAATTTACTATTTGCCACTCCTGAACTGGTGTACAGACAAAGGAGAGTCAAGGACAGTGAGGAATCCAGAAAATACTATCATATGATGAGTAACTGATGTGAAGTCACCGGAGTAACTCATAAATTCACATGATGTTACAGTAGAAAGACTTAAGAACTGCTCCACACTTGCCATTTGGAGGAACTGTATTTTGCTTGGAGAAAAGACAGTATCATTCCTATTCTTCACTCACCGTTTCTTTTATACCCAAATCATCCAGTTGTATTTACTTAGTTATATCTGCCTTATTGCACAAAGCATTTAAAGCAACTTAATAGCAGAAATATCTACAATAACTAGATAAATAAAGAATACAGTGCAGCCTGCAAACCAAGGCAAAAAATATCAGTTATGTAGTTCTCATTATATGAAACTGAAATTAAGAAGGCTCCCCTGATAAATTATTTTCAATAATGGCCACATTATTCCCTGCTCTGTTATTTCCCCACCCTGCAGCAGATGTGACATTGTGACATTTAGAGTCTAGGCCTCAAGAGGCCTTATACACTCCGCTCTCAGAACCCTGCCCAGCCTCCATGAGAAGTCCAGCTAGCCTGCAGGAGCATGAGAGACCACACAGACCACAGCTGAATCAGCGTAGTTGTTCAAGTTTAGACCTCAGATTTATGAGAAAACCCAGGCAAGAAAAAGTGGGGCCCTGACCTAGGTGAACTGAACTCCCCGGCATACCCTAGACTAACAAGCACTGATAAATGGTTGATGTTTTACCAAAGTTTTGGGAATAGCTTCGTCTGTTATGTAGCAATAGATCACTCAAAGAATTTATGAAATGAAGCAAAACATTCTACCACTGAATTCTAAAACAAGTAAGTGGAATTTAATTAAGTGGAACAGGTCCATTGCCCTTCCCAACCATGGGAATTTCCCCTGGAGTCTCTCATCCTTAAGGAATACTTTATCTGTGTCCTTACCACATTCCTATAAAAAAAAAAAAAAAACTTACTGGCTCTGTGCTTTCTTTACAGCCTTGATCTATTTCAAAATGACAGCTACAAATCTGATGAACCAATCTATAGTAATATGTTTTAACTTTCCCCCTCCTTCCAGCTACCATTTTGCATTTCAGCTATCTTTTCCCAATATTTGTAATAATGTTATAAGCTAAATATCTGATAGTAGGAATTTCTAAAAATTCCAGTCAATGCTTCTTCACCTCTCCTCCTTTCTGTAAGGCTTGCTATTATACTGTGAATGTCACTTCATCAGTGTAAACTGTATTTGTTCATCTGTAATATAGTAGAATTGAAATAAAAGATTTCTATCCTTTCTTGTAGTTCTCTGGATTTGGGTTTTGTACAGTCACTTACCTGTCTTGGTGTGTGTATTTTCTTTCCAGTTAATAAGTACAAGAGGCCTCCTACATAGCAGCTGGTTAAAATGCAGGGATGCATATCACGGTTTGAACAAAACTGCAGTATGTACATGACCTATTTCATCCCAATATGGAGGAAAGCTATTAATACTTTTAGGAAAATGGCCATATGCAAGCAAGCTGTGTTCTTTACATGAAGGAAAAATAACACATCGACCAGAATTATATTGACGATTATAATGTAGGGAACACAATCTTTTTTTTAGAAGTTTTTATAATATTCTTGAACTTACAGAAATCTGCTATAAGGAAGTGTTCAGATATAGATGAAAGATTTACGCAGAATGATGTTCATAGCAGATTCATTTATAATAGTGAAAAATCAGAAACTGAATTTTCTAACTGACAGTTAAAGCACAATTCATATAGTAGAATATCAAAGTTAGGCTTTCAAAGACTATTTAATTTCACATTGGAAAATATCCACGTATAAAATTAAATGAAAATGACGGAAAGAAAACATAGACAGTATTATCCTATTATTGTAATAATACATAGAAATGTAAATAGATGGAAACAGAGAGGGAGAAAGGAAAAATATTCTAAAATGCTAATGTGTCTGGGTAGTATGTTACGTCTATGTAATTTATTTTCAGTGTTTACCATGAGCACTATCACATTCGTGGTCAAAAACCGCTCAGGAACGCTTTGGAGCCCTGGCTTTCCGAACGCAGGGAGAGCAGCCCGGGCCCGCCCACGCCCGTGGCTTTGCGCGGTGCAGTTTGAACCGCTTCGGAAACAGCTGGCCCGGCGTGCGCGGCGGGAGGGACGTGAGTGCTCGGAAGAGCCGCCCCACGTGCTTTCGGGGAAACTGCCCGGGAGCGAGAAGGAGTGGGATTGAGAGGAAACCGAGAAGCGAAAGTTAGAGCCTGCGGGAGCAGTACGCAGGCGCAGCGGGGCTTTCCGGCAGCCCGCTTTCTCCCGGCGGTTTCCCTCTGGCGACGGGCGCCCTGCTAGCAGGCTCGCCCTGGGGCTGCAGATCGGCTTGCGGGACGGGATCCCAGAGATCCCAGAGAGGCCGGTCCACGCGGCCCGCACGCGCGAGTGTTAGCTCTGCACATGACGGAAGGCGGAGGTGCGGGTGGCTACCATTTCACCTTAGAGGGAGGGAGGGAAACGGGTCCTGATTTCTGCACCTGAGGTGCTGGAAACCTTACCCCTGCACTTCCACCGTTTCTTTCCTTGTCCTGAAAAGGTTTCTTTTACCCGCTTCACTTCGCTATCTACACAGTTTGCACTTGCACTAACTCAGATCTTGTCCTGTCTGGTAAACTCTGACCCTCAGCCAGCCTAGGTAGCTGCCCTTGAACCAGAGGTTGGGGTCTGGCAGTTTCTGTAGGCGTCCTTAGACTCGGTCTGCAAGGGGCTTGCCTCTTTCTTCTGGGGTCTTCTCGCCCCCGTGCCTTCTCATTTATGGTGATTATAGCAGAAGGAACGTGGGAGAAGTATAATGGAGAACGCTTAGTCACTGGACAATGATTTCGAAAGTTCGGCTGGCCGAGGAAAACAGTTTTGTGTAACGTCTGACTTACCCAATGGTTCTAGGAGGCACGAGACTTTCTTTGGGCTCTGCTCGCCTACTCTTAAGGGGCTCTACCTTCTTAGGGTGAACTCGGCACCCACCTAGAACCTCCAGTGTGTGAAAGGGCCTACCTCATTGGGCCCCAACCTCCAGCCTCTTGTGAGAGTGAGGACCAGCCCCCACAATGGCTGCACACAAACAAGACCCTAAGGTACAGAGTCCTGCTATGCAAATAGACGTTTATTTTCCCCTGTTAGAACAGGACCAGCTATGTAATTTGCAGGGAGGGCCCGTTGCAAAATGAAAATGTGGGGTCCCTTACTCAAAACTAATGAAGAATTTCAAGAAGGCAACAGGAGAGCATGGAGCCCTTCTGAGTGCCTGCCCTGTGGAAGCCAGACCTAGGTGGGGAATTTGGGGGTATTTCTTGTATAGCAACCTTGTTCGATGTTCACTTAAATGAAGAAACAAATTTTATAACACCGCTCACCTGTTTAAAAGCCTCTGCTGGCTTCAATTTGCAATAAGAATCCAGGGTCCTTAGCGTTCCCCATAGGGCCTGCCAATTTGGGCTCACCTACCCCTCTTACTCATCTTATCTCACTCTCCCCATATTTCATTAGGCTACCCTCAATCCCCTTGGCCTCTTTCTGTTCCTCAGATACCCCAAGTTTTTACCTGCCTGAGTCCTATGCATACATACACTGGTCTTTTGGGATGCTGTTTTCCTGACTTGTTCATGGACTGCCTCCTTCCCATTCTCTAGGTCTCAGCTCAGTCATCATCTCCTCAAAGACACCCTCACTGATTGCTTCTTCCAGTGACTGTATCACACTTGCAATCCTCATAACACTTCCTAAACCTATCCCTGTTTATTATTTGTCTGTTTTCATCTCTCCTCACCAGTGTGTAAGTTCACAACAGGAGGGACTTTGTTCTGTGTTACAGCCTTTTCCATCCAGTATTCCATGAGACAATTCAGTCTAATCCCCCAGGGTATCCATGTGTGTAATGAATTCCCTGCTCTCCTGTATATCTAGAATGTCACTGTATGCCATCCCTGGGAGAACTGAGAAAATCGTCAAGCAAATCACTTTCTGTGTCTTGTGGTTCAGAAACCCTGGTTAAGCAAAGCAATGCCTGATACAGGCATTTTCAAATATTTCGAAAATATTTTTTGAATGAGTAAATGAATGTCACTGACCAACACTGAGATCAGGAATCACAGGTTAATTCAGCCATTCAGATCTCAGCACTGGCTCTAAGACCTGTGGAGCCACAATTGAGGGGGGAAGAGAATAATGAGCATGCATAGCACAAAAAACTTCCCTAAAGGATTTTTAATGAGAGCTCTCTACTCCTTCACACCCCTTCCAACTTCTCCCCTCTCTCTGCCCTCTTTGGACGGCAGAGTTCTTTCCGTTTGCAGCAGTCTGTGAGATGTCTAAGAGGATGACTGTCAAGCCTGACATAAGAGTGTTGTGGAGGGCTTTTTTTGTTTGTTTGTTTGTTTTTTTTTTTTGAGACGGAGTCTTGCTCTGTCGGCCAGCCTGGAGTGCAGTGGCGCCATCTCGGCTCACTGCAAGCTCCGCCTCCCGGGTTCATGCCATTCTTTGTGGAGGACTTTTACTAGGGGCAGTAGTAGTAATCCCCTTGAGTGCAATGGAGAGTTTAGGGGAAATTTCAGGAACACTTGGTTCATCTGTGAGTAGGTAGATGTCTAGGATATTAGGCATGCATGAGATAATACCTAGAATCAAAGGGAAGTTAGAGTGAGCTTATAAACAGTGTAATTCTAGACAATATCTATTGAAAGTTCAGGGTGAGGTAGGGAGGAAGTCTTCTCTATGTGATCAAAAGCAAGTGTGTTTTGGTTAATCAGGATGAAGCATAACATTGGGGGCTGTTTCATGATTTTAGAGTTTGGAGCTGTTATGAAGAGAATTTCAGCTTAGTTTTGCAGGCAGCCCAAGGAGCAAAGGAAAGGAAGGAACTAATGACTGTTCTCGATGCGTTCAAACACCAAACGTTAATAAATATTTATTCAGGGCCAGATTGTACTAGATTCCAGGGATATAACTGTGAGCAGGGCTGTCTTGGTCCCTCTACATACAGAGCTTGCTTAGAGTCTATTGAGGAAAATAGATGATACCATTTACACCAAAGGAGATAAGCACTGTGCCGGGGATGTAGAGGATGCTATGGAGGAAGTGTGGGATGACCTGAGCCATGCGCACACATGCGTGCGTGTGTGTGTGTGTATGTGTGTGTGTTTGGCAGGAAGGCTTTCCAGAGCCTGAAGAATGCGTGAACATTATCCAGGTGCAGGGATATATGGGATGGGGTTGGAGAATTGAGAGGACGTGGCAGGGGAAGCAGAGAGAACATGGGCCATCAAAGAAACTGAAAGTAGTCAGTTTTGTGTGCAGATGTTTTGGTGGATAAGAAGCTGTTGGGGAGGAGTGAAGACAGATGAGTTGAAGACTAAGAGGGGACTAAATAATATGTGACTTTGGAAAGATCTGTTGTGAATTGTGGTCTTCATCCAAAGCTGGGATTCTTAACTAGTTTTTGTGACATGGACCTCTTTGACAGTCTGATGAAACCTGTAAGTTTTTCAAAAAATAATGTTTTTAGTTGAATAAGATAAGATGCATAAGATTCAAAAGAAAAGCAATTACATTGAAATACTGATATCAAGCCAACTTTGTGATATATTAAAACCAACTTTGTGATATAGTAATATAAATGATTCTTTTTTTTTTCTTTTTTTTGAGACAGAGTCTCACTCTGTCATCCAGGCTGGAGTGAAGTGGCATGAGCATGGTTGGCTGCAGCCGAGACCTCCTGGGCGATCCTCTCACCTCAGCCTCCAGAGTAGCTGGGACCACAGGTGCATACCACCACACCTGGCTAATTAAAAAAAAATTATATATATATATATATATATATATATATATATATTCTGAGTAGAGATGGGGTCTCCTTGTGTTTCCTGGACTGGTCTCAAACCCTGAGGCTCAAGTGATCCTCCCACCTCAGCCTCCTAAAGTGTTGGAATTACAGGCATGAGCTGCTGCACCTAGCCATGCACTTATTTACTAATGGCATTAAATAATAGGATTTAGCAGTGGGTCCAATTATTGCAATTTCAAAATTGTGCTTAGCATAAACCATATTTTGAGATGACTTTAATAATTATAATATGATATAAATGTGGTATGGTTTATGGTTTGCTGCCCATATAATTGAAGGAAATTAACTGTAGTTAGAAGTTAGTGGAAATAAAACTGTAACTTTTGCCATCTAAATTCATGAGCCCTTTGAATTCTGTCCATACACCCCAGACAAGAACTGCTAATGCAGAGCATTATGAGCCATTCAAAAATTTTAAGTAGGGAGTGAAATTATCCAATTTAAGTAGAGCCCTCTGTCTACATATGAAGCTGCATGAAATTGTTTCTTATATTTACTGTAAGGAAAGAGAGAATGTCCTTCCCCATGTTTTTATGGCACCCTCTTTGTGAGTGCTCTGGTAGAAATCTTCTTATAGTGGTGGTTACACAACTATATGAGTTTGTCAGAATTCATAGGCTGACACACCCAAAAGGGTGAATTTTACTGTATGTAAATTATATGCCAATAAGCCAGACTTTAAAAGGTGCATCAATAAAATCAATAAATGTTCCTGGTCAATTTGGAAAAAAACATATCTTTACTCTGTGTCAGAAATTGGAGCGTGTGTGCACAGAGGCCAAATGCTAAGTGTGGACTGTTTACAGCTAGAGCAGAGTACTGGGATGGTTTGACCTCTAATTCTGTTTCTTTTACTGTGGAGAGTTGCACGGGCCTCCCAAACTGCATGAGGTAAAGAAAAATCCCTTGAATTTGCCAGAGGTATATTCATTCTTTATGATTCTTTGGTGGGGTGGGGTTCTTGCCACCTTAGATTTTGATGAAAGTCATTGGCTAGTTGCCTTCTTTCAGCGTGTATTACAGATGAAGGCATTGATAATCAGAACAATTAGTTAAAGTGATTCTTTAAAATAAATTTGAAAAGTCATTAGCAAAATATGTATCTGTGATTGATCTGGGATGAGTGAAAGGAGAAGTGAAAATGTGATTAATATTTTGAAACTAAGTCTATGTTTTATTTCAATTTCATTAAATGCTGCTTATTTGCAACTAGTTTGTTATGGACTGAATGTTTGTGTTCCCCTCTGAAAATTCATATGTTGAATTGCTAGTCCCCAAAGTGATGGTAGTAGGAGGTAGAGCTTCAGGGAGGTGATTTGATTAGGTCATGAAGCTGAGCCCTCAGGAATGGGATTAGTGCCCTTATGAAAGAGACTTTGGAGATCTCTCTAGCTCTCTTTCTACCATGTGATACAATGAGAAATTGACAGTCTGCAACCTGGAAGAGGGCTCTCACCAGAACTAGACCATACTGGCATCCTGATTTTAGACTCCCAGCCCTGAGAACTGTGAGAAATAATCTGTTTTATAAGCCATCCAGTCTATGGTACTTTGTTATAGCAGCCTGAATTGACTAAGTCACAAATGGCAGAAAAAAATATTCTGGGGTAGGATTTGGCCGAAACATGGTCCAAACTCCCTTCCCATTGCATTTCCTGCTCATCTGGCACACCTTATCTTGAACCAAACAGGTATCCCCAGGACTCCCCTGACAAAACCTCATTGCCCTCTTCTATGGTTTGGATGTTTGTCCCCCCAAAGCTCAGGTTGAAATTTGATCCCAATGTTGGAGGTGGGAACTAATGGGAGGTGTTTGGGTCATGGAGGCAGATCTCCCATGAATAGATTAGCACCCTCTGGGTGTCAGGGAGGTGACTTCTTACTCTATTAGTTTCTGACAGTGCTGGTTGCTAAAGAAAACCACGTGCCTTCCCTACTCCTTGCTTCCTCTCTCACCATGTGATCTCTGCATATCCCAGCTTCCCTTCCCCTTCCTCCATAAGTAGAATCAGCCTAAGGCCTTCATCAGATGCAGGTACCAGTGCCATGCTTCTTGTACAGCCTGCAGAACCATGAGCAAAATAAAGCTCTATTGTTTATAAATTAGCTAGCTTTGGGTATTCCTTTAAAGTAACACAACACAGACTAAGACAGAAAATTGGTACTGAGGACTGGGGGTTGCATTAAGGATACTTGCAAATGTGAAAGTGGCTTGAAACTGAATAATGGGCAGAGGTTTGGAAGAGTTTGGAGGACTCAGAAGAAGTTTGGAACTTCTTTTTTTTTTCAGACGGAATCTCGCTCTGTTGCCAGGCTGGAGTGGGCACGATTTTGGCTCACTGCAACCTCTGCCTCCTGGGTTCAAGTGATCCTCCTGCCTCAGACTCCCAAGACTGAGACTACAGCTGTGCGCCACCACGCCTGGCTAATTTTTGTATTTTTTAGTAGAGACAGGGTTTCACCATGTTGGCCAGGATAGTCTCGATCTCCTGACCTCGTGATGCACCCATCTTGGCCTCCCAAAGTGCTGGGATTACAGGTGTGAGCCACCGTGCCCAGTTGGAACTTCTTAGAGATTGATTTAGTGGTTGTGACCAAAATGCTGATAGAAATATAGACAATAAAGGTCATGCTGAGGATGTCTCAGATGGAAATGAAGAACTTACTGAAAACTGGAGCAAAGGTCACCCTTGTTAAACAGTAGCAAAGAACTTGGCTGCATTGTGTCTAGGCCCTATGGCTTTATAGAAGGCTGAACTTAAGAATGATGACCTAGGGTATCTGGCAGAAGAAATTGCTAAGCAACAAAGTACTCAAAAAGTGGTGTGGCTACTTTTAAAAGCCTATGCTAAATTATGGGAGCTAAGGAATGACTAAAAAGTGGAATTTATAATTAAAAGGGGAGCAAAGCGTAAAAATTTGGAAATTTCATAGCCTGGCCATGAGAATAGAGAGAGCCAATAGAGAAGGAAAGAGCATTTGTAGGCAAGGAATCCAAGGGTTTGAGGAATCTGAGGGTGCTACAGAGCAACCATTGCTAAAGAGATTAGTGTGACTAAACCAGAGCCAAGTGTTATTAGTCAAGACGATCAGAAAAAGGCCCTGAAGGCATTTCAGAAACCTTTGAGGCTGACCCCTCCATCACAGGCCCAGAATCCTAGGATGAGAGAATGTTTTGGGTAGAGGACAGGCTTAGAGACTGCTCCCCTGTGACCAGTCTGCTGCTTCCTGTATCCCCACCACTCCAGATGGCACAGCCATGACTCACATGGCCTCAGTGGCCCCAGGTGTGAGTCATGTCACAGCTCTGGAGGGCATAAGCCATAAGCCTTGCTGGTGTCTACACAGTATTAAGTTTGCAGGTGCCCAGAATGCAAAAGTCATGGAGGCTTGGCAGCTTCCACTTAGATTTCAGAGGATGTATTGGAAAGCCTGGATGCCCAGGCAGAAGTCTGCTGCGGGGACAGAGCCAACACAGAGAGTCCTCCCTGGGGTAATGCCTAGTGGAGCCATGGGATTGGGCTGCTGCTGCAAGGACCCAAGAATTATAGTCATCAGCAGTGTGCAACCTCAGCCTGGAAAAGCCACGGGCATTCAACTCCAACCTGTGAGAGCAGCCAGTGGCCTTGGGAGTAGGGCTGCTTGAGACTGTGGGAGCCCACTCCTCATACCAGTGTACCCAGGATGCACGACATGGAGTCAAGGATTATTTTGGAGCTTTAAAATTTAACATCTGTCCTGCTGGGTTTTGGACTTGATGGGGGCTGTTACTCTTTTTTTTTTTTTTAAATGATTTCTCCCTTTTGGGATGGGACTGTTTATCCAATACATGTACCACCATTGTATCTTGGAAGGAACCAACTTGTTTTTGATTTTACAGTTAATTTGCCTTGAGTCTCAGATGGGACTTCGGATTTTGAAGTTGATGCTGGAACAAGTTAAGACTTTTGGAACTATTGAGAAGGGATGATTATATTTTGCAACATGAAGAAGACGTGAGTTTTGGGGGGCCAGAAGAGGAATGCTATGGTTTGGATGTTTGTCTCCCCAAATCACATGTTGAAATTTGATCCCAATGTTAGAGGTGAGATCTAATAGCAGGTGTTTGAGTCATGAGGGTGGACTCATGAATAGATTAATACCCTCCTATGGTATAGGGCATGAATAAATTCTTACTCTGTTGGTTCTTTTAAGAGCTGGTTGTTATAAAGAGCCTGGCACCTCCCCACTCTCTCTCTCTTGCTTCCCTTCTTGCCATGTGATCTCTACATACACTGGCTTCCCTTTGCCTTCTGCCATGAGTAGAAGCAGCCTAAGGGCCTCATATGCAGATGCAGGTTCCATGCTTCTTGTGCACTCTGCAAAAACAAGTAAACCTCTTTATGAATTACCTAGCCTCAGGTATTCCTTTATAGCAACAAAAAATGAAATAAGACACCACCACAAAAATGATTTTTGGAGTACAAGATTCACAATCTTGGGAAATAACTCTTAACTCTGGGGTCAATAATTTAGTTTTGATTTTCTGAATCTAAATAAAAATAGCCACTTATTGAAATTTATAACATGGCCATTGTCCATATTATGGAAAATGAACTACAGACGTCCTTCATTTGCTACCCCCAAATAACAATGATGACTGTGATCACATAGAAAACCTTGGCATTCAGCTACCAGGCTCTATATTGACAAGCTTTTTAAAACTTCTATGAAATAGGTAGGAATCCATTGTACTTTTGATAAATTCCAGGGAGCAAAGAGCCTCTGCAATCTTTTTTGTCTAAATCCAAGTATTTAAGAGCACTTCCTGGAGGAAATTACTTCTTTAAAGATAAAACTGTAATAGTCATGCTCCAGTTTAAAGTATTTCATCCAATTCTGCTGCCAGTTGATACATAAGTGTCAGGCAAATTTTAGAAAACTGGGTTTTGTGGAGAGAAGTAGAGACTGCGAGGATGCACTTCCAGTTAGATGCACCCTTCCATCAAACAGATGCCTCCACCCTAAAAGCATTTAGGAGCCCACAAAGGAGTAAAGGAACTGGCCTTGGGGCAGGTGGAGAGTTTTTTCCATAGGAACAATCTAGGAGCCAGTTGGGCACATGTGGGTGGGATGAGATTGCTCAGATGGAATCTCTCTAAGGGAAATGGCAGGTTATAGTAAAAGCTTTTTTTCCTTTGAACTCTTTTCCATCAAACATTAGCCTCTGCCTATTTGGTTTGCCTGGAGGACAGGAAGTGGGCAGAAGGAATGAAATAAGAGCCCTTCAGAGGGGGCTGCCATCTCTGACTCTGCAGTCAGGGCTCACCTTGAAACCTGGTTCTGGATTTTTCTGCCGCTGGTCATGGCAGATGCCTCAGTAGCATTACTTCCTTAACTGATTCAGCAGCATCCCCAGGGCTCAGCAGGCATAGAGAGCTCTCCAGGTCTTGAGCACTGGAGGGCTCCATGCCATTACTAAGGACAGCAGCTGGGCAATGGCACCACTAAACATCCAGTAGGGGTGAGGCAAGGACCAAAATAGACTTGCAATTCACATACATTACTATCCAGGAAACCAACTACCCTTCCTCTTTACTAGAGAAAATTGAAGGAACGGAATATCTCATCCTAAACCTCTTTCCCCAGTCTCAGGTTGGATTCATAGGACCAGAGAGACTATTAGAGCTGGGAAAGATCATAGAACCCACATAGTCTAACCTCTTCTAGAGATGAAGAATGAGCAACCTATGAATAAAATCAGTCACCCAAGGCCAGAGTTGTTATTCTCCTAGTCCTCATTTCATCCTCCTAGTCCTCATTTCATGAGGTTTTTTTAATTATTATTTTTTTAACCCATGTGTCTGCTTACAATACCTGTAAAATCAGTGCGGTTTGCCCAAGATACCACCAGGAATGACTCTGGATCCCTCCTCCTGTGGAACCAGCAGCTGTTGAACCCCATAGTTGGAATAATGTTGACATGGCACTAAGGAGGCTTCATAATTCAACCCTGGATGTCTCGTGAATTTCTGCTAATGTCCCATCACGACGTTCCTCTTGGATCTACTGTGATCACCATGCCTGCTAGCATTCATCATACTGATTGGCTTATTTGGCTTTTCCCTCAGGCCTTCTTGCTGAGATGTAGGTATGACTTTGTTATTCTTGACCTACCCTGAAACATTAACACTTACATCTTCTAGCTAAAATCGTAAGTAACACCAGAGAGACAAAATCAGAAATAAACCAAACACAGGCAAGCGAGTCTTCTGTTAATATTGTTATTAACACTGGTTTCTTAAAGTTGTCTCATCTTGCAAGTTTATCTGAAGCTTTGGTTTCAAGCATTTCAATCACAACACTCCCAAATGGGGAGTGCCACGAGAGTGTGAAGAGAGCTTCAGATGTCAAAGATTTCCTAGAACCTGGTATTTACAAAGCCGAAGAAATAAAATGTGGTTGTTGGGCAAAGAACAGTCTTTAAACTTTTTCATTTGCTTCTTTTCTTGGTGTGTCAGAGTTTACCCTGTCATTCAGCAGAATAAGGAGACTTCATCTAAAATTAAAAATGAAAATAATCTTTGAGGAAACTACTGGTTTGCAAATAAATCGCTATTTCTTGCGCAAATAAACATCCTCTTTTCTACAAATTACTCCATAATTTTTCTATTACCTAGTTAAAATACTTAAACTAAGTATTTGCAAAAGTAAATGGGGTTGATCAGTCTAAAATAAAAGGTACCTTTCAAGGAGACAGAAAACTGTTTTAAGAAAAAGGCCTGTTTATCCACCAAAAACATAATGAGGAAATGGGTGCAAAATGTAGCAAATGTTCAGTTAGACATAAATAACTTGATGATTTAAGGGAACTAACATTAGAATAAGCTATCAAAGGAAAGTGAATTTTTCATCTGTGGAAATCTTCAAGAGAAGGACTAAAAGCCAGCCAGACAAAAAATTTTTTGAGGCTTAGGGTCTCTCCAAGTTTCTATTATATTATTCTGATGTATGTTCACTTTCACGTAAATTGGGGGTTTGAACCCATTGACAGTATTGGTGGATAAGAGCAAATAGCATGCATCCCAAATAACATTATTGCATTAAAGATTATGACTCTGTTCTCAAAAAGGAAAAGGAGAGCATTATTATGCCATTGACTATTATTCATATATTATTGATGAGGCTCCGGGTTCTAGAAATGCAAGTCATAATCAAGAAAAATTGCAATTTGTGATGTTTGCACTGTTAAGATAGCAAACTGGGTTTACTAGATAGTAAGTAACTAGTAAACTAGTAAACTAGTAACTAGTAAAATAGTATACTAGGTTTATAAATATTGACCAATAAATGCTGTTTGCTAAAGTAGAGAGTGGTGGGGAGTGAGGGGGCCCATGGTGCAAGTAGGGATAGTGTGCTTGAGTAGGGTATAGGAATATTTTGCCCTCTGGTGGTTTCTGGTGGAAAGAATGTAAAGCAGTTTAAGTAAGTGAAGGTGTCTGCTTTCAATACCCATAATATCAGCAACACGCAGGGCCATCCAGACACCTTTTGTGTTATGCTCATGAATTTGTTCCAGTAAATGTGTTTTCTCCCTACCCAGGCAGTATTTCAGCCCCTTTGATTCACACACCACCTTTGCATCATTGGAAATGCCTTTGACCAGCAATGGAAAATAAAGGGAACATACTGCAGTTTCAATTGTTGTGGGACTCAGGTTTTCTCTCAGCACCGCATACACACTTGGAGACATGGGAAGAAGGTCTGATGGAGAATATGTCTCCGTTGAATCACTTCGGCTTAAAGAGATAACAAGGTCAATATGGACAAAGATTAAAAAATAATAATAGCTTACGGTGACTTACTATGTCAGGAACTCATTTCTAGGGCTTCATCTATTTGTGACACTGAGTTATCTAATTCATCATTTCATATCAGAACACTCAACTTACTATGGCATATATGGCATATAAAAGGGGAATTTTAGAATTTTAGGCACAATAGATTGTGGTAAGTGTGCCCTGAAGGCTAGCTTTATGTATTAAAGGAAATGGGATGTTGCACATTACAATGATTTGTTCTCAGTTATGTGTACTCTGCTGTACCTTTAAATCCCCTATAGGAAAGCTTTTTATAAAAAATATTTTACATGTGACTAACATTACTCACATTGTTGAGATGGGGATAAAAACGGAAGGAACATAACCTTTGTCACCCCTTTCTGTTGGTCTTGAAACTGGAAAACAAAAAGGCACAATATTGGGGAAAAAATGTCAATATTATCAATAAAACTGGGGAAAAAAGAGTCTAGAAAAATATTAACAATGATAAGAGGAAGAGAGATAACTCAGTTGTTCGGTGATACACAAAAATGTTTTGTTAAATAGGGGACACAATCTTTTAGATAAGCATAAAATGTGCAAGAAGAGAAAAACAAATCTCTTGGCAGGCCTAATCTGACTTTACATATTAATGCCTCTAAACTGTGTGGGAAGAATCAACTCTATTACCTGTTTTCTACGTTTCATTTACGTTTGATTATAAGGACTGATTGAGTCATGTTTTGGGAGATATAATAACCCAGTTCTTTTCATTAAAATTGACACCAGTCAGAACCTTATGATTGCAAACGTTCTTGAAGTACAGACGTCAGTGTTCCCAAAAGTATCATTGTACTGTAGTAAGTCATGTGCAAACCTCACCTTGGAAAAATTTCCCAAACTTCTCTCGTATACCATGTTGAACTAGTATTTGTTCCAATTTTCCAACCCTAATTTGTTGCATTGATATTTGTTATTTCATTTTTATCAGTTGTTGAAAGTCACTGAAAAGCCACAGTTTTGTTTGATTTTATTTTCTTTTGTATTTTTGTTTATTTCAGAGGGCATGAAGTCAGGTGGCTGCAAGTCTGTGAGTGACAACTGTAGGATATTCTACATGATGGTGCCCAAAGATTTAGTGCTATAGATGAAGATTTTTATGGATTGTATACACTTTCATTAAAGAAACAGAATGGTAAACGTACCTTAAAATTACATAGTAATTTAACGAATTTTCTTTTATGTATTCAACAAATATTTACTGAATGCCTGTTTTGGCCAGACATTGTTCTAGGTCCTTAGGATACAACCAGGAAAGGTAGGGCGGGAGTGTGGGAGAGGGAGAGGATGAAACACAGATCCCTGGCAAATGAACAAACACCCTGAGTTATAAGACTACAGTAAGGTTAAAAATATAAAACTTATAAACCCCGGGGTTCCTTTGCAATATACAGACTTGTTTTACTATTAAAAGCTTCTCATCATTACCCCCTCTTTCTTTTCCTTTCCCCCAGTCATAGACATGAAGTCTGCACCACTTCTGTCTTACAAAGGAGAAAACTGAAGCTCTCCAAGTGGCCGTGAGAGGCCCCCATGGCCACAGTGAAGTTTAGTTACAGCTGCTTATTACTCTGTTAGTGTTAGAAAGCCCAGCGGTCCCTTTTCAGGAACTGCTGACATACCACTTCATTTCTAAGGCTTTGACCTCCATATGCCCTTAGATCTTACAAAAATCAGAGTAAATAAAACGGGAAGCTTCATTTACTTTGCTCCAATATGAGGTTATTTTCCAAAATCTTAAGGAAAAAAACAAACAAACAAACAGAAAAACCTAACCTTCGCAAGGCTGGGAGCTGTAGTGTTTACCGAAGGCTTTGTCTTTGGGAATGTCAGGATATAGGTACTTCAGAGGGTTTTCAGGAATGTTTTCAGCCATAATAACTTTGTAGTCTCGCAGGATGTCAGCGAATGGCAGAGCAGACAACCGGCCTTTATTGTAGGGTTCTACAGAGTGGAATCTCACTTCCCCTTGAAAAACAGAAATTGGAGAAATATACAGGTTCCTGTACACATTCCTTGTGACCATTTTTTTCCCTGCCCACATTATCTTCATGCCACTGGAGTGACTTGTCAGTTCATGTCACTTCAATGTCAGACCTTCTGCTGTCTGGACAGTATAGATTGTGCCTACAATAGACTTTTTGGAATTCATAGGTACCCCGTTCTGAGACAACTGCAACTACTAATATTCAAGCCCACTGAATACATCACAAACAGATCAACACACCATACACTTCCAAAAACTGAAATCCCAGTAACCAAATTTAAGAAAACTAATTTCACATGAATAAACATTAATGAGTATATACCATTTTCAGAATGGTCCACCCAGGTAAAAGTTATTCCTCCGAGATGGCTTTCACTGAATCTTAATAAAAAGGTGCCAGGCATTTTATCCTTTAGCAAGAGCCGTTCCTTCTCTTTGCTAACAAAGCCCATGACATACCTAAAAATAGAACATGCATGATTTCATCTGATCATTATTGAATTTTCACTTATTGCATTTACAAAGAGCAGACCTACAGTTTGTTTTGAGTGTAATCAAAAGTTATTCTTACCTGAAATACTCATATATAGATTAATATACCTAGTGATACTCCACAAAGAATAAGAAATTGCAACTATTTTTTTCTATGGTACTAAACATGCTTAAGAGAAAAAGAAAGAAGAAAACCAATAATAACCGAAAAAAAGAACATAATTAACTCATATGAAAAATATAGCCTATAACTTACCCATCAATCCAAAGGGGAAGAATGTGTTTCTTAATTAGATCCAATATTGCTTCAAGCCATGTCCAAAAGGTAAATGATTTACCAGGTAAATGTTCCTATAGGAATAAACAAGCACATTAAGACAATGATTATTTAAGTAATAATGTTGATATAATAATTTAAGTTCAATTTTCAACAAAATATTATCTTTAAACTGGACAACACCTTAATTTCTTTAAAAAATATTCTTGGCCTGGTGTGGTGGCTCAGGCCTGTAATCCCAGCACTTTGGGAGGCTGAGGTGGGCAGATTATGAGGTCAGGAGATGGAGACCATCCTGACTAACACGGTGAAACCCCATCTCTACTAAAAATACGAAAAAATTAGCCAGGCGTGGTGGCGGGTGCTTGTAGTCCCAGCTAATCAGGAGGCTGAGGCAGGAGAATGGCATGAACCCAGGAGGCAGAGCTTACAGTGAGCCGAGATTGCACCACTGCACTCCAGTCTGGGTGACAGAGCAAGACTCCATCTCAAAAAAAAAAAAAAATATTATCTGGGAAATTCTCAAAACCCCAGGTAGTAATATAGACTTAGAAAGGAACATTGTATTAAAAAAATGTATCTAAATGATGTTTCCCCGACTGTTTGTACCTTGCAGAACTTGGCCCAGGTAAGGTGACCATCACTGTAGCTAGATTGGACTGAAATGAAAGGAAAGAATGAGATTTTTCATTGGACAATGAGATGCTTCAATTTTGTGCTCAGTTTAGATATTTTGCCTCTTCCCTTTCAAGCATTTCTTAAGCACTTGATAATGGGTTTGCAATGTACTGAGTGCTAGGTACAGTATAAATACAAGACATCATCCTTGCTCCTAAGAAATTTATTATCTAGAAAATAAGCTTTTTGGTGGAGGAGCTAACAATGGCTTTAGAAAGCAGGTGGGTATCTAGGATATGGATGGGTAGAATATAAATTGTCAGAGGAGATGAAGGAGGCCACTCTAGAGAGCAAGAGTAATATAGGACAAAGCATGATGGACATGGACAAGGCTCATATTGGAGACAGGAAGAGCTGCCTAATGTCAGTAAATGAACATTATAAAACAAATTTGTGTAAGTTAGGTGTAGCTAGATTACCAGGAATGTTGCCTATTAAGATGGAAAGAATGGACTAGAAATCTATTAGATAGTAAGTAGCCATTGGCTGTTTTGATCCAGAGCAGTGAAAGGATGCAAGAGTTTCCATCTAAATTTTTAAGGACGTTATACTCATAAGAATAATTTGATAAAGGTCTGAAGGGATATGGTTTCTACCTATACTACATGTTTAAAAGCTTTAGTCACGCTAACAAATGTTTATTGAATGCTATTGCTGCTTATGAATTAAATAAGGATCAAAACATGTATTTCCATTAAGTAAATTTTGTGATATTTTCCAAAGTCCTAATGTATTTAAGTACCTATTGATTCAAGAGTAGGTGCAAGTGGCAAGCATCCCAGCACCATGTGAGTCAAGCTTAAATCACACATGATTCTACTTCTGCACAAATGGATCTTTGGCCCTAATTTAACTAGAAATGCATATAGATCTAATTAGATCTAATTTTAACTCCTTTTTTTGGTGTTAAATATGTTAAACACTGACTTGTCAAAATACAAATCTTTTGGAGACTTTTTAGAAAATGTTTGGATTATAGTTGGTACATGTAGTACCAGTGACTCTATTTTGCAAACTTTAGAAATCTCAGTCAAAGCTAAAACTTTCTTGGTATGCAGAATTAAGTATTGCCCAGGTGGTTTAAAACTTCTATTACATTTCCTAGACCTGGTGAAGGAATCAGTCATTTTCCAGTTGGTTAATGTCAATTGAGACGTTCATATGAACGATCATATGAGGCACCATTAAGGGTTCACCTCATATTTAGTGGAAATATACCCTGGAGACTGGGGTGGGGAATAGACAGGGAGGGGCTTTAGACCTGGACAGGTCTGGCCTGCGGCTTGGTGCTGCTGTGTACTAGCCATGCAGCCGTGGCAAGTCACTTGACTTCTGCACTCCAATCCAGTCATTTATAAAATTGATAGAATAAGGTGAGCCTTGCAGGACTTTCCTGAGAATTAAAAATAATATAACACTTAGCTCTGTGCCTGGCAATATAGTAGGCATTGAATAAATTATGATTATCATCTTTATTATTAATAGTAGTTATAGCGTCCTGGTTATTTAAAATGCTTGAGGGCCAAAAACAGAGGCAAATCCTCTCTATCTACCAGCTCTCACCTGTAAGCTTCTCTGCCAGCATATTGAGTTGATCTGAATTAAGGCCACGACCAACGTACGATGAAAACTGCCAGCTCATCACCTCCAGTAGTTGACTCAATGTGGCAGGTGGAGGATTATTAAAGAAAACCAAGTTCTGAAATAGAGTCAAGATGATGATTTGTTAATTTTCTTACAGTGCGTAGCTAGTGACGTGTGAGCAGGGCAAGAGAGGTCTCCCCCTCTCCCCACACACATACTAGGAGTGTTGGGTGACCATTAGGTGATAGTCAGGCAGTTGTTAACTGTTTCTCTAAAGTCATAATTGGTCACAGCTGGTGCTAGGGAATGAGCATCTCCTAATAGAAAACACCTAAAACTGTTCAGCAGCTTCCCAGTAAGATCTCAGGAGTGGGGAGAAGTAACACAAGGCCTCTGAAGAATGCCAACCCCAAATCAAGAGGTCAAGCTGCACACTTGGCTTCTCAAGTTGCCCGCTTGGCCCTCTTCCAAGTTGTACTTTCCTTTCCTTCCTTTTCTTACTGTTCTAAAGCTTTTTAATAAACTTTCACTCCTGCTCTGAAGCTTGACTTGGTCACTCCTTCTGTCCTATACTCCTCAGTTGAATTCTTTCTTCTGAGGAGGCAAGAATTGAGGTTGCTGCAGATCCATACAGATTCACCACCAATAACAATTATGCTTATGACACTGTAATTCAATATATAGGATTCCTAATTTAAAGTCTTTTGGCCAACCTAAGTAAACATAAAATATCATCTCATCTCTGTTGTTCTTAAGACTGATGTTGTCTTTTCCTAAAAGTCTCCTTGTTCTTTGAGTATAATATAATCAGGGCTCTATCTTTCTTCAGAAGCATCACTTGACATCTCTTTAACTTTTCCGTATCAGTCTACTCATGCAAGTACTTAACACTGTCCAAAAAGTAATTTGACAGATACTCTTTTCTAAAACAATATTCATCCTAAACAAAACTTCTATCGTATTATTTAATTGGTTTATCATAGGGTTGGCACAAGTTTTACCTTGACCAGACCAATCATCCTAAAGTGCTAGAAATGGTAAAGTCCCAGGCTAGGGAAGGTGACCTTACACTGTTATGATTAACCTCAAATACCTATTTTATGGACATCATAGTAGCCTTTTCTTATTTGCTGTACATAATTAAAAAAAAAAACAGAGAAATGATCCCACTATGTTGTGCAAGCTGGACTTGAACTCCTGGGCTCAAGAAATTCTCTTGCCTCAGCCTCTCAAGTAGCTGAAACTACAGGTGTGCACCATTGTGCCCAGCTAAATAAGAGACTATTCTATGTGATTGACTACAGACGAGATTGTGCCAGAAACTGGGTCAACGATAGTGAAACATAAGACTCTGTCCCAGATTACTGGAAAACAGATGTGTGAAACTCAAGAAAGGTGTTTCAGGAAGAGGAAAGGAAGAATTCAGAAATCCAGTGCGGTGCCTGGAGAAGGCTGTTGTGAACATGAGATAAACTGGGCTTAGATTAATCAAGAAAAAAAAGAACCAATTCAAGATATTTCAGAAGGTGGGAATAAAAGAGGACACAGCATCCAACAAGGAATGGGCAATAGGAAGAGGAGGAATGAAGAGAAAGAATTTCTAGGGAGATGGTTTTTTGTGAACCTGAGAATGGTGCCTGGAAAAGTGACCAGAAAGCACAGAATATAATCAAGGCCTAAGGGCTTAGGTTTCAAAGCAGGATAGAATTAAGAGGAGAAACCAGGATTACTTGTTTAGACTGGTTCTGTAACTAGGCTGTGAATCTGTGTTTTAGGAGCTGTATATTATCTATAGCTCTAGATTCTCATCCTAGAGCCATGTAAATTTGGGATGATGGGTGTGATGACTTTGGTGCCTTTCTTACAGAAGGAGGTTGCTGAAGAAAGCTAAGTGCAGCACTGCTCTGTGAGGCTGGAGGACAGAGAAGTATCCCATCACTCCTTCTACTCCCTGGAGTTGGAAGAAAGCTGAACATGTGTAGATCTAATGGGGATCAGCATTTAATCTCAGGGGCATTGGCTGTCCTTCAACTTAAAGATCGGGCGATTTCTCTGGTAAGTTCTGCTCTTTTTGGGGCACCCTGCACAGTCTTCCTCTCTGCAATTAATTTGTCTCAGATGCTAGGGCACTTGAGGAGGAGAAGGAGTAGGAGTAGGGTTGAGTCATTTTCCTCATTGTTTCCTTATTAGAACATTGAATCAAAGGGAAAGAACACTAAGAGCTGATTCATTATGATCTTGTTCTTACTACTGGGATCTAAAGTAGAAGAATTCTTCCCTTTGGAGGGAACATTTGCTCTGAATTAAGAAGAAATGTTGTTATTTACATCTGACCTATTTTCTCTAGACCTTAGTGGTTTCCAGGACAACACACTGAGGTTTTGAAGGAGGGGTGCAAGGGGAAGTGCTGACTCATCTTTTTTGCCACTCCCTTCCATGGTTGTCTTAGAAGAAGAGCATCTATTCACTGCTTGCTTTGTGACTTGAGGCCAATTTTGGGTCAGCGTCACAACGACCAGACAGCATTAAAGCCCAGCGTGAGCCTAGGATGGATGAAATCTGTAATCCACTTGAAAATGTGCACTGTCAGAATACGATTAGGCAAGATTGATGAATATTCTACTTACTTACTTGGAAACCAATTCTCTACCTTTGTAGAAGAGACTATATGGACAAGGTGGGACCAGAGCAGCCGGGAAGGTAAGAAGTTTCCTTCAGCTTAGTTAACAGAGTCATAGGATGGCCCTGGAGCTCTCTGGTACGCACATAGTTGGGAGCTGACCAGACCCTCAGAAGTAACAAATCCCTGTTACTTTTGCTAGCAGAACTCTCTCAGGGTCCACATATATCAGAACATACTACTTTAAATATGACATGAGAGGAAACACACAACTAGAAATACTAGAAATAAAGCAACTGTCACCCCACACCCCACTGGCACACACATGTTTTGATGTAGATGTGTTTGTTGGCAATAAAACAAATCGAGTAGAATTAAAGAAGGTGAGGTAGAAATAGAGTCTACCTGGGAATCGTTGGTTGACACGTTGTACCAAATGATGGATGCCCAAGCATTAGGTAACTGACTGACATTGGAAATCATCACCACAGGCAATGAGCTGGTCTGGTTTGGGGGGAAAAAAGCATAGTTATTACAGGTAGTCCCACCTTACATTGATCTTATGCTTGACCCTCGCCTCTAAAGGGCCAATCTCAAGCCAGCCCCACACCTCCAGTCCTGATGTCCATGGTGCCCTGGTCACTGAAATGACCTGTGAAGGCCATGGAACTTTCTGAGCATGCATGAGTAAGGGCACAGAGAGGAAAGAGCAGGAATCCTTTCAGAGTGCTCAGTCAGGCAGCTTCCCAGTATCTCCCCTGACATCGCGGACACATTTATACTTTTTAAATGTCACCCACTGTCTCAAGTGCAATGTATTAGAGAGTCTATTGAATTAGCAACAATCTTCTTTATAAGTTAAATAAAAGAATCTATTTTAAGTTTATCTCTGGAATGAATCGGTACCTTCAAATTATGACCTAACACCTAATTAACATAAACACTGGAAGTGGGAGGTTTCTATTGTAAAAATAGGAGAGATAAGCTATGGGAGATAGGGCCGTCTGTGCTGTTGTTACAGAACTAACTCAATTTAGTACTCTTGGTTCTGTGGTTTTCTACTTTATGAAATAAACAGGCTTTTACAGATTAGCCTGGGAAACTAATCAACTTACAGTACTCTTTTCCCAATAACAGAAATCAGATTCCTGTAGATGGTAAAATACCCATTTGAGGAACTTTAACAACTCATAAAAACAGAGGTTTAGGGAAAGGAGGTGAGGAAGGAATCTATGAAAGCTTTTACAAACATATTACCATCATTAAGATAAAAGAGCAAAGGCAGAATTCTAAAACAATATACTCCACAATAGGATCATATTCAGGGTGTGTGAGATTGTGTTTGTTCATTCATGCACTCATTCATTCATGGTGCCCTGCCTTCAAGGAGCACATAGTCAATTCATGCTCAATTTAATCCCAAAAGTTTCTTTATTCTTTCTTTGAGTTTAGTGGTGATTGTTTTACGAGGATCAAAGCAACGTACTATAATGTTCCTATTATTTGTCTTTGCTCATTATGTTAGAGAAATCTTCCTTCTGTGAGATTTTTAGTACAAGTTAAATTTTTGAAAATATATTACTACAAAAAAGAAAAAGAAAATATATCACTACATGACATAAATTCAAGGCTACTTATTTATCTTTAGGCTTTCCACTGAGTGTTCATGACTCAGGAAATCCCAGAAAACAAACAAACAAGAACCCGAGCAACAAATTATTTAATGTATATAAAGTTCATAATGCCCTTGAGTTTTTCATTTTGTTTTATTTTTTATTTATTTATTTTTTTGAGACTGGGTCTCACTCTGTCACCCAGGCTGGAGTGCAGTGGCATGATCACCACTCACTGTAGCCTCCACCTCCTGGGCTCAATTGATCTTCCTACCTCTGCCTCCTGAGTAGCTGGGACTACAGGCACGTGCCACCACGCCCAGCAAATTTTTGTAGTTTTAGTAGAGATGGGGGGTTTTGCCCTGTTGCCCAGGCTGGTCTCGAATTCTGGGGCTCAAGCAATCCACCCACCTTGGCCTACCAAAGTGCTGGGATTACAGGTGTGAGCCACTGCACCCAGCTACCCACAAGCTTTTATCATATATATTTAACCAAAATATTATGTTAACTAGCGAATATTTGACATATTGACTTTCTAAATTAAAACAAAAGTAATGAATAGGGAATGTACTAAAACCTAGAAAAGACCGAGCTTACATCTATTAATGCTGACCAATTCTTGCAAATGTCATTAGTAAATAGTGTATGTTCTTGAAACACCTACCTCCAAATCTATGGTCAGGCCATAGAGGCAGATCTGTGTTTCAAAGGTTATGGAATGAAGTTCTTCAGTCACCATGTGACATCCCTAAGGGAGAGAGAAATAAATTGTTACCTCACAAATGCATACTCACTATCTAATAGAAGACTTGTTTCTATATAAATATATTTATTAATAAATTAATAAAGTAAATGCCCCCAAACAATCTCTATTATTGAACATTCCCCCTTAATGTTTTAAAAGTTATATACAGTTTGGAAAATCTTCATTTCCCCAAACAGAAAGATTTTAAGTCTTCAAAACAAGATAATTTCTGGCTTTAAAAATTCTAACATAGTTTTTTTTCAGTTGACATTTAGACAAGTTGTTCCTTATTTTAATATTTGAAAATTGGTCCTTTCGATTTACCAAATGTTAATAAAAGCAATCCATATATGCATAGGTATACAGATACAAGTCTTAGTGTCACAATGAATCTGTTCAAAAAGAACGCAAGACCTCCTTCTGGTTTAACATGGTAGATGGAGTACATGTATTTTCCTCTGTTCCCTCCAGACACTCCAATAAGGTAATAGCTGGAGTTTTATTCACTTTCCAATAAAGTGAAACTGTAATCTAGGTCCCTGAGTGAAAGGTAGGGGAATGTAGAGTGAGGGTAGAAGACAGAACCCAGGGGTTGAAAGCACTGAGTGCCCTGAGGCTGCAGAAAAGAAGACTGCAGACCAGGATATGCTGTAAGAACCCCAGCTCAGGCAGTGAGGTCTCCACCCCTCTAGACCTGGGCACAGGAGGGAGGTTTGCTCTTTGAAGCGGACGAGTCAGAGGAATTACAGAGGCTCTCTACATTCTGGGAACAAGGTCAAGCTGCAGTCAGGGGTTAGGTGCTGTGTGTGCTAAAGAGAGGAAGGTCCTGTGAAAGTTTACGGTTAAGCCCATGCTTGCCCCTTCTCCGACATCTACAGCCAGGCTTAAAAGCTCCTGGAAAGGTATCTGGGAAGTTTGCCAGACCAAGGGAGGTAACAAACAGATACTGCCTTCTACACCCACCACTGTCCCCCAACAACCCATTGAAACAGCC
Source organism: Nomascus leucogenys (assembly GCF_006542625.1). NCBI lineage: Eukaryota > Metazoa > Chordata > Mammalia > Primates > Hylobatidae > Nomascus > Nomascus leucogenys. Next base: position 91,396,659 of record NC_044402.1, read on the forward strand.
AGATTCCAATAATCACCCTAAGTCTACAGTTCTCAACACACACATAGAATTTTCAGGCTGTGTTTTAGTGACCTTCTCTTAATTATTAACAGCAAGCTAATGATCATCAGGCATTTGACAAAGCCTCTCACATGAAATAAGAATGCAAAAACAAAAAACTCAGAGGAAAAGCAAGAAGTAAAAAAAATAAAAAAAATAAAAAAAAAAGAAGAGTAAAAAAACAGCGAAAAAAGTCTACTGTATTCAGCTCAGTTTATTCAATTAATACATGGCATGTTGAAGGGGCAGATCAACCATTTGTAATGGGAATATAGTGCTTAGATACGGATTTGAACAAACCAACTGTCAAATGGCCTTTTTTGAGACAATGGAGGAATTTGAACAAAAAACAGGATTTTATTAAGGAAGGATTTAAAAAAAAATTGTTATTTTGGTTTTTGTGATAAGGGTATTGTGGTTAGGTTTAAACATTTCTTATATTCTAAAGATACCTGCTGAAGTATCTGTATTATACTGTACTATCTAGAATTTGAGAATTCCAGGAAAAATTTATGTATAGGTGAAAAATAGGTTAAATAAGATAGGCAAAATATTAATCATTGTTGAAGTTAGGTGATACTTAAATTCATTCATTGTATTCTCTATTTCTGTATATATTTGAAAATGGACATTAAAACACGTTTTTAAAACTATATAAAACAAATGTTACATCAGTATAACAAGAATAGAATATTATTGTAAGAAACATCCTGAAAATAATAAAGAACCACTTAAAATATAATAAGAGAAATAGACAAGTCAGTAAAAAGATTGGACATAAAGTAGAGGAAATTTCCCAGAATGTAAAACAAACAAAAAAACCCACAAAGACGTCAAAAATAGAATAGAAAAGATAGCAAATAAAGAATTAATACATGAACTGCAACAAAAAACTAACACAAGTTCCAGAAAGAGAACAGAGAAAATGGAGTAGAGGAAATATCAAAGACATAAACAAATTGTAACTCATATACCACTTATGAAATTGTTATAACCACTTTGGAGAACAATTCCTCAGTATCTAGAAAAGTAGAAGATGCACATTACCTATACATAATAATTCTTGTTGAATCATCTGATTCTGACTCATCTGCTACCAAATATATATAGGTCGAAGATTTTTTGCACTCATTAAAAAAAAGACATGTAGAAGAATGTTAATTGAAGAACGTTTATAGTAGAACTGCTTGTAATGCTAAAATGATTCATCAATAGGAGAATAGCTAGCTATGCTGTGTCTATTTATAGAGCAAAAAACTATACAGCATTAGAATAAATGATCCACGGCAACACGAATCAATGTAGGAATGAGTCTCAGAAAATATTTTGTTGAGCAAGAAAAGCAAGTTGTGATAAAATATATACATAAGGATGCCATTTATGTAAAATCTAAATTTATAATACAGAATAATATAAAGTACATAGAAACATGTTCATTCATAGAAAAAGTATAAAGGCATTCTTGAAAACAATAAACATCAAAATTCAAGACAAAGGTTATTGGGAGGTGGGTAGGTACAGAGAGGAAAAGGATTAAAAGTGGGGGGTGATGGGGATACCAGGTGTCTTCAACTATATTTGCAAAGTTTGAATTTTTAAGCTATTTGATGGATGTTCATGCTATTATTCTTTATGTTTTTACATGTTTTCAATAGTCTATAAAAATGAATAATACAACAAAACTTCTCAAACTAAAGGACATGAGTGTTCAAATTGGAAGGACCTGTGAATGGCTGGCACAATAAATAAATGAAGGGCCACACCAAAACTCATTGCTGTAAAATTGCAGGAAACCAGTTTAAAAGTTTCAGGAGTGCAGGAATAAAAAGGCATTTATAAATGATTAAGAATCAGAATAAAAGATAAGTAGAAGACAATGGAATAGTGCTTTAAGAATTAGGAGGAAAAATGATTTCTAACCCAGAATTCTATATCCAGCCAAACTATCAGTCAACTATGGATGGGAAACATTTTTTCAGATATGCAAGTCCTCTGGAAATTTGGCTCCCTAGTACTTTTTCTCTGGAAACTACTGAAAGAGTCTCTTTAATAAAAAGGAGACAGTAACCTAAGAAAGAGGAAGACATGAACCCAGCCAGGGGAAGGGGGTGGGACTCCCTAGGATAATGGTGAAAGGGAGTTTCAAAAACAAACAAACAAAACAATACACAAAAAGACCACAACCCCACAACTGCACAACAGGATCAGAGGGCAAGTAGCCAGGACTGGAGCCAGAAGACGGAGGGCTCCCAGAGCGATGTTGCCAAGAAAAAAAGAAGAAACGAACTCATAGATGGACATGTTTGACCAAATTGTAAGGAGTTTTCTAGTTCTGATGGAAAGTTTGGGGCTTAATTAGTGACAAGTACATAAATTAATCAAATGAAAAACTCAGGGAAACGATGAAATCCAGAGAAAACTAAAAGTAATACAAGAATGGAAATACAATCATAGTAATGCTATATGGCTTAGCTGTTAACAATTTTTATATAATCATAGTAAGGTAAACATTGAATACATTGAGTAAATGAAAATATGTTATATAATGATATTGTGAAGATGGGGGAGAATTTCTATGTGTGGAGAGCTGCTATAAGAAAGATGTAGCTTAATCTTTTATAGAAAATCAGAAGTTAGATATATAAAATTAAAAAAATCAAGAGATATCAGTATTAGCATGATATTTACAGCTCAAAAAATAATCACCTCTGGGGAGGAGTTTGACATAGAAAGAAGTAGGAAATTGCAGTTAGTCCCTGATGAAATTTTATAGTAGGTGAAAAAGGACCAGCAGTATTACTATCACCTAAAAGCTTGTAAGAAAAACAAGATCTCTGACCTCATTCCAGGCTTACTGAGTCAGATTCTGCATTTTAACAAGAATCCTGGGTGGAATTTGGGAGGAATTATTCTCAATGTGTGTATCCTCATTGCGTTTAATCTCAAAAAGGAGGTGGAAAATTTGGAGATATAAAGCTTCAACAATTTATAAAATGAGCCCTGGGAACATGTGAACAAGTAGCATTATCTATACCAGAAAATTCAGGGTGGGGGGATGGAGGTGGCAGGGTCACCTGAAAAAAAAGAAGGTCAACACTAAATATGCATTAATAAGTCAGAATCCTGTTTGCATTTGAAATTGGAAATAATAAAAACAGTCTAATGTGATGATATGAATAACAATTCTGTGATTACGTGGGAAGACTTCCTTGATAATGAGAATGCTACATTTAAGATTTGTTATTGAGAAGGAAGTAGATCTTTGTGATACCTTACATTGCCCGCAAGTAGTTATATTGACTAGGGTGCAATCACTTCTCACTGGGTTAGTAGAAAGTTATGTTTAATAAACATTCTGCCTAAAAATCCCTAAACCACCCCTAAAAGTACTCCCAGCACGTCAACACATCAAACAGCCAGTTCCTCTTCCTCAGCCCCTTTATGTTAAATACGTTGCTCTTTCTTTGGTTGAGCTTGAGATAGACTAGTTGTCTTGAGTGTAGGCACCCAGAAGGTGTATTTTTGAACAATAGAAAATCTCACTGCCCTCTAGGGAGGGGATGCTTACACTATGCAAAACACGAGACAACTGAAGAATCTACAACTTCCACTTCATGTTCACTAATGGGTGCCTTTCACATTATCTCTGAGTCCAATGGTGCAGAACATTTGAGAGGCCTCAGGCAAGTGCACAGATAGAGATCCAATACTATATGTAAAACATTTAACCATTATCAATCAAGTTAACAAACTGTTAACATATGGTCTAGCCTCCTGCCTTGACATAGCCTTCACATAACCTAATTGGCCAGGTTTTAGCTCCTCGAAGTCTTACTGGAACATGGTGGCACAGGTAAAGATAGCACAGGCATCTTGGGCCATTGCCTGCCCCCTTTGCTTCTACCTCTGTGAAGGGCCTCGCATGACCAGTGTGGCCTCTAGGTCTCTCCTGTGCCTAGACATGTTTGCACTGACGGTGTCAACTGTGCTTGGGAGAGTAGACCTGGAGAGGCCTACACAGGCCCTGGAAGTGGGCTTGAGGTCTTCCGGGCTGAGAATTCTGGGGTCCTGGATTCTGGGTGAGCACATTGCCTTAACCCCACAGAAGACTTTCTTTGTAGGGAGGACTGCAGCTGGGGGATGGTTGAAGGAAAACTTTTGGAGTTGAGGTGCTATGATATTGTGATATAATAAGAAATCTGTATTTGGTCCCTGCACCTGGTTGCTGAGACAGAGCTCCTAAGACCTTTCTAGATGGAGATGCTAGGTGAGTCTTCTGTTCTAAAAATTTGGTCTTTGACCCTGGTTCTTGACACAGGTTCCTAAGACGTTTGTAATTTCCTTAGTGATAGGATTGTCTGACACAGAGCTCCTAAATTCCTGGAATTTTCTGGCATTTTCTGTCCTAATGAAGTGTATCTTGGTGGGCTTCTAAATAGTCTCAGGATGAGGGTTGGTTGCTAGGGGAACCAATCATGTGATTAGAGAGTTGGAACTTCTACCCCACTCCCTGACCTCTGGGAAGGGGAGAGGGATTGAAAGTTGAATTCATCCACAATGGCAAAGGTGATCAACTTTGTAATGAACTGTATGTAATGAAGCTTTCATAAAAACCTCAAAGAACAGATTTTGGGAAGCTTCTGGGTTGCTGAAGACATGGAGGTGCTAGGAGGGTGGCGCACCTGGACAGGACATGGGAGATCCACACCCCTTCTCCATGCCTTGCACTGTGCATCTCTTCCATTTGGCTGTTCATGTGTATTCTTTGTAATATCCTTGATAGTAAACCAGGAAATATAAGTAAAATGTTCCCCTGAGTTTTGTGAACTGCTTTAGCAAATTCATTGGACCTGAGGAGGGAATAGTGGGAACCCTCAATTTATTGCTGATTGGTCAGAAGTGCAGATCACAACCTGGGACTTACGATGGGCATCTGAGTTGGGGGCAGTCTTGTGGGACTAAGTCCTTAGCCTGTAGGTTAAGGTAAAGAGTGTTAGAATTGGGTTAAATTGTAGACGCCCAGTTTGTGTCTGCTGGAGAACTGGTTGTTAGTGGAGAGAAATCCCCACACATATTTAGGTGACCAGAAGGGAGGTATGGAGAGTAAGAGTAGAAAAAATTTAGTGTTTCCTCTTATAGGTCCCATTGCTCTCACATTTCAGCCTCTATAGTTTAATTTCTTTTTTTCTTTTTGAGAAACAGTCTTGCTCTGTCACCCCGGCAGGAGTGCAGTGGCATGATCTTGGCTCACTGCAACCTCCGCCTCCTGGGTTCAGGCGATTCTCCTGCTTCAACCTCCTGAGTAGCTGGGACTACGGGAGCATGCCATTATGCCCAGCTAATTTTTGTATCTTTAGTAGGGACAAGGTTTTATCATACTGGCCAGGCTGGTCTTGAACTCCTGAGCTCAAGTGATCTGCCTGTCTTGGCCTCCAAAAGTTCTGGGATTACAGGCATGAGCCAACACGCCTGGCCTATAGTTTAATTGCTATTAATAACTATACATATGATAATTCAGTACTGATAGCTTCCTCAGCTCTTTGAGTTATGGAACCTGTGTGTTCACCACCAAATATCAGGGTCTTAAAAGTGTGAGAAACCAGGATTCCGCAGACAGAGCAATGACACTCAGGGTTGTCCATTAGCTTTGGAAAAAAACTTTATGCTTTATACAGTACTTTACTGAACTGAAATGTGGGTGGTGAGAGGGTGATTATTTTCTCAGTGATTCAAAATAATTTCTAATGTTTACTTTAAATCTCTGATGCAATTGTGAGGCACACTTAGAACAAAATCCAGCAAGGAAGCTGACATACTGTACACAAGACTGGAGGAAAGACGCTCTGACCAAATAAAGCATTATTAATTTTCACAGCTTGCATGAGCATCATAGTCTTCCTTATTTCATCAGTGTAGTCTAAGCTAGAACACTATTCAGTCTCACATTTGCAGGTTCCATTCCTCACTGAATGGAAAAACATCATAGATAAGATGCACCACTAGGGCCGGGCGCAGTGGCTCACGCCTGTAATCCCAGCACTTTGGGAGGTTGAGGTGGGTGGATCATCTGAGATCAGGAGTTCAAGACCGGCCTGGCCAACATGGTGAAACCCCGTCTCTACTAAAAAAAAATGCAATTAGCTGGGCATGGTGGTGGGTGCTTGTAGTCCCAGCTACTCAGGAGGCTGAGGCAGGAGAATTGCTTGAACCCTGGAGGCGGAGGTTGCAGTGAGCCGAGATCACGCCGCTGCACTCCAGTCTGGGCAACAAGAGTGAGAAACTCCACCTCAAAAAAAAAAAAAAAAAAAAAAAAGATGCACCATTAAAGTTTGTATCAAAGCCATCTTAATCATCCAAGATGATAACAGATACAAAATATCCATATTAATGATATTTACATTATATGGTACATCACATTATGTGGCACTGAATATAATAGCTGGATTGACTGTATTGTACTTCTAAAGAAAAATATCCATTGGAAAATCTGCTAAGAAACTAGAAAACTGGACAACCAACTTAACCAGGGCTCCACTTGGAAAAAAAAAATACAATCCGATGAAAGGTAGGTCTAGATGTCACCATATTCTTCTCTGTTTCCTCTGCTCAGTGTCTAATAATACACCTTGGAAACCTAGAATATATTAACAAATGGTAATAGCTTTTTTTTTTTTTTTGAGAGATGGAGTCTTGCTCTGTCACCCAGGCTGGAGTGCAGTGGTGCGATTTCAGCTCACTGCAAGCTCTGCCTCTCAGGTTCACGCCATTCTCCTGCCTCAGCCACCCCGGTAGCTGGGACTACAGGCGCCCGCCACCATGCCTGGCTAATTTTTTGTATTTTTTAGTAGAGACAGGGTTTCACTGTGTTAGCCAGGATGGTCTCACTCTCCTGACCTCGTGATCCACCAGCCTCGGCCTCCCAAAGTGCTGGGATTACAGGCATCAGCCACCACGCCTGGCCAACAAATGGTAATAGCTTTTAACTTGACAGAAACCTCTGCTAAGAAAAATATGACTGGGATAAAGGGTGATTTTCATCCAAATTTCTTGCTCATCTCTTAACAATCCATAATTTATTGTAATGTCCCCCATGGAAAACTATGTGGAATAGAAACAATTAAAATAACCCTTTCATTTGGTGAATATTTATTGAGCAGCTATTATGTGCTAGACAGTGGGTTAGATCCTGGGAAACAATAAGAAGAGAGGGAAACAGTGGTCCAATCACATGAGAGATAGCCTTTAATCACAGAATCACAGAATCAGAAGACAGGAATGTAAAATGACAACACTGCCTAGCTCATAAAGCCCTGTGCTGCCTTCTACAAAGTCTAAGGTTTTAGTAATAATTTTATACAATTTCTCCCTCAAAAAAGTGTTGCAACTCTTTAAATTAGTTCAGCGAGAAATCAACTTGCTGTGCAAACGCTTGGGCTAGCTGGGGTGTGAGTAGCGTGTCTGTGTTTGAGAACATTGAACCTTGAAAGAACATCTGTTTGGCTATTTTGTTAAATGAAACTCAAGTCACCCAGGCTTTACTAATAGCTTCATTGTGCTTCATGATTTTCCACCACATAAACAAAATTACCTAACACCTCAGTCTGTGGCTGAAACTGTCATTTATCAGTTAAAGCCCACTGACAAAGAGCAAACTGGAGAGACTGCAATTCCAGCTTCTCTATTCAAACAGTTTTCACATTTCAATAATCACTCTCTAGCTGGCTCCCTGCTAGATAAGGACCTCCAGGGAAAGGTTGCTTCCTGGGAATGTTTATTTTACAGGGACAGACTGATGGTCTCAAAGTCTGGCCACTTTCTAGGTGATGAAATCGTTTATTCACATTGACTCTTCCCAGGAGAGAATAGAGGGGAGAGAAAGGCAGTGCTTGCTAAAGTTGATTTTATGATAGCGTGTCTACAGATTCCTCAAGGAATGTTGTGAAATTCCAAAGCAAATTCTTAAAATTAAATTCATTTTAAAAAATCTAAAGCTCCTACCCTATGTTGCACTTCTGAGGATTAAAGAATCTTAGTCAGAGAAACTTCAGAGATTGTCTAGTCCAATGAATCTAAATGGTTTTTTTTTTTTGACCTTGGTACATATTCTTGAAAGTAAACTTTCCACCAGAGTTTCCATCTGTAAATACGTAAAATAAAGCTTCCTTGATAGAAACAGTCATGAGGGAGCCAGAGCTCCACATTTCCCCAACCCCCAAGGCAAATGGGGTTCCTGAGGTACCTCTTTGGCATCTCTGGGTTTTCTGGGAAGAGAATGGGTCTTGTGCAACTTCCTCCTTTCACCCAATCCTAAAGTCAATAGCCCCTGTAGGTCCTGACAGCTCAGCTCTTCTTGGGTAATCTCAAACAGTCACAGGGTGCTGCAATTCTAGGGAGGTCTGGAATGGCAACTTAGGGAAACTATCATTTATGACATCTTTGTCCATTGTCAATCATTTAATAACTATCTGATACGAACTCTTACAACCACAAAAGTAGAATGGAGGGACCCAAAATTGTGTGTGTGTTTGTGTGTGTGTGTGTGTGTGTGTGTGTGTGTGTGTGTGTGTGATGGAGGTAAAGAGCATTGGAGTGGTAGCAGGAATCCCAGACATGAAATCCCATAAAGGGGCATACACAAATGGTGACCTGAGGTTTCAGGGACCTGGAGCTGGAAGAGGGAAGTGCCCAGGGTCCCCTGAAAGGGACCACATCTCCAGCAGAGCACTTGGCAGGTGAGCAGAGAAGGAGAAAGATCAGCAGTTGTCTGAAGTTAGGTACCATGTTTTAGAGCCCAGTTTTCCCATCTGTATAGATACCTGTTCCCTCCAGAGGAGGCTGATCTGTAAATGCCGTCACCAACATCTACACAGCCCACCACCACTGACTCACACACAGCTCATTCAGTTCTCATAACAACCCTTAGAAGTGTAGATTAACATTAGCACCATTTTGTAGATAAGGAAATTGGGAGTTAGAGAGGTTAAGTGGCTTGTGCAAGCTCAGATTGCCCGAAGAGGCAGAAACCAACACGGCTAACTCCACTATCCCACTGAGGCACGACACAAGTGCAAAAGGAGACAGAGTAGACAAGAGAGGTCAACAACATTTTCCGAGGAAGCAGTATTTTAAATTATGGTGTGAGACAGTCATGATTTCTGAGCAGGTGGGCGAGGTGCAGACACTCTGTGAGATAGATGGGGTGAGGTGATGGGGCAGGAGGAGTGCCAACCAGCTCGCCTCTCCCAGGGAAGGTTCTGCGACCCAGAGGCAGCATAGGAGAGGGGCCGGGAGCAGACTGCCACGGTTTTATCTTGGCCCTGCCATCAACTGCCCCCTCAATCTTGAGTAAGCTGTGTGACCACTCTGTGCCTCAGTTTCCATAACTGAAATAAGTATGAAGCTAATAGTACCTACTTCACAGTCTTGTTGCAAGAGTTACAGAAATCAGTATTAGTGAAGCTGTTAGTGTCCAGTATATAGTAAAAGCCACATGAGGATTGTTGAAGACATTCTTAGCAGGCTACAGGTGCTCACAGATAAGCAATAGGAACTTTTTGAAACTTGAAAATGAGGTTGCGATATCTTAGCTTCCTGTTTTCCTGCAATTTGTGACCACAATCCCTGGCCTCATGACTTTATGAACTTCACTTTATTGTCCGTTCTTTCCTCACTCTTTCCTAACCTTAGTGTGATCATCCCTAATGAATGGCCAAGCCCCTGATTCCCGGCTTATCTTCCTTCATGTGTTTCGTGACTAGTCAACTGTTACTGCTGCACACAACATACGGTTCAATCTGTGGTTTGTTTTTAAATGTACCTAGGAGTCATACTAAAATTCTGCCAACAGATGGAGCTCAAAGAATAGCTTAAAATAAAATTAACCTGATTCGGCAAACCTGGGAAAAAAGGGAAGGAATAAAATCATTCTGACATGACTGTATGATTTTGCTAATCATCAGAAAATAAGAGGAAATACATTGAAGGAAATATAAGTAGACAGTGTTAATAAGACAGTGGTTGGTTTTTCTACAGTGGAAGATGATTTACCTAGATTTCTGTCTCTAGGGAAATTCAAGTGAAGATTTTCATTTTACATTCATAAAGATGACAATATACTACAAGAGTTGAGCTATTTGGATTTATTTGATTTGCTTTACTTAAGAAAAGTTCAGGATAATGATGCTTAGTCTGTTCAGATTCATAAATAATACTCGGATGTCAAACTGAATGAAATGTTGCAACTCTGGCCAGAATTCCAAGGAGATGTGTGAAATGAGCTTTTATTTAAAATGTGCCAATGTTTAACTAGGAAGTTTAGAAAACCTTTATGGGTTTCTATAAGCGGGGAAGAATATCTTTCACTCATTTGTTTTACCAGAATCTCCTTAAACCCAAAAACTCTGCTCCTGTGATTTCTTTGACTGCAGAGACCTGCTTAGGGAGCTCTGCCCTGAGCAGCAATTCTACCCTGGAAGACTGAGCTCGTCTTCGGTGAGGCTATGATGTTTGGCAAATGATCTTTAGGACACAATTAAGGGAATGAAGAATTCTTGGAGGGCAAAATGGTAGGGCATTAAATCTTTTGTGATGGATCTTTATGGTTTTGTGAGGTGTGATAAATTAGATGTCATTGGATGCTGGATTTATAAAGTGCTTTGCCTCCAAACAATTCAAAGATCTTTTTCACAGGAGCTGTGACTATAAAGCCAAGAGTTTGGATCCATATGAACCACCCCAGAAATAAACCTCACTGCTTCAAAATTGCATCACGTAGGTGGTTTTACACCTGCAGCACCTCTGAGCAGGGGCTGTTGAGCATGACTATCCTGATCTCTTAGAGGAAAAAAATGCAATATTTCTTCATCAGTTCATTTGCCAAACATCACATTTTCGGGCCCTGGCAGAGCATGTACTCAAATCCAGGTTTTCTAGTTCCAAATATATAGGTCATTGACTTATGCCTTAGTTTCGAGGTCAACTCAATAGATGTTCTCCAAGGTCATGTTCAGTTCATGATTTGACTGCTCTATCATCAACTAACTCAACGGAGTATTCAGACTGCATCAATTTGTTCTTTCATGCAATTTGTCTAGTGAAATGCAAACCTTAGAGAGCGAGGTAATTGATATCTCAAAATAATAGGGTTGTTTCTTGCCCCACATATCATAATTTTTCAGCCTGACTTCATATATGTGAGAAAATGAGTGAACAAAAATGAAGAATGACAAAGATATTTCTTGATAATGGACTGACTAAAGAAACTATGGCACACCTATAAAATGTAATGTAATGCAAGCAATGTAAATCATGTTCTCCAAGAGTATTTAAAATTATAGAAAACTGTTCTCCAGGCCGGGCACGGTGGCTCACGCCTATAATCCCAGCACTTTGGGAGACAAGGTGGGTGGATCACTTGAGCCAAGGGGTTCAAGACCAGCCTGGCAAACATGGTGGGACTCTGTCTCTACAAAAAACACAAAAACTAGCCAGATATGGTGGCACACACCTATAGTCCCAGCTACTTGCAAGGCTGAGGTGGGAGGTTCACTTGAGCCTGGCAGGCGAAAGCTGCAGTGAACCAAGATCTCACCACTGCACTCCAGCCTGGGCTGAACAGAGTGAGACCCTTCTCAAAAAAAAAAAAAAGAAAAAAAAGATACATTGCTATGTGAAAAAAAGCAGGCTATGAAGCAATGAGTATCATATGTTTTTAAAGTAATATATATATAAATAAAAGACTGGAATGATGTATACCAAGATGTTAACAGTTATTTTCTTTGGATGGTGTTATTATATGTTATTTTTATTTTCTCTTTTTAAAACACTTCCTCATATTGTCTGCAATTATCAAGCTTTACATCTATAATCAGAAAAACATGAATTTGATTTTATATGAAGTCAAGCAGTTTTAAAGCTTTGTAAAAATAAGATATTATAAGATCTGTTTCCAGAAAAATTCTATAGGAGAAAACATTTCCTACCTCATTTCCTTTACCTCCAGCACTGGACTTCATTTCCTTTGGTTGCTTTGTAAAAGAAAACAACAATATTTAGATGGAAAAGCATTATCAGCTACATATTAATTTGGTCGTACCTGTTGCAGTCATTTTCTTGGCCACAGTTTTGACTTCTAGAACAGCAACATATTTTCAAACTCATTGAAACCTGACACAACTGCCCAGATTTGACAGAGAGGAGCTCCCTGTCTCACCCCATGGGATGCTACTTTAGAAACTTGAGTTGGCATATCACTAAGACTTTAGCTTTCAGCCAACATTTTTGAAAAAGGAAATCACGCTGGGAACTTTCAGAATCTATACAGCACTCCTTTGCACCCGGAAAGCATCATTTTACCCAAGCTGTAGGTGATGATTCCCAATCCCTGAGAAACCAAGTCTAACGGAGAAGACTGGAAAAATAAACTATAGGGCAGTGTGTACCATATAGCATAGTAAGCTATTAAATGACATTACAGGGGAAGAAGACTTACTGACACAAAATAAATGTCCATTGATGTAGATTACTGAATGAAAAAGAGGCAGAAAACAAATTATACAGTGTGTATTATTTGATCCCACTTTTAAAATACATATATAAATATTTTAGAAAAAAGAATGAAATCATAAAAATGAAGATGTTTATAGTGTTGCAAAGTGGTGGAATTATAGGTGACAATTTTAAAAATTTTTCTTTTTTTTCTTTTTTTTTGAGATGGAGTCTGGTTCTGTCACTCAGGCTGGAGTGCAGTGGCACAATCTCAGCTCACCACAAGCTCCACCTCCCGGGTTCATGCCATTCTCCTGCCTCAGCCTCCCAAGTAGCTGGGACTACAGGCACCCGCCACCGTGCCAGGCTAATTTTTTTTTATATATATTTTTAGTAGAGATGGGGTTTCACCGTGTTAGCCAGGATGGTCTTGATCTCCTGACCCTGTGATCTGCCCTCCTCGGCCTTCCAAAGTGTTGGGATTACAGGCGTGAGCCACCACGCCCGGCCAATTTTTATTTTCTATATTTATTTTTGTATTAAAGAGCAATTAAAGTTATTATTTTATATGCAGAAGATAACCAATGTGAAGACGCCTTGCAAGAGCAAAAGAGCACTGTAAAAACTGAGGTTTTGTTATTTTACATATTGTACCTGCTGAAATAAAGACCTAACTGATTTTTAGTGTGTTCCTTGTCCTTCCTTTTCCATGTTAGTTTTTTGGGAGACAGACATTTCTAAGTTAAGCGCTCTTCCTACTTTACTTATTACTAAACATGGCCCCTTGTTGAAAGTTCCTGGAGGGTAGGAATTGAGCCTAACAAAAAAGAGTGCTAGTTACAAGGGTGTTTATAATACACTATTCTTTATTACATTTTATTTATTTGGCAGTTTATTTGACATGAAGGATTAAAAAAAAAAAAAAACATATTCCCCAATACTAAAAACCAAACATTTTCTCTTTTAGAAAGTAGACATTTTATCTTTTTATCTTTTAGAAACATTTTATCTTTTAGAAAGTAGACTTTTATCATTTTAACATTTTATCTTTTAGAAAGTAGACTTTTTGAGGCAGATTCAGTGGTGCCCAAACATTCAGTGAGGCAATTGCTAAATGTTAATAAGCAGAAGGAGTAACATGGTTTCTGGCGAGAAAAATAGTAGGGTCTTTGGGAATCTAAGAACTACGCAGAATTAGAAAGAAGGCAGAAAGAGAACTCTAGGTCAAGAGGAAGTGGTAAAAGCAAGAAGCAACAGGATGAGGCTGGGTCAGAGCTTTCTAGACATGACAAGGTGAACTGTGTACAGTTGCTATACCCAGGAACATCCTATTTCCCCAAGCTAGCCTCCTAAAATGAAAGCGCTTTTAGCCAGACATGGTTTTGGAGACGTAAAAATGAAGCCAGGAATGCCTATCCATTATTGCATGTGTGTATGTGTGTGTGTGTGTATGCCTTTGTACTTTTGTATTTATATATCATAGTTGTACATATTTTTGTGGTACATGTGATATTTTGATACATGTATACAGTGTGTAATGATCAAATTTGGGTAATTGGGATATCTATAACCTAATTTATCTTTTCTTTGTGGTAGGATCATTACAATTCTTCTCTTCCTGCTATTTAAAAATATACAATAAATTATTGTTCCCTTCTACACTACTTTTTTTTTTCTTTGGAGACTGAGTCTTGCTCTGTCACGCAGGCTGGAATGCAGAGGTGCTATCTCAGCTCACTGCAAACTCCGCCACCCAGGTTCAAGCGATTCTCCTCCCTCAGCCTCCTGAGTAGCTGGGATTACAGGCAGTTGCCACCATGCCGGGCTAATATTTGTATTTTTAGTAGAGACGAGGTTTCACCATGTTGGCCAGGCTGGTCTCGAATTCCTGACCTCAGGTGATCTGCCTGCCTCAGCCTCCCAAAGTGCTGGGATTACAGGCGTGGGCCACTGTGCCCGGCCCCTTCTACACTACTGAATATCAGAATTTATTCCTTTTATCTAACTGTATCTTTGTATCCATTAACTAACTTTCTCTTATCCCCCTGCCCTGCTTCCTTTCCTAGCCTCTGGTAACCACCATTCAACTGTCTGCCTCTAAGACATCTACTTTTTTAGTTCCCACATGAGTGAGAACATGCAATATTTATCTTTCTGTGCCTGGCTTATTTCATTTAACATAATGACCTCCAATTCCATCCATGTTGCTGTGTATGACACAATTTCATTTTTCAATGGCTGAATAATATATTCCATTGTGTAATACCTCTCCATTTTAAGACAGATTACCTCTGTCATTATCAGCAAAATATACTGACCAACTACTATGTATACTTAGGTACTATGTCTTCATTGTTTAGAACTCAGACCTTCTGAGTTAAGGTTCAGTGCTCTTTCTACCATTTTAATTCTGCACTGATAGCATGTTTTATTTCTCAGTATGGTTCCTAATTTCTTTTCTTTTCTTTTCTTTTTGAGACGGAGCCTTGCATTGTGGCCTGGGCTAGAGTGCACTGGCACGATCTCAGCTCACTGCAACCTCCGTCTGCCAGGTTCAAGCAATTCTCCTGCCTCAGCCTCCAGAATAGCTGGGATTACAGGCGCCTGCCACCATGCCTGGCTAATTTTTTGTATTTTTAGTAGAGACGGGGTTTCACTGTGTTGGCCAGGCTGGTCTTGAACTCCTGACCTTGTGATCCGCCCACCTTGGCCTCCCAAAATGCTGGGATTACAGACATGAGCCACTGTGCCCAGCCGGTTCCCAATTTCAAATAAGAAATATTCAAGCACAAAATATACTGAATTATAAGGCGTATTAGTAAAGATGTCTGATTTTGGGGAAAAAAAAAGCCTGTGTAACTTTACTGCCAAACTTACCAAATGTCGAAATTCTACCGAGAGACTCCCGTTGGAAGATTCTTCAATAGACATGGCTTTGACATTAGTTCCACAAAGTACAAATCTTCGGTTGCTGGAGAGGAAATCTTAGCTATTTACATGGTCTCAGGTAAAATATATTTACAAGAGCAGCCAGAAAGTTTCCACAAAGTAAATGTCTTACCTTAGAGTTGAAACATTCCTGTAAAACCAAGAAGATTCTTTAAAATAAGCTATTTAATAGATCTAGGAATAACTTTCTATGATAGTTTATTTTATTTATTTATTTATTTTGAGACAGTCTCGCTCTGTTGCCCAGGCTGGAGTGCAGTGGTGCAATCTTGGCTCACTACAACCTCTGTCCCCTGGGTTCAAGCGATTCTCCTGCCTCAGCCTCCTGAGTAGCTGGGATTACAGGCATGAGCCACCGCACCCGGTCTCTATGATACTTTAAAGGATAGTATATAAAATTGATTTCAAGTTTTTATAGTAAAATTTTTAATTTAGGATGCCATTGAATTTTGTTAAATGTTTGAACTTCAAAGTCAAATATTTGAAGTACATTCATTATATAACGTTAGAGAAGTACATTTAAAAGTTCAAAATTATTCTATAAAATAAGAGCCATTCATTTTTAAAAGTCTTACATTTGGAATTGTAATTCAAAATGAAATTAGAAAACTTACTTGTCAATTGATGCTTTAACCTTTACCTGATAGTTTAGTTCTGGCAATTTTATTAGTAGCCTGGAAAGAGATATCAAGAAAAAAAATCAAAGATAAAAATTAAAAGTATTTAAAAACCCTTTTATATATTTAAACATTTAAATATACTATGAAATATGCATATAAAGAAACCTTACATTATCTACAGTTATATGTTAGTGTGTTTTAGAAATGTATAATGCCTCTTTAGTTTGCCATGTAACTAATGTTGACATCAGTCACTTAATAGCATTATTGGCAAACATTTGGAAGTGTTTCCATATTGCTTCAGTTGATGTTTGCTGGATAATACGTTGGCCAGGTCAGAAGAAAAGCTATATATTTTGGCTAAAGCTCAAATGTGAGTTAAATGTATAGATATAAAAAAATTCTTATATGGCTTCATTTTATCCTCATATTACAAAAAAAAAACACTTTGTAAGCTTTAATGGTAAGTGTTTTATGGTGAACATGCTAAGACAGAACTCTAGTAAAATATGGAAAAATCCCAACTCAAGTACATTTGAAATCTTTCAAAACACTATATTTAAGTAACAGCAAAAATGTTCATTAAAAAAACAAACTTCAAATGAACAAGTAATTGAAGTTCAGTATAAAAATTCCTTTAATTCCTTCTGGTGTCAGCCCATCCTTTATTCTTTTGCTTTCTCCAGCTCCTCAGATTTCTGTCCTGTGATGTAACCTACCTGTGGGTTCAGTGCAGTTTCAGAGATAGTCATTCAATCCCTCACACATTCATTCATTTACTCATGCCCTCATCCTAAACTTTGCTCATTTACTCAGCATGCACTGAGCTCCTCATATTTATGCAGTACACCCTTAGGTACTAGAGAACTGTTGTAGCAAAGACTGCAGAAGGGAGAAATGTGGACGTGGCTCTACATAAAAGGAGGGAGTCCAGGCACACAAATGGAATATAGAGAATATGGCGATAAGCAACTCACTGGCATTAGAGAAATGAAATCATAGCTCATGGGCAGCCCAAACAAAAGGGTGGGTAGAATGTTGCAAGGCTCTTTAAAAGTCCTGTACAAGGCACAAGATTGGTTCAGGATCTGGAGTATGTTGAGTGTGCAGTCATTGGTGGTGAATGGTGAGAAGGGGGCATAGTCACATAAAATCAGGCCAGATGTTTTTCCTCTCCACCTTCCTTTTTATACCACTTCAGGAAGGATCTGATTCACCGCAAGATGCTGACAAGTCCCATGGAGTTCAAGGTCATTCTTCCTTTTGAAACAGGAGGATGCAAAAGCATGGCAAAGAGGGGTTTTAGGAAAACCTTGAGTAAAGGATCACCTATCAAGATGGTGGGGAATAGGGTGCAGAGGAGGAGGATGGGTACCCAATAGGTAGAAGAGGAAGACAGAGCCTACAACCAGGGGCTAATGTTCTGTGCCCCTGGCAATCAGTTCACACAACATGCAAGTGGTGCTGATTCAGAATACCTTTTCCACTTAGAATTTTTTTGCTAGGCAATCCCTACTCATCTCCCCTTTTGTCCCAGAGAGCATCTTAGACTTACTATATCATCTATAGGAGTGTCTCAAGGAAAAGTAGAATGTCCACCACTTCTCCATCTTATTTCACTCTCCTCCGAGTTATATAGAGATGTCGGAATGAGGAAGGAACAACTTTTGAGAAGAATGCCTATTTTTTTATTTTACTTTATTATTCTGTTTTATTTTTTGAGATGGAGTCTCGCTGTTGTTGCTCAGGCTGGAGTGCAGTGGCATGAGTGCAGTGCACTGCAACCTCTACCTCCTGGGTTCAAGCGATTCTCCTGCCTCAGCCTCCCAAGTAGCTGGGATTACAGGCATGCACCAACATGCTCAGCTAATTTTTCTATTTTTAGTAGAGATGGGGTATTGCCATGTTGTCCAGGCTGGTCTTGAACTCCTGACCTCAGGTGATCTGCCTTCCTCAGGCTCCCAAAGTGCTGGGATTATACGCGTGAGCCACCAAGCTTGGCCAACAGTGCAATTTAAAAAGGAACCTAGCCTCTGCCTTTTGTTTTCAGTTCTTAAATCTTGGTGCAAAACTCATACAAATAAACTGATTAAGAATGTTAATGGTGTCTTAAAAATGCAAACCGAAGACAAATGCCTTCTCTTTAAAAATGGAGTTCCAATAGTGATATGTGATCAGCAACCCTATCATAGAACCCTAAACTGCTCTGTACCATGGCGTCACCACCTCTTGACCCGTTAGTCTGTGGTTTCAGCTTTCCAGAGGTGACCTAGTGATTAGGCCTTTAAAACTTTAGTTCTTGGAGTTTCAGGCATGGTGAGAATCTTTGAAAGTAAGAACTCAAACTCATTGTTCTCAGCATCATTATGGAAAACTGTAAGTTTTGATTGCTAATGCTAATAGAAAGGATCAAATTCACAGAGAAAGCAACAATAACACAAAAGTTATGTCTTTAAATCAGGTACACAGTAGGGATATATGGAAAACTGTTTATTGGGAGTTTTTGTGGAAAGTCTAATAAGCCAGTTACTGGGTAATCTCAGGAGATGAA
This sequence comes from Nomascus leucogenys, assembly GCF_006542625.1. NCBI lineage: Eukaryota > Metazoa > Chordata > Mammalia > Primates > Hylobatidae > Nomascus > Nomascus leucogenys. Next base: position 91,415,304 of record NC_044402.1, read on the forward strand.
TTTGCCACTATGTTGCCTGGATAGGATATTCAAAGCCTTTCAGAATCTGTCCCCAATCTGTCCTCTCAATTCTGTCTCTTCCCTGTTCCCCACGATTACCAGACAGAGCAAGGAAGCCATTATTTCTGTATTCTCACTCTCCTACAATCCTCCTCCCCTCTCCCAATCTCTCCAGTCTTTTCTGAAGTCAACCTTTTCAGCAATTAATTTCATTGTGCCTGATATTATGATTCTATACTTCCAGGCTAATATCCCTCACGTCCTCATCTGCACTGTCATGCTCTTGACAAGCAGGGCTCTCATCTTCACATTTCTGTGGGTATTTCCCAAAGCTCAGAGCTGGGCACACAGCAGATGGTTCAATAAAGAACATCTGAATGCAAGCCACAATGAGAGAAATTGGCCTTGATCATCCAGAGACTATAGCTCCACAAACACACGAAATAGTAGGAGATGTTTTGCCTACCTTAGTTTTACAGTGAACTGAATTAGGGTTTTAAGTACCAGCGGCCTCTGAGGGTGGGTTGGCATACATGGCTGTCGCTCAACCACAAATGAGCTAGATGGAAAGGAAATAAAGCGCATCATTTGAAAACACTGAAAATATTGAGACTGAAAACCACAGAGGAACAGGATGCTATCCACTCAAAGTCCAAATTTTCTACACTTAGAAGATATTCAAACCCCCAATTAAACTCAAATCTTTACAATGACTTTTTAGAAATCATTTAACAGTAGTAAATGATTCTTAATTGTTATAATTGAGCCATGAATAAAAGCCCCAGTCCATTTAGTAATTTTTTTTTTCTTTTGAGAAGGGTCTCCCTCTGTTGCCCAGGCTGAAGTGCAGTGGCACAATCATAGCTCACTGCAGTCTCAACCTCCTGAGCTCAAGTGATCCTCCTGCCTTGGCCTCCTGAGTATCTAGGACTATAGGGATGTACCACCATGCTTGGATATGTTTTTTATTTTTTTGTAGAGATGGGGGTCTTTTTATGTTGTCCAGGCTGTTCTACAACTCCTGAGCTCAAGCAACTCCTTGCCTCAGTCTCCCAAGGTGCTGGGATTACAGGTGTGAGCCACCATACCTGGCCGAAAATAAATTTCATGACTTTTTTTGGACTAAATATTAAGATTTCTGGTACATATTAGTATTTTTTTCTTTAGCTTATAAACATGAAAATGTTCTGCATCCTTCATTTCATGGATATGCACGTAAGAAAAAACCCTTGAAATTTTTTCTAAGATGTGAAAACTGAGCTGTAGGTGAGTGGCGTGACTTAGCTTGTGGAAAACTGAGCCAGTTGGTGAGAGAAGTGTTGATGAATAAATAGTGAAGAGTAGAAATGTGGTTTCTAAAACTTTCTGGGGTTCTATTCACTTCTCCCTGAGGCTCGTTGTTGAATACTTCCCTGCCACTCTTCCACCTAAACACCAAAACCTTAGGAAGGGTGTTCTTACTTCACAGAATGGAGGATGCCATTGATAGCACTTCACTTACTTCTTGAAAAGGTTGTAGATCAAGAAGGTGACTCTTTCTAGCATGTGAGTTCTTTGCATTGGAATGGGATCACCTTCATATGTCATTTTGGTAGATTGCTCCTCTAGTTTCTCCAATTGCCTTCTGAGTTGGAAAAGACTTTCTGCCAATAGTGTAAAGCTATTGAACAGCAAATAAAAATCAAAGATAGTTTTTCCACTTAATAATAAAAAAGCATTGTAACAATGGGTCATAGTTAATAAACATTAAATTATTAATTATTAAATTAATTAAATGAATCACTTAATTTGATTTAGGTTAGTGACAGTTTTTATTTTTATTTTCCTAACCCATTTTTTTCTTGAATATGCATATGTTAAATGTTTTCAACGTTTTCTCATTTAAACCTTATATGTCATCATTTATGAAATTTTATCAACATTTGGAAATAAATCCCTTTTAATCGTTCTTTGTTTAAGCATATTAAGCATGTATATGTTAAAAATGTGGCGCTCACTAAAGGGCAAAAAAAAGAGCAAATTTAAAGCCATAAAAAACATGCTATGATTAATGTTTTCTTATGTAAGCATACTGAAAGAAAAACGTATGAAACCGATCTTCCCACACAATATATATTTTTACAAGTCCTAAGTATTAGCCAAAAGTGACCAGTGACTCTCTTTAGAGTAAGGTATATTTAGAAATGCTTGCCCCTGATAACTGCTTGGAATTTTATTCACTATGTGGTGATCTCACCCCAGAAACGGAGCTGGCAGTGTGGGCCAGAAGCCTAGGAAAGAGTAAGATTGAAATGGACATGGAAGGGACTTCCAGCTACAGGAGACAGAACGTCTTATCAGACTTGAAAGTCCACCTCGCCATACAGTAACTCTTTCTGCTTAAAGTATTCCACATATAAGACTATGGCAAGAGTGGTTGAATCCCTGCTGATTTTTGGTATGAGCTCCATTATCGGTTAAGATCTTTATTGCTCCCTTTATTGTTGTTTTCACAACAGAGTACAGTGAGTTGGAGAATCAAAGTGTCTTCCCAAGGAAAATCAATGTTTTAAAATGAGTCAAACTCCTTACATTTCTTGACAAGTAGGCCTGGCAGGGCAGAGCTTTTAGTGAGGGGCTCCCCAGTTACTACATATTCCATTGTATTGACTTGTTCTCTTAGGAAGCAATTTTAGATTTTAACCGAACAGTTTCTTTCTTTTTCATATTTTCCAATTGTTCCTTCAATCAAATAGTTTTATTTTGCATTTATGACATGGAAAACCCTATGAACATTTTAATCTCCTAATGCAAAGGATAGTATCTACATTTCATTGCCTGTGTGCGTACATAGATTGGGAATGCCAGCTTGTATTAACCATTTGTGATATTTTAAAATTTGACACATAAAAATTGTATATATTTGTGATATACAACACGATGTTTTGATGTATGTAAACATTGTTCAATAGTTACATCAAGCTGAATAACATGCATTATTACCTCACATACTTTTCTGTGGTAAGAGCTCTTAAAATCTACTTTCTTAGTAATTTTCAAGTATACAATAAGTTGTTATTAACTACAGTCACCATGATGTACAATGGGTCTCTTGAACTTATTCCTCCTGTCTAACTGAAATTTTCTATCCCTGACCAACATCTTTAACAAAAGAAATCACTATGTTGAAAACACAAAACTAACATTTAAAAGTTGAGATATCTATTTTCAAGATTTTGAAACTAGTCCTTCTTTAGTCTGTCCTTAAAGAAAGTATATTGCTGGTTTCAAAATTTATTCGAGTCTTTTAAGATTGATATCTTGCATGTGAAAATTAAGCATTCAACAGATGCTTTCCTTGATTTCCCCATGAGAATGAAAACTAAGAACACTTATACTATTTGTTTTCAACTGTAGATTTCTCAGCTGCTAATAAGCCATCAATAAGCTGAATGAACTGATGTTGCAGTCTAAACCTGCATTCTCTGGCTGAGTGACACTGAAGTTTTGTATTTCCTGTGGTTTTCACTAGAAACTGCAGTCGATTCGTTTTACCAGTTCTGAAGCTGGTCGAGCCCGTTGTGGAGTGGACCCCCGATGCAGGCAATTTGCTGCCGCCGCTTCCAGTCTTGTAGCTCTTCTATGAGCATGTTGTTCATTAACAGGTCCGTCTCATGGATGATTTGGGTCATTTTACTGAGAGCCTCCTAAAAACAAAGGGGACTACTGAAGAGAGTTTCATAAGAAATAAGTCACTCAAAATTCAATTTACAAAACTATTTAACCTGGTAGACAAAGGCTTGGTTAAAATTTTGACCAAATATTTTACTAAATGCTAGCTTCTATTTGCCAGGCCTTTTCAAACAATTAAATTATTGACAATAAATGATGTCATGAGAAAAGAAGAATGGCCACAGTTTAACATTATCATCATGTGTTTCAGCATAAATATATTGAATTTGTAACTCCTGTGGCAACAATATTGAGTCATAAAACTTGTAGTCACAAAACTGTATAGTTGCTTATTAAAAGGATATTTATATATGTAATTTATTTTTTAATAAAGATGGTTATCCATTTATATTAAAGTGAGCTGACTAAAATTTGAGCCTTTCTGTGTTAATTTTTATTAGGACTTTTTCCAGGTTTTGGGAGGCATAATGGAGAATTATAACTTTCAAAGGGCTAAGGGTTAGAAGATATGAATTTCTGTTCCGGCATTATTGTAAGCTATATGAATGTGAACAAAGTATTTAATCTTGCTGAAACTTGGTATTCTCATTTATACAACCGTTGAATGAACTGAATTATTGTCAAAGTTCCTTCTCTTTTTAAAATGTTATTCCTAAAGTAGAATAAGATGTCATGCATAAAAATATATAGCATAGATTTATTATGCATAAAAACATTAAATTTTTCTTGGATTAACTACTTGCATACTTAAAATCTGATATATAACTAAGTTTATAATTAATTTAGGGTGAAAATAAATGTTATACTTGTTTGTGCTCACCCAAATTCCTGCACAAAATATTGAGCCGAACTTTTAGAAATGAACTACTGATTTATCAGTGACTGGTTAAATTTCAATTGCATTTATTTTTCAAGAGAGGTAGAAAAGTGAAAAGTGAAATAGAGATGTTTCCCCTCCTTAAAAATATTTCATTGAACCAGAAAAAAAGTTCTTGCTCTCCTTGGGAGAAGTTAGGTTGAATATGTTCAGTTGCCAATGAACTATTTTGAAATCTAGGAAACTGCTTAACACTACGTCATTTCTCAGAGTAGAAACTAGAACACTTATTTTTCCAATAAAATTTTAGTAGTCATCAAATACTATATTAGTTATGTATGTGCAGTGGAACCCATCTCAGCATATTAAGTACAGCAACTAAAACAGCCACGTCTGAAATACTGACAAATAAAAATCGGGTAAAATTTCCACCTTGAAATTAATGTTAGCTACAGTAAATGTGTCACATAAGCAAGATAAATAGGCTCTAAAGAGGTCCAGCATTGTAAACTCATGAAGAGAAGCATGGCAAACAGCGTGGGACTATTCCTAGAAACCTTGCCGTTTCTTCATTCAGTAAATGGAACTGATAAAATCTTACAGCTTGATTATTTTCAGTTAGTCTAAGTTTAGAAAAAAGGAGAAAAATAGGCAAAAGCCCAAATTAAAATTCTTCACTAACCTTTCTCTTGAAATCGAGGCTGTTAAGCATTTCCTGCAGTGTCAAAACTTCCTGATTCACCATGGCACTATTCTTGTCACTCTGATCTGCAAAGGTAAAGAGATCAGATTTAGAGTTTTCTCCAAGTCAAAGCTCCCTATTCCTAAAAGTCAAGTCAGCCTCAATCCACCATCCTAAAACTGCCCTGACCCGGAGAACTTATGTGGTAAGAGACTAATTGGGTTCACTAGAGGTGAGCTTGGAAGTCTCTGTCTGCTCATTTTGCCAGGAAGAATTACATCCAAGCATGCAAAAAAGGACCTCTTTATTTTACAGACCTTCAGGAAAGACCATTCTGCACTTGGTGCTTTGTGTTGTTTTGTTTTGGTGGTGGTGGACAGAGGAGATAAAATTGCTGTAATGGATGCCTTACTGGATGCCTCCACATTAATTATATACTTGGTTATTTGGTAAAAGTAAGGAAGGCAGGGATCACCCTTTGTGCCCCTGATTACATCATATTTTACTCTCTGTTGCCTTCACCTACCCCTCCCTGCTCTGCTTCATATGCAGGTTTTATGAGAAACTGCCTGATAGAGTCACAGTCTTATCTACCTAGTCTCATGAACTAATAAAGACTAAGTTCTTTACTTTCCCCCACTTTTTTTTCTTTTTGTTTTTCAAAATGTGCTCGCCTCATCGTAAAACTAGCAGTGGGCCAGAGTTGTAACTTAGAAAAATATCTGACTGAAAAAAAGATTTATCCTTTTTTACATGGGGATACATGCAATAAATAAACATTATATTATTTAATTTGAACATTAAACTTTATTGACATAGTGGTGGGGCTCAGAAAATGACACCCCAAAATAATGGAACTAAAGCAGAAGCCTCAAGGTCTCTCTCCATCTTCTGTCTCTCCATAGCACACATGAAGTGCTCGGAAGCTCCCTGATCTACCTAGAAACTGGACCCCTAAGAGGAACACAATTGCCTTTGATCCCTTCCCTGAAATTTCATTAACCAGAGAAACTTAAAACTCATATCACAGAGGAAAAGTCTGAAAATTAAACACCACACCTAGAGCCCAAACTTTGTCCCAAATCATTGTTTGTTCTCAGGTTCCAGTCAATTCTCCAAGAATATTATTTACTAAGCACTGCCTGAGCATTGGATCCATTCATTAACTTTAAAAATCATTTGCTTCTACAATTCCAATCTCCCTTTCCCTTATGAAGAAGGGCATATAAGCATCTGTACCTCACTGGATTACTGGGTAAGCACTCTCCTGCTATTCTCCCATGCTGTGCATGTTAAATTAATTTGCACGCCTTTTTCTCCTATTGATCTACATTTTATTAGTCCATATTCAATGAACCTTCAGAGGGTGAAGGGAGAAGTTTCCCTTTTTGCTCCTACAATGGCAAGTGACTGTTTATACCAACCATTCATGTTCATGAAAAATGGGGGCTGGGAATGCTGATTCGACTTGTGTAATTGTGAAAAAGAGGCCCCAGAACAACACTGTGGCAAACTTCTCTACAAATTAGGACTAATCTCCAGGAACTCATTTCTGGTTGTAATGATTCACAAATTCACTAACTCCTAGATCCCATACATAGCAAAATCTTGTTTATGTAGCATTTTGGCAACTGAAAACTTCTTTAGCTAACCTTTCCCATCTTCACCAAGGATATAATAACTTGTTTCCCTTGTATTTTTCTTTTCACTTACTACAGGATGGGACAAACAAAATAAATATTTGTGGATTCAGGTGATAAAAATGATCATTTTAATTCATAATGGACATGAAGCACTGAAAAAGTGACTCAAATCATAACAAATTAAGTTCAAATAATCTAATTCTTAAAATTAGTAGTTTGCACATAAAATTTGGAATAAGGCTGCCTTCAATGAACATCACTTGATTAAATTTACAGTTGTTCTAAACCCTTTTAGGGTCACGGACTCCCCCTTTGATAATGAAACCCATGTTTGTGCCATTTCTTCTGAATGGAAAAGTTGTATGTACAAATAATTGTGAACATTTTGAATAATATTTCCTGGAAGTCAAAGCATCTTAAGCATATCAGGAGAAGAACCCAAAACATCTCATCTTCATGTATGAAAAGTTAAATGTTTCGCCACAATCATTCATATTTCCTTCAAGATACATTTTAGGCCAACATTTGAATAGTCGAAGATGATTCTGTAAATGGAAAGTTTATATCTGATTTATTTTTTTGAATTATTTTGAAATAATTTTAGAGGTACAAAAAAGTTACACAAATAGCAGAGTTCTCATATATCCTTCACCTAGTTTCTTCTGTTCTCTTACATTAACATAGTAAGCACAATGATCAAAACAAGTAAATTAACATCAGCACAATTCCATCAACCAAACTAGACCTAATTAGAATCTTGCCAATTGTCCCATTAATTGCAACATACTTTAAACTATTCTTCTATTATTATTTGTAAATCTTAGGACTTGTAAATGTTCTCTTCCCCTTCATTTTTAAAAAACACCTAGTTGTAAACAATTTCAGTGTTTAACCACAGAAAAAATAGTAAAATAAATTGCAGTGACCTTACATTTTGACACTTATGCAATTACTGAAATTATGTTTTTGGAGACTTTTTGACATGAGGAAATACTTAAAAATAAAATGTTAAATGCAGTACACAAAATTATATACAATATGATTTCATTTTCTGAAAATAAATACATAGATGTGTATGTATGTGAACATACAGAGAAAAGGCTGGAAGGAAATATATTTTGACAGTATTTATCTGTAGATAGTGAGATTTCATGAGATTTTTATTTTTTTAATGCTTTTGCCTATATTTTATGCTTTCTTCTATGAAACACATTTCTATTTTATAATCTTAGAAAATTATATTATTAAAATACTACTTGTAATTCTCTGATCATGTTAGGCAATTATTATTACTTTTGTTTCTGTGATAATTATATTTTAATTCTATAGGAGAAGGTTTTTATTTTTTAGAGACCTATACTGAAGTAGGGGTAATTCCTCATGCAGTTTAAAATGTATGTTGAATTGGTTGGTAATTTACTTGGAATTGGTTGGATATACACGGGTACATACACACACACTTAAACACGCACACACACATATTTATATGCAGACAGAAGGAAGAAGCAAAACAAGAAAATACTCCCTGTATTTCCCTAGGCTCACCTAAGGAAGTAGTTCAAATTTATCAACTCTGTCAGTGAGAATACTCAAGATGCCTTTTTGTCTCTATGCATAATTATAGAAAAAACAAAAACTTACCCATTGTCTGAATTGTTTTATACCTGTAGTCAAATTCGTCCTGCAGGTCTTCTAAGTATTTGGTATCTTGTTCTGTCATCTTTTCACAAAAGAAAACATACTCACTCTGCTGTTACAATTAAGCATGTCAATCAAACAACATCATAAGTATTTTAAAAAACTGCTTGGTGCTTCCAATCTCCAACAGCAACCAAAGACCATAATGAACCCACACTTCTAAAGAGCTAATTCATATGGAAGTTGGATAATGCTGGAAGAACCAGATTGAACTTGCCCTTCCAGCTATTCATTCTTTCTACTTGCCTGGAAGTCTTTCAGCATCTACTTGCTCATTTCTTAATTACTTCCAAATGAGTCTATGCATATAATCTTTTTTTTAATTGGAGAATATGAGTATTTTTGCCCTTTTAGAACTCTTGAGTATTTCATATAACTCTGTACTAATGTATCAATGATCTCTTTTTGCTGAAATGTTCATTTAAATATACCGTAGTTTATGACAATTCAGCTTAAATATTTTTTCTTTCTATTTCCTGAAATATGCCTATGCTTCTTCTGTGTCTCCTGTTAATCTGTCTTTGAGATTTTTACTTTACTTTTCCTCAAACCTAGTGATGTTTTCCTGCTCAGATATAATAGTAAATGTCAAGATCTCGGCTAAAGGCTTTTTTATATTATCTCCTTTAGTCTTCACAACACCCATGAAGTGGGTTATCCTCACTTTTACAGAGGAAGAAGCAGAGGCCACGAGATGTGAAGTAACTCACTTGTCCAAGGTCACTCAGGTGCTCAGTGAGAAGTTTGTGGGAAGTCCAGCAGTCTAACCTTGACCCCACCCTTAACCAAAAATAGACCCACTGCACTTCCTAGATTCAGACTACTGTACTTCCTTTTCTTCTTAGAAAAGTCAAACTTTCTACTGCCTGCTTATTCCAAGAAGTCTTCTCTAAGGAAACATATATCTACCACAACAACGCGTTCATCACAAATTTCAAATTTTAATCAGAATAAAATTTAATCCAAATTTTAAATTATTGGTTACAAAAAGTATAGAATTTGGAGGAAGAGAGTCTGAATTTGTGTTCCAACTCTATGACTTATTAGCTGCATGGACTTGGGCAAATGTCTTTGCATTTTAGCTTCTTCGCCTGTAAAAAGGGGTGTGGGGGTGGGAGGAGGAAGGACAACAGTATCTACTTCAAGGAGTTGTTATAAGGATTACATTAGTTCGACTGCTTAAAACAGTGCCTGGTACCAAACACATGCTTCATAAGTAGAAGCTATTATTACTCTTCTAATCCCTGTTATCTCATTCTCTTAATGACATTCTCCATATTTATAAACCTTAGAAAAGAAACAAAGTAGTAGCTATTGACTACACGATACACTGTCTACCCACCCGTAGTAATAACAGCTACCAAGTTTGAGCAACTTGTGCTGCGCCTATACCTTACATAGATTATCCTTTCAGCAACCTGCAAAGTAAACTATTTCCATTTTTCATGTGAGGAAACTGAGGCCCAAAGTCATACAATAATACATACTCAAGCTAGAATTCAAATCTAGTCTAGTTTAGCTTCAGTCTTTACTCTTTCTTTTCACTATACCCCAATACCACTTGCAGCATTTCACTTGATGCTAAGTTTCTGCAGAACAAAGTCCCATGGAAGGCTCTGAGCTCTAAACTCATGGAACCTACATGCATGAGAAAATGTACCAAAATAAAATATGATAGCTTTAAAGCAGAGATATACCGTGGCTCTATCTTTTGATCTCAAAATTAATTAAAAGCTAAAAGAAGGCAGTATCTTGCAGAATCTTCTAATGAAAAGTGTATTAAACCAATGCCAGATCTCTGAAAAGTCAATGCTATGGTAAGTAATTAAGGGACTCCTAGAGTATATTGTCATCAGTAATTGCAAAAGGCAAAAATACCCAGCAATAATCTTCAAAAGCTCTCTGAATGATCTGAGAGCTACATTCCAAATGTTCCATAGAGAAACAGGTTATGGCATAAGTGGGGGAATTACATTGATTGAAAAGCATTGCTTTGCCTAAAAGTCAGGCCAGGCTTCCTGGAATCAGGACCTGGGACAGGGATCGGGTACAGGGGATTTGCTGAAGGAGTCCTCTTAGCAGAAAGGACATACAAGAGAGGGAAAGGGAAGGGGATGGAGCTAAGTGAGCATGTGGTCTTCACTTAGGTCTAACTTTGGTTTGAGAAACCCAGGAGCATAACATGCACGAAAGGTTAACCCCAACTTGAGGCAAGATGTCTGGCCTCTCTCCCCACAACCCCGTGTCACTCAGTCATTGTCTGAAGGCAGCTGGAGTCTCCCCATAGAGTCAATTCACCAGAGAAGCCATTAGCTGTCAATACTCAAAACAGCTGGGGATCCATGTACAGGCCTGGTGAAGATCTGCTCGGGGGTCCAAAAAATGTGGGCCTCTGCTGCACCCTGCTCCTCAGGATTTTAAAAGGAATTTGTGCTGGATACAAAACCCATCTGTGCACTTGATTAATGTGCTTAAGTATTCTTACTATAGTAAAATAATAATCTCCTGCCTTTACACACTTGCAGAGTGAGTAGAGCCCTTGGTTTTGACATTATAATGTGCCATGGTATTTTGTCCTAGGTCTGTCTGATTCCTTCTCACAGTAGTGTAAGCCCAGACTTTTGCATTCATGTTTTTCTTGTTATGGAGGATCACTGAATCAGAAGTCTGAAAATAAATTTAAACCCTCTGCCTACTATTCAGATAATATATGGGACTGTTGATATTTGAATATTTATAGTTTATTTATTCTGATGGAATTATTATTTTTATAAATGGCAAGGAAATGAATGCTATGTAAGTTTTGGAAGGGAAATTAACATCCTATTTTATATACAACATGGCAGAAAGTCTTATTTAAGACATCTTCACTAGATCAATAAAATTGATAAATCTCTAGATAGACTGATTATGGAAGAAAGAGAAAACAAAATTTATCAATATTAAATGAGAGATATGACATTACTACAGATTCTACAGATATTCAAATGAAAATAAACATTATGAACAACTTTATGCCAATAAAACAACTTAGATCAAATGGACATATTTCTGGAAAAACACAAATTACCAAAGCTCATTCAAGAAGAAATAGATAACCTGAATAGCCCCATATCAAAGAAGTTCAAGTTGAAGTTAAAATGTTTCCCATAAAGAAATATTCTTATGTAAACACAGTATGTGAGAGATATTTATCTTATTAACAAATTGCCCTATGATTTCTGTATACACTAACTTTGGGTGCATGGGAGAATGGTGCATAGTTGTATGGGGACAGTAGCTAGCCTTTCTAGGTATCTGTATAAGATCACTTACCTGCACACTGTTTTTAATGGCAGCCACTTTGTGCTCCACATTCCTCTGTCTTTCTGAAACTGAAGAACTTTGTAAGGATTTCTCTAGAGGCCCCTGGAAAAAGAATGTCTTGAAATCTCACTGGTTTTGAAAAGGTTTATGATGAATGCAATACATACAGCATAAAATTTGACCTGAGGTCTGGATCAATGTGATATAGATACTCTATAGTCATTAAAAAATCATGCTGTAAAAAAGTATTTAATGACATAAAATTTAAAGTGTTAAAATTTGAAGACTAGAGCAGATGATAAAAACACCATATATAGGACAGGCACGGTGGCTCACGCCTATAATCCTAGCACTTTGGGAAGCTGAGGCAGGTGGAATGCCTGAGCTCAAGAGTTTGAGACCAGCCTGGGCAACACGGTGAAACCCTGTCTCTACTAAAATACAAAAAAAAAAAAAAATAGCCGGGTGTGGCGGCGTGCACCTGTAGTCCCAGTTACTTGGGAGGCTGAGGCAGGAGAATCACTTGAACCCAGGAGGCAGAGGTTGCACTGAGCTGAGATCGTGCCACTGCACTTCAGCCTAGGTGACAGAGCAAGACTCCATCTCAAACCAACCAACCAACCAACCATATATAAATATAAATATATATATGATCTCTATTGCTTGAACATATATATGCATGTATGTATAAAGACATTTGCAAGTACATGGACAGATGTATAGATATGTAAACTCAAGTACATGTGACTGGGAGAATATATACACCAAAATCTTACCAATGTGTTCTCTCTGAACAGTGAAATTACAGATAATCTGATGATTTTAAAAATTTTGTCTCTAATTCTCTATAACATCTATATAACTTCTGAAATTGTATAAAACCAATACATGTAATTTTTAAAATGGTATAACGAAACTACATTTAATTGGCCCTAAATTTAGAATTGGGGATTTTGAATCTGCTGGGATGAGATTTGTTTTTACTCTAGAACAAAAGGAGTTTATGAAAGAAAACATAAAAATGTTAGCCTGGTTAAGCAAAAAGACAGTTTCTCCAAGCAGAATGTCTTAGCTACTCTAATAATCTGATACTGGGTGTGTTCCTTAGATAAAAAGTTCTATAACTATTAGAGATGTAAGCAGCCCCTTCATCTTAAGTTGGGTGGGGAGCCATGGTTAGAAAGGTTGATAACTAAAATCTGCAGCAAATTCAGTGCAGTAACCTCAAGTAGAGCCCATGTCCTTGACTCTTGATCAGATGTTCTTCAGTATACCACACTCTTCCAATTGGTAAAGCCTTTATAAACTTCTCTTTCTCTCATCAGCCTCCATTATTTGTCTACCTAGTTGAAATTTAATAACCAGTACTTCTTCTGTGGTAGTATGTGTTACTAGCAAATTATTTTCAGAGTGACTTTGATGAGCATATACTCAAACAAACATTTTGACTGATATCTGACATTTGAAGAGAACACGCTCTCTCACACACACACGTGCACAGATGAATAACTAGAGATAAGAGGGGTTCAAAAAAGGACAGCTGAGAATACATGTGAGAATACCATATATTTGTAAAAGTATCTTAATTTTTACCCCAAAGGCACTAAATCAAACTACATGTACTTTAGAAACTTACTATAGTTTTAAAATTTAATAAAAATGATACCATCCTTCTTCATCTAAAAAATAAAGTTGTCAAAACTTCAAAGTCCTCCCAAAACAGCCATAGCCTGACAGTAACTAAACATGAGAATTTTTTAAGAGTTAAATAACAGATACTTTTGGCCGGGGGCAGTGGCTCACACCTGTAATCCCAGCACTTTGGGAGGCCAAGGCGGGAAGATCACTTGAGGTCAGGAGTTCAAGACCAACCTGGGCAATGTAGTGAAATCTGTCTCTCCTAAAAATACAAAAATTAGCCAGCCGTGGTGGCGGGTGCCTGTAATATCAGTTACTTGGGAAGTTGAGGCAGGAGAATTGCTTGAACCTGGGAGGCGGAGGCTTCAGTGAGCTGAGATCGCGCCACTGTACTCTAGCCCGAGTGACAGATCAAGCCTCTGTCTCAAAAAAAAAAAAAAAAAAAAGACACTTTTGTTAGACCTTCAAAAATAAATATAATGGTATGATTTACTGAATTATGGAGGATGTCACTTGGAAAATTAATTACACACCCTTTCCCTTTTGTAAGGATTAACTGAAAAAAAATATTCATTAAGGACTGCATTGATTCCTCTACTTGTCTTTAGTGGGGACTCTGAATTCATCCAGGAAAATGGGATAAAATATAATCTAAACTATGTTAGAGTAAAGTACATTCACACAATTAACAAGCAAGTATTCATGGAACTTCTGTAAGACAAAATTCCTGCTCATGGACTGGTTTACACTGTGAGGTAGGAAATGGAAGCAACTGACAGATGTAGAGCAAGACCAGAACATACAGGAAGAGGCAGAGGGGGAATGACAGGAATTCAACTTGGAGGTGATTACTATATTTCTAGGCTAATATTGTAGGACCCTGGAACAGAGTGTGGCCGGTACAAACAGGAAAGGATGTATAGATAAGATTCCAGGCATACACTCTGGAAAGACATAGTAATTGTCTTAGCATGGGGGTGGAGAAAAGGAACTACGCAAAGATGATACTAAGACCTTGATTGCAAGTGACTGGAAGGATGGTGGCACCACTAACATAAGTAAAAGAAGCTGGAAAAGATTCTTTAAAAATGTCTCCTTTCTTTCTTTCTTTTTTTGTTTTGCCTTGTTTTAAAGACACAGAGCCTCACTCTGTCACCCAGGTTGGAGTACATGGTGTGAACATAGCTCACTGCAACCTTGAACTGCTGGGCTCAAGTGATCCTTCTATCTCAGCCTCCACAGAGCTAGGACTATAGGCATGTGCCACCATAACCAGCTAATTTTTAATTTTTTTTTTTGGAGACAGGGTCTTGCTGCATTGGCCAGGCTGGTCTCAAACTCTTGGCTTCAAATGATCCTCCCACCTTGGCCTCCCAAAGTGTTAGGATTACAGGTGTGAGCCACTGTACCCTACCAAAGATAAGAATTTCTGTTTCAGAAAAATTGAGTTCAAGGTGATAACAAGATCACAAGGTCAGAAAATATTACCTGGACAGGCATGTTGGCTGCAGCCAGTATTCTCCTCTCTTCCCTTAAACAGTTTGAAATAACCACAGCTACATGCATTGGATTTCCATGAAATTTTCCCTGAAAAAAAAAAAATGAGCAAAAATAACTAACATAAAGCTTAAATATATGTATCATAAGAAAATATCACCTCTTGAAAAACAACAACAGTCTCCTATTAAATATGTGAAATTATTTGGGATTTGTTCCAATAATCTGTTCCATTAGAAAGTTACAGAAACTCATACTGTAAACATAGACTCCTAAAGAGAGCATATTTATCTCTTTGTCCTAAAAAATAACTTTTGACAATGAAAAATGGTTCTTGAGCACCTTCTTAGGAAAGATTCTGAACACACACTTAGGAGGGTCAGTTACTTTAAGTTTTGGGCAGTTTTTTTTTTTTTTTTTTTTTTTTTTTTTTTTTTTGAGACAGAGTTTCAGCCTGTTGCCCAGGCTGGAGCACAGTGGTAGAATCTCGGTTCACCACAACCTCTACCTCCCGGGTTCAAGTGATTCTCCTGCCTCAGGCTCCTGAGTAGCTGGGACTACAGGGATGCACCACCATGCCCAGCTAATTTTGTATTTTTAGCAGAGACAGGGTTTCTCCATGTTGGTCAGGCTGGTCTCGAACTCCCGAACCCAGGTGATCCATCTGCCTCAGCCTCCCAAAGTTCAGGCAGGTTTTACATAAAAGTTACTTTCCTATAAATTGTCATGAACGAGGTGGTCTCAATTTTTCACTTGTTAACTGTGTGTCATGGTTTGCTTAAAGCATTTGTTTCTGTCCTTATTTGGTACTGTTTGTGTCAACTAGCTCATAACTACATTAGTATACTAGAGTGAAACTATATCATACGTTGTTTCAGCAACTATATTTTTATGACATCTAAGCATATACATCTTTTATTACCAAGGTTAATGATGCAGATACTGTAAACTGGCAGCCTGTGGGCCTAATTCAGCCATCAGTTACTTTGTGCAAATTAAAATACTGGAATCCCTTTGGAGAAAGTATGTACTACCCAGGGTTGCCATAGTGCCCACCAGTGAGTGTCCCAAGCACTCATTGACCTTACCTGCAAGGCCTCTGTAGGTGTCAGAGTTTTCTAACCTTAGTGTATAGAACTAATCTGAAGAACATCATCATTTTAGTCAATAGTATTAAATTTCTTTGTTACTGGACTTTTTCCAGGGCAGGATTAACAGGAAGCACAGTAGAAAAATGCATTTATTTAGTTTCCCTCAGCCCTCCTCCCTGAAGCTGGTGCTAATATATATGAAATGACCAAAAGGTTAGCAGCAGAAAAAATAAAATAAAAATCCACAAAGTGGAAAATTAGCAATCAAAAATAGACTGTACAGATATAAACTAGAAGATTTTTCTAGAGAAAAAATAAGGTTATTTGTTGTAAACATTTTTTGACTTTGACTGCTGCCATAATTTTATTAAATGATGTCTGTTAATTACCGTTGCTATGTTTTATTAAATGATGGATGTTAATTACCACTTCTATTTGTAAAACAAGAATAAACACCAACTATCTGAATTCCTGCTCTTACATATTTTACAGTCTTCCAAACTCTTTCTTTTTTCTCTTTAAATCAGAAGTCTCCAAATGAAAAAAACAAAAATAAATTGACTGAAACTCAGAAGGTAAAGAAATAAAAATGATCCCATTTATGAAGCGGGGATACCATTTTTTCATTTCTGCATGTCGACAATTTCAGCTTCTCTCTAGTTAGAATTTGTTCCTGATGTTAATTTTCCCATGTATTATTTTTTTCATGTATCCTATATTCAACTCTCCAAGAAAAGCTATGTTTTCTCATTTTTCTCTATTTATTTTAATATTATTCTATTGTTAAAAATAAAGTGCTTCTCCTAGGGCTAATTTGGAAGGCCTGTTATTCATGTAAACTTGAAAACTCTTGCCATCCAAGATTAGGATCCTTTTTAGTTCTTAGAGTTCCTCTAAGAACCCAAGAATTACCATTATTTGCCTGTTTTTCTCACTGTTGCAGGAATATTTCTATGCCGATCATTCAGATACTACCTTTCAACATTTCTCAGTTGTGTTGTACACTTTTTTCATTTTCCTTTCTTACTTGAACTTCTTCTACCTTCCTTTTCAGATTCAGTTTCCCCCATACTTTGTAAGGTTAAATTACTCACTTTTTCTTCTTTGTTAAGAGCCAGGAATCACCGCTGTTTTCATCCAGGATATCTTTTCACTTTCCTTTTGCATTTTTCCTAAGTCCCTCACTTAAATGTATGAACAAAAACATCTTATGGAAAATTGATCATTATAGATTCAGTAACAAATGAGCACTTCTATTTTCCTAAGTATCAAAGACATACTCATATTCACCTTTCAGCAGTTACTAAGTACGTGAACCTCAAAATAACAACAAAACAAACCCTTAAATGTGTGTTAGTGGGAGGAAGGAAGAAGCATGCCAGAGAAAGAGAAACTGCTCATTTTCTGTAGTGTATCAGTTTCTCAAGCAAATTTATTGCAAATACCTTCTACTCTGTGGTTTATCTTTTTCCTATCTTCTAGTGTCAATGAAGAGATTTTAAATTTTAATAAATCATTTATTAAACTTTATGCTTCTTATGATTTAAGAAATCTTTCTGTAAGCTGCAGGCATGGAGATTTTTCTTTGTGGTTTTGCACCACTGATTGTAATTAACTTGGAGCTTGTTAATAATGAGAGTTTTATTTCATTTTTTTCCATGTCTACCAAATTCCAATAACATTTACTGAACATCTTATTCTTTTACCACTGCTCTGCTGGGCCAGCTCTGTCATAAATCAAGTGTTCCTTTGTGGGTGGGCTTGTTTCTGGACTCCATTCCATCTTATGGTTTTATCTCTGCTTCATCAATAGATAATCTTTTTGTGTTTTTTACTACAGCTTTATCGTAAGTCTTGATGTCAAGTAGAATAGGTCTTCTTTGTATTTCTATATACATTTTAGGATCAACTTGTCAAGTCATACACACACAAACACACACGCACACCCTGGTTGAGACTTTGAATGACACTAAATCTTTAGGTAAAATTTAGGGAGATTTGGCATCTTTATACTTGTGTTCCAATCTATTTATTTATGTCTTCTTTAATGTTTCTCTATTAAACATGATAATCTTATACATGTTTCACTAGGTTTATTTCTATGTAGATGGTATATTTTGATACTAGAATATCTTTTTCCTCATTGTTTTTGCTGTTATATAGAAATATAATTAATTTTTGTATATTGATTTTGAATCCAGCAACCTTGCTAAACTCTGATTCTAATGCTTTTGTAACATCTCTTATTAATTCTAAAATTATATCTGTAGATTCTTTTGAATTTTCTGCATACACAAATCATATATCATGCGGATATTGATAGAATTTTCCTCCTTTTCAATCTTCTAACTTCCATCAAGATTTCATCTTTGTCCTAAGGTGACTTATTTAAAAATGTATTTGTTAATTTCTATACATAGGGATTTTCTATGTATCTCTTTTTTTACAGATTTTTAGAATAATTTAATTTTAATCAGAATACATGCTCTGAATGACTTCAATCACTTTAAATTTGTTGAGACTTGTTTTATGACCCAGCATATTAATATCTTGTAAATGTTTCATGTGAACTTGTAAAGAATATGTATTTTGCAGTTGTTGGGTACAAATGCTTCATACAGGTTTATTAAACCATGTTTGTTAATTGTTTTGTTCAACTTTCTGCATCCTTGCTGATTTTTCTTTGCCTGATAGATTTTTGCAGTCATTGGAAAACGTAAGTTAAAATCTACTCTGTGAATTTTTCTTCTTGTGCTACTGTCATACACATTTGGACTTTTATATATTAGTGGTCAATGAAATCTTTTATTACCATGCACTGACCTTTATCTCTAGTAATGCTTTTTGCCTTGAAACAAAAATACAAAGTATAACACAATGCTTTTTATCACTTAGAATTTTTATTTTATCTTTATTGGTAAAACTCTTGATTTATTTCAACATAGATACATATATTTACTAATATATTAGTATTGTGTACATATATTAAAGGGGAAGTATATGTGTAATAAATTGGCTAATGTCTTCCTAAAACTGCTTCACTTTAGAGTTCAATTTTTCTGAATCTCTTTTAAACTTAGATTTATTGGCACCCATATTTTTCCATAAAATAATGTCTTCTGGGCCATCAAGAATGACAGCGATGCATACTTCTGTAGAGTGTGCACAATTACTGTCTTCATTTTGTAAGTTTTGATGCTGGCACTTTCTTGATCTCTCCAAAATTTCTAAGTAGAAGGTTTCAGACAAGAACCAGGACTCATATTTTTTCTACATATGGTTAAATGGTTTGTTGACTGAAACATTAAAGAGTTGTAATAGTCTCGTTATACCATCATGATTAACAACCACATCACTAATAGATGAGATTCTTATTTAACTTTTCAGGCAGATGTCCATGGAATCATTAAGAACCAGAATATATGGTAGATTCTCAGATGTCTATTCCAGAAGACTTCTAATCAGTCTTCTGTCACCACAGTCATTATCCATCCACTATTGTGGTTCACTCTTAATAATACCTTTGAAAAAGTTCTTTAAACAAATTTTTTTTATTATACTTTAAGTTCTGGGATACGTGTGCAGGTTTGTTACATAGGTATACATGTGCCATGATGGTTTGCTGCACTCATCAACCTGTCATCTATATTAGGTATTTCTCCTAATGCTATCCCTTCCCTAGCCCCCCATCCCGACAGGCCCTGGTGTGTGATATTCCCCTACCTGTGTCCATATATTCTCATTGTTCAACTCCCACTTATGAGTGAGAACATGCGGTGTTTGGTTTTCTGTTCTTGTGTTAGTTTGCTGAGAATGATGGTTTCCAGCTTCATCCATGTCCCTGCAAAGGACATGAACTCATCCTATTTTTATGGCTGCATAGTATTCCATGGTGTATATGTGCCACATTTTCTTTATCGAGTCTATCATTGGTGGGCATTTGGGTTGGTTCCAAGTCTTTGCTATTGTGAACAGTGCCACAATAAACATACGTGTGCATGTGTCTTTATAGTAGAATGATTTATAATCCTTTGGGTATATACCCAGTAATGGGATTGCTGGGTCAAGTGGTATTTCTGGTTCTAGATCCTTAAGGAATTGTCACACTGTCTTCCACAATGGTTGAACTAATTTACACTCCAACCAACAGTGTAAAAGTGTTCCTATTTCTCCACATCCTCTCCAGCATCTGTTGTTTCCTGACTTTTTAATGATTGTCATTCTAACTGGTGTGAGATGGTATCTTATTGTGGTTTTGATTTGCATCTCTCTAATGACGAGTGACGATGAGCATTTTTTCACGTTTGTTGGCTGCATAAATGTCTTCTTTTGAGGAAGTGTCTGTTCATATCTTTTGCCCACATAAAGTTCTTATTCTTAGACATTGTTTTACAGTTACACAAATTAAATATGGTGGTGACTTCGGCAATCAGCAGTTAGACATAAGATCATAGTGATATGCTGCTTTTGATACCCCAAATTCATAATTTTGGACTCCTTAAAGTTCCATTTGTATTGGCAGTATGATTTGAAGTCTTGCCAAGGAAAACCACTCCCTCATCCCTAGCATTACCTCTTTAATTAAACACATATTATCATTTTTCCTCACTTGCATCATGCTGGAAGTTAAGTGTACTCTGTTCAGTCAGCAGGATGTTTCTGATAAATTGATGTTGCACATCTTAATACTGTGCAATGCATGAATCATTCACTCCAGGGTCTTATTGTGCTGAGATTTCTTTCATCTATTATGAGGAATTTGGCAATTTCTCTTGCCACTGTTGCTTTGTGTATGACAGGCAATCTTTTTTGCACGAATTTCAGTAACAAAATATAATACAACTTTGTCTACTTGTGAGCATCTTCCTTTCTTACATCCTATAAAGCATTTTATTGGTGCTTTCCAAGAAAACTTGGAATTTAGGGTCATCTATCTAGTGACAAATGGTTGCTTCACAAATATCAATTTTGTACACTGCTGATTTGTTCCCATCCCATTCTGCATACATAATAACTATTTGTTTCAATCCTAAATTATAGTGTTATATATTGATGACATTTTAAACAGCAATTAAGATCAACATATGTTGCACCAACAGTGCACATAATTCAACTGAAGTGACAACAACATGATAGCTTTGACCCAGTTTCACATCATAGGCAATGACAACGATGTTGGGATTGCCACATGGCAACAGCAATTAAGAAGTGTTATTGATTATAATATGCATTCTATTTCAGAGATTTTAAAGATGCTAAAATGTGGAGAACAGTGTCATAGAATCTATGAACATGCTATTTATTCTTTTTGCTACTTTATGCTAAATTTCTTGGCTTTCCTTCAAATTCCCCTTCCATTGCCTTTCTACCTAATTTCCAAATGTGACTTGTCATTAAAGAGTAACTAGTTCATCTGCTCTTTTTCTTCCAAATGGTCCAAGAAGTTCCAGAGTCAGAAGTAATGGATGTGAGAAGGCCTGTTCAAAATAATCTTCTTCATACAGGCGACACGGAGCCTGAAACTTCACAGTTAGGAATTCACTTCTCTGAGTTCTTTTCCCAATGGTCCTCTTAAAAATGTAAACACATTTGGAGAGTTAATACCACATTTAACAAATTTCCTCTGTATTGTGAAGGATTTATCAGATGATGTTCTCTGACTGTAGTGACCTGGCAACTGCAGGATGAGAATGATAGGTCCCAGGTCAAATAAAGGGAAAATTTTCTAGAGGGCCTGAAACAGGAGGCATTAGTGACCAAAGGGAATATAGGATTCTGAGGAAACACATAACCAACAACTGTCCTAGCTTGGGTTTCTTCAGAAACTGACCTTGAGACAAGGATTCCAGTGCAAGTCGTTTAAGTGGGAGTTGGTCCCACCAAACACTGTTATGGGAGTGGGCAAGTGAGACGAGGAGGAGAAGGTAGCCAGTAAGGGTGTGCTGTTAGCCATTTGCTAAGATGGGCTGAGAACCCTTGAAATTGGTACGGAATATGTGACAGAGTTATCTACTCAAGGACTTTGGGAACTGGAGTATTTTCACATTAGCTCTTGTCATCTATCATTAGAGATGAAAAAAGATGGGACACTGGCAGTTGGATTTCTACTTGACTAAACTAAAATGATAAGGCCAAGAAGATGTGAACAGGACAGCCCCACATCTGCTGTACCAGCTCTTCTCCTAACCCCAATTCGAGAACTTTTTGACTTCTCATTTTTTTAACTACCTACAACCATACTTCTCTCAAATGTAGATATTTATTCTTTGTGGTATCTCTGGGATATGAAGCATTTGTCTCCATTTACAGAGTAAAATATTTTCATTCAAATTTTCGAATTAGAAATGTGCAACCTACTGTGTACTTCTGGTTGCCAACTAGCTCTCTCTCCCTTTGCGTCACAAATACTGCTGTTGAATCATTTTTATCCTTATTCCTCACCAATGTCAAACACACCGGCCTGTGTGGGTATCAAACTGACTTTCTCATAAATTAAGTAAATAAGCCCAAATGCCTTTCAAGTTCACATGATTTTAGTAATCTTTGATGAAAAAAAGACAGTTTTAAAATTATTGCTAAAATAAAATAGCAATGTCTTCAGAACTTAGACTTTTGGCCTAAATTAGTCCGTCTTTGATAGGTGTTTTAAGATATGGAACTTTGTGGCCAGGTATGGTGGCTCACGCCTGTAATTCCAGCACTTTGGGAGGCTGAGGCAGGCGGATCATGAGGTCAGGAGTTCGAGACCAGCCTGACCAACAAGGTGAAACCTTGTCTCTACTAAAAATACAAAAATTAGCTAGGCATGGTGGTGCATGACTGTAATCCCAGCTACTTAGGAGGCTGAGGCAAGAGACTTGCTTGAACCCAGGAGGCAGAGGTTGCAGTGAGCCAAGATCATGCCATTGCACTCCAGCCTGGGCGACGGAGCAAGACTCCATCTTAAAAAAAAAAAAAAAATAGAACTTTGTTTCTGACACTTGCTTAACCTGTCTATAAACTTATGTTCTTAGAGTTGAGCCATTAGGATATGATGAAGCCTAGTTCTAGGCACGGTTCTTTGATCTGGGCTCTGCACCTGGTACATAATTAAAATTACTTACCTCCTAAGTTTTTCACTAAAAATGAGTTATTAAGAATTAACATTACAATTAATACATATAATTAAAACTACTAAATACAAAGTACATAAAAAAAGGTAAAATGTATTTTTCATAAAGTTACAAGAAGGCATGGGAAGGTGGTTTTAATAAGGGAAAATTAATTTTCTCTAGTTAAAAAGTGTTTAAGGATTGTTTTAAGTTAAAAAAAGGAGAAAACTGAAGGTTTAAACAAGTGTAAAAGGTTTGAGAAAAACTAATCTTATAAAAAAATTCTATATGTGAGCAAGTTAGCTAAAATTTAAATGGACTTTTTTAGTTTTTCTATAAATTAAACATTAAAACAAAAAGCATACTGATGTAGGGCCAGAATCTAGGCCTTTGTGTTAGAATCACAGGATTTTCTTGGAGCATTGATCTACTCTTTAATAAAAAATTATAAAAATATAAAAAGTTTATGAAAATCTTACCTTACGGCTCAACTGATTAAGGTTTATTTATTCATAAGGTTTTATTAAAAATAGCTTTAGCATTAATAATATACTATACAAAGGCAAAAAAGTAGTTTCTCTCGAACAAGATTTTTGTGTAATATTAAAAAATAGTAAAATATTTTTATCTTTTGAGTAAACTACAAAAAAAAAATGGGAGAGAGAAAGATGTTGTTGGCCTCGTGCTATCTTTATTAGATTTTATTGTTTGGGAAAGTGAGTCTCCTCTCTGCCAAAGAGTAAAGGTTTCTGCTCTTTTGAAATCTTTGAATTATCATTTTGGCTAAATAAATGACTTATTTTATAGTGACTTATGATCCTATTTGTGATATGAGGTATTTAAAACCTTTCATATTTGACAATTCAAAATCAAATTCTAAATTCAGTCTTTTGTCCTAAAACTAACTTTTCAGAAGTCCAAGAGAGACATATCGATCTTACTTGATATGTTAAAGTCATATAGGAAACACTCCCAAATATGAAATGGTGTTTAACTTCCTTTGGGTTATATTTATATTAATGTGTTATTAGTATGTGTTCTAAATTTTATGAGATTCTTATGATTCTGATATGTCTATGTTATCAGTAGTAATTATAATTATTATGTAAAATTGTTGAAAGCCACAGAAATAACCAAATTTCCTTGGCAATTGTGTTTTTAACTGTGGATGTTCTAATACTTTTGTCATCCACAAACAATTGTTTCACGTTGATCCTTTCAAAATTGGTTCAAAGTCATCTCAGGATTCTGACAGGTGCTCTTTAATGCAGGTTTCTGATAACTTTGGAGACTGTGCCATTGCAATAGAGAGAAAACTTCCAGGAGAGCTGATGTGTTCATGAGAATTGCTGACCCAACATCAGGCAGAACAGAAATTAATTGCATGGACTGAACTAATAGAAAATTTAAATAATTTTATTACTTTTTTTGTTTCAAACATTACTGATTCTTTTTTTGTTTTTCAAAGTCAAGAAAACCTTTTTTTCATTTGAACTATTTACAGCTTTTAACAACTGAGTAAAGTATATTCTTGTGAGCAAAATTTGAAGCATATTCTTTCTCCAGAATTTGGAAACTATTTGTGAGTATTCTTAATTTATGGCAATAGTTATTTTCATAAGTTCAATAATAGTCTCTTTTCTTCTGTAAGAGGACACACTGAAGACACTGGCTATTTTACCAAGTCTTTGGTTGCAACGATATTTTCAGATATGAACAGATGGCTTTGAGGAATTGGGATTGATGTACCGAGCCCATAAAAGCCCTTTGGAAAAACTGGTCTTCTATCTTGTCCTTCACAGGGTTCTTGACCTGTGATAAGTAAAGTTTGTCACTTTCTGACAGGCCCAGGAACCTCACAGGACCTTAAGAATAGAGGAATTCACCCAATTCATACAACTATCTGCAGGCATAGATAAATCCTTGGCTGGGCTTGAGGCTTTTAAAAGGTCTAATTTGAGAGTCCTTATTTTTAAATAAAAGTTCCAGCAAAGCTAATTTTAAAAAGAGCCTGTATAGCAAATAATTATTATCAATGCATTTTATACAAATAATCAGACCAAGTATAATTAAACTAAAACTTACTGTGCAAATAAATTATTCCTGCTATGATGTTGTCTTTAGTAAAATTGGGGGGTTGGCAAGAGAAAAATTATGTTCCAAAAGAAACTATAGTACACTTGCTATCAGATTCTAGCCTTGTCTATTCTTTTTCAGTTTTTAATATTTGCTACAATTTAGATTGAATTCTGAATTTTTCTCCTGGCTATGTATCTCCAAAACTAATATTTTCAATTTTTTTCTCTCATGTTTCTAACTTGAAATTGCTAGAAATTAAAACTGCTTTTCTTAAAGCTTTTCAAACTGAAGCTAGGTAATTTAAACCTCAGGAGAAAATAACAGCAACTGTTATTTTAACAACCTTTGTATCTGCCTGCTCATGTTTGGACTTCTCAGAAAGTTCACTTGAACATCTGGTTTGAACTACAATCCAGAAGCATCTGGATTGCAGTGGCAATCTGAAGATGCCTCAGAGACTCTAGAAAACTGGTATAGAGACTGATTGCTCTTGACATTAACCTTTGTTTTTCTTATGTTTCTATAGAAATGCCTCTTATTAGGGATCTGATTGTCTACATAATATAGAAGCCTAACCCGTCTGCAATGCTGCCTCCTGGAATGTGACACAACTGTTTAACTGAATTGACCTCTTCTCAGGACTAATATACCGATTAAAGAAGATATGAGACAATATATTTAAATTTGCTCTTTTCTATTTATCCCAATTTGTCTTTCACTCCATTGTCTGTCTCCATTTAACAACCTCTAGACCTAAATCTCTCCAAAGCTATCAGCTTGCCTTTTAATGCGTGAAACTGTTTCAAGTTTCAAAGTGGGGACTGAAGGAAATTAAAATATTTCACTCCCAAATATATTTCTTTGATGTGTTTTAAAATGGTTGCAGCTCGGCCAGCTAACAGAAGTGGCCTTGCAAAGCTCTTTTGTGGGAAAAATTTGCATCTGTAGAGAATCTCCATTAATGCAACCACGCTCCCTCCCCTTTCCATCCCACTACCCCATCCAGGACAGAGTAAGAGTCTGAGGCCTTTAAAAATCTGAAATGAAACATTTACCATCTACTCTGAGGGAGGCTTCATTTACATAACAAGGCCACCTTTGCTAGCCAAGCTTCTTCCTTTCTCAGCCAGTCTTGCCACTAAACCTGATTTACCTAGTTGTGGCCGTGCTCTGAGTCTGTATTCTTTCTTGTGGTCTCAGGATGGTATATATACATTTCTATAACTCCTTGGGAATTGGGTCTTAATTCTTAGAGTCCCTTGTATACATGCTAAATAAATTTGTATGCCTTTTTTTCTATTTAAAAAATAGCAACACCATCACTGGCCAGTTTCTATAACACAGCACAGTCTCAGTTCAGCTTCTTATTATTTCCTTCTGTTTATTCTGAATATGTAATTTTTCTTAATGGCTTCTACTTAATCCTTTCTCACCAGAATCAAAAGGCTGTATGTCAGGCCGGGCACGGTGGCTCACGCTTGTAATCCCAGCACTTTGGGAGGCCGAGGCGGGCGGATCACGAGGTCAGGAGATTGAGACCACGGTGAAACCCCGTCTCTACTAAAAATACAAAAAAATTAGCCGGGCGTGGTGGCGGGCGCCTGTAGTCCCAGCTACTCGGAGAGGCTGAGGCAGGAGAATGGCGTGAACCCGGGAGGCGGAGCTTGCAGTGAGCCGAGATCGCGCCACTGCACTCCAGCCTGGGCGACAGAGCGAGACTCCGTCTCAAAAAAAAAAAAAAAAAAAAAAAGGCTATATGTCTACGGTGAAAAAAACAAACCCATTAAATTGAAGAAGAGCTGAACTAGTTGTCTTAAAGCTGATTAAAATAGAATGGCTAGTCTAATAGGTTTTAAAAAGCAATTGACTTTCATGATAAAAACTCTGAGTATACTAGGAATAGTGAAATTTCTCAACTTGATTGAAAAAAATCTACCAAAAAATCTATAGGTAATATACTTAAGGGTCAGAAACTAGGTGCTTTTCTGCTAAGACAAAGAACAAGGCAAGGTAGGCTGAACTCACCACTTCTATTCAGCATCATATTGCAAGTAGTAGCTTAATACAATAAGGTAAGAAAAGGAAATAAATGGTATACAAATCGGGAAGGATGTAATAAAATTTTCTTTGTTCACAGGTGAATTGTCCACGTGTGTCCATAGACACAGTGACTGTCTATATAGAAAATCCTAAAGAACAACAACAAAAAAAGCCTCCTGGAACTAATAAGCCATTAGAGTAAGGTTATAGACTGTAACATTAATACACAAAAATCAATTGCTTTCCTATTGAACAGGAACAAATCATTGGAATTTGAAATTGAAAGCACAATGCTACTTATATTAGCACAAAAAATGAAATACTTAGGTATAAATCTAACAATGTATATAT
Organism: Nomascus leucogenys; assembly: GCF_006542625.1. NCBI lineage: Eukaryota > Metazoa > Chordata > Mammalia > Primates > Hylobatidae > Nomascus > Nomascus leucogenys. The sequence continues at coordinate 91,442,909 of NC_044402.1, forward strand.
AAGATATGTAAGGAAAATGATAAGACTAATGAAAGAAATCAAAGAACTAAATAAAAGATATTTCATATTCACTTTAACAGAAATAAGCAGAATAAAGACTATATTGTCAAGATGTCAGTTATTCCCCACTTATCTATAGATTCAATAAAATTATCTACAGATTCCACTCAAAATCCTAGCAAGTTATTTTGTGGATAATGACAAACTAATTTTAAAGTTTATATGGAGAGGCTAAAGAGCCAGATAGCAATGATATTGAAAGAGAAAACAAAAGTTGAAGTGACCCTACTTAACTTTGGGACTTACTATAAACCTGTAGTAATCAAGACAGTGACAGTGTGGTACAGGTAAAAGAATGGACAGATAGATCAATAGAACAGAACAGACAGTTCTGAAATGGATCCACGTAAATGTACTTAACTGACTTTTGACAAAGGGGCAAATGCAACACAACAGAACAAAGGTAGTCTTTTCAACAAGTGGTGCTGGAATAGCTGGATATTCAGCTGGATATGCAAAAAGTGAATCTAGACACTGACCTTTCACCTCCCACAAAAAATAAGTGAAATTAACTCGAAGTGAACCACAGACTTAAATGTAAAATGCAAAACTATAAACGTCTTAGAAGATAACATAGAAAATAATCTAGATGACCTCGGATTTAGTGATGACTTTTTAGATACAACACTAAAGGCAAAATTCATGAAACAACAGATTGATTAGCAGAAAAATTGCTGCTCTGTGAAAGACACTGTTAAGAAATGAAAATGAAAGTCACAGGCTAGGAGAGAATATTTGCAAAAAACATATCTGATAATGAATTATTATCTAAAATATTTTTTAAAAAAACAAGAAAACAAACTCAATTTAAAAATAGGCCAAATACCATAATAGACATCTCACCAAAGAAGATATATAGATGAAAAATAGGCATATGAAAAGATCCTCCACATCATATGTGGTCAGGGAAATACATACTAAAATAACAATGAGATACTGCAATGCATCTAACAGAACAATCAAAATCCAGAACACTGATCACACCAAATGTTGATGAGGATGTGGAGCCACAGGAACTTTCATTTGTTGCTCATGGGAGTGAAAAATAATACAGCCATTTTCAAAAACAGTTTGGCAATTTGTTATAAAACTAAACATATTCTTGTAATATGATCCAGCAATTACACCCCTTGGTATTTATCTAAAGGAGCTGAAAACTCATTTCCACATGAAAACCTGCACAGGGATGTTTACAGCAGCTTCATTTATAATTGCTGAAATTTGAAGCAACCAAGATATCCTCAAATAGGTGAATAGATACACTGCAGTACATCTAGATGATAGAATATTATTCAGCACCAACAAGAAATGTGCTATCAAGTCAGGAAAAGATATGGATGAAATTTAGATGCATATTACCAAGTAAAAGTAGCCAACGTGAAAAGGCTACATATTGTATGATTCCAACTACATGACATTATGGAAAAGTCAAACTATGGAGACAGTAAAAAAGTCAGTGGTTGCCAGGAGTTAGAAGAAAGAGAGGGAGTGGAGGATGAATAGGTGGAGCACAGGGGATTTCTAGGGCAATGAAACTATTTCGTATAATACTATGATGCTGGATACATGATATTACACATTTGATAAAACACATAGAACATAGAGTGAGCCCTAATGTAAATTATGGGACTTTAGTTAACAATAATATAATATTGTAATAATAAAAAATTGTAACAAGTACATCACACTAATGTAAGATATAGAAGAAACTATCTGGTGAGGTGTGTGAGAAGGAGACTAAGGGAGTATATGGGAAAGTATTCTCTGTACTTTTTGCTCAGTTTTTCTGTAAACCTAAGATTGCTCTAAAAAACAAATCCTTTTTATTTTCTGAAATTGTCTTACTAAAAAGTTTCAGTTCTCATATGCCCTCCTTATGCTATTCCTCTCATCAGAAATGAATGAATTCAAATGAATGAAGTTGCTCGCCTCCTCACTCAAAGTTAGCTTTAAATTCTCTCATCATTGCAAAGGTTTTCTTGATAAAAGAAAGGTACAGTATAGACTGTTGATGGATCTAAATTAACAATGCCCTACTATTATTTATAATAATAATAATACATCTATCTTAAACTAGCTAAAAATTAGCTGCAGGTATATATAGCTTGTCTTACCTTATTTATTTATTTTTAAACTACTACTTGGTTTGTTTGTTTGAGATGGAGTCTCGCTTCTGTTGCCCAGACTAGAGTGCAGTGGCACAATCTCCGCCCACTGCAAGCTCTGCCTCCTGGGTTCACGCCATTCTCCTGCCTCAGCCTCCTGAGTAGCTGGGACTATAGGCGCCCACCACCATGCCTGGCTAATTTTTTGTATTTTTAGTAGAGACAGGGTTTTACCGTGTTAGCCAGGATGGTCTCAATCCCCTGACCTCGTGATCCACCCACCTCGGCCTCCCAAAGTGCTAGGATTACAGGCGTGAGCCACTGCACCCAGCCTTAAACTACTTCTTAAAGGCATCAAGTATGCCTTCTACAAGGTCTGAGTACATTTCCTGCAGAATGATCTATGTCTACGACGACTTAACCCTTCTAGACAATCACTCTGAAAAGCAGCTAGAGAGCCCTCTGTATAAAGCCAGAGGACCTGGGTTGGTGGCTCAGTAACCAGCTGTGTGACCTTAGGTAGGACTTAATTTTCATTGCTTTAATTGCCCAGTTGGGATAATACTACTTGTCATTCATCACAGAGTCATTGTGAGGAGCATGTCAGATAATTGAGAAAGAGTTTTGTAACTTGTAAAGCACTCTGTACATATATGGAGTTTTCTATGTTGCCTTATCAGGGTGTTAGGAGACCTTAAGGCTCATAAATTGTAAATCAATACAAACAGAAGGTAAAATCTTCCTATTAGTTTCACAGAAATGACCAAAACTGATCATAAAGCCAACAAAGTAAGACTGAATTTTTGTTCCAGGAAATAGATTTATATGAACCTAAAAGAAACTCCAGGAAAAGGAAGACTGTGTATTTGGTGGTTTTCAAAACACTAGACCTTGGGAACTTTCCTGGCATTTCTTTAGGACTAACTCCGAGTTAGCACATGCACACACACACACACACACACACTCAATGCCGCTTTGAACAAAAAATGAACTCACAAAAGGTAGCAATTAGAAATAATACTAATAATACAACGCTTTCACCTGAGCATAATTCATATAATCATTGGAAGAGAACTATTAACACTACACTTTCTTTGCACAGAAAAAGACCTGGGAAGGAACATGTCGAGCTCTCACCAATGGTTACCTTTGGAGAATGGGATTGGGAAAAGGATATTTTTGCTTTTACTTCAATTCTGTGGTATTGTTAGAATTAAAAGAAATAATTACACGTTATCTTTATTATTAAAACTAAACAAGAAGTGATAAAATACACATATATATGTATATTCCACATCAGGTCTTTGCTTGATTTATGCAGGGATTTTTGTAAAAGATGAATGCTAGCTTTGAAAATATGTCATTCAGGTGAAAAAAGAAGAAAAAAGAGTTGGAGTCCAGTCAGAAAATTATGATGACTAAAATTCAGTGCGCCTAGGGAATTCACAGCATTGTAATCAAGAGATAAATAAATTGCTGAATTCAAAATGACAAGAAGTGAATAAGGTAGATGCTTACAAACTCTACTTATCATTTATGTTTGAATATGCCAGTAATAGAACCTGCAATGTAATGAGTACCTATGTGCAGGGTGCTCTATAGGCTTTGTTTTTATCCTGACAATAACCTGCAAGGTACATATCAGGAAGCCCAGGGTTATGTCATTTGTGAAAAGTCATACAACCAGGAAGTCAAGGAAAAGAAACTTCTCAAATTTAGATGTTTCTCGTTCTATGATTGACAACTTTCCAAATCACCACTGCCTTTTAAAAAGTTGGTTTCTTCCTTATTTAACCAGATCCTGTGGGCCATAGCTGTATTTAATTTTATTTTCCCTGGAAGTTATATTTAAAATATTTTATATGATAAATCTATTCAGGGCTAACCAGCATTTGTAGAACCTCAAGATAGCTGTAATGGTTAAACAAATAAAGCAATAGAAAATAACCATGTGATTGATTATAAAATCATTAAATCAGTTTTCATGAGACAACTTAGGTCTTACCAGCCCTGGCAGTTCTACTTGCTGTTGGTAAAGGCAATATGCCATGACCTGTGGGTATCTCTGCATGATCTTACTAGGTATGCCGAGAATGCAAGGCCCTGACCATTCTTTGTTTGTGCCATTTTTTAGAGTTATTGCATAGGCAGCAAGCAACCTTGAGGGATAAGGTAATATCTCCACCCAGCCAGAGTGGGCTTACTTCCCTAGCTATAGGAGCAGTGAATTCCTCAAGTTCAGTGTTCCTCTCCTGTAATGCAACACCCTGGTGTGCAGACATCCCCATGATGGGCCCACTCTGACGGCTCCGTAGGACTTAGGGCACATAGAGAACCAATGCAAATGAACACAAGCTCTGTTACTGCTTTTGCTATGAATAATAAAATCTTTTGTCTCTGATCTAGAAGGCACATGTTTTTTTCTAGCATCCATGAAACGATAACAAGATAACTTGTTAGCTTGCAAGGAGAATAAAATCCTAGACCCTGCACAGTTCTTGATACCTGCTTGTGTTTTTACAGAGTATTTCCATTTTTAAGTCTATATCTGATTTCCTAGCTAGACTCTGCATCTTTCAAAAGCAGGAATTGGTCTGCTTTAAGACCAATCTTGAAATAGCTGTCAACTCATAGGTACCTCATAAATGCTAGTTGAATGATCAAATGAGAGGGTGAATAAACTATAATAATCCCCTCCTAACCAAAAGAAAAATATAAAAAGCATAGTAGTCAATCTCTGTGTTGGTAAAGATCTCTGTCTCTAAATCTTTTTGGAGTTTTTATTAGTTATTTTATCCCTAGTTAGCAATAAAAATATGAAACTAGAGTCTTGAGATTAGTTGGAAGCAGACAGCAGGGTATGAAATACCCCTGGAAATGGCAATTTTGCTTCTTGAAGGCTGGATGGGATCTTCCCCCTAGTTGACCAGTATCACTGGTAGTGAGGCTGCCTTAAGGAAAAACTGAATCATGAGGGTTGGCCCTTCATGGGTGTGATGTTTGCATCACTTGCTCACTGCGTGGTAAGACAGATCCTGTATGGTAAAGGGAGCTTGTCTTTCACTTATATCCTGTAGGATCATTTAGTCACTCCCCTTTACTCTGTGATAAGAACAGATATCTCATCATCATTAGAAAGTGTTTAGACAAGATTATAAGGACAAGAAAACGAAATAGTAAATGTAAATATTGGTAAAGGGGGTATGCACATATCTCTCTTGTTGATGATAAAATTATATTTCTAGAAAAAAGAGACTCATAATTCTAGAATGAATACACAAGATGACATGATTTTCTCTACATTGGCAATAACCATCTAGAGCTAGAAATAAAAAAATAAGAAATAGAAAATAGATTCAAAATAAGAAAAATAATTTTAAAAACATAGGAACGAATTTAACAAAGAAGATACAGGTCTTACATGAATGAAATTAAACTGGGGTCACACTGAAAACTTTAAAATCTGAGAAGACAAAAATTAAAAACATAAATTCTAAATGTGAGAGACTTGTTATTATAAAAATATTAATTGTCTCAAAATGAGTATGTGTATTTAATGCAATTAAAGTTAGAGTCCTAACTTTTGGAGGGTTTGAGGTTGAAGGAAAGAGCCAGCGAAGTGATCTTAAATTTCATATGTGAGAGAAAATGTCTGACAACAGCTATGACAGTCACAAAGGCTAATTTCTTACTGCTTGAAATCTGTCAGGGAATTTTCTAACTGCTCTGTTTAGTTTCATTTAATGAACTCTCAGAACTGTCTGTGATAAATGCTGTCATCCTGAGTATACAGCTAGGTGAACTGAGATAAAGAACTGTTAAGTAACTTTAAGCCTGTATTCACTTTGACTCCAGAGGGTTGACTTACTTTTAACCAATTAACCATCAAGTTCATTGTCTCCAAGCTGGAGGGAGGAGAACTTGTCTTATAATATACTGAAATACACCATAAAGTCATTGTATCCAATAGTAATGATATATAACTAGATTAGCAGAGCATAATAGAGAGTTGTGGAATAAAATATTAAATAAGAAAATTAATATATGAAAAGGTGGTTTTTCAGTTCAGTGAAAAAGTGCTTATTTTTAAAAATCTTGCTTGTATAATTATCAGTCCACAAGTAAAAGTTGGATCTTTATATAAAGAATTCCATGTAGAAGGCCAGGCGCTGTGGCTCATGCCTGTAATCACAGCAGTTTGGGAGGCCGAGGTGGGCAGATCACGAGGTCAGGAGTTAAGAGACCAGTCTAACCAACATGGTGAAACCCTGTCTCTACTAAAAATACAAAAATTAGCCAGGTATGGTGGCATGTGCCTGTAATCCCAGCTACTCAGGAGGCTGATGCAGGAAACTCACTTGAACCCGGGAGGCGGAGGTTGCAGTGAGCTGAGATCATGCCACTGCACTCCAGCCTGGGTGACAGAACAAGATTGTCTAAAAAAAAAAAGAAATTTTATTATTCACGTCTCTGCTTTCCAAATTTTATGTAATAGAAATCCCTTCATTTTAATGGTAGGAAATGGTCCATGGTGTGAATGCGCTACAGTTAAAAAAAAAAAAAGAATTATAAGTAGATTTTTAAAGATTTTAACTTTTAAAAACTCTTAGAGGTTCCAAGATGGCTGAATAGGAACAGCTCCGGTCTGCAGCTCCCAGCGTGATCAATGCAGAAGACAGTGATTTCTGCATTTCCAACGGAGGTACCTGATTCATCTCATTGGGACTGGTTGGACAGTGGGTGCAGCCCATGGAGGGTGAGCTGAAGCAGGGCGGGGCATCGCCTCACCCAGGAAGTGCAAGGGGTCGGGGGATTTCACTTTCCTAGCCAAGGGAAGCTGTGACAGACTGTACCTGGAAAATTGGGACACTCCCACCCAAATACTGCACTTTTCCAATGGTTTTAGCAACTGGCACACCAGGAGATTATATCCCACACCTGGCTCGGTGGGTCCCACACCCACAGAGCCTTGTTCACTGCTAGCACAGCAGTCTGAGATCCACCCACAAGGCAGCAGCCTGGCAGGGGAAGGAGCATCTCCCATTGCTAAGGCTTGAGAGGTAAACAAAGCGGCTGGGGAAGCTTGAACTGGACAGATCCCACAATAGCTCTACAAGGCCTGCTGCCTCTGTAGACCCCACCTCTGGGGGCAGGGCACAGATGAACAAAAGGCAGCAGAAACTTCTGCAGACTTGAACAACCCTGTCTGACAGCTCTGAAGAGAGCAGTGGTTCTCCCAGTACAGTGTTTGAGCTCTGAGAACAGACAGACTGCCTCCTCAAGTGGATCCCTGACCCCCATGTAGCCTAACTGGGAGACACCTCCCAGTAGGGGCTGACTGACACCTCATACAGGTGGGTGCCCCTCTGGGATGAAGCTTCCAGAGGAAGGATCAGGCAGCAATATTTGCTGTTCTGCAATATTTGCTGTTCTGCAGCCTCCGCTGGTGATACCCAGGCAAACAGGGTCTGGAGTGGACCTCCAGCAAACTCTAACAGACTTGCAGCTGAGGGACCTGACTGTGAGAAGGAAAACTAACAAACAGAAAGGAATAGCATCAACATCAACAAAAAGGATATCCACATCAAAACCCCATCTATAGGTCACCAGCATCAAAGATCAAAGGTAGATAAAACCACAAAGTCAGGGAGAAACAAGAGCAGAAAAGCTGAGAATTCTAAAAATCAGAGTGCCTCTTCTCCTCCAAAGGATCACAGCTCCTTGCCAGCAACAGAACAAAGCTGGATGGAGAAATGACTTTGACAAGCTGACAGAAGTAGGCTTCAGAAGGTCAGTAATAACAAACTTCTCCAAGCTAAAGGAGGATGTTCAAACCCATCGCAAGGAAGCTAAAAACCTTGAAAAAAGATTAGACGAATGGCTAACTTGAATAAAGTGTAGAGAAGACCTTAAATGATCTGATGTTGCTGAAAACCATGGCATGGGAACTACGTGAGGCATGCACAAGCTTCAATAGCCGTTTCAATCAAGTGGAAGAAAGGGTAACAGTGATTGAAGATCAAATTAATGAAATAAAGTGAGAAGAGAAGTTTAGAGAAAAAAGAGTAAAAAGAAACGAACAAAGCCTCCAAGAAATATGTGACTATGTGAAAAGACCAAATCTACATTTGATTGGTGTGCCTGAAAGTGACAGGGAGAATGGAACCAAGTTGGAAAACACTCTTCAGGATATTATCCAGAAGAACTTTCCCAACCTAGTGAGGCAGGCCTACATTAAAATTCAGGAAATACAGAGAACGCCATAAAGATACTCCTTGAGAAGACCAAATCCAAGACACATAATTATCAGATTCACCAAAGTTGAAATGAAGGAAAAAATGTTAAGAGCAGCCAGAGAGAAAGGTCGGGTTACCCACAAAGGGAAGCCCATCAGACTAACAGCAGATCTCTCAGCAGAAACTCTACAAGCCAGAAGAGAGTGGGGGCCAATACTCAACATTTCTAAAGAAAGAATTTTCAAACCAGAATTTCATATCCAGCCAAACTAAGTTTCATAAGTGAAGGAGAAATAAAATCTTTTACAGACAAGCAAACGCTGAAAGATTTTGTCACTACCAGACCTGCCTTACAAGAGCTCCTGAAGGCAGCACTAAACATGGGAGGGAACAACTGGTACCAGCCAATGCAAAAACATGCCAAATTGTAAAGACCATTGATGCTAGGAAGAAACTGCATCAACTAATGGGCAAAATAACCAGCCAGCATCATAATGACAGGATCAAACTCACACATAACAATATTAACCTTAAATGTAAATGGGCTGAATGCCCCAGTTAAAAGACACAGACTGGCAAATTGGATAAAGAGTCAAGACCCATCAGTGTGCTATATTCAGAAGACCCATCTCATGTGCAGAGACACATATAGGCTCAAAATAAAGGGATGGAGGAAGATCTACGAAGCAAATGGAAAGCAAAAAAAAAAAAAAAAAAAAAAAAAAAAGGAGGGGTTGCAATCCTAGTCTCTGCTAAAACAGACTTCAAACCAACAAAGATCAAAAGAGACAAAGAAGGCCATCACATAATGGTAAAGGGATCAATTCAACAAGAAGAGCTAACTATCCTAAACATATATGCACCCAATATAGGAGCACCCAGATTCATAAAGCAAGTCCTGAGAGACCTACAAAGAGACTTAGACTCCCACACAATAATAACTTTATTTTTAAAGTGGGAGATTTTAACACCCCACTGTCAATATTAGACAGATCAACGAGACAGAAGGTTAACAAGGATATCCAGGAACTGAACTCAGCTCTGCAACAAGCAGACCTAGTAGACATCTACAGAACTCTCCACCCCAAATCAACAGAATACACATTCTTCTCAGCACCACATCGCACTTATTCCAAAATTGACCATATAGTTGGAAGTAAAACATTCCTCAGCAAATGTAAAAGAACAGAAATCACAACAAACTATCTCTCAGACCACAGTGCAATCAAATTAGAACTCAGGATTAAGAAACTTACTCAAAACCGCACAACTACATGGAAACTGAACAACCTGCTCCTGAATGGACACTGGGTAAATAATGAAATGAATGCAGAAATAAAGATGTTCTTTGAAACCAATGAGAACAAAGACACAACATACCAGAATCTCTGGGACACATTTAAAGCAGTGTGTAGAGGGAAATTTATAGCACTAATGCTCACAAGATAAAGCAGGAAAGATCTAAAATTGATACCCTAACATCACAATTAAAAGAACTAGAGAAGCAAGAGCAAACAAATTCAAAAGCTAACAGAAGGCAAGAAATAACTAAGATCAGAGCAGAGCTGAAGGAGATAGAGATTAAAAAAAAAAAAAAAACCCTTCAAAAAATCAATGAATCCAGGAGCTGGTTTTTTGAAAAGATCAACAAAATTGATAGACCACTATCACGACGAATATAGAAGAAAAGAGAGAAGAATCAAACAAGGGCAACACAAAATTATAAAGGGGATCTCACCACCAATCCCACAGAAATACAAACTACCATCAGAGAATACTATAAACACCTCTACACAAATGAACTAGAAAATCTAGAAGAAATGGATAAATTCCTGGACACATACACCCTCCCAAGACTAAACCAGGAAGAAGTTGAATCCCTGAATAGACCAATAACAGGCTCTGAAATCAAGGAAATAATTAATAGCCTACCAACCAAAAAAAGCCCAGGACCAGACGGATTCATAGCCAAATTCTACCAGAGGTACAAAGAGGAGCTGGTAACATTTCTTCTGAAACTATTCCAATCAATAGAAAGAGAGGGAATCCCCCCTAATTCATTTTATGAGGCCAGCATCATCCTGATACCAAAACCTGGCAGAGACACAACAAAAAAAGAGAATTTTAGACCAATATTTCTGATGAACATTGATGCAAAAATCCTCAATAAACTACTGGCAAACTGAATCCAGCAGCGCATCAAAAAGCTTATCCACCATGATCAAGTCAGCTTCATCCCTGGGAGGCAAGGCTGGTTCAACACACACAAATCAATAAACATAATCCATCACATAAACAGAACCAATGGCAAAAACCACATGACTATCTCAATAGATGCAGAAAAGGCCTTTGACAAAATTCCACAGCCCTTCATGTGAAAAACTCTCAATAAACTAGGTACTGATGGAATGTATCTCAAAATAATAGGAGCTATTTATGAAAAACCCACAGCCAATATCATACTAAACAGGCAAAAACTGGAAGCATTCCCTTTGAAAACCAGCACGAGACAAGGATGCCCTCTCTCACCACTCCTATTCAACATAGTGTTGGAAGTTCTGGCCAGGGCAATCAGGCAAGAGAAAGAAATAAAGGGGATTCAATTAGGAAAAGAGGAAGTCAAATTGTCCCTGTTTGCAGATAACATGATTGTATATTTAGAAAACCCCATTGTGTCAGCACAAAATCGCCTTAAGCTGATAAGCAACTTCACAGTATACAAAATCAATGTGCAAAAATCACAAGCATTCCTGTACACCAATAACAGACAAACAGAGAGCCAAATCATGAGTGAACTCCCATTCCCAATTGCTACAAAGAGAATAAAATATCTAGGAATCCAACTTATGATGGATGTGAAGGACCTCTTCAAGGAAAAATACAAACCACTGCTCAATGAAATAAAAGAGAACACAAACAAATGGAAGAACATTCCATGCTCATGGACAGGAAGAATCAATATCATGAAAATGGCCATACTGCTCAAGGTAATTTATAGATTCAATGCCATCCCCATCAAACTACCAATGACTTTTTTCAGAGAATTGGAAAAAACCACTTTAAAGTTCTTATGGAACCAAAAAAGAGCCCGCATTGCCAAGTCAATCCTAAGCAAAAAGAACAAAGCTGGAGGCATCACACTACCTGACTTCAAACTATACTACAAGGCTACAGTAACCAAAACAGCATGGTAGTAGTACCAAAACAGAAAGATAGACAAATGGAACAGAACAGAGGCCTCAGAAATAACACCACACATCTACAACCATCTGATCTTTGACAAACCTCACAAAAACAACAAATGGGGAAAGGATTCCCTATTTAATAAATGGTGCTGGGAAAGCTGGCTAGCCATATGTAGAAAGCTGAAACTGGATCCCTTCCTTACACCTTACATAAAAATTAATTCAAGATGGATTGAAGACTTAAATGTTAGACCTAAAACCATAAAAACCCTAGAAGAAAACCTAGGCAATACCATTTAGGATATAGGCATGAGCAAGTACTTCATGACTAAAACACCAAAAGCAATGGCAACAAAAGCCAAAATAGACAAATGGGATCTAATTAAACTAAAGGCTTCAGCACAGCAAAAGACACTACCATCAGAGTGAACAAGCAACCTATAGAATGGGAGAAAAGTTTTGCAATCTACCCATCTGACAAAGGGCTAATATCCAGAATCTACAAAGAACTTAAACAAATTTACAAGAAAAAAAAACCAACCAACCCCATCAAAAAGTGGGCAAAGGATATGAACAGATACTTCTCAAAAGAAGACATTTATGCAGCCAACAGACACACGAAAAAATGCTCATCATCACTAGTCATCAGAGAAATCCAAATCAAAACCACAATGAGATACCATCTCACGCCAGTTAGAATTGCGATCATTAAAAAGTCAGGAAACAACAGATGCTGGAGAGGATGTGGAGAAATAGGAACGCTTTTACACTGTTGGTGGGAATGTAAACTAGTTCAACCATTGTGGAAGACAGTGTGGCGATTCCTCAAGGATCTAGAACTAGAAATACCATTTGACCCAGTGATCCCATTACTGGGTATATACCTAAAGGATTATAAATCATGCTACTATAAAGACACATGCACACGTATGTTTATTGTGGCACTATTCACAATAGCAAAAACTTGGAACCAACCCAAATGTCCATCAATGATAGACTGGAGTAAGAAAATGTGGCATATATATATATACCATGGAGTACTATGCAGCCATAAAAAAGGATGAGTTCATGTACTTTGCAGGGACATGGATGAAGCTGGAAACCCTCATTCTGAGCAAACTATCACAAGGACAGAAAACCAAACACCACATGTTCTCATAGGTGGGAACTGAACAATGAGAACACTTGGACACAGGGCTGGGAACATCACACATGGGGGCCGGTCTTGGGGTGGGGGCCAGGGGGAGGGATAGCATTAGGAGAAATACCTAATGTAAATGACGAGTTAATGGGTGCAGCAAGCCAACATGGCACATGTATACCTATGTAACAAACCTGCACGTTGTGCACATGTACCCTAGAACTTAAAGTATAATTTAAAAATAAAATCTTAGAATAGAATTTAGGAGAACAAAACATCTAAGAGTCGAGGAGATCTTTTAAGCCAGGATAGAATCCCTAGAAACTATACAAAAAAGATGCACTTTCACTACATTTAAATATTTTTGTGTGGAAAAAGATGTCATAAAGCCTAAAGACATATGATAGATTAGGAGAACATTAGTAATTCATAAGAAAGAATTATTAATATATAAAATATTCTTTTAAGTAATATTTTTAATGTAGATAACAGCCCTTTGAAATTGATTTAAAATGCCTGATAGAAGGAAGTGAATGGGAAATTCACAAAAGAATACATCCAAATGGCCAATAAATGTGGGAAAGGATGCCCCACCTCCCAAATAGTTAGGAAAAAAACAAATTTAAAATAGAGAGAGAGTATTTCCCAAAAAGTCAGGTTGACAAAAACAAAAAAAATGATAATATCTATTGTTAATGAAGATATGGGGATGAGGGTCCTCATACACTTTGCTGATGGAAATGTGAATTTTACAACCTATTAGGAAAGAAATCTCAAAATATCAGAATTTGAAATGCTTATATTTTGACTAGCAAGTCCACGTCTAGGAATCCATCCAATAAAAATAAAAGCGCTGGCCCATAATAATATATGTACAAGATTGTTTGTTTCAATACTGTTTATAGTGGAGAACCAGAAGTAAAGTAATTTCTCATCTAACAGGGATGGTTCAATAAACTGTAACACATTTCCTACCATTAAAATGGAGGGATTTCTGTTATGTAAAATTTGGAAAGCAGAGACATGAATAATAAAATTTCATTTTTGTAAATGACAAAATATTTCATCATTTACAAAATTTCATAAACAACACACATGTACACATTATATTTTTAAAAATATACACAAATTATATCTTTTCCTTTTTTTCCATTTTTATTTAATTAGGTAAACATAGATACACATATGGAAAGGTTTACACTTGACTGTTAATATGGATGTCTTTGAAGGTAGTTGTGTGGATGGAGGTAAGGAAAAAAGAAGTGGGATAAAAAGGAGTTTGTAATTAAAAAGGTACATGTATATTATGATCTACTTTATGGAAAATTACATAAGTGTGTATGCAGTAAAAGTATGAAAAGATGGTGACCAAAATGTTAATAGTGGTTATCTTATTTCAGTGGAATTTCAGGGGATTTTTTTCTTTCTTCTTAGACTTTTCATTATCATTTGACTTTTTACAAAGATTTGCATTATTTAAGCAATCAGAAAGAAATTATAAAGCTATTTTCATCATAACAAAAATTCCATTGGTAAAAAATTTTTAATTAATTTACATAATGTGCAAAAATTAGAAAATTAGAACTCCTAAAGCAAGAAGTGGAAAAATTATTCCAATCTGAAGAAATAAAACCATTCTCTGATGACTGCTGACATTTACAAAGCAACCCTCAAAGTGTCCCTGTATATTTTCCATGGAACAAAAATCTGAAGTCTATTTGAACTATGTGGTGGAAGTATTAATACCGTCCAACTACTGAGAGAAATGGAAACTGAAGGGATTGCTAATAACTCGTAAATAATAGGTTAGCGCCTAAATGACCTGTAAGTCAACTGTGTGCCATGAGGATGGCCCAGAACCACTTCCAAAACTGTGAATCCTGGATTTGACTTGCAGGTACACAGAGTCATACCGCAAAGTAGTCTTTGGGCTGGTCTGAAATGCAAATCACTAACGTGTTTATATTTAAAATGACCTTTTCTTTCAGGGCCATTCTGGAAAAGATGCTAACACCTATAGGTGAGATTTGTTCCCCAAGCATCAGAGCCTTTTCTGCTTACTGGTTTTGGCTTCCATGACTATTTCTACGTCCAGCTTCCATCAAAATGTATTTGTCTCATCCCCTCAGTACTTTGCTCATTTGGAGCTAATTAGTCGGGTATATCGACCTCTTTCTCCTATCATCTTGGATAAAAATCATATTTATATATTTGATTATATAAATATGTAAATTTTCATATTCACACATAAATTTTTATATTCATATTATATAAAATATATGTGACTTTATATATTTTATAACCTCTGGGCTGATAATGGACTTGACACCCTGAATCAGCAGCATGTCAACAGGCCTTTGTGGTGACATGGTTTACCCAGAAAAATGGACTGGAAAGTCCTCAGGACTGGAGGTCCGAAGTCAAGGGTTTTAGACCATGTACTGTCATTAACTATGACATTTTTTTAAGCCACTTTTACCTCTTTTAGCCTTGACTTCCACTCCTATCAAATCTCTACCCTGCCTTTTTCTCCTAAGGGGTGAGAAACAAGTGGGATGTTCTTAAGATCATAATCATTAAATAAAGGTCAATTATATTTTTCTCTGATTGCGGAAGTAAAAATGTTCTTTGCAGAAAAAATTTTAAATGCAAAATCACTAAGATTGATAAAAATAACTAAGAAAAAATCACCCATAATCACAAGATCTGGAGATAACTGATGTTAACATTTTTATATGGACCCATTTGGTTTATTATCTCTGTGTGCATTTTTATAAACACTTATGTACACTTTAAAAATAAAATTCAGAGCATACTTGATGTATCATTATGTATCTGCTTTTTCATTTAATTGGTAATTAATACTTCAATGTCATTAAAATTTGTTCAACAACACTATTTTATTTTATTTTGTTTAAAAGGAATAAAAGAACAGCCACTCCATAAGCCAACAATATTTTAGCCCTAGCCTAATTTAATAAATTATCCACTGTTGATGTTTAGATTACTTATAATTTTTTTGCCATCGAAATGCAATGACATATTCTTGGTTAAACCAACCTCATTAAATTAGAGCATTTACATCTCATTCATTTATGGTTTTCATATTTGATGTCAGAAAACTGAGAAATGTGTTAAAGTGTCCTACTACTGGTCATTTCTTTTTGTATTCATAATTTTTACTTGATATGTTGAGTTAATATTACTTGGTACATACTGACCCATGAGTGTTCACTTGAAATTGTCACTTTATAGTATTACAATATTTGTTCTGGTTATTGCTTTTGGGCTGGAATTTGACATTATCTAACAACCTCATAGTTATGAGCATTAACTGAGATATGACATGTCCTTAGGACTAAATTAATGTCAGCTATTGTATCTCATTTCTATTTTATTATTATGTCATTATTACATAACATATAGTGACCATATTTTCTTTTTGTCTTCATTAGTTTGATATATCTTTGCCCAACCTTTTTTTTTTTTTTGAACTCTTCTAATACCTCATTTTAGGTGGTTAGTTAGGTGGTTAATTAGGTGGTTGAATTCTGTTTTAATTTTAACCCATTTATGCCTGAGGTTGCAATTTTTTGAATTTTGGCAATCAGACATTGGCGATGACCTTTAGCAGCAGGATATAAATAACTCCCACATGCCTACAGTTCCAATAATGGAACACTAGGCATAAATGGGCTGTGTAAGAATTTTCTTATTTTTAACAAGAGCACTAATCCACTCACGTGCATTGCTATATTTAATTTAGTTTTACTTTGTCGTTTTTTATTATTATTTTCTTTGCTTGTCCTTTGCTATATAGTCTATTCCTCTTTTGCTCTTCTCTACTATTTTCGAAGGTATTTATATAGTTGTTCATGCTTATAGCAATTACCATTGAATTTATCAAAAGTATTTTTGCACCCAGTGGTTCACAACCTTGTTTTTATCACAACCACCAGGTAGATAACCTCACATTCACTACAAGCTCCTCCCACTGTGGGCTACTGAGCTCTGCTTTATGCACAATTCCCACTTGCACTATCTCCAATTTCACCATTTTCACTTGCACCAATCACAATCCACAATGAATGCATGAAACTGCCATTGAAACCTAATTTTTGTTGTCTGGAGTAAAAGTTAAGCTTTTGAAATTTCCATGTCAAGATAAGGACTTTAACATACTTTAATTGAATCTCTCAAGTCGACAGTGACAGGCTTTCTTTGTTAACTCAGGAAAGTCTTCTAAAATATTCTTTCAGTTGTCATTTTTGTTCCTTCCATTTGCTTTTGTCTCCAACAATTATCTGTGTGTTGGCGCTTCTGTATCTCATTTCCATATACTATTTTCTTTCATATCACTACATGATGTGCTTTAACTGTGACATCCATGTATCATCCATGTTCCATGGTATCAACTATGCCCAACATGGATTTAATTCTACTCCTGTTTCTTTCTTTCTCACCATAGAATCCTTTCCTATCCTAGTCACAACCTCTCTCTTTTCATATCATTCTTTACAATTTTTCATTTTAACCCATTTTCTCCTTTAAGGTTTCTGCTCCTATTTTAAACACACGGTTTCCTGGAAAGCCTTCATAAGATGGAGTAGATCATTTTCAAAAGTATGTTGGTTCTTCTCATTTTTAAGATATGTTTGCCAGTCTCTTGTTATGTGGAATTTTTTTAGGTCCCAGGCATGTGTCTTTAAGCAATGTTTCGTTGGAGTAACGTGGGGTTGACTTCCTGACTTAGTTTTACTTGCCTGATATTGACATAGATTTCACTCATGTTCTGGCACTTAAATTCCCAGTAATCTTAGGCTTTAATGCTGTGTGTGTTTGCCTTTTTGTCTTCTTATGTATTATATCTAAAAGTCTGGAGAAATTTTTATATCCAATTATAAACCTGAAGTCCTTACTACCAAAGTCAAGAGCATGAATTCCAGGCACTGTGGCAGAAAAAGGATATCTTCAGGGAGCTAAATCTCTTATCAGAATCCATAAAAGCAAAATTTAAAAGTCCAAATTCTCTTAATCATAGAGTTGGTCCTATTTCAAGGTGAAGCATAATTTAATTTTTAAAAAATGGTAGTCATTATTATGGTTACCAAGAAAAACAAATTAGATTTTAATATATGGTGTCCTCTTCATTCTTATGAGAATTAAATAAAAAGAATATACAAGTATTTTCCCTATTTCAACATACAACACAGTTTGTGGTTTTCTACATTTCCCTTTTTCATATTATTTTAATTCTTTGACTTTTAAAAAGTCTCATTGAGCTACTAATATCTTTAATGTCTATTATTCTCTATTTTAACTTGAAGGAAATTGCTCAGACAATGGGACATCTACAGTTTTTTCCCTAGCTTATCTACATTTATCATCACCCTGGTCTTTAAAAATAGATGTAGCTTCATTTGCACATTTCTGATGAGCAACCAAGGTTTGAGACTATGAGTAATAGGTTGCTAAGTTTTCTAGGTATCAAGGCCTTTGTGATAGCTTTTTGATGTAAAATACTAAAGAAATAACCATATAATCCCCATTTTGTGAAAAAATATATCTATTCATCTCTAATACATTTAAAAAGACAAGAAAAAATATACTAAAGTATCAACAGTGGTTGCAAATCTGGATGATAGAATTATGGATAATTTTTTTTCTTTTTGTCCTTCTTCATTTTCCAAATTTCTTATAATTAATTTGCATTACTCATATAATTTTTAAAAACACTCTTTTTTAACTGAACAAAGCTTTGATAATAAAGAAGTTAAACTAATGAATTAGTTTTTCCCATGTTTAGTTCTCACTAACATTTATTTTCTAGAAGATGAGGTAATATTGTAGATAAAAAGTTTTAGAATCAGTGTTCATTTTTTGTTCAATTACCAAAAAGATTAAATTCACAATAGGCATATGTGAAGAAGATTTTGCCATACAGACTCACACTGTGTTTTTAAATTTGAAGATTTAATAGACCAGAAAACTGCCATAGAAGTCTTTGAAGCTGAAATAAAATTGTCAACTTTTGATTTTGCTAAATAAGTATACATTAAATAAAGCTCCACAACCACCATACACATCATCATCATTTTATAAAACATAAAACACTCCTCCCCATATGATTTGAAAGGATATGTATTGTCAAATAATAAAGAATGATCCTTTAAAGGGAATTTTGACTTTGCAAAAATTCTCTCTATTACTCTTTTATTTTGCTGCCAACTGGTAAAAACTTTATTAAGGATGGGTCCTGACTGGAGTTTGAGACCTTCTGGACTAAGACTGAGACCACCTGGTGCTTGAGCAGAAAAAAGTCCCAATGGCCCATCTTATCTGGCCCCACAGAGACAGGGTAACTGTTGGAATAGGGGCAGCTGTTTAAAAAGGAAAGGTATAATTAGACTTGGCATTATTTTCAGGGAGAAGGCCTGTTATACCCAAGGCTTTTTAGATTCATCACAGGTTCTGTGGATAAAATTATAAAATAAAAGACATATTTAAATCCCCATATAAATATAACAGATCATGGGAAAATAGTTTTCAAAGTCTAACACTGTGATAGATAACTAGCTGGAATCCAACTCTTCTCACCCCTTGTACCACTACCCTCCTTTGTAGCCTGGCTTATCACCATCTTCCTCATTCCCTGCTTTTGCCCTCGCTCACCAGAAGGTTACTCTCGACATGGCAGCCAGGGTGATCCTGTTGAAATCCAAGATGAATCATGCCATTCCTCTACCCAAAACCTTCCAAAGGCTTCTCATTTCAAAATAAAAGCCAAAGCCTTTACATTGTTCTACCCACACCAAATTCATGAAGGGATGACACATACAGTATGCAACGTATGCATGTTTGCCTATTCTTTTTAAAAAGGTGGCTTTACAGCTATAGACTCCTCTCTCCTGATTGATTACGAGTACATCAGATTATTTTAAACAGTATTGTCTTTTACATTATATTGTCTTTCAGATTACTCAAACCCATATCCACTGTATAAAATACATAAAACACAGCAAAAGCATAAGTAGAAAAATAAAAAGCCAGTCTTCATTTTACCCACTAAAGCATTGGTAACATTTTAATATATTTCCTTCCAGTTTTAAAATTTTGAAATCAGGATAAAGTTTGTATTCCGTAGTTTTCACTTAAGGTATTTCCACATCATTAGTCTTCAAAAACACAATGTTGAATAAATGCATGGTACTGAATTATCTGGCTTGGTCAAATGACCCCATGAAGTCATTTCTCTGACATGGACAGTTAGGTAGTTCCTGATTTCTAAGTATAGTATTTAATTATCCTCGCCGATGGATATGAACAGAAAATAAATAACCCCAAGTTCTGGAGCGTGTTGGCATCAGCACGGGGGCCTTGTGGAGGATCTGAGATTGTGGGTGCCTCACTGGGATTTGCTGTGAAGACGACAGGGGAAAGAGCAGGGGCTGAAGAGGGACCTTGTGGTGGCTTTTCTGTTACTAGGGAATTTTGGTCAGGTCATTACCGCCTCAGCTGAATCATCAGTAATATTAAGAGTTGAATTAAATGTCATTAGAATTCCTTCTTTCTTTATTTTCCTGTTCTGTTGTCAGCCTATCTCATGCTAAAAATAGCCATCCATCAGAATACAGATGTTACAAAAGAAACTGTAACCCTTGGGATCTCATTTGTGCTTTTGTGGCTTTTTTGGCAAATAAATCACTAGGTACTTGGAACTTTTCGAACCTGGCAGAAGACAAATCAAAACACATGCCTAATTCTGTTTAAGTTGTAGTGTCTGCGTAAAAAAAAAAAAAAATTAGGCCGGGCACGGTGGCTCATGCCTGTAATTCCAGCACTTTGGAATGCTGAGGCGAGTAGATCACCGGAGGTAAAGAGTTCGAGTCTGGCCAACATGGTGAAATCCCGTCTCTAATAAAAATACAAAAAATTAGCCGGGCATGGTGGCACATGCCTGTAGTCCCAGCTACTTGGGAGGCTGAGGCAGGAGAATCACTTGAACCTGGGAGGCGGAGGTTGCAGATGGCACCACTGCACTCCAGCCTGGGCGACAGAGTGAGACTCCATCTCAAAAATAAAATAAAATGTACTCAATTTGAATAGCTCTCTGGGGAAAAATGTGCATGAGTCAATAAATCATTTTAGAAAAAGTGAACATACAGCCTTCAGGGACAGAGGAAGACTGCACAACCCTGTAAGAGTGAGACCTATTAGAATTAGGGCAGATCCTGTTGTCAGGAATCTTATAGTATGTGGAAAAAACCTGTTTTCATAAGGTAATATTTCTGTAATACTCTAGGTGAGAAGGATACTGTAAAGTAAATTGAGCAAGAATGTTGCTATCTGGGGAGGTGAGATATTGTATGTTTGGTGATACATTTGGATTGTCAGTCAAGTGATATTTGGACTTGATAGACACATGTATGAAATTCAAGTACTCTACACATTAATGTCAGCAGTAGAAACGTATGGTTGCATGAAATGAAATATAGATGTTTCTTATACAGTGTCCAGTGAGATTAGTAAGATGAAAAATGGTTAAAAGCTTCAGGGTTTGAGCTGTCTTGTTTTGTGAGGTCTTTCGTATGATAGTAGTCATTTTATCCCCAGGGTCAAACCTAGCATGCTGACCTCAATATGTACTCGAAGCACGTTTACTGACTGAAATCCAGAGTCCATCTTTATTTCTTCCTTACAATTTTCCTGCCTGTTAACAATCTTAAAGAAAAATATTTATAAAATAACATTTATTGAGCACTTTCTGAGTGTCAGGCACCACACTAAACTCTTAATTGAATTGTCATTTGGTCCCCACAACGGCCCTATAGTCATGGGCATAATACTATTACTATCCCCATTTTACACAGAAGATAAAGAGAGCAAGGTGCAGGGGTGGCTGGGGTTATGTAACTTGCCCAAAATCATGTTGCTAATAAATCTGAGGCAGGGTTTTAACCCCAGGTATCTGATCTGTAGACCCACGTACAGTTAAACATTATGCTATTACCCTTAAATTCTGTGTCCATCTTTTGGTTTTGATATAGTGTTTTGTTCGTAGGGTTAGCAAATATGGTGTCAGTTTACAGGCCAAGTGAAAACATTCAGGACATAATTTATTTTTTCAACCCAGATTACTACCATACCTTCCTGATGTCCTAACGTATGGTCACAGGAAGAGAATCTCGATGACAGCTTTAGTTTTTCAGCAAGTATTTATTATATGAAGAAGTCCCAACATTTCTACAGGATGAAGGGCCCGAAGTTTCTATAGAACATTTCTTTCATTGATGCCCATATTTTACAAAATGGAGTAATTTTCATGATCTCTGAAAACTATTATTATAATCCTTGAAGCACACCAAGGATGAAATAAAGACATTATCCATTGTTGGCCGGGTGCGGTGGCTCACGCCTGTAATCCCAGCACTTTGGGAGGCCTAGGCGGGTGGATCACCTGAGGTCAGGAGTTCAAGACCAGCCAGGTCAACATGGCGAAACCCCATCTCTTCTAAAAATAGAAAAATTTGCCAGACATGGTAGCAGGCATCTGTAATCCCAGCTACTTGGGATGCTGAGACAGGAGAATCTGTTGAACCCGGGAGGTAGAGGTTACAGTGAGCTGAGATTTCGCCACTACGCTCCAGCCTGGGTGACAGATTGAAACTCTATCTCAAAAAAAAAAAAAAAAAAAAAAAAAAAGACATTATCATTGTTTACCTTACAGAGAAGTAACAGAAAATAAGAGAACTTAGTGAGAAAAAAGTAAACATTGTAACTATAAACTTAATGATAGTGATAGTCTTGTTCATTAAAGATGAACATCCTTTTGAAAACAGATTCTTTCACTTGCACATATGGTGCAATGAGAAACAGATTCAGAAACTGACTTTGAAGTGTTCAGGACAAATAAGTCAAACACGAAATGAAGAGGAGGTGGTGGTGGGGGAAGAAGAAAAGGGACAGGTGAAACATTGCTTATTTCACTTCAGCACTTCAATGCAAGTTATACAGAGCTTAAAAGCAAATGGATTTTTCTTACTTAGAAAAGGAAACCTTTTGGTCAACATCAGCAAAACGGCGATGAATAGGTTAAAAGGAGAAAACAAGTGCGTGCTCTGGGACCGTGATTCTGTGGTTGGGCCTGACAGATTTAAACCAGCTAAAAGGTCACAGCCAAAATAAGTGCTATTCACTAATGGAAACCCCCCTAAATTTCTAAAACACTGTGTACATGCCCTGCAAAATTTGATAAAGATTCACTAACAAAATAGTTTTTCTTAATTGAATTTTCCATGTCTACTACACTTTCTGAAAAATAAAACTGTTTGTGTGACAAACCTTTTTTCCACTTGGCAAAAACAGAAGGCTCTTGGTTTCTACTGGAAAAATTACAAATTATTAGCTTTATTTACTTTCCTATTTATCAAAGGCACTTGCCAACTAGCTGAATTGTTCACACACCTGTAAGGATTAGCAATGCACTAGTAAGTGTGTCTGCTACTGAGAAGAGAAGCATTTTAGATGTTTGTTGAGTGCTTTCACTGATTTCTTGTGGGTCACACAGCATTACTAGGAGGCAGGGGGAATTATCTCCATTTCTACAAGCGAAAAACAGAGGCCAAAAGGAAATTCTATTCATTTTGATGAAAAATCTCTCAACTTTTCAAAGAAACTTATAAAATATAATGACAGATTTTTGTTTGTTTGTTTGTTTTTTAAAGACAAGGCCAGCGGGGGAGCCAGAGTGATGAGTTCCATTTGTATAGCTAAGAAGAGAATGTCTCCTTCAGGCATTCACTCAGCAAATATCTACTGAACACCTACTATATCCAAGGCTCTGTGTTTGGTTTGTCTATTCCCACTCTTATCTCATGTAATCTCCCTTCAAATAATTCAGAAACATAGATGCTATGAATTCACCAGTTCACACAGGGGAAAATGGAGGATTTGTGAAATGAGGTGGCTTTGTTGGGGTCATACGCCTTGTTAAAGGCTGACCTGGAACTCAAACCAGGTCAAAGCCCCTCCAGAAGGCTTTCAATAGCGTAGGGAGAAGTTTAAATATTTTAATGATCCTTCTTTAATGTTTTAGCTTGCATTAGATTTCTCTGATTCCAGTGGTACTTAGAATGTTTTCATTCTATTATTTCCCATGTCTATCCCTCAAAATGAATCCCACTGTTGGTTTTATATGATCATTTTTTAACTCAACATGGTCAATTTTGTAAGCACTTCAAGTCTCCAAGGGTCCCATGATGGGGCTCCCTGGCAACTGCTTTGGGCAACTCACAACTGCAGGGTCCTTGGTTTACTAATTACCTCCTTTGAGGGAATATCAACGCTCTAGCTAGTCTAAACAGTCCCTTAAGGCTGTTAGGTTTCCCAGGGGCCCCCATTCATTGAGAAAGGCCACAATATGCAAACTCCTGGTTTCCAATATGAGTTGTCACCTCCCACCTAGGATCCAACCACTGCACCTTCCACGGGGCCCTGCATCAGATGCTGGCTGCACAGCAGCCTCAACCACTTGAGGAAACACTACTTGATGTCCCTATGGAAACATGACCACAAAACCATTCCTCAGTCTGCACAAACATAGATTTGTGTTGATGCCAGTGCTAGGAAGAAAAGGTCTTCTTCAGGACTTTATTCAACAATATTCAGGTTTCAGCTATGTGTCTGGTTCTGTGATCGGTGAAAGTTCCCAGGGAGGCTAAAGTCTTCAAAATAAGGGACATGGGAGGAGCTAGCACTGGGGAATAACATTTATAAATGCCTTCTATATGCCCTGTGCTCACATATATCATCTCATTCAAAGCCTACTGTAGCCCTTCAAGATAGCTATTGTTCCTATTTTACGGGCAGGGAAATGGGCTGAGGGAAGCCAGACTCTAGCCTATCTGACATCCACAGGTATCTCTAATACACCATTCGGAGCTGGGTGTCATATTAATTCCAATCTGAAAGTCTGAAAAAGACTTTTCTTTTGTCTTTCTTTAAAGTGCTTTTTGTTTCGTGGTATACATGTATCCAAGGTGGGGAATTTATTGGCCACTTATAACTGTATTGCCAAGGAGAAAATGCATGAATTTCAGTTGATACAACTGAAGTACTGTATCACTGAGTTTCTAAAATTTATAGCACTACATTGAATTATATTTTATTTTTAAATTTTTTTTTTTTGAGACCAAGTCTCCCTTTGTCATCCAGGCTGGAGTGCAGTGGCACAGTCTCGGCTCACTGTCATCTCTGCCTCCTGGGTTCAAGCGATTCCCCTGCCTCAGCCTCCTGAGTTGCTGGGATTACAGGTGGGTGCCACCAGGCCCAGCGAATTTTTTTGTATTTTTAGTAGAGACGAGGTTTCACCATGTTGCCCAGGCTGGTCTTGAACTCCTGAGCTCAGGCGATCCACTTGCTTTGGCCTCCCAAAGTGCTAGGATTACAGGCGTGAGCCACCACGGCCAGTGAATTATATTTTAAATATAAAATTTCAAATGTAGAATATTACATATAAAAAGCAAAAATACAGATTTTATATGCATGCATGCAAGAGTCAGGTTTCAAAATTAATTTAAGACGG
The DNA here is from genome assembly GCF_006542625.1 of Nomascus leucogenys. Taxonomy (NCBI): domain Eukaryota; kingdom Metazoa; phylum Chordata; class Mammalia; order Primates; family Hylobatidae; genus Nomascus; species Nomascus leucogenys. The sequence continues at coordinate 91,468,219 of NC_044402.1, forward strand.
GAGTGATGTCATATCTGGGGGACAATGCCTTATCCTTTTCCTCTCTTCTGCTTAACTTCTTATCCCATTCTTTTTCAATTTAGAGATATAGTTAACATTTTAGGAAGACACACATAGCAAGTTTTAAAGTAAATATAAATTAAGAAGCAGAATATTAACAATTTAAGAATATAATTTGCTTTTTCAGTTCTTGAATATTTCGGAGTATAACTTTTTTTCAAATGATCATAAACAAACAAGCTGTAGTATATCCTTACAATGGAACACTACTCAGTAATAAAAAGAAATGAACACTTGATTCATGCAAAAATGTGGATGAATCTTGAAATAATTATGCAGAGTGAAAGAAGCCAGTTAAAAAGAAGTGCATGGGGCCGAGTGTGATGGCTCATGCCTGTAATCCCAACACTTTGGGAGGCTGAGGCATGAAGATCTTTTGAAGCTAGGAGTTAGAAACCAGCCTGGGCAACATAGTAAGACCCCATCTCTACGAAAATTAAAAATAAATAGAAAATTAGCCAGGAATGGTGGTGCTTGCCTGTAGTGCCAGCTCTCAAGAGGCTGAATGGGAGGAGTGCTTGAACCCAGGAGTTTGAGGCTGCAGTGAGCTCTGATTGCATTACTGCATTCAAGCCTGAGCAAGAGAGAAAGACCCTATCTGTTAGAAAAAAAGAAAGGAGTGCATACTGTATGATTCTAATTAGATTGAACTCTAGAAAATGCACCCTAATCTATAGTGAACAATAGCAGATCAATGGCTGCCTGGGGCTGGCAGACAGAGCACGGAGAGGTAGGAGGGAGGGATTAGGAAGGCACATGAGGAAACTTTCAAGGGTGCTGGATATTTTTATTATCTTGATTGTGATAATGGTTTCATGGGTGTATACTGATGTCAAAACTTGTCAGATTGTACACTTTAAATATGTATTTATTGTATGTCATTATACCTCTGTAAGGTTGTTAGAAATTATCATAAACTACATGTTTTTGGAGAAATATAAAGACAAAATTTGGAGAAATTACCTACATGTATGTAATATTTGGGGCATAGACTCTGGATTCAAAAAAAACCAAATCATATCCAAATTCTCTTATTTCCTAACTATGTGACCTTGGGCAACAGTGTGACCTTTCCAAGCCTCAGTTCCCTCATCTGTAAAATGGGGGAAATAACATTACATACCTGCCAGGATTGTTGTGAGAATATAATGAGGTAATGAAAGTAGCACTGTGTACCAGTGTATCTAGTAGTAAATGGTCATCATTGTTCTAAGCTGCATATATGGAAATGGATGAATACATATGGGTATATGTATGCATATATATTTTTTACTAAAACATGTTCTGTGGCACAATCTATATGTAGTATAGGATAGTGATGAAACCAAAAGAAGCAATGAATCAATCTAAGAAAAAGGAAGCTACTGTTATTACTTTCCCAAGTATGATCTCATTTTTGACAACTTTGTGAGGTGTTATTATTACTCCATTTCTGCAGTGAGGAACACTGAAGCCTAGGGAGGGGAAGGTCGCCCAGTTACAAATTGTGGATGTGGAAGCAGAACAATGACGCTCTGTCTTCAAGTCTAGAGCTCTTTGCACAAACTATAGAAGGAAAATTCAGGATAATTTCTTGAAAGCAATAATTATTCTGTGACTCAGAATTAAACATATAATATTCAGTCCTATAATAGAGCAAATATATTAAGAAAAAGAAGCCCTGCACTGTACTACCGGTTCACTCTGCTCCCTAGCAGGAAGGGCATTCCCATAGCTCTCTGCTGTTCTTGCCCATCTGGGAATACTCACATGAGCAGGACAAGTGGACCCATCAGTTTTGCTGGTCTAAGCTCCCCATGTCTCATTGCTTTCCTGCCTCTGTGTCTTTGCCTACAGGGTGTTGCCCACTTGTAACACCTGCTCACACCTTTGCTTATGAAGATCCTGTCCATAAAATTACAGCCAGTGCTGGCAGACATTACTGGTGCCACTCATTCATTTGTTCCACAAATTTGTACTGAACAGCAATTATTGCCAGGCACTGATCTGACTGCTGTGAGTAATTGCACCGAACAAGCATTATCTCTCCTATTTTTTCCTTCTTTGCATCTGAACTTGCCTCTTAGTACCTATATTACAGTTGTTCCTTTGATCTTGAGAGCTCCAACAGGGTTACAGTTCAGAGCTTGGGACACAGGAGAAGGCACTTTTTCAAATTTATTGGATTGAAGAGAAGAAAAAGTGCTGCATTTGACAGAATGAAACAGAATTGGATATAAATAATGCTCAGAAACTTATACAAGGTAGTCAAACTTGAAGAAGGCTGAATTGGTTTAAGAGATTCAAGGAAACTTTTGGCTTCACCGGGAGATGTAAGAAGGCAATTAGGTACCATTAGGGCCAGATTTGTTTTTTGTCGTCATGTGGAAGAAAGATTAAAAAGGTTAAAGATGAAATTTAGAGAGTGTTCCAAATTGGAGTTTCAGCAAAAGGAGCAGGGAAATAGGATAGAGAAAAAATAATTATGGAAACCAGTATAAAGAAAATCTGTGAAAATTCCTTATTTTTTAAAAGTACACTTTTTGTACAGGGAGTATACTCCCCAGAGTAGCAGAGAACATTATAGAAATGTTACAGAAATAGAGAAAGTGATTTATATAAAGAACATGTTTTCATGTGTATCATTTTTGATATGCCTCTCCGTTCTGCTCAAACACCACAGACAGGAGGTTCCCCTAGAGTTTATGGCTGATCAAATCTGATGTTTAAAATACATTGTTTCTGAAGAAAACTGTGGTCTGATCTAAGATGTGATATACAGGAAGCTGCTGTTATAATTTAATCTGGGCCATAATTGTTTTACAACTTAGGTAGTTTTTTAGACTTAGTGTATCTAACTGAATTGTGGTAAAGACAGGAATAATTTTCAGTGAACGTAATGAAAAGCTCAACCCTTAAGTGTTACAGTATTCAATACTAAACTGCCAAAATAATTTTAAAGTTGGCCAAGACATAAAATTTATAGCCTAAAGTCTTACCAAAATCATGGTAATGAGGCCATAAACCAATAGAATGTCCCTAAAAATAAATTTTGCTGGTTATTTGTTGCATACATATTATTATTAAGGTCCCTTTCATATCTAAAATGTTATTTTCCTTATGCATATGGTATATAATAAATGGATACTGTGGTACATTTTGTGTGCAGTATAGAATAGTGGTGAAAGCAAAAGAAGAAATGATATATTAAAAATAAGCATTTCAGTATCGTTTTTCTTACTGTTCTATTCTCACCTCCTCCGTTAAATTTAACAGGAAGTCACAACTCTCAGTTGCATAACTTGTGTTTTCCATTCTCTGCATATTTTTCAGCTGAGCACTTATTAGAAATATGAAGTCACTTCAAGCGACAACACCATCATGACACATCCTATCAAAAGTGACGTCACTTTTGTCTATAATCAAAGCACTGGGGCTCTCCTACCAAATCATTTCACTTGCCATAGGGCCACTGCTGTAGATCATGCTTCTTTATGGGCTGCAGAGCTGGGGGTTGCCTTTGGAGTGGAGAGACAGCAATTACGAACATTGAAGGGGATGGAGTTCTGCTTTCAATTCAGCTCAGCAGCCACATGATGTATTTTTGAAGCAGTGGGAAGGTATGTTCCGACCCTCGCAGGCAAAATTTCACAGACTTTTATGTGTTGTCATTATTGCCATTGTTATTTTTTTGTTTCCAGAACTGATGTACTGAATCGCACATTAGTTTTACATGATAAAAAAGGTAAATTTGTTTTTTCCCTCTATATTTGGTATTTTGATTTTTTTTACAACAAGTATGAAAGTGTGTTACTTTAATAAACAGAAAAAAAGTATCTGTTTTTCAATTCTCCCAACACTTATGGAGGGTCTGCTATATGCCACACACTGTGCTGAGTATTGGGAATCCAAAACTGAAAGAGATAATTCCACCTCCAGGTCATTTCATCAAAAACCCATTCACCAAGAACCTGTTTGTCAAGGTGATTCCTGGTCCTTTGTTCTCAAAAACTCACAAGCTAAAAGAAAACATAGACATGTAAGCAGCCATGAGATGTCTGCTTCACTGGTGATGAAAAAAGCTATTGTTCAAGGCTCAGAGAGGAAAATAATTCTTTGGAGGTTAGGAATGGATCCAATGAAATAAAGCAACCTTGGTGTCTCACACCAGGAGACATAGCTTCATAAGAGGGGTGTGGGTTGGATTCCATCACCCACTTGTCCTTTTGCCTGGTTCATTTGTGCAAGACATAACCTGTCAACCACGCTTCAATGCCTTGGAGAACTCTACTGTTTTGAAAACATCTGCTTTGGTCTTGATGCTATCTTATCAGATTCTGCAAAAGCTGAGCAGCCATTTCCACTGTGTCTCATCAGGTCCTTAGTCACCTATGACAATTGGACAGAATGCTCCTCCCACAAGCAAAATCACAATAGCTTGTTTCCAATGAGAATCTTAGGTTACATTAAGTATCTGGGTGATTCAGCTGGTACCTGACCTCAGTCCTCAGAAATGTTGACTTTCTGTCAATGCATAGACAGTGAAGAATAAATTGTGTATTTTCTTGTATATGTTATGCCAGGATTATATTCATCAATAAACTCCAGTTTGGGGGGTGGGGAAGAATCCAAAAATGTATGCTTATTCTAAATACTAGGTCCTCTTTCTGACTATTCAAGTAGGGCTACTTACAGAAGGCCAGATACAACTGTATCTATTCTACATTACTGCTTACTTCTTGCAGGAGTAATGTATTAGTCATATGATACGTTTGGTTGAAATGAACATTATGACCACAGAAAAAACTTAGAATGTGTTGGATTGTCAGAAAAACTTCATTTGCTTGAATTGTGCTCTGCTCATTACATGGAATGCTTTGGTAAGGGCCGTGATGGACAGAGTCAGTGGTACTCTTCCATTCCCAATGTGAAGCTAAGATCACATATGTACCCTTTTTTCACTGATGCTGACAAGAGGGAATTGGTTTGATAATACAGTGCTTTTACACCTATGATATGGCACCACCTTCTCTGCAGAATCATATCACCTGTTACATTTCATCCTAAATTAATGCCCTTGTCAGCTGGTCTTGTGGCTGTGCAATTACTTTGCAAGCTAAAATTTAGATAAATAAGAATCAGCCTAGTTATAATAAAATAGCCCAAGGAAAGTTGAGAAATGCTAATTCAAATTAGAAAGAAATACCTGAGTAGCCTAGAAAATAATCTTCTAATAAAATCAGTGTAGATTTACAGTAAATTAAATGGAATAACCTTACAGATTTAGAATTTTTTTTAAAAGCATATTGCAAGAAATTTAGACAAAGGTGGCATGCTTTGGGAATAGTCCATCCCACTTAACTTTCTTGGTTAAAGCAGGACGCCACTGAAGGCTGCTTGAAGACTCAGCTCCAGTATAATTACTTGCAATTACTTATTTAATTACTGTCCTCTTTGGTTCATTACATACATCATGGGCAGGAGACACCTCTGTCTTACTGCCTGTTGTATCCCAACATCAGAAATGTTCCTGGCAGAAAAATTCCCCAACATATACTTGTTGAATGAATAAATAACTGAAAGTAAATTTACTCAAATGTCTCAGAAATGACAAGATGCTTGAAGTGGACAGTAAATAAATCTTTGGGAATCCATCGCTTCCACTAAGAAAGCAACTCAAACATCCCTCCCGTTGGAGTGGCAAAGAGTAATGAAATATATGTGAGATCTCCATGTGATTATTTTTGCATTACTTTGAGCAGAGTCTCAACCTTGGCTACATCTTACAATCACCTGGGAGCTTTACAAAATCCAATAGGAACAGAATCTCTGGAGTGGGGCTGAGCATGGCTAATTTTCAAATGTGTCATTAGCGATTCTAATAAAGCAGGCAATGAGAATACTGAGTGTGGGGCATTCTTTCCCAGACTTGTCTGATTATTAGAATTACCTGAGCTGCTCAGTCCCACAACAAATCAAAAATGGTATCAAGGGATTTTCATCTTTGCCAGTTTGGAAGATAAAAAGTAGTCTCTTATTTTAGCAGAGAAACACAAGTTTCTAATAGCTTAAGGCTGTTCTGACTTCAAATTTCAAAGACTTGCCATTGCATCTAATTTAGTGCCAACACAAATGTAATTTATTGCAGGATTATCTTCCAGGACATCCTCGGGCATTTCTTCTTGTCCTAAAATAATACTTCTACAACTCTCATTAGACTCTATCTTTATTACTGTAAGTCGATTCTCATCTATCTAAAGTAATTGCAGCGTGTGATTAAGTGTCAGGATAAGTTGTTTGGACACTAAGTGCTGTGGGAGTGCAGAGGAGAGAAAACTCGATGTGGATTTTAATGACATGTAGAGCAGGACGTGGGCTGCAACTTGAAGGATGGTTGGGGGAGTAGGAAACTGCATCCTGGGCAGAGGGAATTGCAAGCAATGAGCAGAGTCCATTCTAAGAATACAAAATACCCAGACCCTAAATCCACCATTGCTTATTTTTCTTCCGATGCCTGGATGCATCCCTACTTTGTGAACTCCCTGAATCCTACCTCTCCGAGCCACATTCCCAAATTCCACCTTTGACCTATTCAGTCAGAATTGGAAATGGGGGCTGGAAATCTACACTTTTAACAAGTTCCCCAAGTGATTTTTGTAATGAAACACAAACTGAGAAGGATGTATCTATCTACACCATTCAAGAGGAAGATAGATGGGACAGAGTGTCCTCCAAAGAGAACCAAATGCAACAAACCAACACTTCTATCAAAATAAATCAGAACTGGCGTTTTTCATCTATCAAACTGGCAAAGATTAAAACACTTTATACCACTCATGTTGATGATGGAATGAGATTTTACGGACTGCTGGTGGGAATGTGAATTGGCATGTTATTAAAGGACAATTTGGCAATTCTTATAAAAAGCCTTAACATTTTTCACACCCTTTGACATAGTAATTTCACTTTTAGAAATTTATCCTAAGGCTGTGGTCTCAACCTTGGCAGTTTATCAGAATCACTTGTGAAGCTTTATGAACTGCAGATTTCTGGGTCGCATTCCTTTGAGATTCTGGGAGTGAAGTCTAGGAATCTGTTGAATCTGTTAGCTTGTTTTTTAATACTAATATAATCGGGGCCTATTTTTTAAAAGTTCAAGTAACAGAAAAATCAAAAATTGGTGAGATCTTCATCTTTCACTTCCTCCCTTGATTCCCTGCAGGTAATCATACTAGACTTTGTTTTGTGTTTTTTCATTTGATAACATAATATAGTCATTATTCCATTTCAGTATATTCAGGTATAATTTTTAATAGTGCTATAAGTTGCATGGAGATACTTCAATTTATTTAATCAACGTGGACATTTAAGAATATACTTTTTAAGATCATTTTTGCATTTTTATTATGAATAATAATACAGTGATCATTCTTGAATATATATCCTTTTCTTTATCTATGTGAGAATTTCTGTGGGATAATTATCTAGAAATGGAATTGCTTTGTCACGTTAAACTTGGATTGTTATGATCATTTTTTGAGTTGGGGCCTCACTCTGTAGACCAGGCTAGGGTGCAGTGGCTTGATCATAGCTCACTGCAACCTCAAACTCTTGGGCTCAGGTGATGCTCCCACCTCAGCTTCTCACGCAGCTGGAAGTAAATGTGCATGCCACCACGCCTGGCTAAGTTTTTCTATTTTTTGTTTTTGGAAATATGAGGTATCACTATGTTGCCCAGGCTGGCCTTGAACTCCTGGCCTCAAGTAATCCTCCTACCTTGGCCTCCCAAAGTACTGGGATGACAGGTTTGAGCCACGATGCCCAGCCGAACACAACTGGTTTTGAGGCATAGAGTTAAGACCTATGGTTCTGACAAAATAATCACAAATATAAATGAAATTTTAACAATAGGTATGTGTACTTCGCCTGTGTATATTGGTGAAAAACTAAAAAATTAATAAATGTCCAATTAGTAGGTGAATTAAAATATGCTAAAAAGGGTATTTAATGGCATGGAAAGATGTTGACTAAGTGAATGTATAGAGCTTAGGAAGGAGACTCTAAAACAATATTAATTTTAAAATAAGTTAATATTGGCAGGAAATATACTATAATGTTCACAGTGGTTTTCAGTTAAACATAGAATTACAGGTTGTTTTTGCACGTCTACATTTTCTAAACTTTGTTGGGTATGTATCACATTGGTAATAAAAAAGTTATTTAATAATCAATAAATATGATACTAAGCTGCATTATCAAAAAGATATGACCCACAAGAACTCAGAGATGAGCCCCCTACATAGCTCAGCATTCATGTGGTTTGATGCCCAATAGTTTATAGAGTTGGCCACCTTCGAGAGAAGACTTGAAACCAAAGTTGTTCACCTACTTATCAAAAGGCCTTACATAGAACATTTTACCAGGTGCATGTTCTTTCATTCATCATCAAAGCTGGAGATTAGAATCCATATTTATCTAGCTTTTTAGGAGAGTTAAAAAGTTATAGACTTGGGAAATTAATAGTCCTCAAATACAGTTTCTGTCTTCTAATGTATAAACAAGTATTTTTTAAAAGATGAGATAATGTTCTTCCATTCATTGATAAATTCTTTTGCTCACTAAGTGAACAATGGGAAAATGTGTTTAATTTACAGCAGAAGTGACAAAAGGAGGAAGTTCCTGATCATATTGGTAAGGGTTTGGAAAGGCTACCGAGTCTGTTCATGCAATATTGTTCCCTAGAGATTTTAATAACAGGAAATCGATTGAGGTGGTTCTTCTGTGGTTTAAAAACTGAAGGATGGGACACTCTGGGGGTCATTCTTTGCCCTTTGACTTCTTGCTGGTCGATAAGAATATAGGAGAGGAGAACGAATTGTTTTAGATACCAATTGTGGCACTTTAAAATAATTTAAAATACATGTGAGGCTTTTAATTTCATTGTGCTTATAAAGACAGAATGGAGTAAAAATGGAAAAGGAATGCCCATTTCCAGAGGATTAGTTAAATTATGGCACATTCATAAGATGTGAAAGACTTACCTAAGGGCACTGTAAAGCATTGCTAAGAGAAACTGAAGACCTGAATAAATGAAGAGATGTTTTGTGTTTATGAATTGGAAGATTCAAAATTATTAAGATGTCTTTTTTTCCCAAAATGATCTATAGATTTAGTGTAATCCCAATGAAAATCCCAGCAGGTTTATTTGTTGAAATTGTCAAGCTACTACTAATATTTATATGAAAATTCCAAGGATCAAGAAAAATCGAGACAATTTTGAAGGAGAACAAGGTTTCTAGACTTTTACTGTCACATATCAAGACTACAAATCTATCGTAGTTACCTATAATGTGGTACAGGTGCAGGGAGAGACAAATAGACTAACATACTGGAGACTCACATAAGTAAAAGTCCCCAGATTCCTATCAAAAACACCACTGCAGTGCAATGAGGAAGGGATGATCATTTCAAGAAATGGCTCTGGGTCAATTAGATAACTTCTCAGCCTTTTGGCTAAGGTCAAGTGTAGTATCCACATGGAAAAAGCCTACTTTACCCCTATCCCATTCCAGATATAAAAGGCATCCAATGGATCATAATCCTAAATGTAAAAGATTAAAACACTAAAGGTCCCAAAAGAAAACCTAAAAGAATGTTATGATCTAAGGCAAGCAAAGTTTCTTTAAAAAAAGACACAAAGAATGGTAACATTTTAAAAAATTGAAAAATTGAGCCTCAGTTAAAACTAAGAACTGTTGTTAATCAAAAGACACCATGTAGAGGAGACTGAAAAGGTAAGGCATGGTGTAGAAGACATTAGCAATACATATATCTGACAAACACCCACTTGGAATATGTAAAGAATTAAAAATTAATAAAACAGAGACAGACAAAACAATTTTAAATGGTCAAAAAGCCTAGGCAACATACGGAGACCCTGCCTCTACAAAAATAAAAATAGAAAAATTAAAAAATTAACCAGGTATGGTGGCATGCACCTGTGGTCCCAGCTACTAAGAAGGCTGAGGTGGGAGGATGACTTAAGCCTGGGAAGTTGAGCCGGCAGTGAGCCATGATTGAGCCACTGCACTCCAGCATGGGTGACAGAGCAAGACCTTGTCTCATTCAATCAATAGGCAAAAGAATTCAAGAGGTACTTTAAAAAAAGAGGATATTTCTGAGGGCTGTGATCTGTTCCATTGGTCTATATCTCTGTTTTGGTACCACACTTCTACAACCATCTGATCTTTGACAAACCTGACAAAAACAAGAAATGGGGAAAGGAGTCCCTATTTAACAAATGGTGCTGGGAAAACTGGCTAGCCATATGTAGAAAGCTGAAACTGGATCCCTTCCTTACACTTTATACAAAAATTAATTCAAGATGGATTACTTAAATGTTAGACCTAAAACCATAAAAACCCTAGAAGAAAACCTAGGCAATACCATTCAGGACATAGGCATGGGCAAGGACTTCATGTCTAAAACACCAAAAGCAATGGCAACAAAAGCCAAAATTGACAAATGGGATCTAATTAAACTCAAGAGCTTCTGCACAGCAAAAGACACTACTATCAGAGTGAACAGGCAACCTACAGAATGGGAGAAAATTTTTGCAATCTACTCATCTGACAAAGGGCTAATATCCAGAATCAATAAAGAACTCAAAGAAACTTACAAGAAAAAAACAAACGACCCCATCAAAAAGTGGGCGAAGGATATTAACAGACACTTCTCAAAAGAAGACATTTATGCAGCCAACAGACACATGAAAAAATGCTCATTATCACTGATGAGAGAAATGCAAATCAAAACCACAATGAGATACCATCTCACACCAGTTAGAATGGCCATGATTAAAAAGTCAGGAAACAATAGGTGCTGGAGACGATGTGGAGAAATAGGAACACTTTTACACTGTTGGTGGGACTGTAAACTAGTTCAGCCATTGTGGAAGACAGTGTGGCGATTCCTCAAGGATCTAGAGCTAGAAATACCATTTGACCCAGCCATCCCATTACTAGGTATATACCCAAAGGATTATAAATCATGCTGCTATAAAGACACATGCACACGTATGTTTATTGCAGCACTATTCACAATAGCAAAGACTTGGAACCAACCCAAATGTCCATCAATGATAGACTGGATTAAGAAAATGTGGCACATATACACCATGGGATACTATGCAGCCATAAAAAAGGATGAGTTCATGTCCTTTGTAGGGACATGGATGAAGCTGGAAACCATCATTCTCAGCAAACTATTGCAAGGACAAAAAACCAAACACCGCATGTTCTCACTCATAGGTGGGAATTGAACAATGAGAACACTTGGACACAGGAAAGGGAACATCACACACCGGGGCCTGTTGTGGAGCTGGGGGAGGGGGGAGGGAAAACATTAGGAGATATACCTAATGTAAATGATGAGTTAATGGGTGCAGCACACCAACATGGCACATGTATACGTATGTAACAAACCTGCACATTGTGCACACGTACCCTAGAACTTAAAGTATAATAATAGTAAGAAAAGAGGATATTAGTGCTTGCTTAAGCAGCACATATACGAAAATTGGAATGATACAGAGTAGATTAGCATGGCCCCTGATCAAGAATGACACACAAATTTGTAAAGCATTACATATTTTTTGTTTGTAACTCAAAGGGGAAGTGCTTGAGAGGATAAAAATACCTTATTCTCCATGATGTGCTTATTTCACATTGCATGCCTGTATCAAAACATCTCATGTACCCCACAAATATATACACCACCTATGTACCTACAAAAATTTAAAAAAAATAAAGAGGATATCAAAATGGCCATTAAGCATAAAATTCTCAACATTATTAATCATCAGGATAATGGAAATTAAACTTACAACGATTTACTACTAGACACACCCTGAATTCATAAAATTAAAAATAAAAGACTTGCAATAACATGTGTTGACTAGGAAGTAGAACAACTGAACTCTCATATACTTCTGTGACAGTGTTAATTACCACAACGAATGGAAAGTTGTGTGGCAGCATCTCCTAAATCCACACATCTTAATGCCCTGTTACCCAGCCATTGTACCTCTGGGAATATGCTCAAAAGAAATGAGTGCTTATGCCTACTACTAAAAGTTACAAACAAAAATGTTCCTGAGTTTCATTCATAATAAGCAAAAACTGGAAATAGTCTAAGTATCCACCCACAGAAGAATGAATAAATAAATTGTACTATAGTTATACAATGGAATACTAAGCTGTAATTAAAAACAAAACAAAACAAAGAAAAATACACATAAAACAGCATGGAGAAATCTCATAACATAGAGTGAAAAAAGTCTAACTCCAGAAAATTATTCTGTGAAATTTCACCCATATGAAGTTCAAGATAGCCAAAACAAATCTACAGTGATGTAAGAATAGTGGTTACCTTTGTGACTGGTGTTGACTAGGAAAAGCATGGGAGAGACTTCCACATCTGGAACTGGTGGTAGTTATATGGATGTATATAAAAAAAATTCATTGAGCTATACAATTAAACTTTGTGTGTTTTACCATATGCTTGTTTTGCATCAATAAAAGCATCTTTAAAAAGTGATGCACAAAAGTGATGCACTTTGCTCTAAGTGCCTTGTATTAAAATATGACATAATATTTGACCTCAGTCTACACCTCTTTCAGTTTGACTGTATAACCTTCTCATGAAACAGGGTGTGCAGTGAAAAGAAATGGCTCTCCTATGCAATTTCTAAGTGAATCTTGACCACTTTGTCATTGTACTGTGTTTTGTTTGAGGAACTTCAAGATCTTCTGTATTCCTGGAGTCCAGAGTGTCAGAGCTCCTGACTTGGCTCCTGGGGAGTTGGGGATGGTTCAGAAAGACCACCTCCCCCCGTCCCTAGGTGAAGGCTAGTTCTAGGTGTGTCTTGGACTCTTTCACTTCAGTCCTTTCTCCTCTCCAGAGTGGGTACATTTTCTCTCAGCTTCCAGAGGTTTAGTGTCTCCCTCCTTCTACTGAAAGGTTTTCTCCACCCTTCCTTCTTCTGGTCCCATCCAGCCTGACCTTCTCTCACATGTACCATATTCTCGAAATACAGATGCTTCTCCACTCACGAGGGGGCTATGTCCCAATAAACCTATCACCAGTTGAAAATATTCTAAATTGAAAATGTGTTTAATACACCTAACTTACTGAACACTGTACCTTAAACATGCTCAAAACACTTAGATTAGCCTAGAATTGGGCAAAATCGTCTAACACAAAACCTATTACGTAATAAAGTGTTGAATATCTCACATAATGTATTGAATACAGTACACTGTAGAGTATTGATTGTTCATCCTCATGATTGCTTAGCTGGCTGGGAGCAGGGGCTCGCTGCCACTGACCAGCATCATGAGAGTATTGTACTGTGTTATTATTGCTAGCCCCGGAAAAGATCAAAATTCAAAATTTGAAGTATGGTTCCTACTGGGTGTGTATTGCTTTTGCACCATCATAAAGTGAAAAATTGTGAGCCAAACCATCTTAAGTTGGAGACCATCTGTACACTTCTTTGCAAAACCAATTCCTTCTATCCTTAGAAACAGCTGATTTCAGCAAGGAAAATCCTAAAATCTAAATTGCTCTTATGAACTCTATCTAAACTGAATTTGCAATAATGACATGACATTTGATCCATTTAGTTAGGAATATTCATTGCAATAAGGCAATATTAATATTTTCAATGTTAACTCAACTTCTCATTTATTAAAAAAGACACTGAGGCCAGGCGTGGTGGCTCACGCGTGTAATCCCAGCACCTTGGGACGCGGAGGCTGGCAGATTGCAAGGTCAAGCGATAGAGACCATCCTGGCCAACATGGTGAAACCCCATCTCTACTAAAAATACAAACATTAGCTGGGTGTGGTTGTGCGTGCTTGTAGTCCCAGCTACTCAGGAGGCTGAGGCAGGAGAATCACTTGGACCCAGGAGAAGGAGGTGGCAGGGAGCTGAGATAGCGCCACTGCACTCCAGCCTGGTGACAGAGCGAGACTCCGTCTCAAAAAAAAAAAAAAAAGACACCGAGCCCTTGCTATATGCTGGACTCTGTGTTAAGCACTGGAAAGCAAAGATGAATGCACTCAAAGAGCTCAGTCTTATGCAGGAGGCAGGCAAATATGTAGACGCATTAGTTCCAGTTATTTCCCATTATAATAACCTCCTACTGTACATCACATAGAGTTTATCAAACTCATCTTGTTATGCCACCTCCCTCCCTAAACCTAATCTCCATTGTGCATCAACATCTGTGTCTACCTATGTCAATAACCCAGGCTGAAACCCTCAGCTGTCTCTTATTTTTCACTTTCTCACATTTACTCATTACATGTCAATTCTTTCATCAAATTCTCTCACAACTCCAGAACATATTCTTCATTCCTGTGCCACTTCCTAGATCAGAATCCTAATTTCCTTTTCCTTGGACTATGACAATAATGTTCAAACAGGTCTCCACACCTCCAGTTTCACCACTGCTATTCTATACTCCACAGTGTTGCCAGAGAAGTCTCTGTCTCTATAGTTCTATGTCTCCACCTCTAGGAAGACTTCTTATTTGTTAGGAATAGAAATATAAGAACCCGAGGGAAAAGATTTAGTGAGTTGATGATTTTCTTAGCTACAGAGAGCCAATGAAATAGTAATTATTTCTAACATAAATCTTGACAGATATAAATAATGGAAACCTGGTAAGCTGTGAAAGGCAGCTGTTTTTTTAAAAAGTTTGATACGGTACAGATTATCTTCCCATGCCCGTATCTTTCTACCGAGGCAGAGGTCACAGATTAAATGACAGAAAACAGTCAGGTTCTTGATATCACAGCCATTTACAAGATTCTCATTTTTTAGGCATCAACACAGCTCTTGGCCACCTGCGTAACTTTACACCTCATTGTGCACTTAAAAGCCCACTGGAGGTGAGATCACTATGTTCTCGACAAATGTAGCCAATCAGAGCATATGATAATAGACAACTGGAAATTGACTATCTACTGAGC
Source organism: Nomascus leucogenys (assembly GCF_006542625.1). Classification (NCBI taxonomy): domain Eukaryota; kingdom Metazoa; phylum Chordata; class Mammalia; order Primates; family Hylobatidae; genus Nomascus; species Nomascus leucogenys. The sequence goes on from NC_044402.1 coordinate 91,483,297, forward strand.
CATTGGCTCTGGATCCTCATTATTTATTATTATTATTATTATTGAGACAGGGCCTTGCTCTGTCACCCAGGCTGGAGTGCAGTGGTGCAATCATAACTTGCTGTAACCTCAAACTCCAGGGCTTAACTTATCTTACCACCTCAGCCACCCAAGTAGCTAGTACTACAGGTGTATACATGCTACCATGCCCAACTAATTTTTTGTAGAGATAGGGTCTCACCATGTTGCCCAGTCTGGTCTTGAACTCCTGGCCTCAAGCGATCCTCCCACCTCAGCCTCCCAAAGTGCTGAGATTACAGACATAAGTCACCATGCCGGGCCTGGATCCTCATTATCGAAAGGGAGTGTGAGGAGAGTTAGGTTTAAGTTGAGCAAATCTTTTGTCCCCAGGTCATCTCTAGGAAAGGCAGTAATGAAAGGTCAGAGGGTGCCTGGTGACTTAATGAAAAAACCAATTTCTTCCCTGAGTCGTGAACTTTTTGTTGGTAAATAAAAATGGATACATTTGAAGTTATTCGTTTGGACCCATTAAAGGAAGCTGTTCAATGCCTACAAATTAAATTTAGAGATCTACTAAGTTTAGATATCTACTTGACCATTACTCCCTTCAGTCACAGTTTTAAAGCTAAACATAAATTAATTTTGAACTGATTTGGATTATATTGACAAACTTGTTTTCCAGCAGATCTATTTATTTTTGCTCCCATTTTTACGCTTTTGCTTATTAAACCTACTTTAACAAAATTTATATTAAAATATGTTAGAGGCTTATTTAAGGTAAAAAGTCTTGTGAGCTGTCTCAGTTTTGATTAAGCATCTCTTTGGAAAGTTTCCAAATCACAATGGGTTTAGAACAGTGTAGATGGCTTTCTTACAGGTCTTCATCTCCATGAAATGGGGACAAATAAACATTTTCTAAAAACTTAGTTGAAAGACACAATTATCCTACTTTTTAGGTGATTATCTGCCCAAATTTTGCTTGACAACCACCATGATGCTCCTAGCCAATTAAGCAATAGATAGTGTAAATCAACAGCTGACTTTGAACACCTTCATGTCGTCTTTCTCTACGAGCATCTGTATCTCCCCACCCACTTCCTCAGTGGTACGGTTAGTTGTCACACTAGAGGCTGTAGAAATCTCATTTTTTTTTTTCCTGGCCACAGACTGCCCTCTGGGTTGGCAGCTTCTCTGCAAGCTTCTGTTACAGCTGTCAGGCCAGCAGTTTCACATGCTGGGGTTTCCATGTCAGCTCCTGGACAGATTGGGTGGGCTTCTTCTGTAAGTACCCAGGATGACATGGGTCTTGGACTTGACTTTTCATCACATGAAATAGTTTCCCCTCACCTCAGTATATTACAGCTAATCTTGTTTGTTTGTTTGTTTGACATTCTGGCTCTGTCATCCAGGCTGGAGTACAGTGGCATGATCATAGGTCACTGCAGCCTCTGCCTTCTGGAGGCTAACTTTTGTGTTAGGGAAAATAAAATCCATCCAGTCTCTGGATGATTTGATGAGAGGGAGAACAGAGGTTGGAATGAGAAAAAGAAAAGAAAAAAAAAAAAACCCAGTGTCAGAATTATCCAATATTCTTTTGCCTACAGCAGACAAGGAGTGGGTCTTCCTAGAGAGAAAATCAGCTCTGGATATTTTTCAATAAAAACATATTGAAACCTTTGATGGTTCCCTATTAAGTCCAAACTGCTTAGCATGGCATTCAAGGTCTTCGCTTAAAGTGCCTCGCTCGTTTGTGAGATAGGAAATCTCATGTTGTCGTGTTCTTGCTCTTGCTGTACCAGATACTCTTTTTCCTCTACTCCTCTTCAGAGAGTCCTGAACTATGCTTTTATAAACCAACCCACGTGTTTCTAACTGTGAATTATGATTGCATATGCCTCTACCACGGTGCTTACCACACTACATCATAAATATTCATTTGCACTTTGTCTCCATTCTAGGTAGCAAACTCTTTCAACATAAGAATTTTATCTAAGCACTCTTCACTTTATGCCTTTGCCAGTCAATACTATCCTGATGTTAACATCCATATGATGTAATCAATATTCAGTCAACAAATATCTGTGGAGTAGATAGCCATTGTACCCCAAAGTAAATCATATGAGCCCTACTTTTAAGAAATCCAAGCTGTCACTGGAATAAAAATGATGTTTCATCACCCACAAAGTGATTATTGCACAAAGAAGCCCCATGCTCTGGCATAAACCTTACAAAAATAAAAAATCAGGGAAAGGATGAATCGTCATGGACTCGAGTACTAAATTGTTAAGGAAGATTTAATCAAGAGGAAGATCAATCTAGGATAAAATAAAGGCTTGGAGGGATATGCACAAAATGACTCATGAATGAAATTTCAGGTGGTTGGAGTCTTCCGTTGATCATACTGGATTTCAATTTAGTGTGATATGCACAAATTGTGATGCACACCATCCACCTTCTGTTAATGATCCCATATTATGCATCAAAGTCTTGACAACTAATTCACATTTTGTCTTAAACAGCACAACACAGAGTTCTCTAAGCTTTTGAAATATGAGTGTTGTGATATTGACATCATGGTATTATCTTAAAGGGAGACAGATTTTGAGGGTGTGCGTTGGGGAATTGGGGAAATAACTGTGGAGTGATTGATGAATTGACTGCTACCCACGTGTGGCAAAATGGCATGAATATTGATCCCTCAACTGAGAACTCCTTCAGAATTAACACAAAGTGGCTACACATTCTTCTCAGGTCTCAGGTTGAGGTCATCTCTTTTATTCTCTTTGTGTGTGGTGTACAGAGGGGAAGGAAGAGGAGGGAACTGAGAAAGCAACACGAGTTAGAAGAGAGGATCTGACAGACTCAGAGCAGCTCCGCATTTCAAGCCACTTTTCTTTCGTCTTTGGTATTGCAAAATGTGTTTCTAATGCTTTACCTTGTCATTAAAAATCTCACTTCGTGGGATATTCAGAACCAAAAAGACAATTTTTAGAGACTGAACAAGAAGGAACTCACCTATGGCTTGATTTTTGAGGTGCTTTCAGCTCTAACATATTTTCGTTCAGCCATACCCAAATGACCTCTAAGAAATAGGCCATGGTGGTTCAGAGAGTAGAATATGTGAGGTGCAGGTGACACCCATGCCCCCTCACTCACCGAGTTTAAAACTCTCACTAATAGTCATTACCCTGGCTTGTGAAAAATACTGTATAGGCAGTGAGATTACTAACCACAAAGTTAACACCAAAACCCTGAGCAGAGCTTTCTAATTGATAGAGATTTTTTTATTTTTCTAATATCAGACAAGATGGCTAATGACTGTTTCCTTGTACTTTCCTAACATTACGTTTTGAGGAATAGCCATAGAAGTTCCCATAATTTAAAAAGCAAAACATAGGAAGCATGAACTTTTTACAGTAGCTCCTAACTGAAAGGCTGAGAAGCAATTAAATGTGAACTTTTTCGACTGTGAGCTTCATAACTTCCTCCATTTGTCTTCCTAATGCTTAAAATGTGATTGATAACACAGTGAGTGCTCTTTAAATATTTGTTGACTAAATAAAATTTGCTGCATGATATTTACAAAAGACATACCCAGTAAAAAATGACACAGAAAGTATAAAAATGAAGATATGAATTCATTTACCAGTTAGCAAATGATAATAAAAATAAAAGCATGCAATGAAATTTTAAAATAAAAAATAGTAAATGGGTCAAAGGAGGATGCTTTAGATGGACTTTTAAAAATGTCAATGCACAGGCATGGTGGTGCATGCCTGAAGTCCTGGCTACTTGGGAGGCTGAGGTAGGAGGATCACTTGAGCCCAGGAGTTCAAGTCCAGCCTGGGCAACACAGCAAGACCCCATCTCTGAAAAATGAAAAGAAAAGAAAATGTCTCTTTTAAAAAGTTTCAATTCACCAACAAGATGTTAACTTCTACTTATGCCCCTTACAACACTGTATCAAAATACATAAAGCAAAAACTTCAGGAAGATTAGGAGAGGTGATAAATCTATGGTAACAGAAAAAGACTTTAACGTGTCACTTTCCAAAAAAAAGTCAATGGAATTTTCTAACACATCTCCTTGCTTCTTTCTTGACTCAAAACAGTTCATTTAACCACCAGAATGACCTTTTTAAAACAAAAATCAGTTCATGTCACTCCCTTGCTCAAGCTCCTCAGTGGCTTCCCACCACACAATAAGTCTCGGATTTCTTATTAAGGTGCACAAGTTTCTTTATGAGACAGCCCCAGCTCATCTCTTTGACCTCATCACCCTTTTATTACTTCATGTTCTGGGTGCACTCTTACCAAAAAAACATAATTTTTCTTATAACTGAGGAGTTTTGTCAATTTAATATACGTTATTTGGATTTTTTTTGACATTTTGTACTTTTAATTTCTTATGTAGTCTATTTCCACTTGTTTTAGTGGTCTTTTTGAAATTTTGCCAGGTATGCTTAGTTTCTGTGCTAATTAATTTCCTTTAGGAATTCCTTCCATGAAGGTATCTTTGTGGTGAACTTTCAATCTTATATAATAACTGGGAATAGAATTAGCTAATAGAATTAGCTGGGAATAGAATATTGACAGACAGTGTATTGAAGTTCTGTAAAGAAATTATTCTACCCTCTTCTCACTTGTTACTGTTTTGGCTTTCAGTCTATCTCCCTTTTTTTTTTTTTTTTTTTTTTTTTTGAGACAGAGTCTTGCCCTGTCACCCAGGCTGGAGTGCAGTGGCACGATCTCGGCTCACTGCAAGCTCCGGTTCCTGGGCTCACGCCATTCCCCTGCCTCAGCCTCCCGAGTAGCTTGGACTACAGTCACCCGCCACCACGCCCAGCTAATTTTTTGTATTTTTTAGCAGAGACAGGTTTTCACCATGTAAGCCAGGATGGTCTCGATCTCCTGACCTCGTGATCCGCCCACCTCGGCCTCCCAAAGTGCTGGGATTACAGGCGTGAGCCACTGCGCCAGGCCTATCTCCGTTTTTTAAATAGATAATATATTTGTTATCCTCTGTTACTTTTAGAATATTTTCTTTCTAGTGTCCTGCAGTTCATTTGCTTTTTAAATTTATCATGCTGGGGACCTGTATTTCTAAAATCTAAGAATGCATGGAAGCCATCATGTGAGCTCCTACTTAAATTTTGTTTTACAGGTTTTTCTTAATTTTTGTTTCTGTGATTTCTTTTAATTTGCGGTGAGCTTATCTATGCATTTAAAAGCCTGTTATAATTTATATAGCATTTCTACGTGTTTATAGTAGAATGGTTTTTTAATTTATCTAGCCAGAAATAGAATTCAAAACTGGAATTATAGACTACTTAGACACGAACAATGACAGCACTACATATGAAAGTATACAAAATCGCCTCTCAAAAATATCAAAAATTAAATGCATTTATTAAAAAAGGGATGAAAATTAAGTGTCTGAGTAAAGTTAGAAAAAGTTAGAAAAATAATAAAAAGTAAAATGAGGAAATAAGGTGGATATACCACCAGATTGTATGATCCATGACCATAACAAGAGTGGATGAGAATATTGAGCCAGAACTCAAGCCCTATAAGGAAAGTGTAAATTGGTATAACCATTTTTAAAAAACAATTTGGCATTATGTAATATAATTAAAGATGTACATAGTACATGATTCAGCAATTCCACTCCTAGGTATATATTCTAGAGAATTTCTTACACATGTGCCCCAAGGGACACACCATAAGAATGTTCACAGTAACATTGTTTGTAATAGTGAAGAAATATGGGAAATAACGTAAATGCCCATCAACAGCAGAATGAATAAATTGTGATAATTCACACAATGGTATACTATGCAGCAATGAAAATGAATAAACTACTGCTACACACATCCATATGGATGAATGTCAGGAACCATATTGAGTGAAGAAAGCAAGTTGCTGAAGTATAAATATAGCGTGATCTCACTCATGGGGATTTAGCAGCTTTCAAACCTAGACACTTTATTGTTTAGGGATACAAATTGATGTGGTAAAATGGTAACAAAAAGAAAAAAAATGACAAATGCAAATTTTGGGTCAGTGGTTGCTCCAGGTGGAAACAGAGCAGAGTGGAGTCAGGGAGGAGGCATAAGAGGCTTCAAAGGTAATGATAACATCTGGGTATAAAATATCAACAACAGTTTGCAAGAGCCAGAATTCTCCGATGTTTTGTATTGGAAGGAATAGATGGGTACTAAATTCCTGTATCTTGGTTTCCTCAATTAGTATCATCTGAATGTCCCAGGTGAAGAAGCTAAGTCCTAGGGACAAGATTTGGACCTTGGAATGCAGGTTTCTCCATGTTGATCCAGGGGCAGCTGTGCTTTAGCCAACCCTGGGGACTACAGCAAATTAGAGGCCTGTTTATTCTCTACACTTGTGTGTGTTATCTAGCTTTACAACTACTCCTGAAGAGAAGACAGCATGCAACACGCCATTCATTCCACACTAAATTACAATTGGAACATAACCGAAGAGAAACGTTTAAGAAATGGAGGATTTCCATTCTTCACATTAAATCCTTCTGTTCTCTTTGACTTTTCACTACAAGCAGAGCTTATATTCAGTGGGTATGCATCAGTAGGGCTAGTAAGTTACTCGATCCTAATCTTTTCTGATTAGTTATTGCTCATACTGTCTTGGTTGTAAAATAGCTTCAACATCACTCTTAACTGTAAACAAAAACTGCAGGTTGGCCTAATACTTCTCCCGTTTTGATAGAGCAATGTCTACAAATAGTTGAGAGAAAGAAAAATAAACCAAGAACTTTATAGCAAGTAAGGGTGTCCTTTACAGTACCAGATATTCTTAAGCATGAACGTTCTCAAAGATTACAGCATCATTGAGAGCTTCTTGAAAAACTACTTGATGAAATCTAGACAATTCAGAATGAATCAAAATTTGAAACCTCAGGAATGGAGAAGCAATGGTGAAAGAAGTGGTGAAGAGCACTGAATCTACTTATACACAAAATTAAAGAACCGTGTGGAATTGCCATGATACAACAAGGATAATGTAACTAACAAAATATAAATGATGAAAATTGGCAGGTGGGGATGAGAATGAGAAGTGGAAGCAAATTTAAGAACGTTAATTTCTCCTCATATTTCATAGCATGGAGTGAACAGATAACTGACTAAAAGTGAAATATGTGGTTTCTGTATCTCATCACCTCTTAATGGTTTTCTTTTTTTTTTTTTTGGAGACGGAGTCTCGCTCTGTCGCCCAGGCTAGAGTGCAGTGGCATGATCTCGGCTCACTGCACGCTCCGCCTCCTGGGTTCACCCCATTCTCCTGCCTCAGCCTCCTGAGTAACTGGGACTACAGGTGCCCGCCACCACGCCCAGCTAATTTTTTGTACTTTTAGTAGAGACGGGGTTTCACCGTGTTAGCCAGGATGGTCTCGATATCCTGACCTCGTGATCCACCCACCTCGGCCTCCCAAAGTGCTGGGATTACAGGCGTGAGCCACCGTGCCTGGCGGTTTTCATAGTTTTAAAAATTAACTTGAGTGGAATGTCTTTTGGGAAAAAATATTTCTTATGGTGAGGAAATATTTAATATTTAAAAAAATATTTAATTGAATTCAAATAAAAATAAAATTTTATTTTAAAATATATATTAATAATATGGTTTATTTTTTGATCTGATATTCCTATGTAGGTATTCGTTTATTCATAAATCACTTATTGAGCACCTAGTATGCGTCTAGGTGCACTATCCAGGCACTGGGGATATAGCAGTTAAACCAAACAAAATCCCTCCCTTTATGAAGATGATATTCTAATGGCAAGAAAAAGGCAAGTAAATGTAGAGGAGGTCAGAGGTTTATAAAAGCTATGGAGGAAAATAATGTAAGGTAAGAGATATGGAGAGTTCCTGGTGTGTGTGTGGGTGGGTGGGGGCAGGGGATGGGAGCAATTCCACCTTCCATCTGCATATATATATGTATAAGGGGATGTCTGGAATGACACCTATCAAATATTAATATGTTTTTTCCAGGCCATAGATTTTTGATTTTTTCATACTTTCTTCTTTGCACTTTTTGTGTTGCTTTAATTTTAAAAAATTATGAATATGCACTATTTTTATTTTTCTTAAGTCATTCTATCTGAGGGAGAAAGGCAAAAAGGAAGGTGAATAAGGAAAAGGGGTTTGCAACAGAAAGTCCAATAATAATGATTCAGAAGTCATGCTTCTAGATATTTATCCAAATGAGTTGAAAACTCACTCCTACACAAAATCGCATATGAATGCTAATAGCAGCTTTATTCATAATAGCCAAAAATGAATAAACTGGGGTACATCTGTACAAAAGAATATTATTCAGCAGCAAAAAGAAATGAGCTATCATGCAAAGACACAAAGGAACCTTAAAAACATATTGCCAAGTGAAAGAAGCCAGTCTAAGAAGGCCACAGCCTATATGATTCCAATTGCATGACATTCTAGAAAAGGCAAAACTGTAAAGTGGGGATTACACAACCCAGTCTACCACCATACACACCTGAGCAATCCTTCCAAAGTCTAAGGTTGGGCCCACCCAACCTGCTGCTACAACCACAGCTGGCACCCACCCACATGTGCTACCTATAGGCCTGGGGACTGGCCCTCCCAGCCCATCACAACTACTTCCAACATCAGCATGGACTGCATGGGAGCAAAGGGTTGTCCCATCACTGCTACTGCCATTGCCTATGCCATACTGCCTGCCGAGGGGTCCAAGAACCCACACACCTGCCTGGCCTACTGTTGCTATATCTGGCACTCACGAAAGCCACCTAGAAGCTTAATAATTGGCCCACCTGGACTTGCTAACACTGGTGCCAGCATACTCCACACTGGGTCCCAAGGACAGACATAGTCAGCCCACTGCTGCCACCACTGGAGCCTAAATACTGGGCCCACCTGGTGTCCCAGTCCCCAGAGAAACTTCAACACAGCCTCCACTAACAAATGCACCCTAAGCCATCAAGGAAATCATAGACACCACTGATGTTGTTTATTGCCAAAGAAATTACACAGAGACTACACTACTGCACACACTCAGAATCAAAGCCAAAGTGTACTACCCAATCAAGATCACAGGACAAAAGGCAAGTCTCAAAAATTGTTCTAAAATCAAAATTATATCAGATATCTTCTTAGACTACAATAGAATAAGACCAGAAATCAATAACAAAAGGCACTTTGGAAACTGTACAAATGCATGAAAATTAAACAACATGCTGCTACTGGATAATCATTGCACCAAGGAAGAAATTGAGGAAATAAAAAAATTCCTTGAAACAAATGAAAATTGAAACAACATATCCAAATCTATGAAAAAGCAGTGCTAAAAGGGAGGTTCATAGAAATAAACACCTACATAAAAAGATAAATTCAAATAAACAATCTAATCATGCACCTCAAGTAACTAGAAAAGCAAGAAAAAAAATCCAAAATTAGTGGAAGGAAAGAATTAATAAAGATCGGAGCAGAATAAAATGAAATAGAGACTAAAAAAAGATACAAAGGATCAACAAAATGAAAAACTAGTTGTTTTGAAAAGATAAACAAAATCAATAAATGACTTGCTAGACTAACCATAAAAAAGAGAGATGACCCAAATAAATAAAATCAGAAATGAAAAAGGAGACATTAACAACTGATATCACGGAAATATAAAAGATCATCAGAGACAATTATGAACAATACACTAACAAGCTGAAAAACCTAGAGGAAATGGATAAATTCCTGGACTCATGCAACCTAGCAAGATTGAATCAGGAAAAAACCCCCAAAAAACCTAAACAGACTAATAATGAGTAATGAGATTGAATTAGTAAGTCTCCTGACAAAGTCCAGGACTGGATGACTTTACTGTCGAATTCTTTGTTGTTGTTGTTGTTATTGTTTTTGTTTGTTTGTTTGAGACAGAGTCTGTCACCCAGGCTGGAGTGCAGTGGTGTGATCTCAGCTCAGTGCAACCTCCGCCTCCCAGGCTCAAGTGATTCTCCTCCTCATGAGTAGCTGGGACTACAGGTGATCACCACCATGCCCAGCTAATTTTTTGTATTTTTAGTAGAGACAGGGTTTCACCATGTTGGCCAGACTGGTCTCAAACTCCTGACCTCGGGTGATCACCTGCCTCAGCCTCCCAAAGTGCTGGGATTACAGGCATGTGCCAACACACCTGGCCTTTACTGCCAAATTCTATCAAACTTTCATTGAAGAACTAACACCAATTCTCCTCAAATTATTCCAAAAAATTGAAGAGGAAGAAATTCTCCCTAGCTTGTTCTGTGCCAGCACTACCCTGGTACCAAAACCAGACAAGGACACAACACAAAGAGACAACTACAGGCCAATATCCCTGATGAACACCGATGCAAGATTTGTCAACAAAATACTAGCAAATCAAATCCAACAGCATCTCAGAAAACAAAAACAAAACAAAACAAAAAAACAATGCGATCAAGTGGGATTTATCCCAGGGATGCAAGGATGGTTCAACATATGCAAATCAGTAAATATGATAAATCACATCAGCAGAATGAAGAACAAAAACCATGTGACCATCTCAATAGATATAGAAAAAGCATTTGGTGAAATTCAATGTCCTTCATGACCAAAACTCTCAACAAATGAGACACAGAAGGAATATACTTCAACATAAAAAGGCCATACATGACAAACCTACAGCTAACATCATACTGAATAAGAAAAAGCTGAAAGTCTTTTCTCTGAGAGCTGGAATAAGACAAGGATGAACATTTTTCAACTACTCCTATTCAACATATTGCTGGAAGTCATAGCCAGAGCAATTAAGCCAGAGAAGCACATAAAGGGCATCCAAACTGGAAAAGAGGATGTCAAATTGTCCTTCTTGGCCAGGAGCTGTGGCTTATGCTTGTAATCCCAGCACCTTGGGAGGCCAAGACAGGCAGATCATTTGAGGCCAGGAGTTCGAGACCAGTCAACACAGTGAAACCCCATCTCTGCTAAAAATACAAAAATTAGCTGGGTGTGGTGGCATATGCCTGTAATCCCAGCTACTCAGGAGGCTGACGCAGGAGAATTGCTTGAATATGGGAGGCGGAGTTTGCAGTGGGCCAAGATCACACCACTGAACTCCAGTCTGGGTGACAGAGTGAGACTCTGTATCAAAAAAAAAAAAAAAATTTGTCCTTCTTTGCCGATGATACGATTTTATACTAGAAAATCCTAAAGAGTACACCAAAAATCTCCTAGGTCTGATAAATATGTTCAGTAAAGTTGCAGGATACAAAATTAACATACAAAAATCAGTAGCATTTCCATACAACAAAAATGAATTAGCTGAGAAAGAAATCAAGAAGACAATCTCATTTACAATACCTATAAAAAATAAAATACCTGGGAATAAATTTAACGAAGAAAGTGAAAGATCTCTACAAGGAAAACTACAAAACACTGATTAAAAAAATTGAAGAAGGCCAGGTGCGGTGGCTCACGTCTGTAATCCCAGGACATTGGGCGGATCACCTGAGGTCAGGAGTTTGAGACCAACCTGGCCAACGTGGTGAAACCCCGTCTCTAGTAAAAATACAAACATTAGCCAGGCATGGTGGCACACGCCTGTAGTCCCAGCTACTCTTCTCGGGAGGCTGAGGCAGGAGAAATGCTTGAACTCAGGAGGCAGAGGTTGCAGTGTGCTGAGATTGTGCCAAGGCACTCCAGCCTGGGCAACAAACAAGACTCCATCTCAAAAAAAGAAAAAAAATTGAAGAGGACACAAACAAATGGAAAGACATCTCTATGCTCATGGATTGGAAGAATTAATATCATTAAAATGATCATACTGCCCAAAGCAATCTACAGAGTCAGAGCAATCCCTATTAAAATACCAATGTCGTTTTTCACCATAATAGAAAAAACAAAATAGAAATAGAAAAAACAAAATAGAAAAATAGAAAAAAAAATTTGTATGATACCAAAAAGAGCCTGAACAGCCAAAGCAGTCTGAGCAAAAAGAACAAAGCTGGAGGCATCATATACCTGACTTCAAAGTATATTACAAGACTATAGTAACCAAAACAGCATGTTACTGGTATAAAAACAGACACAAAGACCAATGGAACAGAATAGAGAACCCAGAAATAAATCCACATATTTACAGCCAACTAATTTTTGACAAAGGTGCCAGGAACCTACACTGAAGCAAAAACATCCTGTTCAATAAATTGTGGTGGGATATCCATATGCCAAAGAATGGAACTGGACCCTATCTCTCACCATGTATAAAAATCAACTCAAGATGGATTAAAGATTTAAATGTAAGACTTAAATTATAAACTGCTACAAGATAACATAAGGAAAATGCTTCAGGACATTGGTCTAGGCAAAGATTTTATGCTTATGACCTCAAATGCACAGAAAACAAAAACAAAAACAGATAAATAGAACTACATTAAACTAAAAAGCTTCTGCACAGCAAAGGAAATATTCAGCAGAGTGAAGAGACAATCTGTTGAATGGGAGAAAATATTTGCAAACTATTCATCTGACAAAAGGCTAATATCCAGAATATAAAAGGAACTCAAACAATTCAACAGTAAAAAACAAATAATCCCATTAAAAAGTGGGCAAAAATATGAATAGACATTTCTCAAAAGAAACTAAACCCAAACCCAGCACAACAAAAGAAATAACAAAGATCAGAGAACTAAATAAAATCGAAACAAAAAAATACAAAAGATAAATGAAACAAAAAGCATGTTATTTGAAAAGATAAAATTGATAGACCATTAGTGAGATTAACCAAAAAAAGAAGAGAGAAGATCCAAATAAGATCTCATTTCTCAATGAGAAATGAAACTACAGCCAATACTGCAGAAATACAAAAGATTAGCTAAGGCTACTATGAACACTTTTAGGTGCACAAACTAGGAAATCTAGAGGAGACAGATAAATTCCTGGAAATATAAAACCCTCCTAAATTAAATCAGGAAGAAACAGAAACCCTGAACAGACCAACAGCAAGCAGCAAGATTGAATCAGTAGCTAAAAAAAATTGCCAACAAAAAAAGTCCAGGACCAGATGGATTCATAGCTGAATTCTATCAGACAGTCAAAGAAGAATTGGTACCAATCCCACTGAAACTATTGCAAAAGATAGTGAAAGAGGGAATTCTCTCTAAATTGTTCCATGAAGCCAGTATCACCCTAATACCAAAACCAGGAAAGGGCATAACAAGAAAACTACCAGACCAATAGCTCTGATGAACGTAGATGCAAAAATCCTCAGCAAAATGCTAGCTAATCAAATCCAAGAGCGTATCAAAAAGATAAGACGTCATGATCAAACAGGTTTTATATTAGGAATACAGGGATAGTTTAACATACACAAAGTCAATAAATGTGATATATTACATAAACAGAATTAGAAACAAAACCATACGATCATCTCAATAGGTGCAGAAAAATCTTTGATAAAATCCAGCATCCCTTTATGATTAAAAAAACCCTCAAGAAAATAGGCATAAAATGAACTTAAAGAAATAAAAGCCATATATGACAAACCTACAGCCAACATTACACTGAATGGGGAAGAGTTGAAAGCATTCCCCCTGAGAACTGGAATAAGGCAAGAGTGCCCACTTTCCTCACTTCTAATCAACATAGTACTGGAAGTCCTGGCCAGAGCAATCAACAAGAGAAAGAAATATAAGGCATCCAAATTGGAAACGAGGAAGTCAAATTGTCACTGTTTGCTGATGATATAATCGTACATCTAGAAAACCCTAAAGACTCATCCAGGAAGCTCTTAAATCTGATAAAGGAATTCAGTAAACTCTCAGGATACAAAATCAATGTACGCAAATCAGTAGCTCTGATATACTCCAACAACGATCAAGCTGAGAATCAAATCAATAACTCAACCCCTTTGACAATAGCTGCAAAAAAAAAAGAAAGAAAGGAAGGAAGGAAGGAAGGAAGAAAAAGAAAGAAGGAAAGAAAGAAAAAGAAAGAAAGAAAGAAAGAAAGAAAGAAAGAAAGAAAGAAAGAAAGACAGACAGACAGACAGACAGACTTTGGAATATAACTAACCAAGGTGGTGAAAGATCTCTACAAAGAAAACTACAAAATACTGCTGAAAGAAAGCATATATAACATGAACAAATGGAAACTCATGAATGGGAAGAATCAATATTGTGAAAATGACTACTCTGCCCAAATCAGTCTACAGATTCAATGCAATTTCCATCAAAATACCATCATCATTCTTCATAGATTTAGAAAAAACAATCCTAAAATTCATATGAAACCAAAAAACAACCTGCATAGCCAAAGCAATCCTAAGCAAAAAGAACAAATCTGGGGGCACCATATTACCCAACTTCAAATTATATTAGAAGGCTATAGTTATCAAAACAGCATGGTACTGGTATAAAAATAGGCATGTAGACAAATGGAACAGAATAGACAACCCAGAAACAAAGGCAAATATTTACAGCCAACTGATCTTCGACAAAGCACGCAAAAATATAAATCAGGGAAAAGACACCCTATTCAGTAAATGGGCTGGGAAAACTGGCAAGCCACATGTAGAAGAATGAAACTGATTTCTCAGCCTATACAAAAATCAACTCAACATGGAACTAAGACCTGAAGCCATAAAAATTCTAGAAGATAACATTGGAAAACCACTTCTAGACATTGGCTTAGGCAAAGAATTCATGGCTAAGACCCCAAAAGCAAATGCAACAAAAACAAAGATAAATAGATGGGACCTAATTAACTAAAAAGCTTCTGCACAGCAAAAGAAATAATCAGCCAAGTAAACAGACAACCCACAGAGTGGGAGAAAATATTTGCAAACTATGTATCTGACAGAGGACTAATATTCATAATCTACAAGGAACTCAAACAAATAAGCAAAAAAAAAATCCCATCAAAAACTGGGCAAAGGACTTGAATACACAATTCTCAAAAGAAGATATACAGTCAACAAACGTGTAAAAATGCTCAACATCACTAATTGTCAGTAAAATACAAATTAAAACCACAATGAGATACCACCTTACTCCTGCAAGAATGACCATAACTAAAAAGTCTAATAGATGCTGGCATGGATGTAGTGAAAAGGGAACACTGTTAGACTGCTGATGGGAATGTAAACTAGTACAACCGCTATGGAAAACAGTATGGAGATTCCTCAAAGAAAAGTAGAACTACTATTTAATCCAGAAATCCCACTACTGGGTATCTACCCAAAGGAAAAGAAATCATTATATAAAAAATACACATGCACAGCCATGTTTATAGCAGTACAATTTGCAATTGCAAAGATAAGGAACCAACCTAAGTGTCCATCAACCAATGAGTAGATAAAGAAAATATGGTATATATACACCATAGAATACTACTCAGCCATAAAAAGGAATGAAATAATGTCTTTTGCAGCAACCTGGATAAAACTGGAGGGCATTATTCTAAGTGAAGTAACTCATAAATGGAAAACCAAATATCATATGTTCTCACAAGTGGGAGCTAAGCTATGAGGATGCAAAGGCATAAGAATGATATAACAGACTTTGGGGACTGGTAGGGGAAGGTTGGGAGGCGGGTGAGGGATAAAAGACTACATATTGAGTGCAGTGTACACTGCTCGGGTGACAGGTGCACTAAAATTTCAGAAATCACCACTAAAGAACTTATCCATGTAACCAAAAACCACCTGTACCCCAAAAACTACTGAAATAAAAATAAAAAGAATTAAAAAATTTAAAAGACATACAAATAGTCAACAGATATAAGAAAAAATGCTCAACATCACTAATCAGGAAAATGCAAATTGAAACCACAATAAGATATCATCTTACCCCCGTTAAAATGGTTATTTTATACATACATGTGTATGTATATATATGATATATATATATATATTTTTTGAGACAGAGTCTTGATGTGTTGTCCAGGCTGGAGTGCAGTGGCACTATCTTGGCTCACTGCAGCCTCCATCTCCCGGGTTCAAGCAATTCTCCTGCCTCAGCCTCCTGAGTAGCTGGGATTACAGGCACGTATCATCACATCTGGCTAATTTTTGTATTGTTAGTAGAGACAGGGTTTCGCCTTGATGGCCAGGCTGGTCTTGAACTCCTGACCTCAGTACTGGAATTACAGGTGTGAGCTACCATGCCCAGCCTAGAATGGCTATTTTTAAAAAGACAAAAAATAACATGCTGGTGACAATCCAGAGAAAAAGGAAGTCTGTACACTGTTGGTAGGAATGTAAATTAATACAACCAGTATGGAAATGTCCAAAAAACTAAAAATAGAACTACTATAGGCTCCAGCAATCCCACTACTAGGTATTTATCCAAAGGAAAAAAATTAGAATATGAAAGAGATGCCTGCACTTGCATGTTTATTGCAGCACTATTCACAATAACAAAGATTTGGAATCAACCTAAGTGTCCACTGACGGAAGAATGGATAAAGAAAATATTATATATATATACACACACACACACACACACACACACACACATACACACAGAATACTATTTGGCCATAAAAAGAATAAAATCATGTCATTTGCAGCAACACGGATCGTACCAGATGTCATTATGTTAAATAAAATAAGCCAGGCACAGAAAGACAAATATCGCATGTTCTCACTCATATGTGGGAGCTAAAGAAGTGGATCTCATGGAGGTAAAGAGTAGACTATAGATACCAGAGGCTGGGAAGGGTGGGTGGATGGAGGGAGATGAAAAGAGCCTGGTTAATGGGTACAAACATACAGTTAAATAGAAGGATTAAGTTCTAACATTCTATAGCAGGGTTAATATAGTTAACAACAATGTGATGTATATTTTAGAGTAGCTAGAAGAATGAACTTGAAATGTTTCCAACATAGAAGTGATAAATTCTAAAGATGATGGATACTCCAAATACCCTGACTTAATCATTACACATTCTATGCATGGAATAAAATATTTCACGTACCCCATAAATATGTAAAGTATTGTATATCAATAAAAAAAGAATTATCACATGGGAGAAAAATCTAGAAAGTAAAAAGATCGGTAGTGTTCAGGGGTTCTGTGGGAAGGGAGGGAGGGATGAATATTGTGGAGGACAGGAGATTTTCAGGGGCCATGAAACTCTCTAGTATGACATTGTAATGGTAGATATATGACATTATGTATTGTCAAAACCCATAAAATTATACAACACAATGAGTGAATCCTAATGTAGTCTTGAAATGTAAGTTAATAATAATGTATCAATATTAGTTCATCAACTGTCACAAATGTATGCTACCAATGCAAGACACGAATAGTAGGTGAAACTAGGATGTGGAGCTGGGAAGGAAGTATATGAGAACTTCACTTTCTCCTCAATTTTTCTGTAAACCTAAAACTACTCTTAAAAATAAACTGCATTAATTTTTTAAGGTCCATTAATTTTTTAAAGCAAAGCATTCTTGAATTATCTGGGGCAGATATTTATTTTTAGCAAACCTTTAGCAAAAGACTATGGTCCTTGCTGCATGTTTTAGAATCAATCATCTCCATACTCCTAACATTTCTGTGGGGAAAGTACCAGTGTGATTGCCCCTTACACTGCTGAGGAAACCGAGGCCAGAGTGTGTGAATATCTTACTCAGGGCCACGTTGCAAGTGGCAGGGCCAGGATTCAAGTAACCCTTGCTCCTGGATGTGAGTCTGCCTCCCCTTAAATAGGCCAAGGGCTGCTGAATGATGGTGTTTATTGCTTCCACCTTGGAGCTTCTTGAATTTGCCATCGGGAAAGTGGTTTTGTTTTGTCCTTTGTAACAAGCCATTCCAAACTGTTATTGGAAGTAGGTGTAATATAAATAATAAAATACTGAAACTAGAGATCTCAGCTGTTCTATAAAGAACCAAAATAAACCTACCTTATACATCCCTTAGTTCCCCAGGTATCATATTGTTCACTCCTTTTTGCTGTAATTGTCAAGATGGTTTGTATTTAAAATCCCAGAGGATGAAAATATTTAAATCAGATAAGCACAGCGTCAACAGCCTTTTGATAGGGAATTTTTTTTCTTTTTTGTAGGGAAGAGAGGATCCTATTTTTTAAAAAAGACTCATCATACCACCCCTCCCCGCAAAAAAACACACACAACTTAATGGGAGTATAGTAGGTTAAAATGAAGCATAAAATGCAGGTTTGTTTAGGTGTGAAACCATAGCTGACAATGATTTTTACTACTAGCTTCTGTGTTGTTAATACAAATGCCCAACAAGCACAGTTTATAAATTGATATATATGGAAGCACGAGAAAGAGCAAGTGTTTTTTTCAACTCAAATGTCTTAATTCACCAAATTGTTTTTTGAATTCCTAGTGTGCACTAGAACCATATTGAGTACTGAGGGTGAGGGAGGGGGGTCAGAAAAGGAGATCAGCCTTTTACCCTCAAGGATCTTGTGACCTATTTGACACACATGCAACACATATATATATGAGACATATATATACACACACATATATAATATGCACACATATTTTTATTTTAGGCTGTGCAGGTCATGCTCTATCACAACTTCTGCCATTGTAGTGTAAAAGCAATCATAAACAATATGTAAATATGCAACACATGTGTGTCAAACCAGGTCATAAGGTCCTTGAGGGTAAAAGGGACACAAGGAGATGCTGCTTACCTTGTAGTTGTTGCTGGAGGGCTGGAGGATGAGAACACAGACTAAAGCATACGGTGAAGGTTTTCTTGTTGCACTGGAACCTACATAGATTCTTTAGGGATGGATGGGAACTAGACTGGTGGAAGAGGGATGGAAGAGCATTCCTGGCCATGGGACTGTCATGGACAAGGCTGAGTCATTCAAGAGTGTACGTGACGTGTTCAGGAACAAGTAGTAGATCTATTTTTCTGAGGTAGGGATGTGGAGGAGCTCAAGGAAGATTGTTGGGAAAGGTCTAAAGAGGAAAGATGCTAGAGGGCCAATGACACACGCAGATGAGTTTGTGCTTGAGCTGAAGCGTGACTGGGGGTAACTGCAGGTTTTTGAGCAGTGGCTTCGTGAAATAGAAGTGATGGTTTAACAAGACTTGTCCGATACAACTGGCCAGAGGAGAAGCCTCCCTCACAATCTTATCCTCCTGCCCAACACAAAAGATGGGCTGTTTTCTTACCCCTGATTTACACTGAGAAAATCCTGCTATTTTCCCTACCAACAATAAGAATCATTTATTGAATGCCTACTTTTTGCCAGAAGAAAAGCTCCAGCCTTCTCACAATTCCAAAAGGTAGATAATAATTATCTTTGTTTATATTAAAAGATACAGGTCAGAAGATTAAGTGATTTGCTCAAAGCCACATTTGAGGGTCAGATTCTTAACACAGATCTTCTTGGTTCCAAAGACCATGCATCATCTATTAATATTTTCCCCATCTGTGCTTATCTAGCAAGGTGACCTATAGACTCTTTACTAGTAGGCTAAGAGTTAGCAAACTTTCCTATAAAAGGCCAGATATATGTGATATACATATATATCATATGTAAATATGAGACATATATATACACACATATATAATATGCACACATATTTTTATTTTAGGCTGTGTAGGTCATGCTGTCTCTATCACAACTTCTGCCATTGTAGTGTAAAAGCAATCATAAATAATACGTAAACCAATGAGTGTGGCTGTGTTTCAATAAAACACAGAAATTTGAATTTTATATAATTTTCATGTGTCAGAAATATTATTTTAAATTTTATGATCTATTTTATTTTTATTCTTTTCCAATCACTTAAAAATATAAAAATCATGCTTAGTCATGGGCCATATGAAAACGGGCAGTGGCCTTTTGACTTGTGGGCCATGGCATGCCAATCCCCATTTTAGATTTATAGATTAGAGCACTAAGCTAATAAAGCCACTGTTAAATGATTTGTCTCCATAAAAGACAGATTGCTGTATGCTGCCAAAAATCCTGTTTTGTCCGCAATATGCTGTTGTCCTGTTTTTAGTCAAGTGTCTTGCCGAGTTACAGGGGATTACAAGGTCAAAGATAGCTCAGCGCAATCCAAACAACGATAGGAAAAACAATATATTTGTCCTTCTCACAAATGTAATGTCAAGAACATTTCTGTTATTGTCTAGCTAAAATGTTCTAAAAATGTGTTAATTGTAGGTTTTGGATTCTAAAAATGTCTCCGTGAAAAATGGCACAAAGCACTTTTTCTGTTATCTAATACGTTGTATAGGCACTCAGTAAATATTATAGCAGTCCATGGTCAGGGTTTATTACATTAGAACACCTGGGTTAGGCTCCATATTAGCTTGCTTTTAATTCTTTAGATCCCTGATTCGCTTACTTCATTTACTCACCCCTTAATCAGTAAACATTGCACATCTACCACAAGTCCAGACTTATGCTGGGTGCTGCAAATTCAAAGTTGAACACTAAAGTCCTTGCCTCAAGGAACTCATGATAGAGAGAGAAGTCAAACACATAGAAATAGCAATAATATTGAATATACTAAATGCCACAGTACCGATGTGTTCTGGTGCTGAGGAAACACACAGAGATGGGCTCTGCCTGGGTGAACCAGAGAGTACCAAACAACACTTTTAAAGGAGGGTGAGATCCGAACCAAATCTGGAAGAATACATTCACTCATGATGCTCTCATTTAGGAATGAGAACAATACTAACTCTAACTTGTTATGTAAAAGACAAAGGCAAGGGAGGGCTGCTGGAAAGCCATGAAACTGTGGTCTGGTCAGTGTTGTTGAACTGGATCATAGCTAGTAAACAAGACACATGCAAGTCCCACATGCAACACACTTGTAATGTATTTTATGCACTATACTTTTAGTGTATTTCATTTTCAACATTTCATGAAAAATATTGGGTAATAAAATTGAACACAAAATTTGTAAGCGGTAAGATAACCCAATTTTCCCCAAAATTTCATTTGAAAATAATATAAGGGTATACATTTAATTTTTAACTAACTTTAAGACTCATATATCCAAATATTTTGGAAAAGTAGAATGCATTCTCACCTGAAGGACCTTCCTAATTCTTTTTAGATTGTGTATCAAGAGTAGGTTTTTCTCTTTGGAAACACGACCTAACTGTTCATCCAGTTGTATTAACAAGTTTTGAAGAAGAATCGTTGCCATGGTTTCATTGTTAGAAGCTGCCTCCCTAAAAAAAAAAGGATTATTACACAACAGAAAACAACTTGGTAAAATGTCTACTTTTTTACCATATTAACTTTAAAACAATAAACCTATTACACGGTGATAAGCCTTTAAAAGTTTTAAAAAACTAAATTGTAAACATGAAGAGATGCTCAACATCACTAATCATTAAGGAATTTCAAGTAAAATCAGAGTAAGATACCACTTCATACCCATTAGGGTGGCTATTATAAAAAGGAAAAGAAAAAACAGAAAATGAGTGTTGGTGAGGATACAGAGAAATTGTGCAATGCTGGTGGGAAGGAAAAATGGTCAATCACTGTGGAAAACTATATGACAGTTACCCAAAATATTAAACATAAAATTGCCATATGATCCAGCAATTCCACATCTGGGTATATACCCAAAAGAATTAAAAGCAGGGACTCAAACAGATATTTGCATACCAATGTTCCTAGCAGAGTTATTAACAATAGCCAAAATGTTTAAACAACCCAAATGTCCATTGACAGATACATTTATAAAACAAAATGTGATATATACAAACAATGGAATATTATTGAGCTTCAAAAAGGAAGAATATTCTGATACGATAGCTGTTAAACATGAATGAATTTTGAAAACATTACACTAAGCAAAATAAGTCAGTTACAAAAGGACAAATATTGTGCGATTCCAATTATCTAAAGTACCTAGAGTAGTCAAATTCACAGAGACAGAAAATAGAATGGTGATTGCCAGGGGTTGGGGGTGGAGGACTAGGGAGTTACTGTTTAAAGAGTACAGAGTTTCAGTTTGGAAAGATGAAAAAGTTCTGCAGATGGATAGTGGTGATGGTTGCATAATAATGTGAATATATGTAATGCCACTGAACAGTACACCAAAAACAATGGTAAATTTTATGTTATGTGTATTTTACCACAATAAAAAAGATGGCCAAAAAAATTAAATGGTATAAGATGAATAGAGCTTTGAAGAGTATAAATCTTACTGAGAAAAAAATACTGATTTACATTGAGTCTGTGATAAAGAACTGACAATCAATTGATTTGTTTCTTTTTTAATACATGAAAAATTATTTGGGTTTTTGTTTACAGAGAAAAGAAGCACTAGAATCATTAAGTTTTCATTTACAATGAATGGAACCAGAAATGACAATTATTCCCCTTCTTTGGGAAGGCTTTTCAAATCCTTGAGAAAGTTCTTTACCTGAAAAGAATGCATCTACTGAGTCAAAAGTGGACCATAAAATAAATTCACATGGATAGAGCATCAGACATTTGTGCATCAACTTCTAGGGAAAATATGTTTGATCCTACCAGTCTTGATTTTCAATCCACTGGGCCAACAGATGCCGAATTTCCATGGGAAAGTTGTCATCATAGAATTGATCCACCTGCTCCAAAAACTTGATTTCTAACTGTTGGACTTGATTCCACTGAGACATGCTATAAAAGAAGGGGTACAATTAGAGTTTTAAAATATTGTTCATAGCCCTAGTACATATTTTCTTCTTTCCTTAGAATTAGTCAATGTTGTGACTGAATTCCAATATATCCAAGGATACAAAAATTTCAGTATGGTTTTTTTTCATAATTCAACCCTAATGAAGGGAGCAGCCTTCTTTCTGTGTCCCTAAACTACAGCCTTCCTTGCTCTAAAATGAACTCCTGTTCCACCTGCTCCAGAAAGCTTTCACTCCCACTCCCCCAAACACCCCACATCCTGCCCACAGCTGCCTACGTGGATTTCTATTATCAACAAGCTCTTTCCCTATCTCTTGTCCCCTCAACACTTGGAGCAACTTGAAGGCAAACATATTTGACATTTACTATACCTCCTGAAACCCTCTAAGACTTTATATTTGAGGAACAACCCCCCAAGAAGCTTCTTTTATATGAAATTGCCAAATTTCTTTCTTCTTTATTTCAGATTTGTCTGGCTTCTAGAGTCAGCTTTATGTTCCTGACTTCTAGTCCGATTTTGTCTTAGCTTCATGAAGAATTTTATGTATGCATTTTCGTAGGCTCCAGTTTTTTAAATTAAAAATATTTCTGAACCAGTGAATGTGTTTTGTTTCTCTCTGTGAGGATCCACTATAGGTGGGCAAAGCTCTTAAAGGATGTAGTCTTTTTGTCTCTGAGAAACATCTGATAGTGGTTAAACCCTCAAGTTACTTAAGGAGTAAGAAACCACACTTGATACCTATTTGGCAGCCTGTCATAAAACAAAAGTACGCATTTCCCCCTTGTAACCCTACTCTGGCCAATTTAATTGAAGGTGTAGACATATTTCCTAACTCAGAGAAATTAGTATGACACTGCCTCCTTGAAATTACAGCATTTTATGTTTTTGAAAGTCAAATTTTTGGTTGTTTTCTCAGCAATTCTAAGTCAAGTAAAAACACCAAACCCCCTTTTACATGATTAATCACCATAACATTTCAACATATCTCATAGATAGGCTAAGGTTTCCTTTTGCCTATACAACACCAGGGTAATTTCATATATTTCATATACATATTATTCAGGTTTCAAATAGAATCATTTTGAGCACCTTTTCCCTGAGCTCCTGGTAAATGACTTAAAATTTATAGAAAAACATGTTGCCAATGTTTTGCTAAAGAGAAAGCAAGCGGGAAAAGAAGTAATGTTTTATTTGCATATCATTTTATATTTATGAAAACCTTTACACTTTACAATTCTAGGCATATTGTAAACGCTCAATCAATGCTTGTTAAATGAAGAATGAGTGGCACTCCTGACATTGCTATGAATAGGGTAGGTGGATATAAGTAGTATGTCAACTTTAAAAAGGAAAAACTTGAAGATCAAATAGGCGAAATGACGCCTGCCTAATGTATGAGGCTTCTAAGGGGCAACCTGAGGTTTTCTGAGCCTGAACCATTTGTCTTTCCAGATATTGGGTGTGTATATATTCCACACAAAATTGGAACATTTGTTCTCATGCTACTATCAACATAAAATATCTATCAATCTATTTTAGTTAATGACAACAGAGAACATGAGTTGAAAATAGCATTACAATTTTTCATCATACTATTGTTAAACCCCTGCTACGATTTGGACGAAAATCTGTTTTCTAACTAAAACTTACAGGTAGATGGGAGGAATAAGTTCTAGTGCTGTAACACTAGGATGAATATGGTTAACAATAACTTAGTGTATATTTTCAAAAAGCTAAGGGGATTTTGAACATTCACAACACAAAGTAATGATAAATGTTTGAGGTGATGGATATGCTGAATATCCTTTGATCATAACACATTGTTCATATTTATTGAAATATCACTCTATATTCCATAAATATTTACAATTGTGTGTCAAAGAAAATAAAAGGAAAATTTAAAAAATAAAAATAAACACGGAAAAAATCACTACTAAGATCTGAGTCTTTCGGAGAGCTGAATTCAAAGCTGAAAAAAGGAAGAAGAAGGAATACATAGTCCTAGGACATTTTCTACTGCAGCCTCTGGGAACGCCTTTAGACATCCTCCAGCAGATTTCTTTGCTTTCACTCTCTAGGGGATATTTCTTTCTCATGAAAACTGTTACCTTGCTTCTGAAAACTGAGTGCCTGTCTGTTCTTTTTGCGTGCAGTCCCTAGAAGATCCCACTAAAGGGGCATTTTGTCCCACTGTCTGTGAGCTGGTGGTGCCGCTTTGGGTCTGTGGCCTGTAGCTTGCAAAAGGAGATGACCTGCCCTAAAATGTCACTCGCGCCCATCAAAGCCACAGTCACCGGCTGCCGTAGATGCAAGCTTTTTTCTGAAATCCAGGTACGCTAATCTAAAGTCAGACATCACAGCTCTAGAGAAGCTGGCTTAAGAAAGTGAAGAGGGGCTCACTTTCAGCCTCCGCGAGGACACACCTCCGCAGCCGCCGCAGCTCCCCTGGCCCCCGCTGGGAGATTCGCCCGGGCACCGTGGCGCTGGCCTGCGGAGCGGTTTTCGCGGAGAGCCAGTGCCAGGGCGCATCTGTGGGTCGTGGAGTCGGGCGCTTCCTTCTATAATAACCCTCTTCAGGCAGGTTAAAATGAAGCAATTGTCAAAACGCCAAGCGAAAGCAAAGCTTCAGAGCACCCTGCATAATAAGCGTGTCCTCCTCGCAAGAGGCAGCCAGAAGGTGTGGTCTGGCCACTTACCTAGCGCTCTCTCAGCACAGGTCCCAGGCGGTGCTCAAGTCCAAAGTCAGAAGCGCCCCTCACAGTCCCTAGGAGAAAGCCGCTGACGCCATCGTCAGTAGGGGATTTGCATTTCTCCTCCCACTTGAGGCTTTCCTGTGCGTCAGTGTTCGAGTCTCTGGGACTTTACTTGGGTCAGTTCCCACCCACTCTTTATTCTAGAAATGCTAACACGCAGAAACTGCCAGGCTGGAGCCCCTTCACCGGGCGTCCTCTTCCCTCTTATCCCTCCCAGCCGCTCTTGCAACTGCAGGTGGCTCAGGAGTGCCAGGGTAAAGTGGAGGGGTGGGGTATACATTTTCTTCAGTGGTTTCCTTAGACAATCCGAGATCCGCTGCAAAGTTACTTACCTGGAGCTCAGTTCTTCAGCTTCCTCTCTCCCTAGTATAAGGCTCCACTCAGCCTGATGAGCCACCCCTGGGATAGAAGGGATGGGTAGCCAGGATCAAAACACCAAACTCATAGACCTTACTGGGCTCCAATTCCAGCGGGGTCCGCTCACTCCGAGGAGGGTGACCTGACCCAGAGGTTTGGGCCAACTCCTGGGTAGGCCACCAGTGCCTGCCCTTCCTGGCCCAGCCTCCTCCTACTCTCCTTGAGTAGCCTTGCCCCTGGTTGCTACGGTGCGTTCTTCTCCCTTTGTGACATCAGCCTGTTCTAGAATCACAGGGTTGGAGGAAGTCTTAGTCCCATCTAATGCTAAATCCTCTTTCATATCTGAAGAGACCCAGTGAGGTGACCAAGACGACTCAATAAGTTAGCCACGGAGCCCGATAATAGCCCAGGTGTTTCCCTTCCCACCTCAGTGGTCTTTTCATTTCATCTCCTTGTAGTTAGCTCTTAATCCCTTGATTCACAGTAGGGGTTCAATAAAGACAAGTCCAGGCGTGGTGGCTCACACCTGTAATCCCAGCACTTTGGTAGGCTGAAGTGGAAGGACTGCTTGAGCCCAGGAGTTTGAGACCAGCCCAGGCAACACAGTAAAACCCCACCATATATTAAAAAATCAATAAAAATGTTTAAAAAAGTAAAAATAGTAAAACAAAGACAAAAATAAAGGCAGACAGACTGAAAAAAAAGGTAGAAAGTGTCACTCAATTTGATTATACACATGCTTAGAGCAATATGCCAAGGTGAGAGGCCTGCCTCCCTCTCCCCTGATGAATATCACACAGGTACACTCTCTGGATTCTTCTCTCCCAGGTGACATTATTATCATGTGCTTAAACTTACCACCCACCCCCAAATAGGTCAATCAATCCAAAGTCACACTTTCCATATCACTGTAAATTTCCTGGTTAGGTAGGCCTGGTCCCCACTGCTTGCTTGTTCAGTGGGCAGTTTCCAGGAGCTTATGCTGCTCTGACCCTACATGAGAAAGTGCCAATTTCAGGCTATTCCATAAGCTACTAAGCAAAGTCTGATTTTCTTCTGGAGAAGCTGTCACTGCCCATAAGAAAAAAATCCAAATTCTTGGCACTTTAAGTTCTGTGCAGTTTGGTCCCAACCTATCCAGGAAACTTTTCTCCCCTATAAGAGCCCATGATGTGACCCAAAACAGTCACCTCGGCTGCCCAGATTAACCTCATATTTCACTACCGATGCTTTCTTCAACTGGATATTCCTCCCTGAGCCTACCTACTTAGTGAAATCCTACAGTTCTCAGTGAAGACTTCCCGATGACCTGAACCCACAGCAATGTTTCCCTGCTCCAAATTCTTGTCATACTTCCTGTCCAAACCAGTGCTCTCCAAGAGAAATAAAATGCAAGCCACATATGTAATTGCAAATTGTCTCATAGCCACATTAAAAAGGAAAAAAGCACAGGTGAAATTAATTTTAATATTGTAAATAACCCAATATATACAAGAATCTTAACATTTTGGCATATAATCAGTATAAAAAATTATTAATAAGATACTTTGAATTCCTTATTTCATACTCAATCTCTGAAGTCTGGTGTGTATTTAGCACTTACAGGGCATGTCAGTTAGGACTAGCCACATTCCAAGCCACGTGTGGCTAGTGGCTGCCGTGTTGGACAGTGCACATCTAGACCACTTATTTATCACTTTTCACTTCCTGCCTCATAGTGCTAGTCACACTGGTTTTACATGTCCTTATCATTATCATATTCAATTGTTGAGTGCCTGCTGTACAAAACAGAGAGTTTGTTCTCTTCCTCCTTTTCAGGGCCTTACCTTGGGGCTTCCACAGCAGTTTTTAAACCTTTTGTTCTCAAGATACTGCTATTCCCTTAAAAATTGTTGACAAACCCAAGGAATGTTTGTGTATTAGTGTTCTGGATGAAATTTTTATTTACTGTGTTAAAACTTAAATCTGAGAAAAAAATAAAATATGTATTTAATTTATTCCTTTAAAATGACAATAATAACCTCACTCTGTGTTAAACATGTTTTAAGAAAAACAAATATATCTTCCAACATGAAAAACTTAATGAGAAGCGTGGCATTTAAAAAATCTCTTTAATGTCTGGTTTGAGAGAAGACAGCTGGATTCTCATATCTGTTTCTGCATTTAATCTGCTGCAAAGTATTATTTTGGTTGACATATTTGAAGAAAGTATGGACTCACACATTTATGTAGTTGGAAAAGGGGAGTATTATAATGACCTTTTCAAATAATTATTCTTCTTTGATACCACATCAAAACTCAATGAGTGGTAGTTTCTGAAGGGCTAGTTGCATTGTGAAATCTGAAACCTTATCAATATACTTTATGTATACTGTTACATTCAAATCTTTGTTGTATATATTTTGAATGAAACTATTACCCACAAATTATTTTGCAATGTCAGACACTGGTCATTTGAAAAACACTGGTCCACTGAAGTATGCAGATTTTCTAAATGCTGACACATTTTCTCATACAATGTTCAGAAATTCATGTCAGGTAATATCAATGTTGATCTCATCATGTAAGTATTTTAAATACTGGGAAGCAGTCAAGCTCAAATTCTAATTTTTGCTTGAAAGCTCAGTTTTATTATTGGCAACAGATACTACCAGTTGTTTTCCTTGAAGTGACAGGCTCATCTTGGCAACTCGAACAATCACGCAAGTGCTTTTCCTCGAGATGACCACCATCCTTTAATATGTGCCTTTTCCATTTCATCACAAAGAATCTTAAAAAGACATGTACTTAAGGTCTGAGATTTAATAAAATTAATAATTTTTACTGCCTCATCAAAAACATTCTTAAGTCAAATTGGCATTTTAAAATTTTTATTGTAAGTGCATGGTGGTGAAATATACAACTGCTAGTGTAATTTGGCACTACTTGCTTGCTTTGTGCTAAGGCCCCAACAGTTTCACCCACCTTTGCTTTGGTACCATTGGTGCAAATATCAGCAGAGTGAAAAGACAAAACTGTATTAGTATTATTATAAAAATAGTTTAACCTTACAGATGCCCTAAAAAGATCTCGGGGACCACTCCCAGGGATCTGCATGTAACACTTAGAGAACCTCTGCTCTATTTGCCATATGCTGCCAACTGTAACTCGTTTATCCAGAGATGTCTATCATGAGGGACTCTCTGCCCAAATACACACTTTTTTCTTGGTTAAAGCTTCTGCCTTGAACCTCTGTCTTCCTTCTCTATTTCATGAGTGGAGCAAGACATCTAAAGAAAGGGTGCTTCTATGTCCAATTTGTTTCTCTTTTTTAGAATCAAAACTAAATAAGCAGGTCCTCAGTTTCTTGACCCTACACTGGCCCTGGCCTCATCAGTCCCTCAGAGACAAAGACATAAAAAAATTTGAAGTAAAACGAAGAACAAACCAAATGCTAAAATGAAACCCCTGTAAGGTTTTCCAAATTCAAAGGCCCCCACAGATTCCTGTCTCCTTTCTAAAACAGCCACCCAGTTGCCCTGGTGATAAGCCCTATATCTAATTTTTTGCTGTATCATCCTAAGAAGAAAATCCCAGATTAAAGACTTTCAGAAAAGTAGATTCTAGTTCCAGTGTGTCAATTTCTAGTGGCACAAAGTTGTATAAGTTACCTAACTTCTCTAACCCCAAAACTTCCTGTCTATAAAAGTGGGGATATTATATCCCACCTGAAATTGCTGGGAAGAGTCAAAGATATAATGTAAGAAGTGAGATCAGGTTAAATGCTAAATCAATAGCTGTTAATAATAGAATAATAAACAAGTTATGGGCAACTTTGGCAGTCACCAGGTTAACCCTCCAGCTTCCCTGCCACCATGCTGTACAGAGCAGAAATGGAGATGAAGAGAGGCCGGATGGGGTAGGCAGGTTCACGGTTGTAAACAGAAGACAGGGTGGATTCAAAATCAGTTCTGATTGTGCTTTTCCCACTCTGCCCAGTGGAGCTGCTTTTGTGGGAAACAGAGAGAGGAAGAGAGAAGATATCACTCTTGCCGCTGATAAGGGAAGTAAACCAGCTCCACCTTCTCCCAATTTTTGTACAAAGAATATAAACATTTGCTGGTTTCAGTTTTGTGGTATCACCATACTTCTCCTCTCCCCTCTTAAGTGTTCTGAGGAAACTGGGGTGAGCTGGAGTTGGAGGTTGGACAGACAATATGCACATGCGGAAAGATGCGTTGAGTTCCCTGGTTGCATATGCTAGTACCACATGAGTGGGACAGCAAGGATTATTGCGATAAGATGGCCTGGTGCAAATCTCATCGACTCATCTGTGTGCAGGTTGCTCTAGCTCCAACAGATCAGGAACATTGTCTTGTAAAAGGGTTTAATATCAATCTTGCTAATTTTCTGAAGTCCAGTTCCCAATGACTCTGCTCCCTCTACTGCCATCTCAGAAGCATTGCAATTTACAAATCATAGTCATATACCTCCATGCCAGACATAGTGCCAAGAACTTCACATGCATTGTTTTAGTTAATCCTCACAGCACTCCATAGGATTAAATATCATGATTATCTCCAATTGGCAGATAAGGGGACAGAGGTTTAGTGAGCTTTAGTGAGGCTAATCAGAGGTAAGGACAGATTTGGGATTCAAACTAAGGACTGTCTGACTCCAGAAACAATGCCCATAACCATTCTGCTTTACTAAAAATCTTATCTGCTCTTATGAGAAAAGCAATAACTTGCTCAGAGAGCTATAGAGGAAATAAGTTTGATGACTTAAACATGAATTCCAAAAAAGAGAGGATCATTGCATAGTCCAATCTTTTGGCTTCCCTGGGCCACACTGGAAGAATTGTCATGGGCCACACATAAAACACACTAACGCTAACAATACCTGATGAGCTTTAAAACAATCTCATAACGTTTTAAGAAGTTTAAGAGTTTGTGTTGGGCTGCACTCAAAGCCGTCCTGGGCCGTATGCAGCCCATGGGCTGGACACACTTTGTCTACAGTTTTCTTTTCTTGTAATGTCTTCTGGAAGCTTGGATAGAATTGGTATTATTTCTTCCTTAAATGTTTGAAAAAAATCACCAGTGAAGTAATCTTTGACTGGAGATTTTTTTTGGTGGGAAATTTTTAAACTACAAATTCAATTTATTAGATCTAGGACTACTTAGGTTACCTATTTTCTCTTGAGTGAGCTTTGCCGGTTTGTGTCTTTCAAAGAATTTATATATTTCATCTAAACTGTTATTATATACATAAAATTGTTTGTAATATTCCCTTTTAGCAAGTTATTCTTTTAATTCCCTTTTATTCCAGTTATTCTTTTAATAGCTGGAAAACTGTAATAATCTCACCTCTCTCAATTCTGATATTGGTAGTTTGTGTCTTCTTTTTTCCCCCCAGGACAGTTTTACTAAAAGTTTATCAATTTTATTTACATTCTCAAAGAACAAACTTTTGGTTTCATGGACTTTTTTCTATTGTGTTTCATTGACTGCCACTCTTCATTTCCTTTTATTTACTTCTGTTTCAGTTTGCTTTTCTTTCTCATATATATATATATATATATATATATATTTTTTTTTTTTTTTTTTTTTTTTTTTTTGAGACGGAGTCTCGCTTTGTTGCCCAGGCTGGAGTGCAGTGGCACAATCTCAGCTCACTGCAACCTCCGCCTCCCGGTTTCAAGCGATTCTCCTGCCTCAGCCTCCTGAGTAGCTGGGATTACAGGCATGCACCACTATGCCCAGTTAATTTTTGTATTTTTAGTAGAGACAGGATTTCACCAGTTTCAGACCACCACCAGGCTGGTCTGAAATGCCTGACTTCGTGATCTGCCTGCCTTGGCCTCCCAAAGTGCTGAGATTACAGGTCTTACATATTTTAAGGCAGAAACTTAGGTCATTGATTGGATCTTTCTTCTTTCCTGTTATAAGCATCTATATATTTCTTCCTTTCTATTGCTTAAGCTACATCAAATTTTGATATGCTGTATTTTAATTTCCATTTATTCTACTTAAAATTTCCCTTGTGATTTCTTCTTTGATTTATGATGTTTGGGTTTTAATTAATTAATTAATTAGAATTGTGACTTTTGTATTCCAAACATTTGGATCATTTTCCAATATTTTCCTCATATCCATTTTTAATTTCATTCCATTGTGGTTAGATAACATACTTTTTTGTTATTTGAATTATTTAAAATTTATTGAGTCTTGTTCTATGGCTGAGAATGTTTTGGTCAATGTTTAGGACACTTAAAAGAATGTCTTCTCTGCTGCTGTTGGGTGAAGAATTTTTGCAATCTCAGTGAGGTCAAGTTGGTTGATAGTATTATTCAAGTCTTCTATATCATTCTTGATATTCTTCCCATTTATTCAATCTATTATCAGAGGAATATTTAAATCTTCAGCTATAATCCTTCTTTCAGTTCTGTCTTCTTCAGTTCTTTCACATTTCTGTCTGTCTTCTTTCAGTTCCTTCACATTTCATTTCATGTATTTTGAAGCTCTGCTATTAAGTGCATAAACATTTATAATTGTTTTGTCCTTTTGATGATTTTCCTTTTATTTTTATGAAATGACCCTTGTTATCTCTGTTAATATTTTTGGCTCTGAAATCTACTTTGTCTTATATTTATATAGCCACTGCAGCTTTCTATGATTAGTGTGAGCATGATATATCATTTTCCCAATATTTTACTTTTTACTTATTTATTTATATTTGAAATGTGTTTCTTGTCTGTAGTATATAATTGGGTCTTGCTTTTTTATCCAATTTAATAATTTCTGCTTTCATCAAGTATAAAGAGCTTTTTCCACTCTGGCTGTTGAGAATTTAAATTATGCCTAGCCTTGTGTGAGCTCCAGAAATTTTTCCACCTGCTCCCCACCCCTCATCTTTGAGTCGTTCCTTTGCAAACATGGACTATTCAGTACTCAGCTGAAGAATCAAGGGGAGCCCTTTGCAGTCTTCTTCCTGGTACTCTGCCCTATAAATTCTGACCAAAACTCTCTACTCTGCCTCTTCAACTCTGAGAGAATGCCAGGCTTTATTCGAGTTTCCTCTTTCTGTGCTGGAGCTTGGAAACTTTCTCCAGAAAGTAAGCTAGGAGAATCATAAAGATTGTCTCATTTGTTCACTTCTCTTGCACTGCCTATTTGTCAATTTCTGAAAAATCATTGTTTCACAGTTTTTGTTTGTTTGCTTAGCTGTGTGTTTAACATGAGCAGGTAATCCACTACGGAGGGGTTGCCAGATTTAGCAAAACAAAACAAAATAAGACTGCCAGTTAAATTTGAATGTCAGACCAACAACGAATAATTTTTTCAGTCTATATATGACCCATATTTATAGTATAAGTATGTTTGAAATTCAAATTTCAGTGGGCTTCCAGGATTTTTATCTGGAAACCCTAATCCCTGTTAATATATTATGTCCAAAAGCAGAAGTCCCCTGAGACTCTTTTAGGTGCTAGAGCTTGTACTTCTTGGAAATCTATTCAATTCAGTATGAACTATTTACTGAGCTCATACATCACAATAAGAATAATTTAGGGTTGAATTGGTAGAGAAGATAAAATAAGCATATGAAATTAATAATGCTCAGTTGAATGGCAATGCCAAATGTAAATGCCACAGGAATTCAGAAGAATGACCACAATGAACTGAAGTAGTCAGAAAAAGCCAGAAGATGAGGTTAATAAAAAAAAGTGAAGGATGAAAGAACTGTATTCAGGTATGGAGAACAGTGATGCTCAGCCTGCTTAAAGAAGGTCAGGTCCTGACCCAGGACTAAGACCGGCATCCTTCTAGACAGGGAGAAGAATAACCTAAACCAAAGATTTATAGAGGGTCGTTATAAACAAGATTAGTTGGTATCAGTGTCTCTAAGAATAGCTGTTTAGTTTGCTCATTATGCAAGAGTGACTGGTTGAGGGGGATGAGTGAGGACTGAAATCTAAACTGAGCTTCAGTTCCCAAGACATAAGCGTTGGTGCAGGGCTGCAGCCAAATGGAGGAAGAAATGATTTTTCTAACTTGAATGTACCTTGTGGGGCCTCTGAGGTCTTGGTGGGAACTTCAGTATCTTCCTTCTGAGTAGCTGTGATATGATGACTTCTGTAACTTGACCCAGACTTTTTAGTGCTAGAGTCACTATGGGGAGAGATGGGTGGAGAAGTTAGAAGATACATCATCTCTGAACTGTGAGCATTCTGTACTGGGCTATTGTGCAGAAGAGGGTGAGAAGGGACAGGATGAAATTGGTTTTATAGTTGGGGGGAACAAAGTAGGTGAAGGGAGATGGAGCTGATAGGGCTTTAGATGAATATGTGATAGAACCCCTCTGAAGTTCGGCACCAGCACCCAGAGGTCTGAATATTAACAGTCTGAAATATTGGTGCCATCCAATAAAGAGTGGCCCCTAAATCAAGCGCTGTGAACTCAAAGCCTTCCTGGGACAGCCAGATGATGGGGCCTGTAGAGAATCAATCTTTCTTTCTTTCTTTCTTCCTTTTTTTTTTTTTTTTGACAGAGTCTCACTCTGTCACCCAGGTTGGAGTGCAATGGTGCAATCTTGGCTCACTGCAACCTCTGCCTCCCGAGTTAAAATGATTCCCCTGCCTCAGCCTCCCCAGTAGCTGGGATTACAGGCCTGCACCACTATGCCTGGCTAAATTTTTAAATATTTTTAGTAAAGATGGGGTTTCCCCATGTTGGCCAGGCTGGTCTCAAACTCCTGACCTCAAGTGATCCACCTCCCTCAGCCTCCCAAAGTGCTGGGATTACAGGCTTGAGCCACTATGTCCAGCCAGAGAATCTCTCTAACAGGAAGCTGGAAATTTGGATGTTTAAGAAAAAAATCACCTGAATTTCAATTGTGTTAGTATAATTCAAAGAACTTAACCACATACACACACACACACACACACACACACACACCCCAAAACACAGTATAGACGCACCACACTGTTCTAACTAAATAATACACATCTATAGGTGTCATTGCTGCCAAATTTCCTTCTCTGTTTGAAACCAATATTTCCCAGCCCTGATCATCCTGTGCACTGTCACTGTTATCTACTGGGAGTCTCCCAAAAATGGGAAAGAAAGGGAAGAGGGAGGAAGAAGAGAACCAAACCAAATATTACTCTTTATAGCCAGGTGGGTGAATGTGAGTATTTTAGAGGATGTGAATCTTAACAGTTACTTTCACCCCTCTTATCATTCAGCAGTTTGATCTTTTTAAAAGAATGAGGCTGCATAGGAAGAGCTCTGGTCTGCAGCTCCCAGCATGATTGATGCAGAAGATGGGTAATTTCTGCATTTCCAACTGAGGTACCTGGTTCATCTCACTGGGACTGGTTGGACAGTGGGTTCAGCCCACAGAGGACAAGCCGAAGCAGGATGGGGTGTTGCCTCACCCAGGAAGTGCAAGGGGTCTGGGGATTTCCTTTTCCTGGCCAAGGAAAGCCGTAACAAACTGTACTTGGAAAAATGGGACACTCTCGCCCAAATACTGCACTTTTCCCATGGTCTTAGCAACCAGCAGACCAGGAGATTCTGTCCCATGCCTGGCTCAGCGGGTCCCACACCCACAGAGCCTTGCTCATTGCTAGCGCAGCAGTTTGAGATTGACCTGCGAGGCAGCAGCCTGGCAAAGGGAGGGGCGTCCACCATTGCTGAGGCTTGAGTAGGTAAAGAAAGCGGCCGGGAAGCTCAAACTGAGCAAAGCCCACCACAGCTCAGCAAGGCCTCTGCCTCTATAGACTCCACC
Organism: Nomascus leucogenys; assembly: GCF_006542625.1. Classification (NCBI taxonomy): domain Eukaryota; kingdom Metazoa; phylum Chordata; class Mammalia; order Primates; family Hylobatidae; genus Nomascus; species Nomascus leucogenys. Next base: position 91,518,855 of record NC_044402.1, read on the forward strand.
ACTATAGGCAGGGCATAGCAGAACAAAAGGCAGCAGAAACTTCTGCAGACTTAAACATTCCTGTCTGACAGCTCTGAAGAGAGCAGTGGTTCTCCCTGCATGGGGTTTGAGCTCTGAGAATGGAGAGACTGCCTCCTCAAGTGGGTTCCTGAACTCTGTGTAGCCTAACTGGGAGACACCTCCCAGTAGGGGCCGACAGACACCTCATACAGGTGGGTGCCCCTCTGGGATGAAGCTTCCAGAGGAAGGACCAGGCAGCAATAGTTGTTGTTCTGCAATATTTGCTGTTCTTCAGCCTCTGCTGGTGATACCCAGGCAAACAGGGTCTGGAGTGGACCTGCAGCAAACTCCAACAGACCTGCAGCTGAGGGACCTGACTGTGAGAAGGAAAACTAACAAACAGAAAGGAATAGCATCAACATCAACAAAAAGGTCATCCACACCAAAACCCCATCTGTAGGTCACCAACATCAAAGACCAAAGGTAGATAAAACCACAAAGATGAGGAGAAACCAGAGCAGAAAAGCTGAGAATTCTAAAAACCAGAGTGCCTCTTCTCCTACAAAGGATCGCAGCTCCTCTCCAGCAAGGGAACAAAGCTGGATGGAGAATGACTTTGGTGAGTTGACAGAAGTAGGCTTCAGAAGGTCGGTAATAATAAACTTCTCTGAGCTAAAGGAGGATATTTGAACCTATCGCAAAGAAGCTAAAAACCTTGAAAAAATGTTAGACAAATGGCTAACTAGAATAAAGAGGGTAGAGAAGAACTTAAATAACCTGAAGGAGCTGAAAACCATGGCAGGAGAACTTCGTGATGCATGCACAAGCTTCAATAGCCCATTGGATCAAGTGGAAGAAAGGATATCAGTGATTGAAGATAATATTAATGAAATAAAGTGATAAGACAAAGTTAGAGAAAAAAGAGTAAAAAGAAATGAACAAAGCCTCCAAGAAATATGGGACTATGTGGAAAGACCAAATCTATGTTTGATTGTTGTACCTGAAAATGACGGGGAGAATGGAACCAAGTTGGAAAATACTCTTCAGGATATTATCCAGGAGTACTTCCCCAATCTAGCAAGGCAGGCCAACATTCAAATTCAGGAAATACAGAGAACACCACAAAGATACTCCTTGACAAGAGCAACCCCAAGACACATAATTTTCAGATTCAGCAAGGTAGAAATGGAGGAAAAAATGTTAAGGGCAGTCAGAGAGAAAGGTTGGGTTACCCACAAAGGGAAGAAGCCCATCAGACTAACAGCGGATCTCTTCGCAGAAACTCTACAAGCCAGAAGAGAGTGGGGGCCAATATTCAACATTCTTAAAGAAAAAATTTTCAACCCACAATTTCATATCCAGCCAAACTAAGCTTCATAAGTGAAGGAGAAATAAAATCCTTTACAGACAAGCAAATCCTGAAAGATTTTGTCACCACCAGGCCTGCTTTACAAGAGCACCTGAAGGAAACACTAAACGTGGAAAGGAACAACTGGTACCAACCACTGCAAAAACATGCTAAATTGTAAAGACCGTCGATGCTAGGAAGAAACTGCATCAATTAATGGGCAAAATAACCAGCTAACATCATAATGACAGGATCAAATTCACACATAACAATATTAACCTTAAATGTAAATGGGCTAAATGCCCCAGTTGAAAGACACAGACTGGCAAATTGGATAAAGAGTCAAGACCCATCAGTGCACTGTATTCAGGAGACCCATCTCATGTGCAGAGACACACATGGGCTCAAAATAAAGGGATGGAGGAAGATCTACCAAGCAAATGGAAAGCAAAAAAAAAAAGCAGGGTTTGCAATCCTAGTCTCTGCTAAAACAGACTTTAAATCAACAAAGTTCAAAAGAGACAAAGAAGGCCATTACACAATGGTAAAGGGATCAATTCAACAAGAAGAGCTAACTATCCTAAATATATATGCACCCAATACAGGAACACCCAGATTCATAAAGCATGTCCTTAGAGGCCTACAAAGAGACTTAGACTCCCACACAATAATAATGGTAGACTTTAACACCCCACTGTCAGTATTAGACAGATCAATGAGACAGAGGTTAACAAGGATATCCAGGACTTGAACTCAGCTCTGCACCAAGTGGACCTAACAGGCATCTACAGAACTCTCCACCCCAAATCAACAGAATATACATTCTTCTCAGGACAGCATCACACTTATTCTAAAATTGACCACATAGTTGGAAATAAAGCAACCCTCAGCAAATGTAAAAGAACAGAAATCACAGCAAACTCTCTCAGACCACAGTGCAATCAAATTAGAACTCAAGAAACTCACAAAAAATGCACAACTACATGGAAACTGAACAACCTGCTCCTGAATGACTACTGGGTGAATAACGAAATGAAGGCAGAAATAAAGATGTTCTTTGAAACCAATGAGAACAAAGACACAACATACCAAAATCTCTGGGACACATTTAAAGCAGTGTGTAGAGGGAAATCTGTAGCACTAAATGCCCACAAGAGAAAGCAGGAAAGATCTAAAATTGACACCCTAACATCACAATTAAAAGAACTAGAGAAGCAAGAGCAAACAAATTCAAAAGCTAGCAGAAGGCAAGAAATAACCAAGATCAGAGAAGAACTGAAGGAGATAGAGACACAAAAACCCTTCAAAAAATCAATGAATCCAGGAGCTGGTTTTTTGAAAAGATCAACAAAATTGATAGACTGCTAGCAAGACTAACACAGAAGAAAAGAGAGAAGAATCAAATAGATGCAATAAAAAATGATAAAGCGGATATCACCACCCATCCCAGAGAAATGCAAACTACCATCAGAGAATGCTATAAACACCTCTACACAAATAAACTAGAAAATCTAGAATAAATGGATAAATTCCTGGACACATACACCCTCCCAAGACTAAACCAGGAAGAAGCTGAATCCTTGAATAGACCAATAACAGGCTCTGAAATTGAGGCAATAATTAATAGCCTACCAACTGAAAAAAGTCCAGGACCAGATGGATTGATAGACAAATTCTACTAGAGGTCCAAAGAGGAGCTGGTACCATTCCTTCTGAAACTATTCCAATCAATAGAAAAAGAAGGAATCCTCCCTAACTAATTTTATGAGGCCAGCATCATCCTGATACCAAAGCCTGGCAGAGACACAACAAAAAAAGAGAATTTTAGACCAATATCCCTGATGAACATTGATGCGAAAATCCTCAATAAAGTACTGGCAAACTGAATCCAGCAGCACATCAAAAAGCTTATCCACCACGATCAAGTCGGCTTCATCCCTGGGATGCAAAGCTGGTTCAACATACGCAAATCAATAAATGTAATCCATCACATAAACAGAACCAATGACAAAAACCATATGATTATCTCAATAGATGCAGAAAAGGCCTTTGACAAAATTCCACAGCCCTTCGTGTGAAAAACTCTCAACAAACTAGGTATTGATGGAACTCGTATGTCAAAATAATAAGAGCTATTTATGACAAACACATAACCAATATCATACTAAATGGGCAAAAACTGGAAGCACTCCCTCTGAAAACCAGTGCAAGACAGGGATGCCCTCTCTCACCACTCCTATTCAACATAGTGTTGGAAGTTCTGGCCAGGGCAATTAGGCAAGAGAACGAAATTAAGGGTATTCAACTAGGAAAAGAGGAAGTCAAATTGTCCCTGTTTGCAGAAGACATGACTGTATTAGAAAATCCCATCGTCTCAGCCCAAAATCTCCTTAAGCTGATATGCAACTTTAGCAAAGTCTCAAGATACAAAATCAATGTGCAAAAATCACAAGCATTCCTATACACCAATAACAGACAAACAGAGAGCCAAATCATGAGTGAACTCCCATTCCTAATTTCTACCAAGAGAATAAAATATCTAGGAATTCAACTTACAAGGGATGTGAAGGACCTCTTCAAGGAGAACTACAAACCACTGCTCAATGAAATAAAAGAGAACACAAACAAATGGAAGAATATTCCATGCTCATGAATAGGAAGAATCAATATCGTGAAAATGGCCATACTGCCCAAGATAATTTATAGATTCAATGCCATCTCCATCAAACTACCAATGACTTTCTTCACAGAATTGGAAAAAACCACTTTAAAGTTCTTATGGAACCAAAAAAGACCCCACATTTCTAAGACAATCCTAAGCAAAAAGAACAAAGCTGGAGGCATCATGCTACCTGACTTCAAACTATACTACAAGGATACTGTAACCAAAACAGCATGGTACTGGTACCAAAACAGAAAGACAGACCAATGGAACAGAACAGAGGCCTCAGAAATAACACCACACATCTACAACCATCTGATCTTTGACAAACCTGACAAAAACAACAAATGGAGAAAGGATTCCCTATTTAATAAATGGTGCTGGGAGAACTGGCTAGCCATAGGTAGGAAGCTGAAACTGGATCCCTTCCTTACACCTTATACAAAGATTAATTCAAGATGGATTAAAGACTTAAATGTTAGACCTAAAACCATAAAAACCCTAGAAGAAAACCTAGGCAATACCATTCAGGACCTAGGCATGGGCAAGGACTTCATGACTAAAACACCAAAAGCAATGATAACAAAAGCCAAAACAGACAAATGGGATCTAATTAAATTAAAGAGCTTCCGCACAGCAAAAGACACTACCATCAGAGTGAACAGGCAACCTACGGAATGGGAGAAAATTTTTGCAATCTACCCATCTGACAAAGGGCTAATATCCAGAATCTACAAAGAACTTAAACAAATTTACAAGAAACAAACAACCAACCCCATCAAAAAGTGGGCAAAGGATATGAACAGACACTTTTCAAAAGAAGACATTTATGCAGCCAACAGACACATGAAAAAATGCTCATCATCACTAGTCATCAGAGAAATGCAAATCAAAACCACAATGAGATACCATCTCACGCCAGTTAGAACGACAATCATTAAAAAGTCAGGAAACAACAGATGCTGGAGACAATGTGGAGAAATAGGAATGCTTTTACACTGTTGGTGGGAGTGTAAAGTAGTTCAACCACTGTGGAAGACAGTGTGGTGATTCCTCAAGGATCTAGAACTAGAAATACCATTTGACCCAGCCACCCCATTACTGGGTATATACCCAAAGGATTATAAATCATGCTACTATAAAGACGCATGCACAGGTATGTTTATTGAGGCACTATTCACAATAGCAAAGACTTGGAAGCAACCCAAATGTCCATCAATGATAGACTGGATTAAGAAAATGTGGCACATATACACCATGGAATACTATGCAGCCATAAAAAAGGATGAGTTCATGTCCTTTGCAGGGACATGGATGAAGCTGGAAACCATCATTCTCAGCAAACTATCACAAGGACAGAAAATCAAGCACCACATGTTCTCACTCACAGGTGGGAATTGAACAATGAGAACACTTGGACACAGGGCAGGGAACACACATTGGGGCCTGTCAAGGGGTGGGGGGCTGGGGGAGGGATAGCATTAGGAGAAATACTTAATGTAAATGATGAGTTTATGGGTGCAGCAAACCAACATGGCACATGTATACCTATGTAACAAACCTGCACCTTGTGCACATGTACCCCAGAACTTAAAGTATAGTAACCCTCCCCTGCCCCAAAAAAGAATGAGACAACCTGTAACTGGTCAGGGCAATAGATTCATCCCCAAAATTGCAGGTCAGGATACTTATCTGGAGACAGCAAGGGTTGTAATAAATCTTTCCAGGAAAAGGCTTTATCTGATCATCATCAGCTTGGAATTCCTTGCTATAGCAAAAAAAAATCTCTAAAGAAAATAACCACTTGAAACAAATACCCAAATTGTGAAAAATCTGTCATTAGAAGAATAGAACATTCTTTCTTCCTTATGTAGAGATGATCAATGGATGTGCAGTCCAAAAACTAAAGGAAACCAAACTAAACTAAATTTGTTCATTCCACAGAAGGTGAACCTATGTCTGTAGCTTCATTGGGAATGAAAATAATGATCCTTCCACAGAAGATGAACCTATGTCTGTAGCTTCACTCAGTGTAAAAATAATGAACTCAATCTTAAAAATGAAGGGTTGGTATCATCTTTCTCTTGAGAATTGTTTGGCTTCACAGAGTCACATCATTGTTGATGAGCTGGAATAAATGCATGTTTTCCATTTGACTACTGCTTCCATCTTTCTGGGTGGAGTACAAATTCTCTGTTTTATGCTAGATGAGAGCAATGGTGAATAGTCTTACAACAAAGAACACAGTTTTAAAATGGAAAAGGAAAGTGCTACTTGAACAATAGTCAGTCCTTTTCCATAAATTGTTAATGTTGGTCAAATTGCAAAGGACTTCTTTTCCTTAGCCAGTTCTGGAGGCAGGAACTTTAAAAAGCACCAGAGGGCACTATTCTCACGTGAAAGCCAATTTACGGAGCGACTAAAAACCGAAGCTTCTTTTAAGTTTACTATAAGAGAGTGCCTTTCACATTTAAACAAGACCAGTATTAGTCTCTAGGCTTTTCGCATCTGTGATTGTATAATCCCTTGTCCTGAGATGTCACAAGGTTTATAGGATTAATAAACTAGACCCCTATCAACTTGCTCTATGGCTATCGCAAGTGTGTTGGTCTTACTTTACACCAGGATGGATGTGGAAGAAGGAGAGAGGATGCAAGCAATAGTACTCACGTGAAAGGATTGTGAGGATTTATTCTTGGCTTTGTTTAACCTGAGTACCTGAATGGTGACATTGGTCAGATTCATACCTGAGTTATTTAGTTATAATTTAGATAAAGCCTTTGTTCCTTAGGTATTTAGGTATGTCAAACTTACACAGGGTGGTGATGACAAGAGATGGCTCAGAGGTCTCTTGCCTATTTCCAAAATCCACCATACCATCCCATATTATCTAGGTAAAGGTGGTTTCTTTGCTATACAACTTTAAGCCAAATTCCCTGGCTGTCCCAATAAGTTGCCCCGTTTAACTCCTTTACAGAAATTCTAGAGCCATCACTGCTCACTGTTTGGTTTTCCAGAGAATTTTCTCTAATAATCCAATTCACTTCCCATACAAAGGCATAGACTCTGTATTCACTTCCTCATTGCTTCAAGGTTTGGAAAAATCCACGTGGAAATCACAAGGGCAGTAGTCATCTGTATCAAGTGCTGCTATATATATAAAAGCTTAATAAAAATCAGGGACAAAAGATCCATGGTAATGTATCAAAGAGCTGTCTATTTAGGCTCCCTTTTAGATGGCATTCAGTCTGCGGATTCTCTCAGGGTGGAGAAGTTTGTCATGTTTGGCCCTGTCAGAAGCAGCCAGTTAATCAGCTGTAACATGAGACTTTGACAGAACCAACTGCACAGTGGTAGCTTGTACTGTGAGTGCATTGTCCTCTCACCCACACTCTGCAATACTGCCCCATTGTAAACAAGATGTCTGGCTTAACTGGGATATCCTCTAAAAGTATTTAGGCTAAAACAGAAGCTGACATCATAGGGGAAAGCTGTGTTCCCTCTGTTTGTATTTCTAACTTCCTATACTATTCCCAGAGAATTCCAGTGGATGTTGCTTAATAATGATAACAATGGATTACATACAGGTTGGCAAAGGGGGCAAAATGATTAGATCATCCAGTCAATTGGTCTTTCCAGCAAAGGGCAGAATCTCCAGATAGGGAATCTAACACTTCATTTAAGGCAAAGGGCCAAGTAGTAGGAATCACACTGACTTTGTTGTCTTCTCTGCAATACTGCCAGAGCATTGAATCTGTTTTAGGTGGCTGTACTTGTGCCCTACTTAATTCCTTAAAAACGAGCTTCCAACACAGTGTTGCTCTTTCCTTTGGAGATAACCAGTGGAGTAAATGCTATCTGGTGGAAGGCAATTAACTCATGCAAATGATGCCTGTGCAAAACTCAAGGTCGGGTTACCACTGAGAACACCTTGACAAGACAAGGCCAACACAGGAGAAAAGTCCTAAAGAGTCATCCTGTGGAGAGTCTTTCACCTTTGCTGTGTACTTTATTGTGTAAACTCTGGCTCAGAAAGGGCTATTGTTTCAGGCTTATTTATTCACCTGATGGAACTTATTCAATAGCACAGCTGAAACATTGGCTTCTCACCTCTGGGTTTTGGTCTTAATAATAACCTTGTTCCTGGATATATTTTCTTCTTATGTTCAAATATATGGCTAATTCAAATTCTCAAAGTGGATTTTATAATATCTGGGAGTAAGACACTAGAATTATCCAGAATGGCTGCTGGATACCTACTTCACTTTGGTCTTTGTTGTCAAGAAACCAGAAGCCTCAGTCTAGCGCTTTATTCCTACAGTGACTCATATTTTTGGACCAGTGTTAGGACCCAGTCTCTCTGACTCTCTCTCTTTGGGAATTGTGTACGGTAAAAACCACATAGGCCTGAAGCTTTCAGTGGCCTCTTCCCTTGTCTGTCAAAGACATTATTGAGCAAAACCCACATATGTCACTAGATCTAGTCATATCTTTGTACCCTTGATTGATACAATGTAAGATAATACCAAACTATGGGCCAGATACGGTGGTTCATGCCTATAATCCCAGCACTTTGGGAGGCAAAGGCAGACAGATCACCTGAGATCAGGAGTTCGAGAACAGCCTGGCCAACCATGGCCACCATGGCGAAACCCTGTCTCTACAAAAAATACATACATTAGCCAGGCACGGTAGCAGGCACCTGTAATCCTAGCTCCTCGGGAGGCTGAGGCAGGAGGATCGCTTGAACCCAGGAGGCGGAGGTTGCAGTGAGCCGAGATCATGCCACTGCACTCCAGCCTGGGTGACAGAGGGAGACTCCATCTGAAAAAGAAAAAAGAAAAAAAGATAGTTCCAAACTATGGACTAGAGATAAGGACAGAGAACCCCAGAAAGAGAGCAAGAGACGAAGAGTAGAGTGGTTATAAAGAAGCTGTGTTCAAACTTATGAGGAGTATGACTTACTTCACAGAGTACTTGCTGAATTGGTTGAAGCCTTTGCTGGGTTACATCTGTTACTCTTTAGCAATTCATGGGGAACTAAGGAAGTGCCAGGACACTGGGAAAAGATCCAGCATAAAATGGTTGTGTAATAAAAGAGTAAAAGGTTTAGTTCTGAAAATTAAAGACCTCTAAGCTCAACTTTTATAGCAAGGGAAAAAAATTGTCACGCTGAATAGATAATGGGAATAGAACAAGATACTGACTTTACATGAACAACATTTCCCGTCAGAGTAATCTAACAATTTAATCTATTGACAAAGGATAGGTAAATTGTATCTGTGGATTAGAGCTGGGACCAGAGGTATCTGGGAGCACAGATACAGAGCTAAGCCTAAGAAACCATGGCAGGACTGGAATCTCAAAGCAGGAACAAAGGAGGTGGAGGTCAGAGATGGGGACAGACCTGGAACCAGGGCCGTAATGCCCAGAGAATAAGATCATGTAGGGGCCAGGCACGGTGGCTCAAATCTGTAATCCCAGCACTTTGGGAGGCCAAGTCAGGTGGATCACTTGCAGCCAGGGGTTTGAGACCAGCCTGGCCAACATGGTGAAACCCCGTGTCTACCAAAAATATTTTTTTAAAAATTAGCCAGGTGTGGTGGTGCTCGCCTATAATTCCAGCTACTGGGGAGGCTGAGGCAGGAGAATCGCTTGAACCTGGGAGGTGGAGGTTGCAGTGAGCCGAGATCGTGCCACTGCACTCCAGCCTGGGCAACAGAGAAAGACTCCATCTCAAAAAAAAAAATATCATCTAGGATTTTGTGCCATTTTCTGTCCCTTAAAAAATTGAATTTCCAAGCATGAGCCTGTGCAGATTGTTTAATTCCTTTGAGAACCTGAGCCCATCATTCAAAGACCTGTCACTCAGTGACAGTATCATTTCTTCATTCTTTATTCATTCATTCACTCATTCACCAAATACATATTAAATGCCTTATTTTTGTAAGGTAATTTACTAGGAGTGAATAAAATAAAAATGATGGACATTAGTTTGCTATCTCCCGAGTCATAACAGAAGAGTTGAAAAACATTTTGATCATTATCTAATCACAACTGCCTTTTCTATTTAAAAAAATTATCAAAAGAATAACAGTTAAGATGTAACTAAGTCCCGACTACTTTGAAGATTTGGTATAAATTAGGAAAAAAATTCAAATAAAATTTAATGTTTTAAAACAGCCCTTTTACTAAAGACTTGGCTTCTTTTTTGGCTTTTTAAAAAACTTACAGTTGCAGCCTTGATTAAAGACCTCAGGTTTCCTAAAGTACTTTTAAACTCATTGCTTTATATAGTTTCAATATATTGCTGCTAATCAATGCCCTGTTCTTACCAACCAAAGGTGCTATCTTTTATCTGCAACTTCATTTGTGTCATGTCCAGAAGCAAAGGCAAACATAAAACAAAACATATGGAGGAAAAATTATTTCAGTCTTTTCACTGTTCACTTCTATTTTTTACTCTTCTTATAAATCAGTAAAATGTTACTCTCAAACTACCATCACACCCACTTTCTGTGGTTTTCCATTATTGTATAGGACTTTTAAAAATAACTCATTAAATAAGCTTCATTTGAAGATTTCTGACAAGCTTGCTTTTCACTTATGAACCTAATGTAAAACATCCAATTTGGATACATTTTAAGCAGTTACTAAATAACTCCCTTACAGCTATATAGGGGTGCCTATAAGATGAGTCAATGGGTGGTTTATTTAGTCATCTATTTATTCAGCAAATTACAGAGTGCCAACATTGAACAATGAGCCATCATAGGTTAAAATAAGGTAAAATACCAGCTTGTTCAAGAGGTGTGCCAGCCATCACATTTGAACCCAATTGCTGGAAGAGACAAGTCATAGTATGGAACATAAATGCCTCCATACAAGGTAATTTATGAATCATATTAGGTAATTTGAACAAACTAAGAAAGACTGAGTGAAGAAGATGGATCCTAAAAGAATGGTTAGGATTTTTGATAAGCACTAGAGAAATATATAAGTGAAGAGAAAGATGTGAGTATGGGCTGAATAGGCAGGGAAACCCAGTGTGTATTCAGGGAAGGTCAAACAGAACATATTGGCAGGAGCAGAAGCTTCATACTGGAAAACAGAAGCAGGTAAAGCTGGTGATGCGTGGAAGTGCTGTGGTGTTTTAAATGCCAGGTGCCTGGGTTTGAAGTATTTCTATGATTCAATTGCCACTCCCTCGTTGTTCTTAGCCACTCCAGCCTATCCTCAAGCTGCTGCCAACATGATTCCTCTAAAAGATAAAATTAACACGTAACTCCTCTGTTGAGGATTTCTCCGTGGATTTTAGAAGGGTATGGGTCCCTAAGCCCACTTAAGTATGGGTGTCTACGAGACTGTTCACAACTAAGCACAAAGACACAGGTTCCCTTTGGCTGAGCTCAGCCTGGTGGGTCACCACTGGCCCTGCCTGGTCTCATAAGGAGCTGGATAAACAAGAGCCCTCTTTGATCTAAGCAACGGTCTCAGACAGAGGTGAAATAGCACCTGGCAACCCATTATGCGATGGCAAACAGCCTGAGAGATCCCTTTGGGTTCTGATTAAATTCCAGGACACTTACACAGTGGAATTTGATGTTATAGGCTTACTAAACTCAAACAAACTTTCAAATTCACATTGTAAATGCATTTAATTTCAGCAAAACAACATCCATTATCTTAAATTGACATTCAAATATTATAGATTATATTTTTGTTTTAATTTTATTTTAAAAATTAGTGCTGTGTATGGTGGAAAGTAGGAATATAGATATAGATATCATATGGCATCATCTAATTTAGTTTTAAAATGATCTCTGCAGCGTAGTTATTATTATCCCATATTATAGATGAGGAAATTGAGGGTTAGAGGGTTCAATAACTTATGCAAATTCAAACAGCAATTAAGTAGCAAATTAGGGATTTTAAACCAGTTCTATTCAATGCCATTTCTTCTGCACATGCACATTCAGATGTCATCTTCAGAGACATCAAAGTAGAATTTATAAATGACAGAAGCTGAAAAGTGCAAGGACCCAGACTCATCTACAATATCTACTTCCTGGCCGTGACTCATCAGAGGAAAACTACAAATTAAGGTTTTACTAAATCAAGGAGTTATATTCGATGACTTTTCAAATCTTCTCTCATCCCCTTGAGTCTATGATCCCTTATCAAATTTCTACTGCTCCCTAAACATTTCAGATTTCAAGAGCTCAGTTGAAACAATGAGGAACTCTTTCCCATATTGAAGGAAATGTCTTTTATAGTGATATGTTCCTGTTTCCCTAAACCACCACGAGCAAACTTCAAATACCATTCCAACTCTTGATCTTTTTTTTTTTGGCCACACCTCTTTCAAAAATAAGTAACAGCATTAACAAAAACCAACAAAGTTTGGCCCTAGCCCAAGTGAAGTTTAAGCCAGATTTGTGTTTAGTTTCCCAGACCAAAGTAGGAGAAGCAGTTAGCTGGTTACAAGCCCTTCACAGTGCTAAAGAACAATGAATGGAGAGCTTCAAAATCAAAACCATACGTTTGGTAGGAAACAGCTCCAACTGGTGCTTGATTACTAACTAGGCATTCTGCTTCTAACATGATTAGGACAAACACAGAAAACCCTGTAGGGTTTGAACTGATGGACTGATGTTTCCCTCCCAGGAAGAAAAAGAGCAGTATTCAATGGCATAGAATCACTGTGATTCTGGAGACCTTCAAAAGCCAGGGCTTTGAGGGGGTTCTCATTTCTATGCCACACAGTGAGCCCTTCTCTTTCTCAGGAATCCTCTCCAGAGAGAGAAGCTTTGTGTAGAATTTTCCTGAATGCAATGAATGTCAGCACATTCCCAGCTAGAATGTGCATTCTATTCTTATCAAGTGAAACTGACCTCCCTGCCCCAGCATGCTCTCCTTGTTCATCATGATGATTAATTTCAATGATGCAGGTTTCTAGATGAATTGCACAGTCCACTCCAGATGGCAAATATGTACCTCTGGAATCTCCTCACCCTTAGGAAAGAGGTCATGTGCTAACTTGCAAGAATGAGGATTTTTAAAATAGTTGGCTTACAATCAAATCTGTGTCCTACAAAATGCTCTGTCCAGACTAGCCTCTCTCCTCTTAGTTGCCAGCGATCCTCTCCTTCCTACTCATTTTCCATCTGATACCATGTGACTCAAGTAGGAGTCACAACCAAAATGAATTTTTTTTTACTGCAAAATTCAAGATTTTACAGTATTTTTTCAGCCAATGGAAGCAACCAGGATTCATAAGAGTCCTCAAGTTGATGTTCAATAGGCCCCTGAATCATGCTTATTCACAGATTTCCCAGTTAATTGCCCTGATACATGCTACTGAGCTTCTTTTAGTGGACAAAAATCTTATTCCATTAGTTATCACTGTCAAAAGGAATACAACATGCAAAATAAAAGCTGGTCAGAAATTGCTCTTTTTGTGTGCATTTCTGCATCAGAGTGATTGTTTCAACATTGATTAAATACAGATTTCCCCCCAAAGCTTTGTTGGAAGTGCTAAGTGGTTCAGGTGATGGAAAGTGAGTTAATTCATGTGCTCCCCTAAGTTTTTTTTATTGAGGCATTTTCTTAGGATTCAAAGTAAAAAGGAAGGAAATTGCTCTTATGTGTGTCAAGGAAGTCCAAATACTCACATGGACAAATAGCTGCCCCACTTCATTCGCCCTTCTTTGCATCCCAGAACTGTCACCTCCAGGAGCCTCTGCTGAGGTTACCATGGAGCTGTGGGGAAAATTTTGTTTGGAGCTTTCAGAGGATCTGTGGGCATAAACGTGGATGAAGACAAAAACCTGAAAATCTAGGAGCTAGCTCTGGGGAACAGGGTTGGGGCAGAATCATAAGAGCTGGCCCGCCCACCCACCCAGCAGTGTCCTGGCTCCCTCATTACCCAAAATTCCACAAATTTAGTTCATGACAACACACATTTGCTGTGTCCTGGGAATTCAGAGATAACTAAAAAAAAAGCTCACGGTATAATCAGAAAGGTAGGAACTTTGTCATAAGATAACTCTGCCTGAAAGAGGTGAAAAGGCATTACTGAGGTATTTTTGAGCCAGATTTTGAAGGCAGGATAGAAGATTGCCAAACGCAGAAGAGAAAGCTAAGGGAATCCCATTTACAAAGGTCAGGGCCTGATTTACTGTGGCAGAAGAATGGGATCTGAAGGAACCTAGCACTTGCAGGGGAGGAGATGAGGCAGGTTTCACCAGGCCCGAAGACCTGGCCACCAAAGTGTAAGATGGTGTGATCTGCAACAGTGCTGGAAATAGACTGGGGTAGAGAGAGACCAGTTGTGAGGTTTTTGCCATAGTCCCAGCAAGTACTTATGAAGATCTGGATGGCAGTGGCAGCAGGACTTAAAAAAAAAAAAAATCACATCTTAGAAACTTTTTTTTTCTTTATTTTTGAGATGGAGTCTCTCTGTCTCACAGGCTGGAGTGCAGTGGCTCGATCTCACTGCAACCTCTGCTTCCTGCCAGAGTGGCTCACTGCAATCTCTGCCTCCCACCAGGTTCAAGCTATTCTCCTGCCTCAGCCTCCTGAGTAGCTGGAATTACAGGTGGCTGCCACCACGCCCAGCTAATTTTTTGTATTTTTAGTGGAGATGGGGTTTTACCATGTTGGCCAGGCTGGTCTCGAGCTCCTGACCTCAGGTGATCCTCCTGCCTCAGCCTCCCAAAGTGCTGGGATTACAGGCATGAGCCACTGTGCCCAGCCCTCAAAGACATCTTTGGAAGGTGGAATTGACAACATTGGATGTGGGCGATAAGGGAGATGTCTGCAGAGGTTTCTAGTTTGGGGTATTAAGCTGATGGTGGCAGTTCTGAGTGAGGTTTCTATCTACCTCTATCTCTTCATCTGCCTGCTTCTCTTTCAGTCTCTCTCTTTCTCTGCCTCTATTTTTTCTATTTCTGTTTTTCTCTGAGACACTCTATATCTGTCTTTTGTCTCTTGCTTTTTTATGATATCAGCTTCGTTCTACACATCAGTTCCATTCTCCTCTCTATAAAGACCAACTTCTTCTGCCCCCTGGTAACTCAAGATGACACATGCCTTTGACTTTCCATAGCTTTTATTCCCTTGAAATTCTCTCACTTCCCATTCCATTGTTCATTATAAAGTTCATTCCATATTTTTCTGTTCTAATTTCCAATAAACAGAATCTAATGAGAGGCAGCATCTGGCTCCCACCGTCATGGCTATTGCAGTACATTGAGCTCCATAGAAATAGTGCTGTGGACAGTGAGAATTGACAGGCACTGGGCCACTCTGTTAGTGGTTAAGGAAAAATTACTAAACATGGGCAAAGGAGATCCTAAGAGGCCATGGGGCAACATGTCATCATATGCGTTCTCTGTACAGACTTGCTGGGAGGAAGCACAAGAAGCGGCATCCAGCTCCTTCGGTCAGCTTCTCAGAGTTGTCTCAGGAGTGCTCAGGGAGGTGGAAGACCATGTCTGCTAAAGAGAAAGGAGAATTTGAAGACATGGCAAAGGCAGACAAGACCTGTTATGAAAGACAAATGAAAACCTAATCCCTCCTAAAGGGGAAACAAAAGAGGAGTTTAAGGAAACCAGTGCACCCAAGAGGCCTCTTCTGGGCTTTTTCTTGTTCTGTTCTGAGAATCACCAAGATCAAAGGAGAACATCCTGGCCTACCCATTGATGACGTAGCAAAGAAACTGGGAGAGATGTTAATAACACTGCTGCAGATGGCAAGCAGTCTTATGAAAAGAAGGCTGCTAAGCCGAAGGAAATATGCGAAAAGGATATTGCTGCATACCGAGCTAAAGAAAAGCCTGATACAGCAAAAAAGGCAGCCATGAAGGCTGAAAAAAAGCAAGACAATGAAGGAAGAATAGGAAGATGAGAAAAATGAAGAAATGGTGAAGAAGAAGAAGAAGATGATGTTGAATAAGTTGGTTCTAGCAGTTTCTTTTCCTTGTCTATAAAGCATTTAACCCTCCCATAAAACTCACTCCTTTTAAAGAAAAATAAAAAGGAAATGTAAGGCTGTGTAAGATTTGTTTTTAAACTATACAGTGTCTTTTTTGTTTAGTTATACTATCAATTGTGTAGTAGATAGCCCTCTTCTAGTAGTATTTTCAATAGCCGCTAACCTTGCCTCGTACAGTATGGGGGTGTAAAGGGCATGGAAATTTAAAGTAGATTCTTCTTGGTCCATAGCACAAATTACTTGTATATGGGGATGGTCATTTTCTCATCTTCAGTTGTCTCTGACACAGCCTATATGAAATAATTGCTGCTCTGTTAACTGAACATCACTCTGTAATTGTAAGAAAAAAAAAGTTGCAGCTGTTTTGTTGACATTCTGAATGCTTCTGAGTAAATACAATTTTTTAAATTAAAAAACCTTTTTTAAAAAAGGGAATCTAATGAAATCAGCTCTTCTTTCCGTGCTACTTCAGAGAGTCATTTACACTGGCTGCTTATCAGAACAACCTGAGGGGCTTTAAAAAAATACCAATGCGTGGAACCATCCTTGACTTAGTGAATCAGAATCTTTGAGGATGGAAAGCTCAACATCTGTATTGTTTTAAGTTCCAGTGGCAATACTGATGCACAAAATGGACTGAAGCCACTGCCATCAGTGACAGGTCATAGGTCATGGTTCCTACAGAAGACCTTGGGTCAGCTACTCATAACTACTCTAGTCAGTTTCAACCAGAGGTAGGAAATAAGGGGCAGGTAGGGCCACACTGTATGCAACATGGCCAGCCAGGGACCTGTGAGTATCCTGGCCATAAAGGCACCATGAAATGTTTGCTACATTAGTCTTGTGAGGAGTAAAATATTTAAACATAGGTTTACAGTGCCCTGTGATGTGTTTTGTGGACAAACACAGATGAGGGGCCTCTAATCCAGATGCAGAGAGGAAAGGAAGATTTTTTCCCAGGTAGGCGACATCTGAGCTGAACCTTGGGGGATAGCTAAAGATTAGTCAGGTGAAGAAAAAGAGAAATAAGACCACTGGTGAATGAAACAGCATATCCCAGGCAGAGAGGAGATGTTTGGGCAGCATGGTATTACAGGTTCACACTTCAAGCATCCTCTGCCACCCTTCTGCAAACTATAGCAAGGCTTCAGAAAATGTCTCAGTTATTTATTCTGGAAGTGATTTAAGTCTCTGCCAGACATTTAAGGGCTACCCAAACCAAAATAAAGTGAACTGTGAAAGGATATTGAGAGATTAGACCAGAGAGGTATGCCGAAGCATGATTGTGAAGTTTGGTGTTCAATATTCTAGAATAGTAGCTACTATTTATTAATTATCCACATACCAAGTACTTTATTGCATTATTTCATTTAATCCTCACAGAACCCATAAGGTCAATATTATTGCACTCATATTATACATAAGGAAACAGAAGCTCATATAGCTTCATTTTACTTGCCACAATCGTAAAGCTGGAAAATGCAGAGCTGGAATTTGAACTTAACAGTTAAAGTTCTCAGACTTTACATTTAGAAAAAGGGGAGAAGGAGAGTTCTGTATTTGAAAATGAAAGAAAAAGACACCAATGTTTATGTGGTTGACGATTTGCATAGTGGGATCATTTCAGTACTCAAATGGTTTAAAGAATTTATAAATATATTTATGCAGGTAAATATTCTGTATCCCTTATTTTAGTTTATTTACAACATTACAGCAATAAAAAGAACACAATCTTTAGACAAAACCTGGTGTGGATGCCCAATATGTAAGATAAATGAAAGAGAAGTTGCTCAGGTCAATAGGAGGTGGGAGGTTCATAAAGCATCAACATCACCCCATCTCTCCTCTCAGTCTTTTCAAAATTCAAGGAATCCATGGCTCTCATATATGGCCCCAAATAATTTTTAGACTCATAAACTTTTTTTCATACCACAAGCAAATGGCTCCAGGAAGCAAGCGAATGTTATATGAGGTGACGGAGGTGTTGTTTGCCCTTGTGGAAAATTGTGGCTGTGCAGGAGGGCTCTGGCCACCTATTGAACCCACTCCTGTGTTGTCATGGGTGCTCCTATGACCTAGAGAAAGGCAGAACCAGTCACGGACAGGGTTTAGTGTCAGCTGCAAGCCACCTTCGTAGAGAGGCCCTGACCTTTGTCCTCAGAGTCCACAGAAACAAATAAAGAATTAAACCTTATTTTGGAAGGGAGATTGCCAAGACTGTTTTTGGCAAAGTCTGCCTACAGGAGGTGATAAAGTCACCCAGGGATAATGTCCCATTGCTGGTCCTCTGCTTATTTTAAGGTTCCTTCCAAGGGGTGATAGAAGGCATCATAAAGTGATTCACACCTGTTCAAACACAGGTCATTTTAGGGCCAGCACTGACCACTCCTAAATCACTGCTCATTTAGGGAAGTAGGAAGGATTTTAGCACAGCGCATTATGGCAATATTTGCCCTGGTTTTCCCAGGACTGAAAAGTCTTGGAGGGCATTGAATTTTCAGTACTAAATCCAAGAATGTTCCAGGAAAACCAGGACAAATTGGTCATCTTACTACAACCCAACACACCACAAAACTTTAGGGTGTTAACTGATCTATAAAGCTTAGGGCCAGATGCTGCCATAGGAGTTCACAGAGCGCAAATAATTTTTGTATATTTTAGATGTGCTCTTTAACAACCAAGTCATAGCATTTACATTCTTCCTGTTACAAACTCAATAAATATTGTCTCAATGCAAAAAACCCCAAGTATATAATCCAGTTAAATATACATGAATACTATAATCCAGTTAAATATACATGAATACTAACAGCTTGTGATAGTTAATTTTATGTGTCAACTTGGCTAGGCATGGTAGATATTTGGTCAAACATTATTCTAGATATTTCTGTGAATATATCTGTAAGACATTAACATTTAAATCCAAAGACTTTGAGTAAAACAGATTACCTTTCATAATGTGGGTGGGCCTCATCCAATAAGCTAAACACCTTAATAGAAGAAAAAACTGACCTCCCTTGATGAAGAGAAGATTCTGCCAGCAGACAGCCATCAGACTTGAACTGCAACTCTTCCCTGGGTCTCCAGCCAGCAGATTTTGGACCAGCACTGCTACAATCATGTGAGACAATTCCTTAATATCTATCTATCTATCTATCTATCTATCTATCTATCTATCTATCTATCATCTATATCGATCTATCATCTATCTGTTCATGTACCTATTACTGATTAAGAAAAAGATCTTACTAGAAACAAATAACCTGATAAAGTTGTTTGTTTGGACTTCTAAAAACTTAGAGGGAATTTCCAGCATTACCCCATAATTTTGCAATAACCACTTTTATTCAGTATTTGTTGAGCCTTCCTGTAGCTGATCATACACTTGTGTATTTAGAATACAAATCCAACAAACTGTATGAACAGAAGACGTGGGAGTACATACTGTGCAGGGACATCCTTTACAGATACCCAGCTTACTTCACTGAATCTTGACTCATCACATAGACTGGATTATTTCTTGGCTCCTTAGGTTCATAATTTCTACTTTCTTAGTCCCAGGTACAGCCCCTTTCATGGCCACCTGAATCTCAATCCAGTAGTTTATCAGCTTAGATTAACAATGATTAACAGAGTTCTAGCCCTTCTTTCTTCCTCTTCTTCAGTTCATCATCAAACTGATGTGCATTTATTATCTTCCTGGAATCTCCCCAGTGTGTTCTTCTGGATCCTTCTGAGAGGTAAAACTAAAGTTTTCTTGCCTTTACCCTGTAACACTATTGTGTATGTATACAGACACATAGACACACACTATTTGAGTTTTTATTTAATATGAACAAATGTGGAAAAGCTTTCTCCTCATTTTCTTCATTCCACATCCTGGTTCCGAGGCAGCTGATCTAGTTGGCAGGGGCTGTTCTTTCCTCAATGACTCTGTCTTTCTTGGAGGAAACAGGATGAGCAGCCTCAGAAGAGTCTGCCTCACTGTACATCAAGAACACGAGAATCTTAGCCAATATACACCCCTGGGGCAGCATGTGCAGGCTGTTCCGAGAACCAGTGTTGGAACCAAGATGTGGCTCTTGATTCACCGCCGTGCCCCAGTGCTTTCACTAGTTATACTTCCTCATGACGTACTCTTTGGACTGGTTTCACAGAAATGTCTTGGTTCTCCCCTTGAGGGTGGAAAGACATCACGATAGAGCCTGAGGGCCAGTGTGATTCTTGCACCATGAGTACTGTTACCTCACAGGGAGCCTGAAGAAGAGGGTAGGAGAAGCTTGTCAAAATTTCTTTCTTGTGCCACTCAGACCTGATATCTAGGTCTCATATGATGACAGGAAGTTCCTACTTAAAGGGAAGGCACAAGTCCAGTCCTTCGAGATAATGGTCAGTTGCAATCTCTGTAAAGGCTTAAGGAAGGTTAGCAGGCCAAGGGGCAGTCTTACTGCTGCAGCTGGTCCCAGGGCACTACTGATATGCATTTCCTTATCACCCATTCTAGACTTTCCTCATCCTTGACCAATATTTTCATCTGGTTTGCATTCTTGCCCTGTGTGGTGATAGAGACCTTCATCCCTGAGGAGTTTCAGCCTTTAATTGTCTTATTCCTGTCAAGTCACTTTTGATACAATTTCCCTTTATTTTATTTATTTATTTATTTATTTATTTATTTATTTATTTGTTTATTTGAGACAGAGTTTCACCCTATCCCCCAGGCTGGAGTGCAGTGGTGCGATCTCGGCTCACTGCAACCTCCGCCTCCTGGGTTCAAGCGATTCTCCTGCCACTGACTCCCAAGTAGCTGGGATTACAGGGGCCTGCCACCACACCCACCTAAATTTTTTTGTCTGTTTTGTTTAGTAGAGACAGGATTTTACCATGTTGGCCAGGCTGGTCTCGAACTCCTGGCCTCAAGTGATCTGCCTGCCTCGGCCTCCCAGAGTGTTGGGATTACAGGCGTGAGCCACTGTGCTCAGCCACAATTGCCTTTGATCGATGAGACTGGACACAGAAGAACTAAGAGAAGCCCGTGAATCCTGTGGGTTCTAGACATACTTCTCTCTGTTGCAGCAACCCTCATTCCTCAAGGGAATCATCATCAATTATGCCTGACAGTACAGTAACTCCTTTTTTTTGAACACTGGCATATAGAGTCCAAGGTGGCTTCAGCGGATCTCATGGCAGAAGAGTTTCCACCCTGGGAACTAGGATCACTAATCTAGCAGAGACTAAGTTTGTGAGAGTGAGGAGCCCAAATTCTGAAAGTGGATCATTTGGAGTTACAGTGGAACAAGGTTGATCTTATATCCTGTATCTATCATCCATCTAGCACCCATTTGTCTGTCTACCAATCTAGCTAACTAATATGTATTATGTATTACATATGCAATCTATCTACCTAATATATATTATCTATCTAATATTTTATATATCTATATATTATCTCTCATCTATCCAATCAATCTCACCATGAAGGGCAGCACCCCAACCCCACAAGGTGTGATCTCTTTGCAGGTACTTCTGCTGAGCCTTCCATGGGCCTTTCATTAGTCTCTCAAGTCAGTTGCTTCTGAGGAATAGAATACACTTTAAAACTCATGACTCCATAGCCACGAGCCTGTCGCTGCACTTCCTCTAGTTCTTTACTCTGAGGAAATGTCATGTGTACAATGTTAGCAAATCAGGCATTTTGCAGGTCCTTAGATGGTGGTGTTGGCAGAGATAACACCTGCCACTTCCCTGTGGCAGGGAAGACAGATCCGTCTCCAGAGTGTCAGTTCAGGTAAGTATGAATCACTGCTCTTCTAAGGTGAAAGGGGTCTGATGTATTTGACCTGCCAGTAGCTGGCTGGCAGGTCTTTCCAAGATTGGAGCCATATCAAAGGCTCAGCATCAGTCTCTGATCCTGGCAGGGAGGGAATTCAGCAGCAGTAGCTAGAACAGCCTTAGTGAGAGGGAGTCCATGTTGTTTGATCCATGCTCAGTTTCCATTCTTGCCACCATAACTTGCAGCCCCATTGCACAAACACTGGGATGACTCAGTAGGAAGCTGGCTGACATTCACAGGGAAGGTCATGCTGCCAACTTGGTCGTTGAGAACTTTGCATGAAATTGCTGTTCTCTAATGGGTATTCATATGAGATAAAAGGTCTGCATGTATTGTTTCCACTCCCATAAGTCTCTGTACATGAATATCTGCTAGACGTCCTTGTCCCATGTCCTTGAGTCTTGACTATTTGATCAAATCATTTTCATTGCTCAGGACTCAGTATATATTCTTTCCTCAGGCCACTTCTCCTTCAACATGAAATGATAATCAATTTTATTGCCCAATTGGAGAATTTCTCTTAATTACTTTTCTTCAGGATCAATCTTTGGTGAGACTTTAGTACAGCAACAGTTCATTTCTGGCTAGCACCAACATATTTCACCAAACTTCGTGTAAACCAAGCCCTTTGTCGTTCTGTCAGTCGGTCACAGGAAATCCTCAGTGATGACATAGGAATGGATTGACGGAAAGATGCTGGCACAAGAGAGATAGATGAAATGGGCCTAGGCTACCTGCTGATACAATTTACAGAGGTATCCTGCACTGACATCAGTCCAGTCCAGTCCAATCCTCAATGTACCTTGTCCATCATGTAATAGATTGCTGCCATAGGCCCCCTGCCCATATGATTTGGTAGATCTGATCAACTTAGCTCACGATAAGCAGCTCTAGTTTCACAGAGACTTGGTGTTCCATGATGGGAACTAAATTTTTATTTGTGACTAGCGTCATGCTATTTTTCAAAGGGAAATTTATTCTGTTATATATATTTCAAAGCCGTATAGATATGGCTTCACTCCAGAATCTCAGTAGTCTGTGTTATGATTTTTCTAATGAGATTTTTTTCAGAGATTCTACACAGCATTCTTACCCATAAATACCTTGAAATGCTTCAAACTAGATGAGACATATGGCTCAAGAGGCAGGGCAGCTTGTATTGCAACCTGGTCTTTCTGCAATTCCCTATCTTCCTCTGGACCATATTTGAAGCCGGCTCTGGTCTGTGTGTGTGTGTGTGTGTGTGTGTGTGTGTGTGTAGAGAGAGAGAAGGAGTGAGAATCCAACATTTAGTTGGCTGTCTCTCCAACTCACTCCTAGTAATGTTATAATTCATTATCCATCACTACAGTCTCTGTGAATCAAAGCATCCCCCTGGCCAGATTGTTCTGAGATGTTACCATGATCATTGGCCTGGAGGCAATGAGATATGGTGGTAGGCAGATTGTGAAGAGAACAAGTACTGTCTTATAGTACTTCGGGTGATATAACTGCATAGTCTCCAACTGAGGAGACTGTATAATCTCCAGAGAGGCAGGGAAATTTGGACATTCGAGATTATTAGATTTGTCCACTCAAATGTCCACTTTGCAGGTTTCAGGTTCCTACTCTTTCCCTATCAAAGCCTTCACATTGACATAGGAGACATTTTAAGGCTGTGAATTTTTTCTCCTTTGTAGGTTTGCAACCCTATGCCATGAAACCCTGAACATGATTTTCTTCCTCCCTCATTTGCCCTGCAGCTGCAGTAGATAAGAGGATTTGGAAGGCTACCATAGAGACCCTCTGACTTTCACAGCATGTTTTAAGTGGGCAGTTAACTTTCCTGAGTCTGTTATGCCTTTTTGCAAATCTTCCAAAGCCATCAAAGGCAGCCACCATGTAACACAATCCTTATGATTATCATTCCCTCTGTACTGATCAAGTACACAGCCATTTGATATGCCAATACCTTGCCTTCTGCCTATACTACATAACACATTAGCAATTGTACTATCACTGCATGCCAGGAATCCGGGCCACCCAGTTTGCCACCATCGGTGGAGACCCAAAGTTCTCTCTTGGAGGTCTGCTAAGGACACCCATTGAACCACGTCTTAGCCTGGCTTCCCTAGAAAACAGAACTTGAGACAAAAATTTGTGTGCTATTACTTCAGTGTAGGGTAGAATCCCAGGGAAAAGGAGATGTGAGACAGGGAACAAGGAAGAGCAAATACAAGGAAGTGCATTACCCAGCTAGCCAGAGCTTCATAGCAACACACTGGCTGCTCAGTCTCGAGAAGACATCTCCAGAAAGACCATAGGAGAATGACTGCATCTTGGAACAGTCCGTCAGTCCAGGAAGTCTAAAGGGCAAGCAATTTATGTGCAGGCCTTACCTCATGTCTTACCTTCCACTGGTAAGAGTTCACGAATTTTGTCTACTTTCTCTCACATCTGAGTTGCATCAACTCAGCACCACCTCAGGCAGCCCCTGGAGCTTCTGGAACTCCATTCCAGGCAGTGTGTGGCTTCAGTGGTTTCTTCTTTAGTTGGTGATGTCTGTTGAAGCTTCTCCTCTGTGGGGATGACCCGAGCAGAAACAGACTTCGGACTGCAGCAATGGAATGAGCTATTGCTAGGATATTCCTGGTTAGGGGAGAAGGACCATAAGTAAAGCCAGGTTCTGGGGGCAATAAGTGAGAAAGAGTGGATCTGAATGGCACATAAACTGGGCCTGGTATATTCATTTTCTCTTTAAGGAAATAAAGCTGAATATTAAAGTTAAGCCCACTTCCTAAAGGTGTAACAAGTTTGTGCTCTACCTCTCTAAATAAGAGTCGTCCCACATTTTAGAATTTCATAGACTCACAGGACTGGAAATTTCTGTGCAAATCATTTGGTTCAGCCTCCATATTTTTCAGATGAGAAGCACAAGGTTTAGAAAGTTAAGTGACACTCTCATTTCAAACAGTAAATGGGGACGCAAGAAGGCCTGCCTTCATTCCAGTCCTCATTCCACAATATCACACTGATAAAGCAGATGAAGGGGGAGTCATTTGCATTCCACTTTTGCCTTTATTAAAGTCTTTTGAAGGTGTTGGTTTAGTGAGGTAATGTCTCAAAGCAGTTTTAAGAACATTGAAGGAAAAATGTTATGTACTTTTGAAATGCAATTGTTGGTTTTGGAACAAAAATTTTTAAGACATTGCCAGTCTACTTTGTTGATGAATCAGAGTGAGTGTTATAAGCCTCTACATTTCTAGAGGCAGAACCTCATCTTTGGAACTGAAATAGAGTACAACACAAAGAAAGAATGCCAGCAAACAAAAGTGAGCATGTCAGACCACAACTACCTCCCTTTAATTCTGAATCTATTAGGTTGGTGCAAAAGTAATTACGATTCTTGCTATCAAGTTAAGCAATCCCCAAGGAATGGCTCAGAGATCTTCCTGTGATCTTTGCATTCACACCTAAGTGGAAACCTAGTACTCTATGCCCTCTTTAGGACAGCTATCAAGATGACATTTGTAGCTGTGGTAACGATCAATAAGCAGCTAGAGCAGAAGCTGCCTGTTCCTTGAAAACAGCCTAATTTCTAGCAAATCTAGTTGCTTTGCTCTTGGTGGACACATTAACGACAGTGACATCTGGAAATTCTTGCCCTCCTGACACATGTGCTAAAGGGTATAAAGATCTGAACTCCACCTTCTGACAGCCTTGATTTCTGTGGCTACTGAAGATGCAATAGAATGAACCAATCTTCTTCCATGTTCCAAATATTATCCTAGAAAATTTCTTGTTTTTGTTTTCTGTCTGAGAAAAAAAAAAATCTAGCTAGTTAAAATCCATTTCCTATCATGTCTTAAATTAGCCTGGGACCAATTTGTCTGAATATCTGCTCCACCTCTGTAGGGGAAAACTGATGAGCAGGCTTCGAATGTCCACAAGTGTGTGCCAACCAAGGTGTGCCCTGACACTGGCTTGGGATGCTTTCTGCCAAAGGCAGGGTTTCACTTCTGATTTCATGGCAAATCAAACCCTGAATGAGAAGACAGCTATAGACAGGAGGGAAAACAGTCTCTTCAGTCTGTCAGCTCTTCTCCTAATATTCCTTACCACCCCAGAAGGATCCACTGATATGTAACAGGAAAAATACAGACTACATGCAATTTGGTGAAGTGTGAGAAAAAGCTTAGGTAGTTTCCAGGCAAGACTATCATATCAGCAATGCAAGTAAAGCATTTGAAATAGTGATTCTACTGTGGAAATGATACTCACTTCCAGGGCCTGCCAGGTGCTACTCTTGATGCTGAAAACAACCTCTCCTGGAATGGAGGTAATAGTGCACTTACTTTTGTGTATGTAGATTAACCTGTTTTACCCCTTTTAGATGGAGAAAGGCTATTGCCCTCCTGTGGCACTATGAGGCTGAAGATTGACAAATATATAATTATGCATTTTTTATTGTTTCCTGAATTATGCAGGATGTTTTTTCCAGTGAATTCTACTGTGGAGGCCTCCTGAAGTGTCAGAGTCTATTACCCGCTGCCCAGGAAAATCTATTACAGGCAGGCACAAGTGGAGCTGAAAAATAGGTCTTTACTCACTAACAGAGACTGAGCAAGGACTGCCAAATTGTACCCTCCAGCAGTGTGTTCTCGGCTTTTTCTCTCCTTCTTTATGTATGCTTAACAAGGAAACTTGTTGAATGCACATGCTTCTCAAACCTGGGCATCCCTGGAGGTGCAGTAAAGCCTACAGAAATCCAGAAGGGGCAATCTCCAAGTCTCTAGTAAGTACTGGAGGACTTTCTACCTCTCCTTTAAAATACGTCCTTAGTAGAGCAATTTGAGTAACAGCACTAGCGATATTCCTGGCATGTCTGATAATATAATAGATATTGTCTCTGAGTGCACACTGAGGGTCCCAACCTCCTACACAAACATGGATGCAAAGTTATCACCAAAATGGGGTCCAAGAATATTTTTTAGCAGTATGCATTGAAGTAGAGAAACCATGTCAGACACATGTCTGTATAAATGCCAAACTGTAGTATAGTATCATAATGAGGACACTGACATTGGCACAATCTACTGATCTTACTTATATGTATAGAAATCATGTCATTAATAAAATATACATTCTTTAAAAACAATAGATTCTAAGAAACAAAACCTCAGCTATTTATGAAAGCATATGCACGGGTGCATTAACTATAATACAAAAATGGCTAAAAATAAATTATGGCACACCTCTTAAAGCATACTATTCAAATTATTATTGGCTGATGGAATTAGAGTGATCTTTGTTTCATTTTACTTATTTTGATTTCTACATATTTTCAGATCTACCATTTAATATCTCTTTTACGATAAAAACAAAAATCTTTTTAAAAGAAAAGAAAACAGAAAGTTTCTTTGGTATGCCATGAACACACAGCCTGAGAGTAAACATTCAAATAGCTAGAATGGGCCAGGCATGGTGGCTTACATCTGTAATCCCAGCACTTTGGGAGGCCCAAGGTGGGCGGATCACTTGAGGTCAGGAATTTGAGACCAGCCTGGCCAATATGGTGAAACCCCGTTTCTACTAAAAACACAGAAAATTAGCCAGGCGTGATGGTGCACACCTGTAATCCCAGATACTCGGGAGGCTGAGGCAGGAGAATAACTTGAACCCAGAAGCCGGAGGTTGCAGTGACCCCAGATCACACACCACTGCACTCCACCCTGAGCAACAGAGTGAGACTCTGTCACAAAATAAAACAAAACAAAACAAAACAAAAAACAACACAAATACTGAATAGCTAGAATGGTCAGAATTACCTTTAAGAGGGGCTGGTTTAGTCGACTGACGTGTGTTGTTGATTTGGTTGTTACTCCATCAAACTATAACTCCATCAAACTATATATGTAAATAAATGTTATACACATATTTCATATACAATGTTTATATTTATATAGATAATTTAACATATTTTGTATATAATTATGTAATACACAAAATGTAATATAATTCTATATAACTAAAATAATTATAAAATAATATCTAATTAAATTGTGATAATTACGGAGTTATACGAAGTTGTATGAAATGAGGCAAAGATCCTTAGTACCCTTTACCCAGTTTCCTCCCATGGTAACATTTTGTTAAACTGTAGTGTTTATATAATATCACAACCAAAATATTGACATTGATAGAATCTACTGATCTTATTCAGATTTTCCCAGTATTCCCATATTTATTTGCGTGTGAGCACGTGTGTATTAAATTGTATACAATTTTATCACCTGTACAGGTTGGCAACCACCACAGCCAAGACCTGAACAGTGCCAACACCGAAAACGTCCCTTATGTTATCCTTTTATAACCACTTCCACCTCTATTGTGTTACTCCCCCAGTCTAATCCCTGGCAACTACTAATCTGTTCTTTACTTCTGAAGTTTTGTCATTTCAAAAATGTTATGCAAATGGAATAATGCCCTACGTAGCCTTTGGAGACTGGCTTTTTCCACTCAGCATACATCCCCGAGATTCATTCAGGTTGTTTTAGATATCTCAAGGGTCTGTTTCTTTTTGTTGTTTGGTAGCGCTAACATGTTATGCTTGTACCACAGTTTAACCATTGACTTGTTGAAGGACACTTGGGCTGATTCCCATTTTTATAAGTTTAACAGCTATTTACTTTTATAAGTCAAGCTGATTTACTTGTAACAAACATTTGTACATGGGTTTTTGTGTAACCATACGCTTTCATTTTCCTAGGATAATGACCCAAGAAGTGCAGTTGCTGCTGGATTATATGGTAGTTGCATGTTTAGTTTCATAGGACACTGCCAACCTGTATTCCAAAGTAGCCATATCGTTTTACATTCCCAGCAATGTGTAAGTGAGCCAATGTCACCACATTCTCCCCAGCATTGCATATTGTCACTCTTTTTCCTTTTAGTCATTCTGATAGGTGTGTAGTGATATATTACTGTGGTTTCAATTTGTACCTCCCTAGTGACCAGCGAGGTTGAATATCTTTTTATATGCTCATTTGCTATCTCTGTGTCCTTTTTGGTGAAATGTCTAATTTTCTAACTGGAGCGTTTGTTTTTTTAAGTCCTGCATTTTGAGAATTCTTATTATAGATACCAGTCCTTTGCAAGATATGTGGTTTGCAAATATTTTCTTCCCAGTTTATAGCTTTTTATCTTCTTACATAAGCTTTTGCAGAAAGTTTTACATTTTATTAGGTTCAATTTGTTGATTTTTTCCTTTTATGAATTGTGCTTTTGGTGTCACATCTAAGATCTCTTTACCTAGTTCTAGGTCCCAAAGACTTTCTACTATGAGTTTCTTCTGTAAAAATTCTATAGTTTCATATTTTACATTTAAGTCTATGATCCATTCTGAGTTTTTATTTGTTTGTTTTGTTTTGTTTTGTTTAGAGAGGGGATTTCACTCTGTTGCCCATGCTGGAGTGAAGTGGCATGATCTTGGCTCACCGAAGCCCATTATTTTGAGTAAATTTTTGTGTAGAATGCAAGACTTTGGTCAAATATCTTCTTGTGTGTGTGCCGATGATGTTCAGTTGCTCCAGCAGCATTTGTTCAGAAGTTACCTCCATTAAATTACTTTGCACCTTTATCAAAAATCAGTTAAATAAATTTGTGTGGGTCTATTTCTGGATGTCAACAGCCTTTTGCCACAGCATCTACTTCCCATGGAGAGGTGGAGAATGAGGAGTTACTGTCATGAAAGAAGAGAAGTGGAGTTATTCAGGTAATGGGTCCAAATGGAGAAGCAGTGAGTGAGCATAGACCCTGGCCCTTACAGCCAACATCTGTCTGGCAATTGTTGAAACATCAGGCCTGAGCTTTTTAAAAAATCACTCTTGTTTAAGGCATGCAGCAGGAGATTGTAGTGAAGTCTCTGCCTCCCAATAGTCTCTTGCTGTTTTATCACTTAAAGGAAACAGGGCTATTTTGATTCCCTACTATCTTCTGTGACAGATAATCAAAGACTAATTTTTAGTCTTTGAGCTTTCAGTGTTTGCCAGATGTCTTAGTCTGTTCCGGCTGCTATAACAAAATACCATAAACCGGGTGGCTCGTAAACAACACAAATTTATTTCTCAAAGCTCTGAAGCTGAGAAGGCTGGGAAGACCAAGATCAAGGCACCAGCAGATTTGGTGTCTGGTGAGGGGCCTCTTCCTGGCTCACAGACAGCTGCTTTTTGCTGTAACCTCACAGGGCAGAAGGGGTGAATAAGCTATCGTTCTCTTGGATAATGGCACTTGAGTCTCTTGGATAACAGCACTAATCCCATTCAGGAGGGCTATATTCTTGTAAACTAATTGCCTCCCCCAGGCTTCACCTCTTAATACCATCACACTGGGAGTTAGGATGTCAACATATGAATTTTGGAGGGACATGACATTCAGACTATTGCACCCGAGACTACAATTATCACCTTCAAAGTACTATTTCCCCCACTCCAACTCCCGGGTGCTTATGTGTTTGCATGTGCTCAGACTGGTGTCTGAGTGGGATGCCTCTTAGGTTTTTCATGCTGAGAGGTCATTATGAACCAGAGGAATCCCGTAAATCATTTTCGTGAGGAGTAGCCCTGACTCACCTTGTGTCAGGCAGGTACTTCACTGTATTTTCTCTGAATCAGTATGATCAGATGGCTTCTCATATTCTTTGATCATTAGGAGCAGTGTTTGGAGGATAAACTGACTCTAGTCTGGAATTCTCCCCAACCACAGTTACTTTCACCTTCACTCTTTCCACCTTTACCTTTCTCTTAGATACTAAACTCTTTTTAATCAGAATAATCTACAACACAGATGGGTATACACAATAAACACTTAAAATGGCTTGGTACGGTGGTTCATGCCTGTAATCCCAGCACTTTGGGAGGCTAAGGCGGGCAGATCACAAGGTCAGGAGTTTGAGACCAGCCAGGCCAACATAGTGAAACCTCATCTCTACTAAAAATACAAAAAAATTAGCCAGGCGTGGTGGCGGGCGCCTGTAATCCCAGCTACTTGTGAGGCTGAGGCAAGGAGAATCACTTGAACCTGAGAGGTGGAGGTTGCAGTGAGCCGAGATCGTGCAACTGTACTCCAGCCCGGGCGACAGAGCAAGACTCCATCTCAATAAATAAATAAACAAACAAACAAGAAAATACTTTAAATGTTCTTAATTAATCTTAAGAAAATGAATCACCACTTTCTCCTGCTCCGTAAGACATTTTTCCCATTCTGTCCTCTGATGTCTCCCACAGCAGCCTCTTACTTCCCATGGGAAAAAAAATCTCATTCTCATTCTGTCTCTCTCTCTCTCTCCCACTTCATGTCTTCCTCTTCCTCATTATATTTTAATCATATTTCTTCTTGTCCTTCTTTCAGTTGTAGTAATCAATTCTAATTTTTGTAGTTTGAAATATTTGTGAAGACCAAAGCACCTATTTTCATCACAGATCCTTGAAATTTTAGCTTCTTAGACTACATGAAAATAGTTTCCACATGCAATAGCAAATCTATTCTCAAATTTTTTTTAATTGAAACTAAAAAAAAATTTTTAGGGACAAAGTCTTGCTATGTTGCCCAGGCTGACCTCAAACTTCTGGGCTCAATCATTTCTCCCACCCTGGCTTCCCAAGTAGCTAGCACTATAGACGTGAACCACCACACCTGGCATATTCTCAGGTTTTTAGCAGTGGTAAATAGCATATGTTTATTCTGTCAGTCACCTAATAAATATATACTATCTACCTACTATGTACAAGATACAGTGCTGGCACTGGAAGCTGTCAACAGTTTCTGTGCATTTTTGACTTATCACAATCCAGGCCAGGTTCATTGCCCTAAGCAACATGCATAGAGGCCAGTGAAGGACCCACTCATTACGGAGCACTTCAGGCAAAGTGTACAAAAGAGCTCCTTGCTCATACAGGAAAACAGCTGTGTGACCCTAGGCCTTTCTGCTTATACCACATAGTATTTATTTCGCTTTGTGAATCATGCCCTATGGTGATACCTGCAGAGTTTCTTTGCCCCCAATAAATATGTCCACCAGTCAAATGAGCAATTATTTCTCAAGAGATAATTTTCAGTCCATAACGATGAACATGCTAAGGGCTTTAATACATAATCTCATTTCATTTAATCCTTACAAATCCCTCCGAAGCTGGTATTATTATTATCCCTACTTTTACAGATGAAGAAACTGAAGCTCAGAAAATGTGGAAATAAATGAAGATCACCCAAATGATAACAAGCAAAGACTGTTTACTGAGAACTTGCTACAGTGAGGAAGTTGGCCACCCACCATCACTTGCACTGAGCAGAGATTCTAGCAGGCAGAGGAGCGGGGAAGCTTTATAGCAGAAAAAAGGGAAGGCTTCAGGTGTGCCCCAGCTGGAGGCTGTTGGCATGGGGAAGCTGTAGTTGAGACAACTAGAAGTGGGGCATCCTATGTGATTGTTCAGATGTACATAGTTGGCTTTCTCTAGTTGGTCCTAAGTTGAAAGCCGGGATGGGTGAGGGGCAAAAATGTGGAAGTTGTCAGTTATTAATCAAACCCTGGCCATTTTGGGCCAATGGGAGTTATTGTTTATTTCATGGACTGCCTGCTAGACATAGTAGTCTGACTTCCTGAACTGGTTACTGTAGATAGTAGACTGACTTTCTGGACTGGTTTCCTCGGGTTGTTGGTCAGAATTTTATTTTCTATGTGTGGTCTGGCCATTGTCCTTTTGTATATCTAGTCTCTCAAGATTTGAAACAACTTGCTCATGAACAGATTTCAGAATTAATATTGAAATTCATGATGCAATGGAGAGTATGAATTTTACCATCTCAATACATTGTCTCTGTGGAAGGACCCCAGGAAAAAGGTAGCACAAATAACCAAGTTGGCAGATGTGATCATGCTTCAGCTGAATACCTGCCAATAGTGGACACTGTCCATTGTTTTCCCATCAAACTTCATCCTCCTTGCTAACCAAAGGCTGACTTTATTCAATTATTAAATCCCTTAGTTAGAAGTAGGATTGACTCAGGAGAAATTTACCCTTTCTCCAACTCTAGGAATCTTGTTTTTTTCTAAGACGAACAACATGTGACATTGCTCTGGTTTCCTTCCCCTCCACCCTCCAGGCATGAACACGTGACCTGATTTGGCTCAGAAAGAATGGAAGAGGATAGGGGCATTTCTCTTTCTGGCTGGGTAGCAACAAAGAAGAACATATGTGCCCCTTGTTTCTGGTTGCTATTATTGACCATAGGGCAACTAGCCTTAGGTGAAGTCAATGCTGTGGATAACAGAATCAAAAGGCAAAAAAGAACCTGGGTCCTTTATGACATCAATAAATCACTGATTCAACCAATTTTGTAGCTGTCCTTCCTCTGGGCTTCTGTTCCATGAAATAATACATTTTCTCATTGTTTAAGCCAGTTTGAATTGGGTTTTCTGATACTTAGAGCCAAAAGTACCGTAGATAACACAGCAGCCTAGCCATGAGTCTTTGCCTTCATACTGTGTCCCAATTCTAGTGGTAACACCTGTGAACATTCAATGGCGCAAGGTGGTCAAGAGACATTGCACTAGACTCAGAATGGCTGCATTTGAACCCTGCTCTACCTCTTTTAATTGCTGACTTTGGGCCAGCTACTTAGTTTCTCTGTGCTTCACCCCTTTATCAGTAAACTGGGGAAAATGATAATACCTAATTTATAGGGTTAGGATTATAATAAGGGCTAAAATATGTCAAGTGCTCAGAAGAGTGCTTGGAACTTTATAACAGCATTAAAGTGTTGGTATTATTATTAAACACTCAGCAAATATCTTCTTAGCTTTCTTCCTTCCAGAATTAAAAAAAATTATTTACATCATTTGAAACTTCATTTTCATTACTGAATCATTACATAATGATTCAAAAATCATTTTTATTACTGAAGCCAGTTAAGTTCAGTTTTTTTTCACCTCTGCTTCAAATGCACAGCTGGGCTTCAGCATCACAGAAGCAATCATAAAAAAAGGATCACTCTTTGCCTCCTTTGTCTAAACTCCTCGTGTTCTGACAATTGACATTTCCATCCTGTGTGGAACAGACCCATGTTTGCTTTCACTTAGCCTCTTCTAATGTCTTTTAACCATCTTTTTTTTTTTTTTTTTTGAGATGGAGTCTCACTCTGTCGCCCAGGCTGGAGTGCAGTGGCGCGATCTTGGCTCACTGCAAGCTCTGCCTCCCGGGTTCAAGCCATTCTCCTGCCTCAGCCTCCTGAATAGCTGGGACTATAGGCACCCACCACCATGCCTGTCTAATTTTTTGTATTTTTAGTAGAGACAGGGTTTCACCGTGTTAGCCAAGATGGTCTCGATCTCCTGACCTCATGATCCACCCGCCTCGGCCTCCCAAAGTGCTGAGATTACAGGTGTGAACCATCTTAATAACTGCCATGTCAATATCTTTTCTTTTAAAATTGTTGAAAAGCTACTGCTATAGTAGCAGTGGCAATGCATTCTGAGGGAGCTGCCACATAGCCCATTCCTGATCGCACCTGTGCTCTGCACCCCTCATCTATGATGATAGCAAACCAAGAAAAGGAAAACTTACTACCCAAGAACTTGCTCTGTGTTTAGTACTATCCTAGTTGTTTTCACTAGTTCTTGAAGAATATTTATATTAATAGCATGCATACAAATTAAGTGATTTTTAAGGAGTTTTGTATCAGTCAGAATAACCTAAGTTTTATACAAGTAACCAAAAAGCCCCCAATTTTTGTTGGTATAGAGTAACAAAGGCTTGTCTTCCCCTTCAACCTACATATCCCCTTGAAGTAAGTGGGGGTGGGGGATCAGGGTCTATAAGAGGAATC
This sequence comes from Nomascus leucogenys, assembly GCF_006542625.1. NCBI lineage: Eukaryota > Metazoa > Chordata > Mammalia > Primates > Hylobatidae > Nomascus > Nomascus leucogenys. The sequence continues at coordinate 91,553,553 of NC_044402.1, forward strand.
TGCAAATGTTTTCTTAAAAGGCCACTTAGTGAATACTTTAGGCTTTTAGGCTATATGGTCCCTGTTGTAACAACTCAGTTTTGCCATTGTCATTTCAAAGTATGCATAGACAAATGGGTATAGCTATGTTCCAATGAAGCTTTATTTACAAAAACAGGTGACCACAGGCTGTAGTTAGCTAACTCCCACTGCATATCATCCTCACTCCAGGACCCAGAGTGGTGAATGCACCATCATTTGGAATACTGTTGATCATGGTGGCAGAAGGGAAAAGGATCATGGAGAATCTCTCACTAGTTTTTAAAAGTTTCACCTGGAAGTGATCCCTGTCACTTCCACTCACATTTTATTGACATGAAAAAAATCATATGACCACACCTAACTTCAGTAGATGGGGGAGGAAGCAGTCTTCCTTGAGCCTAGAAGAAGAGAACAAGAAACACCAGTAAGCAGCCGTAATGTCTATCGCACGTTGCATCATTCTTCTGTTCATCTCTTTCTGTGGCTTTTTGTTGAACTTCATGTTCCTAGTTAAGGAAATGAGTTGCAAAGTTGTGGTTTACTCAATGTTCTTACAGGTGTATTGCTCAGTTTCTGGATAAGCTGGGCCTCTTTACCTCCTTTTTCTGCTTTTCTTGTCCAGGCTGTAGGCTTGTTATTACTCTTCAACCAGAGCACCAAAGAGTTCGAGGGAAAGTGAAGCATAATGCAAATTCATTCACCTCAAGTGTGGTCTCTGGGCCTTGCCCTACCACACAGGAAAGTCCCTTCAGTGGGCTTATTGTCTGAAGTTTGCATATTATTGACTATTAGCTAATTCACACAGTCTATTCAGAGTAACTCTTCTTAGGGGACAATGTCTGGCCCATGTTGGACAGCTATATATATATTAGAAGGGTGTGTGTGTGTGTATGTGTATGTGTGTGTGTAGGGATGAAGATTAGAGAACGTAATTTGGTCAACCTTCTCCATAGCTTCATTTACATCTCATTACAGTTTTCTGCTATTTCCTCTTTACATTTTCTCTCCTTTTCTTCCCAATGAACCCCAATGTTTTCAGAGAATAAAAGTTAGGTTGAAGAGAGTAAGAGATAAAGATAACTTTTTGGTTAAATTTCCTTTGCCTATTATATGCCTAATCATACCCTCCTCCAAATTCCTTTCTTCCTTTCTCCTTCCCTCCTTCCCTCCCTTCCTTCTTTCTTTCTTCCATTTATCTATCCATCCAATGTCCAAATGAGTGTCTACTGTTTGCCAGGCCCTGTACTAGGCAAGTCATGGGTATATATAAATGTGACTGACAGAGACACAGTCCTTTGCTTTATGGAGCTAATAACTTTAGTGGGCAAAAATTATGATAATTGATAAAAGACCTGAAGAATACTGGAAATTGGAGGATTGCAAGAGAGTAGGTGGTGATGGCGTCTATCTTATGAAAGGTCTTAAAGCATTAGAGGGAAGGGTTCCTGTTGTTTTGCATGAATGAAGATAGTATGAAGGAATTTTATTCAAATGTTTTTGTTCTTTAATCTTTTGCTTCCATTGTTCATGCTCCTGCCATCTTTAGTCTTGTTTGGAGAATGGCAAACAGCCAGCAAGTTCTCAGTAGATTTCCCACTTGTCATAGGTTTCTCCTGTATCCGGGTTTGGCTTAAAGATCAAATTGCCTTTAGGCTGACTTCTGATCCTTGCCAGAAAGAGATGACCCTTTCTCCGCTCATCTGTGCAAACCTTTACTCAGGTGAGACTTTCACACAATTTGAATAAAAGAACTAAAACTCTCCAGTAACCAAAAGGAGTAAGAAAGGCATAACTGTTTTATTTTGTTGTCTCCAAAGCTCAAGCCTATTATTTGAGATTTTTATGTTCTCTTATCATTTTGGTTTTATTTCATTTTAATTTTTTTGTGGAAAAAATGTATGTCTAATTGGAATGCAGACCAAAATAAAATTATTAAAGTGGAAAAATATTTTAAGAAAATAATGTTTACATAAAATCAGCACAATGTCCAAACAAACAAAACCATATATGTACAGTGAAAACACATTTATTTTAAAAACTGAAAAAAGTGCTATTTCATATTATAGGATTTCCAGAAAGTATGCTCTTTTTGTTTGCTCATTAGGAAAAAAATTTTTTTTTAAATAAGATATTTTGACTTAAACTATTTCTATGAACTCTCTTAAACCAAACATAACTTGCTTTTTTCTTGATGGCTCCGAGCCATGATTATTAATTCAGGTGATTCTGATTTTCTGTTATGTATTGATGCCTTCATTGCCTACGAGAGAGTTGTAGGACAATTTGCCTTAATAGGAATAACAGAATGCTATCCTTTAAAAGTGTTTCCATGAAAACTTATTTATAGGTTTTGCTGTTTGGGGGTTTTGTTTTATTTAATGTCTCCTTCATTATTAAGGATGTCAGACATCCTTCCTCCCACATATTATCTGTTTCTAGTAACCAGAAAGCTAACAATTTACTATTTTTTATTTATGTTGAGCATATTTATTAAGATAAACTTGTATGCACAAGTAAACATTTAGAATAAACTAACAGTGGCTAAAACAAAAAAAAAGAAACTTATTTATGTGCCATGCATGAGAATTCCAGAGATATGCAGCACAAGACCAGTATGGCACATCTTGAATTTCATAGGCATTCAGGCTCCTTTAGCTCTCTGCTGAAACATCCACAGGGTGTAACTCATGTGTCCAAGATGGCTCCTAGAGACAACAGACCAGAGTTCTGGGCAGCAGACTGGAAGGCAGGAAGGCAGGAACGCAGAGGGCTGGGTCCCACCATGGTGGGGTACAACCTAGACTTCCTTTACAACAACATTTCTGCTTGTACTCCATTGCTCAAAAGTTTGTCACACTTACAGTTTTAAGAATACTGAGAAACGTAGTTTCTATCTGAGTACATGAGTTCCTTGAATAAAATTGAGTTTCTGATAACAAGTAAAAATAGAAGAAGGGCTGTTGGGGTTAACCATTAGCAGCCTCTGCCATATTCCAATATCAAACATCCAAACCTATTAGAAAATTATGGGCCAGGCGCAGTGGCTCACGCATGTAATCCCAGCACTTTGGGAGGCCGAGGCGGGTGGATCACGAGGTCAGGAGATCGAGACCATCCTGGCTAACACGGTGAAACCCTGTCTCTACTAAAAAATAGAAAAAATTAGCTGGGCGTGGTGGCGGGCGCCTGTAGTCCCAGCTACTTGGGAGGCTGAGGCAGGAGAATGGCGTGGACCCAGGAGGCAGAGCTTGCAGTGAGCCCAGATCGCGCCAATGCACTCCAGCCAGGGAGACAGAGCGAGACTCCGTTTCAAAAAAAAAAAAAGAAAAGAAAAGAAAATTATGTAGGGATTTTGAGTAATGTGGATTTCTTCTAGGAAGTAAAATGAATGGCATTTAGTGCACGGACTTACATAGTTTAATCATTAAAAGGCCTTCAATTTTTTTTCCAGATTCTCTGGGTTCTGAATACATTTGCTACATAAACAGCATTTGAATAACTGAGGTACTACTGTGGCTGAAATGAATACTTCTATATAAAATCCTGTAGCAGAATTCAAGCAATTCTACTTTGCCATATCATGCCAATGCATTCCAAAGTTTCCTCTCAAAATATGTGCTTCCAGCATGTGCAGGAATTATATATGGCCTGAACAATTTGGATTGGATCCTTACATTCAGTTACATCCACTTCCTTTATCACTGTTTCTCAGCTTACACAATTTCTGCCAGGACTTACTAGAAATAATTTTTTCACATTACATTACATAACTCCTAGAGTATAAACAAAACCTTCTATTTGGAGTATTCCCTATATCTCTCTAAATTGATTCCTTGCAATGTTTGAAGGCTTGGAGTGAAGAAGGTATTCATGAAAAATAAGATGTCAATTTGTGTGTTTGATATATTTGTGTTTGGCAAGGATTGCTATGGGCATTATTTCTTTTTTTTTTTTTTTTTGAGACGGAGTCTTGCTCTGTCACCCAGGCTGGAGTGCAGTGGCACGATCTCGGCTCACTGCAAGCTCCGCCTCCCAGGTCATGCCATTCTCCTGCCTCAGCCTCCCGAGTAGCTGGGACTACAGGCGCCCACCACCACGGCCAGCTAATTTTTTCTATTTTTAGTAGAGACGGGGTTTCACCGTGTTGGCCAGGATGGTCTCGATCTCCTGACCTCGTGATCCGCCCGCCTCGGCCTCCCAAAGTGCTGGGATTACAGGCGTGAGCCACCGCGCCCGGCCATGGGCATTATTTCTTTGGTTCCCCAATATTTGGTTTAAAATCAGAAGCAACATTTGCATTAGTTAAACATGTATCCGATTTAGAGCTGGGTCTTTTGCCCCCATCTTCTTCAGTGAGTTAGTTCTCTGGGTAACTCTCATGATGGCACTCATAGTCCTTTGATGAATTGCACAGGCTGGATTTGAACTGCCCTGATCTAGCTGTGCCCACGAATGTGGCTTTTGTGTCTGAAGCAAATGGGAAAATTGGAAATAATGTTGAGCTCACTGCAGAGCTGATAAGCAGCTGTTATAAACTAATACAGCTGCATGGGTTGTGTACAACTACCTTACCAGGTGGCAGATATTTTGAGTATCTTCCTGCTAAGGATGGGTAGATCATTCTAGTTAAATGTCAGGGACTCCTGATGTAGGATTTCCAGCCTTCTGAGAAGAAAGTGGCTCCCTGGCCCTCCCGCCCCACAACCATCTCCTGCATCTCAGGCTGTCCACCATAGTAAGAGTCTGCCAATCCCAGCCAAGCATGAGGAGACAGGTGCCTGAGCTGGGGCAGATGATGCAAAGTTCTTTGTCTTCTACATTTGACATAATAATCTGTGTTCACTCCGTTTTGCTCTGGCATCTTAGCCATTCCTTGCCTCAATGAATTCACATGATGTTTTAGCAGTGAGAGTAGATGCTTTCTTAATGTAGCATTAAAAGTAAAAGGGGATGGACACCCTAAATACCCTGACTTGATCACTAAAATTATACACATGTAAAACAATTTTTATGTACTCCATAAATTTGCACAAATATTTTAAACAAGTAAAAGTTGAAGTAACAAGAATAGCACGGGGCTCCCCTGCTGCACCCTCTACAGCCATGCGCCATCACTGTGCACTCACTCACGACTGCAGGCGAAGAGCCTACTCAGCACTGGGGCATGATGAGAGTGGCTGAGACCCAGTCCCTGCCTCAGGTGCTATAAGCTAGTGGTGGAGGTGGGGAGAAGCTATGGTGAGTACCATGAGGGACTTATCTTGACCTGATCCAGCTCCAGCTGTGGAGGAGCTTGGGTTGACATGGGGCAAGAAGGGAAAAGACGGGTGTATTAGTTTGCTTGGGCTGGCATAGCAAAATGCCACAGACTGGGTGGCCTAAACAACAGAAATTCATTTACTTGCAGTTCAGGAGGCTCGAAGTCCTAGATCAAGGTTTTGACTGATTCAGTTCCTGGTGAGAGCTCTCTTCCTGGCATTCAGTTGTCCTCTTTCTTACCATGTCCTCACATGGTGAAGCAAGAGAGACCTGTCTGGTATCTCTTTTTATAAGGACACAAATCCTGTTGGATCAGGGACCCATACTTAAGACCTCATTTAACCTTAATTACTTCTTTAGAGGCTCCATCTCAAAATACAGCCACACTGGTGATTAGGGCATCAACATATGAATTTGGGGAGGGACACAAAAATTTAGTCCATAATAACAGGTTTGAGATGAAATGCCCAGATGGATCAATCCACCTCTGAAATTTCATTCTTGTTGTCTGAAAGATTTACATAAAAACCAATGGCTTATTCACATAAATATTCTGACTGGCATGGCTCCCCCACCTCCTAGCTTAGAACCTCAGCCACAGACCTACTTCCACACGAGGAGATGGAGGATGCTCATGCCAGTTCTAGAAGGAGTGACTGCCTGAGGGGGGAGTTGAGATAAAGATGTCCTGATTGAACTTGAGACTGCACTCAAGAATGACCCCATGTCCAGAGCTGAAACCAGACAGACCTTGGGACTCAGATAAGAATATTTAAAATAGGAAGTTATCCAAAAAATATGTTGTATGTGGTTGCTGTAGAGTGGGTACCGGGGACATAAAAAAAATAGAGGGCTGTGTAAAGGTAAAGATGTAAGGAATAAAGGAATCTGGCTGAAGAGCAAGATCCAACTGAAGAGCAAGACCTACACCCTACACAAAGACCCCCTGTCTGTCCCTCCCCTAGCCCTCAAAGCTGCTATCAGGGTTCACCCAACAAGATTTTTCATGTCTCTTTGTGTATGTGAACAGACACCATGGGAATTTCTTGTTCTCCCCATTCCTCCTGATATGGTTCAGCTGTGTCCCCATCTAAATCTCATCTTGAATTGTAGCTCCCATAATTCCCATGTGTTGGGGGAGGAACCCAGTGGAAGATAATTGAATCATGAGGGTGATTTCCCCCATACTGTTCTTGTGGTAGTAAATAAGTCTCATGAGATCTGATGATTTTATAAAGGGTTTCCCGTTTCACCTGGCTCTCATTCTGTCTTGTATGCTGCCACGTAAGCCTTCCACCATGATTGTGAGGCCTCCCCAACCACGTGGAACTGTCGGTCCATTAAACCTCTTTTTCTTTATAAATTACCCAGTCTCAGGTATGTCTTTATCAGCAGCATGAAAACAGACTAATACACCTCCCCAGGGGGTCATCCAGAGCCAGCACCTGGAAATGGGGGAAGCAGGTGTGGTGGACTGAACCAACGGTGGACTGAACCAACAGTGGACTGAACTTTGACCTCTGGACATGCGTTATAATGCTTTCTAGGCCCTGGTTCCTAGAGAGAGGTTAAGAGTTCTATAACTCCAGAAGAAATATAGCCCTCTCCCAGGTAAGCCATGTAGCACAGCTCCAGAGGGTGCAATTCCCACTGAAGTCTGTGAATGATGCCCATGGTGTTGTACAGTGTGCATGCTGCATGACCATTCACAGTGACCCTGCCTCTCCCGGTGATTCCTAGTCCCAAAGGAATCAATCACTGTACTCACCATCTCTGGCAATAGCAGGAATGGAAACAGTGCTAAAAATGACAAGGCCAAGATTTATTCAGGTGCTTATGCAAAGATATATTATTTTGCATACCGTTTTATTGCACATATTGGAAGTGACTTTCATGGATCTCCACTTTTCAGATTCCTTCCAGCTTTGCCAGGGGCAATTTGCCCAAGAAGCACAATTATTTATTCCAATTAAATACTAATTTCACTCCCTTGAATCTAAATCTAAATCTCCTCTAGGAAAAAGAGGTTAATAATTCTTCTATTAACAAGGATGACTTGATCTAGTCTACAGTGGGCTCAAAATGTGCAAAATTATTTAAATTAGGGCGGGAAGTTAAAAAATATCCCTGACGTCTTCAAAGCAACAAGATTTTTCCTTAATTATTTAAAATTTAGCAGTGGTGTATACTATTATTGAGTCTCTAAACCAATGGTTCTTAAAGTGTGGTTCCTAAAAGCAACAAGATTTTTCCTTAATTATTTAAAATTTAACAGTGGTGCATACTATTACTGAGTCTCTAAACCAATGGTTCTTAAAGTGTAGGTTCCTAAAATTGTATCATCAGCATCACCTGGGAACTTTGTTAGACATAAAGAGTCTCAGGTCCTACCTAAGACCTGCTGAATCAGAAACTCTGGGAGTGGGCCCAGCAACCTGTGCTTTAACAAGACCTCCAGATGATTCTGATGCACACGCCAAGTTTGAGAAGCAGTGTTCTGGATCTAAGATAGTGATGCTAGTCTTGGCTGTATGTTAAGATCACTTGGAAAGTTCTTAATATGATGCCCAGCCCACACCCCAGGCAAATCAGAATCTCTGGGGGTGAAGCCCAGATGTAGTTTCCCCAGGTGATTGCAACGTACATCCGAGGTTAACAACCACTGCTTTACGAGCAATAATTCTAAAAGTTAAGTGTGTGTGAAAAAGACTTGAGATACTTGTTAAGGATAAGACGTGCTCCTGGGGATTTTGATTCAGTAGATCAATGGTGAGGCTCAGGAATTCATATTTTTAGCCAGTAGTCCAGGTAATGCTGCTGCACAAGATGCATGGGCCACTCCACAAGGAACACAGTATACTTAGAGCCAGACCACTTAAATAGTCTTGAGGAAGGACTGTGCTTACTGGTGGGAAGTCAGAAACTGTAGCTCTGAGGACTTAGGGTTGTATGTCAAAAGACTTCGACAGATGACTGCATGAACAAGGTAGGAAATGGAACTGCAGGTGCAGAAAGGTAATGAGGCTGTTTAATTGTGATGTACTTGTCAACCAGTACCTTTATTTGTCTTGGGAGCTCATGAGCTCTCCTTGTGAGAGAGACTGACCCAAATTACCCCTTCCATTGTATGGTTCTGTGCTGGACACCTTGGCTGGCACACCCTAACAAAGTGAATCCACAAACAAGAAGCAAAGTAGTCACATGAAAACAACACAGATGGGTGGGGCATGGCGGCTCATGCTTGTAATCTCAACACTTTGGGAAGCCAAGGTGGGTGGATCACCTGAGGTCAGGAGTTCAAGACCAGCCTGGCTAACATGGTGAAACCCCGTCTCTACTAAATGATACAAAAATTAGTCAGGTGTAGTGGTGGGCACCTGTAATTCCAGCTACTTGGGAGGCGGAGGCAAGAGAATCGCTTGAACCTGGGAGGCAGAGGCTGCAGTGAACCGAGATCATGCCACTGCACTCCAGCCTGGGTGACAGAGTGAGACTCCGTCTTGAAAATAAAAAATAATAATAAATAATAAATGAATAACAGACTTTGGAGTCAAGCAATTTGAATTTGGATTTAGACTTGAATCTGGATGTCACCACTTGCTGTCCATGTGGCCTTGGAAAGTTACTCCTCTTTCTGACTCTGTTCTGATCTGTCAAATGAGAATATTGATAACTACCTTACAGAGTCATTATGAAGATTAACATGAAAAGCACTCAGCACCTGGTTGGCTCACAACAAAGGTTGATTGTTATTTTGAAGTGTTAAATGTCCCATCACTATTTATCAACCAGAGTCTGTGTTCTAATTTACTGTACCGGATGCTATCCAGTAGTTGTGACATCTGGGAAATTCCTCCAGCTCCTCTGCATTGACTCACAGAATTCATAACAGGAACAGACATGAAAACTCGCCATAATCTTTTAAACTAAGTAAAAACAACTAAGACTGGATAATGTAGGCAATCTTTTTTATCTACATAAGCACTGCACTTGATTAAGTCCTCTGAACTATTCTCCTAGCATCAGTTGAGCAAACTATACCCATAGCAATTTGGCTGGTAAAAAGTTAACTTGGGAAAAGAATCTGAAGTACTTTCCCAGATGTGTTCTAATTGCATGTTTAGAAAGAGTACGCATACATTTTTTAGTGTGGTAACATCAAGGATAGATGTTGCTAAAGAGAATTTTAAGTGATTCATGCCCTGTTTTCTTATTCAGGAAAGCTTTTTCTAACTTTCTTCTGATAAGCCTACAGAAATAAAAGAGAATATGGTAGAGGAAGGCATTAAGAATTAAAGTCAGGAAAGAATTCAAGGAGTTACCCAGTTTATTTTTTGAGTTTCAGACAGAAGGGTCTAGCCTGACCCCCATAAGGGTCAGATGAGGCAGATGGAGGCACCTCATCTCTCAACCTAAATTCTTAGTGAAGTCCCTTATGGCTCAGCTGCAAGCCTCCTGCCACAGGACGCACATATTTCCTCTAGTGTGTTTGGGGGTGGAGAGCAGCTGGTATCACTCTCTTCATAATTACCCCATATACTTAAAGAAGACAATTGAGTCATCCTTTATCCTCTTTTTTTCCAGGAAAAAAATCCATTTCCTTAAAACTTACCTCATAGGTTCTGTTTTCCAACCCTTTAATCATTGTGTCTTTTGTGTGCCCTGGCCACGTCCCCTGCTTCCTCTTAGACCTGGACCTGGTCCCTGAACAAGGACCTGACTGTGCTGACAGGAATAGGGAAGCCCTCCTGTTTCCACACTCACTTGTAAGCCAAGAAAGTAGGGAACAGCCATCCCTGGCATTATTCTAGGTGTGGGAAACTCTGCTGTCCACAGGGACAGGCAGGAGCATACACGGCATGGGTGAGGATCATGTCAGAAGAAAGAATGTGCACAGCCTGGCCAAAGAGGCTGGCCTTGCTTGGCTACAGTGGTCTGCTGCCCTGAGGCACATTGTTGCCAGGTCTTCTGATTTTTCTAGAAAAGTTCAAAATCTGGACTTTAAAAGTATCTGCTTTTTTTTTTTCCAACGTTGTCTACCATCTCAAAAATATTTAAACAATCTGTGGGCAAATAAAACATGTCTGGAGGCTGAATCGGGTCCCTGGGCCTCTCAAGCAATTCTATTCTAGTTAATGTAGTATAAACAAAGGCCAGTCAGGTGTAGGTGGGAGCCTGGGGACAGGTTAGGAACACAGATACAAGGGCAACTCATGTTTAGCAAGAAACAACCATAGTAATGAACAGCTGTAAACACTCATTTAGATGAGGAAAAAAGAATTATTAATAAAGTACTGAAATAATTACCATTTTAATTCAGTGCCTGGAGTATAGTAAATGTTCAATAAATGTTTGCTAATAAATACCTTGCTTTTTAATATTGTTTTGCCATTATGAAATACTTTATAATTTCTTTGCTTCCTTAGAACAACCCTGAGAGGTAAGACTATTATTCTTCCCATTTTCATTACCTGCAGAGGTCATGCCCCTAGGAGCAGCAGAATTGGAGCTTCAATCCGCATGCTTGATTCACTATTTCTCCCTCTTGGATCTTGTCTTCCCAAAGCCTTGCAGGTGGGTATCAGTGGACGCCTGGGTATGTAATGTGATCTGAGAATCCACCCTCCCCTCTTTCCTACAAAGAACCACTTCTCACACGTGGTTAAAAAACAAAAACAAAACTGAAAGCAATAAAAGGATCATGAAAATTAGGAATTCCCCTCTACTCTCCTCCAGCCACCAAGCTCTACAGGAACTCTTTAAAGACAATCCCCTTTTACTTTTCTTTATTATTATTATTTGTACAGACAGGGTCTTGCTCTGTCACCCAGGCTATAGTGCAGTAGCACGATCATAGCTCATTGTACCCTCAAACTCAGGGGCTCAAGGATCTTCCCACCTCGGCCTGCCAAGTAGCTGGGACTACAGGTGCTCACCACCACACCTGGCTAATTTTTTAATTTTTTGTAGAGACGAGGTCTCACTATGTTGCCCAGGCTGGTCTCAGACTCCTGGGCTAAAGTGATTCCCACAACCTTGTCCTCCTAAAGTTCTGGGATTACAAGCATGAGCCACCACACCCAGTAAAGACAACTCTTACAATCAGCCTATGTAAATGTATAGGTATTTTATGGGGTGTATGTATGCGTTTCTGTGTGTGTGTTGGTACATAAACGATAAGATTTTATAATTTCTTTAATTCTTTGCTTTTTTTTTTCTTTTCTTTTTTTTTTTTTGAGACGGAGTTTTGCTCTTGTCACCCAGGCTGGAGTGCAATGGTGCGATCTCAGCTCACTGCAACCTCCGCCTCCCAGGTTCAAGCAATTCTACTGCCTCAGCCTCCCGAGTAGCTGGGATTACAGGCACTCGCCGCCATGCCCAGCTAATTTTCGTATTTTTAGTAGAGACAGGGTTTCACCATGTTGGCCAGGCTGGTGTCAAACTCCTGACCTCAGGTGATCCACCTGCTTCAGCCTCCCAAAGTGCTGGGATTATAGGCGTGAGCCACTGCACCCGGTCTCTTTGCTTTTTTTTAAGACTGTAATTGGAATAACTTTCCACATCAATACACATGGAACTGCCTTCTTTTTAACCAAATCCTTGATGGATTTAGGTTTTAGTCTTTTATTAATAATGCTTCAGTGAATAACTCTCACTGTGCATCATTTCACACATGTGGAAGTAAATCTATGGAATAAATACAGATAGAATTACTAGATTCAAGGATGTGCAGGTTTTTAGTTTTTAAAGCTTGCCAAATTGCCCTTCATAAAGCCCACATTACACCCTCACAATCAGTGTATAGAGTGCTATCATCTTATTTCATAAAAACTTTACTTATTGGTTTATTCATCCACCTCCACGCTTACACACTCAACAGCCCCAAACTGTTCAGCTTCTGAAATGCAAAATTCAAACGTACACCTTGTCCATAACTTTTATCCAACTACTCCCATTACACCCCCATGCCTTCCCCAGCAGTTGGTTGCTGCATTCCCTTCCTCTTCCCATCACACCTAGCTCTGTGATCTGTCACTTCATCCTGGATCAGGCCAACCATTGCCACCTCCGAGCCAACATCCTAGCTACCAAGTGCTCCTAGAGAGAAATCACTCCCCCTGGGCTGCTCCAAATTCATATTCCCCAACCTCACCTGGGCCCTCCGCACTGCTCCTTGTGATCAATGCTCCCTTCCCCGGAAGAGTTTTCAAAGCTTTCCATTCTCCTTGGAACTCCCTCCCCACCAACGGATGGCCACCCTTCCACCTTCCTCGGGGAAATGATAATCCCATTTTTCTTCCCCCTCTCCTCCACTCTCTCTCCCTTCTCCTTTCCCTTGTCATTTAAGCCTCTTCTAGCCTCTCTCATCTAAAAAGCCTCTCTCTTGACTCTACCTCTTCTTGTCACTCTCTCGTCTCTCGCCCTGTTCAAGGCCTCACTTCCTGTGAGAGAATCTACGCCGTGATTATTCCACCCCATCTCACATTTAGTCTCCAAACCTCTGAAATTTGACTTCAACCATCACAATTAAAATTGCTCTCGTATGCACCCAGTAAGCTGACAGTAATTACTGTCAACCTCCTGCCATTTGACCTCTCTGCAGCGTTGGACACTTTTCCATCCTCCTTCATGAAACGGCCTTTTGTTCCTTTAGCTTCTGGCGCCTCATCTCTTGCCACTCACCACCTCCTGTCTGTGCTGCAGCCTTATTCAGCTCTTGACCCTTCCTCATGTGGTGGATGGGGTGTTGACTCCTCAACTCTCCGAGTGATTAGTCTAAACCAAACATAGTGCTCTCACTCCCCTAGCTAGCAATTTGATCCGGAAGAAGTATGTGACCCAAGCCTGGCCAATAAGACATGAGAAGTTGTCTGCTTGGGATCAAAAGAGATTTTTTTTATTATTATTATTCCTAAAGGGTTATGTGGGAAAGACAATATATCTTCTTGTGCCGAGGATGGAGCTGAACACAGGGAGGAGGGAAGAGCCGGGAGAACACAGAGCAGAGGAGCTCAGCCATGTGGACTCTGCCTGAGGCCACACTGCAGAGGACCTCTTGTTATGTAAGATCCTAAATTGGCTCATGGCTTAGACAGCTTGAGTGAGGCTTTATTTGCTTAAAGGCATTTGAACCTATACACCATATTCACCTCTCCATTTGTATGTGTTGTTTCTTCTGCCTGGAACCTTTTTATGACTGTTTATCTCCTCTTTCCTACTCATCCATGAGCCTCAACTCAGGCATACTTCTACCGGGGGCCATCTATGGTCCCTCAAGAGAAGGCATCTTTCCTTTGTACTCCTATAGTACTGTGTGAGAATAGAAGTATAATAACTTACTTGGGCCAGTGTGGTGGCTCATGTGGGTAATCCCAGCACTTTGAGAGGCCAAGGTGGGGGAGAACTACTTGAGACTAGGAGTTCAAGACTAGCCTGGGCAACAAAGCGAGATGCCCCCAACCCTGCGCATTTCTATACAAAGTAAAAAGGAAAAAAAAATAGCCTAGCACAGTGGTGTGCACCTATAGTTACAGCTACTTGGGAGGCTAAGGTAGGAGGATTCTTTGAGCCTACAAGTTGGAGGCTGCAGTGAGCTATGATTGTGCTACTGCACTCCAGCCTGGGTGAAAAAGCAAGATACTGTCTCAAGAAAAAAAAAATTACTTGAATATAACTCCCACTAGACTGTAATTCTTTGATGAGGGAGATGACTTTTAGCACCCAACACAGTGCCTGGCACATAGTAATTGCTCATTAAATATCTGCTAAAAGAATAAATATTACTTTCATTGATCTAACCATCACTTTTTATGGTAATAACAATATTGGCAAAGACTCATGGCAATGAGCATTTCCCACACTCATAGCTGATGGTAGAGTTTTTCTAAATTGCAACTTGACAATATGTTTTAGAGTACAAAAAAAAGTGTGCCAGAATGCCACTTCTAAGAATTTATCATTACAAAAAATCAAGATTTATTTATATATATGTGAAGGACTGTCTTGTTCTTAATGGTGAAGCATCAAAAGCAATCTACAACAGTAGAGTGGACTGGTTAAATGAATTCTAGTATATCTATATACTGCAATACTATGCAGCCAACATTTGGTGCTTCTGAAAAATATTTACTCATTTGGGAAAATATTTATATCATTAAGTGAAAAAGCATGTAACAAAAGCTATAACCCAGTGTGGTTCCTATTTTTAAAATGTACATGAACAAAGAAGACTAGAGTAAGGAACAGTGGCTGACACCTGTAATCTCAGTTCTTTTGGAGGCTGAGGTGAGAAGATCACTTGAACCTAGGAGTTCAAGACCAGACTGGGCAACATAGCAAGACCCTATCTCAACAACAACAAGAACAACAGCACAATCAGCCAGGCATTGTAGTGCATGCCTATAGTCCCACCTACTAGGGATGCTGAGGTAGGAGGATAGCTTGAGCCTGGGAGGTCAAGGCTTCAGTGAGCCATGACTGTGTCACTGCACTCCAGCTTGGGTGACAGAGCAAGACCCTATCTGTGAAAAAGAAAGAATGAAAGAAAAAAACTAGAAAGTGTGCACTAATATTTCAATAGCGGTTATCTGAATGGTAGGATTGTAATTTTAGTTTCTTCTTTATGCTTTTCTAAAATCTCAATAATAAATATGTATTTTTAAAAGCTGTTAAAATTAATATTAAGAATAGAAAAGAAAGGTGAGAAGAAGGAAGAAAGAACAGAGAGAGGTGAAAAGAGAGGAGAGAAAGAATAAGAAAATGGGACTCTGAATCAGGATAATTGAGTTTTAATCCTAGCTTTACCATTAAGAGGCCACCCAGTTCAGGCTAAGTCATTTAGTCTTTATCCCTCAATATCTGACTCAGCAAATGGGAATAATATTTACCCTACCATACGGAATTTTTTTCGATACAAAAAAGTATATGAAGGGGCTTTGAAAAAATGTATATATTTTGTAATATCAGATGGCATTTTTATTCACACAGATATTGTTTAATCACAGCTACCCTTTCTATAATTTAAGCCCTTAAACACATTTTTTATCTAAATAATGAAATCTAATCCATTATTTCCTATGTGGCTTTCCAAGCATTTGAGAGATGTCAAGAGTTTCATTCAGTCAATAAAGGTGTCTGTTTTATTGAAACAAAAAAATAAAAATTTCTTCCACTTACCAAAATGTCTGAAATCCCCATCTTCCTCATTCCTTTAAGTTGAAGTACTGATTGTTGCATGCCAAAATAAAAAGTTGTATAAAAACTGAAGCATTTCTTCCATGCTTTACATTCTGTAATATAAAACATGTGACCAGTGGTTTGTAAAGAGAATAGAGAAGATGGCTTCAAGAGCTAAGTCATAGATCACCACTTTGGGGAAAGGTACTTTCCATTTCAATGAGAGAATCTGAGTAGCCAGAGGTTACCTTACAACCTCAGGTACTTGGAATTACACAACTTAATAGCATTTAATATTCTCTATGGGTTAGCCTCAAACTGCTGTTATAAGATTATTATGTAAAACACATACTACCCTTCAGCCAAACTGGAATACATTAGACTCTCATTGCTTGAAAATATAACATTTATTTTGTATTTTTGCCAATCAAATAGGTATAAAATGGTATCTAATTGCATTCTTGATTGGTATTTCTCTCATCACTAATGATACCGAACATATGTTTGTATGTTTGATTGTATTTGTTTCCTTTTCTGATGTCTTTTATTATCATTTCTTTTTCTTATTTTGTGTATTTTTTCTTGTCGATGGTAGAATCTATGTATTCTTGATACTAATAATGTGTGTATTGCAAGTATCTTTTCTCAATTTGACATTTTTCTTTTCATTTTAAGATATCTTTTGATAAACAAAATATATTAATTTTAATACAACTGATCAATGTTTGTAGCAGACACTTTTGAAAAATCGTGCATATCTTTCCCTATCCTAAGGACTAAAACATATTTATTTATATTTTCTAACATCAATTTTAAGGTTTTATTTTTCAAATTTAAGTCCTTAATCCATCTTGAGTTGATTTTTGTATGTGGTAAGAGTAGGAATCTAATACCACTTTTTTGCATATTTTTATTTTCCTACTGACCTGATATACTACTTCTGCCATCATCAAATTTTGATTCATGTGGAGGGACGTTTCTAGGCTCTTTATTCCACTGGTTAATTTGTCTGTCCCTTCACAAATACAAACTTATCTTAGTAACTGTAACCTTATAATCCTTATATCATTTTTTAGGTACCTTAGGGTTTTCTATGCAGACAATCATTGTGCATGTGTGTTTTACCATCTTCCTTTGTAATTCTGTAGCCCTCTGATTTTCTTTTCTTCCCTTATTACATTGGCTAGGACCTCCATTATGATATTAATTAGAAATGGTAACAATGGACACCTTTACCTTGTTTCCAATCTTAATGGGAAAGTATTCAATTTTTCACCATTATGAATGATGTTATCTATAGGTTCTTTGTAGATGGCCCTCATCAATTTGAGGAAGTTCCCTTCTATTCCTAGTTTGCTGACTATATTTATCATGGCCCAAAGGTGAACTTTTTCAAATGCCTTTTCTGTATCTATTGGGAAAACCACATGGTTTGTTTTTTAATACACTTATGTGGTGAATTGCATTTATTGATTTTTGAATGTTACAGTATGCTTACATTCCTGGCATAAATTCCACTTTTTCTTGATGTATTATCTTTTAAAAATATGATTAAAATATGATTGAATGTAGTTTAGTAACATTTAAAAATAATTTTACATTTATTTGTCTTTGTATTCTATTTATCCCATCTGTTCTTGGATTCTTTTTTTCTTCTGCCTAGAAAACTTCCTTTAACAGTTCTTGTAGAGAACATCTATCTGCTGGTGATGAATTCTCTCAGGTTTTGTTTGTCTGATTTTCTGGATATAAAATTTTACACTGACAGTTTTATTTTTCTTTCAATACTTTAAAGATGTGAAATCATTTTCTTAGTCATATGTAGTTTCTGACAATAACTCAGTTCTTTTCTATCTTTGTGCTTCCATGTCTTCTTTCCCCTCTATGCTTACTTTTAAGATTTTGTCAGTGATTTTCAGAACTTTATAATGTGCCTTTGTGTAGTTTTTTGTTGTTGTTGTTTACTCTGCTTGTGTTTGATGCAATTTTAAAATATGATTGTTTATACTTTTCACTATATTTTATATTTTTTAGTCATTGTTTCTCTAAACTTTTTTGTCTCTCCATGTCTCTCCTCTCCTTCTGGAATTCCAATTGCATATATTTTAGAAAGATATTGTCCCACAGATCAATGATACTCTGTTATTTTTTCTTCAGTTTTTTTTTTCTCCATGTAGTTCATTTTGGATAGTTCTGTCTTCAAATTAACTAACCTTTTCTTCTGAAGTATCTTGTCACTTAGTAATCCCATCCAGTAATTCGCATTTCATGTATTATAGTTTTCACTCCTAGAAGTTTAATTTTGATTTCTAAAATATATTGTATTTATCATCTTATCATTTTAATGTTCACATTGGGGACTGCATTTGGAGTCTCATACCACCAGACTCAGTTTGGGCTTTTTCTCCCTGCACTATGGCCTGGAATCTCTCTCTGGAATAATCACAGAGGTTACCCTGACAATTGTTCAGTGTCTAAAAACCATCGAAGTATATATATTTGCCTGTTTTTTTAGTGATTTAATGCAGGAGGGCAACCCAGTCCCTGTTACTTCATTATAGCCATGGCCATCATTTGGAAAATATATTTTTTCTGGGTATAGAACTCTAGGTTGACAATATTTGTGCTTTCAGCATGTTAAATTATGTTTTGATTTTCAGCAGGTTAGAGATGTTATCTTCTGGCTCATGGTTTTGACAATAAATTAACTATTATTCTGTTTCCAGTGACTTTTATCACTGGGAATAGGCCAAATTTTCCTGCTGCTTCTCATGTCTAGTATTTTTTATTGGATGCTGGACATTTTTGCTCTACATTCTTGTATGTCTGGATTTTGTTTTCTTCCAATTTCTGTCTCCTCAACTTCGTGAGATCTTTGTACTTTGTTTGGATTCTCCTACCTGTGGCATGGTCCAGGGTGTGTCTCCATATAGAAAGCCAGAATGATCATAGGACCACTTTATTTGATTTCTTTTCCTCAGGGATCACTTACATGCGCTGCTTATTTTCCAATATCTGAAGGTATTGTTTTTCTACATCATGTTCAGTTTTCTAGTTAATCACAGTCAGAGTGCAAGTTCAGTACCAGTTACTATGTCACTTTTGCCAGAAGCAGAAATTTCATTACATTATTAAAAATAACTACCCAACTAAAAGCAAATAATAAATAAGAGTTTCCATACATTAACCAAAGAAGAGTTTGTCATAAAGCATGAATTATCATTAATCCAATCCCACACCCCTGAAGTCCTTTTCAAAATAAGTTTTTTAAAAATCAATTTCACATTTGTGTTTTCTAGTATTGCACACATTGCTGAAAGCCCACATCTTTAGCATTATATAATTTTTGCTACAATACACAATTGTGGGGCTGGTATACAAACTTTATTTTTCTCTGTCGTGGCCTAATTCCCCTAAGTATTATAAAGAGGTATTATATAGAATAAGAGTATTTGTTATTTGGGACAGACTCAACAATTTCTGGACTAACTATTCCAGAAGGATAAGAGTGTACTATGAACTAAGTTTTCAGAATTTATTCCATGCTCGCGCTATTCTTTCTCCCTTGCACATCTCATCTCATTCTATATCTGTTAAAGTTCCATCCCTTCTTCAATATTCAGATATGTCACCTCCTTTATCTATCCTTTTCTTGTCAATATATTTAAATCAAGACTTAGCTTTTTCTCCTCTGTGTTTCCAAATCTCTGTTTGTACTTCACATGGGATATTTATCACATTCTAATTTGTTTTTTAATTATTTATGTACATGTCAAGTTTTCTCCCCAGTATGTTGTGAGTTTATGAAAGGCAAGGACTAAATCTTAATTTTTAGGCTGTCCCAGCACCTTGTACTGTGCCTGTCAACAGTGCTCAGTAAGTCATTATTGAATAAATGATGGAGGAAAATAAAAGGGCCTACAAGACAATCTTCTCTTAATCCACTGTTTTTTCCTAATCCATTGAGTCTGGTAATGCAGGCATCACTGTTCTCTGAATGTGTGCTTCAAAGGTCAATGCTCCTGATGTGGCTGAAGCTCATGCCAACTTCTCCTACTCTGCATTGCCGTGGAGAGTGAATGTTCATGCACTGGTGGTAAGCCTTCATACTTTTTTCTCCCTTCTTCTGTTATATTTCTCTGCTAGTCCCCTACCCCATTTCCAGTATTCCTCAGTCACTAAGGGTCTTAAAGTTTCTATAAGCTAAGGTTATAGATGGCAGTTTCCAGTAGTTTCTGTATGCACACCTACCCATGGAAATTAGGAGTGTGTGCGTTTCAATGATATTTTTTCAGTCCCTCTTTGGTGCAGCTTCTAGCATTGAGCATGCTGGGCTCAGTGGCACTTTGTTTCTTTAATCTTTCTTCTCTTTAATGTGCTTGTTTACTTGTCTTTGACCACATTCTGATTGCAGAATTAGTTTTCAAATTATTATATTCTTTGGAAGGCTAAGTGAGCTGAGGGTCACGAGTGCAACTCAAGCAGAGGAGGGCTTATTAATGCACTTTAGGCTATTAATTGAAATCAGTTCCTCAGCTGTTTATGGAGAAACACCTTCCCAATATCATGTTCCGTCCTATGTACTGGACATGCCAAGTTGAGTAAGCATTGGTTTTAAGGAATTTGTTGTTTAAATGGAGAGATTGATAAGCAAACAGAAAGTGAACATATGGTGACAGAGTACAATAACAAAGGGTGGGTAACAAAGAAGATGCCCTCGGAAATGTAAAGCGGGAATAACTCTGCCTGAGGGAAGTAAGTATGGCGTGTCAGTATCTTGGAGAAGGTTACGTCCAAGCTGGGTCTTCTAGTATGAGTAGGAGTCCATTCAACAGAGAAGTATAGATAGTTCAGTAAGAAGACATAGAATGTGCAAAGGCAAAGAGGCATGAAAGATTATGATTTGTGTGGTATGTTTGGGAGGATGGCAGTGAGAGGAAATTGTCGGGAAAGTGAACCTGAACCAGACTTCGCACTTTTTATGGTCTAAGAAATATGCATTTGTTCCCATAAGCCAACCTTTCCTAATTTTTGGTCATATACTTTCCACTTTCACATATTTGCATAATATCTGTACCAATGTTTACTTAACACTTTAAAAAATCAACTTTAACTCACTTCACTTAAAATAGTTTATCAGGCAATATTGGATTATTTTTAAAAGGATGGATATCACATATACGAATCAGAATAGTAGAACGAATACTTGCAAACTCATTATCCAGTATAAGAAGTAGAACGTTATCATCCAAATCAAGAATGAAAACATTTCCAATGCCATTGCTTTATTTGTATGATTCTTCCCTGTGTCATCTCCTTGTCTCCCCTAAAAGGTTAGTACAATCCTATACTTTGCATTCATTGTTCCCTTGCTTTTTGAAGAATTGTCTTATTTCACATGAATATGTCCACTAACAGCATATTGTTTAGCTTAGCTTGGTTTTGAATTTTAGATTTTGATTTGTGGCAGCCTTGTGGAAAAAAGATGGGTGCAGGAGCAAGCCTGGAGGAAGGGACACCTTGCAGATGATTGTCAGAATTAGAATCTAGAAAAGACTATGTTTTGAAGAACTTGGATTAAGGAGGGGAGAGCGATTAAGTAGGGAAAGTGAAGAATGGATATGATCTATTTCAAAGGCAGAATTGCTGAAATCAAGGAGTTATTTTAAAGTAATATATTTTATTTAGTAAGAGCTCCTTTAGAAACTGCCCTTTATAATGTTTCTTATGGCAGAAATATGAAAGTGTTTGTTTAGTTTATTGACATAAATAGTTTGTATTTTGACCTTTGTTGTGCTGGTGGTTCCCTGTGGTTTCCACGGAACAGAGAAAAGCAAGCTCATAGGCCTTCATCCTAGAAGGTCTGCACGGTCACTTTTAAAGACTAGTAAGTAAAAGCCATCTTGTGTACTTTCGAAGAGTATTCAAGGTATGGTACTTTATGATCCAACTAAGCAGCTGAACCAATAGGCAGATCTTGGTTTTTTAACTATAGAACAAGTCTTTCTCCCTAGGCCATGTCTTGAATTTGTTTTTTAAGCTCACCACACCCAGCCTTTCCCCATATTTAGTTTTAAACAAAAATCTCACCATATTTCTGTAATTAATCTGTACAATATTGCTATTGTTTTCAGAGTAACTTTGGAAAGCCCCAACACTTTGGGCAATATTTGCAAAATGCAGTTAATTTAATGCTATCTACATTAAGGGATATTTTAAACTTTAAAACAAGAGATTGAATTAGCCAGTTTTATTGAGACTAGAGCAATTAACTTGTAATTTATGGTTGGCTCAAAAAGGTCACTCACTGGAAGTGGGTGTCTGGGTACTCCCCAAGTCCTCAAGCTGACCTGGATTGGGCAATTTGAGCAAAGCAGAATGGTTTGGAAGAAGCATTCTTCAGCCAGGAGGACATCATGCTATGCCAATTAGACTCGGAAACTGGTTCAACTTGCTGGGTCAAAAAACAGCTAGACAGCAGGAGTTTAAAAAATACAAAATGATCACTTGTGAAAATGCAGGTGGAATACAACAAATGTCAGGTTAATTTAAGCCATCTTTGGAGAGTGAATACTCTTCTCACTTTCCAAAATCATTATTTAATTGAGCAATTTCTTTAGTTCAAACCAGACTGGTTGTTGAACAAACTGTCTCACAGACTAGGAAACCCAGTCGCTAGGAGATAAAATGTCTAGGATAAATTAGCATCATTCAGCAGTAGTGGGATTCAAATAGGCCCCAGTGGTTCTGCATGTCATCACTTGGCTGTGGGCCTCTTAGACTATTTAATTCCATTAAACTAACATTTATTTAGTGCCTATTATGTAAAAGTTCTGTACTCAGCACCCTGATAATGCCACAACGCTTTCCTAAGGGACTGGGCAATTTGGGGAAATGTCAAACAGTTTATAACAGGGTCCTCTATCTATTTGTCTCCCCTAAAGCTGAACTGATTGGAAAAACGAGGGAGGGTGTGGGTCACTGTGATCAGAGGACTTGATGGTTGTGACTCCGTTGTCCCATTCTCCCTCGAGGAAATTTTCAAAAACTTGGGGTGGGGAGCCTAGTGAAGAAAGGGATTTGGTGGTTTGAAGGATTTTAAAAAATAAGATCTTAACATCTATTATTTGATCCTAGATCTATGACCTAATCCTAACAAGACATAATGCATTGGGGATTTAGTGGCCACTTTCATGGGTTGCCATACATTTCTTCTGCATCCCTATTTGCCCAGCCATTAATTTTATTTTAGTATATACTTGTACTCTGGCATTTTCTCCTGTGAATATTTTATTTGCATTTAAAAATTTTTT
Organism: Nomascus leucogenys; assembly: GCF_006542625.1. NCBI lineage: Eukaryota > Metazoa > Chordata > Mammalia > Primates > Hylobatidae > Nomascus > Nomascus leucogenys. The sequence continues at coordinate 91,576,322 of NC_044402.1, forward strand.
AACCTCCCGATGATTGATGGGGAGGAGGGGAAGGACAAGACACGAAGCAGACAGATAAGCTGACAAAAATGACAAAAAACCATTTAATGTTTAAATCAGAACAGAAAGCTGTTTATGAGTTGTGATCTATTGTTTGATACTGAAGAGTAACAGAGGCATAATTAAATCTTTCACCCAATGCTTTATCCAGAGAGATCTTTTCAGAAATTCGGGCAGTATTTATCTTATAAAAGCAACCTTTTTTTTTTTATGGAACTCATTTATATACTGCTACGATTTATATGACTGCTCATTTATATGATTGTTTAGCTTAGTTTGGTTTTGAATTTTATTATAGCCGTGATGTCTGAACCTAAGGTCCCAAACTGAACCTCTCAGTATCCATGGCATTGCAAGCATGGCTATGCATGCAGTAGGGAAAATAATATCGTGTATTTGCATAGTGTTTTTTTTTTCATTTTTAAAGCCCTTTCACATCTACTAGTACATGAAATTGTGTCACTTACTAAAATTCATTGTTAATTTCATTTTTCTAATGAACATTTGGCCACCATCCTGTAGACCAGGTTATAGATGCTTCACCTATTACCTGAGGGTTTTGTTTGTGTATTTGTTGAGCTAACTTTTTAACTAAAAATTTAAGGTCAAAAAGTACATTTGGTGGTCTTCTGGTTGGGAGCCCAGACTGTGGGAAACTCTTCTAGAGTCCTCTCTTAAAATCCAGATACTCCTTTGAAGGATTGTGGAACTAAGTAACAGCTTAAAAGGTAATAGTTAACATCTTGGCATGGATTAGTTGGCAGTTGTTGAAAAGGAGAGGAATTTTAGGGTGGTAAAGGAAGTTACCTGGAAAGGGAGGATGCCTCTGGAGGAGGGGGAGCATTAACCACGACTACTAGGAACAAACTCCACCTCTCCAATTACAACTGTGACCTCATCTCTCACTAACCTTCCCCGTAAAACTGCTTAGGCACCTCTGGTGGCAAATAAAATCTGTCTCTAGACTCTAAGTTATTTGGGGGGATGAACCCTTGTCTCTCACCATTGCTTTCCGGCCTGTCTTAGCATACAGTAGAGAATCAGGAAATATATATAGAATAAATGAAAACTTTAATCCATAATTTGATGCCTAGTTGTAATATTTAAGCTTCTCTCTTGTGCTATCTTTGTTTTCAAAAGGAATAATGCTGGAGCATCTCAGAAATTGAAATGTTGATCTTTGTCTTAACCTCTAGAAAGGAATCCAATTTTTCTGTGGGATAATAAAAATAATAGACAACACTTACTGAATGTTTATTGTGTCCTGGGCACTGTCCCATCATTTTATACAGATCAATTTATTTAATTCTCACTACCAGCCCATTTTACAAATAAAGAAAACATGGCAGTTAATTTAAGTCTACTTGCTTATAAGTTTCCTCTCTTACTGTTAAAAAAGACAAAGGTGCTGAATGGTGATGACAAAGTCCCTTCTATTTGTTTTTAATTAAACTTCATTGTAGACTCAACAAAAATTAAATGCAAACAGAAAGAGAAAAAAAGACGAATTCATCCCTCAGAAGCCCATCACAGTGCCTAAGTTTATCAATGCATAACAGTCTATTTAATTCATTCCTACGTGGATGTTTATGTTGGAGCTACATTCACGGTTAAATATGTCGTATTGTGGAGGAGTTAAGACAGCACAAAACTATGTCCACCAGGTGGCACTCATCCCTTTAGATGAGGGGCATAGGTTGAGGGGGAAACACTTCTGATTGTGTTGTCAGCACCCTTGGCAAAAAGATTCAAGTACTGACCTTTAGTTTCCTGGGCCTACGGCTTTTTATCCAGGGTGAGTTGAGGAGCTGTCAGACACCCACAAGTGCATCCTGCCTATTTTGCTATAAAGGAGAGGAAGTTCTCAGCTGCATAGCAGTATGGTGTGGTTGATGGATGTAGGGTTCTGTTTCAAATCCAAATTCAAATACAGGTTTCTTCAAATCCTAGGTCTACCAGTCACTAGTTGTATGACTTGGGCAAGTTACTTAACCTTTCTGTGCTCCAAGATCCTCATGTGTGAAATGGGGACAATCATTATACCTACTTCATTTTCAATTGTCTGTTTTAACAGTCCTCTGCTCACAGAGGGCCCAGATAAATGTTCCATGAAATGGAATTAATTATGTGACCCTTTAGTAGCTGGGCATTAAAATGCAATTAAAATTTTACTTGGCTCAGAATATACCATCAAAGAGATGAACTTGAGTTTCAGGCTTTTTTGTTGTTATTGTTTTATTTTCTAGAGATGGGGTCTCACTCTGTTACCTGGGCTAGACTGCAGTCGCACAATCATAGCTCACTGCAGCCTTGAACTCCTGGGCTCAAGCGATCCTCCCACCTCAGCCTCCCAAGTAGCCAGAACTATAAGCATGCACCACCACACATGGCTAATTTTTATTTTGTTTTTTGTAGAGATGGGGTCTTGCTATGTTGCCCAGGCTGGTCTTGAACTCCTGGCCTCAAGTGATCTTCCCACCTCAGCCTCCCAAATTGCTGGGATTATAGGCATGAACCACTGCACCCTACCAAGTTTCAGTTTTAAATGGTAAAGTAAAGCTATGACTATTTACTAGATGTAAATTACTCATAAGAGCAAGAAATATTGATTTAGCCTCTCTAGTGAGCCAGTTTAGTCACTTCTCTAGGTGCTTTTGCTGCAAAGATAAGCAACACAGGTCCTATCCCCACTCCCATTAAGCATATAATGTAGCAGGGAAGATAAATAAATAATGACATAAAAGTAAACAATTACAAATGTACAAAGGAATGTAAAACAGATGGACCTAACCTAGTATGGAGGGTTAGGGAAGGCTTCCAAAAGGAAGTGGTTGTAGAGAATCAGGTAATGAAGCAAAAATAAAGTGGGCAAGCGTTCCAGGCAAAAGAACTGGCATTTGCACAGGTCTTAAAGTGGAAAAAAGCTTGCTAAAATCAAACACCTGAGAAAAGTCCAGTGTACCTGAAGGGGAGAAAAAGTGGGACAGAGAGGCTGGCAGATGGAGAGGTTACTTACTGGGCAGGAAGAAGTATTAAAGGGTTTTAAACGGAAAAGTGATATCAGATGCTGTTACTCTAAGAACTGCACATTTTAAGAGGTCATTATGCAACTTGGGAGGCTGAGGTGGGAGTATAGCTTGAGGCCAGGAGTTCAAGACCAGCCTGGGCAACATGGTGAGAACCTATCTCCACATTTTTTTTTTAAATTAGCTGGGTGTGGTGCTACATGCCTGTAGTCCCAGCTACTCGGGGTGTGGGGGCTGAAGTGAGAGGACTGTTTGAGGCTGCAATGAGTTATCATCATGCCACTGCATTTCAGCCTGGGTGACAGAATGAGACTCTGTCTCTAAAAAAATTAAAAGAAAAGATTACGACTGAAATGAGGAGAAGAAGAGGCTAGTTTGGTGAGGTAAGACTGTACTGAGAGCGTCCAAGGCAAAACCTTTTGTGTTACTTCAGCCTGATTATGATGGTAGCCTGAACCAGTGTGGCAGGAAGTAAATGGCTTTGAGAGACTCTTAAGGCATGTGGACTTGACAAAATTTGTTGATTAGATGTGTGGAAGGGACGAGTCTAGGTATCTGACTTAAACAACAGTGTTGATGGTATTACCATTTCCCAAGACCCAGAGAACATTGGAGAAGTAGCAGTTTTGGAAATTTAAGTTAATGTGTTCATTTCAGGATAGGATGAGTTTGAAGCCAAAGATATATTCAAGAGAAACTATTAAGAAAGTACTTCTATGTATGGAGCTTGAAAGGAGACTGGGGTTGTTTAAGTAGATTTAGGAGTTGACACTATAGCTATAAATTGAAGCATGATGAGACCTTCTAGGGAGAAAGTGAAGAGTGAGAAAAGAAGATGTCCTGGGTCACAACTCTAGGGAACCTCACCATTTTCTACATTAGTAGAGATGAGGGATCAATACTCAGTAATGAAAACAGAAAGAATAGTCAGAGGTGCAAGAGCAAAATCAGAAGGCTCAAGTGCCCTCCCCCAAAAATAATAAAGAAAGAGGAAGTGGTCAATGGTATTGAAAGCTCCTGAAAAGTCAAAGATGATGAGAACTAAAACATATTCTTGGTCTTGGGGACAAGTAGGCCATTGGTGACCTTAGCAAGATCAGTTTCTATGGAACACTAAAGGCAGAATCCAGATTGCAATGAGTTGAAAGGCTAAATGTAACATGAGAAAATGATGATCATAAATGCTGAATATAGTTGGATTCATTCACTGACACATTTTTATTGTGTGTCTGCTCTGTGCCAGATGCTCTACTACATACTGGATTTGATATGGTTAGGCTTTGTGTCCCCACCCAAATCTCATCTTAAATTGCAATCCCCAGGTGTCAAGGGAAAGACCTGGAGGGAGGTGATTGGATTGTGGGAGTGGTTTCCCCCATGCTGTTCTCGTGATAGTGTGGGAGTTCTCATGAGACCTGATGGTTTTATAAATGGCAATTTCCCCTGGGCTTTTCACTCCTCTCTCTCCTGCCGCCTTGTGAAGAAGGTGCCTGCTTCCCCTTCCACCATGACTGTAAGTTTCCTGAGGCTTCCCCAGCCAGGTGGAGCTGTGAGTCAATTAAACTTCTTTCCTTTATAAATTACCCAGTCTTGGGTAGTATCTTTTTAGCAATGTGAAAATGGATAATACAGAGTTCTTCCGGGTGGATGCCATACAAACAAGACTGGGACAAGATAACTTCAGATATTAATGAGAGTGGTTTAAGTGATGGCCACAGGATCTTAGCTAGATAGAGAGAAAAGTGAAGGGATCAGGGACTGATGAATATTAGACAATAGAGTGAGGAAGCTACTGGAGGTGTCAATAAAATTAAAGAACCAGAACTCCTGCAGTAATTGCTACAACCACGGAATAGGAGGTTGTGTCCAGAGACTAAGATTTCTGAGTTTCTGATGTGAAATGTTGATGTGGCTCCAAGAATGGGTGGCTGAAATGAAGGAGAGATGATAACGTGGCAACCAGTTACCTTTTAAAATGCAAGTCTGGATATGTCATGCTTACACATAAAACTTTCCAGTTGCTCTGAGGAAAAAGATTTTTTAAATCCTTAACATGGTCTGTAACGCCTGCTCATTCCTTCTGGCTTCGCCTCATGATGCTTCTTTCCAGTCACTGGTCTTTTCAAGGGCTGTTTTCTTGGCCTAAAATACTAACGCCCTCACCTAGCACAAAAGCTTTATCAAGTTAACCCCTACTCAACCGTCAGTTTTTAGGTATCAGCTTAATGTCACTGCCTCAAAAAGAGCCTCCTTTTCCCTCAGAGTGGTTCCATGAACTTTTCCTTCATAGCAATCATTGTAAGTTATTTGTGTTTGTGTGATTTTTAAAAAATTATTTTTGTGTTTCTCCCACAAATGTATAAGCCCCAGAAGAGTAGCAGTTATATAGGTTTTGCTACTTATTATATTCCAACAACTAGCACTGTGCCTAGCACATAGTAGGTGCCTAATAAATAATTGTTGAATGAATGGACAAATAAAGAGGTTAAGCAATTTGCCCAAAGTCACTAATTGAACCTACTAAAAGTAACATTAATATTTATATTAATATTTATAAAATATATTCATTAAACTTTATGCTTCTGTGACATTTTTCATGTATGTCATAATGGGTGAAGGACACGAACAGATACAACAGGTAGTGAAGAAGACAAAAATTTAAAGAGATAGTGATAGAAAACAGGAAGGAACACATCTTGGAGGTTTGGAGGTTTGCTACGCCCTGAAGTCTCCCTGGGGTTTCTGCCATGGAATGAGTGTTGTGCCAGAGCCAGATGGCCTCTTCCACAATTACAAGAGGCCTTATTCTATTCCGGTCTCTCTTTCTGCCTGACCATCGTGGAAACTCTAACTACATGCAAGCCTGTACACAAGCAGTGGGTGCAGAGCAACCCCTGCACTTTCTGAGTATTGGCTGCCAGACTAAGTGAAGAGAAGGTCAGTTTCTCAGCAGGCCCGAGCCTGTCTCAAGTCTAGACCTGCCCATCTCTTCTGTGAGTATATAGAACATTCACTGGTATCAAGATGGCTTAACCTACTAGCTGAGGATTTTGTGTGTATTTTCTTGTAACCCTATGGCCTTTCTTCCATTTTGCAGCTAGACGATGGGCCATCCACTGGCTCAGAGAAAAAAAGAAGTGTTTCTCTGACTTGAGTTCAAATATATAAAGCCTACAGGGAACAAGGCATTCTCAGGAGAAGTTAGTAGATTTGAGAGGATACACAATGACGCAGGAACAAGATTTCCCACTGCAAAGGATCATTTGATGGGTCAAGAGTAGTAAGTGTCCCTGACTATCAGAAGGGAAATAAAAAACATGAGCTGCTCATTTGTTTTGGCTGGGAGACAACAGTAATCTCACGGAAGTAGAGATTGCTGCCCCTAGTTGCACAGAGAGCTTGAAGAGGCTTCAAGATGTCAGAATAGAAATGGCTATGGGGTGTGGCTCTGGAGTTTGTCTAGATGCATGGGCCTGAGGCTGCCTCACAGAGTGCGCCCAGCCCAACTTGATGTGCATCTAGGGAATGATTTCTGTATGCTCATGAAGAACACAGAATTGCTGAAGGCCCTTGGATAGCCCCTCAAACCCCACCCCAGGCCCAGTGACATGCTGGGGCCTCAGGAAAAACTTTGTCAGCAAGGACAGTCACTGGACCAGAAGGAGCCCTTTCGATGGGTGCAAGGCCCATCCAAGCAGCAGTCTGAGTAGTTCAGTCCCTGCAGGCCAATGGAACAAGATCCCAGTAGATGCCAACTTGGATACCTGTATATTTTTCCTAGCATCTTGACCCCCTCAAACTTAAGCCTGACACCATGGAAAAAGAGAGAGGGAGGTCTTTAAATTGCCTAGGATTACATTTCTGCCACTCAGATGAATCTAAACCTAATATGAATTGTAGACATTCACTATTTTCTGTATTAAAGAAATGTACCTTTTTAAAATTAGAAATGGACTTATATTTCTTGCCCACTTGAGTCTGTGGACAGTGATTCACATTCTGCACACATATTGCTAGTTATTTTTTCCTGCATTCATGTCTGGTTTCCAGAGCTAGACTGCAAGATATTCAAGGCCCCAGAGTAGCCCTCTTTTCTTTCTGCTAAGCACTTTGTACATAACAAGACACATTTTGAGAGAAATCCTAAGGAATAGGATGTGAATAATTGTTTTGTTTACACATTATTAACTAGAACATCAGTTCAAGGGTTTCTCAGCTCCGATTTCATTTATAAGTTGTACAGTTTTCCCCAAGTATTCATTTTTCACATTAAGAAATAAATATTGTCAAGCACCACCACAGGCAAGGCCTTACTTCTACCTCTTCCTGGGGATGTAGTCCTTGTCCTCAGGGAACTTGTTATTGGAGATGTAGACAAGGTGTAGCTGATTGCATTGAACATGCATTGAGTTTAGGACAACACCTAGGAGGTTTTGTTGCCTGTTTTGAAATACATGGATAATCTGATTGCAAAAGTGATAAATGTTTAATTGAGAACACTTGCAAAATATAGAAGTAAACAAATTGTACCCATAAACTCAGAACCTGTAAAATTAGAAATAATCAATGTTAACATTTTGGTGTATATCATTATATATGCCTCGTAAAAGTGTATCATGATCTATTGGAACTTGTTATTTAAAGAAATCCCTGATATAATACAGTGAATGAGTGTGTGTGTGTGTGTGTGTGTGTGTGTGTGTGTGTGTATGTGTGTGATTTTTGTTTTCTCCTGAAAATGGGAAGATGTTATTATTAGAGTTTCACTGACCAAGTGTATATCATGACCAAATATAGTACACAGATGAAATAAACTTGAAAATGTATTGCAATTAAAAAAGGTTGAAATTCAGGTTTTGGCAGCTGGGTAGGGAGGGAAACCAAATAAAATATATACTTGAATCTGATCCATGACATATCCATGAAAATAGTTCTGTTGATTAACTCAAATGTCACATCCTCACTGACGATCTCCTATAGTCCCTCAGGCAGAATTAGCCAGCTAGTCCTTTAGTGCTCCCAAATGTCTGTACTATCTATATACAATAATATATTCATTATTTTAATAAAATAATATATATTATTATTACTATGTAATATTTAAGGGAAGAAGAGTAGTGTTATGATCAAGAACATAGATTTTGGATTTAAACAGCTGAAGTCTAATTCCAGCCCTACCAGCTAGCTATGTGACCTTGGACAAATTATTTAGCATTTCTGAACCCATTTCCTCATCTGTGAAACAGTAATAATAACACCTACTTTATAGAGTTGCTGTGAGAGCAAAGTAGGACAGTATTTGTAAAGTGCTGACCCACCCAAGACAGAAAGTCAATAATAAGTGTAATTATTATTATTACAGAACTTGCCATATTGCATTTCAATGACTGGTTTAGGAATGACTCCCTCTTTGGACTGTGAACACCTAGACAGCAGGCCCTGGTTCCTGGCCTCTGTCTTTCCTAGCAGAGTAGCTCATAAACAGTAAGCAATCACAGGTGTTTGCTGGAAGATACAATAGCTATGGAAAGTGCCAGACCAAATGCTTCCCCCACCCCCAGAGTCTTGTATAATTACTGAGATATCTAGAACAAATTCTAACAGCAAAACACTAATTCTTACAATCAACATTATAGAAGGTCATTTCTACTTTTAACACAAACTAATATTTACTGAGCACTAAATATGTGCCAGGTTTTGTTCCAGGGCTTTACATTTTATTTAAACTACTTTATGAAGTGGATATTGTATCTTCTTTAACAGATTGGGAAACTGAGGCCCAGAGAGGGTGCTGTGAACTCTGTGATTCCTGAGATTTTGTAAAGGTCCCCACAGAGTCAAGTCCTGGCTCTCTGTCCTTTCCTGTAACTACTGAGGCAGGAGGTGAGGCAGAAAAGCAACCATATATTTTTTTTTCTTTAGTAAAACATTTTATTTTGCAGAGCATCTCTGTTTTCTTTTCTGGAAAAACAAAAGAAATTCTTGCTTCACTCATAATTTTACCCCTGCTGAGGGTTCCAAATGAGGTCCCTGGAAGGATTTCTCTCCTGCAGAGCCCTTTTCAAGGATGCAAATGAAGGTTACTATACTCCACTGAGAGTCAGAACCATCCCAAGTGGTAACTATTTTTATTGAGAGGGATTTGAAATAGGCTTTTAATACAACTTTAAAAATACATAATTCAAATCTCATCTGTGTGCATGAAAACAATGAAATCACCTGTGAAAGCATAACATTATCAATAAGCTAAATAAAATCAAGAGTAGAGGACATTAAGAATTTAAAAATGACCTTGCTCTCAAAGAGAATATTTTATCCCATATGATCCATACTGCTATGTTCATGACATTTATCAATTATTGTCCATGTTGCCTACATGAGTGAAAGATATGTTTTTAAAATAAGAAAAGCCTTGGAATTACTTTACTTCAAGTAAGCTGATTGGAATCCTTCCAGATTCCACATGTGTTCCTATTGACCAGAAGTCTTCTGTCTTGGGAAAATATTTTTATTTCCCTCTGCTGTTCTAGATGTCCTACAAAGACCTGTATTAGGATGGGAAACATTTTCTGAATCCCAAAGGAGTCCCCCCATTTGCCTGAAAGAGACAGCTAAACCATGTGTTGAGAGAGACCATTCAAAAAGATGATGTTTCAGAATAATTTTTTCAAACATTCTATGCATACTTTCTTCATTCAGAGTAACAGTTGCCATATGATAGATAAAATGTGGTTCTAAAGCGCATCATATCATTTTTCTTCTTCACACATCATAAAAGATGCAAAAAAAAATGTCCCCTTTAAGAGAACAACTGCCTGGTACCTAGCCTATTTATTCTTTAAAATGTTTTCTTAAAGTTTACTTGTAGAATTAGATACAGAAACAGCAGAGGCCACTACACTGGCTTGAGATCAATTGCTACTCTTCTCTGGGAAAGTAAATTAATTAAAAGGAAGGGGGGAAAGACTAGGTCCTTGAAATATGAATTTTGCCTGATTTTCACTAACATTCCCATAACAATAATAACCTAAAACACATTAAGTAGAAAAACTACTTCCATCTAGTGAAAGTATCTTCTGATGTACTAAAAAGAATTATATGTGAACTATATGGTAAATTTTTAGGCCAATTAATCATAAAGGTAGTTGGTGCCTGCTCAGGAGTGTTTTCTGTAGTAAAACAGGCAGCCCTTTCCTGGAAAAATACTTTGAAAAATACTAACATTGTGAAACTTTGTTCTGGAATTGAGAACAGGATTGCTTCGGCTGCAACTTTTGGAGGGAGATGATATTTGAATGAACAAAATGAGAAGTGGAGTGCACTAAGAATGGCAGGTAATGCCTTCATTACATGCAAATACTAGGCACTCATTAGATGTTTGATGAATTACATGTTGGAGAATGTTACTAGCTTTGTGTTTAGAGCCATTAGGGATACTCCAGAAGTAATAAGAATTATTTAATTCCCTTAGGTGTGAGTTTATCGCTTCTTTCCTTCATTCATTCCATAAGTATTTATTGATGCTTACCATGTGCCAGGGTCCATCCCTGGGGCTGAGAATACACTATGAACATCACGGGACACTGGAGCTTATGGAGCCGACAGGCTAAAAGGTAGAGAGAAACAGGCCAGGCGTGGTGGCTCATGCCTGTAATCCCAGCAATTTTGGAGGCCGAGGCGGGTGGATCACTTGAGATTAGGAGTTTGAGACCAGTCTGGCCTATGTGGTGAAACCCTGTCTCTACCAAAAATATAAAAAATTAGCTGGGCGTGGTGGCACGTGCCTGTAATCCCAGATACTCAGAAAGCTGAGGCAAGACAATTGCTTGAACCTGGGAGGTGGAGGTTGCAGTAAGCCAAGATGGTGCCATGCACTCCACCCCGGGGAACAGAGCGGGACTCCATCTCAAAAAAAAAAAAAAAAAGGTAGAGAGAAAGAAAACAAAACAAAAAAGCACAATTATAAGCCAGTCAATAACCACAAATAGTACAAATCTTCCTGGCTCTGGTCCTGTATGCACTGAGATTAGGACATGCACAATGTGAGAAGCAACAAAGAAGGCTTCTCTTGGGAGCTCCACCCACCCTGTTCCCTGTCTTATGGGGCTGACTGGCCCAACATCTGAAGCACTCAGTTAAAAAATGAGATTTAGAAGAGGACCACTGCACTGGGGGAAAAAAAAAACCTGTCAGGATAATAAACACATTTTTTATGCTTCTGTTGAAAATACTCGTTTAGGTGTATTAGGATTTAGTTATACTTGGCCATATCTGCTATCAGAATAATCAGACAATTTAAAGTGAATTGATTTCCTTGAGAACAATGGATTTATGATTGGTTCTGTAGAACAGTGATGATCATACAGTTCTCCTGACTTTCCTCTCTCCCCTCCTCCCCACCCTTTATCACCACTCTCCTCCTTTGTTTTGCCTTATATAGTTTAGTGAAAAAACAAAGTCTGGAGTCGACATTTTCAATAAGCTTAGCCCATCTTATTCTCAGATACAGACAACTTCCACTTCATTTGTGGTTCTGTTAAAAGGGTGCCATGTTCCTCTAATTTTCTATGTTAAAGTGTAATAATTTGCTTTTGATATATAAGGTTTCTTTACCATGCAGAAGGAGGAAGCTTAAGTTTGGTTTCATCTATTCCCTGTGGTCCTGGTTAGGCATGCCCTTTGGGTATTATATATGTATGTTGAGGGAAGTACCTGACCAAGGGATTGCTTGAAACACTCTGAAGGGGTTTAAAATTAATTTTAACATTGCACCACATATTGGAGGACATAGGACATACTTTTTTTTTTTTTTTGAGACAGGATCTCACTCTTTCACCCAGGCTGGAGTGCCGTGGCACCATCTCAGCTCACTGCAACCTCCGCCACCCCAAGATGCCAAGATGATTAAAATCAGATGCCTAAAATCTGACTTTAGGCAGTAGATTTTAAATGTCTGTGCTGTTGAACTGGAATTCAGACTTAGGATTCAGATGTTTGGATATTATTGCACAGCCTGTGTTGAACCTATTTTGCAAGTGGATGCATTGTTCCATGTGTGAACCATTGTTACCTCTCCTATTAACTGGTGTGACCAGATCCTGAAGAACATGGGTATGGGATGGAGCCAATTTGGCAGCACTTGGGGATGGCTTGCTTATTCCTTGTTACTCCCCTGGGCAGGATCATGCGGAGTCGGATGATGGCAGAAAAGCCAGGCAGCTGTACGAGAGCAATGCCAGGTGGCCCAGTTCTACGCCAGGCAGGTGGAAGAAATGCTGTTGAAGCACACTGGGGTACAACTCCAGGCCACACAGCATAGGCATGGCAGGCTGGAGAACACCAAGAGCAACAGACTTCTCAGTTAGAAGGGAGGTGGCTCTTGTGAAAGAAATGTGTCTGTCTGTGAATTAATAATCAGGACAGAATGTCAGGTGTTACAATCAAAAGCTGTGGCTCAAATTAAAGAAAGGCCTTCACACAATGTAGAAAGAAGACCTTTGACACTCACTAAAGTGCACTGTTAACATGGCCCCTAGAATAAAATACCTCTGCCGGGCACAGTGGCTCATGCCTCTAATCCCAGCACTTTAGGAGGCCGAGGAGGGTGGATCACCCGAGGTCAGGATTTCGAGACCAGCCAAAGATGCTCACCACCTTGCCTGGCTAATGTTTGTATATTTTGTAGAGATGGGGTTTCACCATGTTCCCCAGGCTGATCTCGAGCTCCTGAGCTCAAGCGATCTGCCCACCTCAGCCCCCCAAAGTGCTGGGATTACACCGCGCCTGGCCATATTCACCTTTTAACTGCATATTCCTCTCATGTTTTTAAATTCCAAGGTTCTGCGATATAGTAGTTATCTAATGCTTGTCTGGATGGTTCTGTCTCAGGGTCTCTTATGAGCCTGCATTTGAGTCCTGGACTGGGGGTGCAGTCATTTGAACGTTTGTCAGAATGCTTCTGAGATGGCTCACTTAACACGGCTGCTAGCAGGAGTCCTCAGTTCCGTACCACATGAATGTCTCCATGGGTTGCCTTAGTATCCTCACGACATGGCATCTGGGTTTTCCAAGAACGAGTGATCCAAAGAGCCAGAAGCCACCATGTGTTTTATTAGTAATCATGAAGACACACACACCACCACTTCTGTCATATTTTAGAAGTGAGTCATTAGGCTAGCCCACACTTAAGTGGTGGGTGGGAATTAGGTTCTATCTTTTGGAAGAAGAACTGTTGAAGAATTTGTGGACACATTTTAAAACCTCCACATATAGCATTCATCTAGGATGTCAGGAAATGTGGTGGAGTCAAGACTGGGTACAAGAATTATGAGACCTGGAGCAAAATAAAAATGCAGGACCTCTCTTTAAGAGTTTCCAGACAGTGATAACAGAGCATTAATCCAAGTGTGGGTCCTTTGAGGCATTGGGCCCAGTGCTATGGCCCAGGTCCCACCCCATGAAGCCAGCTCTAGCTATAGTGGTTAAGGGCATGAGCTTTGAAATTACGAGTTTAAGTCCCAGCATACAAATCTGAGTCCCACGGCATACAAATTATGTAACTCTTGGGAAAATTAATCTAGCTGAAACTCAACTTCCATTTCTTTAAAAGGGGTATGATTAATTTACCTACCACTTCGGATTCTTGTGAGCATTAAATGAAGTCAGTATTGTGTCTGGCTTATTATTGTAGGCATTTGATAACTTGTCGATATTATAATGATTACCTTTAAGGAGCTTTAGTGGTAGAGAAGAAAAAAGGACTGAACTGATAACTCAGATTGGTAATTTAGCAGATTATCATAAACTTAAAGTGGGAATAGCACCTTATGCTCTCTGCAGTACCAACATCTCTTTGACTTAGCATGGATTCATGCATTCATGAGTTTGAAAAATACGGCCTGTAAGCTACAACAAAAATGGCTAAGAAGATGTATTTCAGAAATGGCACATTTTCAGCATTCTAAAAGGTAGGACCAAACCGACTATTTTAAGAAAATCCACATAAGAAGATCAATATTTCACTGGCTGTTGTAATCCTAGGCATTTATCAGCACGTTAGAAATGGTTGCCATGAACTACTTTCTATTAATAACTTGGTTGAGACTGAATATTAAATGGTAAATTTCTCATAGCAATATTCTCTTTGGGTGGCTCAAACAACAAAAACAAAAACTATTCCTGGATGACATCTTCATACTGGCAAAATGACTTCATGAAACACTTTATAGCTTCAGACAGGCCTCTGCTTCCTTTCTTATGCAGCACAGCTCAGTAAAAGCCAGCAAAAATCCTATGGCATTTGTACAAATTCCTCAGCCACAGCTCAGGTGTGCCAGGGTGGGTGCTCTAGCAATCCCACTTTGAAGGTTCTATTTCAAACCAGATAACTGGTCTTTTAAAAGTTGACTGTTTTCATAAGGACTTTCTTCTACTAAGCTCTTAACCAAAGCATATTGCTGGGCCAAGACATCTTTACTCATCTGACAAAATCCAATGCACCAGCCCATGAAGTAGAGTCCATGGAATCCAGGAAGTGTAGTACGGGCTTTGAATTACTACTGACCTGCTGGGAGAGTTAATGCAGGTTCCAGAGGTGCCGCACCTGCCTCTTCTGAAAAGATGGTTTCATCAAAGATTTGAGTAAGGAAAGCAGGCAGAGGTGCTGGTTATTTATCTGGATGAGCAGCCAAACAGGAAACATTAAGAAATATAGCAAGAGTTGGGTTATTTTCACAAACACATTAACATCAAAAAAATAAACGAGCCAACTATAAGTGTGATTAGAGGTTTCTTTTCCTTAACTCTAGGCGGCGTTGTGTTCTTAGCAATAGTCTTCTTTTTCTCAAATAACTTTATTTATTCCCCAATCCAAAATTAGTTCCTTAATTTGAAACAGCCATAAACAAACATTACTAAAGAAATCCCTTGGGCTCTTTTCTCCCACACCCTATCCCCCCACACACATTTTTTTCTGCTGCTTTGTTTGTTCTCAGTTCTTTTTCCCTTTGTGCTGAACAGAAGGGCCTGCAGTGATTTGGCTTTCTGAAATCCCTTCATAAGTTTCTTGAAAGATATTTAAATTCCATTTTGACGGGAGAGAATTAAATTCACATTAATTTCCATCAATAATGAATTCAGTCTAAACAAACTTCAGTAACATCAAAGTATGGATTTTAGTTCTCTACTGGTTTCTAAGGTTGCTGCAGCTCTCTAATTCTTTTATTGGCCTACTCTAGCCTACTGCTGTTCTGGGAGTATGAATGGAGCCTCTAATCAGAGCAGCTGTCCCAGCAACCTTGGAGAGAGATTCCCTTGCACCTTTTCCTCCACTACTCCTCTTCTCATTTTCTTCTTTATTTCCAATCTTTGCCAACCCCCTTTTTCCTCCCTGCCTTTCTTTGTTTCATCTCCATTTCCCACTCCATATCAATGAAGAATCCCATAGCGATTTGGCTTTCCTCTTCAAACCCATCCCAACATCATCTTCATAAAAGGGAATGTGCTGGTGATGTCCCTGGTTGCTCTGGCCTTTCCCCTGCTCTGCTGTCTATCACAGGGGACTGCATTTTCCAGTTCCCTTGCCCTCTGGCTTCTACATAGACTGAACCAAAGGGAGGCATAAACAGAAGACTGGAGAGTGGAAAGAGGGAGGAAGCCAGGGAATTTCACCTCCTCTCTGTCGGTTTTGATGGTGTCTCTCGCAGTGGCTGCTTCTCCTCTATGATTTTAGCTGCTGGCGAACAGCCCCTCCATTGTCTCAGCATCTGTCAGGAATGCCCCCCACTGTGCTTCTGACTTCTCCTATCTTGCAGGCTTTGGTAACACCACCTTCTCCCTGAGTTTCTCCAGCCCTGGGGGAGTTAGTGGCTTCTGACTGCTGTTATTCTTTCAGTTACCCCACTTCCTAATTCCTGGGTTCTGCTTCTTCCATCACAGGTATGACAAATTCCTGGCCAGGCATGGTGGTTCATGCCTGTAATCCCAGCAATCTGGGAGGCCAAGGCGGGAGGATTGCTCGAGCCCAAGAGTTTGAGACCAGCCTACACAACAAAGTGAGACTCTGTCTCTACAAAAAACTAAAAAATTATCCAGGTGTGGTGGCGCACATCTGTAGTCCCAGCTACTTGGGAGGCTGAGGTGGGAGGATTGCTTGGGCCAAGGAGGTTGAGGCTGCAGTGGGCTGTGATTGTGCCATTGCACTCCAGCCTGGGCAACAGAGTGAGACCCTGTTTCAAAACCAAACCAAACCAAAAAGACCAAAAAACAAGTTCCTGTATTAAATTCCCCGTTTGAGACACTACAGTGGTTTCTGTTTTTCTTAATTGGGCCCTGACCAGAATAGGGGGTTCAAGATTACAAAAACATCTCAGATAACAGTTCTCTAGAGCAGAACGCTGGACAGCATTACTTTATTAATTTGCAAGTCACTTTCCCTTTCATTCCCATCTGAGTGGGCACGTCCTGTCTGCTTCGCACCACTGCCTCTGTACTCCAGTAATGTGTTTTTCATCATCACATGTCCAATAATTTTGAATCTCACCTGAAAGCAGCATCTGCCGGCTAATAAATGTGGGAAATATTTGCTATGGAGGAGTGATTTGTAGCATTTTGTGAGTCAAAGGCCTTTTGGGAGAATCTAAGGGATGGTCAAAATGCTTTCCACAGAGAAAAATGCACACGTACCATGATTGTGAGTGAGCCTGTGTACATCTATGTGTGTTCATGTGGTGCATACACATGCAACCACACACACTTTGGCATAAAGCTTGTCAATCCCAGATTCAGAACCCTACCCCTACCATGTATGGTCCTTGGCCATATAATATTCTTCTATCCTCATTCAGGATGCCCTGGGTGGTGCCTATTATGTAACTATAGTTTTATAAATAACTTAATTTCTTCTAGTTCACCTCCTTTTAAGTGATGAATTAAACTTCAAAACATGAAGTCTGTCAGACACTATTTTTGTGTCAGATACTTTGGACTCACCCTAAGGAAGATAGTTCCATGTTTTACTTGTGTAAAAAGATGTCTCTATAGTGATATTAAAGGATTCTGTATGTGAAACTGTAATTTCCTCCTGCTGTTTTAAGCTATTCCTCTTTCTTATTGGCACCACATGAGATAAAGTTCGGTGACTGGGGCAGAGATTTATGAAGTGTTATTGTTGAATATATGTGTATGTTGCTTTCCTGTGGTGAAAGACCCATAACCCATGACTTCCATTTTGGGATTGATTTGGGGCCTAGTGTAACATGTATGCTGTAATAAGTCACAGCCGATGCTGTCTATTTACTTCCTGCTGTCCTATGTGGGTTCCAGGGTGGATAATTTTGCTCATTCTTTTGGCCTTTGCTGTGGCTTGTCAAAAACTGGACTCATGTTCATAACTCTGAGAAGTGCTCAGCTGTGAAATAAGTACTGAAAAGATGAAATACAATTGATCCTGAGTCATTGTGATCGTTCAATCCCATGTAAGCAAGAAATAAGTACTTAAAGTGTCCCAATAAATCTTCTCTTTGAGCTTAAACATTTAGAAATTTAGAATACTTATAGACTCACTTGTGCAGGAAGATTAGGAAAAACATATGTGTTGGCTCTGAAGTAGAGATAGAAGTTATTATGAAACATTAGTGATAAGTTCAGTGGAGTCAGCCTAGTGCATCTGTTTCTGCAGAAGTGGGAATTCTTTAGCATCAAGGTATGAGAGTGTATAGCAGAAGCACAGGAGATGTCAATTCAATCACTGTCTAGAAATAAAAAATCGGCTTTATTTTAAACTTTGTAGCTATTTGTTATATTTTTGCTTTTTACAACTATTACACAAAAATTATTGGGGTTTGCTATAAGAAGATGGGGCAATCTTTCAAAGTGAGTGATAACAGCTATGAAGGAGCCATGAAAGAAGATACTGGAAACACTTGGTATTCATTCATTTGTGCACACATGTATACACGCATGCATGCAACAAGCATTATTGAGTGCCCACTATATTCCAGGACTTATGTTAAACACAGCATTGGAAAATAAATAGACATGATTCTGCTCTCAAGTTTGTCTCAGTGCAGTGAAAGAGACTGATAATTGAATAGGTAGTTTGATCATGGTGTGATATACTCCATGATGGAGGCAACAGAATTTTATCAGAGCACTGAATAAGTGCTCTTTTCTTGTTTGGGGGATCAGGAGACCTTTTCAGAGGAGGTAACGTTTTCTGTCTCAACTAAAAATACAAAAAAAAAAAAAAATTAGCTGGGTATGGTGGTACACACCTGTAATCCCAGCTACTCAGGAGGCTGAGGCAGGAGAATCGCATGAACCCCAGAGGTGGAGGTTGCAGTGAGCTGAGATCATGCCACTGCACTCCAGCATGGGTGACAGAGAGAGACCCCATCTCAAAAATACATAAATAAATAAAAAAGAAAAAGAAAAAGAAGGCAGTAGGATGCCATGTGTCAGAGGAGTCAAATGCTACGAGGACCCAGAACTGCCTTTAAGATGTGGCAACTGGTGGGGCGTGGTGGCTCACACCTGTAATCCCAGCAGTTTGGGAGGCTGAAGTGGGAGGATCACTTGAGCCCAGGAGTTCAAGACCAGGCTGCGCATAGGGAGACCTCCTCCCTACAAAAAATAAAATTAGCCGCCAGATATGGTGGCGTGCGCCTGTGGTCCCAGCTACTTGGGAAGCTGAGGCGGGAGGATAGCTTGATTCCGGGGTTGTACCACTGCACTCCAGCCTTGGTGACAGAGTGAGACCTCATCTCAAGAAAAAAAAAAAGAAAAAGAAAAAAGAAAATGATGTGGCAACTGACAGATCACTGCAGACCTTGGCAAGATCAGTTTTAATATAGTCATAAGAGCAAAGGACTGGGGTGTGAAAGTGAAGTGAGAAAGTAGACAGAAACCATATACTAAACTTTAAAAACTTGACTGCTGGGTAGAGAGCTGTTAAGATCCAGGCTTCTTTTTCAATAAACATACAAATTTCACTTTGTCACCCCTAAATTCTGATCAGATAGAGCCCCCTTCTCCCAGATCACAGCTCAAATTTCTGGATGCTTTCACCTACCAAACTGATTTCTTAAAACTTTACTTATTCATATTATAAAAGCAATCTTTTTTTTCCAAAAATATATTTATCATATAGTATACTATAAAGCATCATCCAATACTTAAGACTTTGATATGCCCATCACACACTGAGGTTACTAATAGAATTCACCTGGACATCTCAGTGATAGGGGTAGGAGGGGGTATAAGCTTTAAGTTCCAGAATTTATACCAAAGGCAAGAAGTTATGGATAAACTATTGAGCAGAAACCGGTAGAACCATGTTGTTTGCAATAGCAACTAGCTTAGGAAACAGCTAGTTTGGAGTTTGAAGATTTCATATGTATTAGTTTGGGCTGCTATAATGAAAATACCATAGCGGGGTGACTTAAACAATGTTTATTTCTCATGGTTTTGGAGACTGAGAAGTCAAAGATTAAGTCATTGACAGATCTGGTGTCCGGTGAGGGCTTGCTTCCTGGTTGGTAGGCTGTGTCAAGATTATCTCAGGTCCAGACTCAAGATCTATGGGAACTTTGTAGCACTCCCAGTCACTGAGAGGGGGGCTGGGGGCAGATGAGGTTGGGGCCTGGCAAGAGGGCCCATAAGAATGTAAGACAAGATGCTGCTCTCTTCTCTTACTCATATTGGCATGAATGGGTTTCAGGAAAAACAGCCACCTTCTTGCTGTATGCTCACATGGCTGAGAGAGTGAATGTTGGTTTTTCTCTTCTTATAAGGAAACTACTCCCATAATGGGGGTTCTACCTAATCACCTCCCAAAAGTCCTACCTTCCAATATCATCCCACTGGGGGTTAGTGTTTCAACATATGAATTTTGAGAGGACATAAACATGTAGTCCATAATACCATATGTAAGTCCTCACATATATGTAGTGGGCCGGCCATTTTTGAAGGCTCTAGCAGATACATGCACCACCCCCTCCCCCATCTCTATCAGCTCTACCTAAAATCTTGACTTTATTCTCTCTTTTGCATTAAGGCAAGCTTATCAAACTGGCCCAAGGATCCTGGATGCATCGCCCTTGGCAGATTGTGTTTCTTCTTTGAAATTCTCCTTTGAAGTGGCCCTCATTGCCAACCACCAAGCCTGCAATGGGGAGACTTCCTCCAGCACTCCTACCCATGCCTCCCAACCTGCCTACTACCTTGGACACATGACTTCATGATATGGAAAGAAGAATCTCTTCTGGAAAAGAGTGCAATAAAGAAATCCAAGGACCCTGCACTCAAAGTAAATGTTCTCCATGGGTGATTAGTATAAACCCTCATTCAGCATGAGTTGGTTATTAGATTTGCCAGTCTCTAACACGACCTAATGGGAAAAATCACCAAGTACTGAAATGTTCTGATGGAAGGGTATTAGAAAAAAACCACTCAAGCAATATTTATTTATGTTTTCAGTTGGGCCAATTCAGAAAAACAACAAAAATTTGCAGGCCACATAGTCTGTCCAAGATGAAAATAGCTTTATTATTTTTTCCTGATTATAAAAAAATACTCATTTATTATTACAAAACTTGAAAGTTATTTGTATGAAAACAAGTAAATATAGCTTGAAATCTGAAAGTTCATAGTGGGCCACAGTTTAAAAGGCAGTTCAAGTAGTTTCTTTTTTATTTGATTGGCTAGAAAAATGTTGATGAGTGACTTTTAGTCACTAAATTTTTGAATATTTGAAATTCAATATTTAAATGTTTGAAAAAGAGGACCATAAAGGCCGTTTTCTAATCTTTTACCCAGCATTGAAATCCTGGATTGTGCTGTAGCCCTTGAGCCCCAGGTTGCACATTACTGATTTAAAAATACTTGGAACAACACATGAGAGGTCAAGAGGGCTGGTGAGGCCTGGGGGAGGCTGGAAGCAGCATCAGGGCCCTCATTGCCTTGGGACTGGGGGGACATTACAAAAGAACAGGGAGTATATCCAAGAAGACAAAGACCTGAAGCTAGACCCTACCTTCTAGGAAGTCACAGACCATGACCGTCATGTTTACCATCCTGTAGTAGTGACAGGGCTAGCACAGGACTAAATAGATACTCAGTAAATACTTCTTGATTTAGGACAAATTTCATCTACTTTACTCTTTGGCCCTGGGATAGTGGTGCCTGATTACAAGTCACTAGAATGGAAGAAGTCCTCAGGGATACTCAGTAAATACTTCTTGATGTAGGACAAATTTCATTTACTTCACTCTTTGGCCCTGGGGTAGTGGTGCCTGATCACAAGTCACCAGAATGGAAGAAGTCCTCAGGGTTGAGACTGTTATATGTCTGATAATCTAGAACAACACCCATCAAAGTTACCCAGTGGTTCTGATAATCTAGAACAACACCCATCAAAGTTACAACACCCATCAAAGTTACCCAGTGGGACTAAAAGTATTTAGGCACCAAGGAGCTTATGTACCAAAAATAAAGAGATTATTCTTCCCCTGCCCAGGGTAAACCTTCAGGGCGATAGCTGCTTTTGACTGATAAAGATTTATAAAGCAAACTATCAAATTATAAAACATGATTTTCATTTTAATGAAACTGTGGACTTGAAGAAACATGCAGGTCTTTGAAAGAATCCCTCAGGGAGTAGATAAGAGGAGACTAGGAACGAAGGACTTTTTGAAGCAATTTATAGACCCAAGGCCCCTGAGGGGAAAATGTCTGGGGCCCATGTGCTGTGTCAAGATTATCTCAGGTCCAGACTCAAGATCTATGGGAACTTTGTAGCACTCCCAGTCACTGAGAGGGGGGCTGGGGGCAGATGAGGTTGGGGCCTGGCAAGAGGGCCCATAAGAATGTAAGACAAGATGCTGCTCTCTTCTCTTACTCATATTGGCATGAATGGGTTTCAGGAAAAATACCCATAGTGTAGCATGTGTCTAATGGGAAGGATTATGCAGGCATCTTTATTTAGTAAAGGCCATGCTTGTCTTGGGGAGTTGGGTTGCTTGTCAACACCCTGACCTCCATGGTATGATTCTTCCTCTGCATGAGATGGGCTGTGCTTTGGTGCTACTCTGTAAGTTTTTCCAGCTTTATTCAAAGCTTAAGAAGATCATTCCTGCAAATCCATCAGCAAGAACTGCTTTTGTCCTACCTTGCGCTCTGGAAAGTCTTTAATGAGATATCTGAAATTCTCGGCAGAAATTATAGGCTAACTTGATTTACCTAACATAATAATAACTCATTAAATTAGTTCCTCAATCTAACACTATTGAGTACTTTCTATGTTCTTAGGCTCTGAGAACACAATAGTGAACCAAACTCCACCCTCATGGAGTTTCTCATATTGTACAGATGTCAAGATTGAGAATGCAGCTGAAATAATGGGCAACTAACCTTTTGTTTATATTTCTAATTTAAATTTTGGTTTATTCTGTCAACGGTCCCTAAACCTAGAGTTATGCCATTTTGGTTGTTAATACAGTAGGATATTTTTGAGTTACACACAATTATCTTTCTCTACAGCATTTTCATATGCTAACACCTGTGATGAATGTACGTACCAGATCAAATATATGGATTTAGTTTTAGGGACTGAAGCAGAAACAGACTATTACGTCATATGTTTGCTAAATTACTTTTCATTTGGTATAGGCGGCCAATATTTTTTTTCCTTTGCGATAATATTTGCTTTTCCTTGCAGTACTCCTAGGGTCTCCCCAGCAATGAGGTGACAGCTCCCCAGTTATCACTAGAAAAATGAAAATGATTTTCTAAAAAGATTGGGAAAAAGTCTAGCCATTTTTCAGGTTGATTTATTGTTTCACAGCTAGGTTTTGCCGTCATAGTACTAACCTGCTATAGCATGAGAAGAAATAAAAAAGACAATTATTTTACTAGTTGAAATGACAGAATGCTAAATTATAAAATGTCAAGGGAAAAAATTTAGGCAATTTAAATTTCCTGGCAATGGGTCTATAATTTATTTGCGGCTCAGAGTACTCTGAGCTGTAGAGAAATGCATTTTGTGGAGAAAAAAATTATACTTTTTCACTGCCTGATTTTAGTGCTCAAATTACATTTTTTTAAAATAAAGAATTGTTTTTGATTTTCAAATAGTCTAGTACAGTACCTACAAGGGACCCTATTTGTGAGCTTTTCAAATTCCTCTTTTTATCCTCAAATAGCTTTAGTAAATTTTCTCCCTGCCTGGGATAAGTTCCATCGGTCTTTTTACCTTCAAATATTCTTGATGTCATTTATCTATAGTTTGTTAAATACTTAGAATAAGAGTTGTGTTTTTACCATTGAGTCTTGGACGCCAACAATGCTATAGAAACTTTTTTTTGTAATACCTAATCTGAATTTCAAATAATACTTTAAACATGAAGCACTTATTTTTAAAGCACTCTTTAAATATATTTTAAAATATTTTATTTTGTATGAAGCCATTTAAGAAATAGCTAACTCAGTGCTTACTGCATTTGGAGCACTATCCTAAACTAAGAGACATATACTAAAGAAATAATACAGTACACTTGACCCTTGAACAACTTGGGGATTAGGGACACTGACCCTTCATGCAGTCAAAAATTCATGCATAACTTTTGACTCCCCAAAATTTAACTAGTAATAGCCTACTGTTGACATATCAGCCTTATTGATAACATAAACGGTCTATTAGCACATATTTTATATTGTATCATATACTGCATTCTTACCGAAAAAGTAAGTTAGAGAAAAAGGAAATATTATTAAGAAAATCATAAGGGAAAATATATTTGCTATTCATTAAGTGGAAATGGATCATCAAAGTCTTCATCCTCATCCTCTTCATTTTGATTAGGCTGAGGAGGAGGAGGAAGAGGAGGAGTAGGTCTTGCTGTCTCAGGGGTAGCAGAAGTGGAAGACGTGGAGGAGGTGGAAAGGAGGCAGGAGAGGCAGCCACACTCAGTGTAAATTGCCTGCCTCAGCTTCATCATCTCTAAAATGGGATTATAATATAACCTACCTCGTTGGGCTGCTGTACGGCTTCAACGAGTTAACACATATGTAGAGCATTTAGAATATTTCCTAAGATAGTCAGCTCTCTAAGACTGATCTTATCTCAGTCCTGGTGTTTTCAAACTGATTGACTAGTTTTATCTCGAGGCCTACTATCTAGGTGGAGAAGTCAAACATCCATAAGAGGATAAATAAAAAGATGTCATGACCTGGGGCAAATTAACAGGTACTGAGAGGATGTGGCATTCAGATGCTACCATAGGAAAGAAAGCAGAATCTAATTCAAGATGATGGTCAGGAATAGGTGAAAACCGAATTTAGTTTGAAAGGACAAGTAATGGCTGGGAATGGTAACCCACACCTGTGATCCTAGTGCTTTGGGGGGCCGAGGCAGGAGGATCACTTGAGGCCAGGGGCTCAAGGCCAGCCTGGGCAACAATAGTGGGACTCTCATCTCTACAAAAAATACAAAGAAATTAGTCGGGTATGGTAACATGCACCTGTAGTCCTGGCTGCTTGGGAGGCTGAGGCAGGAGGATTGTGGGAGGACTGTTTGAGTTCAAGAGTTCAAGGTTACAGTGAGCTGTGATTGTGCCACTGCACTCCAGCCTGGGTGACAGAGCGAGATCCTGTCTTTATTTTATTTTTTTATTTTTATTTTTTTTTTTTGAGACAGAGTCTTGCTCTGTCGCCCAGGTTGGAGTGCAGTGGCGTGATCTTGGCTCACTGCAACCTCTGCCTCCCGGGTTCAAGGGATTCTTCTGCCTCAGCCTCCCAAGTAGCTGGGACTACAGGCACCTGCCACCACTCCCGGCTAATTTTTGTATTTTTAGTAGAGACAGGGCTTCACCATATTGGCCAGGCTAGTCTCGAACTCCTGACCTTGTGATCCGCCCGCCTCAGCCTCCCAAAGTGCTGGGATTACAGGCATGAGCTACCACGCCCGGCCTTTTATTTTATTTTTTTAAAAAAGATAAGTAAAGCAGGTGAAAACTGAGTGGGTAGATGAAAGACAAAATACGGCAAAAACAAAGATTGAGAATTTTAAAGATAGAGAGTCTTTAACACATACAACATGATGTAAAATACCTAAGGACAGACAGTATGAGCCTCTTCGTAAACTCAGTTGAATGAAGACAGAGCCAGTGAGAAAATCTAAAAGTATGCCTTCCAGTCCACTTTTATGTTTGCTACACCAAAAGGCTGTCATATGGTTCTTTCATCAGTCTTCTTCTCAATGTTGAACTCCTTTTAATTTTCTTGAAAGGGCTCAAGTAAAACCAACTAAGAAAAAATAAGTCTTACACGCCTAGTGGTAATTCTCTTCCTGGGACACACAGAGATATGCTTTTACTTCTCTATTTTCCACAAGGATGGCAAGATTTCAATTGAATGAATTTAAATTTTTGCATGTTTCCACTGAGGCAAAGCACACTTCTTGTATTCTTTTACTGCACTCTTGTAATTTGATAATTTATGTTTTTCACTCTAAATCTCAATAATAGTTTTCTACTTCTTTTTATTTCTTTCTGTTTCCTCCAAATAGATTGAGGAGAAAGTAAAAAATGCCTTTGTAGTTGATGGATTTATTTTCTATTCTTTTTTTTTTTTGAGATGGAGTCTCGCTCTGTCACCCAGGCTGGAGTACAGTGGTGCGATCTTGGCTCACTGCAACCTCCACCTCCTGGGTTCAAGTGATTCTTCTAACTCAGCCTCCCGAGTAGCTGGGACTGCAGGAACGTGCCACCACGCCTGGCTAATTTTTGTATTTTTAGTAGAGATGGGGTTTCACCATATTGGCTAGGCTGGTCTTGAACTCCTGACCTCATGATCTGCCTGCCACGGCCTCCCAAAGTACTGGGATTACAGGTGTGAGCCACTGCGCCCAGCCTATTATCTATTCTTGACAATTGTGGGAATAACTTTAATCTGCTTTTTATAATTTCAAAAGTTGTTGATTGGTTTTTGAAAAAATGGCCAGGAAGGTAAAAGTGTTTTAAAACCTCATGGTATGTCTTCAGAAGCTTGGGTTTTGAGATTTATGAAAACTAGGTAAACAGTATTTTTAAAAGAGAAGCATGATTTTTCTCTAGAAATATTTTTGGCTAATAACTTGGTTCATTTTCTTAGTGTTTATTAGGATAAGTTCTACAGTTTCTAATATTTTCTTTTTTGAACTTGCTAAAAACATGAAGAAAGACTTAATTGTCCCCACTATGCTAGGTCCTTCTAGAGGCAGAACTGTTCTGACATAATTGTGTCCTATCCCTTTCTTGAGTCAGGAGTTTCAAAACTTTACTTCTAGCAGCTGGCTATTTCAATAGACCTACTCAGCACACAGTTGTCTCAAACCTACTTTTTCTAAAATCTGGCCACCTTCCAAGATCAAAAGTTTATAGAATTCCCCCACTCTTAAATTTGTTTACATCTTATATTCATGAACCTGCCATCTGCATTTCTGCTATTTTTGAAAAGCTGAACTGGACAGTAGAGGTCAGAAGTTCCATGAACTGCCAAACTGCTATAAGCAGTCACTTCGGAACCTAAACTCAGACAAGCAAAATGGAGAAATGAGTCTAACACACGTCACCAGGTAGCAGGTTCATATGTTGTCTATTGTGAAGGCTGGGATCTCCAGGGTTTTCATTATGCTAGGTTATCAAGGTCTGAGGTAGTGTGCTGGATTGTGAAGACTATAGAGTCAGACTGTCTGGGTTCAAATTCCAGCTCTGTCACTGTTCTAGGTGTCTATTGCTATGTAACAACCACCCAGGTGACAATCTTTTATTATTATCACTTACGTTTCCGGGGCCTGACTTGGCTCAGCTAGGTTTTCTCTCCAGGTCTCTCAGGCGGCGTGGTCAGTCAGTGACTGTGGCTGGAGTTCTTTCAAAAGCTCGCCAACTCACATGCCTGGTGTAAGTTGTACTGGCAGTAGACTGGGTCCTCAGCCAGCACCATCAGCCCAAACACCTACCCATGGCCTTCCCTGTGGCTTGAGCTTCCTCACAATATGGCAGCTGGGTTCCAAGGGTGAGTGTCCCAAGGGAGAGCCAGGTGAAAACTTTACCTCCTTTTATGACCTAGTTTGGAAGTCACATAGCATCACATCTGCTGTATTCTATTTGTTATGATCAAATCACTAAGTCCAGACTGTATTCAAAAGGAGGGCAATTAATATCCACTCTCTAATGGGAGTCTTCAAACCACCATAGCCATGTATTCCCTGAAGATCTCTCTGTCCTTGGCTTTGCTGGTCTGTAAAACAAGGATAATGAGAGAAACTTACCTCAGAGCTTTTTGTGAGGATTAAACAAAGAACAATCCCTGGTACCCAGTATGTGTTAGTTTCAGCCATTATCACACCACCTGTACATCTGAAGTGATGCTGATGGTGAGACAGTTCCCAGCAGATATAGTCTGTGAAGGTCCCACCTTTCCAAACTCTACTAGTGACATTTAACAAATCCCAGCGCCTGTGGTTCTTATGCCAGTGAGAACAGTTACTATATATGGTCTGAATTCTTTGGTTCACCTCACTTTAGTGACAGTTTCCAGATACAGGTCAGTCCATTTAAACCTGGCCCATTTATGGCAATTTATTTCATTACAGGATAAAGTAGTTAGAACCATGAGTAATAATTACTGTGTCTACAGTGCTTTTAACACCTCAGCCAAGTAATCCTCATCTCACCCAGTGAGTAAGTTTGAATGCGCACCCTTCCCTGTGCGAGGATGAAGAAACCAGGACCTGGGTCAAGAGGATTGTTCTAAATTCTCCAATGAGGCAATAGGGCTTGAGTAAGAAGGTGTGCGTGTGTGTGTGTGTGTAGGGGGGGTGTCCTGATTCTCTGGCCCCTACATGCCTGTATAATATACCCCATCACTGATCATTACTCAGGGGCTGTTAATACACTCTATTCAAATACGTATGGGTATTTGAAATTTCTTTTAAACTACCTCTCATTTATCTATAACATAAAGAATTCGCCAGTGTCTATTTCCCACAATGTGAGATTAAGTAATTTAAAAGATACTAAAAGTCTTGTTAATGAAGACACACCACACCACTCAGTATAATTTTTTTCTTTTTCTGTGAGATTAATATTTTCTGATATTCTTGGCATCCAAACATTTTCATCTTGGGGAGGAGGAAAAATTGAGACTTACTCCCACTCTTTGCGGGAATGTGCCCCCAGGCTGGCTTCGAGTTGTCAAATGTTGTATTTCTCATTTTATGTCAGTGAGTCTGGAAGCAAAAAAGGTAGAAAGACTGCCTTCCGTGGGGGCCGCGACGATCGCCCCTCCTTCCCTCAAGCCTCGTCCCATCCAGGCTCGCCCCGGGTGCGGAGGGTCGGGCCGCAAACCCACAAGGCGCGGAGGCCGCCGCGACGCTCACCGGGGGGCGCTGTGAAGCCGGCCCCGGGCGGCCGGAGGTGAGTCGGCTCGGAGGCGGCGGCTCCCGTTCCTGCCCGCGCGCCGAGGGGCGAATCCCAGGCAGTGAGGTCGCCGCCCCCGCCCCTCGGCCGGCCCCTCCGCCGGAGGGCGAGAGGGGAGTGGCCGGGCTCCTCCCGCCGCCGCTGAGCACTCCGCAGCCGGGTGCGCACGGGAGCCTCAACCGCGGCGCGTGGAGGCAGTACCGGAGCGCGCGGCGCGCAGTCGGCCGGCAGCCGTGGGACAGCCTTAGCAGAACAGCCGCGGCGGGAGCCCCGCAGCCCCGGGCTGGGCCCGCGTCCCGAAGCGCCACCGGAGAGCGAGGACGACGTGGAGGCGGAGTGGCACCCGGCGAGGTAGCGCCAGGCGAGGTAGCGCGAGCGCTTTCTCTCTCTCTCTCTCTCTCTCTCCCCCCTGCCCTTCTCTCTGCGTCCGGCCGCGGCCCCCGAGGCGCCTGCCCCGCGCCTTTGTGCCCGCGGTCCCTGGCCCCGTCGCACCCTGCGGGCGGGGGTCAGCGGGCTCTGCCGCTCTCTCGGGAGACGCGGCGCTGCGGCGGGAACGGCGCACGCTGTAGGTCGCGGAGGGTGGTCGTGACTCCGCAGGGGCTTCGGGGGTGGCGGGAGGGAAGAAGGGCTTGTAAACTAAGTTGCTCTTACTTTGCCTCATGCCTTTCGTACCTGTGGGCAGAGTCGAATCTCGGCTGTCCTCATGTTCACCCACAGCCCCTCCATTCCTCTGGCCCACAGCTGTTTCCTGGCCCCCTGGAAAGACACGGTGTGGCTTCCTCCGGGCAGGAAAGCGGAGGGAGAACAATGGGGCGTCCTGGGGAGTGGGGTTCAGGTGCGGTGTGCCCCGGCGGCGGCGGGGGAGGAGGGGCCCGGGACGCTGTGGGCCTCCTTGCGCGTGCAGCTGCGCTCGCCTCCTTTGTTCCGCCGCAGCGGAGGGGGTTGCCCTGGGTCTCGTTTCCTGCCCGGGATGAGATTGATTCACGGTCCCAGAGAGGGAGGGGGAAGGGGGCGGGGCTGGAATGGAAACCAGATTAGAGACGGGAGTTACGAAGGGTGCTGGGGCCGGGAAGAGAGTTGGGGAGAGGGTTGGGAGAGGGTGATGAGAGCGCGCTGGAGAGGTAATTACAAACACACAACATTTTGTTCAAGGGCCCTGTGAGTTTCTGGAGCTTATTTGTAGTGCTTTGTTCAGGCTTCGGCCCAGCGTTTATTGCTGCAACAAGTTGTGTGCTTCTTGAGTTTCTAGGCGCTCCCAATGTTAGATTGCTCAAAGCAAATCTTGTTAGTTACAGTGAAAGAAGCCCCCCCCTTTTTTTTTTGAGATTTGAAAAAATTTTGCTGTGAACTATGGTATTGGTGTGTATGTGTGTGCCTCTGGGTCTGTGTGTGTAGCTAGTGAATATTGGCTGGAATGGGTAGGAGACAAATTTTATAGAATCAATTTTGACGTAAATTTTTTTTATAGTATAATATAGTACAACAGTTTTCCAGGACTGTTTGAGGGCAGAAACCACCAGAAAAATTAGACATTGCTATAAATAAATGAATCAGACTATGTAACACAATTGAAAAACCCTTTTACAGTCTGTCCCAGGAAACACACCCCACACACCTGCGTTTGGGGTTTGAACTGAGGAGCCCTGGCATTCAAGTGTTCTGTGCTTTCACTCTCTGTGTGAGGATAATTTAGAGGTGGTAAAATTAAATGTAATGTGTCAGACATTTGTTAAGCGACCTTTCCTAGACTGGAATCGAGACTCCCCAAAGGATTGGCTGACCTAGGGAGGGAGCTATGGGGGATTGAATGATGTGTGTTTTTTGAATGGGGTATTCCAAGCAAAACTGTTTTGGGAGGAGGCTGACATTTCCAGGCATTCATGGTTTGTGCCTATGGGACACTGGTGGAAGGATTCCCAAAGTCGGACTGAAGGTTAGAATTACTGTGGTGATAATTTAGGAGACATTCTGTTGTAGTAGTTTGGCTGCAGACAGGGCTGGGAAGTGACCCAGAGCTGCCTCTTTGACAAGCTGAGGGTCCGCCATTAAACCATCCCTTTGGCCATTTATTTTGAGATGAACCAAGTTTGAAAGCCTCTTAATCTTAGAAGGCTAATTAGGAGCTTGCTGTGGGGGGGAAAAATGTCTCCTGCCCACTAAGTGGTAATGGAAAAGAGCTGTATAAGCTACTGCTGAGGGTTTGTCTTTTTCGTGGGGCATGTGGTCGAATTTTAAGGCCAGGCTGAAAAGCAATGGGACTTGTCCTCAGGAGCCATTATGATGTGAAGTTGAAATGGGATGGTGTCCAACCGTCAAGCTGTTTGTCATTAGAACTAACACACTGCCTGGCAAAACGTTGTGCTAGGGCAGCTAACAGAGGGAGACTTTTTTTGTTGTTGTCTTACCATTTTGGACTTTTCACTTATGCTGTGAATTGTTTTATAAAATACAACACGATTGAATTCCTCTCAAGTACTCATTGTTCTATACATTAACAAAATGTAAAGCATCTGAACATTGCCTCTACTGGAGATGCGGACAGATAGCAGAATCCTAAGTGGCTGGTCTCTGGTCTGTGGCCTCTGGCCGTTCTGGTGGATGCCTGATTGTGTGATAAGGCTGGCAACAGGCTGTACCCCCTTCCCAGGATGAATCATCACTTTGTCAAGCCTGGAGTTAAAGACTAACTTTCCCTGATTGCTGCACAGTTATGCAAAGCAAGGAGGAACGTCTGACATCATGGGGAAGAAGAGGGAGTGAGGTGGGTGGGTGGTGTTTGGCTAAGAAGGGATCTTCAGCATGTAGCATCCATGTTTTAGCATTTGTCCTCCTTTGGGTAAGATTGTCTTCTACCTCCCTTCTACTGTTTTCAATAGCGGAACATTTGGATTTTAATTAAATAGCCTAACAATAATTATAGCTATCATTTAGTATGTGTTCATTACATGCCAAGAATTTTATGTACATTACTATATTCATCATCACAACAACTTGATAAAGTGGGTGTTATCTCCATTTTCCAGTGGAAACCGAGGCCTGGAGGAGTTAAGTAACTTGCCCCTTACACCGTACAGATGCTGCTAGATTTACAATGGGGTTATGTCCTGATAAACCCATCATAAGTTGAAAATATTGTAAGTTGAAAACGCATTTAATACACTTAATCTACCGAACCTTAAATGTGTCCAGAACAGTCACATTAGCCTACAGTTGGGCAAAGTCGTCTGGTAACACAGTCCACTGTAGAGTATTGGTTGTTCATCCTTGTGGTGGTGTAGCTGACTGGGAGCTGCGGCTCGCTGCCGCTGCCCAGCATTGCGATAGGGTATGGTACTACATATGGCTAGCCCCAGAAAACATCAGAATTCAAAATTCTAAGTACGATTTCCACTGAATGCCTATCATTTTTGCACCACTGTAGACTCAAAAAATCCTAAGTTGACCATTTTAAATTGAGGACCCTCTGTGCTTGTGTAGCTAACTACTAAGTGGTGGAAGTGCGATTTGGAATCCCAAAGTTCATACTCTTTAGGTATATACTGTATGGTATGATATATTTTAATAATAAGAATAACAACAGTTTGATTATCTAGTTGATTAGCCCCTGGCAGATGTCAAATTACTTTCACATCTATTATTGTAGTTGATTCTTCCAAAAACCACTGTGAGATAGGTTTGGAAGCCCAGGTTAGGGGACGTTACAACTCTTAGAACTGTATGGCTAAAGAGCTGTATGTTATGGCCTGTGTGAATAAGCTGTAAGTGAATGAAACTTTATTTTTAAAAAGTTAGGCTGCCGACATTTAAAAATAAGTTCTTTTTCCCAGACATTTAAAAGTGGTAGAACAGAGTAGATCTTATATTGCATTCAAGGCTTTTATGTTTATTGAAATCCATTTTAAGCCCTTTTTATCTTACAGCCTTTAATAGAACATTGCACTTTGCTTCTTAACTGAGACCCAATGCCAGAGTGTCTTTTTAAGAAGAGAAATAAGGAGGGAAGGAATGTGCTTATAAAGAGGAAGTGGGACATCAGAATTGGAAACACTCGCAGCAGCAGGCCATAGATTTTTCCCAGCACATGCTTTTTGTCCTGGCAGTAGCCTTTTACAGAAGACATTCTTCCTTAGGGAAGTGTCAAGGGTCTTTCTTTACAATATCCTCTGAGATCATCAAATTTCTGAGCTCTGTGGGAACACACATTCCGCATGATTTTTGTGCTCATCCCTTCCCCACAGGGGAAGTGAACTAGTTTAGGCATCTGCATGAAAAGGGAATAGCAGTGATATCTGTCCTTAGGGTGGCACTGAGAGTGGCACCGGGCAAGAGGTACCAGACTTTGACACCAAGTACAGGAGCATAATGGAGTTTAACACTTGGCATCATGGATTGTTTGTGGATTCCTCAGAATGCTCCTGGGCAAATGGAAAAGTCAATATTGGGGTTTTTTTTTGCATTGTTGTTTCTAAGATAAGAATTTGAAGACTGGAAGTTCTGCCTTGTTTATTTATTTCAAGCTAGGACACCATTTGGGGTCTTCAAGTTCTGTGGTATAGGTGACAGCAACTTTAGTCTCCTGAGGCTATGAAATTCTCCTCCACTGGCTATTTTAGACGTTTGCCTCTGGAGGAGAGGCAGACACATGGTTTGCTAAACTCTAACAGGTGAGCACCTTCCAACTTACCGTAAGCAGCATAGAGGAGGAAAAAGGATGCTTCCCAGCATTATACTCTTACAGCTTTTGGTAGATCTTTGCAGTTCTCAGCCTCTTCTTCATCAGTTCATATTTTATTAAGCACACAGGTCATGCAAGACAATGCATTAGACACATTTTAAAAGGAAGAAAGGAAATCCATTGTGCCTTCAGGGACATTGTAGCAGGGCAGGTGGATGCATCCCAAGAATGGATGTTGGTGAAATGAAGAAAATGGCTATGACAGCTATAGTGACCAAGGCCAGGGGAACACTTGCTTTTGAGACAAAAGCTGTGAACAAACAGAAGCAAGAGAGTGGAAGAAAACTGAACATAGGTGCCAGCTTCTCTGACTTAGGTTTTATTTCCTCCAGCCTCCAATGATGTGAAAGGGTTCAGGTTCAGAACCCTGACTGAGGTCCAAAAAATGATATATAAACTACCATTCTATGTGAGAAGGTTTGAATAACAGTGTCTTCACTGGTGCATGGCAGGCAGGTCCTTGGTACCTCTGCCAACTCTCTTCTCTGCACACCTGCCAGCATGCCTTCCTCATCCTGTGTTCAACGTGGCTGTCAACTAAGGCTGTTAATAGACTTCAGGCATATTTGCATTTTAAAAGGCTCTTGTGGACAAGACATGCCAAATCTCTAAAGAATGAGTCATTCATATTGAGTTATATGATATTATTCATGCTACTGTTTATTAAGTATTGGGTGCTTGCTTTGTGCTAGGCCTCATGCTGGGTACTTTCTGTAGGTTGATTTCCTTCTCATCACTATCCCTTAGTAGGAGGTATTTGTAGATGAGGGAATTGAGTCACTAGCCCAGAGATCAAGCCTCAAAGACCCCTTGCTTTCCAGAACAACGAAGTGCCACCAGGTAGAGTGTACTGTGAAGCTTTGAATGAGTACTGTGAAGCTTTGGGCAAATACTTTGATTCTTTGGGTGAGTACTTTGATGCTTTGGTCACTTTTAAGGAGTTTGTTTTAAGGAGTTAGAGAGAGAGCCCACCTGTTTGTCCCTCTCCTTCCTGGCTTGTTTGCTTTGTCACCTGAAGTCAGGGTTCCTGCAGGTGTCCCTGGCTGGTCCAAAGCTAGGAGAATTGGTTGAACTGCTTCTCAGTTTGTCCTTTTCTGGGTGTTTTGGCTTCCCAGTCCTGCGTCATTCTCCTTCCCCAGCTGAGGGAGACAAGATTCAGCCTGCTAGTGAGAGACTGAATAGCCAGTCCCTTTTCTTACCCCCTTGCTGGCCATGCCTTTATCTTCAGGAATAGATTGTCATCTGCGAGTTTCAGGGCGTTTGTCTGATCTCTGGTCTCCAGTCTGCCTGCGAGCAGCATGCCACAGGGCATCCAGTCTCAGAGCTCGCTCAGATCTTTGGTGTGTGAGAATAAGCAGTGTGGATGCCATTACAGAGCTGGGTTTCGGGAAGAGAGTTGGGGTGAAATTTGTACTCTTCCAAGACAGGCAGTTTTAGAAATAGCAGAAAAGTAAAAATTGACATTCTTCTTTTGCTTATCAGATAAAGCACCTGATAAGTTTCTGAAAACGCAAGGGGCCTGTCCTTCCTTGATAACTTAAGAGAGGCTTAAGAGGAAACCAAATCTCTGCCTTCCAGGGACTTTCAGTCCAATTCTTCCTGGACTCAAGATGCTTTTAAGATTGCACAGATGGCTTAAGTTTGCTGTGTTAAAATGAAAATGTAGTAATGTAGTTCAGAATTGTACACTACAGGTTTTTAAATTTGTTTAAAAAAAGAATGCAATATCTTTAAAGATTTTTTAGAAAATTGAATCGAAAGGACAGTGGAACAGATTATTAGTTATTGACATTATAGTACGTTTACACGTCATTTGCCTACTTAATTTTCACTGGTTACATGAAAGCATTTTCACACTGCAACCACAACAAAAAGCTCCCCCAAAATACCCAAAGAATCTTAATTGCAAGATTCCTGCTGATCCCACTTACATTTTCCAGTGTACGCCTTCTCTCTCCTCCATCATTGCTGCTTTGCTTTACATTTTATATTAGATCCTGAAGTGCTATTTGTGATGTTCAGATTGCAAATATGCTAGCTTCCTAACCGATCATTTTTTCCCTTAAAAGTACTTCCGAGTGATTGGTCACTGTTTTATTCATTTTAGACCCACAGTCTAAATGCTTTAAGGAAAAGCTTAATTTTTATAGACATTGAGCCAATGCCAATTTACATGGCTTGTTATTTTTGTGATCCTCATATAATCTGCTTATAGTCATAATAGGTAGATCACAGTTTTGAGCTACCCTGATATAGTGAGCCATCTATGAAAAAGTTCTCACTTGCCTGAAATTTTCAAAGTGTTGAGAGCTATTCATAAAAATATATGAACTGCCACATTGGCTAGGTTCAGGGCTTATTTGCCATAGTATTCTGCAGGTATTCTGTGACATTCAGGAAGGAAAATAGAGTTAGACTCCTGATGTCAGCTTTGTAAAGCTTCATAGATGTCTTTTGAGTATCTGTAATTGCATGATCTCTTAAAAACTTCTTATCCATCTACTGAGATTCGATCTTGAATTATTTATTTTTATCCTGCATTCACACATTTCACACTTTAAATATAGAACTTGATTATATTGGTATTTTTATTTCAAATTTTCAATTTTTGGAATGGCAGAATGTTGCTATTGAAAAGTGTCTTAAAGGTCACCACTGTAACCCCTTCATTGTGCTTGAGACCTGCTCAGCTCCTAAAGTTAACAGGGGATGGATCTGAGAAACTGACTCCAAGTTGTAACCTCTTGCTTAGTTTTCTTTCCAGGGAGATATCTGTCTCTCCAAACCTGTCGAAATCTAAGTTTATTACCTCTTACCTAATACTTGGTCCCCTATGGACTTCATTTCACTGTTTGTGCTAATAGCCTTTTCATCACCATCTTGACTTTGGATTCTAGAACATCACCTACTTCCCCATTTTCTGTGACCCTTACATTCCTCCTGTCAGTCACTATGTCTGATTTATTGTTCTCCCCTAACTTTGCCCTTTGCAAATCCTCAAGCCCTCATTCTGGTTCAGACCTTTAAAAGGCTGAGTTACTAGAGTATAGTGTTACCCAAAGTGAGTTGTTCCATAAAAAATTAGTAAGTTGGAAAAAAAAAATACCCCACCCATAAAGTTGGTAAATGTTCCTGTAAAAAGGGTTCCTTGGCCAGGTACATGTTAGAATAGTTGGTTACGTTTCTTTGCAGAAAGACTTCTCATGGCCTTCATTTGTGACTCTGTACTGTGAATTCCCAAGGGAAAGATACAGTATTCACATGTCCCAACTTATGTCACCATTGTACCACGTTTTGGGGGGATCATTTTGTAGATAACACTGCTATAGTCACTTCACTGTACCTTTTTAGGTTCTGTCACTGCCTGGCTTCCTGTGGGAATGTGCATTCCATGTGAGCCGTACTTGGTTCACTCTCAGCTGTGTCTTGTGCTTTTACCTTGTTGTTCTGGATCATTCCTTCTCCCCAGAAGCCCCTCTCCCCTATCACACTGGCACATCTTTCTGTGCCCAGCTTTGTGCCCGTCTTCTCCATCAGTTTTCCCAGACTCAGGTTGCCCTTGTTCTTCTGAACTTACACTTACTGTTTCACAACTTAAAAAAAAAAAAAAGAAAATACTTGAAGCACAATGAAATGTTGAAAGTAACCTTACACACTCATATGGTTAAATTATTGAAATTCCCACAAAATTCCATTTTCCATATTTGCGTCAGTTGACGCATCACATGCACATCACGTTCTCCTCTGTTTCCCCTGACAGGTTAGCTTGCACATATGTTCAACAAGCTTGTTGCTTGTGGGGCTTTTTTCTTTAATTTTGTGTTATTGAAACTGTGTTGCATCTAAATAGAAATCCAGGGAGAATTGACATCTTTATGGTTTAATGGCTTCCCATCCACAAACCTCATATAAGCCTCTTTAATAGGTCTTTTATGTCCTTCAATGAAATTTTATCATTTTATGTGTAAAACTCTTTCATACCTTTTGTTAAATTTGTGCCAAGGTGCTTTATGGTTTCTGTGGTCATTTTGAATGAATGATTTAGTACATTTCTGGTTAGTATTGCTGGTGTACAAGAAAGGGATTGATTTTGTATTTGTTTGTAAATAGTTCTTGATTGATCAAGTTCACATCTAAACCTGTGTTTGCTGTGGAAGCCTGCAGTTGGGTGGCTTTTCCAATACAGCACAAAATAACTTAGCCTTTATTGAAAATGTCATAATTCACCTTGTTTTTATTTATTTATTTATTTTTTGAGACGGAGTTTCGCTCTTGCTGCCCAGGCTGGAGTGCAATGGCGCGATCTTGGCTCACTGCAACCTCTGCCTCCCAGGTTCAAGCAATTCTCCTGCCTCAGCCTCCTGAGTAGCTGGGATTACAGGCATGCACCACCACGCCCAGCTAATTTTGTATTTTTAGCAGAGATGGGGTTTCTCCATGTTGAGACTGGTCTCGAACTCCTGACCTCAGGTGATCCACCCACCTCAGCCTCCCAAAGTGCTGGGATTACAGGCGTGAGCCACCGCGCCCGGCCTCTTTATTTTTTTTTAGAGACAGAGTCTGGCTCTGTTGCACAGGCTGGAATGCAATGGCATGATCATAGCCCAGTGCAGCCTCATACTCCTGGACTCAAATGAACCTCCCACCTCAGCCTCCCAAGTAACTAGGACTATTGGTGTGCGCCTCCATGCCCAACTAATTATTAAATTTTTTGTAGAGATAATGTCTCATTGGTCCCAGGCTCCTGGCCTCAATCAGTTCTCCTGCCTTGGTCTCCCAAGTGCTGGGATTACAGGTGTAAGTCACCACACCTGGCCTAATTTAAAAATTATACACAATACTTTTAGAAGTAACGAAGGGGTGACTTTTAGTTATTTAATGTGTTCATTTATTAACTCATCAAATGTTTAGGTGCCTAGTATATTTCAGGCACCGTACTAGGTACTGTGTTTTTGTTTTAGAGACAGGGTCTCTCTTTGTTGCTCAGGCCGGAGTACAGTGGTGTGATCATTGCTCACTGCAGGATCGAACTCCTGGGCACAAGTGATCTTCCTGTCTCCACCTCCCAAGCAGCTAGGACGACAGGCAACATCTCCACACCCCACTAATTTTTTACATTTTTTTGTGGAGACAGGGTCTTTCTATGTTGCCCAGGCTGGTCTTGAACTCCTGGCCTCAAGTGATCCTCCCTCCTCAGCCTCTTGAAGTATTAGCATTACAGGTATGAGCCACCACACCCATCCTGTGCTGAATCTTTAATGTTGAACAAAACAGATGTGGTTTCTGCTGTCATGAATGTGAAAGGGAAGAGACATTGTGGAAATGGACACGGATAAATATATATTCATGAATTAGCATCGATACTGTGAAGGAAAAGGACAGGGGGCTGTGAGAAACAGAAAGGTGGAGAGAGGGAAATTTAGATTGGGGCACAAGGCGAGCCTGACTTAGGAAATAAACATTCACACAGCTGCCTGAAGGATGAGTTGGTGTTAAAGAATGAGGAGGGTGGAAGAAGTTTCTAGGCAATAGAAAGAGGCTCAGAGGCCCCAAGGTGGGACTCTACTCTGAATGATACAAGGATGGGAATTTTAGTGACTGATGACTTAAATCAAGTTATTAATTCTTAGTAAATTATCATAGTAGTGGTATTTAACAGTGTTTTACACACTATTATGACAAAGTGAAGATATTTATTTTTGATTAGTATATCCTCATCCTGCCAAGTGAAGCTGGCTAGATTCAGAGAGCTGCCTTCATGGTGAGGCTTGAATGGGGCCACTGCCCACGCCCCTACCCCCTCTGCATTTTGAGTATTGCCACTGCTGCTGCCATTGGGTCCAGGCGTCTGCTGGACACGAGTGTCCTGCTCAGCAATTTTCTCCTGAGCTCTGCACTAATAGATGGGGTCCTTTAAGGTCAAGTCAGGTCGGAAGAAGACTGCTCTGCCCTTCCTGGAGGGGTGGTGAGCAGGGCCTAATATGTTTTTTCCAGTGTCTCAGCCTTCTCCACTCTCCCTCCTTCACCGACTCTTAAACACACACTGAGGGCTCAGGCATGACAATGGGATGGGATCCAAGCTGAGTTACACACCTACCTAGAATCCGTGCTCTGTTTGGTCATTGAGGCATTGCTCTGGGGCAAGCATGACTGAGCTTAGTTGAGATGAGTCCTCTGTATAGTGAAAAGCTATGTGGTGCGGTGGTTATGGGCTGGGCTCTGAAGACAATACTGGTTTTTGAAACTTGACTCTTCTGCTTAGTAGCCCTTGGACCTTGAGCTTGTAGCTTAAACGGTCTGCCTCCATTTTCTGATCTGCGCAGTGTGGGTAATTTTGCAGAGCTGCCTTCTTGGGTTATAGTAAGGATTAAATGAATCAACACATGTGCAGCCCTAGAACAGTGTAAGGCACAGAGCAAGCACTCGGTGCAGATGTTAGTTACTACTATTCAGCCTTTCTTGCAATGTTTTCCTGAGGTTCCTCCTCCCCCACACCAGATATTTAAATCTGTTTGAATCCTAGCAGTGCACATAATTTAGGATTTCATATGGGGGACTCCTTTGGAAAATACGGGGAGAAAGATGGCAAAAAAAGAAACCAAAATGTTAACAGTGATTGTGTTAGGATAGTAGATTGGGGCGACTTTTACTTTTAACTCTCTATTTTCTAAATCTTCTATAATCTGGTTATGTTACCTCTGTACAAATAATATAATAAAATTATTTGAAGAAAGAAAAGTCAGGCTGGCAGTCTCCAATTGGTTTGCTAACAAGAGACAGGAGAGAGTGAGAAGCCAGGGGTGGGCCTGCTCTAGTGGCATTCACAGGTGAAGTACCTTCCCATTTGTGCTTATAGATGCAGAAACTAGGTAATGGTATTCAATAGTCTTTAGCAGAACTATCCCCAAAAGTTAGAAGATGGAGCTATTCCTTGTGAATCCCCCTTTTCTGTGAATGTTTTTTTTTTTTTAAATCTGTCATTATTTTCCCTTTGTGTTTCTTCTGTGCTCCCTTAGTGGTCTTCTTGCCATCTGTCTCTCATTCAGTCCCCTCTTCTTCCCCCTTCCCCTTGAAAGTCTCTCCTTTTAATCCATCTTCTTTACCTGCTGTCATGCAGAAATGATGCACCCATTTATTCAATTCAAAATAAAGCATCAGTTTTATTTTTATTGTCAAAATAGGTAAATATAACTTTTCACTCTCAGAAATCTAAATGAAGTTGCCCTTTACTTACTTACACCTAGAATTAATTGATTAGTAAATTTATTTGCTGACAAATTAACGAACTCTGGGGATCTGTGACCTCCTAAAAGCACCAGGAATCTTGGAAGATTGGGTAGCTGCAAGGAAGGGAAGATTGAGGGGATGTTGAAGTTAAATTTTTCCTCCTTGCCTATTTTGCATAGGGTTATCTGTGTTGCTGCCATTTTGGTATATGTCAGAATTTTTGAACTTTTCCAACAGAATTCTGAAAAATTACCAAAATACATTTTTACAAAGAAACCATGCTAAATCTGACAAATTTCTTCAAAAGCCCATTGATTTTAATCACTGAAAAGTTCAGCGAACTTTCCAGCTTTTCTTTCATGCTGCTCTTTTTATGTAATTGTGGGTGGAGAAATGGACTTTCCTGCAAAGTGTGTTTATCTACAGGAATTTATTCTTAGCAGTGGCATTTTATAAGTATCTTAAAAATAATGCTGACATAGATTTGAAAGAAGGTAGTGGATTACAGTAATGTTACCTGCTGTCAGCTGAAGAGCTGTTTACATGAGGAATATTGCTAATTTAATGATGCTACACAATTGAGTGTAAAATCTAGTTGAGAGCATTTAAATAAACGGAAGTAAGGTGATGCCTTTCTGTACCTTATTCCACAATTTAGGTATTTTATCTTCAATGACAAATGCCTAATTTGAACATATGATAAATATTTATGATAGTTCTTTTTCTGCTTCAAGGAAGTCTGGGACAATTACAGTAAAATCTAGTTTTATAGAATGTGTATACCTAGACTTAACATTGGTTTTTCAAAAGAAGACATCATAGGAATTTTTTAAATTAGAACCAATATATGTATCGCTTAATGATGGGTATACATTCTGTGAAGTGTGTCATCAGGCAATTTTGTCATTGTGCAGACACCACAAAGTGGACTTACACAAACTTAGATGGGACAGACAACCGTATACAGGTATAGCCAACACACGTATACAGGTACAGCCAACACAAGTATAGCCAATTGCTCCTAGTCTACCAACCTGTACAGTGTGTTACCGTACTGAATATTGTAGGCAATTATAACACAGTAGTATTTGTGTATCTAAACAAAGAGAAGGAATAGTAAAGATATGGTATAAAAGATAAAAAATTTTATACCTCTCTAGGGCACTTATGAATAGAGCTTGCAAGACTAGAAGTTGCTCTGGGGGAGTCAGCGAGTGATGGGTGAATGTGAGGGCCTAGGATATTACTCTACACCACTGTAGACTTTATAAACACTGTACACTTAGGCTACCCTAAATTTATAAAAACACAAAGTAATTGCATCATGACGTCACTAGGCGACAGGAATTTTTCAACTGCATTTTAAACTTATGGGACCACCATTATATGTGTGGTCTGTTGTTGACGGAAACGGATGCGATGTGTGACTATATGCCCTTTTTGAGTAGGGCAGTGGTTATAGCTGCTTGTTTGCTTTTGTCACAGAGCTATATGATGTTGGCATGACCTTGTATCTCCATTTCATACACACTAATACTGTGGAGGAGGATCAAGTCGTTGTGTTTAGCCTAGGCATGCCAAGGGTATGGCGTGAGCATGGAAGACATAATGCTAGAACTGCCAGCCCAGTCTTAATACTTAGCACTTGTTGCCAGTTTAAAAAACAATGCAAAGGTATAGGTAAAATGTTAAAGGAAACTTGTACTAATTTGTGTCCTTTGAAGTGACCTTTTTGTGTCTCATGGACTCTGGGCTGTAATACCTGACTATCTTCTGCAACTCAGATGGAGAAAATGCCCCTTCCTTACCTGGCAGGCAGTGAGCCAGGTTGGACATTAGATACATAGTCAACTTCACCTACTCTGTGATTTAGCTTCCTCCTTTACAGTTTGCTGTCTTGGCAGCAGCTTGTGCATGGTGAACTTTTCTGACTAGAACAGTTAACCCCTGCAGATGTTGGGAGCCCAGTTTTGCAGCTGTTGATATGTCCAGTTGGATTTCTTGAAAGAATTAATCAGTTTTGAAGATCTCATGCCAAGGGCTGCAAGCATAATAGGATTTAGGGGGAAACTTTATTTCATGAGAGTTTGAGTTGGTATTGCAACAGATGTAGCGGGAGGTTGAACAGCAGCTGAAGGGATGCAGGAAAATGGAGTTTAAAAAGACGTTTATGAGCTTACCACTCTAAAAGTGTCAACTGTGGTCATTTCTGAATATTCTTTTTTTTTTTTTTTTTTTTTTTTTTTGAGACGGAGTCTTGCTCTTTCGCCCAGGCTGGAGTGCAGTGGCGCAATCTCCGCTCACTGCAAGCTCCGCCTCCCGGGTTCACGCCATTCTCCTGCCT
Organism: Nomascus leucogenys; assembly: GCF_006542625.1. NCBI lineage: Eukaryota > Metazoa > Chordata > Mammalia > Primates > Hylobatidae > Nomascus > Nomascus leucogenys. Next base: position 91,619,147 of record NC_044402.1, read on the forward strand.
CAGCCTCTCCGAGTAGCTGGGACTACAGGCGCCCGCCACCACGCCCGGCTAATTTTTTGTATTTTTTAGCAGAGACGGGGTTTCACCGTGGTCTCGATCTCCTGACCTTGTGATCCGCCCGCCTCGGCCTCCCAAAGTGCTGGGATTACAAGCGTGAGCCACCGCGCCCGGCCATTTCTGAATATTCTTTTCCGGGCTTTTTATGTGAATGTTTTAAAATGTGATCATAATCATAGAGTACATACATTTTCTATATTGCTACATAGTATTTGGAATAAATTTTATAGTTGTGTATTATTCCATTGAGTACCATCATTTTCTGCAACATCCCTTTATTTTTGGGCATATGGGTTCCTTCTGCCACTTTGCTGTTGTGAATAATACTGTGATGAGCCTTTTTGTACCTATAACCTTTTCTATATTTTGAACGATTTTCTGACAGTAGATATTAAGAACGAGGTGATTGGGTCACAGACTGCTGTGAACTCTTTGATGTAATCAGGTAATGGATGGAGTGACTCGGTTGGTGGGGCAGGAAGAGTTGGAGTCTGGGATAACTCCCTAGTTTCTGGCTTGTGTGTTGTTGGGAATGGTTTGGATAGACGGAGCCACAAGTGAGGGGTTCATTTTGGGATATGGGGCATCCAGGCAGTGAGGGAGCTTCAGGGACTGTTGAAATGCAAGGTCCGGAGCTTAGGGAAAAGCCAGGGCCTGGGGTTCAGATGAGGGGATCATGGGCAGCTACATGTGGTGGAAGGTGTGGATAATGTTAGGATTACTTAGAGGGTAGAGTGAGAAGAGAGGAAGGCGGAGGATAGAACTCTGGGAACATCATTCTGTGACAAGTAGAGAATGGAGAAGCACTAAGGAAAATAAGGAGTGTCTGGGGGTGGGATGTGGACAGCCAGGGTTTCCTTTCTTTTCAAGAGCTTACTTTGGTTAAAATAAGACTGAGTGGGTAGCTATCCCTGTAGAGCCTGGGGGCAGATTTATTTTGGAGGGTATAATATTACTTTTTTCCCCAGATAGGCTTTTTTTTTTTTTTGAATTAAAACTATATAGAAGTTAAGGTTATTCTATTTGGTGCTGAGTGGGGGCCTTACATGCATGGTACTGGGGTCAGGATTGACTTGTATGTGTGTGTTATTTAAACTGTTTTGGTTGTTTTGGGCTTCTAGTGTGTATATGTTTACATAATATTGGTTGTTTTGGGGTTTCTGGTGTATATGTCTTTACACAGTGTTTTAGTAGTCTATTGAAATATATCAATATCATTTTTACATAAAAGAACATATTTTTATTGAAGAGAGTGAATGTCAGATTTCTAAAAGTATGTCAGTCATGAATGGATTTACCATTTAGCTACTTATAATAGAAGCACCCAGATTTTTCTGGGAGCCTTTGCTTTTTTCAAGAGAGTGAAATTCCTTTTCAGAGAAACATTTGTCTGTGTTGACAATTTTAAAGAAGTATGTAATTTTAAATTATGAAACTCAAATTTAGTTTTTAATAGTAATTTCTGTGTTTATTCTATCTTTAAGAGCCAAGTTATAGAATGACATGGGACCTTGTACTCTTGACTCTATGTCTGGTTGTGGATTTGAAGTGTTATTTTCTTGCTTTCCTAAATGACTTAAGCACTTACGACTATATGTTTGGGTCAGAATAAATATGGTAGTTGGATATGCTTTTGAAAAGCCAACCAGATTTTTTACCTGGTAATACGATAGTACTATTCATTCTTATGATTATCCAGACTGACAGCTTTAGAAAACAGTATAAGCTTTTATTGACTTCCAGACTTGCTGGATTAGTTGGTGTTCTCTTTTTCTCTGTAAAGTGGATCAGCCGATGCCGTAGATACCCTAATGCTCCAAGCTAGAGGGCTACCCTGTAGTGTGCTCTTGAGTTTCTTTTCCCACTAGTTAAGATGAATGCTTCTCCAGACCTGACTGTGTTAATTCCCAGACCTGTGTGTGCCCGGTGTACTTATTATAGTTTAATATAATGATTTTAAACATGTGTGCCAAAAGAATTGTTGTTTCTATGAAAATTCATTTGAATGCTTTGGAAATCACCTGATAAGAATGAATTTCCATAAATGACTGCAGCTAATTTAGGAGTGGCTGAGATAAGTAAAAAATTTGGGGGATCATAAAGTAAAAGTATTCTCACTGATATTATCAGTCATTCATGATTGGTGAGTTAAGTTGTGATTATGTAAAACTCGATAATCATACTGGCTCAAAGCAGTAACCCATGTTCACGCTGTGTGTCCATTGTGGATCAGATGGGGACTCTGCTCCATTTGTCCTTAACCTTACTCCAGAACACAGTCTGATGGGGCAGTACCTTCTGGAACATTGCTGGTCCCTGTGGCAGAGGGGACGCCTGCTGCGAAGGTCTTATTGGCTATATGCCTGAATTCAGCAAGGCAGGATATAGAGAGGGGTATGGGGCATTTGTAAAGGGTAACGAGGTCTACCACACATCATTTTCCAGGGCTCTTTAGAGCCTCACCGTTCTTTAAAGAAGTTGGACTTGGAGGATGATGCCTTGAGGATGGTTTATAAAAGAAAGACCATTGAGTGCAACAGTGGACATATACTCAAAGAAAAGGCTCCAGCAGTATAACAAAAGATTGGCAATAAATGTATATTTGTAGAGCTTCATTTAAAATGACTTGTTTAGGTATGTGTCATTTTTTATGACTTCCAAATTTAACTGACTTAAAAAAAAATAAGCCAAATTGTCTATCCTTATGCATTTGGATAAGAGAACGTCTACTTTAGTCTTAAACCCTCCTGTCTCTTTTGCACCCTCTATCAAATTAGTTTCCCACCTTTTATGATAGACTCATCTGTGATTTCCCTTGGCACATCTCCTTTTCATTTCCATTAGCATTATCCTAATTCTTGTTCCTCAACTACTAGATTGGGACCCCAGATGAATTCCTTGATATACTGTCTTATATAGGGCCTGTATGCAGTGAGAAAAAGGCACTCTTTGGGGCAGACACAATCCCACAGAAGCTCAACTTTATTTTAGTTATCTTTTTCCCACCCCCCCCCACCCCCGCTGGCCCACTTTTATGCAGTACACAAACTGAACAACTGCACAGAGCACTCCTCCCTGCATTTAGTCACTTTGCCAACAAATTCAGACTGCCTATCCTCTGCTTAAGCCTCCTTTAAATTTGTTGTCTCTATTGTGCTCTAAATCATTTTGGTGGCTCCCTGTCATCGGTATGTAGTGGCTGTCCTCAGTTTTATCTTCCATGGGACCATCACCAGTGACTCTGAGCCTCAGTTGCCATCTTGATGTGTGACATAAGTAATGACTGCAGCACAGATGCGCTGGTTAGGCTGTGTAATGCTTCTCTCTCCCCGCCCACCCATTTCCACCACTCTAACAACTGTGAGCTCCTTAGGTCTGACTCCCAGTCTAGCCTTGGCTTACCTTTCATCCAAGCTTCATTGTTCATCAGGCTCCTATACTGGCCGTCCTCTGCTACCATTCTGCCAGGTCACCGTCTTCTGAATATGTTTTTTATTTCTTGCTTTAAACTTCTTTTCTGCTTAATCACATCCAACTCACCTTTCAAGGTCGAGTTTCACCTCTTAAGCTATCCTTTTGTGATTCTCCTGCTCTTTGATAGTAGCTCCACCTCTAAACAGAAATGTTCATCTCTATATTCCTCCTTTTGAGGTGAATCGCCTGCCCTATATGAGCATATTGTATTGGTTATCTTACTCTTAAGTATTCTTTCCTCAATTAGATTGCACATGCATGAGTAGCAGTAGATGTGTCTCTCATTCTTTCTTCTTTCATTGCCTGCCTAGTGCTGTTTGTATACCAGGAGCGTGGGTCAGAGTGGGAGGTTGTCAATAGAAGAGAGTCCAGCATGTACTCATGATGGACTCTCGATCAATTTTATATGATTAACTCATATAAAAGAGCCGTGTATGGAAGCTGAGGCCGCCTCTTCCTAGCCACAGGATATTGACCTACTTTCCTCTTCTTATCTGTTTGCAAAATATTTGTTGTACTTAGTGTGTTCTCCCTGTCACAACGAATGTTTGTCTCTCTCTTTCATATGAACTGAAGGCTAAAGTGCTAGTTAAATCAGTGGAAAAAACAATGGAGAAGAAAAGTTGGTAAGCAGTTTTAATTTCTAAACCAGAGGGGCCCTATAATTTTGTCATTTAAAAAGAACTCTAGTCTTTCTATTGAGAGACAGACGTAAGGGTAGAAATGTAAATTTTAAGTTTTGATGATTTATAATATAATAATGTATTTTGAAAGCCCCTTTTTTGATAAACTACTTGTAGAAGGAAGTTAACTTTTCTTAATCAGGTTTCTACAAGGTAGTTCACTATTGTATGTTTTATTTCTTACCAAAACTTTCCTTGGGAAAATTTGTTGTATTACTCCATACATGGTCAAGGTAATTAACTTTAAAAATGGATTTTCCTATAGCTTTACAGGTTAGTAACATGTGCTATATTCAAGGAGAAAAAACTGTGTGTGGGGGTGTTATTTGTCGGTATGTCTCCTTATATAAATACATGAAATAACTGCTGCATCCTGTAGAATATTTGGAAATTAGCGGAACTATTATTCAAATTTAGTTAACATTTATAAATGTGAATTTTATAAACAAAAATTTCGGTAAACATTTGTGACTTAAAAATGATTAGTCATGGCATGTCTTATAGGTTGATTTGTTTGTATTGTCTTTTGTTCTTCATAAATACTTCAGAATATATTTAAGGATATGTAAGAATTATGGTGCCTTTGATTTTAAAAGTAATGCTTCCAACATTAGAAAAACCAGAAGTTGACCCAGAAAATGTTTCTAAATTCTAATATGATTGTTGATTTTAATCAGTGTAGGTGAAATAACCCACTGCAGCAGTTTAGCTATTTTCTTTAAAAATTATTTCTCAATTTACATTATCAGTGTCTTTTTTGGAACATCTTAGCTATTTTTGTTTGATCAATTCTCAACTAATAAACATTCATGAAATCCTAATGTAAATGTATAAATATCTCTCCCTTTGTTTACATAGTTTATTGGACTTTATTTTAGTGGATTACTGCTTGAGGAAGCTTCTGAATTTTTATTATTCTTAAAAACTTTTTTAAACCTTGAGTATGAAGGCATTACCAAAGCTTCACTGTTGAGTGATGCATATTTTTTCCCCTCCTTTACATGTAGATTACTTAATTTGTAATCTTTAGACTTTTTTTTTTTGCTTTCCTAACTAGATGAATTTTTTAAAGTAGCCAGTTCCATTTTGTAGCTAACCATGTATAGTAAACACACAGAAAACATGTTCAAATGTGCCTTCATGGCTTAACTTACTTGGTTATTCTGTGCATCTTTCTGTGCTGTGTATGGTTACACTCTTAATACATTTTATTTTGGTTATGAGATCAGAATAAAGAGAGCTGCTTTCCTTTGCCTCTGAGTAATGTCACTGAGAGAGATTCTTGTGGTCTGGCATTTGCTGGCTTTTTGGTTTTTAACATTCTCTATAACCAGATTCTAGGATGCATGCTCACCCCAGAATGAGCGAACTCAGTCTTTCCAGAGTTGAGCCTTGTTTTTTTGTTGAATCAACAGTGTTGGAAGCTGGGACAAGATCCTAGGAGATGATGTGTTATACACTTTGCGAAGAAACTGAGGCTCGAAGGTGGCACTGTGCCCAGTGTCTCACTGTGAGGTAGTTGCAGAGCTGGGCCTGCCACTTGGATCTTGTGGATGTTTTTTCCAGAACCACTGCAGTAGTCATTGTAACTATGATCTGTTGCAGAATGCCAAAGCTGTTGTTTTCTGGAGGGATAATTTGCTTCCTTAGCCTACAAACAAGAATAGTGCACTAAATTCAGTACATTTCTCTCCATTGTCACTGAAAAGAGCTTCAACGATGGGAAGGCCCCGGTTTTTTTTTTTTTAAAGAAGGCCATTCTGCCATAGTGTATCCCAGGCTGTTTTATGTGAGTGTCTTTGTTCAGAACCAATCTGGAGTGGCCTCCAAAACTAATGGGTAGAGGAAACCCTATGTGAGTGCCTACCAGGTGCAAATCACTGTATTTTTAATTATAATGAAGGTGTACCTTGAGTGATTGCATGATCTGATCAAGCATAAAGAGAACAGAGGAATGAATCTACAAGTCGTGTAAGACTTTAATGAGGTTCTTAGCACATGGAATGAGATTGGGACCCTCTGATTAATAAGCTGATTCGTTTGGAAGGGAAGTTGGTTTTCCTCTGGTGGCTATATTCAATTCAGTAATCACCAGTCTTTCTTGGCGTCTGTACACCCACCAGGAACAAAAGAGTCCGGTGTGCCAATTATATTTGAACAGTTTTACGTTCACCTAGGGGTTCCAGGGTCTCAGGTTTGCCAATCTAAACACATCGACTTCTTGGAATTTTTAAAATCTGCCTCGAAGGAACTCATTGAAAAGTCCGTGCATTATAATTAGCACGTTCCCCTGTACAGCTGAGTTTGTGTTTCTGGATGTAACAGTGGTTTATAGTTTTTGGCTACCTTGTCCCTCAGGAACTTGTAGCCTTTTTTCAGACATTAGCTCATTAATTCTCCAGTCATTGTGAGCTGTATAGCATGACGACAGGTTCCCCTACAGCTGGGCTTCATGCTGCCCATTCTGGACCTTCTAGGGTTGTGGCAGGTGGGGGGTCCATGTTGAGGCAGGGGAGAGGGAGGCAGGGCATGACTTTCAGACCAAGCCTTGGCGTGGGGTGTGTGCTCTCTGAAGTTGACCTGTCCTTTGGCAGCCATTCCTGCCATGACTCTGCAGAGCTTCCTCTGGGAAATGACTGTAGGGACAGTGATGTTGGCTGCATTTCCTCCTCGGGGTGTTAAACCTCATGCAAGATCAACTGTAAATGAGGCAACTTACTAGGTTAGTTACCTGGACACACCTGCTAGGAGACAGGACAGAAGAGTAGGTAAGCTCTTCAGGGTGAGAAGAAGAAAGAGGCATTGGAGAGGGAGAAATTCATCTAATGAGTTTGCTCTCTCAGTCAGGCTACATAACAGCCCTGTGGAATAGATATTGTCATCCCTGAGTTTTTAGATTAGAAATTTGAAATCCAGAGATGAATTCTTTTGGACTCCAGCCTGGGTCTGTGGCTCCACAGCCTGTGCCGTACCACATTGGGGTAGATCGAAAGGATCCTTTGTGGTAAACTATTGCTGCAAGCCTTCTGTAATAAAGAAACAAAAACTCTCTTTGAAAAACCATGCAGTGTTGTGAAGAGCTTGGTGATTTAGGAATTAAACTGAAGGGTATATGTAATAGAATAGGTGTGAAAGACCATTTTCAGACCCGTCAGAAAAGCTTCATCCTCACCCTGGCTCTTCTAGAAACCAGCTGGCTCCACCGCCTTCTTTTTTAAAAGAAGGCTTTGCCTGGGATTCTAAGGTCTCTCTCCTTGCTCTTTAATTATAAACAAAGGCACTTAGAAATTTTGCCCTTACGTCACAAGTGAGAGTTGGTAACTGGTAATCCGAAACCTTCCATGTTGTTATAGCAGCCGCTGTTATTTTTGACTCAGAATTTCTTCTAATTAGTCTAGATGGTATATTTTGTCATTCTCACTTTACACAGTTGGGAAAAAAACTTTTTTCCCCCTCGTCAGTTTGGGAATTATAAGGTTCTAGATGCTGTCTTTCAGTCCTTAATAACTGGCCTGTGCCTGGGATTGAGGGTGGTTGATTGAGGGTATCTCCTTGTTGATGACTTTTGTTGATATAAGGCCAGCTTTTCTATACTCAGACAGAAACAGACCTTGATCTTGGGGGTGCTGGTCCCTCTCTGCCTATGCAGAGACAAAACCCAGGGTGTTAACTCTTAGATAACCAGCATGTTGAATTAGTAGCCCCTCCCACTCACAGCTTTTTAAGGTTGGAGTCAGGTATGGCAAATGGGCTTCCATTTGCTTTTATCCATTTGTTTGTTTTCACTTCCTGTGTAAATTTTTGGATTTCCTCATTGCCTGGTAATTTCATGTCCTTTGTATTAGCCAGAATTTGAACACAAGGCAACAACATACTATATGGAAATTGCCCAGTAGTTGTGCCTATTTTTTCCATAATCCAAGATTTTAACAAAAGCCCTCCTACTAGCATTCCATTAGACATTTTCAGCAGAAAGCTTTAGAGAAAATGGGGTGAGGGGTTTCTCAATATATAGTTGGCTTTCATAGTGAAATTAAGGATTGGAAAATGAGAGAACTATAATTGGTGAGGTAAATGCCATGAATAGACACACCTTATATAAATATCTCTAAGCAAGTGTGTAGGTAGGAATGAAAATCAGCCATCACCTAAATCTTTCTGCAAATGCATGTTGGGACATTCACTTTCTCCAATGCTTTAGGGAGCCCTGCAGGGCACCCCGTGTGGTTCTATGTGGCCCACCAGCCGCATCACCTTTGAGAATAATGCTGCTTGAGTAAATTGTCCTATAGAATCCAGTTTTCACCCAGTTTGCCTTTTTGGTTGGTAAATACTAAGGAAGTGTCTTGTCCTTTGGTTTCTAACTTTAATCCTTCATGAGGACATTCCTGGTATGTCATCGAGGCTCTCTGATGGTCCTTTGCCAGTTATGACCTGGAGCGGAAGGGTAGCGATGGTGGAAACCGTCCTGGACAGAAGAATGGGCTGTGCCTGTCTAATGTGCATTTATTTATTCATTTTCTCTCTACACACCAGAGCCCTGTGTGTCAGCCACGCTGTCAGGCATGGGGCCTTTGCACATTGAGAACTTAAACCTCCTTCTCCAGGGGAAGAGCAGACAAACAAACTCACAGTTGTGAGGGAAGGGAAGTATTTTGGCATATTGGTCTGATTGAGCTGCTGTAACAAGATACCATGGACTGGGTGGCTTAAAGAACAGACATTTATTTCTCACAGTTCGGGAGGCTGCGGAGTGGGAGATCAAGTTGTTGGTAGATTCAGTTTCTGGTGAGAGTCCTCTTCCTGGCTTGCAAATGGCTGCCTTTTTGATGTGTCTTCACACTACAGAGAAAGAGCGAGCCCTGGTTTCTTTTCTTCTTATAAGGACACCAATTTCTTCATGGAGGCCTCACCCTCCTGATTGCATCTAAACCAAATTACTTTCCAAAGGACACACCTCCAAGTATCATACTGGGGGCTAGGGCTTCAACATAATGGATTTTGGGAGATCACAAGCATTCAGTCCGTAAGATTTGGCCTGCTCACAGCATGTCTTCTATGAGGAATGGTTATTGCACTGGTTTAAGTCGGGGGGCGGTATTTATGTCTGACAAGAGGCTCAGCGGAACCTCTCGAGGGCCTACAGCTAGAACCACTCTGGGCAGCAAAGGCAGCTGTTCTGTCTGCCCCCCGTGGTCTGTCACCATGCTTCATTCTTCTCTTCAGACAGGCTTCCTCTGGAGGAGTCTGGGAAGGTTCCCCTGCGTGATATGCTGTTCCCTGGATCTCTATGAGCTCCCTGTTCTGCTGCCCACAGCCACCTGACTGTGGTGTCTTGTGTCCTGATGGCAGATCTTTGAAAGCTTTGTTTGGGCTGGTGTATACCCACCACTCAGTTAGCTGTGGTCTGGTTGAAGGTGCTGTGGCAGGCCTTGGCATCTTTGTGTGTGTGTAAGTGGGGACTTTGCAGGGGAGAGATTGGACTAAGGAGAAAGGCTGTGGAATTATGTGTTCTCTGCTAAGGAATTTTTTTTTAATTTGGTAAAATATACATAACATAAAATCTACCATTTTAACCTTTTTTAAGTGTACAGTTTAGTAACATTAAGTACATTTACAGTGTTGTGCCGCCATCATCACTATCTCTAGAGATTTTTCATTATCCCAAACTAAAACTTTAGCTGTTAAATAGCACCTCCTCATTACTCTCTCCTTCCAGCCCCTGGTAACCACCATTCTTCTTTGTCTCTATTAATTTGACTTTTCTGTGTACCTTATATAAGTGGGATCGTATATTTGTACTCTTAGGACTGGCTTATTTCACATAACTTAGTGCCCTCAAGGTTCATTGATGTTGTAGCATGTATCAGGATTTCTTTCCTTTTTAAGGCTGAGTAATGTTCCATTTTGTGTATGTACCATATTTTGTTTATCCATTCATCCATTGATGGACACTTGGGTTACTTATACCCTTTGGCTGTTGTGAATGATGCTGCTATGAACATGGGTGTACCAACATCTGTTTGAGTGCCTTCTTTCACTTCTTTTAGGTATATACCCAGAGGTGGTATTTCTCAGTCACATAGGGAGTCTATGTTTAATTTGTTGGAGGCTCTGCTAAAGAATCATAATGCTGGCTGAAAGGCACTAGAGAGTTATTGAAGGGTTTGAAGCAGGGTATGCCTAATCAGATTGTGATTTGAAAAAGTAACTTGGGTGGTATGGGATGGGGAAAAGGAAAGGGCTGGCAAGGCTGTGGTGGTGAGACAAGGCAGAGAGACCCCTTAGAAGGCTCTTGAGGGGAAGGAATAGAAGTGAGAGTAATCAAGGTGATGCAATCAGTGAGACAGATTGGATATGGGGGGGAGGAAGGAAGAGACAGGGAGAAGCCAAGGATGAGAACCTGGATGGATCAATTGTTATTTTGTGGAATTTAGAGGGAATAGGATTTTTCTTGTTTGTTTTTTATATTTTGGTGTGGGATGATTAATACAAATTTTGGAAATGTGTTGAGATGTTAGACACAGCCAAGTGGTAGAGATGATTGGTAGGCAGGCTGTCGATAATATGGGTTGCTAATTTGGGGTAAAGGAGAAGGTAAGAATAAAGGAGCAGATGGCCATGCAATTTGGCTGAATTTAAAAGTGGTGGGGGCATTATGGATGCAGCACCACAATTTCAGCTCCTGCGGAATGATGTCACATTCCTACCTTAAGACAACATATCAAAATTTACAAAACAAGGAAAGGTGGCCAATTCGTTGGTTGTAAAAAGCAGCTTTCAAAAGGATTCTAATAAATTCAAAAGGATTTAGACCAAAGCATAAAGATGTTGAATTTGGTTTATAGTCTTTTTGCTCATCTATATTTTCTAGTTTTTTTCTATAGTGAACATGTATTACTTTTAATTATTAAAAAGTTGCTTGAAAATTTCAAAAGTGGCCTATTTTCTTGACTTTCCTATTGGACTGTGAGTTCCTAGAGGGTGATGCAGGGAGGGGGAGGTACCACGATGTTCACTGTGTTCTTAGCACTTTACACCATGCCAGCAACACAACAGGCCTCAATACTGTAAAAGCTGGTTGAACCGAATTGAGTGGAAATTTAATCTAACCCCTCTGAGAGAGATGAGATTTGGTGCTATTTTAAAAGATCTAGGAAGGAAATTCCAGTTTTTCTCACTCCCTTAGCTCATTATATTAGGTACTGAACCACATCCTACAGACTTGGCCCCTCTTTTGCCTTTGTTTTGCCATCAGGATTTGCTGAGAGTTAGTGTGTTCATGAAATCTTGCCACATTGGCTCCATTTTCTTACCTAAATATGTTTCTCATGTTATTCTTAAAAGCATTAGTGATCTTGTTGGGAGCCAAGTGGCTCAGTTCTGTTTCCTGCCCTTTGTTGATAAGATGTTTTTGGAGGAATGGATCAAAGTGGCTTGAAGCCACTGTCTTTGTTTTGCCTTCTGGTCTGCTGTGACCAAACCAAAGGATGGCAGCTGTGAGGATGTGCATTATTGTACGACTCGGTTGTCAATCGGAAATTTGCATACTTGTTTTCCCTTTGTGTATCACTGAATGGTTACCGTGTGCAAGAGGCTGTGCACTGTGCTTTCAGGAAATGAAGATGAATAAGGCGTGATTCTTGACACCAAAGAGCTGATTTTCTAGAAAAGGTGCTGTCATGCATACATGACCACTATACAGGGAGGTTAATGAGTGGAACTGGAGTCAGATAAAACACACTTGTTCCTATGCGAAGAAGAATCCCTGTAGGTGCTGCCTCTGGTGTATACTGCTAATGATGTTATACTGCTAATGATGTTATAATATATGTGTTTTAAATGTCCTCATTTACAATTACCAAAGCAATAGATAACTGCTTTCACTAAGTTTTCCTGCAAATGACTCTTTTGGCTTTGTTTTAAAAGTTCCTTTAGGCTGGGTGCAGTTACTTATGCCTGCAATCCCAGCACTTTGGGAGTTGAAGGCAGAAGGATCATTTGAAACCTGGAGTTTGAGACCAGCCTGGGCAACATAGCAAGATCCTCTTTCTATTTAAATCTAAAAAAAAGAAGTTCCTTCAAATTTAAAACCATGTTAGTGATTTAATATTCTTATTAATCATTGCAACCTCAGCTCTGATTTGTGAATATTCTTTCAAATTCTACAATAAAAGTGTTTCAACGTATACATTGTTCTTATCTGTGGTACTCTGAGAACTTCAAATTCAATGGAGGAGCACGAGATAAGATGAATTTTATTTTAACTTATCATCCATCTCCTCTTAGTTATTATTTAATTATTTATTTGGAATAACTCCTTTGTAGTATCATTTTGATATTGAATAGTGGAATTACCATGCTGGATGTGCTGTTTTGTGTAGCCATCTCTGTGTGTTGGGGGGCTGTGTTGGTCTTGACATTCCCAAGTGCAGATGATGTTGACATATGGTAGGTGGCTTGCAATTTAAGGTTAGTGATTGGGTAGACTCATTAAGTTTACATGGTAGGTCACAGATGGCCATTTTCAGATGCTATAGGATGTTTATGCTGCATTCTCTTGGATTTTGAGGAACTTTTGAAATGCTGCTGTCAGTATTTAAATGGTATTTTAACGTTGCAAAAGATACCAGTAAATGAATTAATGTATGTTGAAATACAGGTAGTAATTTTGGAAGTTCTTGAGATGAGAGTAGATAGGGGAAGGAACAATTGCAATAATATATTTTGTTCTTCTTGGATGGACAAACAGCTGAAAAGAACTGGCACAGCCTGTGGAGTTGCCTGGCACCAGTTGGCGGGCTTGTGGCTGGCCTAAATTGGTACCCTTAGATAGAGAGACTGCTTTTCTGGACTAGTAACCCAAACTGAATATACTGCCAAGTCCCAAAGTTTTGAAACTAGAACATGGTCTGATAATTTGTTTCCTGGCCTTGGTACTTTGCAGATTGCCATAGTTCTTAGTAGTAGAATCCACCTGGGGCTAGTAAGAAGCGTAAGAAGCGGTAGAGTGAGGTGGCACCTGTCCTGGGCTACATCTGCATGGCAGAAGTGCTTATTTCTTTCTCAGGCCACAGAGGCAGAGGTGGTGCTTGGGATAGGTTACATCTCTGTGTCTCCCACCTCCAGGCAGAGTGAGCCCTCTGAGCAGTGCCATATGTTTTCCTCTCTGGCCTTTCAGACAGTCCAGTTTCACAGCAAGCTTGTCTTTTTCTTGTAAATCCTTAAGAAATAGCCAACCCATACTCTGGCATCTTGAATTTTTCTCAAATTCTCTAATGCCGCAGGCATAAAGGTCCAAGTCGCAAGATACCACGGGCCATGGTTTAGTCCACTGTTTCACTATTAAATAGCGAAGATGATCATCTTGTCAGTCCAAGACAGCAGGTCCTCATGCCTGTGCCTTAGATCAGCCAGTTTTTGCTTTTTGGTATATTATTTAGAACACTTCACTTCCTGGTACCAGTCTCTTACTAGGTAAAATGCTTTTTGTTGCAAATAATAGAAAATCCAACTCAAACAGCTTAGACAATAAAGAGAACTAATTGGCTTACATCACTGAAAACTTGAGAGATGGGAGCAAGCTTCAAGTGCAGTTTGATCCAGAGGTTTGGGATGTCATCAAGGCTCCAGTACTAATAATTCTAGGTAATTTTCTTTTTCTCTTTTTTTCTTTTGAGACAGAGTCTCACTCTGTTGCCCAGGCTGGAGTGCAGTGGTGCGATCTCAGCTCACTGCAACCTCCACTTCCCGGGTTTAAGCAATTCTCCCGCCTCAACCTCCTCCTGAGTAGCTGGGATTACAGGGGTGCGCCACTACCGCCCGGCTAATTTTTGTATTTTTAGTAGAGACAGGGTTTCACCATGTTGGCCAGGCTGATCTCAAACTCCTGACCTCAAATGATCCACTCGCCTTGGCCTCCCAAAGTGTTGGGATTACAGGCGTGAGCCACCTGGCCAATTCCAGGTAATTTTCTTGCCCTGTCCTCCTCTATGTGTCGTCTTCCTCTTCCTACCAACCCTCCTCATGAAAGTAGAGATGGCTGCAGTAGTTCCAAGTGTCACATCTGCAAGTCATGCCATCCAGAGACAGAACCTTTGTCCTAGTATTCGAAGCCACAGTCTCAAGCTCAGTCACATGTCCAGCCTTGAATCAGTTATACTGGCTAGAAGATGAGAATATGTTGATTGACTTAGCCTAGATCACATGTTCATTTTTGGTACCCAGAACAGCATGGATTCCTTGTGAGGGCTCTTGGAAGGGAGGAGGTAGATCTATAACAGTATGTGTCCAACAAAAAGTATGCCCAGTGCTCTACATACATTCTCATTTAATTCTCCCTAGAGCCCCATGCGAATTCTTCTAATGGTTTATGGAAATGTGGAGTTAGCAAGTGATTCTGAAACTTGTGCCCATGGTAAGCACATAGCTCCTTCAGAGAAAAAAACAAATGGATCCTTTTGGTGGAGCAAATACATGAACTAATTTCATTGAGATGTCAAAGTGAACCAAACCAAGGCTAGAGATGGTGGTCACAATACCAGAAACCACCATAAGAAGATATGGAAATACCCCCACACCATTTCCTTAGTGTCCTATTTTTACCTTGAGAATGAGGTAGGCTGTCACTGGATCTTCTTCCAGTGTCCCTAAATGCTAAAAAGATAAACAAAACAAAGCAAAACTGTTTGCATGACTCAGTGACTCTTGGTGTCACCTTTTCAGTGTGGCTTGCTTTATTGTATTTTGGTTTGCAAAATACAATTTTCAGAGGTCTTCACTTTTTACCAGTCACCTGTAACTCAGCATTTCTTTTGCACTCTGTTCCTCTTTGGATTAGAAAGTTGGGGTGAGGTGTAAAAATTAGATATAAATTTGTAATTACCCGCTTCACCATCTTTTCCACATTGGAAAAGATGGTGAAGCGGGTAATTACAGAGAAAGATTGGCTGCTTAATTATTGTTACCTGCAGGGAAGCTGTGTTGTCTTTCTGCAGCTGTTCCTATAAATAGACTATATACAGGAATCCACCCCAGGGCAGAGTTCCTCTTTGCTTAATTTAAATTGCTGGTTTGAGGTAGTTATTTTTGAAACCCTTCTCAGGTTGACTTCCCCCTTAATCCCTAAGCCTTCTTCCCTCATCTGCCAAATTATATGTAATGCATGGCAGCTTGAGTGCTTTTGGCATTACATGGAGCCTGAGAACTTGAACTTTGATTCAAATGTTAATTTATTGTGGACAAATTTATTGTGACAAATGGTCCTCTCCCTGTACAAGTCCTTCTGTGGACTCTGGCTCTGGCTCCACCATCTCTGTGGCTCCTGCTGCGTTTCCATAGCATGACACGTGCCTCCCACCCCCATCAGTTTTGTTCTGAAACAGAGCCCAGCCAACTCCAAAATATACAGAGCAATTCTTTGGGCCGACGTTATTGAGTTTTAGTGATATCTGGGACTTTTCTTTCTTTCTTTCTTTTCTTTTTTTTTTGAGACAGAGTCTCACTCTGTTGCCCAGGCTGGATTACAGTGGCGCAATCTCGGCTCACTGCAAGCTCCACCTCCTGGGTTCAAGCAGTTCTCTGCCTCAGCCTCCCAAGTAGCTGGGATTACAGGCACTGCCACCATGCCCGGCTAATTTTTGTATTTTTAGTAGAGATGGGGGTTTCACCATCTTGGCCAGGCTGGTCTTGAAGTCCTGACCTCATGATCCACCTGCCTCAGCCTCCCAGAGTGCTGGGATTACAGGTGTGAGCCACTGCACCTGGCCTATCTGGGACTTTTTGTTCCAGGTGTATTTGGCATAAAATTATAAAAAACATACGG
Source organism: Nomascus leucogenys (assembly GCF_006542625.1). Classification (NCBI taxonomy): domain Eukaryota; kingdom Metazoa; phylum Chordata; class Mammalia; order Primates; family Hylobatidae; genus Nomascus; species Nomascus leucogenys. The sequence continues at coordinate 91,635,185 of NC_044402.1, forward strand.
TAACAAAAAAATTACTCTATTGCTTTTCTTTTTAGTGTTAAATAGTTCCTTATTTTATTTATGGGAGAACGTCTCATAAATTCATCTTAGTCTCTGTTTTTTGGCTTTTCATAGCCAAAAACTTGTTTTAATAGGATCAGTAAAAAAGGATATGTTTGTGGGTTTATATAAATTGCTTGTAATTAATAATAATGAATTTCTTAATTACTAGCCCTTCCCGGTTCTCTTTAAACCAGACCAACTAAATGTAGTTTCTGTTGCCTCTACAAGACCTACTGGATGTTCTAGACTAGAACTGGGGGACATTTGTTTAAGTTGCTGAGATTTCAGTAAGGACACCAACCTTTATAAGACATAGTGTGCCGGAGTGACTCCTTAATAGGAAGAATCAAATGTCCTTTCCACTCATTATCAGCAGCAGGTATATATGTAAGTATTTATTAGTATTCTGAAGGGTGATTGAGTATCAGCATGCTGAAGTTACATAGAACTGGCTTCAACACTGGAAACATTTAGAGAGAATGGCCCAGATGAATTTAGTTTTACCATTTTACCATTTAGTTCTGGTAATATTAGGAAAAGTAATACAGACACGAGTGTGCACACAGACATATCCCACACACTCCTATGCTCAGAAATTTGAAAGATTTTTAGTACTCTTGACAGTGATCAGATTGGAAGCCTTGGGGATTAGCATTCTGCTGTTGGGTGGCACCATGCACATTAGTAGCAGGGTAGAATGCTGCCTTTGTAGCGTGCCTCTGTTTCCACTTGGTAGATTTTCACATTTTTCACATTGAGCCAAAGGGAAACTGTAGTATTTCTGGTCTGTTTACTGCATGTTAATTTGATTCTGCCGTTATAGTGGCATGTCTGTTGGTACAAGAATTAAGAACGTAGAGGCCACTTTTAGCAGGTTATGTTATACTGGCAGCCTGTGATTTACAAGTGGGTTGTGTTCTTTTCTTTATATGTCAGTACTGATTGTCTGGAATGAAATTTGCTCCCATAGATGCCATGTTAGACGTGGTGATTGAGTTCTTTCACATCAAATGCAAAACATTTTTAAGTAACCATAGCAAGGTTCATAATCTCTGAGCTTCAATTTTCTTATCTTAAAGTGGGAATGACAATACCTACCTCATAGAGTTATTGTGAGGGTTAAATTAATGTAAAGTTCTTGGTATAGTGTCTGATATGTGGCAAGTAAACAACAAATGTTAACAGCATCATTTTTTATCATCTTCGAGGAAGCAGGTTCATATAGTCTGACATTGGTACACAAGGGCTGAGGGAAAGTGGGGGTGGGTTAGGTTCGCCTCCCCCCCCCACCCCCGCCCCGAGTTTTGCGACTCTCTGCTGGGGAGAAGACCATGGCTTTCTAGTGGCTTTTTCTGTAGGTGGACTTTACCAGGGAGGATGGACTGGGAAGGAGGTTCATTTGTGGCAGCAGGTTGGCAAATGGGGCAGCTGCAGCCAAGTCAGAGGCTCCTGATGTAGTTCATAGGGAGGAGAGGTTATGACATTTTTTAAGGCTAGTGAGAGTCATTTGGAACTACCAGTGTTGGATTTCTGCAGTAGTGCCAAGAACCTATTTGAAATTATTTTGCTCATTTAAATTGACGCCTTTCCCTCTCTCCTGCAGCTGGAGACCATGGCCAAAATGGAGGTGAAAACCTCACTTCTGGACAATATGATTGGAGTTGGGGATATGGTTCTTTTAGAACCTCTCAATGAGGAGACCTTCATCAACAACCTCAAGAAGCGCTTTGACCACAGTGAAATATACGTAAGTACACACGAAGGTCGTCTGTAGTGTTTAGACTTTGTATTTTGTGCCAGAGAACTGTCTTTTCTTCCTCAGACTCTTCTTTCTTTTTTCTGTCTGTTTGAGTCCAGCGGTATTTGCTTATACCCTCAGAAAGAGTTGAGTTTTTACTGATTTAGCATAAGTAATGTGGATTAGACAAGTCAGTCTGCTTTCTATGATCAACTGTGTGCAAGTATTGTAGTGGATGTTGGGGGCATTCTAAAGCAAGCAGAATACTGCTCTCTGAGGAATTTAGAAGGAATTTTGAAATCCATAGGCATCTTCTTGGATACCTTCATAAGATTAACAAACTCTAATCAGGGAGAAGCTACTCATTGAAATGCAAGGCAGTAAACTGTCAAAAAAGACATGAACTTTCTTGACATTTGTAGTTAGTAGGGTCAGGAGCAGATTATCAGATAAGAATATGTGCTTGGTCCCTGAAGATTTGGCTATAGTCATGTCCTATTATACAAAAGTCTAATGCCATATACATAAACAGAAGCATAAATATGTATTTGCTATAATATGAGAAAATTTCCTGTTGTGAAAAGTCTTTATAAAGGATTTCACAGGGTCATGTTCTCTAAATATTTTAAAAACATGAATAAAAAATACATTTATATGCAGCTTTTCTGCAGTTTGCATAAAGCATCTGTAGAAGTAAAGGTGTACTGTTAACTAAACCAAAGAAATGAGGCATTGATTCCCTGTACCTGCAGCTGAGAAGGAAACAGAATGTTTTGGATGGGAGTAGTTTTAGTGGACTCTGCCTCACTTCCTGAGTTCTCTTTCCTCCTTTTTAAAATGTGCATCTGTGCATGGAGAAGAGCTGGATTATTGGGCATGCTTAATATTTTTCTGTTTATCATTCTAGGGAGGAAGTATAAATAAATAAAAGAGATAATACAGTGATACAAGTAGGATCAGTTATAACTTTTGTGGAACTAATATATTTTGTAAAATTATATGCAAATTATCAGATATATTATTGTATGTCATAGATAGCTCTCTTTTCTACATAGCCAACTCTCTTCATCTGTTGGTGGAGCTGCGATACCAAAATACCATAAACTAGGTGGCTTATAAACAACAGAAATTTGTTTCTCAACAGTTCTAGAGTCTGGGAAGTCCACGGTGAAGGGGCTGGCATATTCAGTGTCTGGTGAGGACCTGCTCTCTGGCTCAGAGATGGCACCTTCTCACTGTGTCCTCACATGGTGGAAGAGGAATACTCCTTCATGAGGGCACTAATCCCATTCATGAGAGCTCTGTCCTTATGACCTAGTCACCTCTCAAAGCCCCACCTGCTAGAACCATCACACTGGTGACTAGCTTTCAATATATAAACTTTAGGGAGATAGAAACATTGAGACCACAGCACCAAACATGTTTCAAGGATGATTTTGAGTAATTTATTTATGAGATAGTAGTCATCATCTAGGAATTGACCTTTTCATCTCACTTTGTATTGGTGGAGGTGGGGGAAGGTTGATGGTAACATGAGGCCTGTGAATACTGCTTCTGGAGTCTTAATTGGATAACTGGATACTAAACTGAAGTGTGTTTACAGTTCAGAGATGTGATTATTTAAAGTGCTGATCCAAATGGAAAAGGTATAAAACGCTGCTGCAGAGCAGGGGTGGTATTGTTTGGCTTGGCAGTGCTGCCTGGTGTCACCTTCCCTCCAAGCGTAGCAGTTCTGCTTTCAGGTTGGAAAGCTGAGGGTTCTGCACCTTTAATTGAAAGTATGGTCTGATATCAAATAAAAGACAGACTTTAAACATTGGTCTTTGAGATGGAGATAGGCAGAATCAATTATATTGTAACTAACGTTACCGATTGTTTTTCTTTTTGGCTCTGAGAAGCACAATTCACTTTTAAATGAATTGAAAATAAGATGGAGAGTAGAACATTACGTGCATTCAAATACCTGATTTGTTGTGGCCACTAAAAATAAAACAATCACCTTTTTAACAAAATGCCAAGTGTTAACATTCATGAGTCTTTAGCAGACGAAATGTCTGGATTTCAGCTCTATGTAATTTTATTTTCTAAACGTCCTTTGTGGTTGTAAAACAAAAGCAGAAAATTGATTTCAGCTTCCAGATATTCATATCAGTTAATGTTTTTCATGATAATTCAGGGCTACTGTTTCCATGAGATGTGTGCCTTCGTTTTGTACCTTCGAACATCTCATGTTGGAGGGCTGGGCATTCTCTATTATAAGTGAAACAAGAGATTGTAAATACTTTTGTAAAAGATGTGTATGAGGGTTTACGAACATGTACATATGTTTGTATGTATTTGTATGTACAGAGAGACAGGCATGTTACCTTCGAGTACCATAGTGGGGTGGGTTGGGATAGGGCATGGGGACAGGGAAGGTTACTCTTTTAGACCTCTGTATTGTAGGACTTAAGTCAAGCATATATTGCTTTTGTAATTAAAAAAAAGCTGCGTGATAAATTTGATTACCACACTCTCCAGCCCCACATGCCATGTATTCTTCCCTGGGGAAATCTATTTCTGGCTCTTATTCTGATAATACTCCTGCTTTGCTTTTGTTCATGGGTTGCTGCAAAATTGTCTAGCTTGATGCCCAAGGCTAAGTTAATATGACATGCAATATTTTACTGTCTTCTGCTTCACTCTGTTTTTCAATTCTTTCCAAGAAAATGAAGATGCAGTTAAAAAAAAAACACATCTTTTAAGGTCTTATAGCTTCATTTTATATTATAAAAATGGGTGACTCTCTAGGGATGATCCATCATGTGAGCATATTGAACAGTAATTTGTATGTTCAGAGCTATGTCTGATAAGGGGGCCAGTGAACAGAAAGACCCTTGCCCCAGACTTTTGAACTCTGGATGCACCCATAGCCTCAGCAATCTCCTATGTGAACCAGCTCTAAATCGTGGGGTTCAGTTCTAACATCCTGCCATCCATCTCCTCTTCTCCTCCCTGCCCTAACCTATTTAGAAATGAAAAATAGTCTGTACCTTCCCAGAGCTCTCATGAGGGATTGCTTTGCCCCTGGGTATGAGTTATGACTCTCTAGAACATTCACAACCCCTAGTGATCCTCTGGATCTGCAGCAGCTGACCCTGGAAGCAGACTCCCTTGTCATCCTGTCGTACTAAACCTGAAGCTCTGGGTAGAACAAGGCATTCTGGAGTTAGTTGGAAATGTCAGGTTGTGTTAGAATGTGCTTTTTGCAAGTAGCCATCACACCCACGTTTATTCACCTGAAAATCCAGAAGTCATTCTGCTTTCAGAATTGGTTTGATTTAGTGGCTCACTGGTATCACTAAGGACTTTGTGACTTACTGTCTGCTTTGCCTTCCTTGGCTGTTTCTTCGTTCTGAGGCTTCATAGTAGCAAACCAGCTGCAGCGTTCCAGGCTTTGCATTCCCACATCATGCTGGCTAGAAGAAGAGGCAGTGCTTCTCTTCTGGCATTCCAAGTCAGAGTCCTGAGATTTACCTTGCTTAGGCTGCCGGAGTCACACTGTCTTCTCAAACCGTTGACTGTGGCCTGGAGATGGCATGACCTGAGCAACTTAAGAAAATGATGTTTAAGATTGGAGTTGAACCAGATTTTTCCAAAGTAGATAGGCTGTATGTGAGGGAGTGGGTTCCCAACCAAATGTATCTATTCACACACCAAGAAGAGAAAAGGGGCAATGGATGCCGAGGAGCCCGCTCACTGTGAACTCCTCACCAGTTTGGTAGGGAGTTCTGTAATGAAGTGGCTTTTTTGATGTTGATGTCATGTTAAAGGATGTGTCCGTGGGAAGCATTGGTCACTTGAGTTCTAGGCTTCAAGTGCGCCCAATGGCTTGCTTCTCAGACTTTTCTGCTGGTGAACTTCTAATGGCAGAGAAGAGTAAACAGCTTCCCCCAGGAACTCTGGAGCATGGTTGAAGTCCTGCTTCAGGGAAATTTTGCTGAAATGTTTACTTTCAAATGTAATTCAAAGCTTTATTCTGTTCTCTAGTGCAGATGGGTTGTTTTGAACTAATATACCCCTTGTAACCCTTTGAGTAAGTTGCATGCTCCAGAAATATCTGTTCTTCACTTTGAGGTGGGTTGACACACTTGTTTAAATAGCACTGGATTGGTTCATAGCCATCTGTGGCCTGGTTGAGTCTCTAAATCTGGGACAGTGGCAGATATTGACGTGGTCTTCGCAGTTAGGGCTTTGGGCTATTCAGTTGGAGATGGAGGAGGATCAGGTGAGATGAGATGGGGGAAATGCTGAAGTGATGGTGCAACACACAGGGTCAGAGACTCTATTTGCTCTTTATTCCTCCATCTTGGCGGAGTGTGGTTCAAGCTGGGCCCAGCTGCAGGACATGCAGTTTGGTCTGGCAGGCTCCGTGGGGTCAATGGCTGGGAAATGCTGGTCGTGACATTCCCGAGCACTGCTTTTCTGTTTGTTTTCTGTCCTTCGTCAGACCTTCTTCTGGCCTCCCCTCCCCCATCCCCAGGCCAGATGGATGGTAGCAGGATTTCATGTGGACTTTTATTGTGATGTAGGAGATGGCAGAGCTGAGATCCGGCCAGACATGTTCTGTTTTTAGGGTGACTGGTCAGGACTGTGGTTCTATTCAGGAATAGGAAAGCTACAATTTAGGCAAGAACAAGGCCCAGTACAAATTTGGAAACCAGAGAACCAAGGTGTCTGTTCTCTGACGAGAAGTATATTTGGTGCTGACCAGTAAATTTAGTTTGTTTTCTATCTGAATTGTAAGGTTGGGGATCATCTAGATACAGGGGCCTGAGTTAGTCTAATTTTTGGATCTTATGTTAAATGTAGTTGTAAGAGTGACTACTTTAAAAGTATAGGAAAAGTTGTCTTAAGTTTTAGAGTTAATACTCGAACTAGGATTCCCAGAAGGATGAGATTATATACTTTTATGAAAGATACTCAAGATATAAGTACTGTATATTTGATTTAAAATATTGTAAAGTTAATGAAAACAATACTGATTAACACATTTATTTGAAGTTTCAAAACCATTTTTCATTTATACACATGAAAATCCCACCTCATGGGTGTAATCTCTATTCCTGGGAATTTGGCGTAGATGGAGTAGTAGTTTTCTCTTGCTACAAAACAAAGTGCACAAACTTAGCAACTTAGAATAACATACGTATATTATCTTGCTATTCCTGGGGTCAGGAGTTGGGGCCTGGCTTAGCTGAGTCCTTTATTCAGGATTTTCCCAGCTGTAGTCAAGGTTTCAGCAGGGCTGCAATCTTATCTGAGGCTCGAACCTTTTGCAGGCTCATGGTGGTGTTGGTGGAGAGCAGGGCTGGAGTTCAGACAACCACCTGAGTGTTATTCCTGCTACTCACCCCTGTTCTTCAAGTTTTATTCTTTATAAAATTTTCCTTTAAAGGTTTTTTAAATTACAAAATAACATGCTTTTGGAAAAAAAAATTTCAAATAGTACAGCCAGACATATCATAAAAATGTAGTTTTCTTCCTTCAGTACCACAGGCCCATTCCCAGCGTGAACAGTAATTAATAGAATGATGTGTAATCTTCAAGATTATGTTGGGTGATTAAAAACAAATTTTCTTGTTCTAGAATTGGAAGTAGGAGGAGGTTCTCTTTTATCTAGACGGGAAGACCTTTACCCAGGTAATCCAGACCCAACAGAGTTTGCGTGGAAGAAGAGCAATCTTTAACGCCACCTCCAATCCCACTTAGATGAGGTAGGGAAGGAAGGAGGAGGGATCCCAGCCCTGTTAACATGAAATGCCTGGACTTGGTTGTATGTGAGTGGTTTACCATCAGTAGTGCTCAGCTTACTCTGGTCGCTGCAAAGGTAGACCATTAAGGTAAACATTGAGAACAAATTGTGTGTGCCTTCCAGAGTGTAGCTTTGGTGTTTGAAATGGAGACACAGCTTTAGAAGCCTAGATAAAGCTGTTGAAAAACAGCAAATCATGAGGGCGAAGGGAAATGTTGTGTCTAATTTCTGAGCACCGTCTATCTCTTGGACAGTCATTTTTGCTAATAACTTGCCAGCTTCAACCCATGCAAACTTTCCTACAACCTTTGGTGTTTGGAAAATTTCTTCCTCTTAGAATTTTCAAAGTTGACACATATTTGTTGCTTACCAAACTTAGTTTTTTCATCATGGAGGCACTGTATAGGGCTTGAAATATTTGTATAATACTTACAGTGCATTAACTTAAATATTCTGGTTGAAGCTAAACCTAAGGTTTGATTTGGAAGAAATTAAGGCCTGACATCAGATCTTTTGGAAGCAGTATGGTAGCACTAAGAAGCAAAAACTTGACATCTAGTCCTGGCCCTGCCACTTAGTGAGACCTGAGACAAGTTAACTCCTTGGAGACTGTTTTCTTATTGGTTGGTAAAATGATAAATGATAACAAAGGACATTTTTGATTTCCTTATTGGTACCAGCTGCTGTTCTAAGCACTTTACATGTATTATTCATTTAATTTTCACTAGAGTCCTATGTACTATAGGTTTTTAAATTATCTTCATTTTACATATGAAGAAACCGAGGCTCATAAAGGCTAAGTAACTGTCCACGGTCACACAGCGAGTAGGTGATGGAGCTGAAGCTCACACCCAGGAAGTTCAGCTGCAGAGTCCATGCTCTTAATGATAGTCCTGCTGACTTTCCATGGTTGCTGTGAGCATCAAAGGATACTACTGATACAAAAGCTCTTTCAATTTTCAAAATAATTGGGTATGATACTGAAGAATGTGTAGGTTTGGAATGAGGCAATCTGAAAATGACCTGGACAAATAATCGAAATGATAATCAGTATTCCTGCCTTGTGTTGAGCTGCTCAACAGTGCAGTGACATGAAGCAGCGTGACATAGAGCAAGGACATTCATTTCTAAAGTCATAGGTGATCATTACATGCTGCTCTCAAGTCAAAGGAAAAGTGATAGCAGCCATGACAATGATTTTTCCCCACTGTGGAAGGTGGGAGAAGATACTGGGAGGAGAGTATATTTCATCATGTTCACAGGATAGCAGGTAACTGACAGCTGCACATGGCCCTTCACCTTTATGAGCACAAGAGAGAGGAGGAAGAGGAAGCAGTTCAGCACAGGGGACACATAGCCAGTTAATTCTGTGGCCAGTTCAATTGTCCCCTCTACACATGCATCCGTGTCTGTTGTATATCCATAGTGCAGAAAAATTTTAATAATCCTAATTTCTAAAGAGAGGCTGTTTTGTTGTTCAAATTCTGCTTTGGAAGGAGTGGAGGGTGAAATGACATGGCATACTGGGAAAGGTGTGAGCTTTTGGCTGACAGACCTGTTTGAACCTTGGTGACTTACAGTCACTGTGACCACTGTAAGGAATAGAGGTTCTGTCACCGATAAAATGGTCATCGTGGTACTTATCTTTTTGAGTTGTGGTGGGGATTAAGGGACATCTTAGTCCAGTGCCTATCACATGATGGAAGTGGAGTGCATGGTAGATGCCCCGACTGTCTGAAAAACTTGGAAATCCAGAATCACTTTTTTTTTGAGGTTCAGACATTGATGTTTCTTTTTTTTTTGAGACAGAGTCTAGCTCTGTCCCCCAGGCTGGAGTACAGTGGCACCATCTTGGCTCATTACAACCTCCGCCTCCTGGGTTCAAACGGTTCTTCTGCGTCAGCCTCCTGAGTAGCTGGGATTACAGGCACATGCCGCCACAGCCGGCTGATTTTTTGTACTTTTAGTACAAACAGTGTTTCACCATTTTGGCCAGGCTGGTCTTGAACTCCTGGCCTCAAGTGATCCGCCAGCCTCGGCCTCCCAAAGTGCTGAGATTATAGGTGTAAGCCACCAAGCCTAGCCAAGACCCTGATATTTTCACTAGTTAGGTTCTTTCTCTTCTCCCCTTCCCTGCCTACTTCTTTCCCTCTTTCTGTATTCCTTTCATAGCAGTTCCTGTGTTTCATAGCAGATTCATTTTTGTTACATTACTACTTTCAATTAACCATAGAAATATTATTTTAAAGACATGTTGCAAATATTATCCCTTTAACACAGGACCACAGGACCATGCTGTTAAGAGAGTTTTATTAAGTCTGGAGAATGGTATATATTTGGAAAATACTTGTCGACACAGTTTGTCTCAACGAAGATATGGCAGTATTGTATTATCCTGCTGTAAAATAAAAGACTGCCTGAGGTGATATTTTTAGCCAGTATTTCAGCGTGGCATTGAACTCATATATAGTTCTTTAATTCATAGTCTGAAATAACTGGCTGCAGCCCGAGAACAAGAGTATAATATGATGGTAGTGTAGGCACGTCTTGGACTAGGCAGCAGAGACTGTGCCTGACAAACTTGCGGCCACCATCGGCAGCCACGGTTTGTGGGACATCCTGGCCTGTGAATGAGTTCCTGACCCAAGGCCAGTGATTTAAGGCACAACTTAGATAAAAGGATGAGCAAGGCTAGATTCTTTCCTCAAACTTTGAATTGAGAAATACTGAAAAAATAAAATATCAGTGGGATCAAGATGCTGAGGGTGATGAAGCTGAGAGGAGGACATGCTAGGCCACAGGCAAACAGAACCTATGAATAAGAGGCTTTGAAGTGGACAGCCGATGGAGTAGAAAGTGAGGGAACCAGCTCACAGCAGGCATGAAAGAAACAAGGGGGGAAGCAGAGACATGGGCAGGGGCGAGGCTCATTGATACCTGAACTGGAGAGGAAATCTTCACAAACTTGGGTTGGTTCATAGAGCCGTCCTGGACCCATAATCACCCTCAGGTCCCAGATTTGTTGTATCTTGGGATAGTTGTCAGGGGTTCCTAGGTGAGTTCATTAATATAGGAAATGGACCTGGATGCCAAGCAGCTGAAAGAGCCTGACCAAGTCACTGTTCTCCGTCCTATTGTCATAGTCTTTGATGCAGAGCTTTGGGATGAAATTCTGCTTCTGCCACTGATTTAGAAACCTTGGGCAAGTTATTTAAAACCTTCTAATGTTTCCAGTTCTGTTCCCCTGTAAAATTAGGCTATTAGCATCCATTTTATATGTCTGTTGCATATGCATCACAAATATGTTTCTGAGACTGGAGACATGAGATGCATAGACTGAATTACATTTTTTTAAAATATAAGGCCCAGATAGACACCTAAGTCTGTTATTCACCTTATACTTGTAATTTTTACTTAGGCATTTTGCACAGTTTTGAACTATGTCTAAAAAACAACCAAAGCGTTTGGTAGACCATACTGTGTCTTAAAAAAAAAAAAAAAAAGACCGAGGCCCTCTGCAAGGAAATTTGGGAAATCTTACAGATGTCTAATTAAAAACACCATGGCATGTGACATCTTAATGTCTTGTGATCAAATTCCCAGGGTCTGAGACCCAGGAAGGAAGTAGATTCCTCATATTGGAGTGAATAGCATGTTGTCATTTTTGAGGATTCCCACTGGTTTGTCTTGTATAGTCATTCTCTTAGTATCCTAGACTTTTAATATTAGTTTTATTAAGACATACCTTATGTGCTTATCTGAAAACTCATCAATTTCCTGTACACAAAGACCATTTTGGGTTGGGCGCCGTGGCTAATGCCTGTAATCCCAGCACTTTGGGAGTCTGAGGCGGGCCGATTTCTTTAGTCAAGGAGTTCGAGACCAGCCTGGGCAACATGATGAAACCCTGTCTCTACCAAAAATACAAAACTTAGCCAGGAATGGTGGCGTGTACCTGTGGTCCCAGGTATTCGGGAGGCTGAGGTGGGAGGATGGCTTGAACCTGGGGATTGGGGCTGCAGTGAGCCAGGATCGCACCACTGCCCTCCAACCTGAGTGACAGAGCTAGACCCTGTCTCAAAACACAAAACAAAACAAAACAGACCATTTTGTAAAAGTTTTCAAGACGCTGGTATGGTAGGACTCATTAATGAATTTAGCCATGGTATTAACATATTTTATATAGACTTTCAAGTCCTGATTTGGCTCTTTACAGTAGCCAATAGATTCCAGTAGAGCCCAGCCAAATTTATATAATTATAATAGGTAATATTTATGGAATGCTTGCTGTGTGTCAGGTGCTGTGTTTGGTGTTTTGACACACAACCTCATTTAATCCTCAGAATTAGATGACGGAGGAGCTAGTATGCTTCTTCTTGTAAAGATGAGGAAACTCAGGCCAGGCGCGGTGGCTCACGCCTGCAATCCCAGCAAGTTGAGAGGCCGAGGCAGGCGGATCACCTGAGGTCAGGAGTTCAAGACTAGCCTAGCCAACATGGTGAAACCACCTCTCTACCAAAAATACAAAAAAATTAGCTTGGCTTGGTGGCGGGCACCTGTAATCCCAGCTACTCGGGAGGCTGAGGCAGGAGAATTGCTTGAACCAGGGAGGTGGAGGTTGCAGTGAGCGGAGATCGCGCCATTGTACTCCAGCCTGGGCAACAAGAGTGAAACTCCGTCTCAAAAAAAAAAAAGATGAGGAAACTGGGATGTGGAAAAGTTAAATAATGTGCCCACGTTCACACAAAACTAGAGAATTTTGCCAGCTAATTTGGAGCCAAGGCTTACACAATATTTCAAATACATTGAAGAATTATTATTATGAAATGGCCTAGGTAGAATCTGAATAAAGAGCTTAAATACCATACTTAGGTCAGAATGATGTGGGTTCAAATCCCATCAGTTTCATCATCTAAGCCCCTCATCCCCCACTGACTTTTCACTTCAAAACCGATTTTGGACTCAAGCTCAGACTCCTTACGTGAAGTTCAAAGGCTCTCTACAGTTTGATCTCAGTCTTTTTTTTTTTTTCCTGGCATTAGCAAGAATTTTTTATTTCAGTCGTAATTACTCAGGGGATGTCTTTGTTTTAGGGAAGCTGTTCCATTCTCTGTCTTTGGTATGTGTTTGGGTAGGCCTTTGTGCCTCTGTCTGTGTTTTAATCTGTATTGTAGCATGTGTCAGAATTCTTTTCCTTTTTAAGGCTGAACAATGTTCCATTGTATGTATCTACATTTTATTTATCTATTCATCTGTCGCTGGACACTTGGGTTACTTCCTCCTCTTGGGTATGGTGAATAATGCCGCTACAAACATGGATGTGCAGATATCTGTTTGAGTCCCTGGCAAATTGTCCTAAAAAAATATATTTTGAAGAAGATAGCTTAGAAAAAAAAAAAGAAGAAAGAAAGGTGGTGGCTGGGCGGCATTCAGCTATCACCTGAAACCTAACATCTTATGTCACTCTTTGGGGGAACTTTGCCCAAATCATGCTCATCTTTTTAGACCGCTCAAGCTGTCTGTCTTCTCTGGAGCTTTCTTGGCCCTCTGCAGTTCATAGTGACCTTTCTTCATCTAACCCTGGAGCACTCATTAGACAGTAAGATAATCAGACTAATGGCTCATTTAGCCAGGAATCACATCCTGTTTCATCTGTTTTAATGTCTAGAGTAGTTAACTCTTAAATTTTATGTTTTTCTATCTAAAAGACTCACTTCCTAAGCTATATTGTAAACTCCCCAGGCACACAGACACTGGGAGATTTGTATCTTTCCTACCATGCCCAGCATGATGTTTTGCATAAAGTTAGCCCTTAATAAATTCTTAATAAATTTGTTGCTTGCGTGTAAAATGGTTTGTAGCGTAAAATCACTCTATCAGTCAGTGCGATTGTGCAGCCTTGTGATGGGTTATTCTTACCTGAATCCTGGCTCATCCTGGATTTGAACTATAGATTGGTGCAAAAGCAATTGTGATTTTTGCATTGGAAGTAATGGCAAAAACTGCAATTACTTTTGCACCAGCCCAATACTTGAGAGGCAAAAGTAACATGACTTGGAGACCCTTGGAGATGCAGAGGACTCCTATACCTTCTCTAATATTTCTTTAATGTTATTTTAGACTAATTCGTATTAAGATATTTAAATAAATATTGCCTTTTACATCGCCACGTTCCTGATTTATTTCTCTGAAGCTAAAGAATGATTATGATTGAATCTTTTCTGGTGAGATCAAACATTTTCCCTGTAACTAGAAGATCTTTTCCTTCCCTGTTTTGTTTATTCCTGGTGGTAGAAGGATTTCTCAGGTGGTAAAATGGGAGGCTTTTGCCTAACAGAGGAGCGCTTTATTACACAAAGGTTGAAGATGCTTTGTATGGCATCATGCAACACAAGTTTCCTCCGTTCTTCTTGCATGCTTTTTACCAAAGCTTCCCAGGCCTAACAGACGGCATGGATTGTATGCTCTGATGAAAAGAGAACAGATTCTTGTCTCCTTGTCTTGATTTCACTTCTGCTAGCTAATGTGGTCGTATCACTTAACTTCTTTTTGCTCCTTTGTTATGGACATTAAGATAGAGAATTTGTATCTATCCCTTGGGGATTTGGGAGTAGTTTAGTAGGAAGGTGCGTAAGTGTGTATTCTATGCCAGCTGTTCAATAGGTTGAGGATGACTTTTTAAGGAACTCCAGAGACATGTAAACAAATAACTGAAATTCATCCTGAAGAAAATAAGGAAGCAGGTAGGTAGACAGATTGGATGCCTAGTTAGAACCCAGCAAACAGAGGCTTTAAAAATAGGTTTTGGGAGAATTCGATATTTCAGAAAAAGCATCAAAGTACATGATGGCAAAAATAGGTCATTATGGGATTTTCTTACATGTATTTTATGGTGTAGTTATAAATTTTAATATCATGAGAAACTGAAATGTAAACCTTCAGGATATAGGACTTCTAAAGATCTCTGTCTTACCCTGGGAAGAATTATGATATAAAAGATATTAAAACTATTCTGACTTTTTAAAAAAGTTTTATATACAGACTTGGAAATATTCTGACTGTTCTGTGTATGTGTGCTAATGTTTCATTTATCTGCCTTTGCGAAGGAATGTTACACATTATTGAGACTCAAAATATTAAAGCTGTGCTAAAATATTTAACTTTTTGGTTAGATATCATTCTAAAATGTATTGCATATATCCTTGTTATCAAAAACAGAATACACTCATTTTGGCTATTGATTATTACCCTGCATTCCCAATTAATGCCATAATAAAGCAGTCAGGGCCGGCTAAGCCATGGGGCTGTTGGGTCTTACTATAAATATTTTTATACTTTTATAATTATCTTCATCACTTCTTACTTATTTTCTTTCTTTCTTTGTCCCACCCTGCTCTTCCTTTTCTATTAGTGGCCGTTGTTTCTCCGCTTGCAGAGGGAGTCTTAACCTGGTATATCACATGTATGCAGACTTTAATGTGCATGTGTGTTTTTCCAAAGAGAAGAGTCATTGCTTCTGTTGGTATCTCAAAGGGATCAACAACTAAAGAAATGTTAAGGAGTGCTGTGTAGCACAATTTTTTAAACTTCAAGTTTCATATCATTAATTGCTGATGGAAATCATTTAGTGGGTTAGGGCCAACAGTTTTTAAATTTGTAAGAAATATTAGAATCGAACAAAAAATACCAATATATCACATATAGTAAAGGGTACTTTTGGTTTTGTGAAGTTTTTATCTTGTATATCTGTGTGCACATAAATAGACATACATACACATACCTGGTTGTGACGAAAATTTTATTTCTTATAATGAGTTGTAATCAAACATTTCAAATTCACAGCTATAGTACGGCCCTTTTTGCCTCTTCCAATTTACAGATGTTGCTGCAGTTTTTCTGTAGTCTATTGAGACTATGCCAAGTTTATTAGAAATGTGGCTAAAATGAGAGTGAGGCTAGAAGGACTTTTCTTTTGTTTCAGAATTAGCTCCATAGGAGTATTTAAAGGGGGAGGTGAAGTAGAAGATAAGCCAACAGCAGCACTAGCAGGTTGTTGCAATTGAGAGTAAAACCTCGTCCTGTGAGTCTGTAAGGGAAGGGCTACAGACATTGGTTTTCAACCCTGGTTCCACATTAGTTTATGTTGGGTCTCTTTCAAAAAAGTACTGACCCCTGGCCCTTCCCTACATCATTGAAGTGGAATCTCTGAGGATTGGAGTTCTGAAAGAATTTTCTTATAGAATAAAACACGTGGCCTTTAGGTTATATTTTGACGACTCAAAGTCTTTTCTTTTGGCTTCTGAACAGTGGTCTGGAGAGTGGAGGTGGCTGGATTGAATTTCCTCCAGAAAAGACCTCTGTTTTCATGGTAATTATGCTAAGAACACTCAAGTATTATTTGATTATTTACAAGACATCTGTTTTGGAATGCTAGAGATACTTGAAATAGGAAGGTCGAGATGGTTTTGATTTAAGAATGTTTGTGCATTCTTGATTCAGTGTCTGCCCTTGAGAAATGAAATATAACCTTGCTATCTGTATGTGCCAATTATAGAAAGGTAGAGCTTGTTTTCTTCTCCCTCTTCCCTTTTTCTTCTCTTTCATTCTTGTTTGCTTCTCTTCCCTCCCACGTCTCTTTTCCTTTCTTTTCCCTTCCTGGGTGTGAGAGGCTGGCCCACTGAGCAGTGGCATAGAGGGAGCTTTCCATTGTCATATTAGTGGTGGCGTGGACCTGAGGGCTTAGGGGAGCTGAGGTTCAGAAACGTGGAGGGGTGAGCCCAGAAATGACTGGGCTGGTTACTTCATAATGAGTTGGTTTACCATCCTTTTTACAGCGTGATGCAATAAGAAAATACCAACTGTAAGTAGTATGCAGTTGTTTATTTAAAAAATGACATCTGATTCACAAGTCCAAATGTTAATTGATGTAAAAATGAACTGTCTGGTCACTATCATTCTGATCCTTGAAAAGGAGATTTAATCTGGTGCTGTAGTCACCTGAATGTAGAATTGGTAGCTACCTAAAACTAGAGTAGAATTTTAAACCCCACGCAGCAATCAGCTGCTATCAGAAATGTCTTTCTGTGTCCCAGAGGAAGGAGAGTTGTGACTGTGAACATCTGAGTTATTCTACTGGCCCATGTAGGAATATTTAAACCTTTGGCTAATGCACATAGAACTTCAAAGAAGAAATCCATAAACAGAAAGGGCAGGTATAGGACGAACCTGTTAGGAGTTCAAGGTTAGAGGATAAAGAGGTTATCTGAACTGTATAAAGTGGAATGGAGAGAGAGCGCGTAGTTTCTTTTAGTCTTTGCTTATTTAGGTGGATAAAACTTGTCCTGCTTGGCACCATTTTTAGTTTGTTGAGTCTTGTAGGTATTGATGAAAAGAGTCAAACTCTAAAATATTTAAAGAGATTTATTCTATGCAAAGTATGAATGAGCATGGCCCATAACACAGCCCTCCTTGGGAGATCCTGAGAACATGTGCCCAAGATGATTGGGACATTTTGGGCAGACATGAGACTTCAGCTTAGAAAGGTAGAACAGCTCGAAGCAGGGAGGCTTCCAGGTTATAGGTAGATTTAAAATTTTTCTAATTGGCAATTGGTTAAAAGAGTTATCAATAGAAAGGAATGTGTGGATTGCTATAAGAGGTTGTGAAGACCAAAGTTTTATCACAGATAAAACCTCCAGATACCCGGCTTCAGAGACAATAGATTGTAAACGTTTCTTATCAGACGTAAGGTCTGTGTCGATGTTAATGCTGGAGAGGTATAATGAGGCATGTTCGACCCCTACTTCCCATCATAGCTTGAACCAATCTTTCAGTTTAAATTTTAGAGTACCCTGGCCTAGGAGGAAGTCCATTCTGATGGTTGAGGGGCCTTAGAATTTTATTTTTGGTTTACATAGGTGTATCAGTTACTGTTGCCGTGTAACAAACTACCTCTCAGAAATTAAAGGCTTACACCAACAGCCATTTATTTGCTCACAATTCTCTGGGATAGCAAGTTAGCCTGAGTTTAGCTTTGTATATTTTCTGCTAGTCTCACCTGGAATCACTCATGTGGCCTTAGGCATCTGGTGTCCTTACTGGGGCTGGATGGTTTAAGATGGCCTCACTCATGTCTAATAGTTAGCAGGCTGTAGGTCAGGATACCTTAGCTCTCCACAGGACCTCTCTGACAGGCTAGCTCAAGCTCATTCACATCATGGCTTCCAGCCACAGTCATAAAAAAGGAGACACATCCTAATACGCAAATGCTTCTCAGGCCTCTACTTGTGTCTCATTTGCTAAGGTCCCTTTGGTTAAATCAAGTCACAGGGACAAATTCAAATTCAAGGAGTGGAGAAAGAAACTCTATCTTTAAAGTAACAAAGTCACATTTCAAATGGGAAGTGCATGCAGGGATGGAAAGAATTGTTCTGGCTGTTTTTACAGTCTATCAGAGTCAAATGACATTTAGGGATTTGTTAAATGGTAATGTTACCGGAAAGGAGTCACAATCCAGACCACAAGAGAGAGTTCTTGGATCTCACGCAAGAAAGAATTTGGGGTGAGTTCATCCAGTAAAGTGAAAGCAAGTTGATTTAAAAAGTAAAGGAATAAAGAATGGCTACTCCATATGCAGACCCATTTTTATGGTTATTTCTTGATTATATGCTCATTAAGGGATGGATTATTCATGCCTCCCCTTTTCAGATCATATAGGGTACCTTCCTGACGTTGCCGTGGCATTTGTAAACTGTCATGGCACTGGTGGGAGTGTAGCACTGAGGACAACCAGAGCTGTTCTCATCACCATCTTGGTTTTGGTGGATTTCAGCTGATTTCTTTACTGCAACCTGTTTTATCAGCATCGTCTTTGTGACCTGTATCTCATGCTGACCTCCTACCTCATCCTGTGACGTAGAATGCATAATCATCTGGGAATGCAGCTCAGTAGGTCTCAGCCTTATTTTACCCAGCCCCTATTCAAGATGGGGTTGCTCTGGTTCAAACACCTAACCGTAACACATGGCATACAGGCTGATTAAAATACTAAGCACTGAGTATAGTATATTTGGTGTTATATTTCAATGCAAGAATAATTATATATGTTTCAGTGGCTTGTACCCTCCAATTAGTGATGAACATACCCCGTGTGATTTGGTTATTTAGTTAACAAATATTTATTGTACATCATGGTGGGCCAGACACTGTTCTAGGTGATAGAGATGCAGCTGAGGGAAAACAAACACACGTAATTTAGTATGTATAACAGTCACAAGGAACAAAGAGAAACTTACAGCTTATTACTGTGGCTTTTGATTTTGAATTTGAGGCAACAGAGTTTGTTCTGTATGCAAGAATGCCACAGAGGCAGATTTTTATCAAGGATTTAGCCACTGTGAAGTTTGGTTTTAAAGAGCAACTCAGTAAGTGGTTTTTCTGCTAACAGCAAATCAATATATTTTAGAAACTGTTGTATTCAAGAAATTACCTAAAAAGGGAGAAGGATTCAAATAGTACTTTTCTACTTAAAGAAGGTTGATTTTTTAACCAATAGATGTTAAAGAAATAACCAATGGCTATATTTTTATATTTACCAAGGCTACTAATTCTAATGTATTAGCTAGACTAAGCTATTCAGACAAGTATTCAATGTCAGGCATCTCCCATCTGATGTTTGCTTGTGACATTGTCCTTGGGAGACATCTCCCATCTCCTAGGTGGGTTGCAGTGTGAGGACAACTAGAACACCTTGAGAAAGTCTTGTCATTGTGAGGCCAGATTAATTGGGTCCTAGTGATAGAATGTTAGAAATAAATGTGAAAAATTGCATGGTAACTGAGAGTTTTCTTTCACAACAGCAATCTTGTCCACATTTGACAAGATAACATTTGTCCACCTTTGACAAGATAATATTCTTACAGGATGAAAGTGTGTTTATATATATATAACCTGTTCAGTTTTCCTAGTTGGGAGAAAGTCCTTCATAATTAATATCATTGTGACCCCTGTAAAAAGAAAAAAAAAAAGTCAGCAGAACATTTCTACGTTCCTTCATTTTCTATTCTGTTTAATTTTCTAGAAATATCTGACAGTCTTTTTGAATCCCAGTGGTGGTAATACTGGAAAAACTTGTTGCTCTAAAAGTACTACCTTTTGTGGGATGACATGGGAAAGGTGGGAAGTTGGAGGTCTTTTTTCCCCTTGTTTCTTTCTTTCCTTTATGAACCTTTTTCTTTCTAAAAGTTTTATCGCTCATCACTTTATCACTTACTTTATCACTTTACCACTTTTGTTGGCATCTTTTTCTCCCCCTTCTGTCTTTATGATGTTGAAACTGAAGGGGAAAATGGAGCTGCCAAGATAAGTTACAGTTAAGTGACGTTTGATTGTGGCATTGTCCTTGGCATTGCACAAAAGGAACTAAACCAGCACCACTGGTGCTGCCAGGAATTTAGGGTCGAAGTAGAAAGGAAGAGAAATTGCGTTCTGGTTTAAAGTTCAGTGAAAGAAGGTTAGTACATGCTAAAATATAGCATTAATCCCTCAGAAAGTACATTTAAATTTTACATTAAATGTAAATTTGACATTAAATTTAAATGTTGACATTAAATGTACTTTCTGGAAAGTACATTTAAATTTGACACTAAAATTCTGATATTAGATTAGATTAGATATAATAAGATTATGTGGTTTGAATGTCCAAGAGATACCTGTAGCTCTGATACTGAATTGAACGTGATCTGAGCCCATTGTAGAAAGATTGACAGACTTGCAGAGGGCCAGTGCCAAAGGGAAGGCCCTATGAGGTGTGGGTAGGGAGGAGGGGAACCCTGGGTTACTATCGACTGAAAAGGTGGAAAAACATGAGAGAAGAAGGGGAACTATAGCTCTATCTAGAATCAGGGAGAGCATGGCTCTTGCTTACAGTTAGCAGTAGTTTGTGACAAAATTTGTGGAAAATATGACAGGGCTTTGGAGAACTCTTACCGAGAACCATAAATTAGTTCAGAGATATATTTTGAAAGGATTTTAAATATATAAATGTATGCTTTCCATTTATCAGCAAAATAAATAGACATTGTTGACCATCTGTCTTCAGAGATGCAAAGCTTCTTAAAATGTATACAATGAATGGTGAAGCAGAACTAGTGTTGATTTTAAAAGGTTGAAACCATACAACACTAAAGCTTAAGACGTTAAAATACATTTTGTGTACTAACTAATGGGCATGTTTTGTTCTTTCTTTTGCAGACATACATTGGAAGTGTGGTTATATCTGTTAACCCATACCGGTCTTTACCCATTTATTCACCAGAGAAAGTGGAAGAATACAGGAACAGAAATTTTTATGAACTGAGCCCTCACATGTAAGTACTGCACTAAAACATTTTCTCTTTTACTCCAGAGATGTGTAGTTGACAGATGTGTGCAGCTGTCTCCTTTGAATTTCAGAATAATGTTTTTGTCAGTTTTTAAAAAAAATTTGATAAAAGTATGAAGACTTTAGTTGTTATTCTTTATTTTAAATTTTAAAAAGTCATAGTACTTCATTTGACGTCAGATACTTCTGCAATATTTGGATTCAGGATGTAAAATATTTTCTGTTCAAAATTCTTTGCAAGTAGCAGCTGCTGCTAATTATTTTCGCAAATAAAACAGGAATGTGCATTGTTTATTATTATAAAGAGCCCAAGCAGCTTTTTCATAGTCTTGTTGGGCCAAGAAAAATCCCGAGTGTTGGGTTGTATGATGGTGTTTGGGTAAAAGGACTAAACAATACCTTCAGTTTGTAATTTTTGCAGACATTGTTCACCAGATGCGTAGGATAGGCCAGTGATTTCACGTACTCTGGAAAGTCACTTGTTTGATTTTTCTGAAGAAGGTCACTTGTTAGTGTAAATAATTCCTTCACAGTACCTGTAGATTCTGTTTGTCTGCTCCTTCAGAGTTCTTTGTTGACGTGCTTAAGAGATGCCGAAATGATTTGGCCACTTTATACCACTAGAATTTTGTTTTCTAGTCTGAATGACTGAAACATAACACTGGAAAAGTTTTCCTAGATTTGGTAGATCAGTGATAGAACCGGCTTATTCAACCCTAGAACTTTTATTCCTCCAAATAAAAATATCTGAAAAAGAAAGTTGGAGAGAGAATACCCAGAAATTATCACAAACAATACCTTAAACTTTTTATTTCTCAAAAAACTTTTTTATTTATTCTTATGTTACATTTACTGATTCAAGACAAATATGTTCACTATTTACATTCTCATGTCCACTACTGAGTTTAAAGAAAAGGAAAGAGAAATATGCTAAGTTGGGCCAAGTCACGTAATGAGTTGAGAGCCTCAGACTTCTCCGCTTGTTGCTTAGGCAGAAACATTTCCTGCCTCCTCTCCTGCGGGCATGCAAGCATTTTTACCAGAATTCATGTACTTATGATTGTCGGTTGCTACAAGTGGCCCACAGTGTCTTGCAGACGGGAGTTGGTTGATGCAGCATAACATCTTTTATGCAATAAACTGTTGAAGGCAGATTTAGAATATTTGTGAACTGCTGCTGAATGTGGGCTGGGAATAATGTATGCAGAAATGCCTTGGAAGGTGTCAAGCATTCTACAAAGCTATGTTGTTCGTTATTACCACCATTGCTATTACTTTTTCGCAGTAGCATCATCCTCTTTCTCTCAAAACAGATGATATGCTGAAAACAACCCCAAATTGTCATGAAATGCACATAAATACATGTGCATGTAGATGTTGATGAGGAAATGTTAAGTAAATGTCTTGGTTGTGGAAAAGATTTATTGGTCATTATTGGCATATTGGTAGCGGGGCATTTGAAAATGGTTAAGCTGGCAACTCGGGTTGCTTCTAGAGTTGAGACATTTTCAGTCTTTTTACCGAAAGCAGTAGTACTCAAAATGGGGCAGTTTAAAACCCCAGGGGACAGTTGACAATGTCTGGAGACATTTTCGATTGTGAAACTGGGGGTAGGAGGGTGCTTGCTGCTAGTGGGTCAGGGATGCTGCTAAGCATCCTTCAAAGCATATGCAGCCCTTCACTGTAAAGCATTGTCTGTTAACCATGTCCATAGTGCCAAGGTTGAGAAACCCTGAAATGAAGTGAAAGAACCTGCAGAAAGTCTTCATTATGTCCTAGCAGAAAGGATTTTCTCTGTATGATTAAAGATTGGCTTTATTAATTTTGATAGAACATAAAATCTAATAATTAAGGAATATATATATACCACTGTCCAGATGCTTATTTTAGTTTCTCTTGATAATGCAGCATGCAGTGATATATTTGGGCTGTTTGGAACTAAAGATTATTTGTTATTTAAATGTATGAAAATGGTTATTAATGAATAAATCTGCTGGTATATTTTGTCAAGCAAATTCTGATCATTTAGTTTTCTTCTAGAAGTAGATATTGCAAGTGATCTTGTTTCATTTTGCCTTAAGACAAATAATATCTGAAATTTGTTTTATAAAGTTATCCTGATAGTTAAACCCCTGTGATGAAATACTTTATTTGATACCTAAATATTTTAAATTCTAGTCCTCAAAGCCCCACTTCTCAAAGTATGGTACTTGGACCAATTGTATCAGAATTCCCCCACGGGCTTGTGAAAAAAATCTGGATTCCTAGGTCTTACTTCTCGTAAGGCAGGAATCTACATTTTTCACAAGCTTTCTGGGTGATTCTTAGGCGCATGTAAGTCTGAGAACGTGTTGCATTAGATCTATATTTAAGATGTTTTTCTTTCCTTTCTTAACTACTTACTGCAATTTGTGATCTTTAACAATAATAATAGTAATAATAAAATATTTATGGCTAATATTTTATTCAGTACTTACTATACTGCTCTAAATACTTTATATGTTTTATAACTCATTTCATTCTCAAAATAATCTTGTGAGGTAGGCACTATTACAAATGGGGAAATTGTCACAGAAAGATCAAGTAACTTATCCAAAGCCACACAGCTGGTGGGAGTGGAGCCGGGTTAACATCAGTTGCCCCTCTTAACTGGAAATGGGCTTGCCATTTTCATGACAGGGCCTCTTCCTGTGCACTTCCACCCCACTACCCTTGGTTTGCCTGTGTTCCTGCACCACAAACCCTCCAGGATAATCTTGACTGTGCCTCAGTTTACCTCCAGCAATTGTCCACATGCTCTTTTTGCATTTTCAGCTTTAATCTCCACTCTGGGAATGTTTAGGTATATAATGTTTGGGTAGATAGAGAATGTTTGGAAGTCTATTCTAGATCATAGTAGTTCATGCTCCAGAAGATACATTTTTATCCCGGTGCCTGGAAGACTCCTGTAGGAGGCAGCATGGCACTGCTACTCTAGTTCACACCCCTCACCCCCAAGGAAAAGAACCACCACCAGCACTAAAATAAAATACATTCTCAATGTGCTTGGGATAAAGAAAAAGACATTTTACCATGGCCTACAAAGCACTACGTGGTGAGCAAAGTATAGTTTTACTAATGCATCTGAAGTTGCCAGATTCCTCTCATTCCCTCCCATCTTGCTTTTTCTGTCAGTCCTCACTCCACCCTCACCACATTCCCTCCCATGAGAGCATCCTTGCATAGGATTCTGTGCCTTCTGCCTGGAATGCTTTTCCCTCCTTCTCCAAAGCAACTCGTGTTCTTCCTTCAGACCTCAAATTGCAGAAGACCTCTTCAGGGAGGAACCTTCCTCACTTGCTCCCTACTGAGGCTAGATCCGTTGCTTTTGCCACATTTACTATTTAATGTTTGTTTAAGGGATGATTTGTATAAGAATTTAATAAGGGTTCAGTAAAAACATAGTGAACAGGACTTGGGTTCAAGTCCCAGGTCTTCCATTTACAAGCTATATAATCTTGAGCAAATTACTTGAAAAACTTCAACTCAAAGAAATTAAGTAATTAGCTTATTCAGTGGGAAAAGAATTATTAATTAACTCCTGGGATTTTTGTGAGGGCCAAATATGTAGTTGATATTTAGATAATGATCTAATACGTATAAAGTGCTTAGCATGGAATCTGCCATAACTCTGTGGGAAAGGAGAGCTGTTTCTATTAAGGAGAATTATAGCAATTGTTGTAATAATAAGGTACGTGGGACACATTTCCAACATTCTCACATGCTCTGTCTCACCACTTTCTGCATGGTGGGTCATTTTCCACTTCCTTTGGTGTATTTTCCTGCATTTTTCTTTGCGAATGTTCATCTTTGATGGTATTTTGAAACAAGGTCAATGCTAACTTGGTTCCCTACTAAAACAGCCTGGTGGCATTCTCAAACAGGATGTTTGTGATGTAAGGGGGTAAGATGACCTTAGCTTTTGATGCATTCTAATTGTAAATATTTCATGAATTTAGTTCCAGTTTGAATAGAAAACAACTTAAGCAGCTACTCAGACTACATACTTTGAAAACTTTGCCAATTAACTTACCCAATATTACATTTGAAATTTACTTGTAATTTTTTTTTTTTTTTTTGAGTCGGAGTCTCGCTCTGTCGCCCGGGCTGGAGTGCAGTGGTGTGATCTCGGCTCACTGCAACCTCCACCTCCCAGGTTCAAGCAATTCTCCTGCCTCAGCCTCCCAAGTAGCTGGGACTACAGGTGCCCGTCACCACGTCTGGCTGATTTTTGTATTTTTAGTAGAGACAGGTTTTCACCATATTGGCCAGGCTGGTCTCAAACTCCTGACCTCGTGATCCACCCTCCTCAGCCTTCCAAAGTGTTGGGATTACAGGTGTGAGCCACTGCACCCAGCCTTCTTTTCTTTTCTTTTCTTTTCTTTTCTTTTTTTTTTTAAGTGATGAAGTCTTGCTATGTTGTCCAGGCTGGTTTCAACTTCTGGGCTCAAGAGATCTTCCTACCTCCTGAGTAGTAAAACTATACTTTGCTCACCACGTAGTGCTTTGTAGGCCATGGTAAAATGTCTTTTTCTTTATCCTAAGCACATTGAGAATGTATTTTATTTTAGTGCTGGTGGTGGTTCTTTTCCTTGGGGGTGAGGGGTGTGAACTAGAGTAGCAGTGCCATGCTGCCTCCTACAGGAGTCTTCCAGGCGCCAGGATAAAAATGTATCTTCTGGAGCACATGTCACTGCACCTGGCTTACATTTGGAATTTAATTTGAGCTGTGTTCACTGTTAGTCTGCAAAACACCCAGATACTTTTGTAATTCATATGTTTTGAAGGTGTCTACAATTTATCTTTCTTTAAATTTATATAATTAAAAAATAATTCCATTTTGTGTAAGTATATGACTTTCAGATCATGGAAATGTATAGATTGGTTTCTTACCTATTTTCCTTTCAAAAATAGCTTTCTGTTATCATTTGTGGGTCTGTTAGTCTCCCAAACATGTAACTCCTCAGCTGGACTCCTCCTCTGCGGCTCCTTTCCTTCTCTGAACTGTCCCCGTTATGTGTTAAGCCACATCTTTGAGCAGGGTATCATTGGGTGGCATCCCCAAGGAAATGTGGGCGTGCTGCGTGGCAGAGCCTGTACCACCATTTGCTTTTCTAGTTAGGTAAGTGATGTCTTTCCAGTATGATTTTTAACTTCTTTGAAAATAAGGAAGGTAAAAAATGTATTCCAGGGAGGACTGAGTACATTTCAGAAAACTCAGTAACTGGATTCATTGAGAACTGCCTCAGATTCCCAAACAGCATTGATAAGGAAAGGCTGAGAAGGGAGAGATGAGGGAAATAATCAAACTACAGGTTGAGCATCCCTAATCTGAAAATCCAAAATCTTAAATGATCCAAAATCAGAAACTTTTTGATCACGGCATGACACCACAAGTGGAAAACACCACTCCTGACCTCCAAATGCAGTCAAAATGCAGGCATGCAACATAGAATTGATTCTGTGTCCCTAAGAGAAAGATAAAATTTCCTTCAGGCTATGTATGTAAGGTGTATATTAAATATAAATGAATTTCATGTTTAGACTTGGGTCCTATACCCAAGATAATTTTGTATCTGCAAATATTCCCAAATCTGAAAAAATTTGAAATCTACAACACTTCTAGTCCCAAACATCTTGGTTAAGTGATACTCAGTCGATACTTAATCTCCTTCCACTTAGTTGGAATAGCACTGTGACAGTGCACCTTCAGATATTTTAGTTACCAAATCCACTGGCCTTTTTTGTTGGGTGATTGCCTTTTAACCTTGCAGCAGTTGATGCAATTTATCACCAACAGGTGGATCTTCTAAAATCAGATCATGTTACTCACCTTCCTAGAAACCTTCATGGGCTCCCTATTACTCCTAGTTCCTTTAGTGTAGTGTTCAAGGCCCTTTACAGTCCAGCTTTAGCTCTCCTCCCTGCTCTCCTCCAAACTCCACTACTCTCCTTTGTGGAATCTCCTCGAGTCAGAGCCATTCATGTCTTTTCCTTTCTACGTCTCATACCCTGTACCTTGTCTCCACTGTTAAAATCCTGTCAGTCTCCTATGGTCTGTCTGAAAGGCTTGGTCAGCCCTAGCATAATCCACAAGGGACTTGCACTGGCCCTGAGTTATGAGACCATTCATGTGGTCTTAAACACACCTCTTCTTGCTATGGTTGATTAGGTTTTGGTGTCACCCTCTTGAATGAGACAGAAGCTTCTGTAGGTTAGAAACTTTATCCTGCACATCTCTGTGGCTGTCTCCAGTGCTTTTCTCTTAAGAGCTCAACAACTATAAAACAAAAGAGGTTTTAAGTGATTTTTCATTACATTTTACCTGTGTTATGGCTGAGAGTTCAATTAAATCAAAATGTATTTGATAGGATACTTGTGGAGTTTATTCAGAATTCCGTGCAGTATAATGAGAATTTTTTTCTTTTTTTAAAAAAAGAAGCAAAAATGTTTTTATGGTGCTCTTCAACTCTTTGGTATTTGTTCAGCTTTGATTTGTTCATGTTGTCTGTATGTCTATTGGAAGGAACTTGCCACCAGAAGAGGAGTGTATTGTGGTACCTGGCAACTAGCCCTCTGGTGGTCATAGCCCAGGAGTGAGCTGAGATGTGTCCTTCTTAAGTTAGGATATAATGTGGTGGCCGTATTACCTTAGGTGTTGCAGTCACAATGTGAAGCAGTCTTTCCATGTTAGTAAATGAAAAACTCAGTAACAAGTGTTAAAACTTAGAAAAGTGGCTTACAGCTTTGAATAATTTCTGGTTACCCTCACTTAAAAATGGGTAAGCAATTAGTGGGAGCACCTGGTATGATGCTAATGTCAGTTGTCCAGAAGTGAGCCCTCTGTCTGTGGACTCTTTGACCCCTACTTTTGGGCCAGACTGATTTTTCAGGATCACATACCGTTGCCCATGAGTGATGTTGCTATAATGCTTGTGTGTTTTGAGTCTTTGTTGATCCTGTTACCATTTTACTGCATTCAGGGTGAACCAAAATTATGTTATAAAGAACATTTCTGACTATATCTCAAAATGTACCAGTGCTGTGGTTGAGTATACAGAGGTTAGGTTAAGATTCCAGGGCAGAAGACTCACACAATATTTCTTTTATGTAGTCAATTTTTTTTTTTTTTTCTGCAACAGAGTTGAAATTCTGTGAATTAAAGCTGTGTTTATTTTGAGAGCTCTTATTGCAACTAGATTCTGAATTCTCCTATAGAGGTTGCTTGTGCAACTGGATGTGAAAGTGCTTTCTGAAGGGTGTGTGTGTGTGTGTGTGTGTGTGTGTGTTGATGTGATATTGCTGAGGCTGTTGTGTTATTTCTTTGATTTTACTTTTGGAATAGTTGAGCCTTTAAATTGATCCAGTAGGTCTCTAAAACTAAGTTGCAGAAAAGAGTTATATGCTTTCCCATCTAGCATTCTTTTTATTTATTGCTGTAGAAGAGATACTCATTTACTGAGCAAATATTTATTGAGAGCTTCCCATGTGCCAGGCAGTCTTTCAGGAACTGGGATACAGCAGTGAACAAAACAGATGAAATTCCTGTCTTCATGAGAGAGGCTAAACTCCAGCTTCAGTATTTAGAAGTCAAGATTGTACACACCATTGGTTAGAAGGGAAAAAGGGAAGAGCAGAGGAAGGGAAGCTTTCGTGAAAAAAAAAAAAAATTGAATCTTAAAGGATATTCTTATAAAACCCCCTTTGAGCCATATCTAAGGCAGCTTAAGTCAGTAGATGACAGATTGTGGTCTGCAAGGCTTTGCTTCTGTCCAGACCTCAGATCTACGCAGGTAGCTTGTACAGAAGGGGATTAGAGCTTTGTTTGCTCTCCAGTTTTTAGATGCCTTAAATAAACATCTCGTGTGTAATGACACCATCTTGAAAATAGCTAAAATTACCCTTTTCCTTTTATGCATGACTGTCTTGGGTCAAAATAAGCAGAAGGCAGGCACTGTGTTTGCTGTCAGTCTTGGGGGATATTTGTTTGATTCTGGACAACAAGGATTAGAAAACTTCTGGACTTAGGCGAGTTTCATATCAGCAGTGCAATGTCCATGTGGTGGTCAAGCTCTGCTATTGACTTGAAGCTTCCTGAGGCTGGGTCTGCGGTGGGAAACATCTCTGGGCCTCACACCTAATCAGCTTCTATAAATGCTGCATGAATTGAACTTGCTGCCTTTGACTCTCAAAGTTTTCTTCCCAGTATGTTGCTTTTTGGGGCTATTTTCAAAACAGCTTCTTTCAGCCAGGCGCGTTGTTGGCTCACGCCTGTAATCGCAGCACTTTGGGAAGACGAGGTGGGTGGATCACCTGAGGTCGGGAGTTTGAGACTAGCCTGACCAACATGGAGAAACCCTGTCTCTAATAAAAATACAAAATTAGCCTGGCGTAGTGGTGCATGCCTGTAGTCCCAGCTACTCGGGGGGCTGAGGCAGGAGAATTGCTTGAACCCAGGAGGCGGAGGTTGCAGTGATCAGAGATCATGCCATTGCACTCCAGCCTGGGCAACAAGAGCAAAACCCTATCTCAGAAACAACAACAACCACCACCACCACCCAGTTTCTTTCAGGATATATACTCTTAGCAGAAAGAGACCTCAGCTAATTTTTCTTCCAGATCATGAAGCTTTTAAAACTCAAGTAGGAAGGTTGGTTTGATGTCAGCCTAATGTTTTTATCATGAAAATTGTTATGATGTAAGAATACATTTATTAATTGAAAAGTGTTTCTGGTACATCTGTGCAGTTTCAGAATCCTAATTTCTAGACCCCCAATTAGAGTTTATATCCCTTCTCACCAAATGCACATCTCAGACTTGAAAGGATTTATTGTAAAAATGCTGTTTGTGAAGCCACGCCTATGTTCACACCGGCATACATGATCATTTTTTTTTTTTTTTTTTTTTTTTTTTTGAACTCCCTTCCCACTGACCCCCCCCCCCCCCCCCCCCCCCCCCCCCCCCCCCCCCCCCCCCCCCCCCCCCCCCCCCCCCCCCCCGCATACACTCCCCCCGATAATTTCAATGATACAATCTTAAAGGGAAAAGTTTGGTTCTCAGCAAAACGGCTGCTTCCTGCCAAGATGTGGCTGGCCTTTGACAGACTCTGAGAAGTTCTGCAACATCCTGGAAAAGATCCATTTCATCTGGAGAAGCAGCACTGAGGCCTCGGCCCTGAGAAGGATTAGTGTAATTACTTCATCCCTGACAGAGAGAGCTACAGTTGGAACCCACCTGGGAAGCCTTGTCTAGGGAGGTGGGAGGGGTGCTGACCCCACCCTTTGTTGTTGAAATTGGAATCTTTGCCACAATCTGTTGCTGGGACTGGTGTGGCAGGGTAAGTAGGGCCAAAGGAGCCCTGTGGGGGTTTGTCTGAACAGGGGCTGACAAAAGCTGGTCCCCATCCAGCCAGCCCAGGGAAGTTAGCAAAGCCAGGGATAATGAAAGAGTTCAGCAGAGCGAATATGAGGCCCTAGTCGTGAGACTGCAGAACTAAGGGTGGGGATGGGGCCACCACAGGGGCAGAAACTCACGTAGAGGGGAACAGGCCCAGGCATACCAGCCCCAGGTTCCAGTTCCAGCCTGTCCCAGGGATCCCAGATCTCCAAGTGCAAGTGATTGTTCATTCATCTGATAAACATGATTAAGCATCCACAACATGTTGAGGTGCTGGGAATACAAAGATGAATTTGCCCTTAAGGATTCACAGGCTGGTGTGGGAGACAGACTGATAAATAAATACCGAAGGGAGAAAGCGGCCATAAAAAAAGGTGGGGCATGTCCTGGTTTGCCCTGGACAGCCCTGGTGATTCCTGTTGTAGCAGCATAATTATTAATAGTGCTCTTGGAATTAACAGAAGAGTCTGAGCATGAGCAGTAAGTGGTGTGGTCCCCTGGGAAATGGGGTACAGCCCTGCCTGAGGAGCTAGGAGATGGGATGGAGGACCCCTGGGTGATGAGTTTGCAGCATGGATAAAGAATAGGACTCTAGGCTCAGGAGAGAATTTTCTAGTCAGAGGGAACAGTGTTGACTCAGTCATTCATCATACATTATTTGAGTGCCCACCGTGAGCCATGTACTAGTGCACATACTGGGGACACAATGGACAAAAATCTTGGCCTTTTTGTGCTTACATTCTAGCACAGAGAGAGACAATACACAAGAGACGTTAATAAAACAAATGGCATTTTAAATGGTGACAAGTGCTGTGGAGAAACTTAATGCGGGGAAGGGGCATCAGGGCTGTGGGGGAGTCACGGGTGTTTTACTGTTTCAAATAGGGTAACCAGGGAGTGTTTTATTGAGATGTTATATTTCAGTATCATCCTCTAGGGGTAAGAGGGAGAGACATGTGATGTGTTGAGAGAAGAATGTTCTAGCCAGAGGCAACAGCAGATGCAAAGGTCTGAAGGGGAGACAGACCGAGCTAGAACAGCGTGGCACGTCAGTGATCTAAGTTCGTGTAGTTTCCTAAGGTTGGAACCTAGGGTGCAAACTGAGGATGGGCAGATGAGGTGGAAGAGGAAGAGCAGACCCAGGTCACAAAGAACTTTTGTGCTAAGGATTTTTAAGCAGGTAGGAGGAGAGAGAATATGAGCCTTGGGATTTGAACTGCTGTGGGTATACAGAAAAAGAGAAACTCAACGAGAGGTTTAGGTTTAGGGACCTAGTGGGCTTTTGCGGTAAGGGACAAGGACAGAAGGCTCATCTGAGGATGGGAGGGACACTTTAGAGGCAAATCCGTAGGATGCAGTGGCTGACCAGAAAAGGTGAAGAGCGAGGGAGAAAGGGGGATCAGAGGGAGAAAGGGGGATCAGAGCCCAGTCACAATTCCTGGCTGGGATGGAGAGGTTCGGAGTCCCAGGCAACCCCTGAAATTGTAATAGCCTGGAGATAGTCTTGTGAAGCAGCAGTGGGTACCTAGAAGAGCATGGCTCCAGGTAATTGACAGCAGATAATTGTATGTTTCTAGGATCATTTCTGATACCAGGTGTGTGACTTTTTTCCCCCAACACCAACCAGTTATCTGACACTAACTGGGTGTCCAACAGTTCAATTTGTTTACTGGAAAGGAGTCCCCCAAGAGAGGGTTCTTGGATCTTGTGCAAGAAATAATTCGAGATGAATCCACAGAGTAAAGTGAAAGCAAGTTTATTAAGAAAGTAAAGGAATAAAGAATGGCCATTTCATCCCATGAACAGAGCAGCCCTGAGGGCTGCTGGTTGCCCATTTTTATGGTTATTTCTTGATTATATGCTAAACAAGGTGTGGATTATTCATGCGTTTTCCGAGAAAGGGATGGGCAATTCCTGGAACTGAGGGTTTCTCCCGGTATTTTTTTAGACCGCATAGAGTAACTTCCCAACATTGCCATGGCATTTGTAAACTGTCCTGGCGCTGCTGATAGTGTATTCTAGCATGCTAAAGCATTATAATTAGTGTATTATGAGCAGTGAGGGTGACCAGAGGGCAGTTTCCTCGCCATCTTGGTTTTGGTGTGTTTTAGCCAGCTTCTTTACCGCAAGCTGTTTTATCAGCAAGGTCTTTATAACCTGTATCTTGGGCTGACCTTCTGTCTCACCCTGTGACTAAGAATGCCTAACCTTCTAGGAGTGCAGCCCAGTAGATCTCAGCCTTATTTTATCACGCCCCTATTCAAGATGGAGTTGCTCTGGTTCGAACACCTCTGACAAACTCAGTTCTGACACTAACTACACAGTTAGCACAGACCACACAGGTCAAAGACTTAGTCCTACAAGAGTGCCCCACTTCAGACACCAGCCACGAATGGGGTACCCTGACTACTCACACTTCTGCTTAGCCAACCCCACACATTTGGGGGTTTCCATGATCCTCAGGTTCAAGAATTTGCTAGAACAACTCACAGAACTCAGGATGATACGTTTTTAACATTTACTGGTTTATTATAAAGGATACAACACAGGAACAGTCCAATGGAAGAGCTGCAGAGGGCACGGTGGGGGTGTGTATGCAGAGCCTCTCTGCACTTTGGGAATACCACCTTCCCAGCATGTCAGTCTGTTCACCAACCTAGATGCCTCCATCCCCCCAAAAAAACAGAATTGAATTGTGTTCAAATTTTTATAACCCAATCTCCAGCTCCCCTCCCCTCCCTGGAGGTGGGGAGGTGGGGTTGAAAGATCCCCCGCCCTCTAATCATAGGCTTGGTCTTTCTGGTAAACATCCCTATCCTGATGCTACTGAGGGGCCCCACCGGAGTCCCCCCATACCATAACCTCAGGTATGGGCGAAAGGGACTTGTTATGAATAATACAAGATAACTCCTATCACCCAGGAAATTCTAAAGGCTTTAGGAGCCCTGTGTCAGGAACCTGAGACAAAGACCAGATACATTCGTTTTTATACCACAGATGTGGACATGTGTATTATACATTGTTCTTAAGAAGCCATAGAAAGCTTGCCCTGAAATACTCGAATGCTGGCTTCCTGAAGCCAGGTTATTGTTGGAGTTTCTGTATACAATTTTAGAAACCTGAATTAGTAGGCCACCTTTTTCCAAGACATGTCTAAGGGTAGCAGCAGTTCAACTCAATAAACATTTGAGTGTTGTGTGCCCAGGATCCCATCCAACCCCTCCAAGTCATTTCCCCTCTCTACTGCCTTATCTTTTTTCTTTCTTCTTCCATTCCCACCAACATAACATGCTGCAATGTTTCTCTTGATTCCACGTCTCCTAGCTACCATGCCATTTGTTTCCTTTATTACCAAACTGAAAAGTTGGGTATGCTTATTGTCTCTAGTTCATCTCTTTTTCTTTTGTAAATCACTCCAATTGGGCTTTCATCTCCCACTCCACTAAAACTTCTTTTCAAGATCATTTGTGACCTCCATGTTATCAAATCCGATGGTCAATTTTGAATCCTCCTCTTCCTTTGTCAGCAACATTTGACAACATGACCAGCTCCTTCCTGGAACCCTTTTAAAATTTGGCTTTCTGGCCTCCACGTTTTCCTGTCTTTCCCCCACCTTGCTGGCTGCTCCATATCCAGCCTCCGCATTCCCATGGCAAGTCCAGGGGCTCCGCCCTGGGACCTTTGCTTTTCTCCTCTGTAGGCATTATTTAGATGAGCCCACGTGGGCTTCAAATACCCTCTATGTGCTGACGATGCCTCCCAGATTTAGATCTTCAGCTGAATTTCTCGCCTGACCCGCAGGCGATCCAGCTATGTTGAGCTCTGCAGCATCTCTTTGGATAAGGGGCATCTCACACGTTAGCATGCTTCAAACCAGACTTAGGATTGCCCCACTCCCTCTTCTCTTTCTCACCTTGGTCAGTGGCAGCATCATCCTTTTGTTGCTCGATGCAAAACTGTTTTTTTCCTTTTCTGCTACTGCACACTCAGTCCATCATCAGCCTGATCATCCTAACCACCTCCATAGCCACTTGTGTGTGTCCCAGGCCACTACCCTCCTTTGCTTGGATTATGGTGGTGGCCTCCTCACTGCGTCCCTGCTTCAACTCTCCTGTTGCCTCCGCCTCCCTCCCCTCAACCGCCAACTTTCTTATCTTCATGAATGTTATGGCCGCTGCCTAGGGTGATCTTTTTTAAAGATCTCCATCAGATTGTTTTTCTTTGCTGCTCACAAAACCTGCAACGACTCCCTTGTGGCCTGCATGGCTCCACTTGATCTGGGCTCTGGCCACCTCCCTGACTGCATTTGTTACTTCTCACCCTCTCTTCCCCAGCCGCACTGCCCTCCTTGCTGCTTCTTGAACATGCCACTCTCAGCATCACTCTTGTACCATAGAGGGGCTGACTTGTTCTCTTACTGCAATCAGGAATAGCAATCCCTGAAACGGCCAAGTCCTTCCCCAGTCACCTGTTATTCTCTTAGACTACTTTATTTTTCTTCAGAGCATTTGTACTTACCTGACATCTCACCATGGGCTCATTTTTTGTTACTTTATTGTCTTTTGCATTAGAATGTCATCTCCATGAGCACTTGCGCTTTGTTTATTTTACCATCCCTGTATCCATAGTAATTAGAACAATGCCTGGTGCAGAGCAGCCACTCCATAAATATTGGTGGAGTGAGTGAATGAATGAATAGATTGGTGGGGAGTGGGAGAGCTGCTGTTTGTTGGAAACTGTAGAAGACATGGTTTTGTCTTTAAGGCTCGTCCATTCTAGTTGTGGGTTGGGGGTGGCTACTTAAGCCACATTTTAATGTTAACAGTATACTTACAAGGAACAAGTTGGAAGTGCAGAAAAATTGGTGGGTTCAGAAATTCTGAAGGTGCCACTTGCGTTGAGTCTTGAAGAAGAATTTTTTTTTTTTTTAAGACAGAATCTTACACTCTCACCAAGGCTGGAGTGCAGTGGCGCGATCTTGGCTTGCTGCAGCCTCCACCTCCTGGGTTCAAGTGATTCTTGTGCCGCAGCCACCTGAGTAGCTGGGATTACAGGCATGCGCCACCATGCCTGGCTAATTTTTGTATTTTTAGTAGAGATGGGGTTTCACCATGTTGACCAGGCTTGTCTGTAACTCCTGACATCAAATGATCTGCCTGCCTCGGCCTCCCAAAGTGCTGGGATTACAGGCATGAGCTATCACGCCCCACCTGAAGAAGGAATTATTGAAGTAGGTGGCTTTTGTAGTTTATAGAAGATAAAACAAAAGACCAGTTTTGGTTATGGCATAACGACCCTGAATGTTAGGAAAGGGAAACGGTATTAGAGTTGAGAGTGTAGAGCTATTTTTTAATTTTAATAAAATATTCCAATACCAATCTGCTGGAATCATTGGGAAGACTGAAGGATTATGAAGGTTATTCCAAAATAATAGGAGGAGAGTTTGGGATAAGGAAATTACTTAAAATTACAAGCTATGTGTCTGGAAAAAATGCCATCTTGCATTTCAGTCATGAACTGG
Organism: Nomascus leucogenys; assembly: GCF_006542625.1. Classification (NCBI taxonomy): domain Eukaryota; kingdom Metazoa; phylum Chordata; class Mammalia; order Primates; family Hylobatidae; genus Nomascus; species Nomascus leucogenys. The sequence goes on from NC_044402.1 coordinate 91,671,096, forward strand.
AAAAAATTTTTCAGACTTGTTAAATATGCCTAAATGTATATGTGTGTAAATGCAATTTTTTAATGAATGAGTGGTGAATGATTTAATGTTGAAGTGATATGTGTAAACATACGTTAATTCATTTGTTTTACAACAGAATTTCTAGTTGCTATTGGTGATGAGTCACAATGTAATTTAGGAAGGGGCAATATTTGATATGAAGAATACTGATTTTAACCTTTATTAACTCTTACGAAGCCCTTTGAAGCCACCCCCTTAGTGTATTAGTGTTCATTGGATGCATAGGTGATCAGCTTGAGATCCAAAAAGAATATCCTTGTATCCTCAGTTACAGTAGGAACTTCCTAAGCCTTATAGATGACTTAGCTTGCTTTCACATAAATTTAACAATAGAGGAATAAGTTAGAGTATATACATTTTCTACTAATCTTTTTCCATCAGTCCACATCAACAGCCAAAACTTAGGCTGTTTTAGCCCCTGGAGGGAGAGATGATTTGGGTGGTTTTGCACCACAGACCTCTACCTTCGGAAAACACATGCAGGCATAATCATAGGTTACCTGCGGAAGGTCTTAGGTTATCGGCTTAAGACCGGAGGGTTTCATTTCTACTTTTATCCTCTATATTTTCATGAAGGATGGGTCGCTAAGGGCCCTTGGATGTTTCTTTAGGAATTGCTAGTTTTTAAGCCATTGCTTTGCCTTCAAAAGACATATTTTCACACTCATACACCCTACCTCACATTTGGCCATGCAGTGTTGCTGCTGCTTCTATCTATATTTATAACTGGTTTGGCCGTTATTAATAGCAGAAGCTTATGCATATTTTTCTCATGTGAATAGCATTATGGATAAAAAAAGGGACATTCAAAATGGCAGAATCTCATCTAAGATTAGGGAAATGTATTAAAGAAAAGTGTTACTGAAGTATAAAGATGTTAAAGGCATAAATTATAAAATGAACACATGTAGCTATTTAAGATTACATGATAGAGTGAGTCATGGCTATCTGGTTACTCATTACCTGGAATGTGGGTATACGGAAGGAGGAAGTGTGGAAACATGTGCATGGGTGTTGGGCATTGTTCCTAAAACAAGTAGAAAATGATATATAACACTTTGAACATTTGCATCCTTTCCGTAACTTAACATAACTTTTATTATAAGAATATTATATCTATGATTGATTGTTAATGTCATACTTTGTCTTACAGGCATAGCTTAGGTAGCATAGATGCATTTTAAATTTTGAAAATCTTTATCCTTTTCTATATTTAGAGACTTTAACTTTCTTTGATGTTTACATATATATTGCATTGATCTTTAACAGGACTCTTAAAATTAAAACCAGTGCTAATTAAAAATTCTGGCTGTGAAAATAGAGAAATTGAGTTCGATAAATTTGTAGCTAGTGATCAGTTGTACATTTTTTTCACTTGGCTTCTTGGGCCTACTGTTTCTGAAATCCCATTGTTTGCTTCATTTCTCCTCTTTCACAGACACTCTGGTCTATATTCTATTTTACTCACTCCACATATTCAAATCCTGCTCATCTTTTGTGGTATATGGGGAACCACCTCCATTTTGAAGCCTCTTCTCTAAAGGCCACTCGGTGCTCCGAACACATATGGTCCATATTGTGCGTTCAGTCACAACCATGACCTTTTATTTATATATGATTTTTATAAATCATATGACTTTTATTTATCTTATGTATCTCATTGATTGTCTCCTATTTAAGTATTAGACTTCTACAATAGTAAGCATCTTTGGAAGAGGGACTATGCATGATACTTTGTTGCTTCAAGATCAGTGGTCTTAAAATCTGCCCGTGTTTGGTTATCTATAGTTAACTTGTCAGGTAACACCATCCTAATGTATTGTGTGTGTTATAAAACATACACAAGACTGGGAATTTTTAAAAAGTGATGAATACAGAAATATAAATAGAAGTTCTGATGTTTATATTTGTACTCCAGTGGCTCATCTTGGGCATGCCCTGGGATGCCCACACCTCACTTTGGAGACCTGGCATTAGGTACCTAGTAAGTATTCAGGAAATACTTATTTTTAGCCTTCAGCTATTCTGTGCTGCTTACTGACAAAATTCCCACCTATTGGAAATGAAACTTGAGTTTATAGTCTAAGTGTGTCTGAGACGTAAGGGGGTATAAGGAATGATTAGTCAGAATAAGGTAGGTTATTTTGAGTGGCAGGCCTTCCTAGCTCAAGGCATAACACAACAAAGGTTTGTTTCTCATGAAACACAATTTGATGGAGGTTCGTTGGGTTTTCTCAAAGGCTCTCCTAAAAATGGTTACTCAGATATCCAAGCTGCTTCTACATTGTAGTTATAATATCTGGAACACATGGCTTGTTTTTTTTTTTTTTAGACAGAGTTTCACTCTTGTTGCCCAGGCTGGAGTGCAGTGGTGCGACCTCGGCTCACTGCAACGTCTGCCTCCCGGGTTCCAGGAATTCTCCTGCCTCAGCCTCCTGAGTAGCTGAGATTACAGGTGTCCGCCACCACACCTGGCTAATTTTTTTTTTTTGAGACGGAGTCTAGCTCTGTCGCCCAGGCTGGAGTGCAGTGGCACGATCTCGGCTCACTGCAAGCTCCGCTTCCCGGGTTCACACCATTCTTCTGCCTCAGCCTTCTGAGTAGCTGGGACTACAGGCGCCCGCCACTACACCCAGCTAATTTTTTATATTTTTAGTAGAGACGGGGTTTCACCGTGTTAGCCAGGATGGTCTCGATCTCCTGACCTCGTGATCTGCCCGCCTCGGCCTCCCAAAGTGCTGGGATTACAGGCGTGAGCCACTGCGCCCAGCAATTTTTTGTATTTTTAGTAGTGATGTGGTTTCACCATTTTGGTCAGGCTGATCTCGAACTCCTGACCTCAGGTGATCTACCCGCCTTAGCCTCCCAAAGTGCTGAGATTACAGATGTGATCCACTGTGCCTGGCCCACATGGCTTTTAAGATTGCTGTGGAAGGTGAAGAGAGAGCATGATAAGGTCTTCATTGGCCAGTGCATAGTCACATGGGCCCAGCCTAACTGCGAAGGAAGCTGGGAAATACAGTCTCCCCTTGTGCCCAGGAAGGGAGAATAGAATGGGATTTGTTAATATATCACATGGTCTCTTGTCTGCTAGGATTATTTCAGTAAGGTTGTTGGCTGTTTGGTAATTTAACTTGTGGATAACATGTAAAGCAAGCTTCTGTGTGAATTTAAACATGAGTTCAGCAGTATAATTTAGAATGAAAGACCTCCTAAAATATTTTCAGTTTTTTAAAAAATAATAATTGTAATCATGGTGAATTTCCACATTTCCAGTTTAATTTTATTTGAATGCATTTCTACAGAAGTAAAACTGTTCATCCATTTTTCATGTTTCTGTTGTTACTTTTTTTCTTTCACGCTATTGTTCAACAGACTTTGGTAGCTTTTTGGTTTATTATGAATAAAGACTTTTTTAGTAGTGTTATATTTGGTTGCTATTGCTTACAGAAATAGTTGATATTATGTGATTATTATGATTATTGGTGATGATTTGAAGATGTTTTAGTGCACTGGTAATTTATTGGAGTAGATCCATCTTTGTTCCAATTCTCATATTACTGATTTTCTTGAAACCAATATGTCTGTTGGAATTATTAGAAAATTAGATGTTGGTCTCTTCTATATTCATTCACATATTCATCCATTGGGAATTTCAGTAAAATGGTTCTAACCAGCTTTGAAACTTAAGCCAATGCAATGTTAATGTTTTTGGATTCAACTCTTCCCAGATGGGTGATGAATAAATAAAAGTCAGTTACCCCTATATTCAAGAGCTTAAAGCTGTGTTTAAGGACAACTTTGATTTCTTTTTCCACATATGACTATAGTCAAAGATAGAAGGTGAAGAAATATGAAAATTTTAGAAAAGATTACAGAAGAATAGTTTTGTTAAGAAAGGAGAATAATATTGGGTTTTCGCAGGTGAGATGGGGAAGTTTCAGGTTATTAGGTAATGCATTAAGAGTTCCTATTTCCATAATATGAGTCAGGGCAATAGGCTTTCAAAGCTTCTCTTGACTCAGTGGTGCTACATTTTTAAATTGTAGATTTTTTATTCTGCTGAACCTGTGTGTGTCTGTTTGCATACTGAAGATTTTTCTAGATTTGGTAAGAGTTGCAAATGTTATAGGTGTAAGTGAATAAACAAAAATTATCTGGGCAAATTTTTAGCTCTTCTTATAAGAGTGGTTTGTATATTGTGAGGCAGATTCATCCATACCCCCACCCCTTATCCTCCCACCGTCCATCCATCCATCCATCCATCCATCTATCTTCCCATCCATCTTCCTCTCCTCCTTAAAAGCAAAGCTCTTCTTGTATGCGTATATTTTACTCATACCAATTGCCTTTTTTAGTTTTTATAGTTCAGATACATGTGAAGAAGATCAATGTGAACTAATTATTATATTCCCCACGTTCAAAATTATCTTCCCTACTATTCAAAATAAGAAGCTGCATAGTAAGCTGACCAAAGGCAGCTTAGTGTTTTATAGTCAATGTAATAAAATAAAGAGCTTTCTAAAATTCAGAGCAAAGGAAACATAGAAAATAGATGAGACCCCAGTGAAAGTTAATACCATGACATCTTCTAAGCTTACTGAACTTGAACTTTTCATTTCCTGGTAGTCAAAGCAAAAAAGGGAAATGTGATCAGTTACATTATTTTTGCATATAAGATCAAAGTGCATTTGCTCAAAAGAAGCAAAGTTTTCCTTGCCAGTTAGATTTCAAAGAGATTTCTCCTATGAGACTGACTATGTGAAGGGTGTTATCATGACAACACCTCCCAAAACTTAGTAATGCATTTTAGATAGCTGCTTCTCATGTTACTAAGTGGAAGCAGTGGACCTAACACCGAAGCACAGTTTAGGAAAAGCAGATCTATAAGAGGTATAAGTAAGTGGCTGTCACCCTTGGCTGTTTGTTAGAACCAGTGCAGAATTCCCTTAGAATCTATAGGGTTGGGGGGGAGCAAGATTTCAGCTCCGTAGGTGCCTAGTATACATCCAGGGATGAGAACCATGGGTACAAATGCTGAGCTTATTGATGGTTTGAGTCAATTAAAGAGTACAAGGAACAGATAGATTGCATATTTCCTTCAGGTGTCTCGTAGTTCTGTGAAAGTTTTTTGTGTTCATTTATTTGTTTTCTGTTTTCTCATAAATGGGCTTTGAATTTAAGGTGGTCTTCAGATAATTGGAGGTTTTATTCTCTGGTAAGGGTTTAGAGCACACAATTTCCACTGCCAATAAAAGATCCTTCGTTTTAAAATTCATTAATAGATTGGTCTGCCTTCATTTTATGAAAATTTAGGAAGCAAACCTAGACTTGTTTGAATAGATGGCCCCTCATCTCTACAGGGATTTCTACAGAGATTAGGGGCCATAAGTCATATGACAAATAGAAAGTTCTCCAGACTGGAACTGATTTATGATAATGATTCCCAGTCTTTGGGCCTCGGGAGTTATTGTAGGGATTGCTGTTTTCTCAATCAGTAGGTATTTGAAGTACACATATTTGAAGAGAACAGTCATATGTGAGTGTGTGTGTGTGTGTGTGTATGTGTGTGTTTTAACCTTTAAGCAATAAAACTAGAACTACTAGTCTAGAATAGTTTTAGAAATTGTCATTTCCTATTTGACAGTTTATAAAAATTTCAGGGATGTCTTCCTTTAGCAGGTGTTTAGTACTAAAATCTTTGGAGACATGTACCTTCATTCCAAATCTCTGTCATTCTCTGTCAGCAAGCCTACCATTGGCATATAGAAAGCTCCAGTGAGGGTCCTCTGGCATCATCCTAGGACTTGTCACTGAGTTGATTGGATGTGACAGCATGTCAGATTTCAGTGGCAAGAACGGCATGCAGGTGAGGAGCAGAGGGTTGTCACTGTAGCTTTTCTAGGCAGTCTCCTAGCAATTTAAGTTAGGAAGATTTAATGTGTGGAGTCTTTGAAGATGTATTGGTTCATTCATCCAGGAAAATTTTGAGTGCCACACCTCTGCGGGTTTCAGTGATTTTGTTGGTGCAGAAAATCTGTTCTCAACATAAATTTGGAACACTGAAAGTAATCCTTCTTTGGAGGAGGATGTATTTGATGTGCGGAGGCAGAAGGGGACTGTGATAGGTAGCTCTTGGTAGCTTTAGCAAGCCATGATGGAGGGAGAGCCATGGACTTCAGGATCTGGAGAGCAGGGGCAGCCTCATTTTTATTTTTGCATCCTGTCCAATGCTGGGCACAGTCGTTGGCAGATTGTAGGCACTGGATACATTGGCTATAGAACTCAAGAAGGAAATGAGGATAAAAGTGATACTTGTTCAAGGGGGACCTAGAGAACTGACCATACAGTTTTTGGAGACAAGAGGGCATTATCAGCTGGAGACTGTAAGCAAGGTAGGAAGGATAGGGGCAGCATATTCTCATTAGCCAGCTCTGAAGATGACTGTAATTGTCTTTGCTCCTTAGTTCAAGAACTAGCAAGAGCCTGCAATGTTACTAGTGCAAATGTAATCACACTTTTTTTTTAAATTTTATTATTATTATACTTTAAGTTTTAGGGTACATGTATACAACGTACAGGTTTGTTACATGTGTATACATGTGCCATGCTGTTGTGTTCCACCCATTAACTCGTCATTTAGCATTAGGTATTATCTCCTAATGCTATCCTTCCCCCCTCCCCCCACCCCACACTTTGACTTTTAAAAGGAGATTTTAGGTGACTGTTTGCCTATGTCTTCACATTGAATTTATACAGACCAGCATTAGACAGAATTGCTGAATCCAAATAACCCAAATGAAAAATTTTAACTAGAGTATAAAATAGAGCCTCACTCCTCTTTAACTTAATTCTTTGAGTATTTTAAACCCACAGAGCTCTTTGTAAGCATATGAATGTGCACTTATATATGCCTACTGAAATAACATTTCATTTCCTCTTTATTTGTAAATAGTTGGCAAGCAAACATAGACTTTGAAAATGCCATACATTAATTTTATTTCTTTTTTTGCATGAATAGGAGAAAAGGTGATGTTAGGATTAATTACAGCAGTTTTTTTCTGAGCATATACCATGTGTTGCACTAGATGACGAGTCTTAATTTCCACTCTCAAAAGAGAGAAACTGTAAACAAAAAAGTCTTCCAAACTTAAAACACAACATATCACACACCATATTACAAGGCTGTAATAGATGCAGAAATAGGATTTTATAGGTGTACAGGCAAGGGACTTCTAGAGCGAGCTGAGAGGCAGGGAGTTCCAGGGAAATGAGCCAGGAAAAAACAGCAGGGCCAGCTCTAGAGAAGGGCCTTGCTTGCTTTGTAATCTGTAGCACATCAGTGAGAAATCAAGCTTTTAGGATTTGATTCTGTATGAGTGTATCTTGCCTGGTTTTGACCTCTCTGGGTAACCAGAAATCAGTCTGGGTATATAGAAATGGAGTTTTCATATTGAAGATACAAGCTTGTATCAAGCTTATATTTTGTAATAAAAATATATGTACTATGTAGAGCTCCCAAGGACCTGATGCCTGTCTCCAGATTACCCTGAAGCAGTCTCTGTTCTGATCCAAGGTCTCTCGCTTCTACCCAGCTGTTCTGGGAGGATTGTCTCTAGTCTTTTATCAGATAACTTTAAGCTCCTGCAGATATGTAGTAAATACCAACTTCCTGCTTGCAGATCCAAGTGTTTGCTTCTCTCAAAAAATATATATGTAATCTGTGTGTGATATTTCAGCATAGTCATTTTCTTGTAGCCACTTTTGAGACGTATTGACACGACTTATAATACTTGAAGCAGTATTTGAGTGCTCTGCATTTGGATGTGTTCTGAAGCAGCACTGTCTGTGTGATGGAAGCATGCAAGGGTTGTTTGAAACCCTTTGTATCAGGGCACTTTCTGTGTACCAGTGTTAAATCTTCCTCTAGCAGTCACATAGCTTAAAGCATGGCTGTTTAAGTCACTCCCTGCCTAAAGTCCAGGGCCAGGCTCTGTCTGGATTGGTGGAGAGCATAGCAAGCTTGTAAACTGATGAGGGAGGGAGTCGCCTCTTTGCATTTTAGGCTAACTCAAGTAAGGAAGAGGAGGGCTGCAGGGAAGAGAGCCTGCAGGCAGAGTGGTATATGGTATTTTTGCTTTACCCATTCTTATGTGACCACTTTGAAGTCATTTTGTTATGCAGACATTTTAGCACTGAAAACACCATAAACATAAGCAATCTCAAGTAATGTGCAGACCAGACTTGGCATCTTGAGCTTCCTTATTGTTGAAACCCTTTCCTTAGAGTGGCAACCAGGACTGGGGTAAGGGAGGGAATGGGAGTGGAAACCATTTGGAAGATACACTCACATAAGCCCTACTATGTTGACCATACACAGTCCTCTCAGAGAAAGCTGTCAGTCACTCTAGGCCTGGAGCCTGCTCAGTCTCTGAGGGGGCTTCTCTCTCCATGGTCTGAATCATCATCCTCTCATGTCCTTTTGAGTCACTGATTTTCTTTTTAAAATTAAGACATGGATTTGGCTAAGTCATGATGGAACTTACTTGTTTTCTATTTGAAAGTCTAGAGGAAGGGTTTCCACATTTTATCTCTGTTCCAAATTTGCAAACCTTGTTTGAATAGGTACATCATAAACCCTGGGTATGGTGGGATGTTGAGCCTCCGGACCACATTAGGATCATGTCAGTCAAGACTGCCCCCAAAATCCTTGGACCTGCTGCTAAGACCTCTCTGGTGCCTAAGCAAAATAAATGCATTATACTTATAATCAGAGTACACCCTTGAACCATAGTTTTGGGGGACAGAACTGATACAATTTTGCTTTGAGTTCTAACAAATTTCTTACAGAAATGTTTAAATGTATGAAGTTAAATCTGGCTACAAGGGGGACAAGATTAGAAATGGAGAAGGAGTCATGATAAGGAAAAAATGACATATTTTGACAGCATTATATCAAGATGGCTTGTGAAAATGTCTTGTTTAGATATAGAAATCCCCATTAAGAGGTTCCCGAAGGCCAAAAATGAGAAACTCCTCTAAGACAATGGCAAGCTGGTGATGGTAAGGAAAGGGTAGCTTTGGAAGGTATTGGGTGGCTGGATGAAAGAAGAAAAGCAAAATTTTAATTCAAAAAAACTTTTTTCTGGTCTTAGTATTCCTCTCATGCTTTGGGGAAAGGTTTTGTTGTTGTTGTTTTCAATAGGCAACATGGACCAGATGACTTGTCCTCATATCACTAAATTATTTTCTAGTTAGATAGCACATGATTTCTCTAAACTGAGCTCCTGAGGGTAGGGACAGTATCCTTTGTATTCCTCTGCCTGACACTCTCCTGGCACATAAAATGTTTATTGAATTAAGGACTACTGAATTATCTTAAAATTATTCGCAGAATGCTTCCTTCTTTACAGTATCATATGAATTTAGCTATTAACAAGGAAGACTCTTATTATTCTTATTTTTATTATTTTGCCAATTCACTTTTCTTTCTGTACAATCATATATGCAAGCTCAGACATTTCATGGTATATACACAGTGGTTTGTGTGTATGTATGTGCAAGTATCTATCTATATTCAGGCATCTCATTAATATTGGTAGATTTGATTGAATTTTGCAGCCACTCCATGAAATGGCTACAGATTTGGTTTTCCTAAACATGAATAGATTGATGACCTTGATTCTGTAAGGCACACCCACAGATTCAGCCCCCGCATACCTTTTAGTGTTTTATTGAGCACCTGCTGCATTTCAGACCCAGGGTACTTTATAGACATCCTCTGCACAGCCCTGTGAGGCTTCAAGCACAAACCAAAGCTTGAAGAAGTTGATAGCCCTTTACTACTGTCCATTTTCTCTCCTTTATGCATTAAACAAAAAATCAGACAGTATGTACTTGGGGTTCCAGTACAAATGGCATCTCTACCTATTGCCTTCTGTGATAACCTGAGCCAGATCTCTCTGCACTTCGACAGTATATGGTGCTATTCAGGTCCCCAGCACAGTGCTTTCTAGGGCAGATGGCGCACTGGGGGCTGTCAGAGTTAGAGGAGAATGTTTTACATTTGACTCTTGTAAACATGAAAGCTTCACTTAACCAAGCAGTCTCTTTGGGATGTGGATATGACGTACTTTAGATCAGAATGTGTTTCTAAGTTAGACAAAGAAAAAGTGGCATATGAGGTGCTGCTTTTTAAAGCTTTAAATCAGTAGGGAACATCTGTCTGCAAGAAATCAGAAACCATTCTTTTTAATAAGCGCAACGTTAAATTTAGCATTAAGTTGTAAAGGTGATTAGCAAGGTCTGTAGAGTAACTTCTCTTGAGATAGGTGTTTCCGTGATTTAGTTGCCTGTAACAAAGTCATAAAAATCGATCATGAAATTAATTGAAATAAGCCATTTTTGCCAAAAAGTTTGGAAACATTTGTGTTGGGAATTTGTTTAAAGTGAGCCAGAAAGGCTATTCTTGTAGACCATAGCTGTGCAATTCTTTTAAAAAGAGTTGGGTATTAAAAGGTGATTGTTAGAATTCTTTTGTTAAAAGAGATAGTAAAAATGCTTTAAGAACTTAATGAATTTGAATTAAGAGCCCCAATTGCATATTTGTTCTTTTCCCCAAATCAATGTGTTTGGTTAATTTCTGGATTGGGGAAATAGCATAATTTCCTCCCTGCTGTCTGCTTCCTCCCAGCCTCTTTCCTTGCATATGCGTTGGGGTTCAGATTTTGCAGCTTTCCATGACATGCCTCTCTCAGTAGAAGTCATCTTTTCCTTTTCTGAATATCTTTAGGAGTTTACAGATATGTTTATTACCTTCTCCTACCCCCTTTTTGTGGGGGAACTTAGATGTCTTTCTTGTTAGATTTTAAGCTTCTAGACGACAGATTCTCTTAATCATCATCCTCAGAGCCCTCACAGTGAGTACAACGCCTCTTACCTCATGAGTATCCATGGAATCCTTTGGGAGCCCTGCTCTTCTGGATGACCTCACCCCTGCTTCCACATACTCTTCCATTTTAGTTATTAAGGGATTAAATCAAGGCAGTGGAAGCCATTCATGCTTCATTAATTTGTGAGATAACAGCCTGCAGTAGCAAGGGCAGATAAAGAAATAGAATTAGCCTTTTTGCTTTTGACCTCTTGCCAAACCCCAACAGGGTGCTCCGCTGTGGGGAACTTCCCCCCCTGTGGTGGTTTCATGCCTAGGGCATTTCTAGATACTGTTTTCTTTGAAGCAAGTTTCAGAAGGAAGTCCTCAGCAGCACAAGGGATTGCTACTAAATTCCAAAGAGCAGCTTCCAGGCCCTCAAGACAGATGTTTCCTTCTCTCTGCTTTTATATCTTAAGTTCAGTCCTTTTCCTTCCTGGGATAATTTAGTCTCTCTAAATCCCTTATCTACTTCCTAATGTGTGTCTCCAATACCTGGCTTTTGCAATCCACCTTTGAAAAAGAGTCACTCTTTGGCCCAGTTCACATTCTTACCAGTCCAGTAGAAGGAAAGGTGCTTATTTTGTTGAGTAACTCTTAGCAAGCTGGTCCTGGCTGGGGCAGACTTGAGGATCTCCATTATGATTTGATAATGGTCAGGCCTCCAGGCTAGAAAAACTTTTGGGGTGTCCCTAAGCTTCTTTGTCATGAGGATTACAAATAAAAGTTCTAAAATCTTGAAAGAAAACTACCCCTTGTGTTTTACATTATTTTCTGTGACTAGGATGTGAACTCCTGAAATAATGAGCTTTTCTTATTAATTCTAATGCTGAAGTAGAAGAGTTTCTTGTCCAATTATGCAGGTGTTATGGGAAAGGGGTACCAATCCAGACCCCAAGAGAGAGGGTTCTTGGATCTTATGCAAGAAAGAATTTGGGGTGAGATCACAGAGTAAGTGACAAACAAGTTTATTAGAGAATCAGAGAAACAAAAGAATGGCTACTCTATAGACAGAAGCCCCAAGGGCTGCTGGTTGGCTTTTTTTGTGGTTATTTCTTGATCATATGCTAAACAAGGTGTGGATTATTCTTGAGTTTTCCGGGAAAGGGGTGGGCAAGTCCTGGAACTGAGGGTTCCTCCCCTTTTCAGACCATGTAGGGTAACTTCCAGATGTTGCCATAGCATTTGTAGATTGTCATGGTGCTGGTGGGAGTATCTTTTAGCATGCTAATGCATTATAATTAGTGTGTAATGAGCAGTGAGGAGGACCAGAGGTCTCTTTCATTGCCATCTTGGTTTTGGTGAGTTTTGGCCGGCTTTTTTTTAACCACATACTATTTTATCAGCAGGGTCTTTATGATTTGTATCTTGTGCTGACCTCTTATCTCATCCTGTGACTAAGAATGCCTAACCTTTTGGGAATGCAGCCCAATAGGTCCCAGCTTTATTTTACCCAGTCCCTATTCAAGATGGAGTTGCTCTGTTTTGAAGGTGTCTTACACAGGGATTTCTAGTTTTTAAAACATCGTAACACATGTGGAACCATTTTATATACACGTAACATTCAGATAGTATGATTTTCCTCCTTAGTGGTTACATTTGACTGCCAAGATTAAAGTATATTTTTCAGTGACCCATTTAAAAAAATGTGAAACGTGGTATATGTTGAGGCTGACCTGGGTAATCTGTGAAATTTCACAAAAATATTGTGAGATCTGTGTTTTGAAAACAAGAATGATTCTAAAGGAAGAAGAAACTAAAATGCATATTCATCACATCTTATTTTAAAGCCTGACTTTCGAGCTTCATTTGATGCTTTACTGTTGTCATTCTAAAACAGATGTCATCTTAAAATGATTTATCTTGATGATATTATTTTTGTTTTGCAGCCAGTAAAAACAATCCTTTTCCGGTTATGTAGCCAAAGGAAAGCAACACGGCCACTTATGTTTAGGATATAAGAATGTAAATGAAATTAGAAAATTACATGTCGATAAAACAGTCTTAGAAAAAATGATTGTAGCTCATTTTCTAAGATAATTTTCACCTGCATTCTGCCATCTGTCATGCCATGGCATAGCATCTTTGTTATATTGGGATGGCAACTAGGGACTTCTTTGAGATTAGATGTATAAAAATAAAAGTACAATGCCTTAAAAAAAAATAAGTTGTTGTTGTATGGTATGTCTTTTTCTATTTTATTTCCTTTCAACCTATCTATGATTTTATATTTTAAATGTCATTCCTGTAGGCACATATAGTTGAGTCTTTTTATATTCATTCTTACATTCTCTGCCTTTTAATTGGAGTATTTTGTCCACTGACATTTAATGTAATTTTTGACATGGTTAGATTTAATTTGTCATTCAATTATTTATTTCTGTTTCTTCCCTCTTTTTTTGTTTCTTTGTTTTTTTGTTCCCCTATTCTTGGCTTCTTTTGGATTATTTGAATTTTTTATTCATATAATTCCATTTACTTTTTAGTTATTTTGGCTATAGTTCTTCATGGGTTGTTCTAGGGATTATAATATACCTTAACTTTTTAGAATCCATATAGAGTTAACATTTTCCCACTTTATGTGAAATGTAGAAGCCTTCCAACCATTTAGGTATATTTACCATCCATCTCCCCCTAGTCTCATCTGTTATGTTTGTTTTCACATTGTTTTCTTTTTAGTGCATAGTGCACACTCTGCCCATTGTCATTTATTTTGAAAGGCTTTTCTACCTTTTCTTGCCCTGAAGCTTGAACTATTTAGGAATGTTTACCAGTGTTGTGGCTAGCAGGGTAACTGTAATGTGTACATAAATTAAATTACCATGCTTATACTGGCATAGGACAAGACTGCAGTGAAGCTTTCCAGGATAAAGGTACAAATAACTATAAAGACTTATTTTCCCTAAAGTTTTACCTTAAGATGTGATAAGATGAATGTCTGGTGGAAGGGCATAACACTAACTTGACAGTGATATCAAAATATCAACTTGGGGATATTTTCCAATTGGGCAAATGTTTCTGAATTAAGAATATGAGACAATTATAGATATAAAGATATAAGGAAGGCCAGCGTGGTGCCTCTCCTTAAGAAAACTCAAGGTTTCCATGCAAAACACACCATACATAATTCCCTTTCTCCTTTTCCTTCTCTTCCATGTCCTTATGGACCACCTCAATCCTGACTGGGCTTAGTGTGAAGTTAGAATTGGGGAAGCACATGGAGGTTAGGCATTTTTAAAAAACACTTTTTGGGGGGTTAGTTTAGAAACACCCAGTTTGAGGACTAAACCAGAGCTAGTAAGGAAAATAAATAGTTGAGACTTGTATATCTCAATTGTAGGTGGGAATTTTGAGACTGAGCTATTTTGAGAGGGTTGAATTCAGAAGGAGAATTTCCTGGTGTTATTTGAAAGTACTCTAGGGCTAAAGATTCAATGAAAAGGAATACCATTTTGAGAGCTTTTGAAGAAAATGACTTGAAATAAGAAGGTAGAAACAGTTATCTAAGTTCAGGTAAGTTTCCTGAGACAAATTTAGTTCTGTTAAACACTTTGGCTAATGGAGAGGTCCAACTACCAGTTCTCAGAATGGATTAGATTAGCTTTGGAGAATGATTTCTCAGGCAACTCTATAGGGAAGAGCCGGAGAGGCTGAAACATGGGGCCATGTTCGAAAGAGCGTAAGCTTTGGATGTATTTGGGTGTCACAGACATCTTTTCTGCTTTGCGCTTGAGGTGAAACAAACCTAGGAAGGAAATGGCAGGGTGGAGAACATGGAGTTTTGGGGAAAGAATCCTTGCCATTGTGTCTGATGGCCATGAAAGTAGAACCACTCTGATGAACACTCTGAACAGAAATAAGATGGGAGAGGAACATAAATACCAGCTAGACAATTGTGAACATGCAACCCAGCATTCCACCCTGACAGAAAATAACAGATGAGCCCCAAACCAAACTTCTAAAACCTAAAAGTGATAGATATAGCTGTTTGGAAACATACTTAGTGCTGGGGAAAGTTTGGCTCTCAAAGAACAGCTGTGTAGCTGATCTGGAAATGAAGGGGAGATGGCCTTTAAACATCAGGCTGACCCTATTCTTAGAGCTCAACTAGAGGACAGAAGAAGAGGATGAAACCATGCCCTTAATGTGGTAGGACTAAAACCGTGTTTACTCCCTTACGCTATCGTCATTATATTATAATTAACCATTCATTTCTCTGTGTGGTAAATAACAATGGTGACACGGTCACAAAATAATGTGAAGCATATGGGTCACAACTGTTTTTAACTAAAGACTTCTCTAAAGATTTATTTAGATTCCTTAATTACAGAGTGGCTTGGAAGACTGGCATGTGGTTTCAGTTTATAGTTATAAATGTTGGAGCTGATGATGGGTACGTGCTCATATTGCCAGAGAGGGAGAGGAACAAGATTGGGAGGGGGATTCGTGTTCTTTGGGGCCCTCCCTTTTGCCCCCACCTTTTTTTTTTTTTTAAGAAATTGAAGATCTGTGTTTATAAGAAATAAGTATGATGACATTTATACTGTGCTTGAGATGGGTATGCCAGTAGTTACAAGCCAATTTTTCCAGTGCTTAAGTACTTTAATTGGTAAATTTTCACGTCACTTTGAACTCAGTGGCTCTCTAGAATCCTGAAAGAATAAATCCGTTTTAGCCTTTGTCTTCTATTAAAATTATACTCTCTGTTAGATGAATGAGACCCTGTCTTTGAGGACAGCAGTTAAGTATTTCAGCCTGGATAGAGAAGAAAAAAATAAGTATTCAACTTAGGTTCTTTGACTGAAAATGAACTCACAACAGGGTCATTTGATCTTCCAAAGCCTTGTGTTTGTATATATGTGTGTATGTGTGTGTGTGTGTGTGCATTTGTGTGTGCCATATATGTTACTCATTTTTGAAGTAATTTTGCATTATTTTGGAACCAGTGGTAAATATAATGCAAAGTCGTAGTCCTAGGAGCATGGGAAAAAGGTCTGTATTCAACAATACATGAAGAATTCAGTGAGTGTGTATTATATATTGGAAAACTTCTTTTGTATTTGCTGTAATGTGTTTTCCTACATTTCTTGCCAATGATGATAATGAAAGTGGCATCTTGAAATATTATCTGAACATTGGAGGAGCAGAAGGGGAGGAAGGCTCATAAAAAAAATCTAAGCAATGCTTTCCTTCCCTGCATGAAGGTCATGGAAGAAATGAATTTCCCATTGTTTGTCATTCTTCATGGAGCTCTCACCAGTAGGGACTTTGCCACTGCTTCAAGAGCATCCACTCATTCATCCATCCCTTCATTTATGACTTGGTATCGGTTACATTTCGTGTTTATGTCTCTGTGGCATCAACATGGCATAAAGATTAATTAGAAAGGCTCTGCCCTAGAGGAGTTTGTATTCTGGTAGGGAATAAGAAGGTGTGTACATAACTAATTATAACACACAAAGATTTTCTGACATTTATTCAGGGCTTTGTAACTTTCAAAGTAATTGTATGCACTTTTATTTGATCTTCTAAAGTACGTGGCTACATTCTCCATGTTGGAGATGAAGACACTGAAGTTCAGCCATGGTAATGACTTGCTCAAAGTCAAGTAGGTGTTGAGATACATCTATAGGGCCCAGGGAATTGCATCTGAGATGTTTTCTGCCTCTGTGTTCGTTGTTTTCCACTATCCCCATTATGCAGTGGTGCACAGACTGGGGAATCAGAGAATGGGAGAGAAGGCTAAGGCCACAAGCAGCTATGGAACTTGAGCAAGGCTTTGGTTGTGTAGAGAATGGTTGAAAGGGCTTTGAGAGACAGAAAGAGATCAGTGCACATTGTTCAAAGGAACAAGCTAGAACAAGCGGTTATTCAAAAAAGACCCTGGTGTCAAGATCTTTTCATTACTTTTTTTCTGTCATTTTCTTTTATTCATACATTCATTCAACAAATGCACTTAGAGTATACAGTACTTATTATATGCAAGGCAGCAGACTCACTGATATGAGGGTTACAAAATAAGACTAGGGGTGGCTATCCTTGAGGATCTCACAGTAGTTCAGCTGGAAGGTAAGATATGCTGGCAAATAATTGTAAGAGAACATGATGAGAGAGGGAAGAATGTGATTCACAGTATTTCTGGGTTCAAGTTATGACTCTCCTGAGAGTGGGATCACGGGCTTCTCATGTCATCTCTTAAGACCATGTTTCTTTAAGGAGGCTAGCATTTAATTTGCAGATCTGTGTTGAAGATTAAATCCAATTGTGAATCCTAGGACACTTTACTGGGCTCCTGGCACATCGAAGGTGTTCAGTAATTTGTCATTATTTATGGTTCCGTATGCCTTTGGAAGAAAAGCCAAAGTCCTTGACTGGTGTGAACAGCTCTCTGTGATCTGGTTGGCCAAATGTACACTCTTCCTGTATCCCAGTCCTTCACAAGTCTCCAGGCTGCAGACTGGTTGCTCTCTGCACCCTTGTCACCCTGTGGTCTATGCAAAATGCAGAGGTGCTATATCCCAGTGGTCAGTCGCAGGCGTTAGCTCTGGCCCTGCTGTGTCACACTGGCAGTGGACCTCAGCAAGTTATGCCTTTGCTTTGTGCTGGTCTTGTTGTGAGATTTAAAATGACTAAATGTAAAGAGCTTGGAGGCAGTTCTGGTACATGGTAAATGTGGATATTATTAATTCTAATTACTGTCTGACTTTGCTACTCGCTGTTTATCATCCTGCACTGAAGCTTCCTATCAGCTCTTTTGTTTTTCATTTGGAACCTGCCTATCTCTCTCCCCAGCTCATCTCTTATCCTCTCTTCATTATGCTTTGCTTTGCCTTCCAGCTACATGGAACTGCCCATAATCCTTCACCTCACCTCCATGATGTTTTGGCCTTTATTTTTGCCTAAAAGACATTTGTCTTGCTCATTCATTCTTTAGGACTGAGTTTTCCACCTCTTGAGTTTCTCTGAGTCCAATCTCCACCCCTTTGAGGTTTCTGTCTTGTTCTGCCATGTTTTGCACATACCTTTATCATTGGGCCTAATGTATTGGCTCCATTTTCTCTTTGTCTCTTTCTCTCCTTTTGACGGAGAACTCCTGAAAGAAGGGGTCAAGCATTAATAGTCTCTACACTTCCAGCTTGTTCTTGCCACATAGTAGACTCTCAACAAATACTTGTTAATAAATGAAGTGAGGACTTTACCTATTTTAAATACATTGTCTTATTGTCAGAATCATTTTTTCAATTAGCTAGAAGGGGCAAAATTTACTTTAGTCAATTTTGAAGTGGGGAAGAGCAACAGGAGCACTGCTCTGGCCTTACTTGATAGAGGCCCTTTGTCATCCTAAGGCAGGGTTAGAATTTTGGGAGGCTTGGGCTGGACAAAAACCCTGGCAAACCCAATTTTGCCTCTGATGGATCTTACAGTTTCATTCATTTGTTTGTAAAGGCAGTATTTCTGTATTTAACTTATTGTAGTAACATCAGCTATTTGGTATTTGATAGTATTTTTCTAATGTTTGAAAAGATTTTTTCCCTCATGTTGAAACTTCAGTGTATTGTCCTGAAAAATCTCAACATTATCCAATTTTAGACATGTGGTATAACATTTTCTCCTTGTTTGTCTGAGTTACCTGGATTTTAGTTTAACAACCCGTAAATGTAGCTTGCTGGGTTTATAAATCAATAAATTATTTATTTATATAAATAATATTTATATAAAAATATATTTATATAAATAATAAATATTTATATAAAAAATAAAGCATATCATTAGAGTACAATAAAGCAGTACTATTTTGGTTAATAGAGAATACATGGAAGAAGGTAACATGTGCCACAAAGGATGGGTTTATTTATTTATGGATTTTAAGAATTCAAAGGCAATAAAAGGTGATAGCTTGCTTTCCAAAAGCATATCACAGTGGCCCTTAAAGGAGCTCGCAGTTCCATCTGATAAACGCATAATAATGATCTGAATTCTAAGGAATTTTTTTCCATTATCCCCTGCAGCTTTGCCCTTTCGGATGAAGCATACAGATCCCTACGAGATCAAGATAAGGACCAATGTATTCTCATTACTGGGGAAAGCGGAGCAGGAAAAACAGGTAAGGCTCCTACCAAGCAACTCTGCAGAAGGTAAATGCTGCACAGAATGACAACAGCAAAGAGGACCAGTGGGGCCTCCTTAGCAAGATCTGTCGCAGGGCCACTGTGAGGGTGCTTCTGCAGGAGGATACTGGTTAGGAACACAGAATGTTCTCTGGACTCCCCAGAGAAACAAGGTGCCTATCCAAGGGGATCCCAACCAATATGAAGTCTAGTGCTGGATTCTAGACCTTTTTAGCATAGTCTCTGGATGGTGCAAGATCTTTTTACTTTTCTCCGAAGACATTAAACCTGTGTGCTCTTACAGATTCAAACTGCTTCCCCAAGAATGCCAATTTATTTAGGTTTTAAGAGGTTACAAACACCCTCTACCTTTGCTAAAAAGTGAGGGAAGGTACCAGAAAAATGCTAACATTTTACCCAAGAGTTTTCCTCTGAAGCCTGAAGAATTGAGATTTTTATATGTATTTTTTAGACCTGGCAAGCTTTGCATAAAACAACCCTCCAAATGGAAGGGTTATGCTTTTTTCCCCTTGTGCTTTTAATAAATGCAATTCATATGATTGGTGGTCTTGAGTGAGAAAATGACTTTACAGATGGTGCCCAGCTACCTAGAAAAGATTCAGAAGAGCTACATTCTCTGAATTCAACCTTAGAAAGGTTAAAGCTGCTGTTGTCGGTGGGTTTTTTTGATGGAACTGATGAGTCTGTGGAGGAGGAAGATGGTGAGGGAGATGGTATTGTCATAAAGTTTCATCTGTAAAATGCT
The DNA here is from genome assembly GCF_006542625.1 of Nomascus leucogenys. Classification (NCBI taxonomy): domain Eukaryota; kingdom Metazoa; phylum Chordata; class Mammalia; order Primates; family Hylobatidae; genus Nomascus; species Nomascus leucogenys. The sequence continues at coordinate 91,690,960 of NC_044402.1, forward strand.
TTTGTTTTATAGATAAGAATCTGATAATTGGTCAATTCTTTTAGTATTCAAAGGTGGAATTTTAAATGTTTCTATTCTACATGGCTGTTTAGTTGTCACATTTACACATTTTGAGTTCCCATTGATCAAGAGAAGAAAATCTACCATAGGTGTTGAGTCAACTGACTGAATCCATTTTATTCACAAGCTCTTAGAAAGATTTGTGCCTTGAAAGGCTCACTCTCTGCATCGAAATGGTTTTCCTTCTACACCTACTCTTTCCTCCACTTGCCTTAGGAGTAACTCCTCCCTGCACCCCATGCAGCTGAAGAAAGAGTGGTTAGATGAATGTGTCCAGCCCCCTTTCTTGAGCCCTTTGGAGACACTGAGCACCATTGTTTTGCAGGGCTAGGCCGGTTCTAGGCTCTAGGTGGTCAGAAATGAAGGGAAAAGGACTGGCATGTAAAAGCCTTAGGTAACAGAAAACATGGTGTCATATTTTTGAAGCGATTTTAGTTATAAACCACCTGGTGTAGGCTCCTCCACATGGGACAGCCAAACTCCTTTTGAAGTGATGAAGTCTCACCACTTTGAATGGCACCCCCCTGGATTTGTTGTACAGGTTCAGCTAACAAAAGTTCTTCCTTACCTAGAGTTCAATTCTGCCTGTACCCATTTGTCTGCAGTCTGCTATCTGGAACTTTACCATATTAGTCTTCCTTCTCCTCTGCAGGACAATCACTCAGTTATTTGAAGTCAACATTTTATCTTCCTAGGGCTAAAAATCCCTTTTCTTCAAATTTTCTCATTTTATACACATTGATTTAATTCATTCATCCAGAAAAAAAATTATTGAGTAGCAACTTGGTGAACGGTACTATACTGGGGACATAGACACTGTCCTTGCCCTTATCACATTTAGTTTAGTAGGGGAGATAAACAATAGCTCTTTAGATAGACATATGTATGTACCTATACATACAAATGACGTGCAAAACATGAGTGAAGGAAAATCACATGCTGCTTATGAGAGCACGTTACAAGAAGAATTGGATCTTACAGATCTCTCATTATCTTGGTCCTGTTGTTCTGGAAACATCCTAATTTGTCTATATGCTTCATGAAATTGCATACCAAAAAGTAAACAGAATACTTGAGATTTGGTCCTGGTTGTGGTGAAACTCTTATCCTTTTTCTTTTTGAGACGGAGTCTCGCTCTTGTAGCCCTGGCTGGAGTGCAATGGCGCGATCTTGGCTCACTGCAACCTCCACCTCCTGGGTTCAAGTGATTCTCCTGCCTCAGCCTCCCAAGTAGCTGGGATTACAGGTGCCCACCACCACGCCCAGCTAATTTTTGTATTTTTAGTAGAGACGGGGTTTCACCATGTTGGCCAGGCTGGTCTTGAGCTCCTGACCTCAGGTGATCCACCCACCTTGGCCTCCCAAAGTGCTAGGATTACAGGCATGAGCCACTGTGCCTGGCCTATTATCCCTCTTAATGTGGACTCTGGGCTTCTATTAATATAAAGCATATATTGACTCATACTGGTCTTTAAACCAAGTAAGATATTATAGGATTTTTTTTTTTTTTTCACAGTAACTTCCATTAGGTCAGATCTGCTCAATCTACTATTGATGAACAAAATTATTTTAAACTTACATGCAGAATATTGTATTTATTTTTATTAGTTTTGGTCCATTGTTATAACCTCTTGAGAAGCTGACAAATCCTGATTCTTTCCCTTCCCTTAGGATTGCTGTCTTTTTGCTGGGTAATAATGATACTAGCTAACCCATGTTCAGCACTTATCACGTGCTGGGCGGTGTGCTTATTTACATGTATGAGATAAGTATTTTTGTTATTTCAATTTTTATGATGGGAAAATAGGAACACAGAAACGTTAAGCAATTTGCCAAAACTTATACGGTGAATAAGTGGTAGAGCTGGATTTTGAATGAAGGTAGTGTAGTTATAGAGTCCCTGCTTTTATCCACTGTACTAAGCTGCATCTCTGTACCTTGAACATGGTACAGAGTAGTTCTTGAACATGATTCTTTCCGAATGCCACACTACTTTGCCCATGTTGGTAAGTCTCCTTCAACTAGCCTCCCATGTCTTCTTAAGGGAGGGATTTTGTATTGTGTTTCTACTACCTAATTTAATGCCTGCCATACAGTAGGCATTCAGTACATATTTGAATAATTGAATGAACATCATGTACTAATCCAAGGAGCCAGCCTCCTGTCTTTATTTAAGTAATTGACAAAAACACTGAATAGGACTGGGCCAAAGACTGATCCGTATGAAAATTGCCAGGTCTCATTTAAAATATAAGTCTACCTTACTAAAAATTAGTTGATTTGCTTAGTTCTGGGTATCTTTATCTTTCTCTATTTTTTTCCTTAGGCAGTCTCAACTATTTTCCAATAATGTTAATGTGTTCTACATTTATACTTCTAGTTAAAATACCTCTTGGCTGATCTCCCAGCTACGTATTTACTGCCTGTCTGACATCTCCACTTGGGGGTCTAACATGCATCTCAGACTAAGCACGTACAAAATGGAACTCTTGATTTCTCTTTACCCTCTTATAACCAACCTTTCTGATCTCAATAAATGAGACCACTAGTCAACCTAGTTATCACACTAGAAATGTTTGTTATCCTTGATTTCTTCCTTTCCTGTATTTCCCATATCAAATCCCTTTCCTAATTTTGTCAGTTCTGGCTCTAGAATATATCTCATACCAGGCTCTCTCTTCCTTTTCTTTTTGTCCACATGGAGACTCACAAGCCACCAACCATTATCTCTCATGAGGATTATTTGTAGCAATGTCTAATGGGTTTCTCTCCTTTCTCTCTTGATTATCCCTAATTCTATTTTACAGACCCCAGTCTTTGCTTGTTCAAATCTCTCTCTCTCTCTCTCTCTCTCTCTCTCTCTGTCTCTTAACCTGTGGGAAACTTTACAGGACATGGGCATCTTGAGAAAATGCTTTTACCCCTTCTATGTCACTAACCAGTTCTTTCAGAGGAAACAGAATTTAATTCTTAGAAGCGTACAGCTTCTTATTTGTCTCTAGGTGGACCAATGAAAATGGTGGCAAGGCAAGTTAGAAACTCTGTTCGTTGCTGAAGGCATTTGTACTGATGCTGTATCTCATGCCCACCCCCCCATCCTATTTGACTCTATCTACAAGCATACATATTCACTTCATATTGCTTCATTTTTATTTTCACTTGGAAGAAGAAAAGAAAATATTCCTAAGCCTCTTTCATTCTTACATTCTTTAGCTTTTTACTCAGCCTTCTTTGTGCCTAATCATTTTTTTAGGATGTTCTAATTGTATCAGTTTGTTCCTAAATGAGTCATCAGAAGTGGGTTGCGGTCATTGTTTTGATGGGTCTTGGCCAATTCTTCATCTCCTCTGGAACATGTGTTCTGAGAAGACAGCATGTCCACTAATTAGCTATGTCAGTATGTGACATCCGCCTTCTCAGAGAGTTCTTAACACTACTACTTCCTCCTGGAGCCAGATTCCATCTCCTGGTGAGCTCATGTATCTTCCTTACTGAAAAACTGAGTGGAGGTTGCTAGTGCTGTTTCAGAGGATTGGCATCCATTTTTCTTAGGAAAAAAAAATAAATACCAGCCTATTTCTCTGGTAGAACTCTAGTAGTAAAATGGAGTTCATTCTTCTTTTTTATAGTTTTCTCTTGATATTTTTCTGCTTGACAATTTGTTCTATTGGTTTCAGTGACCAAATCACCACTTGAAATCCTCTTCTCCTTGTCATCTTCCCTGGATTTAGTCCTTCTGGGGATCCCGTTGCCTTTTATCATAAGCTGGAAAATGGACAGCGCTTCCCAGGGCTTGTCACCCTTTCCTCTGGTAGTGCCATTGTGTTTACAGCACATAGAATTAGGTGCTGCTTCAGGGAGGAGGCTGGAGGAGGGTCCAACAGAAACCCTAGAGCATTGCTTCTCAAATCTGCGGTGAAGCACCAGTTCCAAATCTCATGTTCATCATTACTAGAAAAATGAAATAATAGACAAAATAGAGCATTTAAACCTTAATTTTTTCTTTTAGTTTCAACAGGCGAAACAAACAACCAAATTAGTACAGAAACTTTTAAAAGCCTGCTTGCATGTGTAGATCAGTTAATAGTCTGTGGATTGATCAACTTTGAGTCGTGCTGGTCCTTGGACCATACTTTGAGTAACACTGCCTAGAAGTCACTCAAAGCATTTGTGTTGTTTTTGAGCCACTGTGCTGCTTGAACCCCGTGATGAACTATCATCTTGGGTGCTTCAGCTGTCTGTTATCACTAAGACGCCTGGAGCCGGGAGGTGGATACTGCTCCTGAGAGTGGTTCTTTTTGAATACCCACTTAGCTACATGCTTGGTAGCACCTAGCCCTTGAGTCCTTTTCACTTATAGAACCAACAGCTTCTCCTGCCTCTCAGTCCACTGTAGACATACAGTGGTTTGCTGACTTACTCTATTTTCTTTCTTTTTTAAAGCAGTGGTACAAAAACTGCTTAATATTTTATGATGGTTTTAATTGTCTTTAGTCTATCAAATTGAGTAAAGCCAAGAATATGTATGTTGTTTAAAGGCTCTGTTTTATGGAGATTACTTACAGGAAAATAAAATGATGGAAGATAATATAGAAATTTCAGTATATAGTTGTACAAGGAATTTGGAGTGGGGGTTTCATCTCAGTTTTGAGCAGAAGAGGGATGCCAGGCCATTTTGAAATGTCATATCATCTTATGCACTAAAATTGTTTTTGTGTACATGTGTTTATTGAAAATTTTGTTTTAGTAAATAAATGAAAGAAGATGATTAACATTTATTGAAGGCCTGGAATGTGCTGTGTGCTTGACATATAATATCTCCTTTCAATAAAAGTCTTTACTTAATAGTTTGTATAGAACCACCGTGTAGTATTAGAGGGCTTATTTTGTAAGAAGTAATTAACTTAACTGGGTCATAAACCCTCCTTGGCAGATGATGATGTTATTGGTCTTAAACATTGGAGACACTCCTAAGCTGCAGAGTTATATAACATGGGCACTTAGGGAGAGGCATGAACTCTTTTGAGTCCTTTGGGGTGCTATTTAATTCATTACTGCTGTGCTAAATAAAAAATTCATCAGACCTCATAAAAGTGCCCAAGTATTTTTAGGCATTGAACTCACAACTCACTCCCATGAATACAGATGGTTTGTTGAGAACCTTTCAAGCACTGATTGGGGCAGGGAGGCAGAATATGAGGGAACCATCAAAACTACATTTTTCCAAGGACATCAGAGTAAATCTCTGGGCCTGAGAAGATGATCCCAACATTAGGAAACATAATTATTTGGTTTCTAATTTTACAGTTACATCAGTTTCTAGGAACTCTTCAGCCATCTGCTAGAAGAGTTATGAAGCCTGCCTTGCTCATTAAGACCTTTGGTTCTAAACCCCAAATGACCTTATATATCTGCAGTGGTTCTCCAACTGGACAGTGACAGAGATGCCACTGACTTACTGTAGCCTAAACATTGGCGAGCATTTCACAGTGTTGAAAATACCCACATTGAAGCAGAATAGATAAGTGAAGTCAAGGCCAAAATGTAGTGAGCTTTTGTTTTGTTTTTCCCCTGAGTGAGAAAGACCCCTCTCCATCTGTGTGTTTTATATAAATTATCAGAGATTTTGTGGCCCTCTTTCAGAAGAGGATGACATACAGGCTTATTTCAATAAAAACATCACTAGTTGTGACTTCCCTCGTAGCAAAGGCTGCATCTCTCATTGCAGGGCCCATGCGTTTAGTACAATGGAACACTTCACTGCTGCCTGTTAGATCCATTTGGATATGTGGGAGCTGGGTTATTTTGCAGCACAGCAGACTCCGGACTGCTAAAAGGTGGTTTCCCCAAGCTGTAGAGTGCTTGTTTTGTTGCACACAAACATGGCCTCATTGATTTAGGCATTCACTCTTTAGCCCTAAACTATGGTGTAGGGCTCCGAACCACCAGACCTACAAAAGCTCAATTCCTAGAAAAACTTTGGTGTCTTAACTAGAGAGCTAGAGAGGTAAAGAAGGAGATAAATAAATGTGTATGAATAAATGTATGGCCCTCTGTATATGCCATATGACCTGTAGATCAATATGCGACATACATGATATTGCCTATATCTATGAATTTATCCATAGAGACCTGTTACTCCTGGATGAATTTATTAGAAGCTCTGAAAAAAGTGCAGAATAATCTTTGCCTATTCTCATGCCTTTTTTCCTCCGATGCAGTGATTGAATCCATGTGGAGCCTGCTCCGTTAACATACATAGGTTTAGGTATCTTAGGCGTGAGATTCCCATCCTTTTGTCATCATCACAATTGTCTTTCGTTGAATTGTTTTCCCTTTCTCATTCACCTTCCGCTACTTCACAATGCTTTCTTTCATTAAAAAGATTATTATATATGAATTTATATAATTCTATGTTGTGTGATAATTACATGATAATACATATTATTCACAGTACAGTGCAGGGTGTCAGAGAATACAGAATTCAATTAGTTATTCTTACCCTTACAGGACTTTAAAATCCTCACAGATTTAAACTGTCATCTATACTTCCTTTCCATTGTTTGTAGAAATTAATTCTGATCTAGATATTCTGATCCAGAAGTATTTTGTAACAGGCCCTTTGTCCATTAGTGAGGAATATGTGTTAAACCCTAAATGTTCTGCCATTTTCTGATGAGAAGAGATTTTGACCCCAAAGACTTCATATATTTTGTTAGTCCAGATGCTGAAATTTTAAGATTCAAGTTACATTCAAACATATACATATATATGTACATAAGTTTATATGTAAAGTATCTATGAGTTAGAGAAAATGATGAACCAAGAATTGATTCTAAACAATGCTGTTACATTTTGTCTATTTTAAATGACAATATTCTTATATTTAACAGTCAACATAATTCAAAAACCAGACTTTGAAATATGGTGGATGATACTCAATTTTTGATTCTCCTCAGAAATACAGTTTTTCATTATAGAGGTTATTATGTAAAGGTTTGATTTGTATAAGTATATAAATATTTGAATACAGATCCAAATTTATTTGAACTTTAGCACCAAAGAGTCAAAAGGAAATGAAGCACAAAGTCTCATGAGGTAACTATTATTTCCAGTTTCCAGCGTGGTGAAATATTATGAAAACAGTTCCTTAAAGTATGTTGGACCTTGTAATTCATCCTTACTGGTTTATTAATTTCTCTAAAGTAGTGCCTATGTAATGAACTACTTGAGTTAAAGGTCAAGTATTATGTCAGGAAAAAAAATTATAGGAGTTGTCTCTTTTAAATAGTGTGATTTTTTTGGAGAAAATACTGTTAATACCAGCTTCCAAAAATGACTTATTAAGATGAGCCCAGTAGTAGAATTCCTGAAAATAGTTAAGAATCTGAAGATATTTTTAACAACTTGGAAATAAATTATTAAAACAGCTTGAACTTTATTCTCAAAACTATATTTAAAAATTTTATTTGAATTGCTTAAATAGGTTTTAAAGTTAATAAAGTGATTCTTAATTTCAGTTTAAATGAATCCATCTTTATATGCCAGGAGATATTATGGGTTTATATATGCTTTAACAGCCAAGTGATGTAAGCCTGACCCAAATTCCAGGAGATCTGCTCCTGGTGCCATTTTCAAACACATTTGACCCTGAGAGAACTTGATCCCATCTTGTTCTGGCCATTAAAAAGGTCTCTGAGAGGTCAAATCAATTCTAGTAGCCACCAAAAGATTCTCATTCTTGGTTGATTTTCCCCCCCACCACCCTGCTAAAGCAGTTGTCCTCTAAGTTCATCCTGGACCAGAACAGGTTTTCAGAGGACTCAATGTAGCCATGAATCTGAATTTTGAGGTTTTGACATTTAGCCACAGTAAGGTCCATAATTACCAGAATAAACAAAAGAGCCTGACCTAAACTTTATACATTTTTTGTCAGTTTACCTAAAAGAAAACTTACTTTTCATCTAAAATGTGTGTGTATTTGTGTGTGTGTGCATTAGTATGTTTGTGTATTTGCCACTAAGACAGTTATTTTGCTGATAAATGTTTTCAGTCTCCTAGTATTACAATGGATAGATAGGCCAGAAATTTATGTCAAAAAAGAAGCATATATGTAATATATGTGAGAGTTCAGGTGGGGATGGGGAACAAAGAATGCCACTGAGAAAGCAGAAACATGAGAAAGCAGGCCTGGAGGGGATTGCTTCCAAGGCCAGACTACAGAGTTGGATGCCTGGGTGATTGAAGAGAGCTGCCCCAGGGCTGGAGACTAGATAGCACCAGATGTTAGGAACCTGCTAGGAGGGCAGCCTCACCTGAATTGAAAGGCAGAGAGCCTAGAAAGTATCCTGAAGTGAGCAGAGAAGAGCTATACCTTGGACTGGAGGGTAGAGGGCAATGTGGCCCCCAGGAGTGAAATGAAATATAATAGTATATAAAGTCTTTGTCTGTAATTGATGGCTCAGGACAGCCTAAATGGTTTAACAGGATTATCTATGTATAATTCACCAGCTTTTTTCTAGTTAAACCATGAGAATAATGGAAAATGTAGTTGAGGAACTTTAAACGTTGGAGGTTGTGTTATGTGGACAGTGAGTGCCCTGTGAAAGAAGGGTATTGCAAAGGTGGAAAGATGGTTGTTTCTCAGTTACAGTCTTTAAAGGGAGACAGCAGAAATCAACCACACATGACCAGATAACCTATTTGGATTCCTTTTCATTACCCAGGAAGCAAATTGGAGAGAGTTACCTCCAACCATTGAAGAAGTACCTAATGTCCCACCATAGTTCTGTGCTCCGTGAGATTGTTTACTTCCCCCTTAATGTATTGCCAGTACTCCAGAAACAGACATCTTAGGACTTGAGAGCTTTATGTGACCTGCATAGATTCTTGGTCTTCAGTGGCTCCTATTGGTTGATGCTTTTAGGTTGCGCAAAAGCCCTCAGGAACACGTTGGGCATTGTGCTCAAAGTGGCATTCCAGTTGTTCGTGTATTATTTTCCCAATGGTGGGAGATGGGACTGGAATCCACCTGCAGGTCTCTTGTGAGACAGTTTAGATTGCCTCATTACACCTGTAGGCAGAAAGACCCTCCCTCCAACTTGGAGGAGGCTCACCTGCCCACTGACAGTGGCAGTAGAGCAAAGACTTGAGACAAAGCAGGATTTGGAGAGACTGGTTTCCTTACCTTAACTACCCAGACAAGGGAATATGTTTTCTTCTGCCAACATAAAATAGTCAAGCATTTTCTGGGTCCCGGTTATGGAACATTAGAACAACTAATTAGGACAGCCCAATGGAAAACAGATTCCATAGAAAATAAATTAGGGAAACACAGCATTCTAGATCCTTTTTTAGAGTTCATCAGTGCGCACGATCGTATTAAAAGCTCTGAGAAGCCTTTTGATAATGGAAGTGGTTTCACTGCATCTGACTCACTGTAGCTCCACTCCACTTTGGACCTCATTTTCCTTAAATATCTATTAACTTTCCTTGGAACTTAGTGTTAAAAGAATCAGAAGTTAGGAGGCAGATGCTGAGAGAGGGGACACGGACTGATAGGGAAAGGATAAAACCACCAAAGACATGTTTTGTCCACCTCCCCAGTTTGAGCTAAAAAATTTTTAGGTGGTTTTATCCTTTGCCTCATGTGGCCTATTCTTTAGCAGCTTTAGTAACGGAGTTACTAGTGAAGCCTAGTAAGACTACCATGTCTGGAAAAGGCTGCGCTTTTTTGTTATTAAATCCTTACACTAGCTGCTTAGTTTTTGAATTAAGTTGAAGAATAATGAATTTGATCTAATTATGAGCAAACCAGATTTTTGTTTTTGGTATTTTTTTTGAGACAGAGTCTTGCTCTGTCACCAAGGCTGGAGTGCAGTGGTGCAATCTCAGCTCACTGCAACCTCCACCTCCCGGGTTCAAGCACTCCTTCTGCCTCAGCCTCCCAAGTAGCTGGGACTACAGGCGCGTGCCACCATGCCCGGCTTATTTTTGTATTTTAGAAAGACGGGGTTTCACCATATCAGCCAGGCTGGTCTCAAACTCCTGACCTCATGATCCGCCCGCCTCAGCCTCCCAAAGTTGCTGGGATTACAGGCGGGAGCCACTGTGCCTGGCTGAGCAAACGACTTGGAACTTGTGATTTGGAACATATCTTTGAAGACGAGCAGTCTTTTAAACTTTAAAAATACGTTTGGTAAAGATACCCAGGTTACCAAGTTATTTTTGGCTTATCAGTATATAATATAATAATTATATATAAATGATTGCTTTAAGAAGATAATTCTGATATTTTGTTGGTCATGTTACTAAGCAGTTTTTTAACAGCCCAGTGATAAACTTTAAGCACAATTTTTATTATGTCTGAATTAATGACATATCACTGAATAGAAAGCACAAATATTTTAGAAAGGTTTCCAAAACATTATTTACTCCTCTAGAAATAAAGACATTTGAAAATGCCATTAGTGGGTCTTCTCCCCCACATTTCCTCCTCCCCAAAAAGATTTTTTAAATTTCTGTGTTATTGATTAATATGGCTTATTTTCATCCACAGAGGCCAGTAAGCTTGTCATGTCCTATGTGGCAGCTGTTTGTGGAAAAGGAGCAGAAGTTAATCAAGTTAAAGAACAGCTTCTACAGTCCAACCCAGTCCTGGAAGGTAGGATGTATTATGTACATTAAGTCGTTGTGACTCGAACAGTAGATTGAGTTATGTGGGTGCTTTGAGTACCTGGTGTGCTGGGAGGTATTCTGGGAGGGAAGAGGAAGGAAGAGATTCAGGCCAAGACCTGCTGAGCAAATAAGCCGTGTTCTAGAACCTCTTGGCCTAAGTGTTTAGCAGAATAGTTTACTAATGTAAAATGAGCTTCCTCACTTAACAATCACTTTTCCCCACTCAATTTTTATTTGAATTATTTAAATTTTGATTAAAAATAATCAACTGATTATTTGCATGTGATAGTGCAGTGCTATTTTATTATTCAGGATAACACCTGTGGCTGATTATTTTTGCTGTTAGAGAAATGAGGGCTCACCCAGAGAAACACTTAAGGACCCATTTTTTCCAGGGTCATAGAAAGCCTAAACCTGACTGGAGAGTGCTGAAATTCTCTATTTAATTCTCTGTCTTAGTCAGCTTGGGCTGCCGTAACAAAGTGCACAGACTAGGTGGCTTAAACAACAGAAACTTATTTTCTCAAACCTCTAGAGGCTAGAAGTTCAAGATCAAGCTGTTGTCCAGGTAGGTTTTATTCTGAGGCCTCTTTTCTTGGCTTGTAGGTGGCTGCCAACTTGCTGTATGCTCACGTGACCTTTTCATTGTGCTTGAGTGGGGAGAGACGAGAGCAAGCTCTCTGGAATCTTTTCTCATAAGACTACCAGTTCCATCCTGAGGGCCTCACCGGTCGTGACCACATCTCACCTTGATTCCTTCCCACAAGCTCCACCTCCTAATACTAGCTTTTTGAGGGTTAGGGCTTCAACATATGAATTTTGCGGGGAAATAAGCATTCAGCCCATAACATCATCAGAAAACAAAACCAGAAACGAGTTTCCTTAATGCCGTGGAGAATGGCATAGAACATCAGTATGAACTACCTTGGCATTGGAAACAGTATATCAAAGTCTTTCCCTATTGATGGCAAGCTATTAAACTCGCTTTATGGCTGAGCACAGTGGCTCACACCTATAATCCCAGCTCTTTGGGAGGCCAAGGCAGGCAGATCACTTGAGGCCAGGAGTTCGAGACCAGCCTTGCCAACATGATGAAACCCCTTCTCTACTAAAAATACAAAAATTAGCCAGGCATGGTGGCACACGCCTGTAATCCCAGCTACTGGGGAGGTTGAAACATGAGAATCGCTTGAGCCTGGGAGGTGGAGGTTGCAGTGAGCCGAGATCACACCACTGCACTCCAGCCTGGGCAACAGAGGAAGACTCTGTCTCAAACAAAGAAAAAAAAAACTTGTTTTATATTGTAAGCGACAGAGGGAGACTCTGTCTCAAAAAAAAAAAAAAGCTTTATATTGTAAGCATGTCTTTACTGTCACTTAACATATTTGTTGTGGTGGAGTAAGGTTTCTCAGCCTCAGCACTGTTGGACTACTTACATGTTGCTGTGGAAGGATGTCGTGTGCATTGTAGGATAGCTTGTCCTGTGCACCTCTGACCTCTGTTAGCTGCCAGTTGCACCCCTGCCCCTAGTTGTTACAGTTGAAAGTATCTCCAGACATTATCAGATGTCCCCTAGGGAGTCAGAACCACCCCTGATTAGAATCTCTAGGCTAGATAAGTAGTTTGGTTGAAACTTTTGTTCCAAGTCATGGAAGTAAAGTCATGGAAGGATGAGATTCAACACGGATTAAAGCAGAACTGCTTTGGGGTAGTTTTTTCCCAGTATGAAGGGTTAAAACCCTGCCCTGTTGTCGTTTGTACTCAGGCTCAGCCTCTCTTGCCCTTTCAGAGAGGCTCCCAAACACTGAGTATTCACTGTGACCCCAAGACACACTTCCCATGCTTCAGTTTCACCATTACAAGGACACTCCATGCATCTGTATCCCCAGTTAGTAGCATAAGAGAGAAATGAAGGCAAATCATCTATTATGCTGTTTTTGATCTTTCCTCCATTTCAATATCTTAATCAATAACGAAGCTATTATGGAAAGCGGTATCTCTCAATTTTATTGTTCCAATATTTGACTTTTTGTTTATTGTCTTTTGCTTTTAAGTTAGGGTGCTATACATTTGCTGTATTTCTGTATATGCTTATTTTAAGAATGCTGTGATGGAAAGGAGAAACGCTGAGGAATGCTGTAGCCTGCATCTGTGACTGGAATCTGGCTCTTTATTCAGTGGTATTTGGAACTAGGCTCCAGTGCAGGAAATGGAAGAAATGTCTACTGTGGGCATGCATTATCTTTTATGGGAATGCTTTACTTTTTAGCTGGAGCTGCTACTGTAAATGAACATTGAGAACAATGAACTTTAAAAAAACCAATTGAGGAATGTGTCTCAAGTGTTCTATAATGGAACACTTGCTTTTTATTCTGTGGCTCACAATAAAAGACTTTAGTGTTTAGGGTTGTGTTTAGTAATGTGCAACTCAGATTTGTTTGATGAAAAGATGGTTTATGGCTTGCAAATAGCACCCTGAATAAAGTTTCTTTGAAGCAATTCCTTCACTTGCCCCTGACCTTCAAGCCACAATAAACTGTCCTTTATGCATCAACATCTCTAGTCGGACTTGGGGCTGTGCAAGTTAGCTAACTTGGCAGCCCTGCATGTTCACACCCACCACAAAAGACTAGCCTGTGAAAACACATGAAATGTCATCGTCTTCATGATGACTAGGTCAATACACACCATTATCAAGGTTACATTCATGAAAGGCTTTTAACTGGTGGTGGACATGGGATAAGAATGGGAACCTCTCCAGCAAGCATCCTTTTTTGAATATTTTTAGTGTGCAAATTTCTTCACTCTGTATAGCATTTCAGCTCATCTTCTGTTGAAGACAGAATTTGCTGCCAGGGACCTACCAAACCATACTCAGCCCAAGCAGCATCTCTAAGGCAAAGAACTTTGCCTGTGTTGACTTTGTAAATGTTGTCTTAACCAAGCTTGAGCAACTATTTTTTTAAGAATCAAAAACACAAAACCACTCCACACAAAATATAATGCATCAAGTGTGGCTGCTGAATTACCAGAGTTAACATATGTAAGCACACACCCTCTCTCCTTGATCAGGTGACTGCTTTCAAAAGTCAGACCAGATTTTAGTCCATAGTTCTCATTTGAACACTCAGTAGTCTAATCTGCTCCCTGTTTAATTTGAAGAAGCTGTGGAGACCTCTAGAGATTTGATGCCTAGCCTCTGATTCCAAAAGTTTATTTCTGTTCACCACATTATCATGCTAGCTGCCGTGTGGCCCCTGGATTCTAGTAACAGACTGGGTGGGTGGGAGGCTTGGTAGAAACGGAGGATCTCATGCCCCTTCCCAGACCCATTGAACCTGAGTCTGCGCTTTATCCTCACGTAGTTAGTTTGCACATTAAAGTTTGAAATGGTAAAGATGGGTGGGGCGGGGCTTCCAGAGCATCAAACAGGGATCTCCTCTACTTACCCAACTTACGTTTAGGCTACTTAATCTACTACCATGGCCCAGGTTGGCTTGCTCCTATCTTGTGCACAGGCTTGGTGAAACAATCCTTTTACCCTATGACTCCGTGCTGTTCCCTGTGTTAAAACAAAAGCACTGTGTGCCTGGAGCAGCGTCAATCATGGGGGTTCTTAAATGCTCTCATTTAAAAGGGAGTCCTATGAGGGATTTGTCTCCAGGAAACAGCTAAGATTGGAACATTTGTATTTTGCATTATGGGCCAAATTGTTTTTCTTTGTTGTCTGGAAAGTTTCACCTAGGTCTGATGGGCATAAACTGATGAAACCATGTAGCACTTGTAGCCTATTGGAAATGACTATTGTTTCCGAATCTCTTACTCTTCCTATATTCCAGAGCTATATAATTAATAATATTTAAATAGCTTTACTTTAAAATTAATTAAATAATTTAAAGGTTCACATGCCATTCCCCATGATCTGGAAACTTCAAGTTCCATAAAGCCTTTGATAATAAGAAGTAATCTCTGAAATAACCTTATTCAGTGATGATAATCCTAGAAGAACATGAAGTCTTGCTTCCTGGTCACTCAATTGACTACTCTCTAAAAGTGTTAAAAGGTGTTGAATTAGATAAGATTAAGTTTACAGTAATACTTGAAAAAATTCCATGAGTCATAGGAATGATTCTCTTTTTCTATGAATTTGTAAGACATGGAACCTTTAGCAACTTACTAAGACTTCTGTTAAGTATATTTCTATGGGAGTTTTGGACAGAAATATCATTGCTACAAGTTGTATTTTCCAGAAATCATAGATTTCAAATACTGTATTTGCTTTATCTTTCCGCTTGAGATTATTATTTTTTTAACCATACATCTGTTTCTTTCCTACTAGCTTTTGGAAATGCCAAAACTGTAAGGAATGACAACTCCTCTAGATTTGTAAGTATTTGTATAAGCATAAGTGTTAACACTAATATTTAGCTCATGTATGTTTAAACAACCAGTAGATGTTTAATATTTCTTAATACACACATTTTTAAAATAAGAAGAAGATCATCTCTATTGAGACACAAAGTTCTATAAGGACTCTTGGTTTCTGGAATTTTCCTTTTGAATTCTTTTTGGAGTAACAAGTTATTTTTATCATGTTTTCTTGACATCTTCTATCATAAAATCCCATAAGCAATTTAAATGTGGCTATTTAGAGTAACACTTTACTTATCTGAGTTTGGTATTTAGAAATCAAGAATCAGAAATTAAGAGAAAGATAAACTGCATCTCAAGTTTAGGGTTCGGGTGCACCGTAGCCCTTGTCCCTTATTTAGTGGGTCCAGAAAGGATGGGATGTATTTTAAAACTAATAAAGGTAAAGTCCATAGGCTTGGCAACAAATGCAAGCGCGTGGGGTGAGTGTGGGGCTGTAGAGTAGAACTGAATAATAAAAACCAAATCTATTTGGTGTTTTGAGCTTGATTGAGTTGGAAAATGCTACTTCTCCTGACAGGGTCTGTCTTTCCAGCCTCATCCCCCACTACTCCCTGGCCTGTGCCTTGCATGTTGATGCAGTGGGCTCCTCCAGCCGGGCCATGCTCTTTGGTGCCTCTGCCCTTTACAGAGACACAGCTGCCTGGATGCAGCCGCAGGAAATGTTGAGTCTGATGGTGGTGTTTTGAAATTGATGTATACATTTTTATAATAAAAGATCATTTGTTTAATGAACCATCTTCTCACATACATTACTGATTGCCACCAGGGACAATTTTGATGTTCTTTTATGCCTCCTTACCTGAGAGCCTTCCTGACCTTTCTCCACCTTTTTTTAGATCCTGTTTGGCTCTTTCCTCCTTAAGGTTATTTTGTGCCTAAGGCAGGACAGTCACTTCAGGGGAGATAGTTTTGATAGTTTAGAAAATGGCAGGCTAAATAAGGTTCCTAATTCCAAGGCTGTGAATTTTTTCCATCAGATTAGCCCCTTAAGTTGTTATAACTGATTTGATCTGTCCCTTTTCCTGTTGTGGTAACATGGCTAATCTCATTACATAAATAGAAGTGAAGTGTGGGCGATAGAAGTAATTCTAATGACCAAGCTTCTTTATGTGTTAGAGATTTTATTTTTGCTGTTTGTAAATTATATGCACACACAGTATTTAATATTTGCAAATATATTTAGTCCATAGATCACAAAAATGTAGAAACCCATATTGCTTAAAAGGCTATTACTACTTAGTGATATTTGAAATCTAGTGAAAGGCTTGGCAGGTGATTTGGCTTATTAAGCAACCAGAGAAATCCTATTATAACATGGGTATTAGGATATGAGATTAATACCTGATTATGGGCTAAATCATTTCATGCCCAGTTTTTAGCAGTTTCTCTGTTTTGTGGTCTGTGACTTGACTAGTAATATACCCATGTTTTAATTTTATAGCAGGACTCTACTGTATTTAAAGTTACTACTGTACCTAACAGTGGTTTCTGTACTTGTGCTCTGGGGAAATTGCAATGTCTTTGACTTGCAAACCAGTCTGTGTTGGTCTGATTAACCTGGAATGAATTCCTTGACCTCTTCACTGAGTAGTCTGATAGACCCTGCTATGTTGTAGTTAATGCTTGCTCATCGTAGCTCACATTTTGAACCAGCATTCCCATGGAGATGCCTCACAGTGTCCCCTCCCCACCACAGCAGCTGTAGTTTGACATATTGAGCTATGAGTTATTTCTGAGTGGACTAGTGACATGATCAGAACCCAGCTTTTGGCGAGTAATCAGGAAGTGGCTTAGTGGGAATAGTGTCATTCCACTATCAACTGAATTCTCAGGGCTGGCCACTCCTTGGTTTATCCCTGGTTGGCTTCCTTTTCCATTCTCTCCAGTGTTTATTCTGCTCTCCTCAAACCTCCTGTTTTTTTACTCTCAGCTCATGTGTTACGCCTACTTCACAGAAATCACCATTGTCATCATACAGGCCTTCAAACTGAGTTAATCCTGCTTCCTGGTGCCTGACCTATATGTATGTCTATGTACACCCCTTTTACCTAGGCTGTAGATTCTGTTGCCTCCTGTGTCCAGGGACCACCTTCTATCAAAAGGATCCCCTCTTACATGGTCAACCTCTGACTCCTTTGACAGAGTAACCATTCTTTCCCTCCTTTGTAGCTGCTTCACCTCCTTGGTCCCCCACCTTCTTGGAGGTCCTCCCTGTCCACTGAGTGGCCTCGGCCACATGACTGGACATTTTTTTTTCCTCTCTCATCTTCTACATCCAACCTGGGCATATTACTTGGCTCTCTGGGTAGCTCTCAATTCTGTTTACTTTTTCTCTTTGACTGCTTCTACTTAAAGCCACCAACATTTCTCCACTAATCACTGTAGCCACCTCCTGTCAGCTACATCTTCTCTTGCTTCTTTCCTGTTCATTCCATGCTAGCCAGGGAGATCTTGTAAATAGGCAGGTTTGATCATGGCATCCTTGTTTAGGAGCCTTTAAGGACATGGCTTTGCTGTGACGAGAATATCTCAAAGTAATCATGTGCTCCAACTTCCCTCTCCAGCCTTGTTTCCCACTCATCCTCACGGTTGCCAATTCTTATGCCTACTCCTTCCTGGTCTCCCACCTCCTTGCCCGCCTGACTTCTGCTGATACTTTGCAATTAAGATGGGGCAGATTTCCTACTCTCCCTTTGTTCCCGCTTCTTTGGCATAGCACCAGGACCAACTGTAGGACATATCCTCCTAGACTGGAGTGTCCAGTTGACTTGTCTCAATTCCCCAACTAGACAGTAAGCTCCTTGAAGGCAGGAGCCATGCCATGCTTTCGCTTGTGCCTACTTCAGCTTTAAGGAAATGGTTGACAGACATATCCTTATGAATAAGTGCAGACCTAAAAGGGTAGAGGACCCATGATGATGAAAAAAGAGAAGGTGCAGGAGCATGCATAAGCCGATAAAAAGGCACAAATTGCATTGTTGACTGCGTTCCATGTGATTGTATTTCTTCTCCTTTACCCTCATTTTGAAAATTAATGAGTTAAAGTAATTCTTAGGACATGAAACAAAACTAAAGACTTTACTTATTAGATCAACACACACTTTTCCAAACAAGAAACAGCTGTCACAGTTACTCTGTTATACTTGTTACTCTTTAGGCAATTATAGACCAGTTCTTTAACAATCAGAATATTAAACTCCATGTGTGTTTCTGTATGCTTAAAATACTATCTATAAAGTGTAAAATGAACCTGCGTTATATATATTGCTATTATAATCTGGGTGAAAAGCCAAAAAAAGTAATAATGATCAGTGTGATTCTGACCTGTTCATTTGATTTGAGTAGATATAAAAACAGATCTCTGAATGTTTCAATTCATTTACTGATATGTTTCAAGTTCCTAGCAATGGCTTAAAACATATTCTGCCAATCAAAAAAGACTATCTTCCCAATCAGTCTATATACACAGACGACTTATTTTTCTTCTATTTTTATTTTTGAATTGAGTACATATCCTGCAGAAGTTTGAAAGATAATCTGAAATGGAAAAGTCACATGATGGCTGAGAAGATTTGTTCCTAAATCAGCAGTGGGTTATATTAGCTTTGAACTAATGGGATATTTAGTATGAATTATTTATGGAGGCATGTTGTTTTGCATCGTGGTTATATAAACTGTGTCTTTCTTAGTTACGTTTAAACAAATGTATAAAAATAAGGGCTTAGTCTGCCATACTCTAAGAAGTACACTGAGTGAATATTTTGAGATGAACTAGAAAACTCACAAAATCTTTCTTTGGCAGGGCAAATATATGGATATTGAATTTGACTTTAAAGGGGATCCACTAGGAGGAGTAATAAGTAACTGTGAGTATTTTTCTTGAGTCCTTGTAAAGAAGTTCAGAATACTAAAACATTTATAGTAGAATAGTTTAGATACTTGTGTCTTTGAAGCATAAGGTTTCCTTGCTTTATATTTAGACTTTAAGCTTTACATTTCAGATCGTTTTATAATATAATGTAATTTATAAATCTTTTTAAGGATCACTTAACATCTTTACCTTGGAAAAACTTTTTAGAAGTTTGCTAAATAAATATTTGCCCTACTGTTTTTTATATTCTATAGGTCTTCTTAAAATCCTATAGGTCTTTAAGGCAATCCAGTATGAAAAAAGATCCTCTAAGGGTTATTTTCATTTCTTTTTTTTAGAGACAGTGTCTCACTCTGTCGCCCAGGCTGGAGTGCAGTGGCATGATCTCGGCTCACTGCAAGCTCCGCCTCCCGGGTTTGCGCCATTCTCCTGCCTCAACCTCCCTAGTAGCTGGGACTGCAGGTGCCCACCACCATGCCCGGCTAATTTTTGTATTTTTTTTTAGTAGAGACGGGGTTTCACCACGTTAGCCAGGATGGTCTTGATCTCCTGACCTCGTGATCCGCCCGCCTCAGCCTCCCAAAGTGCTGGGATTACAGGCGTGAGCCACTGCGCCCGGCCGGGTTATTTTCTTTAACAAAATATTTATGATAAAAAACCAAAATATAAATAATTGGTTTTAAATTAATAACTTTTGGAGTAATATTTATTCAATAAAAGGAGTAGACCTGTACTTCAATCTTATTTTGAGAAATGTTGCTTCTCTTCCAGTGTATTTAAGTGATTGGAATGTGATACACTTGTTAGGTAAAACAGATTTTTTAACCTTCTTTAGACATGATTTGTGACTGTGGAAGTGAAATATTCTATGTGAAAAGTTAAAAAAAAAAAACAAACACAATTAGATGAGGTCTGCTCATACTAGCCCAGGTACAGAGTTTTCTAAAGTGGGTGTATGAGCGCCACACGGGGTTTTCTTGTAAAAATGACAGTGCTGTCAGTGCTTTGGAGCTGTGGCACCCACAGCACAACCCTGATATCCCTGCTCCTCTTGACTTGTGGTTGATTAGTTTGGAAAATGTAAGATGATGACTCAGGGCTTTGTGCACCTCAGCCACAGTCTGGTTATCCTCTTGAGTCCTCTGGGTTTTTTGAGGACCATAGAACTGAACCTCCTCCTGCCCTTGCCTGCCTCACCATCCCATGGTGCTGTTGGGATTGTTAGAATGAAAAAATTTATGTTTAGACCTAAAAAAAAAAAAAAGAGTTGACTGAAGTATCCAAAGTGTGTGCATTTATTTTTCTTATAACGGTGGCATTTCGTCTTCAAAGGAAATGTTATGCTAAACCCCGAAGAAGGTACCGGTGAAATGAGACCTGATCTGGTTGAAGAGGAGATGGGTAGCCCAGAATCCCGGCACTCTCAGATGCCACTGAGATCTTCCTGACTAGCCCTAGCAGAAGAATGCCATTTGAAAATTATTATTTAGTACTTTGGTCAAACTATGCAGCTGATTAAAAAAAAAAAATTAAATCATTATTCAGAGAGTAACCATCTAGGGCTAGAGGTTTCTCGTCTTTAAAATGATAGGATTGAATTGGATGAATTCCATGGTTCTTCCCATTTCCAGCATTCTGTAGTTCTTAAATAATTTAATTTCTGGCTGGGCGCAATGGCTCATGCCTGTAATCCCAGCACTTTGGGAGTCGGAGGCGGGGGGATCACCTGAGCTCATCAGTTTGAGACCAGCCTGGTCAACATGTGAAACCCCATCTCTACCAAAAATACAAAAAATTAGCCAGATGTGATGGCGCATGCCTGTGGTCCCAGCTCAGGAGGTTGACGTAGGAAAATCACTTGAGCCTGGGAGCTGGAGGTTACAGTGAGCTGAGATCGAGCCACTGCGCTCCAACCTGGGTGACAGAGTGAGACCCCATCTCAAAAATAAATAAATAAATAAGTTTCCATTTTAGTTTGCCCAACTACACACTTTTGTATGCCATGTGTTGGGATTGTCCATATTTATAAGAATGTTTAATTATTAGAGAAATGCCTTGAAGAGAAAGTTTTAATATGAATTGAAGTTGAATGGGATAGTGCTACTTAAGTTAAATGATTTCATACACAAAATAATGGGAGTAAAAGTACTCATGCAAGCCACATACGATGTAACCAAAGGCAAGTGATTATAACCCCTGCCAAACTTGTTAGGAAAACTCCTTTTACAATATATGGCAGCTGATCAGAGCTATCCAGCTAGTGGTGTGCCTCAGTTTTAAGATCGCCATTTTAAGGAATGATCAATATTTATTCTGAATGATATCCATGAGTCTTTAGTGCTTTCTTTTTACAAGACAAATTAACTCTAGCTATAAAATTAATAAAACACTGTTTTTAAAAATGAGAGTAGGTTTACTATTGTTTTCATTACAGAACTTATAGCTGAACATTTTGGAATGATTTAATCAATATTACTCTTGAGGATTTTAGGAAAATAATTCGGGATGACTTTATTATTATAAGGATTAGAAAATAACTTCAGTTTTAAATTTTGAAGTTTAAGTTCTAAGCACAAATGTCTTCTTGTCCCCTGATTCTTGCAGTATCCATGGAGAATAAATATTAAACACTCAGTTCTTTTCCAATTAAGATTAATATGTCTTCGTGAATGGATTTCATATGGTGCTTGTTACCATTTGTTCCCACAGTGAAATTATATTGAAATTTGTGGTAGTGGGAACACCCTGGTATTTAAGAGTATCCTTTGCTTTGGAGAGAAAAAGAATACATTAGTGGTAAGAGCAGGAAATTTCATCCTGTATAGAGAACTGACTCATAGGTGGTCAGTGGAAGTTGCTGCCTTCTGGCAGAAGGGAGTTTAAAGCAATGGATAAACCAACTTGTGTTCTCTCCAAACTAAAGAAGCTAAAAGTTAGCTTCTTGTAGCGTAGAAAAGAAGACAAAATTTGCCATTTTGCCTCCTTTTCCAGCAGCTGCCTGGTGAAAGCATAGATTGTGATTGGCTAAAACTCTTACCTTGAAAAAGGCACAATATCCCTTGAGCCAGTTGTCTACCCAGGAAGTGGAAAAGAAAGCCCAGTAACTTCTCTCTCTTTTTCTAAAAGAGACAAATTAAGTCTGGAACTCACTTGAAAACTACGTATCCCTGAGGTTAGTGTCATTAAGAGAGGTATTAAAATAGAAGATGGTAAAACATTTGCTTTAGTAGAGAAGATGAAATATAGAAGCACATCCAAATGTTTAGGTGATGTAAAATAATCTTTCTCTTACTTTGTTAAGGTTTGTTGGTCTGATAACATTTATATTTTTGTATTTGGGGATTTTGCTTCTAGTATTACGAACTGGAAGCTTTTGGAGACTGGTTTTTAAAATTAATATCACAGGCATTTGGTGGCAGTTTAGACAGTGGAGAACATATGGTACAAGTTGCAAGGGATTCTGTCTTCTAGAAGAAGAATAGCACAGAGAAATATACACTATGAAGAAACTGTTATTTCAGATGTGCATACACCTGAGCGAATTATGGACTAGACAGGTCGTCTTGTTCACATTGCCATATCAAGAGTCTAGTGTAATACCTGACAGAGTAGGTATGTAAGTGCAAATACAGGCAGGCTCTTTTCTCCTTGTCCATTATTTGGGGCATACCCATGAGCCTACTTTTGCAACTCGTTGGTTTATCATGTGGTTTCCAGTGTCTAAACAAAAGACAGCAATTTACTTCATTCTCTGTGCCTCCATTTCTTCACTTTGAAATGAGAATAACAGTAGGACCGACTGCATAGGTTGTCTTGAGGTATAAATTATGTATTAGTATCTAAAGCACTTGTAATAGTGCCTGGTACATAGTGAGCACTCCAATATTTGCTTTTTTCACTATAGTTAGTTGTTTATTGTCTCTAGCCTTTCACCAAATACATGCTGTATAAGGACAGAGCCTTAGTCTGGTTCATTACTGAGTGACCAGCAACTAAAATAGTGTCAAACATAGGCTGGGTGCCGTGGCTCATGCCTGTAATCCCAGCACTTTGGGAGGCCGAGGCAGGCGGATCACGAGGTCAGGAGTTCAAGACCAGCCTGACCAACATGGTGAAACCCCGTCTCTACTAAAAATACAAAAATTAGCTGGGTGTGGTGGCACACACCTGTAATCTCAGCCACTCGGGAGGCTGAGGCAGGAGAATCACTTGAACCTGGGAGGTGGAGTTTGCAGTGAGCCGTGATTGCACCACTGCACCCCAGCCTGGGTGACAGAGCAAGACTCCGTCTCAAAAAAAGAAACTAATAATAATAATAACAATAATAATAATGTCGAACACCTTATAGATATTTGTTGAATGAATTAATGATCACAAAAGTAATTAGGTACAGTTGAGAGTTTTGTTGAGAAATACAGCTTCTGCTTTTTTGGAAAATTTTGTCTGAATATTCTGTGCTAATCATTTAAAAATACTTCTAAATGAATACTTTTCCTAAATCCCAGAAAGGCAAACAAAATTATTGGTAGTTAGACTTCTCCTGTTACTGACTTTGTTCAGCTTGAAAAAAAAAAAAAATTCGCTAATTATGAATGGAGGCAAATGCTGTGATTGGTCTATGTTCCAGTTATTCTTGCTGCACTGCCTGACAACCCCCCGCCCCCTACAACCTCAAACTTAGTAGCAGAGTACAACAAGTTTGGGTGTTTCACAGTATTACAACTAGGTTCTGAGAGGAAAGTAACATCCTGGCAACCAGTGTTCCAAGAGGTTGAGGAGGAAGCCTGAAGTAGCCTGGGAAAGCATATGGCATGTCACTTCTGCTGTACTCTGTATAGTCACAGTGGGCACCAGCTTGCACGGTTTTCAGGGGGAGGGACACAGATCTTACCTCTCAACAGAAAGAGTGTCAAACAATTTGTAATCATTTTATTTTGGACAGCCACTGTCTGATAGATTATTTCCAGAAATGGCACAATAATTTCTCACTCTGTGTTGACACCCTTGATTAGTCCCCGCTCTCATTGACTCAAGGCTTGACTGGGAGACTTATTTTGATCAATGAAACAATTAGCAAATACAGCACAACCAGATACTTGAGGATTGTTTATGTATTGGAGTTTGTCCTCTCTTGCTGATCTTGGGAATTCACGATCACCATCATGTGAATGAGCCTGGGTTAGTCTGCTGGATGAGGAGAGACACATGGAATGAACTGCTAGACATATGAGTGAGGACATCTTAGCCCAGACGGCTGCCAGCCAGTCACCAGCAGACAACCAACCCATGAGCAAGCCCAGCAGAGATGAGCCAAGCTGGCTCAGGCCAGAAATATCCAGCTGACGCCCACAATCATGAGCTAATAAATGGTATTGTTTTAAGCTGCTGAGTTTTGAGGTGATTTGTTATGCAGCAAAAACTGATACAGGGGTGTGATTGATAATATATCCTTTCCCTCACCCAGTTTGGAAGCACTTGTAAAATAGGCACAAGAATCAAGCTGGAGAGGAAGTGGCTTTATTACTGTTAAAGGCAAGGTTGAGGAAAGTGGCTTTTGGTTTATTACCCAAGTAGATGTGTTAGTAGTCCTCTGGCACTTTGGTAGTGAGGCAGTGATTGACAACGCTAAGCAACTGCTGACCTCTCCTTGGGTGCATTGCCCCGTCTGTCTTACAGCACTGAGGAGTGGAGCCAGATGTGTGCACAGTGTGGGGAGCCCAGAGAGCTGAGCCCTCTGTGCATGGCCCTTTCCTTCTGCAAACCTCACTACTCAGCAAAGTCTTTTTTTCTTGTCCTGGTGGTAAGGGGCCAGCAGGCTGGGGGAGTTACTCAAAGGAGATCCTTACACATGGAAACGTAAAGCAAAAGGAAACGGCCACCCTCCTCACAATGGAGATGGAGAATGGAACAGATTACTCTGGATTGCTTTGTTTTTTCACATTTCTTTTTAATTTACGACACAATTGGCTTATACCTTTATGTGCTGTCTATCTCGTGGCACATTGTTTAATCTGTGTGTGTGCTGCATTCATGCCATTTTGTATGGAACGTGGTTTTACTCTTTTAAATTGTTTGAGATTTACAGCTTTGTTCTTCCTTTTATGTCATATATTTGATTTTATTGATGGAAAGTCATCAATAAAAGGCATGAAACTGCCTGTTAGAACACTTCCTAAAGGAATCTCTGATCAGTTTTCTGGGAATATATGTATTGAGGTGAAATAGAAGACTCCCTGTCTATGGGTCAGTTCTCAGTAGTGAGTGGATATTCGTTAATAAAGTGTCTGTTTTTAATCTGCCTTTTTAGGGTCACAAATCAAAAACTAAGATAATACATTGCCTAATTTATAATACATACAAGGCTGGGCTTTTTTTTTTCTTTTTTTTTTTTTTTGAGTTTTGAGTTTTGAGTTTTAAAGCTCTTGAAGAAGACAGAAGTAGTCAATCATTGGTTGTGAAGTATCTGTAGCAATACAACTGAAATTTCAAAAGAGCAATGCTGTGACTTCATAATGGGTGGCTTTATATGAAAGTAGATGCTTTCTCTTTATCTCAATTTTACTTTGTTGTTCTTTTTACAAACATACGTTTATCATGAAAAAAGACTGTATTTATCATGAAATGAGACCATATACAAATATTGAAGAAGCCAGGTGTTGAAATAGATCTAAATTAACCTCAGATTAATGAATTAATTAATTTATTCATTCATTAATTGGTGTTTATTAGGGTAGTAAATCAAGATAGTAAGGACCAGATATTTCATTAATTTTATTTCAGGATTGGGTCTAGAATTTTAGATTCAGATACATTCATGAACAAACTTTCAATTATCTACCTTATGCACTGGCATATGCTTGTTGTTTAATGTATTCTTTTGCTTTACTGAAGAGGCATAGATTCACTGTAAGAACCTAAATGCCACTGAGATGCTTTTTTCATAATATTAGTCTTGGAGCAACTGGAGAGGAGGCGCAGAGTCTCTGTGAGCAGTCAGTTTGAGTGATAGCCTTTCAGTCAAGCTTTCATTGTCTTTCTCACCTCACAAGACAAAGCTGATTTTTTCCTAATTAGCCTTAATCAAGAATTTGGACCACTTCTTTTTCCAGGAGAGGAAAGTATACATAAAATAATGAAGCTTTTATCATACTATCTAATCCTTTCTCTGTTACATCCCAAAGTATGTGATGTGATTTTTTTTTCTTCCCGACCAATACATGTCTTTTTATTTATTTGTCAAAAAACTTCATCCTCCAGCAGGTGCAGTCTTAGACTATTTCCTTCACACCTTGTGCCTTGGGGAGGCTGTCTCTGACATGCACAGGCACTTATACGTGTTGTGGACTAGCTGGTAATGAGTCGAACTAGGAAAGCCCCTACATAACAGCCAGGATCCGTGTTGATAGTCAGGTGGCGGCAGCGCAGTAGGACAGGGGGGCAAGTTCTGATTCATTGTTTCTTTGTCCCTGCCCCCTTAACTTGCCCCCTAGAGTGGCTTAATATGTTTATCTCTTTCCTTAAAATGGAAATTTATGCTAAATTTAATATAAACTTAAATTTGTATCTTGTGAGGAGGATGTAGCTGCATTAGAATATCTGGAATATCTCTTCTGTACTAAATATCCAGTGTCTAATAATAACTCTTCTTTACTAAGTCTTGTTAGCAGAGGCTCAATTGGTGGTGGTAGAAGTACCTAAGGCAGAAGAGAAGGCCGTGCCAATGTTCTGCTTTGACTTAATTCAGGGGCACATTTAAGTAAATTAAAATGGTCAGGTGGTGAATCCCTATAGTGAACTGAATTTATGTTCTCTACTTTGAGTAATTATTTGGTACAGCTTCAAGCTGTTGGATTATGTTGGTGCATACACATTTAGGGGAAGAAAACCAATAAGGAATGGTTTTAAGTGTGAGCAAATTTGGGGGCAAACATTTTCCCTGATTACTTTTTTACCTGGAAGCTTGTGACTTACGAGAAAAGTCATAAAGAAATTGAAATGGGAGGCTCTAAGGTAATAGAGTAAGCATTTTAAGTGGTAAAACCTTCAACTGCTTTGTAATAAAAGATTCCTCATCTTGTGTGATTGAGTTGCTTAGGCGAATTCATGTATTTATACAAAGTACAGCATTTCCAAGTGTTTAAGGACATTGCTTTTTTTTTGGCTGGAAGATTATAAAGACTGTAAGCATGATACCTAGTCACCCAGAGCTTTGAATTCTGGCTCTATTGCTTACCAAGACTGGGATGCAAGCCTCATTTTCTCATTTGTAAAATAGGTATTATAAAACCAACTTCAGGGAAGGTGTTCAGGGTTCAATATGATAAAAAATGAAAAGCACTGAACGCATAGTGAAAGGTCAGGGAAAGTTCTCTTTCTATTTTCCCTTTGCACCTTTCCTTTTAAACTCACCTAGTATCATGTTTCACATTGGAATATGAGAATAATCACTGATCGTATCAGTGTGTGCAGTTTACGAAGTACATTTGGCCAGCATTCCTTTTCACATCATGCACAAGTGAATATTATTCTTGAACTTGGTAGTTGTTATCTGCTGAATCTTACAGCCATTGCCATTTCTACACTCTGCAATGTCTATGAGCATTTATTCAAAAGGTGCCAAACATTAGACTGGCCAGTGTGTTGCTGTTGCACAGTGTAGTGTTGTCACGGGCTTTTTGAAGGTGTTATTTTGTGTCTTGACCTACTACAGTTTGCTTTTGTAATGTGATTGTGGAAGTGCTGCCAAACAATCACTTGTCATCATTATAAGGTGCCACTGTAAGGTGAGAGGACAGCAGCTCACCTCGTCCTCACTCACAAGGGCCTTGGCCTCTCACTGTGAAGAGAGCTGCTGCTGTTTGGGTGGCAAGAGCAGCCAGGAACAGGTGTGATTTTTGTAGACCAAGTGGAAGGTCATCATGTGTCCAGTTGGTGCTAAACTTCTTCCCAAATCGCTGGCACATAGTGCATTAGCAGTAGATGACCTGTTTGAAGGAATTCGTGCATGAATGGATGAAGTCAAATGTAACGTTTATTTATATTTTATGTAATCAAGCCACTTTCTTCTAAACTTGAGGAATTTCCTGTAAAAATTAGCTTTTCAATGAAGAATCTGCCCATGCTCTGTGGGTTTTTTCTTATAAAACTGTTCAGGATCCCACAGAAGCTCAGTCACATGATAAGTAAAATCGTACTGCATGTTTAACATTACTTATTTAGTCTATCTTGTGCTTTGCATGTCAGTTTTTACTTATTAATTGACTGAAACATTCCATTTTTTAGAGATGGTAACTATTACACAATCCTTTTTTCCCTTAGTTATATCCCACTTGTACTTTTCAACCTTTGGGTTTTTTTTTTTTTTTTTCATGTTTTCTAAATATGAAGGCTTCATTATTTTCCATCTGTGATTTGAGGACATTGGCAGTCTTCCAAGTCATATGAGAGCTGGAGAACATGAAAAATCTGCAGCATCCTGCGCCTAATAATTTTTGTACTTACATATTTTTGTTCTTTTTCAGTTGGCTTAATTTTGTGTTTTCTTATGCTGCATCTCTTTATTCTTACAATCTTATGTATTTGGAGCACCCTAGGACTTCTCATTCATCAAATATATACCCTTTCACTCTACCTAAACTCCTCCACAAGTGCTGGTGTAGTTTCCAGAAATACAAATTAAAAAGTTTAATGATCATTCCTAGGTTGAATGGCACATCATTCTCTCCCTTACCAAGCATTATCGTGATGTTTTAGATTGCAGCCTGATTGGGGGCACGTGAAATTTGTGTGTTCTCTAGAATTAGTGCTCAATAATGACATTACTAATTTGGAATTTTATAGTTGAAGTTTGCCTTTGCCCACAGCCTTTTGTATCACTATTCAGTGATAAGCAGGGCTCCAGGCAAAAATACCCTCTTCATCCCTCCCTTCTTTCCTCCTTCCCCATTTGAAAATTTGGGAAGACCTCAGATTTATGGGTTGAAAAATTATCTGGGGTCAATGAAAATATAATATCAAATAACACCAAATTCCATTCAATGAGAACCATCTTTCTCTAAGACTTCAAGATATCCACAAACTCTATGTTGCTTCTCCCAGGTAGTGGGGCATGTGGGTGCAGGAGTCCTGATTTCAAATCCTAGTTCCACAAGTTGCCAACTGAGTTATGTAAACTCCTGGACTATCTGTGTTTTCAGCTGTAGAATGATACCTTATAAAATGGTTGGGAGGATTCATGAGATACTATCTGTAAAGCACTTAGCACATAATAAGATCTCAAAGTGTTAACTAATTTTTTATTGTAATTACTAGGTAGACTCATAATTGAATGGCTGTATTTCATTGCTTACATTTGTAATGTCACATTTTCAGGAATTTAATGTCATCATAAAAAACCAAGAGCATTTATTAGTATAAAAATGATATTATCTTTAATCAGTGTTTTGAATGTAACTTATTTATATATTCATTATTTAAAAAGAACGTGACCTGTGTAATTTGGTGATTTTCATTAGAGTTGTGCTTCTTCCTGAAGGTAGAACTGAAAATATAGCTTCCTTTATTATTTCATTTTATTAATGCAGAATAGAAAGTGAAAAGGAAAGTGAGAAGGAAAAAAAGCATGGTGGATTTGAAAGTGGAACAAATGCCATACTATGATTTAACTCTTCTCTTTAGATCTTTTAGAGAAATCTCGGGTTGTTAAACAGCCAAGAGGTGAAAGAAACTTCCATGTGTTCTATCAACTGCTCTCTGGTGCCTCTGAAGAGCTCCTCAGTAAGTCTCTATTTCTATGTGTTGTTGTTGTTGTTGTTGTTTTTGGAGCTGGGAGTCTCACTGTGTTGCCCAGGCAGGTCTCTAATTCCTGAGCTCAAGCGATTCTCCTGCCTTGGCCTCCAGAGTGCTAGGATTACAGGCATGAGCACTGTGCCTAAATTGTTTCTGTGTCTTAATTTTCAGTGTCACAGCACTTTCTGAAGCATTCTCTTTAAAACATACTCCATATGCTTTGCCCCCTCCTTCTTAAGAATTTTTCATGGTTCTAGTTGAAGTGAAGAACATGGTGTGTTTGCTTCTACCACACCCCAGGGTTTGTGTAATATTCTTGTACCTCACCAGATACTGTGCCATACGTCTCCGATGTGTTGAGGACTGTGCAGATGATTCAGTCAACTCAAGTGGGATTTCAGCAGCTAGAACTACCTCAGTCTGGACTTGGCTGAAGCTGATTATTAGGGGAGGAACTAATCATACATTTAAAAAATAAAATGGAAGAATATAATTTTTCTATTTGGGGAGAGAAAATTATCAGAGTTCTAATTAAATGAGTACAATTCTGTAAAAAGAAATTGCTAGGTGAATATTTAAAAATAGTGGGGAAGACATTTTGCAGTTGATACAAGAGATAAAAATCTGATCTTTGGAATTTTAGAGAATTAACATAATTCAACAAAGATACTATCTAATAGCCAAAAGTTAATGATGAAAAGTAGTGAACAAATAGTTCAAAGAAGAAGAGCTATAAAAAGTCAACACCACTCAGGAAAAGTCATCTTCACCAATAATCAACAAATGCAGATTAAAACAGCCCTGAAGTATCTACTATATTATTATATATGTAGATATATAGTATATATACATATACCGCATATAGTATAATATATGTAGAAGTATCTACATGTATTAGCAAAAGTTATTAAGGATCAAGCTAGCAGAGTTGTCACTGATCTGCTTGGAGCTTGTGGTATACTCATCTCCGTAGAGCTGTGGGTGTTACTTCAAAGCGAGGACCTCTTATAATCAGAGCCTGCCATCCAGTCACACCACTTTTTGGACTATATTCCAACAAAATAATTCAGATGAATCCAAAAACCAATTGGTATGAAGACATTTATCACTGCTCTATATTTATTATTATAAACTAGAGAAAACCCAAATATCCAATGGTGAGGGAATCACCAGGCAGACCACATATGTTATAATGAAATAATACATTGAATCACCAGGCAGACCTCATATATTATAATGAAATAATACATTGAAGGTATTTTTATTATAAAAACTCTGGAAAGAGACTTATCTAGATAAGTAAACTCTGTTTTAACAGAGTTTGTGCTATCACAATGATAAAAGTCATTTTAAGAATATGCTGTTACTGATATTTGGGTAGAATTTTTATTCTTTTGATTCAATACTTAATATAAAAGCCATTTTACTGATGTGAGCAAGATATCAAAGGGAATGAGATATTGAAGATTGGATTTATTGAAGCAACTTAACAACTTGTGTCTTTGATTCAATAGATAAACTTAAGCTTGAGAGGGATTTCAGCAGGTATAACTACCTGAGTCTGGATTCGGCCAAAGTGAATGGAGTGGATGATGCAGCAAATTTTAGAACCGTGCGGGTAAGATGTAGTACTTTCATCAAGCTTTAAATTGCATACCACTGCATTGCTCAGCGGGAGCTGGTAACAATTCTGAGTTTTCTTTAAAGCGTAGCTCATTCTCCCTAAGGTTTTAGAATTATACAAGAATTTTTTATTATTTTTGTTACTTTGATTTTTTTACTAGCTCAAAAATCACACAAGATTGTGAAGGCCATGCTTTTATTAGAGCATGCGATTTTACCATTTATCATAAGGAGCTTTCTTATTCTATTATCCTGGGGTTTGACTCCTTTAAGGTTGTTTTTAAATTCCAAATGTTTTTATGGCAAAAGTTAATTTCCAACTGCCCTTGGATCATGTTAAATCAAAACTATTTTCGAGACAGAAAAAAATCTTGTTTTTATACAGTCTTAGAAACTCATATATAAACCAGAGCGATTAGCATTCCACATTCGTTAGAAAAGATGATTTTAAATGACACTATACTCTGTTTTCTGTCTTAATGTATGATACACTTGACATGATATGGTAACTGGGATTTACTTGCAAATGAGATAGCTGTGGTGATGGGGAAAGGGGAGAGTAGGATGAATTATAGATAAAACAAAATTGGCATCTGTTAATTGTTGAGGGTGAGTGAAAGGACATGCGGGTTCTTTCCCTCCTCTCTCTACTTTTGTATATGTTTGACAACAATAACAAAAACTTACATTACTCCGATTGCTATGTAGCCTAGTCATTTTTAAAAAGCCAGCTGTTCTCAAAAAGGAAGTATCTCTTAGAGTATGTCATTTTAAAAAACTGTATAAACATCTTCGTATGGAAGCAATAGTCTGTTGATCCCTGGACATGATTTTGTTTAAACCTTGAGTCCAAGACTGGTTTTAGAACCACTTTGCCTGGCACATAATTAGCACGCCATAAAAATTTATGAATGAACAGATGCCTCCTGTTACCCAGTATCTTGGGCTGGGCTCTTCACCTTTGCAAACCACAGTTTTTCTGATATGTAAAATGAGTGAGGAGCTTTTCTTTGTATGGAGTTGTGCAAGCTGGTTTTGTTTCTAGTAGCAAAACCTCAGTGTAAAAAAAACATACATACAAACTGAGCTGCTGTGGTTGAAGTGGAAGTAGGGACCCAAGGCTCTGTTCCCAGCCTCCTGTTTCTTCTGTCTTCCTCTTTACTTGCTCCACAACCCCTGCCACAGCACCAGAGGTACCCCCAGGGTTCCTTGAATCACAGTTGGAAACCACTGAAGATATAGCTTTGTCTTTTGTGGGTTTGTTTCCCCGGAAATAAATCTGTAATATGATTCATTAAAAAAGAAAAGAAAAGAACTACAGGAAAAAAAATAACTGCTTTTTTTTTCTCTTCCCAGAATGCCATGCAGATTGTGGGCTTTATGGATCATGAAGCTGAGTCTGTCTTGGCGGTGGTGGCAGCGGTGTTGAAACTGGGGAACATTGAGTTCAAGCCCGAATCTCGAGTGAATGGTCTAGATGAAAGCAAAATCAAAGATAAAAATGGTACATCCATGGAGAATCAACTTTGTTTAGGAAACTTGCTTTGAACTTCTCCCCAGTTTTTAATGGTGAAAGTAAAATTTTTGCTTTGCATTGGCTTGAGAATGAAACTGAGCAGAAATAGAACTGTGGCTAAGCTCTGTTTTTTGATATATACATTTTATACTGATCTGTTTGATTATGATTTAGAAAGAACATCCTAAGCCTTCAAAATTATTATTAGCAGCATGTGTACAGTCACTTTTTGTGTCCGTCCCCCGCCTTCCCACAGAGTTAAAAGAAATTTGTGAATTGACTGGCATTGATCAATCAGTTCTAGAACGAGCATTCAGTTTCCGAACAGTTGAGGCCAAACAGGAGAAAGTTTCAACTACACTGAATGTGGCTCAGGTGGGTGAAACATAATGTACAGAAGAAAGTTTCTTAAAAGTCTGTGCTATTTTCACAGAAGTATAAACAAAGATTTTAGTTTATAGGCTGTTATCTCAATCATTGCACGATGTTCTAGGCATTGGGAACAGAGCAGTAAACTAAACAGATCAGGATCCCTGCCCTCATGGAGCTTAAAATTCTGGTAGAGGGAATTAGATAATAACCGGTAGACATAAGAATAAGTGCTGTAGCAAACTAGCCCGTGGTATGATCAGTGAACTGAGAGCAACAGTAGAGCAGAGTAAGGGAGCTCCCTGGGGCAGGAAAGGAGACTCGAAGTGAGGTGGGAAATGACTGGAGGGTTTTGAGCAGAACAGTGTCATGACTGCCTTGTATTTGAAAGGGTCACTCTGGCCGTGTTGTGTAGAGCAGAGGGTCGGGGAAAAAGGAGTGAAAGCGAGGGACCTTCGAGGAGATGTGCACTAACCCAGAGATGATGGTGGCTTGAACCAGGTAGTCGCAGTGGAGTCAGTGAGAAGTGGTCACGTTGTGGATATTATTAGAGGGTAGAGTCTATAGGACTTGCTGGTGCTAGCTGGTTTAAGAGAAAGAGAACAGTCAAGGGTGATTTAATGTTTTTGGCCCAAGCAACTGGAAACGTGGAGTTGTCATTTACTGATTTGGAGAAGACAGCGGGATAAGCCAGTTTTGTGGTCAAGTGGCCAAATTGGCCTCCCTACCTTACCTCTTGAACCCCCTCTACCCTTGATATTGGGGCCAGTGAAGTCTTTAGTCTTTCTAAGACACAAATCTGAGCTGCTGCCTTCTCTCTTTTTGCTTCAAGTTAAGTGGGTGGGTGTTTGGATGGTTGCATGCCTGTATACATGCATATATACCCAGGCAGCTTCTGCAGCCCCTTTCACTAAAACCCTTTGTGCTATGGCTTACACATTTTACCACTAGTCAATGACTCAGGCTAGAATTAAATTACTAACTTAGGACTTCCACTCAGGCCCACTTTGTCCAACTGTATTCTTGTTGTCTCATCCTCCTTATAACTGTCCATAAAGCCTCCATAAATAGTAGGGTGGAGCTAGGCTTGTTCTCTGTTGCTGAACCAGCCTTTCCTATTATAATCCAAGAATGCCTTTGTGTCCTTAGCTTTCAACATTGATATCTTATTTTAGGTGAGTTATTTTGGCTGTGGCAAATACCATAACTTTATATATATGGAAATTTGGTTTGTAGCAATCCTTTCCTAGCTATAGCCATTGCCTATCCTTCCTCCTAAATTACTGCTTCTGCTTTCATATCTGTCCAAGTCATCCTCACTAATTCACAGTCAGATTCGGAGTAACTTACTTAATCAAGAAAATGCTGCTGAGAGCCTGTACAGCACAAGCCCACACATAGGCCCTGAGTAGGGAAGTAAGAGATTAGGGAAGACCCCATGGAGACGACCGAAGGATTTAGATGTGTAAAGTATGGCTGAAAGGGCATATCAAAAAGAAAACATTGAGAACAGCCAGATTTGGGGTACATATCAGAAAAAGGATTGATCAAGCTTGGCTACAGCTGTAGATATGTGAAGAGGATTCAGAGCAATGTGGCTGGAAAGGTGAAGTCTGCAGTCAGAGTGGCAAATCTGCAACAGTAGTTCTTAAACTTGAACGTGCATCAAAATCACCTGGTGGACTGACTGACTAAACACGGTTTGCAGACCTCACCCCCAGTGTTTGATTCAGTGGGTCTGGGGTAGGACAGAGGAATTTGCATTTCTAATCAATTCAAAGATGGTACTGCTGCTGCTGCTGCTGCTGGTCCAGGATCACATTTCGAGAGCCACCGAGTTTGGACATTTTCAATAGCCAGAGTGGGAATTGTTAAGTCTGTAAGGAAGCCATGAAAAAGCCTGTATTATTTAAGAAGGCCCTTTAGGAATATGTATGTTTTGGGTCTTTTTAAAATTGTGTGTTTCACTCTTGCTTTTTTAATCATCCTGTATGGGAACCAGGCCCAGGTGCCTCTGACTTTATAAGCTTATTTTAGTCACCTTACATCATGAAGAAAACTTTCCACATTTTCTTAACCTTTGGCATAAAAGAATTTGGCTAGAGATCCTCAGCTATTCGGCTCCTTAGTCAACTGTTTTTTTTTTTTATTTTTAATGTAGTATTCAGAGTATCTGGTTCTACTGATCTGTTGCCTGGGAGGTTTTGATTGCTGTGAGAAGTGATTTGTTTTATTAGCCTTTCCTCATAGCTTCAATTCCTGGGCCCCAGCATCATCGTTATTGCCCCATGCCTCCTTTTCCCAAGGCATTTAGACCTTTCTCTAGATAGGAGGACTAATACTGAAATAATAGAAACTAAAGACAAGAGTTTTTCAGCTTCTCCTACATACTCTTTCCTTGGCTTCTGATGTCCTCTGAAATCTGATCCCACACAGCTTATCTCAGTTTATTCCTTGCTAGTTCTCTGTTATGTACTGCCTCTGCTCCGACCTGCCCATCACCCGCCATGTCATGCTCATTCCTTCTGCCCATCGAAATGCTCTACCTGATTGTGCCCCATTCTAGGAGACTTCTTTGATCAAATAGGCCTCCTGAGACACTCCCCACCCCCATCAGAACCCCCTTTTTCTTTGCAGTTTGGCACCTGTCCTCTGCTTGATTCCTCTGTGTTAGTTTGATCTCCTTAGCTCCACTCTGAGCTCCTGGAGGGTGGGCCCCATGTCTGTGCATCTCTGAGTCTCCACCTTGCTTGTCACTTGCCATCCTGGACCATGCCTGTTACTGGCCATGTCTGCAGCACATTCCACCTGGGCTTTTCCTCTGTGAGTTTCATGCAGCTACAGAAGTGCATGGTCTTTTCATAGTGTGCTTTGAAACCGAGATGGTGAATTAGCTCACTTTGAGTCTTCCCTCGTTTCTACACCCTATATTAGTGGTCCTTAAGTGGGAATAGACATTCCTTCCCTTACTGCTTTATAGGATACTGTTGTGGAGATTTGGTGGCATGAATCAGGCTCAGGAAGTCAGGGGTGGCACATTGGCAGCCAGGTGGCAAATTGGCAGCTCCTAGGGCCAAGTAAAGCTCAATATTTTTAGTTGGCTAAAGGGTAGTATTTTCTTTGGTTTTGTTTGCTCTTTAAATTTTGAATTTGAGTGCCTTTAGCCTGGAATGCATCCTCTAACCCCAACAGAGAGAGCCATCATTTCCTGTTCATTTCTATCACACAGTCCCTGGAAGCATTTGAGTTTGAGACCCCTGGAATATTGTTGAAGGAACCAAAGAAGATTAATATTGGCTGTGAATACACTTTAAAAAATATAAAGCAATTTATCAGAATAAATTGTCACTGTTAGTTCAGTTGCTTATTGAAATAGTGGCTTGTTGAAAGTAGATAGCATATAACTAAAAAAGCTGGACGACATTAAGATGAAAAAGGGCTCATTTACAAATACATGGTGTTTTGAAATTATGTGGTATTTTGAGATAACTTGAATTTATAAGAAGAAAAAGGAAAGGATTTGGAAATTATATAGGCTCATGAGTTAGTAGTAGACGAAAAGGATACTTCAGAAATCAATATAGGTACATCTATAGACTAACTGTGTGCTAGGCATTATTCTAAGCACTTAAATTACCTATTTTAAGAAAGTAAAAACTAGAAGAAAGGGTATTGGGGAAAGATCCATCTAAATTATATTTTGATTTCTCTGTTTTAGCATTTGACATGCATTTTCTACTATGGAAGCATTCCCTCCCTTGTTTGTTTGTTTGTTTGTTGCCAACTCTTAGGTATATTCTCTAACCCTAACTGGAGTAGGGAGGGAGGTTTGGGATTAGCATGGAAATGTCAAATGAAGGGAAAAGGTGTTATCTTCAGCTGTGTTATGTTGCCAGGGAAGTGAATCTGTTATTAAAGTTGTTACATTTTATTTAGGAAGAAATGTAGAGAAAGTATTCCCACATAATCTAACAAGTTGTGCTCTTTGTAAAATAAAAATGTACTGGTTAATTTTAACAATAGTACCCCAATTTTTACTTACAAGCAGCAAAATACACACATACGGCCAGCATGTTGAAAATAGCAACAAAACCTCAAGCTTTTTCTCTCCCAAGGCCAGTTCCTTGTTAGGCTGCTGACACCCAACCCCCAGGCCTCCCCAGGATGCTGGTATTAAACATCTCATTAGTACTTACCTACTGTATGCTGTGGGCACTCGGTACATTTAAGAGTGTTTAGATTCTTCTGTCCAAACCTGACTTTCTTCAGCCTTTTTATTCTGAGAGTCATAGAGACGCATATGTCTTCCGCCTCTTTGTCAAGTAGTTCTGAATAGCTTTACAAGTAGATAAGCATGTAAGAAGGGGTTTATGTTCATTCTATAACTTTAAAGAACTCATTGTGGAAGTTTTTTTAAATACTCAAGTGATTAGTGTGGCCAGGCATGGTGGCTCATGCCTCTCTAATCCCAGCACTTTGGGAGGCTGAGGTGGGTGGATCACCTGAGGCCAGGAGTTTGAGACCAGTCTGGCTAACAAGGCAAAACCCTGTCTCTACAAAAAATACAAAAATTAGCTGGGCATGGTGGTACACACCTCTAGTCCCAGTTACTTGGGAGGCTGAGGCACGAAAATCCCTTGAACCCAAGAGGCAGAGGTTGCAGCGAGCTGAGATTGTGCTACTGCACTCCAGCCTGGGCAACAGAGTGAGATTCTGTCTCCAAAAAAAATTTAAAAATAGAATGAGTGAAGAAAAAAAATTTACAGATTCCATCAGTCAAAGCCATTTTAATATATCTCCTTTGAATTTCCATTTCTGTGTATAAGGGTTTTAAAAAATAGTTGTTGTCATATTAAGTAGACAGTTGTTTAATTTTCGCATTACACGAGCATTTCCATTTCATTACCTGATTTTCATAACCATCACTCTCTGATGACTATGTAACATTACTCTCAGTGCGTGTTTCTCTTACTACCCCCTATTGTTGGACGTCTAAATTGCATCTGATTTTTCTCTGTTCCATAACATTGAAATAAATATCTTTGTGATGAAAGTTTTTGCAGTGTTTAAAATTAGTTTCCTGGTTTGTGAAAAAGTAACTGTGTATAAACAATTTGCCTAATTCTCTTAAAGGCTTGATTGTTTATGATACGATAAAACTGGTTCTGCAAAGAAATGTGAAATAAAAGAGCTTTAAGTATTTTTTAAAAGTATCTTTATGATTTTATTAAAAGTAAGCATTGTGGAATTGTGGGTGTTAAGTTTTGTTTGTTTGTTTTTTAATAGGCTTATTATGCCCGTGATGCTCTGGCTAAAAACCTCTACAGCAGGTTGTTTTCATGGTTGGTAAATCGAATCAATGAAAGCATTAAGGTACTGAATTTCTATGAGCAAAATCAGTTGTAATAAATGGTATTCACAGTATAAACATTAAGTTGAAGAAAGTTTAAATTTATAATCAAATAATTGATTACCACTTATAAAGATTATTCCTTAAAAAGAGGAATCTTTACCATGTATAAGATTGAAATTTGTCAGGGATTTTGTTTATTTTGTTTTGCCATGTGTGTTGCTTCTGACTGGTGAATAGTCTGATGGTCTTTGTGGAGTTACTCTGGGAGTTGGCATCCCAGGTTCTGGCCTGGCTCACCTGCTAAGTAGTGGTACACACTTCGCTGAAAAGGTCACTTTACTTCACTAGGTCATAATCTAATCATTATTAAAATGAGGGTGTTGGATTAGGTGATTTTGAAAGGCACCACTAATGCCTTCTTTAAATATATCACCTATTATTAAAATTTCTAAGAGTTCTATACCAATGCCCCATCTCATAAATTTTTAAAAAAACAACTAAATTACAGTTATTTTCTTACTTAAGAAACATAATTAACTTGTAATATATATCTATGTTCCTTGGATGCTTGTAGTGTTATATTTCATGCCTTAATTAACCCTTTAATTTGAAACTTTTTTAAGGCACAAACAAAAGTGAGAAAGAAGGTCATGGGTGTTTTGGACATTTATGGCTTTGAGATTTTCGAGGTAAGATTTAAAATTTTTTTTGTAGTGTCTTTAGTAAAGTGGAATGGTTGGAAATTAAATCCTGTATTATGTAGACATTATAAGTAACTGTAACTTAGAATCTACAAATAATCCTTGTGTAGATGTAACACACTATCACTTTGAATCTACCAACAAATCTTTGTGTAGATGTAACAAAATTTCGTTGTGTATTCCTGCATGTGTGCCTGAGTGTGTGTGTGTGTGTGGTGTGTATGCTGAGAGCCAGCATTTTGGAGACAGTACTGCTTAAAAAGAACTTGTATTAGTACCTGACTTTTGAAATTGCATATTTACATTTCTAACTGTGAGGCTTCCAAGAAGCTACATGAGTATGTCTGTGGCCATTTGTGTGTTGTTTAGAAAGTGTGGCAGGTTGGTGCCATAAAGAAAGCCACAGGAGGGCTGGACATAGGTTCTGGCCTTGCCAGGGCTGGTCATTTCATCTGTGAGACTCAGAGAAAGAGGGTTTGGACTAGGTGATTTGTTGAGTCTCATTACTGTGATCTTATGATAATGAATTCTGCTGCAGAGGTTGAAATAATTTCTGCTGAAGCTCATGGTGAATTTTTAAAAATGATTCTATGCTTGTTACAGATCAAATATTTAAACCATTTGTGCTTGGTTAAGCAACACATATACCTAAAATTAGAATGATATAGAGAAGATGAGCATGGCCCCTGAAGAAAGTAATTTGGAAAATAAAATAAATGTTATGTACTTATGTTAGAATTTCCTTTTTGCCCCCTTGCTAACTTTGACATTTAGAAGGAGTTTTAAGGATCTATTAAAACATTTATTCTCACTTTTAGGAGTGGTATTTTAGTTTGGTTCAGGGAAATAAGAAGTAGATCGGGCTCCTCCTTTCTTAATTCTCCCCCACAAGTAAGATTTGTGAATTTCTTTAAGGAAGCAGGCTCTGCCCAGAATGTTCCCAAAGAATTTACATGTTCTAAAAAATTAGGGTCACAGAATCTCAGAAAAAAACATCAGATCATTCCTTTCACCTAAACCAGACCTTGCTAGCAAATACCTTTTTCTTAGTATGTTTTCCCTCAATCATATTCTATATTTAATAGCTAATGGTAGTACTAATTGAGGGCTGACTGTATGTAAGCACTGTGGTAAGTGGTGTGTGTATGGTCTGATTTACTTTTCAAAACAGCCTCATGATGTAGCTGTTATTAGTATGAATCCCATTTTACAGATGAGAAGGTAAAGCTCCTCAGGTCAACTAACTCCCCAGGGTTATACAGCTACTTAGTGGCAGACCCAGGACCTAAACTCCAGGCCCTTTTAATATTTTCATTTATTGCTTTTCTTTCTTACTAAGATTGAGACCAGGGGCACTTCCTCACCTTTCTTCCCAAAGTAACAGGTTCCCCAGTATCTGGAAGTAAGAAAAAAATAAATGTGGTAAGTCTCTGACTCCCCTATTTCTCCACCCTTGTCATCACTCCAAGCTTCTGGCCAGCACTGGGTGCCTTCCTAGATGGAAGTGTGTGTGCTGGTGGCTTCCCCATAGGGTCCCCAGAACAGAGGTCTTCAACACAGCATCTGCTTGTATTGTTGCCCATTTAGCAGAATCTACAAAGGAAAGCTACCAATTCCTTGGTAGAAAGGGAAAAATTTGAGGTTTCTGAGTTAGGAGAAATGCTTGAGTACACACAGAAATCACTGCCGAAATTAATTTCTTTCTAGCAAGACCTCAAGTTACTGTCACTAAATGGGCAGAATGCCAAAGTCATTCTTTACAGTTGGCAGGGAAAAAGACATTACCTAGCACATTGCTGTGCTAATCTAGATTTAAATGGTTTCATGAGCAGGGGAGATGGTAAGCAGAGATTTCACTAGAAATTTAGATTAAGAAGATACATTCAGTGACATTTCTAAAGTCAAAGAAACTGATTTTGTTTTAATTTTGCTAGAAAAGGATTATTGATTTTAAGCCAATGGGCAAGGGCTTAATATCATATCACAACACATGGAAAGTTTAAAAAATAGGATAATGAGGTTATGATGGGATATCTAGTTAACTTTGACTTCCAGTAGGTCCTAAGATCTAATTATCCATGGGAAAAGAAACATTATAACACTCAAAGGAAACTGAGTTATAACTCATAAACAATTCGAGTCATTTCTCAAGTGTTTATTGAGTTACCAGATACCAGTAGTAAACATAACTAAGATATTCCTTGTCTGCATGGAGCTTAGAGTCTTGGCCCTAAGATTGAGAGTCTGTGGCTGCCAGAGGACGCATCCTATCAGGTAGGAACATCTGATCAGGAAACTATATTATGTTTTAAAAGTTTGTTTGCTACAGACCTAATCAGAACAGAAGTCAGATGTTCCTGTGTAAACATCCTTTAACTTGATGCTGGGTGAAATACCCTATACCCTTCAGCAATCCAAGAATATTTTTCACTTCTGGTTGATTCAAGTTTCTCTCCATACCTGTCTTGCTGAATGTGCCCTCCTTCTCCAAGTTATACCATCATTTTTCTCAACACTGTTTTCTTTTTTTTTTTTTTTTTTTTTTTTTGAGACAGAGTTTCACTCTTTTTGCCAGGCTGGAGTGCAATGGCGCGATCTCGGCTCACCGCAACCTCTGCCTCCCAGGTTCAAGCGATTCTCCTGCCTCAGCCTCCCACGTAGTGGGATTACAGGCACCTGCCACCATGCCCGGCTAATTTTTTTTTTGTATTTTTAGTAGAGATGGGGTTTCACCATGTTGGCCAGCGTGGTCTCGATCTCTCGACCTCGTGATCTGCCCACCTTGGCCTCCCAAAGTGCTGGGATTACAGGCGTGAGCCACCGCACCCAGCAACACTGTTTCAACTAGAGACTTCAGTTTATGAAAATGTCTGCGTTATATTTCCCTTTTTTTTTTTTTTGTGACGGAGTCTCACTGTGTCCCCAGGCTGGAGTGCAGTGGTGCGATCTCAGCTCACTACAACCTCTGCCTCCAGGGTTCAAGTGATTTTCCTGCAGCACCATGCCCAGCTAATTTTTGTATTTTTAGTAGAGACAGGGTTTCACCATGTTGGCCAGGATGGTCTCGATCTTTTGACTTCATGATCCACCCACCTCAGCCTCCCAAAGTGCAGGG
This sequence comes from Nomascus leucogenys, assembly GCF_006542625.1. NCBI lineage: Eukaryota > Metazoa > Chordata > Mammalia > Primates > Hylobatidae > Nomascus > Nomascus leucogenys. Next base: position 91,733,467 of record NC_044402.1, read on the forward strand.
ATTACAGGCATGAGCCACTGTGCCCGCCTGGCTGCCTGTGTTACATTTCTAAATATTCTTCCTTTCTTCAGAGGATTACTGTATTTCAGTGGTTCTCAAACAGCTGTGCATTGGCATCACCTGGGGAGCTTTTGCAAATTCAGATGTCTAGGCTGTACCCAGAGCAATTATGTCAAAATCTCTGGAGATGGGGCTGCAGCAGCAATATTTTTAAAGCTCTGAGGTGATTGCAGTGTGCGCTCAATGTTGAGACCAAATGCTCTGTTAGACAGTAATCTCTGGGGTAAACTGCAGATTCCAAACATATGCTCTTCATGCTGCTTGGCCACTGTATGCAACACCCTTGTAAAACATTGGGCCTCACCTACTGTTCATCTGGGCATGGTAGCTCACACCTGTTATCCCAGCACTTTGGGAGGCCAACGCGGGCAGATCACGAGGTCAGGAGATCGAGATCATCCTGGCAAACATGGTGAAACCCTGTCTCTACTAAAAATAACAAAAATTAGCTGGGCGCGGTGGCTTGCGCCTATAGTCCCAGCTACTTGGGAGGCTGAGGCAGGAAAATCGCTTGAACCCGGGAGGCGGTTTTTACTCCGTTTAAACAGAGCTTTCAACTAAGGCCAAGTCCAATCAGTTATATGTCTGTAGCAAATCTTATAATGGCCATCAAATTATAAAAAGTTAACTTTCCTTCTCCATGCAGTAAATACTTTTTCTTTTTTCCCCCCAGTTCCTTGAGAGAATCAAGATTCGTTATATTTAATTGTTCCCTCTATTTTCCTTTCTAAGCCTTCTCAGATTAATCTTCAGTTTTGATTTTTAATAACTTTTTAAAAATAAATTTATTTGTGGGGAGGTTAGATTAGAGATTTGGTTGGGGATTTTTAGGTACTTTTACCTGGCTTTTTAATACAGAGGTACAGAAGTTTTTTTCTTATTTTAATAAATTATTCACATACATTCCCAGATGCCAGCCTATATTTTCCTGGATTCTCAGCAATGTTAGAACACATGGAGACATCAGGAAGCTCAGAGTGTTAGGAAACCAAGAAAATTAAGAACTTAAAAGTACTGCAAGTTGAAGTACAAGGGGTCAGAGTATGGAAGAAGTATTCAGATCCACATCAAGGCAAAAATGAAAATTTCTGTGATATTTTCCACCCAAGTTAAAAGAAACTGCTGGAGTATAAATAACATTAATTTTTTTCTTTGTTCTGTTGTTCTTCAGTTGACTGTAGGAATTAAGAGTTCTGCCTTTTAGAATACACTGGGCATCTCTTTAAAAACTGGACAGTAAAGGGCGAGACTTTTTTTAAAAAATGCATCTAATTGTCCCATGGCCCTGCAGTTCCCATGAAAATGCCTTTTTTAGCTGAGCTGGTGGAAACCTTTCATTCCCTGTGGTCTGTCTCTAAACGGAAGAGGGAAACTGATGCATTAAACCATGGGTTGATGACACATGGATTTGACTGCAAAACATTCCAGTACCAGCTGGAAGTGCTGCCTGGCTGGCCACATGTGATCCAATGTCAGTTTGGATCAGTTTGGATCAGTGGAACAATGATACCAAAAATAAGGTGAAGTGAATTAAAATGCATAGAGCAAAAAAACTCTAGCTGTACATCCTGGTAGAACAGAAGACCAACTTCCCAAAGGAAGAAAATTATAATGCAAATACTCCAATTCCACACATTTATGTTTGGACATTCTTATAACTGAAAAGATGGTCTGTGATTTCTGAGAAATATTTATAGCATATCCATAAAAGAACTGCTATTCTTTTTTGGAAAAAGATATTAAGTTAAAAAGTAAGTTGAACAATCTACATTGATTTTAGCTCGTTTTCTACATACTTATCTGACAGGCATTAAAACTGGCAGATATTTTACTAGGAAAATCTGATTGGTCATTAGTGTTCTGTAGACCAAAGCGGGCAGTAGTAGCTGATTATTTCACCTTTCATACAGTGGAGCTAGTTTAACACAGGCAAAGTGCTAATTACTTTCAGTTATGGACTCCTTATTTATCTTGTCCTCATAAACCTCACTGAAAGTGACCCATATATGGTAAGAGTGTAATAGGCTAGATGCAATGATTATTTCAAATAAAAAAATCTAATACTTGGGTAAGAGTCATTATAGCCTGGTAGGGTCACCTCATGATTATAGGATTTGTTTTCTGAATTGTTTTTAAAAGAAATTCTGGCTATAGTCAGCACCTTCTACTCTAGTTTCTTGCCTTCATTTGGTCCTTATGCTAGTAAGCTTATAATTGAAGAGGAAGGAAACAATTTAAAGTAGATTTAAAAACAAAAAAAAGATGACAACTGCTATGATTTGTAAAAGGTAGATAGATAGATAGATAGATAGATAGATAGATAGATCGATCAATCGAACTGTGTGAATAGCCAGCAATCCCTGAATCCCAGAGCCAGGCACCCCTCCCCATGTGTTAGTCTCATGAATCAAAGTCTTACAATGTATCTTTTATGGATATGCTGTAAATATTTCTCAGAAATCACAGACCATCTTTTCAGTTATAAGAATGTTCAAACTTGGCACAGTGGCTCACTCCTATAATCCCAGCACTTTGGGAGGCCAAGGCAGGCGGATCACAAGGTCAGGAGTTCAAGACCAGCCTGACCAACATGGTGAAACCCCATCTCTACTAAAAATACAAAAATTAGCCGGGCATAGTGGCACACTCCTGTAGTTCCAGCTACTTGGGAGGCTGAGGCAGGAGAATCACTTGAACCCGGGAGACGGAGATTGCAGTGAGCTGAGATCATACCACTGCACTCCAGCCTGGGCAACCGAGTGAGACTCTGTATCAAAAAAAAAAAAAAAAATTCAAACTTAAATGTGTGGAATAATTGGAATATTTGGATTATAATTTTCTTCCTTTGTGAAGTTGGACTTCTGTGTAATAATATGTGTGTATTTCTTCCAGGTTAAAAAGTTTTCAGGTGAAAGCCTATTTTAAAATATTTAAGAAGAGCACGATAACATTGTTTTTCTTAAAATTTGCTGTATTTTAGTGTATACCTGGAAGAAAAAATGTTAAGGGAAATTTTCTAAACCTTTAGCTAGTCATTCAATTTTGTAAATGTCTAAAAAGGAGACTTTCATATTAAATGGTTTTCTCGTATATTTTGAGGATTTTTTAAGTTTACATTCTAAAAAAAGCAATTCTTGTTTTGGAGCCTGTTTCTTGATGCTGTGATATTTAAAAATGGACCGTGGTTAAGTGCATTATATTTTTCTATAGGAACAGCGAAGTAATCAGAAGCTGTCAAAGGCTTTAACACCAAATAAATCTTTGCAAGGACCAACAGCATATTTTACAGCAATAATATAGCCCGACTTCCCTAAAATAGTGATATGCACTCAAAATCCTATAACTTTTATATAAATGTATTGACACATTTATTATGCAGGAGACTTTACTGTATGTAAAAATATAGAAACCCCCAAGCCATCATGTTATATTCAAAATTTGACCTCAAATGAAAGTGCTGAACTATAAGAAACACTAATATGTAATTAACGTAAGTCATGGTCTTTGTGTTTGGACTGCTCACTGTTTCAAATACATTATATTCACCTACAGACTCCTTCCCATTTCTCTGTCCCAAATACAGAGGGACAGAGCTGCCACTTCTGTTTACTGTCTTCCTTTCAATATTGTTTTTAAAGAGCCTAAGAGTTTTAAAAATATCTGTCTTCCTTAAAGAGTATAAAATATCATCAGCCTCCTTTGTTGCTAAGGAGAATATACAAAGGGGCCAGTATTTTTGATACATCTTAAATAATTTATATTGGAGAGTTTATGATTGATACTTGCGAGTATAAAGTAGTTATGACTCGACTGGGAATAAGATTTTCTGGGTTTTGTTTTTTTTTTGTTTGTTTGTTTGTTTTGATGTTGAAAGGATGGACTCAAAGTCTAGAATTCTTAAAAGAAGCCCTAGCATTTAAAATTTGGTTACATTATATACTTCTAAACATAGTAAGTGCTCACTATCCAAATCTATAGTTGGTAACTATAGTGTGAAATAGCAGACAACAGACACCTTGCTGTTTGCCTTTGTTCTCTAAAGCTGCCTCAGCTTCATTTAGGGAGGTTATGTAATAGAAAGCCCAGAAGGTACTTGTTTGAAGATGTTTCTAAGTTTTAGTTTTATTCCTTAGTCTTCAGGGATAAATGTGGGTAAGACAGTAGAGAAAAATTGCATGCTTGGAGCATGGGTGGAAAACTGGAGAGAGGAGATGAGTCATTCCTGGGGCAAGTTCCTGCCCACTTCCTCTTCTGGAGACTTTGATTCATGAGCCTGACACGTGGGAGAGGGTCTGGCTCAGGGATTGCTGGTTATTCACACAGTTCTTGACAAACCAAAAAAGTCTCCAAATATAAAGTTGCTTTGGGGCCTTCCTATTCATCTGGTGGTTTCTAGTCTCAGTTTAGCTATTTTATGAAGGAGAGGGGGCCCAAGTTGAAAACCAGGTATTAATTCAATATTTGTATTAATGGAAAAATGTGTTAGACCTATACAAGTTGGAGTTCTGTGAACTGCTACCAGGCTATTCCTTAATTTTCTGCAGATTATTGATTATTCCTTAAATTTTTGAAAGTTTTTAATCATATGTGAAGTCCCATTTTCCTCCACATTTGAACAATGCCATCAACTTCAGCTTAGATCACAAGAGAGGTATGTGTCTTTAGCCTTCACTTTGAGCAGTAACAATCATCTAGGTGACCCATGACATGTTTTGGAGACTTTGGAGGTGTGTTTGCAATAGATGCTGATTTCTGTGGGGAAGTAAGTTAATTTCTACATCGGTGATTGTGCTATTCTATTTTTGTTTGGGGTTTTTTTTTTGGGGGGGGGTGGTGTTTTTTTAGCAGTAGAGTAAGTTCGGACAGTCAAGTTTTTGTTATTAGGGCATCTCCAGGAGAATACTCTCTCCTTATTGGTTTTTGAAAAGGAGCCTCAGCACAGTACTACACAGGGATGTGTCACTGGGGTGGGAAAGGGGAGTTACTTTTGGATCGTGATGGATCTCTTCACTTTCTGGTGATCCACCAACCACCGCTGCCCCTGACTCTTTGGGTGGATGTAGACCTTGGATACATGTCATGCATGTTTTCTTTCTTTTCTTTTTTTTTTTTTTTTTTGAACAACATGGCTGTTTATTTCACCTGGGTACAGGCAGGCTGAGTCTGAAAAAAGAGTCAGCAAAGGGTGGTGGGATTATCATTAGTTCTTACAGGTTTTGGGACAGGCGGTGGAGTTAAGAGCAATGTTTTGGGGGCAGGGGGCAGATCTCACAAAGTACATTCTCAAGGGTGGGGAGAATTACAAAGAACCTTCTTAAGGGTGGGGGAGATTATAAAGAACCTTCCTAAGGGTGGGGGAGATTACAAAGTACATTGATCAGTTAGGTTGGGGCAGAAATAAATCACAGTGGTGGAATGTCATCAGTTAAGGCTATTTTCACTTTATTTGTGGATCTTCAGTTGCTTCAGGCCATCTGGATACATATGTGCTGGTCACTGGGGATATGATGGCTTAGCTTGGGCTCAGAGGCTTGACATTCCTGTCTTCTTATATTGATAAGAAAAATAAAACAAAATAGTGGTAAAGTGTTGGGACGGCGAAAATTTTGGGGGATGGTATGGAGAGATAATGGGCGATGCTTCTCAGGGCTGCTTCGAGCGGGATTGGGGCAGTGTGGGAACCTACAGTGGGAGAGATTCAACTGAAGAAAGATTTTGGGGTAAGGGGTGATATTGTGGGGTTGTTAGAAAGGAGCATTTGTCATATAGAATTATTGGTGATAGCCTGGATGGCATGTTTTCTTTTTCCTGATAGTTTATAATTAGGAGCATTGGATTTTGAAGCCTTAAAGCTTCAGGCAAGTTATATGATGTATCATTATTTCAGTCAAACCATTTTTATCCTGAAGAACTCTCCCCTAGCAAACCACAGTTCAGACACCACAGGAAGGTATTGTGGTCCTGTCTTTCGAATTGACTGGATATGGGTCTTGATCCAGAGTTTTACACTGATCAAAAATACAGCCTGAATGGTAAAAGCCCTCATTTGTAACCATGAATAACTATCAATACATGCTCACTTTTAGACGTTTATTGCTAATTAAGAACTGACTGCATTTTGTGTAATTTGTCCCTTTTTGCACCAGAATGCAGTAAGTATGACCTGTTTGCAGTGCTGGTCTGTTGCATGCTCTTGTGTTAATAGCTTCTCTAGCTGTGTGAGTTTTGCAGTAAGTGGTTGTTGAATAACCATGTGGATATAAAATACAGAATCCATACAGGAATTTTTACAGGTTATGGACAAATTTAATTTAGTTGTAACTTAATCCTTAAATTGCTTTGTAATTGTGAAGCTTTGCCTCTGGTTTCTAATCTGCTTGCGTGTATTTCATAGTCCTGTTTTAGAAGTGTACTTTGAGCTGTTCATAGCTACACAGTGTGTCTGAGGACACCAGTGCTTTCCTTTCCTTCTCATTATTTGCTGTTTGATGATTTAGCATAATTGGGTTGAAATAGCTCCATGGGCACAGACTTGCCAGATAACAGATTTGCTCCATGAGACTGTTGTCTAAAAAAACATCAAAGATCTGCTCTTATAAGTTATTAATGTTTTACTTTTACTTACAGGTTTTATTTATAGTTGCATCATATAGGGACATTCTTTAGCAAAGCAATTGAGACTTTCTGATATATGGAATGCCTTTATGCTGAGTATAATAATAATAAGGCATCTATACTAGACCAACTTCAGTTTCTAATTGAAGTTGTTAGCTCTGAATTTGAGCACAGGGTTTTAAAAAATTTGTGTGAAAATGAGGACTGAGGAGTGCCCTTTGTATCTGACTATATTTGTCAAAAGTATTGAAAATAAATGATTGCCTTTTAGTAAGACCCTTCAAGACATAAAACAAACAAACTTTTATCCTTAAGTTTAGCATTAACAAGATAAGTCACTGATAATATATTCACATGTGTTATTTATGAGTTTGAGTTTAAAATTTCCTCTGATCACTGCATCACTGGTGATTAGAAATTCCTAGCTGACTTCCAGGAAAGAATGTAGTTAGATGCTGCAGCATAAGTATCATTTTTAAGTTTTCCTAAGTAAGACCAAAGTTGATTTTTAAAGATCAACTTTCAGAAGACTCTGTGACTTTTTCACTTCTATCATGTACAGAGGGATTTGAAGGCCAGTGGCTCTTGCCTGTTCACAAGGAGCAGTGAGCTTTGGCTGCACCATTACGTGTGGGCTCTCCTTCCTCATTAGACCAGGACTGGCTACCACTGTGGGAGAAGAGTCCAGTTTACCAGTGGTGGAGTCATACTATCCCTTGCTCCCACTGCCACCATCTTTGGGCAATAAAGAAAAATAGAGGTGAAAACAAGTTTTAGTGTCAGATCTACTTCTTCCTGGATGATGTGGTTCTTGATAAATTTATTCATTTGGTGCCCTCAGGATGTACAGCAATACATTAAGCCCTGCAGATTGTTCAGAAATGATTTAGGCATAAAGCTTCTGTCAATGAATTCATAAGAGATTAATATGAAGGAGAGGCTGCTGAGACTTCTAAGAGTGATCAAGGGTGTGGGCCTTCTATAGAGAGAGAGAGATTGTTTCTTGTCAGGGAGATGTTTTAATCTTTGGGTCTCCATTTGGTAGGAACTTCATTTGTTCACTCAGCCAATACATATTGAGAACTTGCTAGGTGTGAGGTGCTCTGTAAGGAGTAGGAATACAGTGAACAAGAGAGCATGGTCAGCCCTCACCCATAAGAATGTACAGTCTAGTGAGGCAGATATATATGAAACTAATCTGTACATGTGTATACTTACACATACACACATGTTCATATAACATGATTTACAAAAAGGGTTAGGATGCAAGAGTCAGAGTGAGGGATCTGTCCCTGGATGGGGACAAGAAGGGGGTCAGTTCTGGAGGACTTCCTTGAGCTCTGAAGTTTCACCTGAGAATGGGAGATTCAGAACTTGGTGACAGAGATTGTGGAGCTGACTGTGTCTTTGCTGATCCTTGGTAAAGGAAGTGAGATTGTTTCTAGCTTTTCTGTTTGGGGTGCTTCTCTGTCAACTAAAAATCTTCATCCTTCAAATACTGCATCATTTGTGTATGCTTCATTCATTCACTTACTCATGACCCAGTCCTTGAGTGCCTGCAATGGACAAGCGTCTGTCCTAGGAGCTGTGTGCTGGGCCGCAGTTAAATCTGAGAGATCATGTGTGACATTTCTCATGGATTGAGATGTCTGAGTGTCATTGTTTTGGGAGAGCTAGTGGCATGGTTTATAAGGCTGTTTTTCATTTTCTCCATACAGGACAACAGCTTTGAGCAGTTCATTATTAATTATTGTAATGAAAAGCTGCAGCAAATCTTCATCGAGCTTACTCTTAAAGAAGAGCAGGAGGAGTATATACGGGAGGTAATGTTGAAATGCTTTTTTAAAGTGTTGGTCCTTTTTTACTCGTAATATAAATTCTAATTCAGAAGATAGCCTAAACAAGAAGCCATATTCAAAAGACTACATACTGTATGATTCCATCTGTCATTCTAGAAGAGGCAAAGCTATAGAGACTGATTACCTATGAGAAGCTATAGAGTCAGGGATTGCTAGGAGATAGGAGTCGTGAGAGGGTTGTGGCTGCAAAGAGACAGCACGAGGGAATTTTGGGGACTGATTATGATGGTGGTTGCTTGACATTATACATTTGCCAAAACTTAGAGAACTGTATACCAAAAAAGTCAGTATCACTGTAAGTAGATTTGAAAATATTTTGAGACTTTGTTCAATATCAAAAAGTATTGAGTATTCAAATTTATAGTAAAAATAGGTAACAGTTATTGAGTCCTTACTACATAGCAGGTATTATATTAAGTGCTATGTATGGATTATCTTATTTAATATAATCTTAAAATAACCAGAAGTAGTGTTTGCAGAGTCTTTTCATCATTAATTTAAAAATATAGATTTGCTTTTCACCCTTTTATTTTTTTAAATAGCCAGTCTTTTTCCAAGTGTAAAATTTGTTATTTCAAAAAATAAAAGGGAGGAGGCTGGGCACGGTGGCTCACGCCTATAATCCCAGCACTTTGGGAGGCCGAGGCAGACAGATCACAAGGTCAGGAGATCGAGACCATCCTGGCTAACACGGTGAAACCCCGTCTCTACTAAAAATATAAAAAATTAGCCGGGCATGGTGGCGGGCGCCTGTGGTCCCAGCTACTTGGGAGGCTGAGGCAGGAGAATGGTGTGAACCCAGGAGGCGGAGCTTGCAGTGAGCCAAGATTGCATCACTGCACTCCAGCCTGGGTGACAGAGCAAGACTCCATCTCAAAAAAAATACATAAATAAAAGGGAGGAATTGTTATGTTTATATGTTTATTTCCTTTTTTGTTTATTTGCCTTAATATTTTAGTAATGATATTACCTGTTTTGCTTTATTTTCTTAGTATCATTTTAAACCATTAAGGACACTGAATTCTCTTTTATCTTTCTTTCCATATAGATTTTTCTAATGTGATTGTTATCCCCAGTGGCTTAGTAAAACAACCCATTTACTCAAAAGCTAAATCATAAATATTTCATCTTTATTTTAGAGTACTCATTATGCTTCAGAAATGTTTTATACTTGTCTGGCACCTTTTAGTAACATAAATATTCTAAAAGTACGATTCATTCTTTTCCTGTCTTCCCATCATGAAGAGAATGCCCAAACTTCGATGGGTAACTTAAAACAGTTTGTACAGATTGTTTAAAACACTTCTAAGAATATATAGGAAGATTCCTAGCTTGCTGTATGAATAGAAGACAAATAAATGTTTACATTTATGGACAGAATGTAAGTAGACACAGAAAGATTACATTTGGCTTTTTGGATTTGGCTTAGTAGCCAGTGTTAGAACCAGTGGATAGATTTTCATGTCTTTCCTTATGTTGAAAATACTTTGTGGTAGCGCTGGCCCTTTTTTTTTTTTTTTTCACACTTGAAAGAGTTAACTTCCCTACAACACAAGATTGACTCTAAAATTAATTTTTTTCCTTATGATTACAGATTCAGAACAGAAGAATCTAGGCTTTAAATTCTTGGAATCAAGTTCTAACTTATTTCCTTATAAACATTGTAAACATACACAAAGTAATATTGACCCAAGGGCCTGTTGAGTAAATATTTGGCCCAGGGCCAGTGAAGTGCATGGGAAATTGCTGCAGATGGGAGAGTGGAATGGAAGGCAGTCTCAGAACAGGTCAAGGGCATTTGCTTCAATCAGATTATGTCAGTGGTAGGCAGCTGCATTGAGAAAGTTTTGGGAACTGCCTGTGACATTTGTAGTACCCATTCTATAAAGAAAATAAATTCAGAGAGGAAAGGAAATATGATAAGATGGGCAAAGTCTGTTTTATGGATGGTAGTGTCATGGCTTCATCTTGTGTCATTGGATTTTGTTCTGTTTTGTCTTTTAGGATATAGAATGGACTCACATTGACTACTTCAATAATGCTATCATCTGTGACCTAATAGAAAATGTGAGTACTTAGGTACAGTTTTCTAAAGAATGTTTTAGTCCTATAATTCACCCTTATAAATGTTCTCAGTGCCTCAATGTTAAGCATTAGTATTTTCACTGTTTTATACACACACACACACACACACACACACACACACACACACACACACATGTTAAGGAACTGCAGAGTTCTAGAGATTTTACTGTAGCCCTAAGAGATCATACACAGTTCTTGAACACATACATAGACAGCTGGATGTTTTGATACTTAGCCAGAATCCCCTGTGGCCATATCACAACACCGTTTTATGACCTTCAGACACCAGGCATTAAAGGTACCAGCCTTTCTTGTATGGTTGGAACCCAGGTCTATTCCATGACTCCTGGGCATGTGAGTACTGATCAGAGTAGGCTCTGAGCAGCCATCCAGTTTTTTGCCAAATCAGAATATCCATTTCATTCCCAAAACTCTAATGACCTCTTAACATACTATTCACTGGGTATTATATTAAGTTTAAGAGACATAAAGGGACAACCTCTGGAGCTGAATTAAGTGGGACCCCAGAAGTGGCTTAAGTGCAGCTGTAGCATTGATTCAGATCATACATGCAGAGGGCATTGCATGTGTGACTGCAGGTGGCCAGGGACCTGGAATTTTTCAGATGACCCAAGTATGTGCATATGCAAAAAGGCTTAAAGTGTGAAAAATTATTGGATAATTTCGAGTAAGCTTTCTGAGTCCAAGATTTTTGTTTTTAGATCATGTTCCATAGTTTATTGTAAATGAATTAAATGTAGGAAGACTGATTTTGTGTGTGGAAAACAGGAAACTAATTTATGCTTAGGATTACTAATACCTGACTTTGAATAAGTAATTTGAAACAGTGTATAAGCTTTATTATCCTGCAGTCTTTTTAGCAATACCAGTTTAGTGAGATGAGTGCTGTGTTTCAGGAATACAGTCACATGCTGTGAATGAATATTAAATCATTTTCTACTCATCTTTTACAAAGCTTTTTGGGAAATATGTAATTAGCCAGTATTTTTTTTCCTCAGTGTTCAAGATATTCCTAAAAATTGTTTCTCTGATTAAATTAAACATTAAAAACAATATTCTAAGGCATCACTATTTTTCAATAAAAAATAAACTGTGTTTCAAAAAATCTGAACAATGTTGAATGGGAACACTAATATTCCACATAAGCAATTCAGATCTCTGATTTTGGCTCTGAAAAGTGAATTTCCTGAAAATTTTCCTGGTACATTTTGTGAAGGAGGTAATTTGCTATGGGAATCTTAATTTTCAGAATTTCTAGTTAGTATGTTTTCCTTGATAAATATAACCTTGCATTTAATATTCTCTTTTAAGAAGGGGAGAAAAAGAACAGTGGTAATACACTTAATTTAACTAGATTATCTCAGCCAAAAATCCCCTTGCTATATGATTGAAGAAGCTCATGTTCACATAGGAACCTGGGTATATAAAGGAAATGTTTCCTTCCAGCATCATTAAACAATAATTTTTGTTCTGGGGATGTTATGAACACACTTGATTCCTGAGAGTCCACACTTCCCCAGGGTTTTGTGTGGAATGAATAAATGCTGGTCAGAGGATGTCGTGGCCTTGTGAGCAGAAGGGGAGAGGAACAGAGGACTTTGCCTGGGTGGAAGTAGGTGGGGTTGATGGTCAGTGGAGTGGATTGTTTTTGGAATTAAGACTTATGACCCCATAGGGGCAGTCCATGGAGTAGCAGTCTTTATTTAGCAAAGTAGAAGCTTCCTGACTTCTGATTCAGTTTACGGCTGACTACTCTTGGAACAAAAATGACCACAGGGTCTAGATATGCAACAAATAAATTTTCACTTATGTTTAACATCCATTTAGAAATTCCACATGAATTTCTAAAATCTAAATCTATATGAAACAGATATTCTTGAAATCAGCTTGATTGCGGTGATTGTTAAAAGCAGCATCTCAAATCACAGCATTTTTTTCTAGAAAATAAACTTTATTTTGAACACATGAACAATTTGGAAACATAGAAAATGAGTTTCCTTCTTAGGAGTGAATCAAATAATGGCCTTAGAAGACTTCTTTGTGATTTGAGACATGTTATAGAGGCTGTATTGTCACATTCATTTCTGCTTTTAGATTTGTTTTTGAATCTTTGAGGTCCAACTTGTCTTTTTCTAAGAGTATAAATTTCAGTCATCATCAGGCTAAGGTGTCTGAGGCAACTCCCAGGTACCGTTGTTCTGTACGAGGAGAGAGAAACCAAGAAGACAACACTCTTCCCAACCACACCACCATACACACACCTGGGATCCTTCGGGAAAGAGCTGATTCCTGTGGCTTTTGTTATTGTTTTGATTCTCTGCTTTTTGTTATAACTGAACAGACTTTTCTTGTGACTAAGTTGATTGTGTTTGATGGTGTAATTAGGAATAATTATTAAAACAATACAGTGAGTAAGGAAGGAAACTTTTTTATTTCCATTTTCCCAGAACACAAATGGAATCCTGGCCATGCTGGATGAAGAGTGCCTCAGACCTGGCACAGTCACTGATGAGACCTTCTTAGAAAAGCTAAACCAAGTATGTGCCACCCACCAGCACTTTGAGAGCAGGATGAGCAAGTGCTCTCGGTTCCTCAACGACACGTCTCTGCCTCACAGCTGCTTCAGGATCCAGCATTATGCTGGAAAGGTATGGGGGAGCTGTGAGCACCCAGTCAGGCCTGCCAAGTTACTCCTGCAAGGAGGCTGTGCCTCAGAGATGGGTGTTCAAAACCCCATTAACTTGTGAGGACAAATTGAGCTGCTAAAGTGGTTGAATCAATAAATGTTCAATAGAAATAGAATCTGGACCATGTTGACTAAAATCTTATTAATATAGAAAACCAAAAGCAAAGCTAATGGACTTAATGAAGAGTCTAAATATATTTTTGAATCATCTTTATTATTTTCAAACTCTAAGCTATCCTATAAAAAATATCTATTAACACTATTGAAGGAGATTTGCCAGTACAAATTAAGAGTCAATAAAGACTTAAGGCTTTAAAAACACAAGCCATTTAGCAAAAATAATGAATTCTTTGAGATTTTGAAATGACATTAGGGAAAATATTTACTTTTTTTAAAAAGCACTTATTTATTTGGTTAATATTTGTGGGAATTAATTTTATGTCTAATATATAAAGACAACGCTAAAAACAATCTTAATTGATTAATCTTTAGAATCCTGAAAGAATATTGATTAGAGCTAATACTTCCTTTTTCATAAAATTGCAAACTTCAAAGGGAAAAAAAGTTCTTGATTATACATTTGTAAAAATTAAGTATATAGTATCTGAATTACCTTTAATTTCAAAATGTTAGAACTTGGTACTTTATTTTTTTCTTAGCCTGTATTATTAAAAGATAATTTCTGAACAGCTTTTCTGCTGCTTCAGGATATTTATGAAAATGTTAGTATTATTTCTGTTTTGCCCCATCTACTTTTAAACAGACTAGAATTGGCACATGAGAACTAAAAAATAAAAGTAAAACCCCAGAATATGTTCAGACTCCTAAAAAATGCAAAATCCTTTGAAAAATGTTATGATAACATTTTTGGAGTTTATTCTTGCAAATACTGAATGGTAATAGAATTTATTTTGATCTTGTCTGTGATTTAGACAGATGGAATTTTAAACTTGGAGGCGAACTCAGTATGAGAGTGTGACTAACGTGTCAGGGATTTTTTGATGGTGAAGGAAGTGGCTGCAATGTAGATAGTCTTGGAGTATTTTTAATAGTTGTTTGACATTATAGCATGCAATGTGCCTGTCATTGAGTTACATGTGCTGCTTATAGGTGCTGTACCAGGTGGAAGGATTTGTTGACAAAAACAACGACCTTCTCTATCGAGACCTGTCCCAAGCCATGTGGAAGGCCAGCCATGCCCTCATCAAGTCTTTGTTCCCTGAAGGGAATCCCGCCAAGATCAACCTGAAAAGGCCTCCTACAGCAGGCTCACAGTTCAAGGCATCCGTGGCCACTCTGATGAAAAACCTACAGACCAAGAACCCAAACTATATTAGGTATTTCTGGCACATAAAACTTTCACAGTTCAAATGTGAGAGCACCTGAAGGAATATTATTTTTCCCTTTTCTTCAATCTGAGTGTAGCCCAAGCAGAGGGTAACTAAAATACTTACAGATTAAATAATACCTTATCTGGAATTGGCTTAAAAAATGCTCCACTATCCTTTCCCCTAAAATAAGAAAGTAAAAAAGTAAAATGTGATGGAGAAGATAGTAGATGCTTAATGAAGCTCAGTGGTTGACACCTAGGGGTTTTCAACTTTCTGTATGTTTGTTTTTTTTTTTTTAATGGCAAGTTAACAAAATGTAAGTTTTTTCTGGTCAGTGTTTTGCAGAAAACTCTTGTTGGCTTCATTTGGGATTCTTGTTCTTTTAGCTTAGAGCACAGCATTGAAGCAAGTGCTTTAGTTAACAGCTCTGGCACTTCTTAGGAGACATGCACTTTTTTCTTCCCTGTGAGAGGTGTAGGCCTGGAGAAAGTAATGATTCCTAAAGCAATCCGAATTTTTTTCAAGGCCGTAGAAAGACCTTCTTAAAAGGGCCGGGCGTGGTGGCTCACACCTATAATCCCAACACTTTGGGAGGCGGAGGCGGGTGGATCACCTCAGGTCAGGAATTCGAGACTAGCCTGGCCAACATGGCAAAACCCTGTCTCTACTAAAAATATAAAAATTAGCCGGGCGTGGTGGCGGGAACCTATAATCCCAACTACTTGGGAGGCTGAGGCAGGAGAATCGCTTGGAGACGGAGGTTGCAATGAGCCGAGGTCGTGCCTCTGCACTCCAGCCTGGGTGACAAAACAAGACTCCGTCTCAAAAAAAAAAAAAAAAAAGGAAAAAGGCTTCTGGGCTCTTCTCTTTTTCTGCTTTTCTGCCTCTAGGGCATCTTAGACAAAACTATCTCTAGATTTAGTAAAGACCAACTAGGATTAGAGTTTGCTATGTGTGTATTTGGTGAGCTAGATAATAAAAGGTATGTGTCTGGTGGGTCAGATTTCATAGAGCACACCCATACCCACAAGTACCTTCTATATTTGTCTTTGAAAATGTAGTTATGAGAAAACTAGAGTGAGGAATATTTTTGTGTTTAGTTTGTGTGCCTGATATTATATTTACAGAAATGTAAGTAGACAAAACCCTCTGGTTTGATTACAGTCAGATTAGAACATATGTTGGAGAGGATCCTAGTTTAAAAAAAATCCAAGAAACTTTCTGTGATGAGTTGCTTTTGTTATTCTCAATTGAATGAATTTTTTTTGCATCTTAACTATATTTTATTGAGGTATCATTTATGTGAAGTGATATGCACAGATCTGAAGTGAACAGTTCAATTTTTTTCAACCATTATGTATACTTTAGTAACCACCACCCAGGTTAAGACATAAAACATTTCCATTACCTCAGAAAGCTTCTTCATTCCCCTCCTTTTTTTATTTTTACAGCTTTTCTAAGAAATCTTAACTAATAAACCCCAAGGTTGTGACTATATTATCATATATTTTCTTCTAGAAGCTTTGTAGTTTCAGATTTCATATTTAGGTCTGTTCCCCCCCCGCCCCCATGTAGATATCCTGTTGCACCAACACCATATTGAAAACAATCTTCTTGGCCGGGCGCGGTGGCTCACGCCTGTACTCCCAGCACTTTGGGAGACCGAGGCGGGCGGATCACGAGGTCAGGAGATGGAGACCATCCTGGCTAACACGGTGAAACCCCGTCTCTACTAAAAATACAAAAAATTAGCTGGGCGCCGTGGCGGGTGCCTGTAGTCCCAGCTATTCGGGAGGCTGAGGCAGAGAATGGCGTGAACCCGGGAGGCGGAGCTTGCAGTGAGCCGAGATCGCGCCACTGCGCTGCAGCCTGGGCGACAGAGCGAGACTCTGTCTCAAACAAACAAAAAAAAGAAAACAATCTTCTTTGCCCATTGATTTGCTTTGTGGCCTTCATTGATAATCAGTTGAATGTGTATGTAGGGGTCTAAACTTACTAGGCTCTTCCATTTATCTATTTGTCCATCTTTATTTAAGCCAAAGAGTAGACATTATTTTTATAAATGGTAAAAGAGAAAGCATAGTAACACTGATGCCAAACTAGCTAAGATGTAGTTGTCCACGTAAGTGTGTAATTTCACAGCTGTAGTTAGGCAGCCATAATCATGAATGTTTAAGTATTAGTTGGGACACAGGGATTGCTGCAGTATGATCCAAAGGTAGCAATGATTTAAGCAAGATTGATGTTTATTTCTTAAGTAACTTCTAAGTATGAGGACTCCAGAGCTGACAGGGCAGCTCCTTCTGTTTTGTGGCTCGGCCGTTTCCTGGGCGTGTTCCTCGTCTGCATGGAGGAAGATGGCTGTCCACCATGTCAACATTTGCAGCCAGCAGTAAATGGAGGAGACGAAGGGGAGCGCCCGTCCCTTCTTTTAAGAACACTGACTAGAGGCTGCAGACATTACTTCCCCTCTGATTTTAGTGGCCAGAAGTTGCTCACCTGGCCACACCTACTTGCAAAGGAGGTTGGGAAATAAAGTTTTTCGCTGGGCATCAAAGTGCCCTGTTAAGAAAGGATAACCGATATAGGGAGGAAACAGTGTTTTTTATCTTTTTATTGAGGTATAATACACATACATTAAAGTGCATGGATCTTAACTGTACAGCTTCTTGAAGTTTTACAGATGTATGTACTTGTGTTACCCCATCCAGACCAAGTGGTAAAACATTCCCGTCAGTCCAGAAGGTTCCCTTGTGTCCCTTGCATGTCGATCCCCCACTACTACCTCTCCCCAGAGGTAACAGCAATACTGATTTTTAACCATGGGTTAGTTTTGCTCGAACTTGATATAAACGGAATCATAACTACAGCATGTACTCTTGTGTTGGGCTTCTTTCACTAAATGAAATGTCAGTGATACTTATCCACATTATTGCATTTATTAGTGTGTTCTTTTTAAAATTACTGTGCCTGCAGTATTGTATTTATTTTTAGGTGGTTGTAAAATGATTTGAAATGATTTCAAAAGTAATGACTAGGTTTCTTAAGAATAACAAATAATTATTTTGCTATGAAACAGTTATATATAATACTTTGTGAAAACATAGACAATTATATTCATAAGAGGCAGTTTATAACCTAAAATCTTTGTGATCTTTAAGGTGTATCAAACCAAATGATAAAAAAGCAGCACACATCTTCAACGAGGCTCTAGTGTGTCATCAGATCAGGTACCTGGGGCTTTTGGAGAACGTCCGAGTGCGGAGGGCAGGCTACGCTTTCAGGCAGGCATATGAACCTTGCCTAGAAAGATACAAAATGCTTTGTAAACAGACATGGCCTCATTGGAAAGGACCAGCCAGGTAAGAAATTCAGTGACCATATTTAATAATGAATGTTTTAAGTAGTCAAATAGTATGGTTTTTTTTTTTCACATGCTGTTAGATAAAACAGAATTTTGTGAAAAACTGGGTGTAACCTCTCTTTTGGACCGTCTTCCATTAGGATACCATTTTGTGCCAAGATCAAAATAAGACTTATCAAATCCACATTTGGGACTTGTATGGCAATAATATTAATTTTTAGAATATGCCCAAGGTAGGTTCGTAGGAGGTGATTTGTAATTTGATACATTTATATTTGTGTAGAATCATAGAAGGGTAGAATTAGAGACAAGTTGGATTACCACTTGTCACTTTTCCCATGAAGAATTTGGCTGCAGAGAGAATCAGTGGATGGGTGAAGGTCCCTCTCTTTGTCTATATCTATACCAGTTAATCAATAGACGATACGAGCAGGTAGGATTCACAGTGTCAGCATTACTGCTAGGAAAGCTGGATTAGAGAATGTAGCTTGGACCCAGGGCCATACAGCTTTCAGCTGGTCTGTACTGAATTGCATTTACTCATCCAGTCCCAGACAGAGTGCTGGACACCGCAGGCCCAGTGGTGCATCCTCATGTCCTGCAAGCTCTCCACAGGCAGAGAGAACTGTGTACTGATGGGTGGCTGCTGCAGGAGAGAAATCAAGCCTTATTCCTCTACTCTCACCAGAGAGGCTGCTCCTTTGCAGGCTGAAGAAGGCTTGCCCCTGAATACTGCTGGAGGGCTGACATGCCTGTTTCATGGGCCTAGGCAGGAAATGGGTGATTTTCATTTAACTGTACTGGTATTGCCTACACATTATTCTCAGTGCACCTGGCCTTTCACAGGAACATCAACACACTTAGGACACTTACCTTGTATTATAAGAAGATCTAGAAACTCCAGATGTATGGTGTGGTCTCTGATGCCTAATTTAGTACCCTAATTTAATGTAGGATTTGGGTACTGTTTCAGTTCCCATTGCTAATTTCCAGGATATTATGGTAAACAGGTACCATAATACAGAATGTGTATTCACTCCCTGCCTGGCATCTAGTCTGCAGGTGGGTGGAGTGAGGTTTAGTTCTAAAGACCAATGTTGAAACTGGGGTCCAGGATAGAGAGGTCAGGGCCAAGTCCGGTTCTTGCTCCCACTGGGTAAGGCCCACGTTCCTTAGCATCCCGTTGGTCTGGGACTGTCTCTTGGGCTCTGCTTTTATTCTCAGGGGCAGAAACAATGTTTAAAATATTTTCAGCGGCCGGGCGCGGTGGCTCACGCCTGTAATCCCAGCACTTTGGGAGGCCGAGGCGGGCGGATCATGAGGTCAGGAGATCGAAACCATCATGGCTAACACGGTGAAACCCTGTCTCTACTAAAAATACAAAAAATTAGCCGGGCGAGGTGGCAGGCGCCTGTAGTCCCAGCTACAACGGAGGCTGAGGCAGGAGAATGGCGTGAACCCCGGCGGGTGGAGCCTGCAGTGAGCCGAGATCGCACCACTGCACTCCAGCCTGGGTGAAAGAGCGAGACTCCGTCTCAAAAAACAAAAAAAAATTCAGGAATTAGTGAGTTTAAAATAGATCTGAGTTTCTTGCACAGCCTCCTCGCCCAGGTTGGTACATTATTATAGGTATATTTGATACAAGTATTGCCTCTACTAATGAAATCAAGAAATTGGCTTTAATACCACATTTTCTTAGAATACATAGTAAACCCAAATTTACTTTTTCAGTGTTTACTGGATTTCGTTTAATTTGTGGAAAGTTCTTTGATAGATGGATGATTGCTGAAAGAGCAATTACACTTGGAAATGAAGCCATGTTTTATACCACTGAGAACCTGATACCATGATAGAAGATAAAACTATTTTTGTAACTCAGAAAACTCACTGTTTTTATTTTTATTTTTTTAGGTCTGGTGTGGAGGTCCTATTTAATGAATTAGAGATTCCCGTGGAAGAATACTCCTTTGGTAGATCAAAGATATTCATCCGAAACCCAAGAACAGTATGTAACCAAAACCTTTACACTCTGAACTTAAGTTGGAATCGTATAGGAAAGTTCTTAAAATATGTTTAACTTTATAACATTATATGAGGGGCCACCATGAATGCCACAAAACTCTTGTTTGTTTATCTACAGATAACCAGGAGGCAGGGACAGATAAGGGTAAGGGGTAGTGGAAGAATGCGTATTTTTTATGAACCATCAAAGTCTTTGCTCTGACAGATTGTACAACACTTAAGAAATCACAAAGAAACTGTTAGGACAACAGTACAACATTCATAGCAACTGCAGGTAAATTCAGTCTGTATTTGTAATACCTGAATTACACATTAATTTTAAGAACTACAGCCCCATTATTATGAGGTACAGGAAAGCACTAAAATGAAAAATTTTTTTAAGTAAAAAAAATACTTTTAGCATTCTACCTCATAGAACCCCAAGGAAATATTTTTGTCAATGAATAGATGAGTGTGAAGTATAATGAGTATAGCAGGTGACTGGTAATTTGGAAACGTTAAGATTTTGGAAAGTATTTAATACATTTAAGAGAATTTTCCAGCATCTACCTTAGTAATTTGCATCCTCATAGACAGTGTGAAGGTAATCTTAAGCTCAATTCAGCCCCTCTCTGATTTGTCATAAATTCTGAATCACTGGAATAAAAATTATAAGTCTTTCATGAATTCGTCAAAATAATTTTCTCATGGACCATTATCCATATCATACATAATGCATATGGTTATTCAGTTCTTTTTTTCAATGTAATTGACTCCAATATCATGGCATTTTGTCTCCTGAAAATTCCTTTCCTGTATGCTGTGAGGTTTCAGAGAATTTTTGATAAGTCCATCTATCATTTATTAGTTATTCAAATTAGAAGACCTGAGGAAGCAACGCCTGGAGGACTTGGCCACTCTCATTCAGAAGATATATCGGGGGTGGAAATGCCGCACACACTTCCTGCTAATGAAAAAAAGCCAAATTGTGATTGCCGCCTGGTACAGGAGATATGCGGTAAGAGTCTCAGTCATTTTAAATCAGTAATAACAATGCTAATTTGCCAACATTTATTATGTACTTACCATGTATGTGATTTTTACATACTTAATTCTCCCAACAACCTCATGAGATAATGGATGTTCTTAATGGTTCTTTTTTTTTAAAGATGAGAGAACTAAGACACTAAGCTGTTAAGTAATTTGCCCACAGCCACATAGCTATAAGTGGTAGAGCTGGGATTTGAATCCAGGACAGTATTAGAGCTCAAGTTCAGTGTACCACACTGCCTTTCACTGATCTAGCTGTATTTGGTTGGAAATACATTTTTAATTTGGTCATCAGATTGGAAGAGACAATATCCTTTAAGCTTTTGATTTGGTTGGGCTAGTTTTTCAAAGTAATTGGCTATTCTTTATTGTAGCAGCTTTGAAAGTGGCTTTAATTCCAGAAAGGTAATGGCCATGTTTTTGTAGATTTCTGGTTTTGGTTAAAGGATTGCATTCTCTTCAGTCCTTAGGTATCCGGCTCTATTAACTATAGGGAAAGATTCAATAATAAATAATGTTTACCTAGTTAATAGGAAGTTTCTTTTTGGCATTTCCTTCCTCACTTCATTGTAGAGGTTATGTTGAAGGCATACCACAGGTTTGAGAGAAGCCTGAAGGTTTGCCTCAGGGTTAATTGAAACTTGGGCTGTGTTCTCACAAAATGAATTAAATTTGCACTCACATCTTCTTTCTTATATTCTTCCTCTTTTTCATCCATAAAGAGACTTTGCTATAGGGCTGTATATAATCAAGACATAATTTACGCTGACCTATTCTCACATAATACATTTTAGTTTATTATTTCCAAGCTTTACAAATTGATGAGGTATTTAAGTGATTAAGCTAAAGAAAATCAGCTTGAGAGCATCTTTACAATGGCTCATGCTAGTTAAGATTATAACCAGCAGTATAAGTCTTAAAATATGAGTCTGCCCAGCCATGTGAATGATAAGAGTCATTCATATGCCTTCTGCAGAGGCACTTTGGACTGTTGTCACCCAGCCTGGTGGCCGTGGAGTCTCCTCTGTACACATAGTACCACTCCTTAACTCTGCTGCAGATTCATAATGCTCTGTTTTCTGTTTGCCTGAGAAAGGAAGCACCAACAAGTAAACAGTCCTCAAGGAGCCCTTTTTATAATTTCTTATTTTTGAGGTCATTAAGAAAAGTTTACAAGTGTGCTGGATTCATCTGTCTTGAATTCTACAAATATTTTTTAAACACGTTAGCAAGATGGACAAAACAACCTAATTCCTGGCTTCCTAAAGTTTGTATCTAGTGAAAGACAATATGCATTTAAGCAAACAAATAATCAGAACAATTACAGACTGTTGTAAGTGCTAGGAAGGAAATAGAGAACTGACATAGAGAATAATGCGGAGGCAGGATGTGACGTAAGATAGAGTGGTCAAGGAGAAACTTCTGGGAGGGGCCATTTGACCAGAAGGATGAGAAAGAACAGGCAATGCAAAGGAAGATCAAGTACTATTTGTACCTTTTCTCCCAATATAAAGCTTTTATATCACCAGATTTTAAAAAGTCACTATTTATCATTAGTTCATGATGTCAGGAGTTATGAGCAATATTAGTTTGTAGAATGAAAACTAATAATAGCCCCAGTTTTAGAGAATGCATTAACTTTGCTCTAGTGTTACATCTCTTTCAAAATTTGAACTACATACCTCAACCAGTTCACTACATGTTACTCAAGCCAGTGATTAAACTCATTATTTTCCCTCAACCAGATAACTCAAAAGATTTCTTGAATGCTCCTTTTTAGTTGCCGATTACTTTTAAGTTATTCCATATTTTGTAATATTTCATGTTTCCTAGAGATGAATTTTCAAGTGAGATATAGTTATTTTCAAGACATTTATTAATTAAAAAAACACAGAGGTACCAAATGGATGTCAGAGTGATGGTCAGATACTGCAGCTGTTCTACAGCTACATCTGTGGAATATTACTCTGGGGAGAATCCTAGAGATTTTCCACCTCCTCATTTAAAGCTGGGGAAACTGAGGCCCAGAGAAGGTGAGTGGCTTGTCTGAGGTCCCAGGGTCCTCTTGGATTTTCTCCCTGGCATCCTTTTTTGTTCCTCTGCCCATCTATTGATACCATCACCCATTACCTCTGATCTTCCAAGACATAGCCTGGAAGCCTGGGAGAAGGCATCTCTCCCACCTCAGAGAATGGGGGCTGAGCCAGCTAGCACTTCTAACATGAGGGATTCACAATGTGACTTTGGTACTTCGAAATGCTGTGAATTTTCATTAGGGATGCCCATGTTTCAGTGTATATTCCAAAGTGAATACTGTAAAAGCTCACTTTTCTAGGGAGTATTCCAGCAGCCTCCACTCCAGGGCATCAGCCCTAAAAGTAAGAAAGGCCTCTGGGCATTGAGCTTGTTGAGCCAGAGCTGGGAGCCTCACTAGGTCTTCTTTGACCTTCCCCACCTGGAAGTAACCTCTGCTGCGTCTGAGCCTGACTGTTGTGCTCTCTGTGCTGCATCTCTCCCAGGGTACTGTTTATACTGTTGACCTGTGTCCACTTCAACTCCTTGAGGGCAGGGATGCAGTCAGACGCACATTTATATCCTCATGGTTCTATTAAAAGGCTTTATACATAGTAGAGGCTCAATATATAAATATTTAGTTGATTGATAGCAGTTTACTTAAATTTTTAGCTGATTTTCCAGCTTGAGGCAGAGTAAAAGTAGCAAACCTAAAAGAAACTAGGGAGGTTTAGAGGTGGGTCCAGTAAGTAGTATGGTGAGAAATGACACCAAGAAGAGAGAACACTCAAAAGCAGATGCAGAACTCAGTGGGTTTTCATTCAATATGCATTTACTGAGTATCTGCCGTGTGTGGAACCCTGTATTATAACAGCATGAGACGAAGAAAATAATGATAATAATGCTGTGTCCTGAGTCATTTAGGAATTATTTTATTTAGCATCCTTAAAGCATACTTTGGATTAACTGTAATAATATTGGATTGTTTGATATTTTGGTTTCTTTATGTATTGGTTTCCAGAAGGAGAATGGATAATTAAGAGTCAGTCAGATGAAGTGAGCAAATACCCTTTCTCAATCCTTGTATGCGTTACAGATATGTAACTACAACTGCCAATATCTTCCCCTTTTATCCTACAGCAACAAAAGAGGTACCAGCAGACAAAGAGTTCCGCCTTAGTAATTCAGTCTTATATCCGGGGTTGGAAGGTGAGTTTAAAAGAGGTATGCTTTATTTATTTGGGGTTTTCTGGTTTTTCACAAAGGATAATATCTTTAGGCTCACCCTGCAGAGGAGGGCTCCTCTGTCTTCCTGCCTCGCCTGTAAACAGTCAGATGGAAAGAATAAATATTATGGGCCAAACGGGGACCCTGGTGACCATGTCTTGGCCACTTCCTTCTAACCAGCCTTCTTTTTAAGCGCTTTGTTGTCTAAGCAGGAAGTCCTTGAAATAATACCCGTACATGATTTCAG
This sequence comes from Nomascus leucogenys, assembly GCF_006542625.1. Taxonomy (NCBI): domain Eukaryota; kingdom Metazoa; phylum Chordata; class Mammalia; order Primates; family Hylobatidae; genus Nomascus; species Nomascus leucogenys. The sequence goes on from NC_044402.1 coordinate 91,758,026, forward strand.
TATCCCTTTGCCCCATGTTTTCGAGAAAAGCTGTGGTACAGAAGGCTGTCTCACAGCCATTGCTTTCATACTCAGAACCCCTACCCCCAGTGACTTCCATAACTGTCCAGTAACCGTCTTGCAGGCTACCCATCACGACTGAAAGATCCTGAGATCTGGCCAGGTCTAGTGGTGGGGACGTGGAGGAGCCGTCACAGTGGACAGCCTGGTTCCAGGTCCTTCCTGCCAAGGCTTGGTTCAAGGGTCAATGAACTACGGGCCACAGGCTACATCTAGCCTGCTGCCTGTTCTCATACAGCCTGCAAGCTAAGAATGGTTTTTATATTTTTCAACCGTTGTTTTTAAAAAAGCAAAAGAAGATGATTTCATGACATATGAAAAGTATATGGAATAGAGATTTCAGTGTACATAAATAAAGTTTTATTGGAACACAGCCACATGCATTTATTTCACAGATTGTCTGGCTGCTCTAGCACTACAGTGGTAGAGTCAAGTAGTAGCGATAGACTGTGTGACCTTCAGAGCCAAAAGCAGTTACCATCTGGCACTTTACAGAAAAAGTTTACTGATCCCTGATCTAGGTCAACGATACTTCGGAGCCTGTTCTGACCACTTTCCTGTGAGAAGACTTTGTGGTATGGTCTGGATCCAGAGGGGTAGTGCCCAGGCCTGGAGCCCTTTCAGAGGGTAGACGCTGGGTCCCGAGTCCAGCAACACTGACTGACCTTGCCCAGGCCCGTGACAACTTAAGGGCTTAGCAGTTGTCCCACAGCAAATGGCAAAACACAAATCTGAACATGTAGAGTAAGTGAAACTGCTGCCTGCAGTCTCTTCCGTGGCCTCATGGCTGGACCTTGGGGCCCCGTTTATAGGCTAGAGACCTTAGGGGAAGGACCCAAAGTCCACCTTCAAACCAGGTGTCCTCCTGGCCCCCATAAAATCAGTTTCCAGCAACTAATAGAAAGAAGTCACCGGTTTGGGATCAATGAGATAATTTTGGTTTTGGAGTTTTAAAAATATCTTGAATAAAAAGGACAGCTACAGTTACATTCCAGGCAATAATAATGAAAGAGATACAGTGGCCTTCAGAGGATCATTGGAATCCTCTGGCCCTCTTCTGAGAACTGTTTCATCCCACAGATGTGTGCCAGCTTGTGGTGCTGTAGTCAGATTTTTCCCATTGTGTATGAGGTACGGGAGGCTGCTGTTCCAATCAAGTGGAAACCACACTGTCATGCTTAATGATGTCTTTATTGTCCACCTCATAGTCAGTTTGGGGCTAGTCACGTTCGCCTTCTTTAACCTGTTGATTTATCACAATAGCATGGATGTTAGGACGATCATCTCTTCAGGTTTTTTTTCAAGTCACTGTCAATTCCATTTTTTTTACAATGTTCTCTCTTTTGGGTGATTCTGCCCTTTAGGCTCGAAAAATTCTGCGGGAACTGAAGCATCAAAAGCGCTGTAAGGAAGCAGTCACGACCATTGCTGCATATTGGCATGGGACCCAGGTAGGCCAGAGACCCCAAGGAAGGCGGTGGGTCAGCAGTAACGTCATGTGGAACCATGAACCCTTGGCTTCAGGGGCAGAAAACGTTTCACTGGCTTGAGCTACTGAGCACGTGTTTGCCTCTTGCTCTTTCCAACATTTTGTTGTGGGGTGGTGGCACATGCTTTTGCGTTTACCATTTGGTGGTGACTGGTGTCTCTCTTTTTCTTTCTTCGTTGAAAACCAGCAGTAACCTTTCCTGCCTTAAACTTTTCTGTAACTCCTTTTCAAATGCATCACAGGCGCGAAGGGAACTGAGACGGCTGAAGGAGGAGGCTAGGAATAAACATGCTATTGCAGTTATTTGGGCTTACTGGCTTGGATCTAAGGTACTTAATGCACATATCCCAACACTCCATCCTGGAATTCTGCAATTATCAGTCCTTACCTCTAGCCTATTAGGGGATGAATGACTACACTTAATAGTGGCTCACACTGGTGCATGTCCTAGCCGCCAGATTTAACACACCTGGAAACATTAGTTCAGTAGTATGCGTAGGAAGCTTAGGCATGCATAGGCCAATAAAACTAATTGCTAACTAAAAAGGCACTAGTATCATTGCTCTTTAAAACAAAACAAAACAAAACAACTCTTAAATAACATGCATGTTTAGGTTCCCCCCCCTCCCCACTGATGAATGCTAGCAGTTTTTTAGAGGTTTTCTGGAGGGGTTGCGCATGTTGGGAATGTTCAAGTTTGGGCTTCAATCAGTCTTCTGCAACATGTTGACAATGGAAATGCCTCTAACATATGTCTTAAAAATATTAATTTATGAATGAAATTTTTTTTTAGGCTCAGTGTGGCAGCTATTGATTATTATAAGCAAAACATTACATGTGCAAAGAATTATCATCTGTGATTTAACAGAAAACTATGTTGATGCACAGCTAGCTATAATTGCCACTGAAGAATCCCAGGAATTTCAGCATCAGCTGTTTGTTTTCAGAAACAAAGGCCTCCTGAAATACTCTCACTAATCCCCAGGCATAGTCGTGGGCTCTGTGAACATTTCACATACCCCAAGGGACAAGATTTTTAGATGTTTTTGTTACTTAGAAAATCAAAGGTCATCTTTGCTAAAAATGTGTATTCCAGTTAGAAACACAAACATCAACAGAGTCCTGTGTTTTGAAGTCCACCTTGTCAATGTTGTAAGCCTATCTTGTGAGAAAATGAGAAAAGTCAACATCTGCCTGCATAAAGAGCTAATTTGCCAAAACTAACCAGAGTTGTTCATTTGTGCTTTTCCTGAAAATCTGTGAAGAACAAATTTGTTCCTCTAGTCAACTGAGGGAAATGTAGCAGAAGCAAAAGGACTCTTAGATGGGTCTTGCTAGGGTTTCTCCATCCAGTGAGTTCATTTCCCAGTCTCAGTACTATAATATCTTGAACAATCAGTGCCTATTTGTATCCTTTAAAATAGCTTGCCTAAGATTATTTTTTCCCTAAGAGTAATTTTTAAACCTATAAGTTTAACCTATAATTGCTTCAGTCTTCAGTATATTTTACTTTTGGGACCTTAGCTAAAATTGAATTTTTACACATGCCAGTTTTCATTTTTTGACTGGAAGGAATTTTTGAGTTTTGTTAGTTTTGGTTTTTGTTTGCACTTCAGAGAAATAAACTTTTTTCCTCCCAGTTTTCTAAATGATTGTTCACAAGAGTTGTCTTTTTATCCATCCAAAGGGATGAACTCAGACAGGAGTGCATAGCTTCTTCAGCCCAATGTGCTGTCAGCAAAGGGGAGTCTAATGGCATCATTAGGGCTGTTACTCAGAGTTTGAAGGCTTTGATATGGGAGTGAAAGAGTGTGGAGAAGGCAGCGAACAGGGGAGAAAAAGGAAAAGAATGGAAGTAAGGGGTGGGAAATGATTACCTTGGGAACCACGCAGATTGCCCTTCTCTGGAACAGAATCTCAGTGCACTGAAAATATAAGCACTGCACCAGCCTGACACCAATTCTTTGGGTTTAAATTGTTATGCACTGTTCCTCTGTCATTCTGAAATCCTTATTCATAAATTGGCTTTTCTGTTTGGTGGGGTATCCTTTTCTGGTCATTTGTGCTGTCTGCATTGGGCTGTCTCTTTTATTTACTATCTAAAACATTCTAGGCTCGAAGGGAATTGAAACGCTTGAAGGAGGAGGCTAGGCGTAAGCATGCAGTTGCTGTCATTTGGGCTTACTGGCTTGGACTGAAGGTACTTCCTCAACCACTTGTTTCTGTCCAGGGTGAACTTCATAAAGCCTAGCACCTACTAACCCTGAGAAAACGATTGATTATGCTTGCTGATGGTCTGCACAGTCTTGTAGAATGTCATCTTGCTTAATTTTGTACCTTTTTCAGAAGAAACCTATACACTAATTTTTTTTCTGATTATGTGATTTCTGTTTCTTTAAATAACAGGTTTAATGTAATAGCAATATGGCATGTTTTATTCAAGATACTATGTTATCAAAGTTCTAGTTTGTTATCTTTATGAGTGTAAAGTTGTTTTTTTAAAATCTGTGAGACACGGTTACAATAGTTGAGCTAAAAGCTGCCCTACATCCGCAGTGACCAGCCTAGGGATGCCAGGCTTTTGTTTCCCTCTTTGTGCCAATTCTGCCCCAATAATGGCTGCCTGGAGTAGAGCTTTCTTCAGAGCGACCATTGTTCTAATTGTTCAGTGTCGGAACCAAAGGGTCTTGCATCACTAAGCTTACAGATTTTGATGAATGAGTTCAGAGATTCACAGATCAGTGGATCATTCATGTTAAAGAGAACCTCGAATTCAAATACCTTGTGATTATGGCAGGGTTTATTTTGAAGTGGTGCTTACTGCAGTAGGGTACAGTTATGTGTACAGAACTACACATAAGTAAATAACTCCGAGCTCTGAAAAGCCTTTAGAATATTCTTTACGCCATGTAAGGATCTGGTCTTCCAAATTCAATAATTAATCACCATAGGAAGCCATCCATATTGCCTTTTTGGGATAATTAGGCCCCTTTCTGACAGTATTCCTTATCATTGTTTTTACTTTAATCCTATGACATTTAATCTTACTCTAAATATTTGAACATTATCTGAGTAATCATTGACTCTAAGTCTGAACAACCATTAGAAATATCCCTGAATCCTGCTTTGAACATTCTGCATTTTTTTCTGCAATTTCAGCCTATAAACTTTAGTAAATTATCCTTTTTGATTATACTGAGTATTCACCAAGTAATATTTGAAGTAATTAAAAAGTAACTTAAATATGAATTCTAACAGATGTTCTATTTGAAGAACTCCGAATAAGCTCCATAATGGTTTTTTTAAGTCAAACAAAAGTAAACATTTTCCCATTTAATTCACATCTTCTAATTTGCATTCTAATTTGCATAAAAGGAACAAAAATTAACATTGAATCAGGATTTTTATTCCCTAAAATGATTTCCATCAGTAATATGTTTATCTTCAGTTTTCTGGGTTTGACTGCATATGATTTCAAAACGTTTCGCATTAGGGGTGTACACTAGCAACCTACAAAGCAAATTCAGTTTGTAGGGGAATATTATTTTAGCAGAAGTTAACTGGGCTTACTCTAGACATAACTTTTTTCCTCTCAGTCTCCAACAAAACAGAAGTACTTTACTATATAACCAGTATTACTGTATGAAATAAGATCAAACTTACTTGAAGTCCAAGAATATAATAATTTTGTACTTTTTTTTTCTAAAAGAGAATCATGTTAACATGAATGATAGTTTTGCCCTCTCAAATGATTGACTTTTCTTGTGGAAATAATTACAAAGTGCTGTGGGCCTTTTTAAGACTCCCAGTTCCTCAGGGGGCACCATCGTATATGCCAGCGTGTTGTCACCAGGCTTTTAGTGTCTGTAGTTGTATTTTGAGAGAAATAACCTGCCCTGTGGAATATCAAAATGCATGTAGCAATGAGCTCAGTTATAATGAGGCTCAACTAAATATAGTATGACTTCAGGTATATTTTTAAGGATATATTCTTATGTAACTTCATTTGTCTGCTTTCCTATACGATTATAATTTCAGGAGCCAGTTATTAGATAACATTTTTCTTCTCCTTGTCCCTTCTCACCTTAGTTTGAGATTAGAAATGTTTGTGGATCTAACAACTCTGTGGCTAAAAGACAGATAATAATCAGTAACTAGAATATGAACACAGGCATACCTCAGAGATATTGCAGGCTCAGTTCCAGATCTCTGCAATAAAGTGAATATCACAATAAAGTGAATCACACAAATGTTTTGTTTGCCACTGCAAATAAAAGTTATGTTTACACTGTCTCTACTATAGTCTATTAAGTATCTAATAGCCTTATGTCTAAAAAGCCAAAGTACACACTTTACAAATACTTAATTGCTAAAAAATGCTAACCATCATCTGAGCCTTCAGCAAGTTGTAATCTTTTTGCTGGTGGAGAGTCTTGTCTTATCTTGATGTCGATGGCTGCTGACTGATGAGGGTGGTCGCTGCTGAAGGTTGTGGTGGCTGTGGCAATTTCTTAAAATAAGACAACAATGAAGTTTGCCACAAAGATTGACTTCCTTTCCTGAAAGATTTCTGTACAGCATATGTTGGCATTTGATAGCATTTTACCCAGTGTAGAACTTCTTTCAAAATTGGAATTAATCCTCTCAAACCTTGCCACTGGTTTTGTCAACTAAGCTTATGGAATATTCCAAATCCTTTGTTGTCATTTCAACAATGTTCACAGCATCTTCATCAGGAGTAGATTCCATCTCAGGAAACTACTTTCTTTGGTCATCCATAAGACGCAACTCCTTGTTCATTTCCATCTTATCTTGAGATTGCAACAATTCAGTCCCATCTTCAGGCTTCACTAATTCTAGTTCTCTTACTATATCTGCACATCTGCAGTTACTTCCTCCACTGAAGTTTTGAGCCCCCTCCAAGTCATCCATGAGAGCTGGAATCATCTTCTTCCAAACTTCTATTAATGTGGCTGTTTTGACCTCCTCCCATGAATCTCGAATATTCTTAATGGCATTCAGACTGATGACTCTTTTCTGGAAAGTTTTTAATTTACTTTGCCCAGATCCATCAGAGGAATCACTGTCTATGGCAGGTATAGCCTTATAAAATGTATTTCTTAAATCATACTACTGAGAATTACTCCTTGATCCGTGAGCTGCAGAATGGATGTTGTGTTAGCAGGCATGAAAACATTAATCTCCTTGTATATCTCCATCAGAGCTCTTGGGTGACCAGGTGCCTTGTCAGTGTGCATTAAAATTTTGAAAGTTCTCTCTTTCTGAGCAGTAGGTCTCAATATGGGGCTTAAGATAGTCAGTAAACCATGCTGTAAGCAGATGTGCTATCATCCAGGCTTTGTTGTTCCATTTATGGAGCACACAGGCAGAGTAGATTTAGCATAATTCCTAAGCTGTAGAATTTTTATAATGGTGAATGAGCATTAGCTCCAACTTAAAGTTAGCAGCTGTATTATCCTTTAACAAGAGAATCAATCTGTCCTTTGAAGCCAGACATTAGCTTCTCCTCTCTAGCTATGAAAGTCTAGATGGCATCTTCTTCCAATAGAAGGCTGTTTTGTCTACATTGGAAATCTGTTGCTGAGTGTAGCCACATTCATGAGTGATCTAGTTAGATCTTCTGGATAACTTTCTGCAGCTTCTCTATCAGCACTTGCTGCTTCTTTCCTTAACCCTCATGAAAAGTTAATAAACTTTTCTTCTGCAGCTTCCTCACCTCTCTCAGCTTTCTTAGAATTGAAGAGAGTTGGGACATTGCTCTGGATTAGGCATTGGCTTAGAGGATGTTGTGGCTGGTTTGATCTTACATCTAGACCACTAAAATTTTCTCCTTATCAGCAATGAGGCTGTTTCATTTTCTTATCATTTGTATGTTCACTGGAATAACACTTTTAATTTCCTTCAAAAATGTTTCCTTTGCATTTATAACTTGGCTGTTTGGCACAAGGGTCCTAGCTTTTGGCCTGCCTCAGCTGTTTACATGCCTTCCTCACTAAGCTTAATCATTTCTAGCTTTCAATTTAAAGTAAGAAGTGTGTGACCCTTCCTTTCACTTGAACACTGAGAAGCCATTGTAGGGTTATTAATTCAATTTAATTAATTTCTATATTGCTGTGTCTTAGGGAATAAGGGAGGCCTGAGGAGAGGGAGAGAGATGGGAGAATGGCCAATGGGTGGAGCAGTCAGAATACACACAGTGTCTCTTGATTAAGTTCACCATCTTACAGATAGAATAATAAAGGAAAAGTTTGAAATATTGTGAAAATTATCAAAATGTGACAGACACAGAATGAGCACATGCTGTTGGAAAAATGGTGCCAATAGGCTTGTTTGATGCAGGGTTGCCACAAACCTTCAATTTGTAAAAACTCAGTGTCTGCAAGGTGCATTAAAATGAGGTATGCCTGTAAAAGGAAAAACTGCCTATATGGTATTTGTTACAGTTTTTAAACCTTAACAATCTTCAGATGTAGAGAATGGATCTGGTGCACAAATGCTCAGAGGGACCAGGTTGGTCATACAGATGAGGAAAGCAGCAGATGGGAGGTGGATCAGGAGAAAAGGGGACTCGTGTAGTTTGGAGCATGCATGCCTCATCTAAAGGCAACAGCAGCTACTTTGGTCTCCCTGGCCCTTATTTTATAGGGCTAGGCCTCAATGTCGCTAGATCTTAGACAACTTTAAGAGAAATCTGCAGTCTGAATTGTTATATTAAGTTCTTAACTTAAAAATATGCATACAAAACATTTATCTATAAACTGAATTTGGATAGAAGATTACTAGCTTACATCCCCTAGTGTAGAAATATTTTGGACATGTGCAGTTAAACCTAGAAAACTAGAGAGAAAAGAAAAAAGATATGTAATATCTGAATTATTCAGATAGGCTAATATTTTGCTAAATTCTAACTCTCCCATTTATATCTGGATGGTAATAAATACTTAAGATATTTTTCCCTCAATTTCAAAATTTAACTGTATAATTTATTCATTTGTTATACAGACACTCCACTTAGTTACTGTTCTTTGTTAGACATTAGTATATGAAGTAAATATAACAATGTAGCAAGGAAAAAAATGTGTGAACTAAAACTATAATATGATGTTTTAAGTGCTCTGATAGCATTAAGTATAAAGTTTGGTGGGAGTAGAGATGATAGAAAAAAATTAATGCAATGAAATGGAAGATAATGGTAGTTTCAAAGCTTCTATTTAAATTCTTATTTTTAGCCATATTCAGTTCTCAGTGTGTAGTACTAAAGCCTTATCTTCTATGCAAGGCTTTTGGAAACTGATACAGTTCTTCAGACTTTTTTTTTTCTTTTTGCCTTTTACAAAACAATCTGAAGAGAACATTATTTTATATAATTTTTTAATGTATTTTAATTTGGGATGAGTTTGCAGCTGTGCCTGTAAAATGTTTCTTGTCAAATCGTCAGATTCTTCAAAAACTACTAAGAGGATTTAAAACATCAATTCATTCTGGTTTCATCATTTACATCTCTCAATTTCTCTCTGACTTAAGATCCGCTATGTGAATGTGTTTCAATTATTTTACTAAATCCAGAAAGGACACTTATAAACTGACTTGTTTGACACTTTTTCATTTTTAATAGAGGTGTATCATTATGGACCTGTACCAGCCACACATTAACCACTGTAACCTACATCTTCTTTTTAAAGGTACGTAGAGAATACAGGAAATTCTTCAGAGCCAATGCTGGAAAGAAAATCTATGAGTTTACGCTTCAGAGAATTGTAAGTTGACACTTTATGTCTGTGGCTAATTAGCATTGTGGAATTACCCAGTTAATATCACCAACTCCATAAAATGTGCCTTTTCCTAAATGACAAAAGTGACTTTTTAAATAATAATTAAATCATAGCTGTGACACTGAGAGTTAGTTATCTTTTAAAATCGTCTTCTCCTAAATTCAGGTAGAAATGTGTCAGAAAGAGTTGTTAATGGCCCTTATATTATTAATACAGTGTTTGCCTTATTTGACAGAGAGAACTTTTGGGGGAAAGTGGATCCAAGAAAGCCAGGGCCTTACCCTGTGACACTGCCATGAGCTGTGGCAGGGTAAGGCTGGCAAGCAAATTAGTGGGGAGAGGGGTGACAGGGAGCCAGGCTGTGCAGCTCCACTCGCATGGACTCTGGAGTTCTCCATCTTTCGGAGAGGTGTATGTAGTACTGAACAGACTGCAAACTCTGGAGCCAGCCCCCACTGCCGCTTAGTGTGACTAAGGAACTGGATTTTTAAATTTAATTTAATTTTAATTACTTAAAATGTAAATATAAATAGCCTGTGTGACTAGTGGCTGCATTTTAGACAATACAGCTCTATAGAGCTAGCTGGTACTAGTATTAGTGTTAATATGAGTGTTAGCATTAGTATTCTTCTTTTCTCTTAACCATTTGGTGGAACTCATATTTCCCCAACCAGTATGAAAGAGTGGAATAGAGATTTCCCAGATGAGTTACAGTTTTATAAATTCCAAAGTTAAATAAATTCCACTATCGTCTGGTTTATTTGATAATGATTTATGTAAAACAGTGTCTTTTGTGGTGTGTTTTCCTCATGTAGTATTTTCTGTCAAACCCAACACAGGTGCAAAAATACTTCTTGGAAATGAAAAATAAGATGCCTTCCTTATCTCCAATAGACAAGAATTGGCCCTCAAGACCTTACTTATTCTTGGATTCTACTCACAAGGAGCTAAAAAGGATTTTCCACTTGTGGAGGGTAAAAAATGTCATGTTACATCTTTTCAGAGACTTTATTTATTTTGAGTGTTTGAAAACTTACGTAAAATCAAAACTGTAACACATTCTTCCTTTGCCTCAAAGAGGATTACTTGAGGACTTTGGTGATTTTCCCCCGTGCACCATATTGAGTTTCTATGAGAGCCCCTGCAGCGGCCCAGGCATTCCCTTTGCAGTCACCTCTGGGCCCTGGCTGGAAAGGGGAGCACAGGGCTGCATTTTCTTTCCATTCCAGGTTCCAGCTGCTCTCAAGTAGTTCAGTTTTTTGTTCATTTGTTTTTCTCTTTGTTTAAAGGAATACTGTAGGACAGAGAAATAATAAAATGTGGACACCTTCAGGCAACATAGTTAAATCCTGCAAATTGAAGAGTTTATCAGATGTACAGAACACATAATCAGATAATACATGTGAACATACACACTTTGATGGATGGGAAAAAAGGCTTTTCCCTGTCCCTAAAGATAGTAACACATCCTCTATCTAAATTACAGGGAAGCTGGAAATCTGTTTTATATTGCCTTTTATTTTAGCTCTCTTATTTTATATAAGAGGACATGGCATATAATTTAGATGTTGCCCAGCATGGAGCACGTGGGGCACTTGTATAGATGTTGACCTTATTTCGATAACCTAGTCAGTTGATATGTGGAATGTTAAATATATGCAGTTATCAGATGTAATAAAATCATTAGATGGAAGGGCATGTATTTAGTAAATGAATGCTCAGTACACACATCCTCCAGGAAACTTTCCTGCCCAGCAGGGTGGGCTTGTTTTTTTATCAGAATCATCTATGTATAGAGTGACATTATCGCTGATTAGCTTGATAAGTGGTACCATACAACATAAGGAACTGGATTCTGAGTTCTGTTCTCTAACAGCCAGTTTGGCGAGATTCATGAACCTCTTAATGGCTTGTCTCCTTTCTTGAGTCTAACCCAGAAAGTGTCTTCAGAAATAATGACAGGGAGCTCCCAATGCTGGGGATCTGCACCACCTCTGCCCTCCCCTGGCTTTGCGATCTCACTCATCCCTCCATTGGATTGGAGGTGGGAGGTGAGGGCTGTTTATTCCTGAAGGGAGCCTTTCCATGGAAAGGGTCAGCAGCTATGCTAACATTTCTTCATGCAATTATTTCAGTAGCACTTGACCACACCTGTAACTGAATTTCTAGGAATGCTCATCTAAAAAATCTGGCCCTGCTCCTCTGGCCACTGTCTCCTCTCATTGCAGCTTCAGGGACGGAGTGAAAGGGGATATCTCAGGTCCCTTGTCCCTATTGTAAAATGGTAGTGGGGGGATTTGGAGCAGTGGTTTTCAAACTGTCATAACATGTTTGTGGTCATGAAATCAATTTAGTAGATTACTACCAGCGTTTTTCAATAAAATGCAATAGAATAGAAAATAGCAGAGTGTACAATATATAGAAAGGATTGAGTATTGTTTTGTGACGCTTTTGTGTCAATTTTCTCTATGTGTATGTGTGTGGAAATGTGCTTAGTGGATTGTGATGCACAGTATTTTTACTGTGAGTCCCTCTAGAAGAGTGACAGCCTCAGGACTAGAGGATTTCCAAGGATTGACATAGTGGGAGGAAATAGTACTTGCAAGGCCCATGCCCACTGGGCCCTGGTGTGTTTTGAAGAAGCATCGCAGGTTCTGCAATACAAGTAATACTCTGACATTTTCCAAGACAAACTTTTTAAAACCCACAAGGGAAAAATGTTTTTGGCCTTTTTAGTGAATGTTTTGTACTTTCTCCCTTACTCTTGTTGCTGGTAAATTGTCTTAGCATATTTAAGAATGAGTAATGATTTATTTATATAAATGATGTTTTGTTTCTTTCTTCTCATATCTCACAGTGTAAAAAATACAGGGACCAATTCACAGACCAGCAGAAACTTATTTATGAAGAGAAACTAGAAGCCAGTGAACTCTTCAAAGACAAGAAGGCTTTATACCCATCTAGGTATCATGGCTTTGCTTTACCCATAAAATTCAGGATTATAAAAGTTTCTCAAGTATATTTGTACGCCTTTTTGCCTGGTGTTTGATTTCAGTCTTAGATGAGCGATCTTTGGTTCTGTGAATCATTTTTATAATCAGCTTGATGTAAACACATTTATTTGAGCCATGGCTTCTATAGTGCAGTTTAATGAAATGAGGTTACGATTGTTGGTTTCACTCCATTAGCATTAGCTCAAACACTTTACTAAATAATTAGAAGTCATTTAACATAAAAATTATATAGGCTGTTAAGATACGTTTGCATTGTAAATTACTGTTGCTTTTCCGTAGTTTTCAAAGACTAGCCAAATTTCTGTTGGCAATATACTTTAATCACCATTCCAGTCTTCCTGCCATAACAAGCAAGGTCAGAAACTTATTTGTAAGCTAAATGAAAGAGTGAGCCAGGATAGTATTTTTTGAGTGTTGCTTGAGCACTGGTCCGTGGTGCCCTTCAGTCTGCTAACTCAACGGATATGACTTCTGTGGCCTGTACAGCACGTTCAGTTCCTTTATTTTAGACACCGTGGACTCAGAAAAAGAAGGAACACCAATCCCAAGTTCAGCAAATGAAGTCCTTGGTAAAGACTGTTTATCCGAATAGTCTTACATCTCCTGCATTCATCATTTCCTCCCAGCAATCTAATCCCATTTTCATCTGGTGTTTATGAAAAAGTAGATTGTACAATTTCAAGCCAAATCTGTAACAACTTTAAGCTTCTCCCGAAGAATGACCAAAGAAAGAATGTATTATATGCTGAATATATTCACATTTATTACATAAATTATGTTTATATTCTCTGTGACTTTATAGACATTTAAAATATCTTCCTTTTAAAGGATTAAATGAACACACATTGCCAGACTCACTGGGTTTAAATATTTTAAATTGTACAACTTCCTTGATTAGCTGATGTGGCTACTTGAGGTGATATATACTCCCTTAAGTCAAACACAGTGTCTAAATCCAAAGTTGTCCAAAGTGCCTGTTATATAAAGCATATTCAAACAGGAGAATTTATCCGTATGCTTGCTGTAGCAACTAATTTTATTCAGCTTTTTTTTAATACATTTTTAAATTAGAGAGTAACCTTCTTAATGAACATTTCCTGTGGATGACTGTTCAGAAACTACAGGCTGGAAAATACATCTTTGAGGAAACAATTTAAAAGCCTGTTAGCATTTTTATAATTTAAAACACATTTGAATAGGAACCAAAAAAACTTAACTTCAAGCCAAGTCATTTTTGGGTAGTCTTATCAGTTTTCAGGGATAGTGGCACACTCACCCCACAGCAGTGAGAGAGGTGGAATAATTTAGCCTCCCACCACCCTGCAAAGTAGCAGCTCTTATGGGAGTTGGCCTTTTATATCCTGAGAGCTGTGAAACGCTGACCACCTACGTGGATTTTTCTTCCCTGATCCTCCACCCACAACATAAGCATTTAAAGTTGTATTTGCAAATTGCCAGAACTTTGTAGCTCAAAATGCAGCTTATAGATTCCTTGAAGCAGCAGTTTTTCCTTGGTGCCTTTGATGAAGCTGTCCTGAAAGAATCCCCTGACAAGTCTTTAGGGAAATTGACATCTTAGTGATAAGTGTACAGTTAACCTTTTACAAAAATTAGTTTGTTTGGAAAAAAAAAATTGCCCTAATTCTGAATGTTTGCTTTGGTTACTTCTGTCCATTTAGAGGCATATTCTAGGAGAAGAGGCTTGATTCTCCTTTCATATACGGATGCTGCTTAACTTATGTTGCAATTACACACAGATAACCCATCATATGGGTTATGAGTGATTTCTATCTTGATTGTTCCATGTGATGAGATTATAATCAAAGTCCTGCCCACCAAATGCCATGATCACCTCAAAAATATATTTGAAATAGGTTTAAGGTTTCATTTCCAACTTATATTTAGGACAGATGCAAGTGTAATGTATAAAATAAATTGAAGTCAATTTTTATGAAGTTTTCATATGTCATATGAAGTTGAAAATATCATAAGTTGAAAATGCATTTAATACACCTAACCTACTGAACACAATCACTTAGCCTAGCCTACCTTAAACATGCTCAGCACACTTACATTAGCCTACAGTTGGGCAAAATCATCTAACACAAAGCCTGTTTTATAATAAAGTGTTGGATATCTCATGTGGTTTATTGACCACTGTACTGAAAGTGAAAAACAGAATGGTTGTATGAGCACCATTGTAAAGTTGAAAAACCCTAAGTCAAACCAAGTCAGAGACCATCTGTATTGCCTACTTAGAACCACAGTTACATGTTAATATGAAGTGTTCTATAGTTTTCTTCTAAAGTGATTGCCCTGGATCTGTTCTTTCCCAGAAGGCCTATTGATTTTCTTATTCTCTGCAAGAAATGAAATTTTTCTTTAGAGCAGGTGACGGTAATGATTTCAGCTCTTTTTTCACTGCCACATATTGTTTGAAGGCGTTAGTAAATCCTTTGTGAGCAGCTGTTAACTTTATATTAACAGATTAGAAGAAATTGCCTTTTCCTTCACATGAGGCCATGTACTTGAGTTTTAGCTGTTGTTCTTATGAGTGATTTCTATCTTGATTGTTCCATGTGATAAGATTATTATCAAAGTCCTGCCCACCAAATGCCATGACCACCTCAAAAATGTATTTGAAATAGGTTTAAGGTTTCATTTCCAACTTATATTTAGGACAGATGCAAGTGTAATATATAAAATAAATTGAAATCAATTTTTATGACGTTGTCAGCTACTCCTTAGAATCAACTGACCTGTTTCCTTTTTTTAGTGGTACTTTCATTTGAAACTATTTCTAATGTGCAGGAATTTTTTTCCTTTAGTGTTGGGCAACCATTCCAAGGGGCTTACCTGGAAATCAACAAGAACCCCAAGTATAAGAAACTCAAAGATGCCATTGAAGAAAAGATCATCATTGCTGAAGTCGTGAACAAAATTAACCGTGCTAATGGGAAGGTAAAAATGCTAACCTTGAAGACTGATAAGAAGTACCTATTAGTTGGGATAGTCACCCTGTTTTCTGAATGTAAAAATTTGCATTTCATGTTCTCAGTAAACTGTGAAGGGGGCTATTTCCCCTTACCTTTAAGCTTAGGTGGAATTTTGCTTGTTCTCTGACATTTTTATGAAATAAAACATATTATTTATGTTCTTTAGTGTGTTCTTGGTTTACATAGGTATGTTTGTTGAAGGATATTGGAATTTTTGCAAATAATGCCTTAAACTCATGGACCATTTTTGAGTATTTGTGATCATTGGTTTTGTACTATTTTTTTATTTTGATTTAGAGTACATCTCGGATTTTCCTCTTAACAAACAATAATCTCCTTCTTGCTGACCAAAAGTCTGGACAAATCAAGTCAGAGGTTCCCTTGGTGGATGTGACCAAGGTATCAATGAGCTCACAAAATGATGGCTTCTTCGCCGTCCACCTCAAAGAGGTAAAGGTTCAACAGAAGGTTTCTGCGCTTAATCTCTTAGCCATTGATTTAAAAAATCTCCGTATCTGACTAATCCTATGGCAGTTTATATATCTGCCTTGCTAATTTGTAAATTTTGGATATTCGCCCCTATGTAAAATCTCAGACTCGGTTTTTCAGTAATTGAATAAAGTTAATCACTTTTATTGACCAGTTTACTTCACTTTTTGAGACTAATACATAGAAATATCAAGATGTTTTAAATATTGTTTTCTCCTGTTTTTTTCTTCTATGTATCAACTTAGTAAATGTCTTAATGTTCATCTATAATCTGGGGGTTTATATTAAAGGATACAACTAAAATAAAATAACTACCAGTTAATTTTAACCTAAATAATGTTTAGTGTTCTGCGCCTTTAGCTTAACCAGGACTCCTGGCTTGGATGCAGTGGTTACATGTAGGTTCTGGAGTTGGTCTCACTCACTTTATGATGATTTTGGCCAAGGCATTTAATTTGTGTGTGCCTACCTACTTTTTCTCATCTTTAAAATGGGGATAGTAAGAGCGCCTACTTCATAGCATTGTTGTAAGGATTAAGGATTAAATGAGACACTGGAGGAACAGGGCCTGTCACATAACACATAGTCACTGAGTAAACAAAAGCTACCAAATATTGATCATATGTAGGGACATGTGTCTAGCTAATAATGTTACTCTCTGGCCAACTCTAAACTTAGAAAAATCCCCAAAGCTTCCCTTAGCCTATTTACCCTACTTTGGATCTTAACTTAAAGGGAGCATATCAAATACTAGGACAGTGATTCTCAACCTCAGTTACACATTTAAACAGCTGGGGAACTTTAAAAATTCTGATGCCCAGGCCATACACCCATGAAATCAAATTAGAATTTCTCAGAAGGGGCACAAGCATCATGGTTTTGTTTGTTTTTTTTTTTGTAAATAAACCCAGATGATTCCCTTGCACAGCTAAGGCTGAGAGCCACTGCCCTAGGATATTTGTTGGAAGTATTGTCGTTAGGGTTTTAACCAAATCACTGAAAAGTTTTTTAATCAAGTCCTTCAGAAGAGTTGCGGGATAGGTCCGTGCTCCTCAAACCTGAATGTGTAAACCCATACCCAGAGGTTGTGGTTTACTAGCAAGCTCCAAGTGATGCAGATGGTGCTTCTGCTGCATCCACCGACTTTGGGTAGGAGGGGGTTAGGTAACCTTAACTAAAGTGCTCTGAGCAAGTTGGAAGAAACACTGCTTTTGTCATTATTGTTTACCTTGGGAGAATGGATTCCAGGATCTGATATTTTAAAGAGACTGTAAATATGTTTTTAGCCAAGCCTGTAAATATTGACCTTCTAAGGTATCTTTAATTATGACCGACTCTTGGTTTGTCCTTGCAGGGCTCAGAAGCAGCTAGTAAAGGAGATTTTCTCTTCAGCAGTGATCACCTAATTGAAATGGCCACCAAGCTCTATCGCACGACTCTCAGCCAAACCAAACAGAAGCTCAATATTGAGATTTCCGATGAGTACGTTCATGTATTGTTTGAAAACCCTTTTTCTCTTTCAGCTTTTTTGTTTTAGTTCAGCTCTCTGATCTCTTTCATTAATACAACTACTTATTAAGTACCAGGGTCTTGTAGTTGTTCCACATGATAAATGGGCAGTGAATGACACTGACCAAGTCTCCAACCTCATGTACCTGACATCCTAGTGGAAGAGACCAGTATGTACAAATAAAATGATGAAATCGTTGATAAGATTTTGGCTAACGACAAGTGTTTATGGAGGAAAAAAAGGGTTAAGAGTCAGAGAGTAGGCCAGGCGCGGTGGCTCACGCCTGTAATCCCAGCACGAATCACGAGGTCAGGAGTTCGAGACCAGCCTGGCCAACATGGTGAAACCCTGTCTCTACTTAAAATACAAAAAAATTAGCTGGGCGTGGTGGCGGGTAATCAAAGGTGTGCCATCTGTGAAATGGGGACAGTTCGCTTCTGGGCAGCAAGGGCCTGCCTGTCACAGAGGGCGTGTGATGTTCTGGCTGCCATAAGCTTTCAGTAAACAGTTGTCTGAGCGAAGATTTATAATGTGGCCACATGAAGAAAACAAACGTTAGGTAGCATTATAATGCCTTTCATTCTCCAATGCCTAATTATTGATTGGTCTCATAAAAATAAAACAGTTCATAGGACTCTATGTAATCCCGCCTGTAATCCCATCTACTCAGGAGGCTGAGGCAGGAGAATCTCTTGAACCCGGGAGGCAGAGATTGCAATGAGCCGAGATCGTGCCACTGCACTCCAGCCTGGGTGACAGTGTGAGACTCCGTCTCAAAAAAAAAAAAGAGTCAGGGAGGCCTCTTTGATGTGGTGACATCTGAGACTGGTATAAATTTGAAATTTGCTTCTTCAATTTCTCATTAGGGTTCTGATTATAGAAGTTAGTTATTTGCATACAGGTCGGGGCATCTCCTGATTTATTGTATCTATCTGTGTAAGTTTTTTGGACAAATCTGAGTTACTATGTTGGTTATACTTAACTGGTTACCGTTCAATAGATTGTTTACCTGCTTATATACTTCTTTGCATGTCTAGATTGCTCAGGAAATTATATTCTTTTCTAATTAAGAATTTTCTAGTCTATTCTGTTTCAACTCTTCCTAAAAGTCTTCCTAAAATAAATTTACACCCATTTCTCCCCCTTTGTAAGTCAGACTCTCTTTGATATGTTAGGATTTTGCAGTGCTGTGGGCTTTTCTTAAGTTCTCATTGAAGTGTTTAGATTTGGGTGGGAGGTTGGGCTTCATGTATATTCTATATTGGAAATTGCTGTTGGGACTAAATAACTTTAGTTGTTAATGAGACCTTTCTCATAAAACAAATTAGGAAAAAAGATAATAGTTGGTGTGTTTCAGTTAAGGATTTAACACGTTAGGGTCTATTAGAGCTTTAAAATCCCTTTATAATAGTTGAAGTTTTTCATAATCTGGGAGAATGGGCTTTGGTGGGGCTGCTAATTCTCACTCATCATGGGAAGGTCGTATGTATCCCAGACAGCAGAAGCTCCTCAGTGTACAGACGAAGCAGTCTCATAGTTGTCCCACTATGTGAATAAACTCATCTTTACACAGAAAGGAAATCACACCAACATCCAGACCACAAAGTACTGCTATTTTTAAGCATTTCCCAAACCGGGATTGTAGGAACATTGCTCGTACAGGATGCTAATAACGATGTACTGTGAAAAAATTGTTCTCTGATGGAAATTTAAAATCTTTCTTCACTACATTACATCTCAGAGCCCCTGAAATCTTGTTGTGATTCTCCTGAGGAGCTTTGCGGGAATAGCGTGTGGTGTGATTCCTAAACATAGTCAACCACAGAGCTCCTTCAGCAGCTCTCACAGCTTGTGTTCAAAGGTGTGCCATCTGTGAAATGGGGACAGTTCGCTTCTGGGCAGCAAGGGCCCTGCCCTGTCACAGAGGGCGTGTGATGTTCTGGCTGCCATAAGCTTTCAGTAAACAGTTGTCTGAGCGAAGATTTATAATGTGGCCACATGAAGAAAACAAACGTTAGGTAGCATTATAATGCCTTTCATTCTCCAATGCCTAATTATTGATTGGTCTCATAAAAATAAAACAGTTCATAGGACTCTATGTAGCACCCGTGGGTCCCTTCCCCAGGTGGCACAGGAAGGCTGGAGAGGAAGTTTGTAGGTAAGGATCGTAGATCTCCTTAGGGAGCATTTTGAATTTAAACGAAAATGTTCAAAGTCATAGGCAGGGGTGCCTGTTCCTTTATGTGTCAGCCCTAAGTGGCTTTACCAGCTCTATAGAACCACTGTTGAAAACCACATGCAGTTTAGTGACTAAGCCCTTCCTTGCTTTATCCTTCCCAGAAGTAGTAGTAGTTACTCTAACAAACCCAGATTCTGTAATCGTTATGGATAAGTGGATGTCAGTTTATGGAAAGAGAGTCAAAGTCCTGTTTACTCTTTAGTGGAATTTTTTTTTTTTTTTTTTTTTTTTTTGAGGCAGAGTTTCGCTCTTGTTGCCCAGGCTGGAGTGCAATGGCACGATCTTGGCTCACTGCAACCTCCGCCTCCCGGGTTCAAGGGATTCTTCTGCCTCAGCCTCTTGAGTAGCTGGGATTACAGGCATGCACCACCATGCCTACCTAATTTTGTATTTTTAGTAGAGACGGGGTTTCTCCATGTTGGTGAGGCTGAACTCAAACTCCCGACCTCAGGTAATTCGCCCGCCTGGGCCTCTGAAAGTGCTGGGATTACAGGCGTGAGCCACCATGCCCAGCGTCTTCAGTGGAATTTAAACTTGTACATACAGAAGTGAGAATTGAATTCATTCAGAGATTCAACTGCCTTATAGTTTCTAGTCCTTAAACTTCTAAGCTGTTCAGTGTGTAACTAGATTGCATTTTAAGGATAACCTGCAAGATGTGTAATACAGACATGCACCGCATAATGACATTTTGGTCAGCAATGGATCGCACAGATGACCGTGGTCCCCTAAGATTGTAATGGAGCTGAAAAATTCTTCTCTCTATTGATGTCACAGCTGTCGTAATGTTATAGTGCAAGGCGCTACTCACATGTTTATGCTGCTGCTGGTATAAACAAACCTACTTCACTGCCAGTTGTGTACAAGTAAAAGCACATACAATTATGTACAATATGTAGCTCTTGAAAATGATAATAAATGATGTTGTTACTGGTTTATGTATTTACTATACTATACTTTTTTTTTTTGGAGACGCAGTCTTGCACTGTTGCCCAGGCTGGAATGCAGTGGTGCGATCTCGGCTCGCTGCAAGCTCCGCCTCCTGGGTTCACGCCATTCTCCTGCCTCAGCCTCCCGAGTAGCTGGGACTACAGGCGCCCGCCACCACGCCCGGCTAATTTTTTGTACTTTTAGTAGAGGTAGGGTTTCATCATGTTAGCCAGGATGGTCTCAATCTCCTGACCTCATGGTCCGCCTGCCTCAGCCTCCCACAGTGCTGGGATTATAGGCATAGGCGTGAGCCACCACGCCTGGCCTATACTGTACTTTTTATCTTTATTTTAGAGTGTATGCCTACATGTTACAAAAGTTAATTGTAAAACAGCCTCGGGCAGGTCCTTCAGGGGGTATTTCAGAAGGCATTGTTATCTTAGGAGATGACAGCCCCATGCGTATTATTACCCCTGAAGACTTTCCAGTGGGACAAGACATGAAGATAGAAGACAGTGAAGTTGATGCTTCTGACCCTGTGTAGGCCTAGGCTAATGTGTTTGTATCTTAGTTTTTAACAAAAAGTTTAAAAAGTAAAAATAAAAAAATTAAAATTTTAAAAATAGAGAAAAGCTTACAGAATAAGGTTATAAAGAAAATATTTTTGTATAGCTGTACAAAGTATTGTGTTTTAAGCTAAGTGTTATTACAAAAGAGCCAAAAACAGCCGGGCCCAGTGGCTCACGCCTGTAATCTTGGCACTTTGGGAGGCCAAGGCTGGTGGATTGCTTGAGCTTAGGAGTTCAGTACGAGCCTGGGCGACATGACGAAACCCCTTCTCAACAAAAAAATTTAAAAATTAGCCAGCCGTGGTGGCACACACCTGTAGTCCCACCTTCTCAGAAGGCTGAGGTGGGAGAATCATCTGAGCCCGGGAAGGTCAAGGCTGCCCTGAGCCATGATTGCTCCAGTGAACTCCAGCCTGGGAGACAGACCAAGACCCTGCCTCAAAAACAAAACAAAAGCGTCAAAAATGTTTTTAAAATTGTAAAGTTTATAAAGCAAAAAGTTACAGTAAGCAACGGTTAATTTATTATTGAAGAAAGAAAAAATTACCTATAAAGTATACAGTAATGTAATGTCCTAGACCTTCACATTCACTAACAACTCACTCACTGACTCACCCAGAGCTACTTCCAGGCCTGCAAGCCCCATTCATGGTAAGGGCGCTAGACGAGTACACTATTTTTCATCTTTTATGTTATTCTTACCATACCTTTTCTATGTTTACTAAGTTTACATATACAAATACCATTGTGTTACAGTTACCTACAGTTACCTACAGTACAATAACATGCTGTAGCATCTAGGTTTGGGTAAATGCACTCACTCTATGATGTTTGCACAATGACAAAATCACCTAGTGATGCATTTCTCAGAGCGTATCCCTTTTATTAGATGATGCATGACTACGTTTCTAAAATCAAGTTCCCAAATAGAGTAAAAACTAAAGTGAATTTGTTTCATTAAACATTTTAAATATATGTGTGTGTGTATACATATAGGTACACACGTGCGTACAATAGATACACATATATCATTTAAGTTATACAGTTGGTTTTCTGAATATTTGAAATCCAAACAACTAATCCATGTTCCTTTTACCTTGAAATTCTAACTGGTATGAATGCCATGAAATAATACATTCCATGTTATTGTTTGTTGGAGGAGGATTTTCTCTTTTCTATAAGGTGAAGATAAATAATAGTGCTTACCTCCTAGGATTGTCTTAAAGCCTGATCTAATAACATAGTAAATGGCCAAGAACAGTGTGGTATGTAGCAAATCCTCAATATATCTTGTCTATTGTTATTTCTAGTGTGAATCTTTTTTTTGAGACAGTCTTGCTCTGTCGCCTAGGCTCGAGTGCAGTGGCGAGATCTCGGCTCACTGCAACCTCTGCCTCCTGGGTTCAAGGGATTCTCCTGCCTCAGTCCCCCGAGTAGCTGAGGTTACAGGCATGCATGACCACGCCCTGCTAATTTTTGTATTTTTAGTAGAGATGGGGTTTCACCGTCTTGGCCAGGCCGGTCCCAAACTACTGACCTCAGGTGATCCGACCGCCTCAGCTTCCCAAAGTGCTGGGATTACTGTCATGATCCACCATGCCTGGCCTCTAGTGTGAATCTTAATCATGAATTATAGACATGGAAACAGTTAATGTAGGCCAAGGTTATTGGGCAAAGAAGTTCCTATACATTTATTACACTTACAAGTGGTCTTTTTTATTTATTTTGAGACAGAGTCTCCGTCACCCAGGTCAGAGTCCAGTGGTGTGATCCCGGCTCAATGCAGCCTCCTCCGCCTCCTAGCTGCAAACGATTCCCCTGCCTCAGCTTCCCAAGCAGTTGGAATTACAGGCATGCACCACCATCCCTGGCTAATTTGTATATTTTTAGTAGAGATGTGGGTTTGCCATGTTGGCCAGGCTGGTCTCGAACTCCTGGCCTCAAGTTACCTGCCTGCTTTGGCCTCCCAAAGTGCTAGGATTACAGGCATGAGCCACTGTGCCCAGCCCCAAGTGGTCTTTGAAAATAAAAATGTAAAAGTGTTTGATTTTTAAAATATGTGAATTTTCAGTAAACCTGAAAGATTTGTTTTTGAGACGCATACATACAAGTATATATGCCAGAGATACATCTCAGATAGTTGAATCTGGAACTATAGCTGTCCTTTCGTCATTGCTTTCAAGTTGAAAATGAAGAACTCATTTAAAAGATCAGAAGCACTATCCTTATAAAACAACTGATGAATTAGAAACACATTTGCCTTGTTTCACTCTAGCAGATAATGTTTGCAAAATGTGGCCTCTTTAGACCTTGAAACTGAAACTAATGTATACAGAGCAGAGCTGTGGATCCTCACATCCCTGGGGGATGTCAGTAAGTGGTCAGTGGTTGTTAGGTTGACTCACTTTAATAATGTGCCATTGACTGAGAAAACCATCCCTGAGATTATGGAAGATGTCATAATGCTATGCTAGTTATGATGGTAGAGAGAAGAGATCACTGGTTTTGGAACTGGAAGACCTGGTTTCTGGCCCAGTGATGCAGCTCTCATGTCCCCCAGTGATGCTGTCCTCAGTTCAGGGATCTCATCATATACAGTTGGGAGTTCCTCACAGCACCAGCACAGGGATGGTGTGAAAAACCCTTTGTGGATGCTCAATTGTACACCTAAAGTCATCTCTTATCCTAGCAGTGGTCCACATGATACACTGAGGGAAAAATACGCTAATGGATTTTTTAATCCATGAATTAATTTCTATACACTAATGGATTTTTTAAATTTTTATAATTTTTAGATAAATATTTTAGTGGATATTAAGGATATATGTGGTAGATCAAACACATGATTTTATCCATATTCTGTAGGTCACTATTATTTTGAAATACATTTAAGCTAGCAATAGCTATTAGCATACTATGCAGATACAACAAAAACTATATAGGACATATGTGAGTAACCAGTGTTTAGAAGCCATAGACTACAGGGTTGCCAGGCCCCTTCCTTTTGTGAAATTCTTTACCTCATTTTCTCAATTTGTTGATAATTTAATAGGAGCCCCCTCCCATATTTTTGCCATGGAAAAATGGAAATATAACCTGTTGGTCTTTCCATTTGAAACACAGAAATAATTCTTAGCCTTTCTACCTTGCTAGAATATGATGAGTTAATGAACTTTAGTTTTCTTAGGGCTAAATGAGGACTACTGGAGGTAAATTGCATTGATACAATTCTATGTAAGTGCTCATGGGAAGAAGTGATACAGGTTGAGTCGCCCTTATTCGAAATGCTTGGGACAGGAAGTGTTCCCAGTTTCTTGTTTTGGAATACAGTCATGTGTCATTTAACATGGGGATGTGTACTAAGAAGTGTGTCACTAGGTGATTTTGTGCAAACGTCATAGAGTGTGTACTTACACAAACATAGATGGTATAGCCTACTACACACCTAGGCTGTATATTACAGTATAGCTAACTGCTCATAGCATGCTACTGGACTGAATACTGTAGGCAGTTGTAACACAATGGTAAATAGTTGTCTATCTAAACAGAAAAAGTACAGTAAAAATACAGTATAAAAGACAAAAAAATGGTACGACTGTATAGGCCAGCTCCATCATAATCTTATGGGACCCCCATCATATATGACTGACAGTGAATTAGGTATGTTTACATCAGTCACCACAAACATGAGTAGTGTATTGCCCTACATTAGGAGAGCTATGACGTCACTAAACCATAGGAATTTTTCCACGCTTATGGGACCACCATCATATATGTGGTTCATTGTTCACTGAAACGTTGCTAGGTAGCACATAGACTGTACTTGCATTATACTTAACGTTTCAGTTTTAATCTGAAATGTTCCAGCAAGCATTTCCTTTAAGCATCATGTCAGTGCTTTAAACATTTCAGAGTTTGGAGCATTTCAGATTTTCGGATTAGGTTAGGGATGCGCAGCCTGTACTCATCAAGATCAGTATCCATTAAAATACAAAAGCAAGTGTTATTGTAATCATGAGCTGTTTTGTGTATACTTTAATTTGTTTTATTCTTTTCTCCTAGGTTCCTGGTACAGTTCAGACAGGACAAAGTATGTGTGAAGTTTATTCAGGGAAACCAGAAAAATGGGAGTGTCCCAACATGTAAACGAAAAAACAACCGTCTCCTTGAAGTTGCTGTCCCTTAACTGGCGCCTCCTCTCTACTTTCATGGACTTGTTGCGTTGTAATAGTGCAATTTGGTTTTGTTTTATTTGGGGTTCATTGTATGTTTGGGAATCACCAAAGGCTTTTAGAGTTCTTTGGCAAAATAAAAATATTTGACTAATCAATTTTTATTATTGGAATAGTTTTAACCTTTCAAATACGTGTTCTGTCCTGGAGCAGGATTGTAGAAACTAACAGTGTCTATTTTCATGTCTGATGTGTTCTTCCTTTAGTCATCATGTTAGATCTGTGTACCCTAAGGCAGCATATTACTCATAAATCATTAATTAATATAAGTATAGGAAATGGTCTTAAAAGATACTGCATTCATTCATCAGATATTTATTCCATGCCTACTCTATGCTAGGCACTGTGCTAGATGGTATGAAAACTTATTAGGAACCTTTTTGTTTTTGAGACCATTGCATTCTGGCTGGTTTGTGCTGGTTTAATGGCATCTAAGAAGGTTTAGAAATGGTGAGACCAAAACAATAACTGTTAATGATGGACAGCATTATTAGGAACCCTGTAGTATCATATTTAACAATATAGGCTTCAAGAAGGGCTGGTCCTAAGAGGGGGCAGAAATGAATGACCAGGTTAAATCCCTCTACACGTGGTTTCTGTTTGAAAAAAAGAAAACTGACATTTGAACAGGACTTTTAATTTGTTTAAACCTCTGGTAATTACTTGTAACAGTAGAAAATAGAAGTCATTCTTATTTTAGAAAAAGTGACAGAAGCAGTCCACTAAGATTATATGTTTCTGTTTCTGGTAAATACCATATATGATCCTCGAAATGATAATATCTCCAGAATATTGTTTTCACCCAAATTTGAGTAGATATTTTAAACACCTAACCAAGTAAAGGGCTAAAAGCCATTCGGATAGCAGTAAACATTCGGTATGATGTGCAATAAAACATCCAAGATCTTTTTTGAAAGTTTTATTTATAATATACATTTTTGTATGAGAAAGGTGACTGGTACAGGGTGCCTATTTTAGTCATGGATCAAAATTTGTGTAATTTGCAGGGCTTTCTTTCTTTTTCTTCAAATTTACAAGGGTTCATTTTGGAAACTACATTTTAAACTTTGGAATCAAATTGTTTCTTATTTGGGAGGATAATGTATATACATTGGTATTATGTTAAATAATAAAATTGCTCTAATTTGGTGCCATTTCCTGAATCACAACTGTATTTTTGTATCTCAAGCTATTTTCATATGTTGTGTGTCAATGTATCATCTCTCAGAAAGGTTTTACAATCCAAACATTATATGTTCTCTGTGTAACTGAATTTCACTTATCTTTTATAAACTAGAAACATTAACTGAAAATATTTTCTGGGGATTTTCTCTTGACTTGTATTTTTAAAAATTGCTCGCATAAAGAAATTCTCAGAAGTCTTTGTGTTTATTGGTGCAGGTAGAGGATGTAATTACTTAGATTCTCCTTGCCTTGTGCCTGAAGTGGTAGATTAAAAGTTCCTGATACTGGTGAGTAGAAACTTGGGAATGAGAGGGTGTGGTGTTTTAAATAATATGCAATATGTTCACATTGTTCAGCATATAAGTAAGTGTTAAAATATACACATTACAAATTCTCCATCCTATCAACCAGCTATCTGCTTAGTTCCCACCCTCCCCGAAACATTAACCATTGTTGTTAGTTGCTTTTGTATTACCTTGTCCATATGTTTGCAAGAGGAAATCAGAATAGATTCTTACGTTCTTCTGCTTTAGTAGACAAAAGCTAGTATATTATATTGTAGCCATTGTTCTTTATCTTGCCTTTTTCACCTAGCAGAATATCATGAGCTGTTCATTCTTCTGTTGTATGGATGTGCTGTGGTGTATTTACCTGGTCTCCTACTCATTATCATTGGGTTGCTTCCTAAATGGAACTTGAGGATGGAAGACTAGGATGGAAAGGAGAAATATCCCATAGGTCTACTTGTTAGATTTTTCCAAATACCTTATTTGCAGATTGTTCAATCAGTCTTGTCACTGAAGTATTCAATAATTTTTGGTCATGGAACCCATTCTTCATGGGTTGTGACTTGACGTGTTGGGAAAGATTTGCTGAACTACAGCCAGAAAGTTTTCTTTTTTTTTTTTTTTTTTTTTTCTTTTTTTTTTTTTTTTATTATACTTTAGGTTTTAGGGTACATGTGCACAATGTGCAGGTTTGTTACATATGTATCCATGTGCCATGTTGATTTCCTGCACCAATTAACTCGTCATTTAGCATTAGGTATATCTCCTAATGCTGTCCCTCCCCCCTCCCCCCACCCCACAACAGTCCCCGGAGTGTGATGTTCCCCTTCCTGTGTCCATGAGTTCTCATTGTTCAATTCCCACCTATGAGTGAGAACATGCGGTGTTTGGTTTTTTTGTCCTTGCGATAGTTTACTGAGAATGATGTTTTCCAGTTTCATCCATGTCCCTACAAAGGACACGAACTCATTTTTTATGGCTGCATAGTATTCCATGGTGTATATGTGCCACATTTTCTTAATCCAGTCTATCATTGTTGGACATTTGGGTTGGTTCCAACTCTTTGCTATTGTGAATAGTGCCGCAATAAACATACGTATGCATGTGTCTTTATAGCAGCATGATTTATAGTCCTTTGAGTATATACCCAGTAATGGGATGGCTGGGTCAAATGGTATTTCTAGTTCGAGATCCCTGAGGAATCGCCACACTGACTTCCACAATGGTTTAACTAGTTTACAGTCCCACCAACAGTGTAAAAGTGTTCCTATTTCTCCACATCCTCTCCAGCACCTGTTGTTTCCTGATTTTTTAATGATGGCCATTCTAACTGGTGTGAGATGGTATCTCACTGTGGTTTTGATTTGCATTTCTCTGATGGCCAGTGATGATGAGCATTTCTTCATGTGTTTTTTGGCTACATAAATGTCTTCTTTTGAGAAGTGTCTGTTCATGTCCTTTGCCCACTTTTTGATGGGGTTGTTTGTTTTTTTCTTGTAAATTTGTTTGAGTTCATTGTAGATTCTGGATATTAGCCCTTTGTCCGATGAGTAGGTTGCAAAAATTTTCTCCCATTCCATAGGTTGCCTGTTCACTCTGATGGTAGTTTCTTTTGCTGTGCAGAAGCTCTTTAGTTTAATTAGATCCCATTTGTCAATTTTGGCTTTTGTTGCCATTGCTTTTGGTGTTTTAGACATGAAGTCCTTGCCCACGCCTATGTCCTGAATGGT
Source organism: Nomascus leucogenys (assembly GCF_006542625.1). Taxonomy (NCBI): domain Eukaryota; kingdom Metazoa; phylum Chordata; class Mammalia; order Primates; family Hylobatidae; genus Nomascus; species Nomascus leucogenys. Next base: position 91,786,549 of record NC_044402.1, read on the forward strand.
ATTGCCTAGGTTTTCTTGTAGGATTTTAATGGTTTTAGGTCTAACATTTAAGTCTTTAATCCATCTTGAATTAATTTTTGTATAAGGTGTAAGGAAGGGATCAAGTTTCAGCTTTCTACATATGGCTAGCCAGTTTTCCCAGCACCATTTATTAAATAGGGAATCCTTTCCCCATTTCTTGTTTTTGTCAGGTTTGTCAAAGATCAGATAGTTGTAGATACGCGGCGTCATTTCTGAGGGCTCTGTTCTGTTCCGTTGATCTATGTCTCTGTTGTGGTACCAGTACCATGCTGTTTTGGTTACTGTAGCCTTGTAGTATAGTTTGAAGTCAGATAGCGTGATGCCTCCAGCTTTGTTCTTTTGGCTTAGGATTGACTTGGTGATGCGGGCTCTTTTTTGGTTCCATATGAACTTTAAAGTAGTTTTTTCCAATTCTTTGAAGAAAGTCATTGGTAGCTTGATGGGGATGGCATTGAATCTATAAATTACCTTGGGCAGTATGGCCATTTTCACGATATTGATTCTTCCAACCCATGAGCATGGAATGTTCTTCCATTTGTTTGTATCCTCTTTTATTTCATTGAGCAGTGGTTTGTAGTTCTCCTTGAAGAGGTCCTTTACATCCCTTGTAAGTTGGATTCCTAGGTATTTTATTCTCTTTGAAGCAATTGTGAATGGGAGTTCACTCATGATTTGGCTCTCTGTTTGTCTGTGATTGGTGTACAAGAATGCTTGTGATTTTTGTACATTGATTTTGTATCCTGAGACTTTGCTGAAGTTGCTAATCAGCTTAAGGAGATTTTGGGCTGAGACAATGGGGTTTTCTAGATATACAATCATGTCATCTACAAACAGGGACAATTTGACTTCCTCTTTTCCTAATTGAATACCCTTTATTTCCTTCTCCTGCCTGATTGCTCTGGCCAGAACTTCCAGCACTATGTTGAATAGGAGCGGTGAGAGGGGGCATCCCTGTCTTGTGCCAGTTTTCAGAGGGAATGCTTCCAGTTTTTGCCCATTCAGTATGATATTGGCAGATTCATAAAGCAAGTCCTGAGTGACCTACAAAGGGACTTAAACTCCCACACAATAATAATGGGAGATTTTAACACCCCACTGTCAACATTAGACAGATCAACGAGACAGAAAGTTAACGAGGATATCCAGGAATTGAACTCAGCTCTACATAAAGTGGACCTAATAGACATCTACAGAACTCTCCACCCCAAATCAACAGAATATACATTTTTTTCAGCACCACACCACACCTATTCCAAAATTGACCACATAGTTGGAAGTAAAGCTCTCCTCAGCAAATGTAAAAGAACAGAAATTATAACAGTCTCTCAGACCACAGTGCAATCAAACTAGAACTCAGGATTAAGAAACTCACTCAAAACCACTCAACTACATGGAAACTGAACAACCTGCTCCTGAATGACTATTGGGTACATAATGAAATGAAGGCAGAAATAAAGATGTTCTTTGAAACCAACGAGAACAAAGACACAACATACCAGAATCTCTGGGACACGTTCAAAGCAGTGTGTAGAGGGAAATTTATAGCACTAAATGCCCACAAGAGAAAGCAGGAAAGATCCAAAATTGACACCCTAACATCACAATTAAAAGAACTAGAAAAGCAAGAGCAAACACATTCAAAAGCTAGCAGAAGGCTAGAAATAACTAAAATCAGAGCAGAACTGAAGGAAATAGAGACACAAAAAACCCTTCAAAAAATTAATGAATCCAGGAGCTGGTTTTTTGAAAAGATCAACAAAATTGATAGACCGCTAGCAAGACTAATAAAGAAGAAAAGAGAGAAGAATCAAATAGATGCAATAAAAAATGAAAAAGGGGATATCACCACCGATCCCACAGAAATACAATCTACCATCAGAGAATACTACAAACACCTCTATGCAAATAAACTAGAAAATCTAGAAGAAATGGATAAATTCCTCGACAAATACACCCTCCCAAGACTAAATCAGGAAGAAGTTGAATCTCTGAATAGACCAATAACAGGTTCTGAAATTGTGGCAATAATCAATAGCTTACCAACCAAAAAGAGTCCAGGACCTGATGGATTCACAGCTGAATTCTACCAGAGGTACAAGGAGGAACTGGTACCATTCCTTCTGAAACTATTCCAATCGATAGAAAAAGAGGGAATCCTCCCTAACACATTTTATGAAGCCAGCATCGTCCTGATACCAAAGCCTGGCAGAGACATAACCAAAAAAGAGAATTTCAGACCAATATCCTTGATGAACATTGATGCAAAAATCCTCAATAAAATACCGGCAAACCGAATCCAGCAGCACATCAAAAAGCTTATCCACCATGATCAAGTGGGCTTCATCCCTGGGATGCAAGGCTGGTTCAACATACGCAAATCAATAAATGTAATCCAGCATATAAACAGAACCAAAGACAAAAACCACATGATTATCTCAATAGATGCAGAAAAGGCCTTTGACAAAATTCAACAACCCTTCATGCTAAAAACTCTCAATAAATTAGGTATTGATGGGACGTATCTCAAAATAATAAGAGCTATCTACGAAAGTTCTTATGTACCAAGGTGAAAGCCCTTCACATTCCCCATTGGGAAGAGCAGTAATAACCTGACCACACTACAAAGTAGAGTGTCACTACGGCCCAGGTGACCCACTATAGAGCAGTGTTTCCCAAAATGTCACTGCGCGTCAATCTGGGTCAAAATCACAAGGAAAGGTTGTTGTTTTTGGTTTTTTTTTTTTTTTTTTTCATTTTTTGTTTTGTTTTGGTTTTTTTGGAGGCAGAGTCTCGCTGCAACACCCAGGCTGGAGTGCAGTGGCACGTTCTCAGCTCACTGCTACCGCCGTTTCCTGGGTTCAAACGATTTTCCTACCTCAGCCTCCTGAGTAGCTGGGACCACAGGCATGCACCACTACGCCCGGCTAATTTGTTTATTTTTAGTAGAGACACGGTTTCACCATATTGGCCAGGCTGGTCTCAAACTCCTGACCTCAAGTGATCTGCCTGCCTCAGCCTCCCAAAGTGCTGGGATTACAGGCGTGAGCCACCGCACCCAGCTAGAAAGCTCGTTTTTAAAAAATTACAAAAAAACAAAAACCCGTGCCAGTTCCTGGGCCATACTCTGTGCTAACTGAATCAGAATCTCTGGAATAGAGTTTGAAAACAGATTTTAAAGAAAATCTCCAGATGCATTCCAGCCTGGGCAACAGAGTGAGACCCTGTCTCAAAAAAGAAAAATCTCCAGATGACTCACACACATTGAAGTTTGAGAACCACCAAGGGAAATAGTAGAGCTTCTCTATAGCTACGCACAGCCGTCTACGCCTTAAAAAGTCCTCCTTTGGTGACCCTCACCCAAATATGAGAACCACTAGTCTAAAGCTTCCCTCTGGCTGCACGTGGCCCAGTGAGCCGTACCTGCCAAATCTGCCAACCCCAGTGCCTGACTAGAGGTTACCAATAACTGTGGCATCACTCTATTACAGTGAGCAAGAAACTGATACTCCTTCAACTCAGTTTCTGTCACTGTCCTGCAAAGGAAAGTTAAAGCATTCATGACACTCTAGAATTCCTGGCCTGGCCTCACAGCCCTAACTTGTTCCTGCCCATAACTTAGAAGGTTGTCCGGCCCCTGCAGTGACTTCTGGGAGTGAGTGGAGTGACTACACCTAGTCACCTAGGACCTAGACTCCTAGATCTAGTCCAGTAGTGACTAGGAGTGCCCACACCCTGGAGTGACTAACTGATGGGCTTGAAAAAAGTAAACAGGTAATGGGTACCAAATAGAACGTGGTAGTTGCCAAGGTATGCAGTGTAGTTGATGCAGCTACTCTTGACTTTGATTTCCATCTGCCACAGGACAAGAAGGGGTTATGGGAATAGTTATTCTCTAATGGCTTGATTACAGTTTTGTACTGCACACTCTTGAATAATAACTTGGACCCAGAACTCAAATGTAAGGCCTTCAGCTCAAATTCGAAACCTTTGCTCATACCCAGGGGTGATGGGGGTATGTCTGTAATCGCAAAGAAGCAGGCCAAGAGTTCTGAGAATCATAGGGATATCTTCAGTATTATGGATTTGGCAGAAATCTAAGAGAATGAACTGTTTATTATGCCATGTCAATTAATATACTGAGAACTCAAGTTCATGTAATTGAGTATAATTATGATAATTATGGCATGGTTCAAAATGCTTTTAGGCCAAATATAAAAGGCAAAACTTCTTATCTGTTACTTTTCATATATAATAGGTAAGGTATTTCTTAGGCTCATTGAAATCCTGAAATAGCAAGTACCTTTAAAATGGTGTAAGTTGCTGGGGAAGGATTTAGTAAATTCATTCATGTGTCTGTTCTCACAATGAGTTTTAACCAGAATGCATCATATTAAGAGCCTCTGTTTTTAAGCTGGACATTGTTTTTCCATGAATATTGTGGTACTCAAATTCACTAAAACAATTAGATGCATAGGGGTAGAATGGAAGAGAAAGAAGGGCAGTAGTTTTGCTTTTCTTTCCTCCTGTTGAGAAAAACAGCTGTAAGTATTCATCATACATTTGAAGATTTTCTGTTGCATTATTATTGGAAGAGCACTTTCTTTGAGTCTTACTTTAATAATTCTGTTGTGTGCTCTTTGATTCTTAGGTTTTTGTTAGCTAAATCCTAGGAAGCTGCGACCTTGATGAGGTGGCACATGCCTTCTGGTCTCATCAGCTTTTATTTCATTCGCCACACAGGAGAAAATTAATTGTTTTGAGTTGGTTTTCTCCAGATCATGGAATGTTTGGCTCATTTTCTTTGGTTTGAAGATCATTTTCAAAATCTGGAGTTAATCACAGTACGGCAAAAGCCACAATCTCTTTCTTATTAACTTTTTTTCTGGCATGGTTGCTAGATCACCTCTGGTCAGTTCCATGAAATTCAACAAAAATCTAACTTTATAACCAAGGAAAATAGTCTCAGCTTCTCAGTATTTCAAGGAGAAATAGGGAACAGAATTTAATTCCATATTCACCCAAAGGCCTGGCAGTACTAAGGGAAAGATAAACTAGCTACCTTATTTCAGTTATTTTATATTCACCCCAACTTTGTTTTTTTCTTTTTCTGGTGGGAGAGGGGGCTCACGGAGTAAAGAATTGTCATATTCCCTTTAAAAATATACATTTTTATAATATATACATCAGAAATGTGAACAAGGAAGTGAGCACATCCATGTGACTAGCACCCAAAACAAGCACCCCAAAGATAGCACCCAGAGGCCCCCTTCTGCATCCTAGTCATAATCCTTCCACAAAAGTAACGCATCTTGTTTTATAGTACATTTATACATTGTGCCCATTTTAAAGCTTTATATAAATTGAATCATACAATATATAGTCTTCTGCCTGGCTTCTTTCATTCACATTTTTTATGCGTAGCTAAATTTGTTCATATTCCCGGCTATATTATTCATGTTGGTAGACTACAATTTTGTGGTCCATTTTACTGTTGATGGCCATTTGGCTCTTGTACATAGTGCTGCTGCAGATGTTCTTGTACACATCTTTTGGTGAATATGCGTACACATTGCTGGATATAAACCTAAGAGTAGAACTGCTGGATTATAGGGTAAGCATATGTACAGCTTGAGTAGATTGTCAAACTGACTTCTAAAGGAGCTATACCAGTTTACACTCCCACCAGCAATGCATGAGTATTGCAGTTGTTCTACATGCTTGCTGTATGTGGTATTGTCAGTCTCTTGAAGATTCTTCTTATGGATCTTAGCCTTCATTTTCATTTCCTTATGACTAATGAGCTCAATTACCTTTCAATATTGGCCATTTGGATATCACCATTTGTAAAGTGCCTGTTCAAGTATTTTGCCAATTTTTCTGTCTAGTTTTTGTTTTGATTTGCAATTGTATATATATTTTGAATATGAGCTCTTTATGTATGTGACATGTATTTTCTCATGATGTGTGGTTACCTTTTTCTTCTTCTACCAGTGTCTTTTGATTAACAGAAACTCTGTTTTAGTGTATGTAATCAAGTTTATCAATTCTTTCCTTTATAGTGAGTACTTTTTCTTTTCCGTTTATGAAATATTTGCTTACCCAATATTATGAAGATATTTGTCTATGTTTTCTTCTAGAATATCTATTATTTTACTTTTTGCACTTAGATTTTCAGTCCACCTGAAAGCATCTGGCTTACACCTGGAAGATTTCATTATAACTTGACCACCTTGAGCCAACTCTATCCCTAAACCTAATTGATTTTTTTTAAGTTTTTTTAATGATGTAGGGGGTCAAGATTCACTTTTTCCCCATATAGACATCTAGTGGACCCAACACCTTTTATGGAAAAGGCCTGCCTTTTCACTGCATTGTTTCTAAATTTTCTTTTCTATTACATTGTTTATTTGTGTCAACACTAAACTGTTCATTATTACAGCTTTGCAATATGTTGGCATAGTCGTTGAAAAGTGAAATTCATGATTCTTAGTGACAGATCCTAAGCTCTGGGTGCTAGGCAGAGGAAAAAGACATTAAAACTAATAAATTTACTTTTTCAGGTATAGGAAGTAGTGATAGTTCATCAGAGTTTTAAAAATATGAACAGAAAGCCCTTTCCTTTTGCCACAGAGATTTGAGCATGGGAGTTCCTAATGGGATTGGATGGGGAAAATATGAGATGTTTCCTTGAAGTAAATTAACAGTTTCTAATTTTATGTGGTATTTTGGATTTCCATTGACTCAGTGGTTTCTAGCCATATTACTAGTCATCTTCATTTAAAGTTTTCCATAAAGTCTTCCTAAAATTACTGTATATAAATGCATGTGAATGTTTTCTTTTGTTTTTAGGTGAGACTGCCTATTTCCCTCTTCCTTTAGTAGTAGGTAATGAGAGACCTCTGAGGGTTTTTCTAATTCTTTAAATATTATAGTCAGTTATCTTGTTCAATGATAATAGTGTATAGATGAGGCCAGATGGTGCCAGAAGTGGAGTTTGTATCTTTGTTTGGCTTTTTTAATACTCCCACCTTTTTTTTTTTAAGAGATTTTTCTAACTCATTTCCCAGTAATCCATCTCTTGTGTGCAATTCTGAGCTAGTTAAATTCAGAGTTGCCTTTTTAAAAATAATCTCTGCCAGCTCAGCTTTCCTGAAATTGGGATTTTAATTGACAGAGAGGAGCAGTACCAAAAAGGCAGAGGAACTGTTTTTAGTAGCTGTAAAAACATATGCATCATTTATTTTTTCATGAGAAGCAAATTATAGTCAAAGGAAAACATACTTAACTTAGTCGTTTTATGTGTACCGATAAGAATCAATTGCTTGAGAAAGTCAAATAGGAAATGAGTAAGTTTTGTATCCGTCTAAATTCATATACTGAAAGGAGGTAGAAGGTTGTTGAGGCATTACATAGCAGAAAACAAACATTTTCCTCCATCCTTCAGAAATGTGAAAGTAGTCCTTTAGCTGCAGTATACTACAAATTCACCCTCTTTCTTTATTCAGCAATGTAACTCATATGGTAATATTTCCATTCTATTGTCTCTTAAATCCTAACTTCTAGAATGGAATAATGCTGTTTTTAAGCAGAGCAGCCATCACGACTAATTCTCCGTGATATCGTCTCTAAAATGACCTGAAATGAATTTCCTGAAGTTTGAAAACAGCAGCTTTTAGAATAGAAGCTCTTAGACAGGGTCCCCAACGCCCAGACCATGAATGGGTACCGGTCTATGGCCTGTTAGGAACCCAGCCACACAGCAAGAGGTGAGGAGCATGAGCATTACTGCCTGAGCACCACCTCCTCTCAGATCAGCTGCGGCATTAGATTCTCACAGGAGGGCAAATCCCATTGTGAACTGTGCATGCGAGGGATCTAGGTTGCACCTTCCTTGTGAGAATCTATTGCTGGATGATCTGAGTTAAAACAGTTTCATCTCTAAGAGATGCCCCCTCCCAACTGTCCATGGAAAAATTGTCTTCCACGAAACTGGACCCTAGCGCCAAAAAGGTTGGGGACAGCTGCTTTTAGAAGTTAGGATTGTATCCTACTAGATTGGACTCAGCACTGTCAAATAAAACTACCTAATACTTTCTGATAGGGGGAAATCAAATAAGTTTCTATTCAGATGGCCATACCATTTACAGAGAAGGGGAGAAAACTTACTGCCACCTTGAGCATTATTTTGTAGCATGTGGATGACTATAAACAAAAATAAGATATTTGTAGATATCTAGGTGTTTGTTTTGTTGGAAAATACCTTCACTTTACTGTGGCTTTGAATTTAAATGGGGCAGAAATTTTTGTGTCTCAGTATTAATATGAATGAGTAAGTGTGAAGATCCAGGAAGTGGCAGTAGTTGGAATCTAGTCTTTCTGTTCATCTTGGAGACTATTTGGTAACTCTTTACTTCCTAGCACAAATCAGACTTGGATCTCAAAAAGAAATGGGAACTGGTAGCATTAAATGGAAAGTACTTGGGAGCTGTTGCGGAAACACTACTAAAAGGGAAGGAAATTCACCGACCAATTTGTTCTTTCCACTAGAAAAAAAGCCCCACGGATGAAGATTCCCTGTGTTGTGTCTTGAACCGTCCTCAAACCACACCAAGCACATGGGCAAATTTTGTTTGAAAAAATCTATTTCTGAAGTGTGATTTGATAGTATAGATGCAGACACATTATTCATATCCTTGTCATCTCTGAAGAGCACATGTGGTCTAATCAGGGAGATTGGTACGGTTCTTTTCTACTCTCCTGGATTGCAGTAAGTCATCATTGGTCACATGGTTGCCAATTGCCTCCCAAAACAAACCCATCTTTGAATACACCATCTTTGGGGCACCCACTGGGATTTTATTATATTTTCTGCTGAGACATGGTACATTCTAGTAATAGGAACTGCTTTATATTGAGTGTAGAAATTTAAATTATTCTATTAATATGCCATTAAGTCTTATTTGGTTGAGCAAGTCAGTCACTTTACAATAACTGCATAACCATCTGTTCTTTTCATGGATCTAATAAAATGCATTTAGACTGAAATTAGATCCCGGAAATGAGCCATTTTGCTCTTAGACTTCACCTCAACCAGTCTTGCCAAATCTGTGTCATTAGCCGGAAATGCCAGCTGATGGCTTGGCAGAAACCCTACCCTGCCGTTCAAATGAAAGTACATTAATGTCTCAAAGGTTGCCATCTTGATTTAGAATATGGATGCTGAGGATTGTGATAGCGAAGGAAAGCACTTTTTTTCTAAAAAGAATATTTTCCCTGTATACATTGGGTTTCAAGAATATCAAAATATTAAAAACAAAATATTAAGAAATTATGTCATCCAGTTAGATGTTTCCCAACGTTTTCTAGTATGAAGACCATTTTTTAATGTCTTCATGAACACCTACATGATGGTAGTCATGCTTTTAGGATCTTTTGATTGGGCCAAATATATAATTTGTATAAGTTCGAGACAAGTAAATTTGCATTTTCTTAATTACAGCACACTTAAATATGTTTGGAAAATGTCATTACATGTGTTTACAGGCCTTACTTAATACAGTCAACAAACAATACTTGGTTCATGTGAACTTATGGACCCTTTACAAAAACTCCAAAGGTTGGCAGTTGCTGAACTATACCCTCCAATCCCTTCACTTTGCAGAGAAGAAAAATCAGGGTCCAGAGAGATGCAGTGATTGGTCCAAGGTTTTGTGGTTACTGGAAGAACTAGACTAAAATTTATGTCTTCTGGGTTTCCACTCCTACAGGCTCCCCAGGGAGGATTAGGAAAAGATGCCCAAACACTTGTTCCATTTAGGAAATTAACAGCAGTGGGTATCAATGGAAGATGCTGACATTTTTTTAAAGTACAAGAAAGATGGGACCCCAATGTGGAAGCCGAAACTGGCAGTGCCTGGCACATATTTTTCAATAAATAGAGCAGACAGAAGCATAACTTCTTTCTCATATCTAACCCTCTACTTTCCTAAGCATTCTAGTTCTTTTAAACATGAAACTGTCATTGTCCTTGTTTACTCAAGTTGTCCAATTGAATGTTCAAGCCTGCTTTCCCCAAAGATAATTATTTATGGTAGTTCAATTCCCACTCCCCTCTACCCTCCCCACCCCTATAGCTTTCTGTAATACCTGTTTAAGGGGCTGAACTTCGGTTCCTGTGGACCATCCCTCTGGCAGGAAGTGAGCACAAGTAGATGTCCACTTTACCAGTCTGTCCTAAGTAAATTAATATGGATATGAAAAATTACATAAATTTTTCCTTGGTCTTTTTTTTTTTCATTGTATAATAGGAGTTACCGCTAAGCTAATGAAGATAGTGCATATTCCAAAACAAAATTGTATCTATATCATAAGTATAAACTATCCTGCAGCACAAACACCCATTTCACAAACACATTTGCGTCTTCCCATCCTCCATGAAATTATTACTCGAGTCCCACAGAACTCACTTTTGTGGCAGAGCCAACGTAAATTTCTAAAGAAAAGTGAAACTTGTTGCATGTATTAAAAGACAAACTTCAGACAAATTTAACAGAGTTTATTTGAACAAAGAATGATGAATTGGGCAGCACTCAGAACCAGAAGAGATTCAGAGAGCTACACCCAGGAGTGTGAGCAGTGAGCTTTTACAGGCTGGACACAGAAGCAAAGTAGAGGAATCACCTGATTGGCTACAGCTAGGCATCTGCCTTATCTGGGCATGGTTTGATGAGCCGACTGCCTGTGATTGGCTGAAACAGCTGTTTGTTATACTTCTAAGACAGGTTGCAGTTTGTTAGGTAAGATCTCAAAGTATGGACACGACCTCAGGCTAATGGCCTTATGCTTATTTAAACACGTGAAGAGTAGGTTTGTTAGGCGAACTGCATTTCAGATGGCCCTTTCCTGGAGTCAGCACTCTTTCAGACAAGTCAAAGTGATACTCCTGACTTTTCCCAAAGGAAAGAGGAAAGAACAGAGACCTCTGGCTGCCTAAAGAGCCACTGGGCATTTAGATACTTCTGCTCTTAGTTTCCTAATGGTTATTTTTAAGTTGATAGTGTTCATGTATAAAGAAAGAAATTTTAAGTCTATATGAGAATGAGGCCCTTACATTTGTTTATAGAAAAATTGTGGCTGCTTGCAACCCATACCGTTTACTTAATAGGAAGGTTAAGAGAAATGGATTGACTATCATGAGGCTGAAGTGAGCCAATGTTAGCTACTTCTGATAGGCAAAATCATGGTGGGATTTTGCACAGATGTATGCTGCTGAGATTCAAGAGCCCTAACAACGTTAATTTTTTAGGGAGAACATTTTAGAGTAGATTGGTAGTTCTTTCTAGAGTTGGCTTCATTAGATCTTAATCCTGGTTTATAAACACACACACACACACACCCCAGAGCTTTTGTAGCATGCACTTCTGTAGAAGCTTATTTTTCAAGGACAATTCTTAATGCTCCCTTTGCCCTGTTCTTCTCGGTTGCCTCAACCTCTTTAATCTCTCTTGTCTCTCCACCCCCCAAACCTTCTCAGGACGGATGCAAAGCAGGAACTCAAATGATTGGCCTTGGTGTTTGGCCCTGAAGCAGTGAGATATGTGAGGCAAGTTGCTCACAATTTTCTCATGAAAAATTAGTAACTCAAAATTAAATTGATAAAAATTAAAATGACACACAGTGAAACGTATCACAGATAAAAATTTGATTGAAGAATGACTGTATGAAAACTACAACTATACCTTCCGCCTTGTCTTCTGAAGCAGCTCTGGAGTTCTGCTTTCTTCCACGTGACAGTAGCATTGTTGCCTCCCACAAGAGGCATCAGCTTCATACCCTCCAATTCTCTGCTAATTTATGGTATGAATCCCGGCCCCCCCAGCCTGCATGCAAGGCAATTGGTGTCCATTCTAAAATGCAGCCTCCAGAACAAAACACAATGCTCATCAGGGTGACAACCTGAAGTTCCTCACTTCTGGAAGAGCTGACATGTTTGAAGCCATTTCCAGTTAGAGAAAAACAAAAACACAAGCTATTGCAGGGGAGTAAAATGATGAGAAATAAAATCTGCAAAAATGATACACTTTCAGAACATGCCTAAGAAAGTCATGTTTGTATTAGCCTTTGGGGATAGATTTGGTTGCTGAGAAGTGTATTCTGAATAACACCTGGTTTCTTGGTTCTTTTAGCAGGCTATTACTTTCTCTGTTGCTTTCCTCTTGTTTTCTAGACTCTCTAATAAAATTCTGTTACAGAGGAAAATTAGAATAATATGATCAGATATGTTTTTTACAAACAAAAATGGCCACAAGTTGAAAATATTTTTTCAACGACTGGAGTTTCAACTAAGAGAGCAGTGGTGTGAGCATCTTAAGCATATCCTTCAGCACTTGGTGTGAATGACAGCTGATAGAGGTGAGGTAGACTGGCAAACTGCTGCCTGAGTCCCAGATGGCTTTGAACCTACACAGCTGGTGCTTTGGACCATAAAGAGAAATAATTGCATCTGCAGAGTTTTACATGTGTTTCATTTAAGATTTGTAAGAGAGGATAGTTTACTGTTCCCTTTTAAACTCTTGGGGTTAGCTGCCTACTATATAGAGTCTTACTCCTTCTATTTCTGGCACTTTTTCAACATGGGAAACCTTATTTGCATTTAAATGTTATATACAGCGGTCGGGGGGATGGGGAGGGGACCTTTCTTGACTTAGCAGTACTGTTTCTAAGATTTCCATGTGCTTGTGACTGACGGATGGATATTTAAAACAATGAAATGTATTTTATTCTGTAAAACTATATATATGATAGTCTCTTGAGACTAAGCTGTTATTTAAAATAGTGTCCAAAATCCTTAGCTCCAAAGATGGTGTGTGTGTGTGCATGCCTGTGTGCATATGCACATGGGTATATATTTACAAAGAAGGAAAACACAAAATCTCACTATGTGCTCCTTTCCTTGAACTTTAACCTCACTTGCAAACAGGCAGATCTCATCTGTGATGGGTCTAATCAGGAAGTACTAGAGTTATTTCTGTAACTCTTTTGCAACATAAGGCTGTATCTTTCTGCCTTCCTTAAAAATATGTCCTGTCCCTCAAATACCATGACACTTGGGTTAAAATTTGAAAAAAGCAAAAGAACAAAATACAATTCCATGATGCCAATTTGGACTATATCCACCCTACTCATCCAAAGTCCCAGATGTCAAGCCCTGAGAATTAATTCCTTCCCCACTACTGGAAAAATGTAACTGTTAATTCCTTCCCCACTACTGGAAAAATGTAACTTCCTTTCATGCCATGGGGAAAATTCCCCATTTCTCTTCTGTGGCATCGACTAGCATTAGCCTTTGTGGCTGTAGACCAGTATGACAGATTCATGGGGAAGTAGGGTGAGAGAGATAGGAGAACTGCCCAAGCTGTGTGAACAGAGCAGCAGGCAAGGCAGAGCAAAGGATGGGGGTTTAAAGGACTGGAGATTACAAGTGGGAGGAAATATTCTGCAATGGCAAAAAGGTTGTTCAAATTGGATGTCTTAACATACTCTCTAATTAATAAAGTATTCAATTACATCCTTAAATTTATCCTTCCATTAGTCTGCTAGAACACTTATAAAAAAAGATTATTTTATTATTAAATCAAAAGTTACTTATCTAAATCATACAATTAACTTCTCAGAAAGAGTCAACAATGGGAACTTTTTTTTTCCTTCCAACTTTTAGGTTCTGAGGGCAAATGTGCAGGTTTGTTACATGGGTATTGTGTGTCACAGAGGTTTGGTGTACAGATTATTTTGCCACCCAGGTAATGAGCATAGTACTGTTATCAGTGGAGTGTGTCCAGGTTCTTAGTGTCTTGCACAAAGAATTGGATAAAATGCACAAACAAAGCAAGGAAAGAATGAGCAACAAAAGCAGAGATTTATTGAAAATGAGAGGACACTCCACACGGTAGGAGTGGACCCGAGCATAGGGGCTCAAGCGCCCTGTTACAGAATTTTTTGGGGTTTAAATACCCTCTAGAGGTTTCCACTGGTTACTTGGTGTACGCTCTGTGTAAATGAAGAGGATGAAGTAAAGTTACAAAGTCATTTACTGTTGTACGCCCTATGTAAATGGAGAGGATATTTTCGGTTATAGCTGAAGTGTTTTCCATTTAATTTAGTTCTAGGAAGTCCTTATGTTCCTTGTCTCCAAACCCTATTCTCCTGCCTCAGTACCTGATAGGTAGTTTTTCAATCCTCCTCTTCCTCCCACTCTCCCACCTCAAGTAGGCCCCAGTGTCTATTGTTCCCATCTTTATGTCCATGCGTACTCAGTATTTAGCTCCCACTTAAAAGTGAGAACATGCAATATTTGGTTTTCGGTTTTTGCGTTAGTTCTCTTAGGATAATGGCCTCCAGCTCAGTCCATGTTGCTGCAAAGGACATGATTTTGGTTTTTGTTTTGTTTTGTTTTTAATCAGCATGGGAACTTTCTAAATCATGAAACATCCTGTATATTTGGATGAAGTTGTGTGCTGTCTCCCCACACCCCACCCCCATTCCATTCCCATTGACCCACTCTGGACAGCATTGCTGCGCGCCCGGGGAGGACACGTCCTCTCTACTTCCTTACTCCCCACCCCTCATAGGGGTGTTGCATGCGGCTGTGCTCTGCACTCCATCTCTGCTTTCTCTTCTATTAGCTCGGCTCACTGCCTGTCTGGAGAGTTCATTCTCTTCTGCGTGCGCACATTCTTATGACCTCCTTCCTTCTTACTTCTTAGCCTGTCAGTTTCCTCGGAAGAATGATATTTCTTCCTCAATTTCATTAAAATCTTTGAACCAAAAATATGAGCCAATTATGGCGAAGTAACTCTCTTTTTGAGCACTTAGCTAACTTTAAATCAGGTTTACACTCATTCATGTGATTCTTCTTTGAGTTTCTCTCTCCCCTGCAAGAAGGTAACTCCATGAAGGTGTAGACTTCTTCAGTTTTGCTCAACTTCTTTTTTTCTATTTCCCAGCTTCTTTATAGTGGCAGGAACATGGCAGACGCTCAATAAATATTTGCTGAATTAATGAATGAATGCAATAAATATTAAAAGTAATGGCAAAACCCACAATTACTTTTGCACCAACCTAATATTTATTGAACTCCTCTCTATGTAACATACTGTTCTGGGTGCTGGGGACATATGGCAAATAAAATTAACAAGTCCCTGGACTCCTGAAGCTTACATTCTAATTGATGAATAGATCAAATTATCCTCCTCTAAACAAAAGAGCATTTTAACTGAAAATAAAACCAGTATGATCAACCTCTAAAATACTTGAAAATACATACAAAATTCTATCTCCTCAAATTTTTCTAGTTAAAGCTTCTCCCAGCCGGGCACAGGGGCTCACACCTGTAATCCCAGCACTTTGGGAAGCTAAGATGAGTGGGTCACCTGAGGTCAGGAGTTCAAGACCAGCCTGACCAACATGAGGAAACCCCATCTCTACTAAAAATACAGAATTAGTCGGGCGTGGTGAAACACGCCTGTAATCCCAGCAACTCCAGAGGCTGAGGCAGGATAATTGCTTGAACCCGGGAGGCAGAGGTTGCAGTGAGCCGTGATTGCACCATTGCACTCTAGCCTGGGCAACAAGAGCGAAACTCGGTCTCAAAAAACAAAAAAACAAACCAAAAAAAAAGCTTCTCCCTAAGCCTTCAATTGGAAGGAAATATTTCTTATTTTACTTCATTATTTTTCTCTTTCAATTACTAATATTATTATTTTCAACTACATATCATTGCAAACATGAGGTGTTTCAGCCACAGTATATGAATAAATTTGAGATGAGCAAGGGAACCAAACCATCTCTTAGAACAGTTTTTATGGCAAAAGATATTCATGGTCTCTAACAATGCACTAAATTAACTTTTGAAATATAGTCTGTCTATGGTGAGAGGGAATTTCAGCACAGGCAAAACACCATGAACTGCTGAAAGAGGAATTGCGGAGTGTTAATAGCTAGGCTCTTAAAAAAAAAAAAAAGATGTAAATATTTCATCTACTCATTCACCCAACATCATTATCAAGAGGGAGAACTCAGTCATGGTCCTGCAATGTGTTAGTGCTATCTCCTTCCCAGCTGAGGGCCCATCACACAGGCTTCTCCCATTTCAAAGGGAAAAAAACAAACAAACAAAATAGCTGTCACCTCTGTTGATGTGGGAAGACTATTTGCCAACTAGAAAAGGTAGGCAAAGCTTTTCAGCAAGTCACATGAATTCTTGTGAGGTATTCAAGTTAAAAGGCATATTGTGAGAACCTCCTTCCAATATAAATACTATTTTGCTGCTTTTTTTTTTTTTTTTTTTTTTTAAGACGGAGTTTTGCTCTTGTTGCCCAGGCTGGAGTGCAATGGCGCGATCTCGGCTCACTGCAACCTCTGCCTCACAGTTTCAAGTGATTCTCCTGCCTCAGCCTCCCAAGTAACTGGGATTACAAGCATGCACCACCATGCCCAGCTAATTTTCGTATTTTTAGTAGAGAACGAGTTTCACCATGTTCATCAGGCTGGATGGTCTCAAACTCCTGACCTCAGGTGATCTACCCGCCTTGGCCTCCCAGAGTGCTGGGATTACAGGCATGAGCCACCGTGCCTGGCCACTATTTTGCTTTTGCAAAATTGCATTTATTGTATCTTCCTGTATTATTGCTTCCCTTTCATTCATTCATTTATTCATCAAATATTCATAGAAAGGAATATTGTGAAAACTATATAACAACATAAAAGTGTATAATACTCCCCCTAAAAGCCTGGAAAGCAAAATTGTGCCTTGTGTACGGAATATGTACATATGCTACATGTTACATCGTCATTGCAGTTAAAAGACTTTGGTTAGTCATAGTAGCAGTGACTCTAAATTAAACCTAACAAGATGAAACTCTATCTTCTCTGTCACTTATACAATTGTGAGTGTGGCAGAAAGCAAGAGGTGCATTAATATTTAAGATCTTGGAATGGCATATATTCATTCAAATATATTTAATCTCCTAGTAAATTTTTATTCAATCAATTCTGCTTAAATACTTTCAAATACTTTGATAATGACTCTTTCCATGAAAGACGAAATCTGTTTTCTGCTGAGGCAAATGCTTTCTTGTGAGTCTTGTTATCATTGCTGAGAACACCTAAGTGTGTGTATACCATGTGAATCACCGGATAGTGAGAGTGTGTCTACCTACTGAATATGGGTGAGCCAAAGTGTCATGCCAGAGTCTTCCACATATCTCATTTAAAGACACACTTGTATTGAGACCTGCACTTGGAAAATATGATTTCAGGATAGTTTTTGCTTCCTTAAAGATTTCTTCCCATTAGGAAGAAATATATCATGGGCCATTTCCTTTTTTTTTTTTTTTTTTTTTTTTAAGACAGAGTGTTGCTCTGTCGCCCAGGCTGGAGTGCAGTAGCACAATCTCGGCTCACAGCAACCTCAGCCTCCTGGGTTCAAGTGATTCTCCTGCCTCAGCCTCTCGAGTAGCTGGGATTATAGTTGTGCGCCACCACGCCCAGCTAATTTTTGCATTTTTTTGTTTTAAATAGAGACAGGGTTTTGCTGTGTTGGCCAGGCTAGTCTCGAACTCCTGAGCTCAAGTGATCCACCCACCTTAGCCCCCAAAGTGCTGGGATTACAGGCATGAGCCACTGCACCCGGCCCTTTTCTTTTTTTTCTTTTTCTTTTTTTTTTTTTTTTTTTTTTTGGAGACAGGGTCTCTGTTGCCCAGGTTGAAGTGCAGTGGCACGATATTTGCTCACTGCAGCCCCAACTTTCGAGGCTAAGCAATCCTCCTCCTGCCTCAGCCTCTCAAAATGCTGAGATTACCACACCCTTAACTGAGGCCTGAGCCACCCAGCCTGGTTCTGTGGGGCTTTTCCATGTAGCCAACAACATCAGTGAGTTTTTAATGTTCAGTTTCTAACTTTTCAGGGTGATATTGCTGAAAGGGAGGTAAGACGCCTGGGGTCTCTTTACGTAATTCTCATGTTCCCCTAGATCTCCCTTTTTCAGTGTCTTTCACTGCTTTGGTGCCCCTGGCTGAATGAGCACGTTTACTTGCTTCATTTTTCCAGTCATGAGCCTTTTCTGCCTCATGTGAAGGTGTGGGCAACACAGCAGCCTGTGCCTGTTACAAATTTGAGCCTCCTGCATGAAGCGTTCTGCTCAGGGCAGATATAATGATCTCTTCAGAATGGAGAAGCTGGCTGATTTTTTTTCTAGACCAAAGCTGTCTTCTCGACCATTAGGGAAAATGCAACATAAATCATCAAGTCAGTGATATCAGTGGAATGCAGCACGTGCCTCCATTGGAAGGGCCTGCCGTCCTAAGTCAGGGGGAATAGACGCCTAGCACTCAGACCTGCTGAAGGCTGGCCTCTGTAAGACGGTTTCCTCCCTTTTTATTTCCAGTATGGGAAGTATGACAAAGCCTTCGAGGCGAGTGAGAATCAAAGTCAGACCGCCGGCACCGCCTGAGGCGGAGGGCACACCAGCAGGCCAGATGTTCTGAGTCCCATGTGGAGAAGTGTTTGTGGTTGGATTCTATTTGAAACTGATTGTTGATACTCTCATGAGACAGCCTGTGACAAATTGTATAATAAAATTGTTAAAAATAGCGTATTTATTCCCTGGAAAAGCTGAGTTCCCACAATTCAGTGAGCTGGGAAAATTGCTAAGCTTCTTGGACACGAAGTGCCTGCCGAGTCGAGTCCCTGTTCGTATAACCCTTTCCTTACTCATTTGATTTTTCATTGTAATTTTTGTTTTTCTGAACTGCTAACAATGCTCCAGATAGCCCTTTTAAAAGAATAAAAATAAAACAAATCAACTTATATTTTTGAATAAAATCGTAAAAGCCTATAAAATGTACATATAATATTGACAGATTAATTACAAAAAATTATTTCTATGTATATACTAACACTGTCCAATAGAAATATAATGTGTGCCACAAATGCAATCCACACATGTAATTTTAAATTTTCTTTTTTTCTTTTTTTGAGACGGAGTCTTTCTCTGTCGCCCAGGCTGGAGTGCAGTGGCTCAATCTCGGCTCACTGCAAGCTCCGCCTCCCAGGTTCACGCCATTCTCTTATCTCAGCCTCCTGCATAGCTGGGACTACGGGCGCCCACCACCACGCCAGGCTAGTTGGTTTTTTTTGTTTGTTTGTTTGTTTTGTATTTTTGGTGGAGACGGGGTTTCACCGTGTTAGCCAGGATGGTCTCACTCTCCTGACCTCATGATCCGCCCGCCTTGGCCTTCCAAAGTGCTGGGATTACAGGCGTGAGCCACCGCGCCTGGCCTGTAATTTTAAATTTTCTAACAGCCACATTAAAAAAGTGAAAAGAATCAAGTGAAATTAATTTTAATATTTAATATGTTTTATAATATTTGATCCTATATATCCAAAATATTATCATTTCAACATGAAATCAATGTAAAAACATATTGAGGTGTTTACATTTTTTCTCGTATTAACAGCTCAAAATTCATTGTGTATTTTACATTTACAGCACACCTCAATTCAAACTAGTCACATTTAAAATGCTCAGTTGCCTCAGGTGGCTAGTAGGTATCATATTAGATATCGCAGGTCTATACTATAGCAAACAATTGAATAAAAGTGAGGAAAGAAATCCTCTGTCTAGAGATAGGTAAATATTTATAAGTGTTTCCTAGGGTCTTTGGTATACAATAGATATCAAGATATGTAAGATTTTCAGAATCATCGATCTTGGTTGAGAATGTAGGTGATGAAAAATAAGTAAAAACAGATCAGGGAAGTACTTTGTGTGGTTGTGGTTAAGGTGAACTAGGAAGAGAAATGTTTGGAATATCAAAGTAATTTCATGAATTTCAAATAGCACTATGTATCAGAAATGATTTTGGCTGTAAATCACATAAACCTGAAATATATCGAAGTTTATATGTCAACGTGGCTGGACCATGGTTCCCAGGTATTCGGTCAAACATTATTCTGAATGCTTTTGTAGGGGCATTTTTGGATGAGATTAACATTTCAGTCAGTGAACTTTGAATAAAGCACATTCTCCTCCATAATGTGAGTGGACCTCATCCAATCAGTCGAATATATTGACTGCCAAAAATACATAACTTAAATTAGTGGTTCTCAGCTGGGATTCATTTCCTCTCACACTCAGGAGATATCTGAAAATGTTTGGAGACTTTTTGATTGTCAAGATTGGAAAAATACAATTGGCATTGAGTGAGTAAAGGCCAAGGATGCTGTTAAACATACAATAAACATAACGCAGAACACAGCCTCCTACAACACAGAATTATCTGGCCCAAAATGTCAATAGTGTCAAAGCTGAAAAATCCTGACTGATATTTAATCATGAGGAAATGTCAGATGAACCCAAAGTGGGGGACAGTCTGCAGAAGAACTGGCCGACACTTTTCAAAAATATGGACAAGGAAAGATGGAGCAACTGTTCAAAGTTAAAAGAAACTAAGGAGAGAGAGAACTAAATGCCATGTGTGATGCTGGACTGAATCCTGATGAAGAAAAGGACTGTCATGGAACAATTGATAAAATTTGTGTAAGGTCTGTACATTACACAATAGAGTTATATCAGTGTTAATTTCCTGATTTTGATAATTGTACTGTAAGCATGTAAGATATTAACATTTGAGGAATAGGTAAACAGTAGATAGAAATTTTTTGTCCTATTTTTTACAACTTTCTCTGCCAATACGAAATTACTTCCAAATGAAAAAAAATTTAAATATAAAATATTTAAAAATTAAAAGCAAAAAATGAGTAGCTGGGTGCAGTGGCTCATGCTTGTAATCCTAGCACTTTGGGAGGCCCAGGCAGGTGGATCACCTGAGGTCAGGAGTTCGAGAGCAGCCTGGCTAACATGGCTAAACCCCGTCTCTACTAAAAATACAAAAATTAGCTGGGCATGTTGAAGTGCACCTGTAATCCCAGCTGCTCAGGAGGCTGAGGCAGGAGAATCTCTTGAACCCGGGAGGCGGAGGTTGCAGTGAGCCGAGATTGCACCACTGCACTCCAGTCTGGGCTACAGAATGAGATTCTGTCTCAAAAAAATAAAAAAGAAGATATCCTTTGAGAATCTAGAAAAAATGAGCACATTGCTGGCCAGGCACAGTGGCTCATGCCTATAATCCCAGCACTTTGGGAGGCCGAGGCGGGTGGATCACAAGGTCAGAAGATCGAGACCATCCTGGCTAACACGGTGAAACCCCGTCTCTACTAAAAACACAAAAAATTAGCCGGGCGTGGTGGCGGGTGCCTGTAGTCCCAGCTGCTCGGGAGGCTGAGGCAGGAGAATCGCTTGAACCCGGTAGGGGGAGGTTGCAGTGAGCTGAGATTGCACCACTGCACTCCAGCCTGCGTGACAGAATGAGACTCCGTCTCAAAAAAAAAAAAAAAGGAAAAGAAAAAATGAGCACATTGTTTATAAGGAAATTAGATTATTATACTTTTTAACACTAATGCTGTATGCAAAAAAATATGGATTAAGATATTTAAGATCCTCATGGAAACAAGTGTGAATTTTATATCTAGCATGACTTTCAAGTATAATAGGCACCAACAGAACTCCGGGAATATTATTCTCATGAGCCCTACCTGCAAAATCTTTTAGAAAATGAGGTTCAGATAAAATAACTAGACAAATATTGACTACTATAAGGACTGTTGGTGAGCATTGAGTACATGGTTCCCTAGAATGAAGACTAACCGAGGGCTAAGAAAGAATGCTAATCAACTGTTTAAAATGGAGAGGGGGAATAATTTCATTGGTTATATCGGTATTAGTCTTACTATTGCCGTTCTGAGACTGTGTATAAAGTAAAATAAAACAAATGAATAATTCTGAGATATTAAATCTATCATCTCCTTTGTCCTTGAGAACCAAGATTCTTCCTTGATATGGAAGAAAGGTGATACTAAAGTAGAGAAGAGATTAAATAAAACCTCAGTGAAGATATCAATATAAACCTATGTGATTCTTTGTCTTATTTTATTCCCAGATATGTCCACCGAAAAGACACAGAGGCGGTAATCCCAGGACTTTGGGAGGCCGAGGCGGGCAGATCACCTAAAGTTGGGAGTTCGAGGCTGGGCGCTGTGGCTCACGCCTGTAATCCCAGCACTTTGGGAGGCCGAGGCAGGCGGATCATGAGGTCAGGAGATCAAGACCACGGTGAAACCCCGTCTCTACTAAAAATACAAAAAAATTAGCCGGGTGTGGTGGCGGGCGCCTGTAGTCCCAGCTACTCAGAGAGGCTGAGGCAGGAGAATGGCGGGAACCCGGGAGGCGGAGCTTGCAGTGAGCCAAGATTGCGCCACTGCACTCCAGCCTGGGTGACAGAGCAAGACTCCGTCTCAAAAAAAAAAAAAAAAAAAGGTTGGGAGTTCGAGACCAGCCTGACCAAAATGGAAAAACCCCATCTCTACTAAAAATACAAAATTAGCCGGGTGTGGTGATGCATGCCTGTAATCCCAGCTACTCAGGAGGCTGAGGCAGCAGAATTGCTTGAACATGGGAGGTGGAGGTTGCCGTGAGCCAAGATTGTGCCATTGCACTTCAGCCTGGGCAACAAGACCTAAACTGTCTCAAAAAAAAAAAAAACAGAAAAAGAAAAAAAAAGAGAAAAGACCTGGAAACAATAGCTACATAGCAGCAGTAAACATCTCTAGCATCTATTTTGTGATTTTACAATACCATTCATCACTGCAAAGGACCAGGTCTCTTTGGAGACATTGCTGATTCCAGGTGTAATGCAGGAGATGAACAAGACGACCCTGGAGCATCTTGTCATACCAGATGGTTAGGGAGCTATCAAAGACAACTAGGGTCATGTCTAAAGGACTCAGGAGTCAACGTGAAGAGGCTACCATTGCCAAAGATGGAAAATTTTGAATTAATAATGATAATTGCAATGGATTAAAATTCATCAAATAGGTTTAAATCCATGATTTCATGATAATATAAAAACATAATTATTAGTTTTGGAGGATAAGAAATGAAATCATTATCTTGGTAAATAGAGCCAAAAAAACCAAACATTTATCCTTCATTTCCTATATGAAACTTTTTACTCTGTAAACAAATAGTGGATAAGGGGAAGTGTCACTTTATGAAAGTATTCTAACAAATGAAAAAGAAACAACAGAACTAGGATATCACCATTTTGCAGCCTCTAATGAGTGGCTATAGGCGTTAAGTATCAACAGTTTCTAGAATCACAGAGACAACCAGATACAATATGCCTCTATAGTCTTCAAAAACACTGGCTATAAATTTGTCAAGGGAATAGAACCTGAGTCAGACCCTGTCTCTGCATTCAGCTTCCTATTGGCAGGAAATACAGAGACCAGAGGAACAAGTCGGGATGGTGGTTATTTATGGGGAAGGGAGAGACTGTGATTGGACTGGGCACATTGAGGGGGTTTCCAAGGCAAGTGGTGAAGTTCTGTTTCATGACCTTGGAGGTGTTGGTCTTACAGTAATTCAGTAAGCTATACATTTGATTCGTGTGGTTTTTCTGTATTAGTGTTTAATTTTACAATAAAATTTAAAAGAAAAGGTGAGAAAAAAAAGAAGCCAAAACAACCAAAGGATTGAATAAATTTTTCTATAACTGTTTAGTTTGGGAAGGCATTGCCTCACAGAGGTCATGGGTTGATTTGACATAGAAAACTCAATTCTAGGGGACTTTGGGTTAAGTTTTCTCCAATTTATTGTAACCTTTCATGAGCAGTAGATTTATTTTTAAAAAACAAGTAAACAAAATAGTGATAAGCTTTGTCCCTTGCTCTCCCAGAAGTGGTGAGAAAATAGAGTTATGTGTTTTCTCTTGCAAAGGCATTGCACAATATTACCTAAAACATATTTGTAGTTTATCAGGGCAATAAATTTCTACGAGGCAGTTAAGCAGCATAGGCAGAATGATAAGATATATGACTCTAGATTTTTTGTTCTTGCTACCTACTAATTCATATCACCTAGGTGGAATCTTATAGACATGTTGGTGCTTGCATAATAGGCATATGGAGATGATGCCTTGCATACTGAAAATAATAAATACTTGTTTTAGAAAATGTAAGGAATAAATTAGCAGAAGATACTGAACTCCTCTATGAGGATGCAAATAGCTAAATACAAACTGTGGGTTTACATACTATTTATAGATTGAGAGTAGGAAGGTCTTTATCAAGAATGTCTTAATCCAGTCTTCTATGTTAATTCCCTAAATCATCTCACGGCTTTAAATAAACTGATGACTACCAACTTTATATTTGCAGCTCAGACTTCTCCCCCAAACTCCAGATGTGTATTTCAATGGCTTACTGAACAGCTCTACTTGGATGGCTGATAGACAGCTCAAACATCCTAGGTCCTAGATCATCCTGATTCCCACCTCTGCACATTTTCTCCACCCGCTATTTTCCCATCTAAGTAAATGTTTACTTCTTCCTTCCATTTGCTTTGGTTCCAAACCTTGGAGTCCTCTTTGATGCCTGTCTTTCACACCCCAAAGCCAAGCTGTCAGCAAATCCTTAGGACTCTACTTTTGAAATCTGTTCAGAAATCTGACTGTTTCTTATGACATGCACCCCTACCACTGTGGTTCAAGCAGCCATCATTTTCTTTTATTTCAATATAATTTTAAAAGTATTAAAAAGTTGCCAAAATTGTACAAAGAATTTCCATATACCCATTGCCTAGATGTACCAATGATTTATATTTTGCTTTAGTTGCTTCATCATTCTCTCTCACCTCTTTTTTCTTCCTTCTCTCATATACTTATCCCCTCACATACACACAAGTGAGAGGTGAAGCCGGCTGGGCTTCTGGGTTGGGTGGGGACTTGGAGAACTTTTGTGTCTAGCTAAAGGATTGTAAAGGCACCAATCAGCGCTCTGTGTCTAGCTAATCAGGTGGGGACTTGGAGAACTTTTGTGTCTAGCTAAAGGATTGTAAATGCACCAATCAGCACTCTGTGTCTAGCTAAAGGTTTGTAAACGCACCAATCAGCGCTCTGTGTGGGGACTTGGAGAACTTTTGTGTCTAGCAAAAGGATTGTAAATGCACCAATCAGCACTCTGTGTCTAGCTAAAGGACTGTAAACGCACCAATTAGCACTCTGTAAAACAGACCAATCAGCACTCTGTAAAATGGACCAATCAGCAGGATGTGGGTGGGGCCAAATAAGGGAATAAAAGCAGGCCACCTGAGCCAGCAGCGGCAACTTGCTGGGGTCTCCTTCCATGCCGTGGAAGCTTTGTTCTTTCGCTCTTTGCAATAAATCTTGCTGCTGCTCACTCTTTGGGTCCCCACCGCCTGTATGAGCTGTAACACTCACCGCAAAGGTGTGCAGCTTCACTCCTGAAGTCAGCGAGACCACGAATCCACCAGAAGGAACAAACTCCAGACACACCGCCTTTAAGAGCTGTAACACTCACTGCGAAGGTCTGCAGCTTCACTCCTGAAGTCAGCGACACCACAAACCCACCAGAAGGAAGAAACTGGGGACACATCCGAACATCAGAAGGAACAAACTCTGGACACACCATCTTTAAGAACTATAACACTCACCGTGAGGGTCTGCGGCTTCATTCTTGAAGTCAGCGAGACCAAGAACCTACCAATTCCAGACACACAAGTATACACATAAACACACATATATATACTTGATTCTGAACCTTGATTACTTGATTAAAGTAGTATCTGCCTGGTTCTTCAATGTTGTTATTTTTTTCTCCCTTTATAATTTTTTTGGGTTTTTTTGGAGACAGTCTTGTTCTATTGCCCAGGCTGGAGTTCAGTGGCATGATCTTGGCTCACTGCAACCTCCACCTCCCAGGTTCAAGGGATTCGCCTTCTCAGCCTCCGGAGAAGCTGAGATTATAAGCATGCACCACCACACCCAGCTAATTTTTTTGTATTTTTAGTAGAGACAGGGTTTTGTCATGTTGGCCAGACTAGTCTCGAACTACTGACCTCAGGTGATCTGCCCACCTCAGCCTCCTAAAGTGCTGGGATTACAGGCATGAGCCACCATCCCTTTATAATTAATAAATACTTTGTGAGCAGATTCTTTTTTTTTTTTTTTTTGAGGTGGAGTCTCGCTCTGTCGCCCAGGCTGGAGTGCAGTGGCGCAATCTCGGCTCACTGCAAGCTCCGCCACCCGGGTTCATGCCATTCTCCTGCCTCAGCCTCTCCAAGTAGCTGGGACTACAGGCGCCCACCACCACACCCGGCTAATTTTTTTGTATTTTTAGTAGAGACGGGGTTTCACTGTAGTCTGGATCTCCTGACCTCATGATCCGCCTGCCTCGGCCTCCCAAAGTGCTGGGATTACAAGCGTGAGCCACCGCGCCCGGCCCAGGTTCTTAAAGACTATATAAATATACTGTTCCTCATGAAGTTTTTAACCACTAATTTTAGCTTCCATTGGTGATTTTCAAATTCCAGTATTTCTTCTACATTTATCAGTTGCTATTATTCTGTATAGAAAAGCTTTCCTTTCTGTCCCATTAATTTATGTATTGCATATTTATTTATATCCATATGAACTTAGTGACTCATCTTATTCAGTATGTTATATTCCTTACATTTTCCAATACATTTTGATGCTCTCTTGAGGCAGATTTGGCTAGTGATAGCCTTTTTAAACTGGCTCCTATGTCCTTTTGCTATGTTCCCATTTATCTTGGAGCACTTCCTTACTTTCTGGCATGATGTTCCAGGCTCATTTTGTCTTTTTCCTTTCCCAGCCTTGGAATCAGCTACTTCTACAAAGAGCCCTGATTCCTTCAAGTAGGGAATAGTATTTACAAACAAAGCTATGGGCTCTTTGTGTGCTCATTGTTACAGGAGCTATTGCTTCTAGGCCTTCTCAGTAGGCATAAATTAGAAAACATGTCTATCTACTATCTATCTATCTATCTATCTATCTATCTATCTATCTATCATCTATCTATCTATCTATCTATCTATCTTATAATCTATCATCTATCTACCTGCGTTTATCATGTACTTATCTACCTATCTTTAAAAACATAAGTTCATACAGATACTCCCAATTCTAATCCAATGCTGCAGGATCCATTCAAGTCTTCCCATTATCCAGATTTGAAACTGCCTTCTCCAGCAGTGAGAAACCTCACTCCCACCATCCTTTATATACATAAGTGAATATATATGTATTCATGTTCATTTGCTCACACATAAAATAATTCATTTGCTCACACATTTCATTCATTTGCTCACACATAAAATGTTCATTTGCTCACACATAAAATAATTTCGGAATTGCTAACTCATATATCTGCAAAAAGCATATGTGCTTGCTAGGATTCAATATTTTTTATGGATGTTTTTAAAGGTAATCTCACTTTATATACAGTGAGATTAAGTGGTATTAATTATATAATTTAATGAGTTCTGATAAATATATATATTGTCAACCAACTCAAGATGTAGAATATTTGTATCACCCCAGAAAGTTCCCAATGACCCTGATATGGTTTGGCTGTGTCCCCACCCAAATCTCATCTTGAATTGTAGCTCCCATAATCCCCACATGTCATGGGAGGGCCCAGTGGGAGGTAATTGAATCATGAGGGTGGGTTTTTCCCATGCTGTTCTCATGATAGTGAATAAGTCTCACAAGATCTGATGGTTTTATAAAGGGCAATTCCCCCACACATGCTCTCTTACCTGCCACCATGTAAAACGTGCCTTTGCTCCTCTTTCACCTTCCGTTGTGATTGTGAGGGCTCCCTAGCCATGTGGAACTGTGAGTCCACTAAGCCTCTTTTTCTTTATTAATTACCCAGTCTCACGTACTTATTCATAGCAGTATGAAAATGAACTAATACAGACTCCTTTTAGTCACCTTTCCCATAAGCAACTGTACTGATGTCTATCATCATAAGTTAGTTTATCTATTCTTGAATATAAAAAATGGAATCATGAAGTATATATTCTTCTGTGTCTGTTTTGTTGTTGTTGTTCAGTATCATGTTTTTGTGGTGCATCTATGTTGTTGCATGTATAAGTAGTTTATTTTAGAAAGTTACTCTATAACTAGGAAAGTATAGGGTAGAGGTAGATTTAACTTTTAACAAGCTGTCAGTTTTCCCCAAGTTTTTGTACCATTTTTCATTCCCACAGCCATGTATATGAATTCCAATTGTTCTTCCTTATCAACACTTACCTTAAGCCTTTTTTTTTTTTTTTTTTTTTGTGACAGTGTCTCACTCTGTTGCCCAGGCTGGAGTACAATGGCGCAATCTCGGCTCACTGCAACCTCTGCCTCCTGGGTTCAAGTGATTCTCCTGCCTCAGCCTCCAGAGTAGCTGGGATTATAGGCACCTGCCACCCACCTGGCTAATATTTTTGTATTTATAGTAGAGATGGGGTTTCACCATTTTGGCCAGGCTGGTCTTGAACCTGTGACCTCAGGTGATCCACCCACCTCGGCCTCCCAAAGTGCTGGGATTACAGGCATGAGTCACCATGCCTGGCCCTTAAGCCACTTTAGTGGTTTAACTTTAGTGGGATGCGTGTCTCATTGTGGTTTAAATGAGTATGGCTCTGATGACAAATGCTGTTAATCATCTTTTCATGTGCCTGTTGGCCATTGGTGTATTTTTATAATGGTCTGTTCAGATATTTTGCCCACTATTTTTACTGAGTTGTGTGTGTTTTCATTATTGATCTATAGAAGCTTCTGTATTTTCTGGATATAAGTCCTTTGTTGGATGTATGTATTGCAAATATTTTCTTTTTGATGGCTTGCCTTTTTATCTTCTTAATGCTATTTTTTGGTGAGAAGTTTTTAACTTTAATGAAATTCAATTTATCCGTATTTCTTTTTATGTTTATTGCATTTTATATCCTCTCTTAGATAATCTTCACCTACTCTAAGTTTGCAGATATTCTATTTTGTTTTTTTCTAAAAACTTTCTAGTATTAACCCTTACATGTAGGTCCATAATTCATCCCAAATTAATTTTTGTGTATGATAAAGTAGAAGTTGAAAGTATTTTTTTTCTATATATTTATTCAATTGTACCAGCACTATGTGTTGAAAAGACTTTCCTTTTTCCATTAAATTGGCATATTGGTGCCCATGTCAAAAGTCAATTCACCAAATTGGGTTTATTTCTGGATTCTCTATTCTGTTCCATTCCATATTTATCTTAAGCCAATATCATACTTGCTTGATTCTTTTGTTTTAGAGTTAGATTAGAAATTAGACTGTGTGTGTCCTCTATGTTTGCTTCTATTTTTAAAGATTATTTTGGCTGTTCTAGGTCTTTCACATTTCCTATACATTTTATAATCAACTTACCTATTTCTAGAAAACAATCTAGAGGGATTTTGATTGGAATTGCATTTAAATCTATGGATCAATTTAGGTATTATATTAGATGAGGTTCCCAGGAAACAGACTCTGAGACTCTGATATTTACAACCAGGCAGTTTATTACCTAGTGCTTTTATGAACAATACCTGTGAGGCCTGAGGAAAGAAGGATTAGGCAGCAGGGGAGGTCGAATTGCAACACAGTTGCAACAAGGGCCTCAATCCATTCTATAGGGAGCTCTGAAGCTGAGATGGCCCTTCAGAGTTGTTCCACCTTAAGGGAAGGGGACTATAACTTTATTTCTGCATGCAGCAATCATTGAAAGAAGCCTGTCCGAAAGGGCTCTCTTCAGCCAAGAGCAATTCTAAGAAAGAGATTCAGTTGAGGACCATAAGTGGCCAACACTCCAAGCAGCTGAGGAAATGCCTCAGTTCTGAAAAGGGAATCCAGGAGGTGCAGCACATTTTATATTGCAAGAAAATGATGGGCAAGATAAATCACATCTTAGTTTTGAGTTTTCCAAGCTGTCAACATGGTATATTTCTCCATTTATTTAGGTCTTCAGTTTCTCCCTGCTATGTTTTGTAATTTTTGATGTAGAAATCTTGCATGTTTATTTTTTTTTTAAATTATTTCTGGCTGGGCATGGTGGATCATGTCTGTAATCCCAGCATTTTGGGAGGCTGAGGTGGGGGATCACTGGAGGTCAGGAGTTCAAGACCAGCCTGGCCAACATGGTCAAACCTTGTGTCTACTAAAAATACAAAAATTAGCCAGGTATGGTAGCATGTGCCTGTAGTTCCAGCTACTCGGGAGGCTGAGGCAGGAGAATCACTTGAGCCAGGGAGGCGGAGTTTGCAGTGGGTTGAGATCACACCACTGCACTCCAGCCTGGGCGACAGAGCGAGACTCAATCTAAATATATATATTTATATATAAATATAAATATGTATATATCTAGATTACATATAAATATGTATGTATTTCTAATAATTGTATAGTTTTTGAGGATATTCTAAGTGGAATTCTTAAAATTCTATTTTTTTGGTTATTTGCAACTAGTGTACAGAAATACAATTTTTGTATATTGACTATCCTGTAACCTTGCAAAATTTACATATTAATTATCATAGTTGCTGTGTGAATTTTCTACTGTTGTAAAACAAATAACCACAAAATTAGTAGCTTATAACCATGTTTTAGCTCATGGTTTCCATGGTTCAGCCTTCTGGGCGTGGCTTACCTGAGCCCTCTGGTCACGGTCTCACAGATTGCACTCCAGGTGTCAGCTAAGGAAGAAAACAGAGGCCCCAGCCCTACAACCACAGGGTCTCAATTCTCTCAACACCAGCATAAGTTCAGAAGAGGACCCTGAACTCCAGAGAGAAACGCAGCTCAACTGACACCTGGAGTGCAACCTGTGAGACCCTGAGCTGAGGGCTCAGGTAAGCCATGCCCAGAGGCTGAACCACGGAAACCATAAGCTAAAACACAGTTATAAGCTACTAATTTTGTGGTTATTTGTTTTGTAATAGTAGAAAATTCACACAGCACCTATGATAATTAATATGTAAAATTTACAAGGTTACAGGATACAGTCAAGGACACTGGCCTTGCTTGCTTTTAATCACTTAACTTCTAGTTGATCTTAAAACTCCCACTAGCAAGCCAAGCAATACATAACTCCCACTAGCGTCCTCATTGATAACATCTCTGACTGTGAGTCACTGTAGCAACAGGTACTTAAAGTTGTTTTTCAGAAACTAGGGGGCAGCTCTTTCCGACTCAAGCTGGTTGAGACCACCCACCCTTCCACCCTGGGTCTGAACGGGTGACCGAAGAGTGACCTTTTGACGTCAGAGAGCCAAAACTCCACCCTCAGATCATCTGACACCACCATTTTATGAACATGCATCATGTGAAGAGCCACGTAGCTCAATTACATTTGCGCAGAAACCCCAATTATCTCATATTTCCTACCCACCAATCACCTTTCCCATACCTTGGATCACCTTGCTCCTCCATCCCATAAATATTCCTAAAACCCCATCTTCGGGGAGGCTGACTTGTGACTTGTTCTCCTGCTTCCTCACTTGGCTGCTCCTTGAATAAACTCTTACTTTTGTGCAAAACCCATCATCACAACAAATGGCTTGCTGTGCACAGACAGAATGAGCTTGGCTCGATAATACTTCCGTGGAACCTTATAGGCCTCTCACAACACGGTGGTTTATTTCAAGGCCAGCAGGAGAATCTCTCCCTCCAGTCTGCTGAGACAAAGTGTTACCTAAGGTAACATAATCATGGAAACAATTCATCACCTTAGTCATATGCTATTGACTAGAAGCACACTCAAGAAGAGGGGATTATATAAAGGTATAACTCATTGGGGTCCCTTAGCGCAGCTGTCCCCAATGTTTTTGGCACCAGGGATAGTTTCATGGAAGACAATTTTTTCATGGATGGAGGTGGGGAATAATTCCAGGATGAAACTGTACCACCTCAGATCATCAGGCATTAGATTCTTATAAGAAGCACGCAACCTAGACCCCTCACGTGCACAATTCACAATAGGATTCATGCTCCTATGAGAATCTAATGCTGCTGATAATCTGACAGGAGGTTCAAGTGGTAATGTTTGCCCACCGGCCATTCACCTCCTGCTGTGTGGCCTGGTTCCTAACAGGCCATGGACTGGTACCGGTTCCTGGTCTGGGGCTTGGAGACCCCTGCCTTAGGGTATGTCTGCCAGAGTCTCCTTAGGATTTTCTACATGAATAATCATATTGTCTGTGAATAGAGTTTTACTTCTGAATTTTCAACATTTATGCTGTTTATTTCCCTGATTGCACTGGCTAACCCCTCTAGTCAATGTTAACTAGAAGCAAAAGTGAATATGTTTGCCTTGTTCTTATTCCTTAGGGCAAAAGGTGTAATATGTCATCATTAAGGCATGACAGTATTAATACCTGTAGGTTTGTCATAGATGCCCTTTATCAAATTGAGACAATTCCTTATATTTCTAGTTTGTTTAAAATCATGAGTTGGTTTTGAAATTAATGATGCTTTTTCTGTATTGATTAAGATAATATATTTTTTCTCCTTAATTCAAATTATAAATCCTGGTAATTGTATCACATGATTTTTGAATGTTAAACCAATTTCTTATTCTTGAGATAGATACTCTCAGTCATGAAATATTATTCTTTTTACAAATTACTGGATTTGATTCCTTACAATTTTGTAAGAATATGTTCATGAAGGATATTGTTCTGTAATTTTCTCTTTTTTTTTTTTTAGACGAAGTCTCGCTCTGTTGCCAGGGTAGAGCATAGGGGCGTGATCTAGGCTCACTGCAAACTCTGCCTCCCAGGTTCAAGCAATTCTCCTGCCTCAGCCTCCCAAGTAGCTGGGATTACAGGCACGCGCAACCATGCCCAGCTAAGTTTTGTATGTTTAGTAGAGACGAGATTTCACCATGTTGGCCAGGATGGTCTCTATCTCTTGACCTTGTGATCCACCTGCTTTGGCCTCCCAGAGTGCTGGGATTGCAGGCGTGAGCCACTGCACCCAGCAATTTTCTCTTCTTTTGATACTTTGTTATCAGGGTTATACTGGCCTCATAAAATGAGTGTTCTCTCTTTCTCTATTTTCTGTAGGAGTTTGTGTTGGACTGGTATTATTTATTCCTTAAATGTTTAGTTGACTTTGCTTGTAAAACCACCTAAGCATGCTCTCTCTGTTGTTCCCACAGAGGAACAATTCTTTTGATAATGCATCAACAGATTTTCTTCAACAGATATAGGCTATGTTCCATTTTACTTGTGTCACTTTCATTGCATTCAAATTTTTGACATTATTGGCGTAGAGTTGTTCATAATATGCCCTTATCCCTTAATGCCTGAAAGGTATATTTCAATATGGATACCGGTAATTCCTGTTTGCCCCCTTTTTTTTCTTAATCATTTTTGCAAAGCATTTCAAAAACCTTGTCAATTCTTTCAAAGAATCACCTTTTGGCTTTGTTGATTTTCTTTATTCTTAATGTATTTTATATTAGGTTAGTTTTACTCTTTACTATTTCCTTTATCATACTTTGGGTTTAATTTGCTTCTCTCCACCCCCCCCCCCCCCACCAATCTTCTTAATGTAGAACTTAGATCATTGATTTTTAAATCTTTCATTTATTTATTTATTTTTGAGATGGAGTCTTGCTCTGTTGCCCAGGCTGGAGTGAAATGGCACAATCTCGGCTCACTGAAACCTCTGCCTCCCAGGTTCAAGCGATTCTCCTGCCTCAATCTCCTGAGTAGCTGGGATAACAGGCATGTGCCACCACATCTGGCTAATTTTTGTATTTTTAGTAGGGATGGGGTTTCACCATGTTGGGCAGGCTGGTCTCAAACTCCTGACCTCATGATCCACCTGCCTCAGCCTCCCAAAGTCCTGGGATTATGGGTATGAGCCACCGGACTTGGCCATCGTTTATCTTTTATCTTTTTAAAATATAAGCATTTGTAGCCATAAATTTCCCTTTAAGAACTGACTTAGCTGTATGTCATAAATATGATGTATTTTCTTATCACTCGGTTTGAAATTTTCTAATTTCCCTTGTAATATCTTGTTAGACTCATGTTATTTCTTATATGGAATTTATGTTGAATTTTATTATATGGAATATTAAATATTCCAAATATTTGGAATTTTTCTAAGTATCTTATTGTTATTGATTTCTAATTTAGTTAGATGTGATCAGAAAATATACTTTGTAAGATTTAAGTGCTATGAGGTATACTGAGATTTATCTTATGGCCCAGCATAAGGTCTCTCTTGGTGAGTGTTCCATGTACATTTGAGAAAAATGTGTATTCTAGAATTGTTAGATGTAGTGTTCTATAAATATCAATGAGGTTAGGTGGTTGATAGGGTTGCTCAGATCTTCTATACCCTTATTAATTGTCTATTAGTTTATCTGCTGTGCAATTACTGGAAAGGGAGTGTTAAAAATTCCCAACTCTGATTGAAGATTTTTCTATTTCTTCCTTTAGTTCTGTAAGTTTTTGCTTCATGCATTTTGGAGCTTTATTATTAAGTGCATGCTTATTTATAATTATGTCTTCCTGATGACTTTGTTTTGTCTTTGTGGAAAGTCTTCATCTCTGGTGATAGTTCTTGTCTAGAAGACCACAGTGTGTTATATTAATACAGCCACTCCAATTTTCTTATGCTTGCAGCTTGCCTGGTATGCCTTTTTCCACCCTTCTACTTTGAGCTTATCTGTGTCTTTATAGTTAATGTGTATCTCTTGTAGACAACACATAGTGCAGTCTTTCCTTTTTCCCAGTCTGATTATACCTGCTCTTTTATTGGAGTGTTTATATCTTTTTATATTTAATGTATTTATTGATACAGTTGAACTTAGGACTATCATTTTTGCTAGTTGTTTTTCTCTAATCTATATCTCTTATTCACCCCCACCCCCCGTTTCTAGTATTCCTGTCATTTTTGGAGGGAAAAGAATGGTTAATCGGGTATATTTTAATATTCCCATGTAATACGTCTATTGGCTCTTGGGTTACACATCTTTGTAATTTCTTTTTAGAGGTTACTCTGGTGATTACAATATGTATCCTTAACTTACTGGTTAATTTAGAACTATGTATATATTGTTCAACTTTAGGTAAAATGTAAGAGCCTTCCAACATTACCTTCTGCTATCTTTGTGTCATCCTTCTCATGTATTTTATATCTATGTATGTTATAAACTGCATAATTTAACAATACAATATTATTTGCTTTAAAAAGTGAGAAAATTTTCAAATAAATAGAGAAAAAGATTTAAAAAATGCTTTTACTCACATGTTTACCATTTTAGTGCTTTTCATTCTTTCTGAAAGCCTATGTTTCTATCTGGTGTTACTTCTCTTCAGTTTGAAAAAATGTCTTCCCTTGTTGTTTTAGCAGTGCAGGTCTGTACTCTCTCTCTTCTTCTATAACTTTAACTACATAGATATTGCACTGTTTGATATTGTCCCATATGGCACTTAAACTCTAGTAATTTTTTAAAAATCAAAACTTTTTTCCTGTTTTTTGTCTTTCTGTTTCATGGATTAGATTATTTCTGTTGATCTATCTTGAACTTCACTGAACTTTCTGCTTTTATTTCTAGTTTATTGTTAACCCCATCTTAGTGAATTTTTCATTTGAGAGATACTTTTCAATTCTAAAAGTTTCACTTTTTTATCGTTTCCATTTCTCTGCTGAGATTCACATTATGACTACATTTTCCTTTAAGTCTCTGAGCATATTTCTAATAGCTGCTTTAAAGTTCTTGTCTGTTAATTTTAATATCTGGTCATTTTAGGATTAGTTTCTATTGATTACTTTTTTTCTAAACTGAATCACATTTTTCTGTTTCTTTACATGTCTAGTAATTTGGATTGTGTGCTAGACATTGTGGATGATCCGTTACAGAGATTCTTGGATTCTGTTATCCAGTTATTCTAGTAGGCAATTAACTTACCTGAACTTAAACTTCAAACTAGTTAAAATCTCTAGTCAGTTTTTATGTTTTTAAATCTATTGTTTTCCATGGGGTCCACTTGATGCAGTTCAGAGATCATCCAAAGACTTGCATGGAATTTATATGCAGATTTTTAGGTCCTCTACTCTGTGTCATCTTTTTTTTTCTGAGATTTCTCTGCTCAATTTTCAGTTGCTTTTACAACCCCTAAACTCTGTCTTCTGTCTCCCTAAGTCAGTAAGACTATGCTTTCTGAGTGAGTTCTAGGTGTCATATAGACTAGACCCTGCTGCCCAGTGAAAATCCACAGTTTCACTTAGCATGGTTCCCTTCTTTTAAGGGTTGAATTCACTGCGATTTCTGCCTGGTTGAGTCACTTTACGTGTCTTAAAATTAAAAAAAAAATTGTTCAGAGTTTATACTCGTTATCTGTGAGAGGTTTAATATGATACTTGTTATTCTGCCATTCCTGGAACCAAAATCTGCCATCATTTCTCACCTAGAGTACTGTTGTAGCCTCCTGTTCTTCTTTCTGCTGCCTCTCTTGCCTCTTTAGTCAATTTTCTACATGGCAGTCTCCTTTTAATATTTACATACAATCATTAACTCTTCTGATAAGATCCCTCTATTTATTTCTCACCCCATTCAGAGTAAAAGTCGAATTATTTGCAATGACCTACAAGGCTCTTTGCAATCATCTCTCTGACCATATCTCATATTTCATGCTTTGCTTCCTTGCAATGCTAACACATAGCAGGCATGCTCCTACCTCAGAGTGTTAGTCCTGACTGCTCCACCTGCCTAAAATGCTCTTCCTACAGATAGTCACCTTGCTCACTCCTTTACCAAAATTGTGTCTTGGCTCAAATGTCACCTCAGTGAGGCCTTCCCTGAATATTCTTTTTAAAATGCATCCCACCATCCCTCCACACACACACCCCACTAACATCACTACTAAAAATGACGTTCCTTATCTCCCTTCCATGCTTTAGGTTTCTTCACAACACTTTTCACCACCCAAATATTATCAGTTTGCTATTATTTTATGTATCATATGTTTACTTCTACTGAAAAAAAGAGCTGTATAAGGGTAAGAAGTTTTTCTATTTTGTTCTTTTCTGTATGTCCAGTTCCAGAACAGTGCCTTGCAGTTAGAAGATACTGATTGAACATTTGTGCAAAGAAAACTGAGTAAATTTGGATCACCCCTCTTTGTCAGGCAGGTCTACATTTAAACCATAGATACAAATTTACTGATGGAGTTTGACTTCTCCTAATTGGGGATTGGGTGATAAGACAGGTTTACCAAATTCTTACTGTAAGATAAACCTATGTCCTGTTTGTTCCAGAAATAGCAAACAGCAATAATAAGCTTCATTCTACCATCTAGCTCTAAATTTATACAATAATTTAAGCACAGTATAGTACAAAGCACTCTGAACTTTATCAGCTGCATGGCTGTGAATTATGTAACAACTCTGAGCCTCTATTTCCTCATCTGGAGAGGAGGATAATGGCCATTATCCAAGTTTATGAGTTAAGATTAGGTTAAGTTAGGAGTGACAGAAAAATCCCAAATAATAGTGGTTCAAACAAGATAGACACTTATCTCATCTGTATGTCTGGAGGCTGGTGCAGAGTTGGTATAGCACTCCATGCCTTTAGGGACTGTGGCTCCTTTCATCTTATGATTCTGCCCTTAGTAGCCCTCAGTTCCAAAGTCCCCCAGAGTCCAATATGGTTGCTTCTGGTTGAGCTACTATGCTTACTCTCCAGCCAGCAGCCAGTAAGAAAGAAGCAGAGAATAAAGGGTCTCAAAGTCTATCAAATACATTCATCCAACAACCAGAACTTAGATAAGGGGCCACATACATGGTGGCTGGAAAAGGTAGTGTTTGTTTTGTGTGGCCATCAGGGCAGCTGAAAATTTTAATACCATGGAAGAAAGGGAAGAATGACTATTAGGGGCCAAATGGTAGCCTTCCACTCTAGTTTACTATAAAGATTAAATGTCTGTAAGATTCATGACATCTAAAATCATGTAAACTATTGGCCGGGTGCAGTGGCTCACGCCTGTAATCCCAGCACTTTGGAAGGCTGAGGTGGGTGGATCACGAGGTTAGGAGATCGAGACCATCCTGGCTAACCTGGTGAAACCCCGTATCTACTAAAAAAATACAAAAAATTAGCTGGGAGTAGTGGCAGGTGCCTGTAGTCCCAGCTACTCGGAGAGGCTGAGGCAGGAGAATGGTGTGAACCCAGGAGGCAGAGCTTGCAGTGAACCGAGATTGCGCCACTGCAATCCAGCCTGGGCGACAGAGCGAGACTCCATCTCAAAAAATAAAATAAAATAAAATAAAATCATGTAAACTTTAACCATCTTTCTCCCTTTTGTGTATTAAATTATCTCTTGGTCTTTCCCTTTCAAGAAAACAAACTAACATTATTTAATCCTTTTCTTCTGGTTCCTACCTTTTACACATTTCTGCTGTACTTTTCCTAAATCTTCTTAGTATTATCCAACTCTTACAAGTAGAGATTAAATCTACTCATACCAATCTAAGTAGGGCTGTTACTGATGATGCTAAGCCACTGATGTCCATGCTTGGGTGGGCCTGTCATTAGCAAAGGGATTTCCTAACAAAAGCATTTTGATTGCTGGTTTCAGATGAGGTCTCTCAGATTCACAGGATTCCTTGTGATAAGATGTAGTAAGGTACGTGTACCTTATTTTATGTGTGTTTGCTGTAATACCTTTAGCCCTTTTATCAGCGCCTTATGCAAAGTGAGGGCCTAGGATGTCACTAACAGTCCCTAAAAGATCAATGTTTTTATTTCAAATGGAGGAATTCTTTTTTCAAATAAAATCTTATAGATATGCCCCAAACAGATTAAAGCATACTTTTACTCTGTGTGTTGTAGAGGTGGAGCTCTTTGCAAAAGACTGGTCTAGATCATCTCTTAACTTGTTGAGAATCAGTTAGGAAGGGATGAGTGCTACCGATTGTGAAAAGGGATTGGCAAGGAAGTCAAAGTTCTCATTCACTTGGATAACTCCAGCTATACCTGAGGACTGGTTGCCTGGCAACTCAACCCAGTCAGGACAAACCCTGCCAATATTTCCCTAAGAATCTTCCAGTAAAAGAGGCAGAGCTAATGATTAAAAGTCAAGAAACCAATCCACAGAGTTATAAATAAAACATAAGCAAACAAGCTGCCATTAGGCCCTTAATGTGTTGGGATCCCTGAGGACAGAGCAGGCAGGATAAGTGAGGAGAGTGAGGTCAGCTGCCTGCCCTCCAGCACAAGTAATAAATGGTCTGGTTTCCTAACCATTCTCTTACCCCTGTCCCTACACAGCCTTGCCTTTCCCACTTCACTTTTCTTGCTACAGTATTGTCTTCTGCATTTCACCTTCTCTTTCCTAGCCTTTTCCTTAGTTCACATTTAAAAAATAGTTTTGCCTGCACTTTGCCGAAAATGCAGTTCTGACTTTTCTTATACTTTTATGTACCTTCTTCTTGTTTACGTGTCTGATGCAGTGTGGGAGCAGTTTTGTCTCTTAGGGGACATTTGGCAATGTCTGGAGATATTTTTCTTTGTTACAACTTGCAGGGAGAGGGTGCTACTGGCATCTAGTGGGCAAAGGCCAAGGATGCTCTAAAAATCCTACTATGAACATCTTACTATATGTGGGTCAGCCCCCTACAACAAAGAATTATCTGGCCCCAGATGTCAATAAGTGACAAGATTGAGAAATCCTGGTCTAATGCATATATTCTCAGCAGGGATAGTAACTTAAATATGGCTCAACCTACCTGACAGAGTCTTATTTTCCAGTATTTATTTTCTGGAAACGGGGTGGTGAGTTGGGAGAGTTCCCTGGACCCCTTATGGGACTTGCGACAGGGGTGTGGCTCACCTACTTGGCCGCGGCACTCAAACCCCTTATGAGAGGGGGAGCACACAAGTGAATGGGTGCTGGGGCCAGGGTGAACGCTTTCGGGCTTCAGCCCCACGGTAGTGTCTAGGGGTGTATTACAATTAATGCTATTTTAGCAATTGCTGTCCACGGACACCTACGTGTTAACCAGCTCAGTGGAGAGTCGGGGTGACAGCCTTTTATACCCTGCCCTCTTGGTACCCGAGTCCTTGTCCAGCATCCAGGAGAATCAGGACACACAGACTTGAAGGATGGTGAATGCAGAGGTTTTATTGAGTGATGATGGTGGCTCTCAGTGGAATGCGGAGCTGGAAAGCAGATGGAGTGGGAAGATAATCTTCCCCTGGAATTTGGCGGTCCCCAGCCAAACTCTGCTCTGATCATCCAGCTACCTCTTCTACATTCAGACACTTCTTCTCTTCTCTCCCTCTCTGCCATGCCGCTCTGTTCCTCTGCCAGAGGAGTTTGGGATTTTTATGGGTACTGGATAGGGGGTGTGGCAGGCTAGGATGGTTTTGAAAAAAGCAACATTCAGGCAGGAAAATAGGGATGTGAAGTTTTCACTTAGGGCCGTGGGCCCAGGCTTGTGGGTGGCGCCTTTGCCAGGGAACCACCCTCTTCTACCCAGTATTTCCCTGCCTCTGTCCTTACCAGTGGCGATTGGAAAAATAAATGTCTACAGGGACTCTTTATCAGAACAATAATTTATAATGTTGAGAAACACTGGTCTAGTGTTAGAAAACTTTCAGGGTGAAGAGTCAATTGTATCAAACCTTTATAAGGCACACAATTACAATTTGGCAAAAGCTGGTTCCTAGCATTGATAGACAGCAACCTCCTAGAATTAAACGTGAGTTTAAAATAGATTGATTTTGATATTCCCAGGGAGAAGGGCAGGCAGGCCAACCATCCCGGGGTCTGGTCCTTCTTTGAGAAAAGCATATAAGCATACATGTTTTCAGGCCCCAAAGACACCCTAAGATGTCTTGGGCTGGTAATTTACTTAATGACACCCAGGGACCTAGAAGAATTAATGTACATTTAAATGATGAGCTTTTATGTTTTCCCCAAAGGTCATAATGTATTTGGCAGTTGAGCGCCGTGATGTTGGAAACAAAGGCAATCATTTCAAGAACATCTCATTTCTATCAATGAAAATTTTTCTCTCAACTTTAATGTGTCTTTTTGTTTAAAGGTATCTCTTATTAAAAAGGCTAGAAATCACTTTTTTTTTCTCTGAAGGTCAAAAGTAAATGTATCTTGTTGGGACATTTTATCCCACCCCGGGTATTAGAAAAGTCATTTTATATATATATATATATATATATATAATTATATATGTAATTTTATAAATTCTTAAATTATAATATTTATTACATTTAAATTATTTATAAAATTCGTAAAATTTTACATTTATAAAATTATAAATATAAATTATATGTAATATATTAAACATATATTACATATAATATATTAAATATAAATATCCCCAGACTCTAAGTCAATAACTTCTGTTTCCTCTAACCAATTAATTTTTTTAATTATTAATATAATTTTTACCCAACCTGGTTGGTATCCCCTAAGATATTAAACTTTTACTAAGAAAACAGGTTGGATGGTAAGAACACATAAAATCTGGCAGACTTTCAGTTTGACATTCTTTCATTAAAGATTGTTTGGTTTTACCGAGCTCTTCCACCTTGTGCCTGGGAACAGTCTCAGGCAATGGTTCACTCAACAAGAGGAGAGATGTTCTTTAGTGGGTGGTGCCCACAGCAGGGGCTAGACTCTCACTGATGAAGAGTCAAAACTTTTTTTTTTTTTTTGAGACCGAGTTTCACTCTTGTTGCCAGGCTGGAGTGGAATGGTGCGATCTGGGCTCACTGCAACCTCCGCCTCCCAGGTTCAAGTGATTCTCCTGCCTCAGCCTCCCGAGTAGCTGGGATTACAGGCATGCGCCACCACACCTGGCTAATTTTGTATTTTTTTTTTTTTTTTTTGAGACAGCGTCTCGCTCTGTCGCCCAGGCTGGAGTGCAGTGGCGCGATCTCGGCCCACTGCAAGCTCCGCCTCCCAGGTTCACACCATTCTCCTGCCTCAGCCTCTCCGAGTAGCTGGGACTACAGGCGCCCGCCACCACACCCGGCTAATTTTTTGTATTTTTAGTAGAGACGGGGTTTCACCGTAGTCTCGATCTCCCGACCTCGTGATCCGCCCGCCTGGGCCTCCAAAAGTGCTGGGATTACAAGCGTGAGCCACTGCGCCCGGCCTAATTTTGTATTTTTAGTAGAGACAGGGTTTCTCCATGTTGGTCAGGCTGGTCTCAAACTCCCAACCTCAGGTGATCTGCCCACCTTGGCCTCCCAAAGTGCTGGGATTACAGGTGTGAGCCACCGTGCCTGGCCTAAAACTTTTCTTTAAATCAAAAAACAGGCCTGTAATCCCAGCACTTTGGGAGGCCCACACAGGAGGATCACTTGAGGTAAGGAGTTCCAGACCAGCCTGGCCAACATGGTGAAACCCCATCTCTACTAAAAATACAAAAAAAAATTAGCTGGGCGTGGTGGTGCACGCCTGTAATCCCAGCATCTCGGGAGGCCAAAGCAGAGGATTTGCTTGAACCCATTAGGCAGAGGTTGCAGTGAGCTGAGATTGTGCCACTGCACTCCAGCCTGGGTGACAGAGCAAGACTCTGTCTGAAAAAAAATCAATTAATTAATTAATTAATAGTCTTACAACTTTGGGGACAAAGTTTGAGGCCTTGTTGGTCAGAGTAATTAAGTGGAGGTCAAACCAGGAATGTGGCCTCCTCGATCCACACAGCTGCAGAAGACTCTGGGAAGAAAGGCTCC
Organism: Nomascus leucogenys; assembly: GCF_006542625.1. NCBI lineage: Eukaryota > Metazoa > Chordata > Mammalia > Primates > Hylobatidae > Nomascus > Nomascus leucogenys. Next base: position 91,829,296 of record NC_044402.1, read on the forward strand.
TCACTTCCTGTAACTGTGGGTTGCTCCATTGGGACTTCCTGTCACAGGCTGTCCTGAAGGCTCCAAACAATCCCCCCTCCAGGTTCTCCCTCCTACCAGTTTCCGTCATCTTTAAACAAAAGAATACGGGAAAGTGAGCTCATTCAACTTTGATGGCAAAAAGATATTTTACAGCAGACCAACTTTTTAAATGAATTCACATCTTGAAAAATAATTTACTAATTTTAGTTAGAGCTTAAAAAATAAAATGAGCTAGGAATGGAAAAGAGAGAAAGACCTTTATAGAGCCAAAATAGAAGTTTTATTGGATTCCGTTCCAAAAATAGAGTTCCTGTGTACAGCTCTATGGATATGATTCAACTTATTGTAACAATGTAGGGCAAAACCAGTTAGTTTTATGTACAAACAATATTTTCCTTTTGAACTTGTTCTGATAGTCCAAAAGAGGAAATTATTTCGGCATTGTGAAAGTTTGCATTTCTGATTCCTTTGAGAACAATTTAATAGTTTCATGGTACTTTATATTTTTTAATTTTAGTGTCATCAGTGTTCATTTAATAGTACATAGAACACGTGTTGTGCTTGTTAAATAAATAAGTGATCTAAGGGCCTAGAATGACAATTCCATAGCAAATTGCAATGACATAAATAAAATGCATGTGCAATTTTGTAAGCAGAACCCTTCCCACTTCCAAGTAAAGTACAAAGAAAAATTTAATGTTTTATATTGATAATATGAACCAAAAGGAAGTGTTCTGGCCCCAAAGCTCAAAGCTGTTGATGATAATGCTTTAAATTTGTGTGTATTTCACCAGTTTTAAAACAATTTCTTCACATATGTTATCTCATTTGATTTTCTCAGCAATTCATCATGTAGGCCTGGCAAACATTATATGGTGAATATGGAACTCACAATCCAGGAGTGGAAAATGGAATTTGTCTATAATTTACATTAATTTCTGACTCTTGGTGGGTGGGAGTAGTTAACTTTCAGGGCTCCACCAGCACATAATTTCCAGAAAGCACCTCTTCCAGATAGTAGAATCACAAAACACACCTTGGGTGGACAAATTACAAAGCCTCTTCCTCTAGGTGCAGTGCTTGGGCTGCAGAGAACACTGGATTTTTACCCACCCTCTACCCCCATTCCTTGGCCAGGCACTTTTGTGTAGGACACAACCAACACAACCCAGGGTGATGTCAGTCATCCTGACAACGTTGATCTTCCTTGAGCTTCTCCCCCATCCTGCCAGTGTAGGTGCCAGAGTTCTTGGACTTTGAACTCTGCTCCGGAAGTTCCCAGACCTCAAGAAGGGGTGGTGGGAGAGCAGAAGAACAGCTTCTGCTTGTTCATACACGTCACCATGGTGACGTCCATCATGCTTGTCTGTGTAATGCCTGCAGGCCTGGCGCCTCTCTGCTGTTTCCATGCCTCATGTGTGCCAGTGAAATGTTTGCTCAGAAGCATGTGGTCCCTTCCCCAGATGCACTAGGCAGCCATTTTCCCTTGGCCTTCTGGAAGGGGCTGCACTGGTGCCCTCTGCTCTTGATTCTCACCCTCTCAGACCTCAACTCCGTTTCCACCTCTCACTCTCACTTGCTTTCTCTCTCTCACATTCTGCTTTTTCTCCCCACAAATGGGACAGGTAATCCTCTTCTGGTCTAGAGAGAGAGAAAAAAAGGGGTGAAGAGGCATTTCCTTAAAGGCTCAGACTTTTGCAGGACACAGCCAGAACTTCCTCTACTGTTCCAGACCTGCTACAAACGTTTCTGGAGACCATGGGAGTAGGACTGACCAACACTTTGAAAAGAGAGAAGCAAAAGGAAGGAATACCAGGTACAGAAAATTATTCAACCACACAATGCTAATTTTTAAATGAAAAATATATTGCTATAAAGGTTGAAACCGAGTAAAACTGACAATAGATGCTGTTGGCTCTTTTACATCACAGAATGTTAAAGTGAACTAAAGATTAAATTTCCAGAGGGAAAGGATAGGGTGAGCCTGTCTATGATTTAAGTGGACTGTCAGAACAATATGGTCAAGGATAAGAACGAAGCTGCTCTATTTTTTGTTTTCCACTCTATTGGGTAAAAGATCATCTCTTGGGAATAATGGAATCCAGCAGTCTCTGACAGGTCATCAGGCAGCAAGGCTCTCTGGGAAAGACTGAAACTACACCGCTAACCTGGATGTGTACACCTTCCTCCCCCACTGTGCTTTTCCCATATGTTGAGCATTTTGAAGGCATGGCATTCTCAGAAGAACCCTTTGATGTATAACTTTTCTCATGGAGAGTAACACATGCTTTAGAATACATAGAAAAGGCTTTACATCCAGAAAGCAAGTGAGATGGTGGTGGTGGTAGGGGTTAGGAAAGTGACATCTCTAATGAAGAAGTGCCACCCCTAGTGAGACCTAGAGGTTGAATAGCAATTAACCAGGAGAAGAGTGTGAGGTTGAGAGAGGAGCTAAGGGAATAGCATATATTTAATAAAAGGCCTGTAAGCAAGAAGACATGGTTCTTGGTGGGACTGAAAGTAGTTTGCTGTTGCTACAGCAGAAAGTGTAAACGAAGGGTAAGAGAATGGAATGAGGGAGAAGACACTGGAAAATTAAGGTCAAGAAGTGAGCAGAAGCTGATTTGCTGTCAATAACTGAAAATCCAAATAACAGTGGCTTTAATAAGATAGGCATTAGTTTTTCTCATGTAGTAAGTAAGAGGCGGGAAGATATTTGCTAGTATTGGTTGGGTGGCTCAGCATCAAGACCAAGGTCTCAGTAAGTCTCCTGGCTCTTCTTACATGGCTCCATCAGCACTTCCGCTTTTCAGGAATGAGGGAAAAAGCAAAAAGAGCAAAAATGGTGCATACCTGTGGAGCCTAACTTTTCTAAGGAGTTTTCCTGGAAGTCCTACTCTAAACCTTCAAATTATATCTCATTGCCCAGAATTCTGTCACACGGAGGCCTATTTTTTTCTCCTAAACATCTCACAAAAATCTAGGGATTCACTCTGCATGGATACATTTGGTACATATTTCCACTTTCCTGAACCAATCCCTGTGGCTAATGCACTGACTGGCCCAATCTAGGCCTTCATTATGTTATTCCTGAACTACAGCAGGAATTCCTGATGTCATTTCATTTTGCCAGGCCCCTGCTCAAGAGACTTCAAAGATTTTCCATTACCTGAAGGCTGGCATTCAAGACTCTCCTCCAGTGTGCCTTCAATTAAATTAAACAAAAACATAATAAGTACCAACCACATGCAAACCAATTTAGTCATTAACTTCCTTTCTCAAGCCCTCTGTCACAGGCAGCCTGGATGAGTCAATGGTCTGTAAACAAGCATCGTCATTTCCATCCCCTTGTCTTGTTCTCTCCTTTTCCTCATTCATCCTATGCATTTTACCTGCTTTATTCTAGTGTTCCCTTCAGGACCCCGCTGAAGTCCTAGCTTTTCCTGGATGCCATCCTGCACAATAACTTAGGAAGATTCATTCCTCCCTGTAATTCATAACACTTACTGTCGTGCACCTCTCAACCAGCAATTAGAATTGGACTGCCCTGTTGCTTCTTTTTTTATTTTATTTATTTAGTTTTTTTTTTTGAGATGGAGTCTCACTCTGTTGCCTAGGCTGCAGTGCAGTGGCACAATCTCAGCTCACCACAACCTCCACCTCCTGGTTTCAAGCAATTTTCCTGCCTCAGCCTCCTGAGTAGCTGGGACTACAGGTGCATGCCACCACACTTGGCTAATTTTTGTACTTTTAGTAAAGACGGGGTTTCACTATGTTGGCCAGGCTGGTCTTGAACTCCTGACCTCGTGATCCTCTTGCCTTGGCCTCCCAAAGTGCTGGGATTACAGGCGTGAGCCACTGCGCCTGGCCTGCTTCTTTTTTTTTTTTTTTTTTTTTTTTTTTTTGAGATGGAGTCTTGCTCTGTCACCAGGCTGGAGTGCAATGGCACGATCTGGGCTCACTGCAACCTCCGCCTCCTGGGTTCAAGCGATTCTCCTGTCTCAGCTTCCCGAGTAGCTGGGAATACAGGTGCCCGCCACCACACCCAGCTAATTTTTGTATTTTTACTAGAGACAGAGTTTCACCATGTTGGCCAGGATGGTCTTGATCTCTTGACCTTGTGATCCACCCGCCTCGGCCTCCCAAAATGCTGGGATTACAGGCATGAGCCACCATGCCCGGCTGCCGGCCTGCTTCTTTTTTTAAATAGTGTAATTGAACTCTTGTTCTAAGTTCCATATAAGCATGTCCTATCTTATCTTTACACTTGCCTCAGAAAACCTTCAAATATGTTTGATGTTGAAGAAATAAAACTAATAAACAAATGAAAGATTATAACCTAACTGCTCTGAAAAAGTTCACTTGCAATTTGAAGATCATTAGGAAGCTTCCTTGGATTGAACTTGTTGCTCGTCTTTGGAGCTGTGTAGTCCGATTTCCACTGAGGAGCAAATCCCCCAAATATTTGGGGGAACTTAGTCTGTTACACCTCCAGTTCCTTCTATATATTTATTACAATCACTTTCTTCTGTAGATGGAGCAATGATTTCATAGAGCCTTAAACAAATATTAGCCATTGCTCTAAATAGGTGTTAATAACATGGGGTGCCTAGCAGGTTAGTATCTGTCCAAGCAAATGGAACATATGTGATTGCAAAATTTCTTGTTGAAATAAAAGATATTCAGATTCCGTGGTTACTATTTAATTCTGCTGCATAGCAAGTGGATGTCTTTAGAAAAGTAACAGTTGATTGCCAAGTATAATTATACCTAATAGTAGTCAAATTGCCTGAGAAAACCTCATAAAACTCTGGAGAGTTAATCCTGAATATAGCAGAGAATTCGAGTTAGACTTCTATTGTATCAGTGATCAAACTAGCTTTATGGTGTAATTCTCAAAATACATAAAATAGGCCTCCGACATTTAGTAAAACTGGTGACTTTAAAGACTATAATCATACAATGATTAAGTGCAAGGTGGGTGTGTAAGGTTTGCTTTTTTCATGTGGCATTTGAATAGGAATGAAAATCCTTTCCTAGGCCTGCTGGCATTGAGTATATATGGACTTGGTTTTGAGTACAGAAAAATCTAGGTCATGAATTAGGCCTGAAATAATTTTTCTAAAATAGAGAGTATTTTGCTTTCCTACTTTCAAATAATTTTGTTCAACAAGACTAAGCTACATGCTAAAAATTAATGTTATAATCTTTCACAATGTGAACTAATCTCAGCATCTCTCGTGCTTTCTGGAATTGGGTCAAGATTTACCTTGAGGCCTTTTTATGTTGTTCTGCCTCTGGGTAGCAGCTTAGAGCCTGAGGCTACTCAGGCCTTTTTAGCAGCATGAAATGGGGCAGACAGCAGAAAGTCTTTCCCCCAGGATCAGTGGTCACCTGTGGCTGTGTGCATGACTAGTGAATTCTAACTTTAGAATTATCTGCCTGTCTTACCTCCCATATCTACATACTGTGCCTGGAAACACCAACCCTCCTGCCTTAGTTAAAAGCCCTCAATATTTTTCTTTCCTCTTTATATCTATAGAAGCTTCAAGGAACACTCTCCATCAACAATATAAACTACACTCCTGGTCAGACCTTCACTTAAGCCTTTCCTTCCCATTCAATGCCTGCCCTGGTGTGACATTTATGGGACCCTCTACTGTCCATATCTTGCCTCCTAGTGAATTTGGAACATACAACTATTAAGAGCTGCTGTAGAATCATTCTTATCCTATGAGGTCAGGACTGGGAGTTGGTAGGTAAATTACAAAGTTAGGTCAGGCACGGTGGCTCACGCCTGTAATCCCAACACTTTGGGAGGCCAAGGTGGGTGGATCACAAGGTCAAGAGATAGAGACCATTCTGGCTAACATGGTGAAACCCTGTCTCTACTAAAATACACAAAAACTAGCCGGGTGTGGTGGTGGGCACCTGTAGTCCCAGCTACTCGGGAGGCTGAGGCAGGAGAATGGCGTGAACCTGAGAGGCGGAGCTTGCAGTGAGCCTATATCGCGCCACTGGACTCCAGCCTGGGCGACAGAGTGAGGCTCTGTCTCAAAAAAAAAAAAAAAAAAAAATTTCTTAAGAGTGAAGTGTGTGGTATAATGATAATAATATACGGCTATCAATGATTGAGCTATTATGATGTGCCCGGCACTGTTCCAAGTACTTTACAGGATTATCCCCTCCATTATCATCTCATGAACACTAATTTCCACTGGGCCCCTTACTGCTGCCCAGCCACCTTACTGTATTTTCCTAGTTTATTCCTATTTCCTAGAAAACTGTTTCATAACTTTATACCTCTCCTCAATGTCCCTCCCCCCAAGTCCTTATGCTGAGGATGCTTCCTATTTCACTGAGGAAAACACAGCTATGAGAAGAGCTCCTGTCACCTGGTGTGCATACCTACCTGTACCTGTACCTCTCTTCTCTGCCTTCCCTCTTGCTTCCGTGAACCAACTGCCTGCACCCCTGACTGTGGCCAGCTCCTCTACCTGGATGGATAGATAACTTAGTAGGATAACACACTTATCCCATCCTTCCCTGCCACATACTGAAAGACTGACCTCCAATTATTTCCCCTACTCAGAGCATCATCATTTTTTCCATTTTCTTCTTACCGTTTCCATCAACATACACATCTGCTATACTTTTTACTATATCAAAAAATTTTTAAAAAACTAAAAAACAATTTTTTGGACACCATATCCAATACCATACCAATTATTTTCCCAATTCTTGGCTCTTCTCGATGGAGTTATTCATACACTCCAGTTTCTTTCCTTTCCTTCCTTTCTCTCTCAAACCCTCTGTAATTGGGCTTTCGCTCCCACTACTCCACCATAACCTTTATTTTCAAGGTAGCCAATAAACTTTGCATGACTAAATCCAGCTGTCAATTCTCTGTCCTCGTCTTGTTTGACTTACCAGTGGTATTTAACAATGCTAGTCATTCCTTCCTCCTTAAAACACATTAATCTCTTTGTGTCTAGAACCGTCTTCAGTTTTGCTCCTTCATCATTGTCTGTTCTTTCTTAGGCTCCTTTGCCAGTTGCTCCTTCTCTCTCTAATCCTTAGACATTAGAGGACCTCAGTCTGCATCACTTCTCTGTCCATACTCAATCACTGGATGATTTCATAGATTTAAATATGTGTTTAAACTGATGGCACCTTCATTTATATCTCCAGTTTTGATTCCTTCCTTGAATTCTAGACAAATGTCTATTCAATATCTCCATTTGCATGACAATAAGCATCTCAGCCCAATACAGCCAGTTCTGCTGTAACATTTTAAAATTGTTAATTTCTTCCAATGCGATTGATACACTAGGGTATAATTTGAGCGTAACACCAATTTTACCTTTGCTTATGTGCAATTTTGTCTGTGAGAAATGCTAGGTGAATGCAGAAAACTGCATCCAGCTGAGCCATATGGGAATACACAAAATGCACACATGCATGCACCATCCATTAGCCACCTCACCTCAAAGTGTGTTATCCTACTAAGTTACGTCTGGCTATTCTTTTGCCTTCATGAAATTTTCTATGTAAAAACAAAAACAAAAAAAAACTCTCATTCTATATCCCAAACATAGATCTAAGTGTCCTGGCTCAAAAACACCAAGCAGTGCATACAAAAGGAGAATTTTTTTTTTTTTTTTGAGGTGGTGTCTCACTCTGTCACCCAGGCTGGAGTGCAATGGCACGATCTCAGTTCACTGCAGCCTCTTTCTCCCAAACTCCCAGGTTCAAGCGATTCTCCTGCCTCAGCCTCCTGAGTAGCTGCGATTACAGGCATGCACCACCATGCATGGCTAATTTTTGTATTTTTAGTGGAGACAGGGTTTCACCATGTTGACCAGGCTGGTCTCAAACTCCTGACCTCAAGTGATCTGTCCACCCCAGCCTCCCAAAGTGCCGGGATTACAGGCGTGAGCCGCTGCACCCAGCCTGGAGAAATATTTAAGTATCGAGGAGATGCTTGAAATAACAATGTGGGGTTTAAAAAAAAAATTGGGAGGATAGAAGCAATCTTCGTTTTGCACAGCACCACATTCATTGAAACCCATGCAGATTGGAAGGAATGATGTTCTCCCTTTGTAGCTGACAAATCTTAGCATGAACCAAGTTCTGATACATGTTTCTGTTAACACAGCATCATGCAGAACAGCGTCATGCAGGATTGGCTGTATGTGATATCTCCTGGGCAACAGGCATAAGGGAATTCACATTGTAGACAATGACAGACAATGCCACAAAAATGAAATTTTAAAAACTCCATGCTTAGGACAACTTTGACAGTAAGAACAAAGACTAGAAATACAAAATAAATGGAAAGATAACTGAATGTATAGATTAAAGACCAAATAGTAAAAAGTACAGGAAAAATCTTTCTCATGAGAAGGCACTATCTATATACAAAAGACTCGAAAGAAAATCTCCAATCCTCAAATCCTGCAGAAGTGACTTCTTTTCGTGCTATTGATGCCTGGTTGCAAGATTTCAGACATTGCTACAGTTTCCAAAGCCTCCAGCTATCAGATATATGAGGAATTTGCAGAAAAATTTCCAGCAATGCAGAAGTTAAAGTAGATAGTTATACTTTGGACCAAATTTGCAATTTTGATGAAACAGGTAACTATTATAAATGCATACACTTGAGGACCTACATCTCAAAGGAAGAACAACTTGTACCAGGATTCAAGCCTGAGAGAGCTCACTTAACTGTGATGTTCAATGCCAATTTGAACAAAGGACTATGAGGCCACACCCATCCACATCTGGTGTTACTGAAAAAAAACTTCCTATTATTTTTCAGATAACCCTATTTCACCACTTCACAATGACATCCCTGCAGTCTACTTCCACACACAAACTTCAGATCTTTATAAGGTGATGTACCTCGCTCACTGATTGTAGTATTTATGCATATCTTAACCATTTAGTATGTGTAAAACTGTATTTCTATTTGCATTAGGTTTCTTTCTTTTTTAAATGTGTCACTGAGGACATCCTTGAGTATTATGCCCTCAATACCATTTTTTTCCCTCATAAGCCTGGTGATTTTTACTGTGTAATTTTGTGGTAATATTTAGGAGCACATATTATAGCAGAACTGACTGTATATCCAAAACTATATTCCTAGTCTTTTCCCTAAAACTTTCCTCAGCTGAGCTAACATAACTCCAAACAGTTGCTCAGACCAAAAACTTTGGAGTTATCTTTGAGTTGTATTTTTCTCTTAAACCTATATCCATTCCAGCAGCAAATCCTACAGGCTCTATTTTTAAAATATACACAGAATCTGGCCTTTTTTCCTCACTCCCTCTACATCCCCCTAGCCACCATGAACTCTCTTGTGAACATCTCACTGGCCTTCTAAAGTCTCCTCGCTTTACCCTTCAGCTATATCTGATCTGGTGATGTTGTTAACACCCGGCATACACTCAATCATCTGCTCAGAACCTTCCAATGGCTTCCATCCCAAGATCAAGCTCAGAGTCCTTTTAGGATCTGAGTCTCCCGCTTTATTGCCTTCCATCCCTCATCTGCTGCTTTCTTCTGCTCCCACCCCACTGGCCCTCTTGGTATTTTCTGAACATGCCAGGCTCAGTGCTGCCCCAGAGCCACTGCACTGCTGTACCTTCTCACTGGTGTGGTCATGCCCAGGGAATCGGCATAATCCATTCACCTCCTCCAACTTTTGCCCAAACACCAGCTTGTCAATAAAGCCTTCTCTGACTATCCTATTTAGAATCACAACCCTAGTTCCCCAAGTCACAGTCCTTTCTATTTCCAGTATTACTTTATTCTTCTTTATAATGTGTATCACTACTAAACATATTATATATAGTATTTTATGTATTTGTTACTTTGTTTTCTGTCAAATGGTGGCAGTTTTAAAACATGACTGCAGATTCTTCTACAATTCTTTCATAGAGAGGTAGTTTCTATGGCCCCTTTGCTTGAATCTTGGCAGCATGGTAGGAATGACAATATGTGACTTCCAAGGCAATGCCATAAGGGGCCATGCAGTGTCTGCCTTGTGCACAGAAACACTTGTTCATAGATCCTGACTACCCTGAGGCAGCCATGCTGTGAGGAAGCCCTAGTCAAATGGAGAGGTCCTATGTGGATGCCCAGTCATGGTATCAGTCAGGCCTAGTCTCTAATCATGCTGGATCAGGTGCTCAAAATCTAGTGGAAAGATGGATGTGTAAGTAAACAATTACAATTCAAGTGATAGATGCTACAATGAGATGTTTCCAGAAAGCTGTGGGAAATGATGGGAGAGTGTAATCAATTTTCAAAGAGGACTGTGAGGTGTTAGAAAGTAAAAACACCTCCAAATAAGGAAGTGGAACAGGCTATGACCTAAGGCTTGCTTGGACCAGTATAAGCATGCCAGGGCAAATATTTAGGCAAACTTATGGGAGTTAAGAACACAAAGTAGATTGATTTCTTTATTACGGCTAGCAGATATTTTAGAATGTTAGCACAGGTCTTTGAATAAATTTTGCTTCCAAGAGAAGTTACATTTGTTCTTAATTAGATAGGGAGGAAAGTCTCTTTGAAGAGGAACCTCTACTTCACTTTTTACAGAGGGCTCTCAGAGATGAGGTGACATTTGAGCTGCTTTGAAGGATAAGCAGGAATTTGCCAGGCAATAGATAAAGGAAAAAGAACTAGACTCTTGGCCTGCTCTTCTTTCCAACACTAAGATCGTTTTGAGGGCAGAGAACATCCATCCTTCTGATAACTGGAATCAACAGCTGACCAGAAGCATAAGCTGAGATGTGTGGTGAATATTGGTACTACAGGAATAAAACCACCAGGCTTAAGCAAAACTGTAGATGGAGACCAGCATGGCATTGCCCTTTTCTGGGCCTGTTTTCTCATCTGTAAAAGACAGAGGTTAAGTAAGAGATATAGAGTAGGTTATTCTCACTCTTCAATTCTATGATGCTAGGACTTCCCTAAATGTGATTCTCTGAAGGTTAAATAGTCTCCACTCCCTCAACTATTCCTCATACGATGTTTTCCAAGATTATGTACCACACATGTGCCTTCCGTTGCGTGGATTCTACTTTGTCAACGTCCACTTCAAAACATAGCAGAGAGCACTGTGATGCCTAGAATGAATGTAATACTCCAGACATGCACCCACCAGAGGGGAGACTCTGAGGCAATATTCTTTACCTAGATATTGTACTTCAGCTGGTGCAGCATAAAGCTTCATGAGTTGTTTTCCAGTCACACCATAGGTTCAAAGCCTTGTTTGCATGAACTCTTAATTAATCTATCCATGTATTGTTAATTAATCTATCCTATGTATTGTTGACACAGGAGTTAAGAAGGAATTACTTAGGCAGATAGCAAGGGCATGTGAGTCCTCAGTAAGGCTTTTCTTTTAAATGAAATGCAGCCCCAAATCATTTTTAACAAAGAACAGCCTGCAAGCTGTGAGCTTGCATGGACGAATGCTGGCAGGAACTAAGGACTAGACATTTTCTTTTTTTTTTTTTTTTTTTTGGAGACAGAGTCTCCCTCTGTCACCCAGGCTGGAGTGCAGTGGTGCCATCTCGGCTCACTGCAAGCTCCGCCTCCTGGGTTCACGCCATTCTCCTGCCTCAGCCTCCCGAGTAGCTGGGACTACAGGCACCCACCACCACGCCCAGCTAATTTTTTTTTTTTTTTTGTATTTTTAGTACAGATGAGGTTTCACCGTGTTAGCCAGGATGGTCTGGATCTCCTGGCCTCGTGATCCACCCACCTTGGCCTCCCAAAGTGCTGGGATTACAGGCATGAGCCACCGCGCCCGGCCAGGACCAGACATTTTCAAGATGGCGGCTCCATCTTCCCTTCTCTGCCAGCCTGGTGTGCTGTAAGGAGCAGACAAGATGGCACTGATCAACTTGCATAGGAAGATTAGGGTGGGGGCAACTAGCCTTCCCCACGTGCTATGTAAATGTCATACCTAATCAAACTAATCTATGAGCCCTATGAAAATCAGACACCACTTCCTCAAACTGGACTATAAAACTCAGCACATTTGCCATCAGCAGGCCCCTTCCACTTGGAGACCTCTCTTGGGCACCCCGCTTTCTCAGCATGAGGAAGCTTTCTCTCTCTCTCTCTTCTTCTTTGTCTATTAAACTTTCTGTTCCTAAACCCACTCCTTGTGTGTGTCTGTGTTCTAAATGTTCCTGGCACGCGAAGACAAAGCCCAAGGTATATACCCCAGACAACAAAGCCGCTTCATTGTAAGTTTATGCAATTGATTGAACTTAAATGGAAGACCTGATACTTGTTCATGTAAAATTTATCTTAATATTCACAGAAGTATCTAGCATAGTCAATAAATATTTGTTGAATTGAATAGATTTTCATTTTGCTTTAGGCTGTCAATACAACTTTAGAAAAGCTTTGAATTTTTATTAATTTAATATTTTATAATACTTAAATCTTTCTACTCTAAAAGTGATTTGAGATAAGAACCTTGATTCAGCATTCCCTCTCAGCTGTGTGATTTCCACAAATCAGACAGATATCCTATTTCTGTACCCATAAGGAATATGACCTAGAAAAGGCATTGACCTGGAGTTTGCCACTAGCTTTCTCCATTAATGTTATGTCCTGCTAATAACAGTGTTAAATATAAAGGTCACAAAGCACACTAAAAGCAAAAAACAGAATCTTCAATGTGCAGATTTTCAAACATTACAAATAATAACATGGTCATTTCATTGAAAGATTCACCAGTGCAAATCCTACGTGGAATAAGAGATGTAAAATTCCCTGAACCACTTGGAAAGTGTGACCACGCTGACAGGCTTGAATCTCAAATTTTAATTGAGGCCATCTTGCTTTTTGTGAAGAATTTTAAAAGCTGTTCTAAATCGGATTGTTCAGGGTGGTTTCCATGCACTCACAAGGATAACACCGGCAGCTGAATAGAAAACTCTAAGACCCAGGTGGCTCATACTCTGCACTGATACTGATTCTCGTTTTTTTACCCCAGAAGCCACGCCCAGCCTTCAAGCATCTGTCCGTACATCATTACACAGCGCCTTCCCTTCCCCCTTAGCAGATGGAAGGTTATAAAGAGGTGGAGCCAAGAGGGACAAAAGATTCTCATAATTGTATTTTCCAGCAATTTTTTTCTTTTAATTCTGTGCTCTTCAAAAACTACAGGAGTGACTGCATGTAAATAGACCTCTCTAATGGATGGCTGATTGCCATTGACTCTTTGCAAATTTAATCCATTAAGTGCCTCCTATAGAAAGAGAATACAATGCCCTACAATGCAGAGGGTCAACCTTAGAAAATAAAACACAACCTGAATGGGGCAGTGCAAGAAGAGAAATCCACACAGCCTCTGATGCTAAAAAGCTCTCTGTTGTTTACTTATTCTATTATTTCAGAAGGAAAGCTAAATCAGGAGTCTGATGCTTGTGCTAATCTTTTTCTTTCCTTTTTTCCCCTCCCTCAGAAAGGAAGCCATTCAGGCGACAAGCAGGCTCTTATCTCGGGCTTCTTATCATTAACCAGAGGAGCCTGTGCTGGAAATGAAATTCAGAGGCACGGCCAGGAAAGGCTGTTTCCCTAATTGAGCGGCTGCCTTTTGAAGTCTTGTCTCCCCAGTGGAGCCTGGAGCTGGCTAGGTCTCCCTGGCCAAGATCACTCATTGTGTAATCTCTCACACACCGGGAGCAGATGCTCCTCGACTGGAGCTTTTTTGAAAGGCCTTTAATAAGGCTTCTCAACCCGCCACACGTTGGGCAGCCAGAGGGAGGGGCAGTTTTCAGAAAAGCCTCTGATCAAGGAGTTCAAGACTCTAGACGCGTTTGGGCTTTCCTGTCAGATGTCCTTCAGTCAAGATTCTGCAGTTTGGGGGAATTCTCAGCACCCTGAGGGTGAGAGGTGACAGCTGCTGGCAGTCCTCACAGCCCTCGCTCGCTCTTGGCACCTCCTCTGCCTGGGCTCCCACTTTGGTGCCACTTGAGGAGCCCTTCAGCCCACCGCTGCACTGTGGGAGCCCCTTTCTGGGCTGGCCAAGGCGGGAGCCGGCTCCCTCGGCTTGCGGGGAGGTGTGGAGGTAGAGGCGCCAGAGGGAACCGGGGCTGCGCGCAGCGCTTGCGGGCCGGCTGGAGTTCCGGGTGGGCGTGGGCTTGGCGGGCCCCCCCACTCGGAGCAGCCAGCCCGCCCTGCCCGCTCTGGGCAATGAGGGGCTTAGCACCCAGGCCAGCGGCTGTGGAGGGTGTACTGGGTCCCCCAGCAGTGCCGACCCACTGGCACTGCCCTCGATTTCTCACCGGGCCTTAGCTGCCTTCCTGTGGGGCAGGGCTCGGGACCTGAAGCCCGCCATGCCTGAGCCTCCCACCCGCTCCATGGGCTCCTGTGCGGCCCGAGCCTCCCCGACGAGCGCCACCCACTGCTCCACGGCGCCCAGTCCCATCAACCACCCAAGGACTGAGGAGTGCGAGCACACGGCGCAGGACTGGCGGGCAGCTCCACCTGCAGCCCCGGTGCAGGATCCACTGGGTGAAGCCAGCTAGGCTCCTGAGTCTGGTGGAGATGTGGAGAACCTTTATGTCTAGCTCAGGGCTTGTAAACACACCAATCAACACCCTGTGTCTAGCTCGAGGTTTGTGGATGCACCAATCGGCACTGTGTCTGGCTGCTCTGGTGGGGCCTTGGAGAACCTTTGTGTCCATACCCTGTATCTAACTGATCTGATGGGGACGTGGAGAACTTTTATGTCTAGCTCAGGGATGGTAAATGCACCAATCAGCGCCCTGTCAAAACAGACCACTCGGCTCTACCAATCAGCAGGACGTGGGTGGGGCCAGATAAGAGAATAAAAGCAGGCTGCCCGAGCCAGCAGTGGCAACCCGCTCGGGTCCCCTTCCACACTGTGGAAGCTTTGTTCTTTTGCTCTTTGCAATAAATCTTGCTACTGTTCACTCTTTGGGTCCATGCTGCTTTTATGAGCTTTAACACTCACCGCGAAGGTCTGCAGCTTCACTCCTGAAGCCAGCGAGACCACGAGCCCCGGAACGACACCCACGCCCCTAAGCTGAACACCACGCCAAGGTCTGCAGCTTCACTCCTGAGCCAGCGAGACCACGAGCCCACTGGGAGGAACGAACAACTCCAGACGTGCCACCTTAAGAGCTGTAACACTCAACTGCGAAGGTCTGCACCTTCACTCCTGAGCCAGCGAGACCATGAACCAACCAGAAGGAAGAAACTCTGAACACATCCGAACATCAGAAGGAACAAACTCTGGACACTCCGCCTTTAGAACTGTAACACCCACTGCGAAAGTCCGCGGCTTCATTCTTGAAGTCAGTGAGACCAAGAACCCACCAATTCCGGACACATTTTGGTGACCACGAAGGGACTTTCACCTATTGCCAAGCGGTGAGACCATCGCCTATCGCCGAGTGGTGAGACCATCACCTATAGCTGAGTGGTGAGACCATCACCTATAGCTGAGTGGTGAGACCATCGCCGAGCGGTGAGTACCATCGGACCCCTTTCACTTGCTATTCTGTCCTATCTTTCCTTAGAATTCAGGGGCTAAATACTGGGCACCTGTTGGCCAGTTAAAAGTGACTAGCGTGGCCGCTGGACTAAAGACACAGGTGTCAGGCTTTCTGGGAAAGGGCTCTCTAATAACCCCCAACTCTTTGGAGTTGGAACCATTGGTTTGCCTAGAACCAGCTTCTGCTTTTCCTGTACTTCTGGGCTGAGCTGAGGGTCTACACAGAGGAAAGCCATGCAACTCCGGGGTCCCGACAACATGTTGGTTGACCCTGCGGCCATGAGCGGAACTCTCAAAAGCATGTTGCCCAAGCGAGACTCGCACATCTATCCTATCTATCGTGACCCTTGCCTCCTGGGTCCTAATGCCTGCCAGACAAACTTCCTCACCAATCAGAAAGACAATTTTTGCCCAAAGCCCTGTCGTAGTGGGGACTACCTGGAATTTTAGGATCCCTCCTCAGACTAATAGGCCTAACAAAAGCTATTCCTGAAGCTAGGATATGGGGAGCTTCAGAAATTGTATCCTTCCTATTCATATAAGTGAAGACAAAAGGTGTCACTCTTCCAACCCTGGCGATCCCTTCCCTCCCTCAGGGTATGGCCCTCCACTTCATTTTTGGGGCATAACATCTTTATAGGACAGGTGTAAAGTCCTAATACTAACAGGAGAATGCTTAGGACTCTAACAGGTTTTTGAGAATGCGTCGGTAAGGGCCACTAAATCCGGTTTTTCTCGGTCAGTCCTCCTTGTGGTCTAGGAGGACAGGCAAGGGTGCAGGTTTTTGAGAATGTGTCAGTAAGGACCACTAAATCCAACCTTCCCTGGCCCTCCATGTGGTCTGGGAGGAAAACTAGTGTTTCTGCTGCTGCGTCGGTGAGCGCAACTATTCCGATCAGCAGGGTCCGGGGACCGTTGCGGGTTCTTGGGCAGGGGTTGTTTCTGCTGCTGCATCAGTGAGCACAACTATTCCTATCAGCAGGGTCCAGGGACCGTTGCGGGTTCTTGGGCAGGGGTTGTTTCTGCTGCTGCGTCGGTGAGCGCAACTATTCTGATCAGCAGGGTCCAGGGACCGTTGCAGGTTCTTGGGCAGGGGTTGTTTCTGCTGTTGCGTCGGTGAGCGCAACTATTCTGATCAGCAGGGTCCAGGGACCGTTGCGGGTTCTTGGGCAGGGGTTGTTTCTGCTGCTGCGTCGGTGAGCGCAACTATTCTGATCAGCAGGGTCCAGGGACCGTTGCGGGTTCTTGGGCAGGGGTTGTTTCTGCTGCTGCGTCGGTGAGCGCAACTATTCTGATCAGCAGGGTCCAGGGACCGTTGTGGGTTCTTGGGCAGGGGTTGTTTCTATATAAACCAAAACCGCGGGAGGTTTTGTCTTTCAGTTGGGAAACACTCAGGCATCACCAGGCTTACCCTTGAAATGCATCCTAAGCCATTGGGACCAATTTGACCCACAAACCCTGAAAAAGAGGCGGCTCATTTTTTTCTGCACTACGGCTTGTCCCCGATATTCTCTCTCTGATGGGGAAAAATGGCCACCTGAGGGAAGTACAAATTACAATACTATCCTGCAGCTTGATCTTTTCTGTAAGAGGGAAGGCAAATGGAGTGAAATACCTTATGTCCAAGCTTTCTTTTCATTGAGGGAGAATACACAACTATGCAAAGCTTGCAATTTACATCCCACAGGAGGACCCCCCAGCTTACCCCCATATCCTAGCCTCCCTATAGCTCCACTTCCTATTAATGATAATCCTCCTCTAATCTCCCCTGCCCAGAAGGAAATAAGCAAAGAAATCTCCAAAGGTCCACAAAAACCCCCGGGCTATTGGTTATGTCCCCTTAAAGCTGTAGGGAGAGGGGAATTTGGCCCAACCTGGGTACATGTCCCCTTCTCCCTCTCTGATTTAAAGCAGATCAAGGCAGACCTGGGGAAGTTTTCAGATGATCCTGATAGGTACGTAGATGTCCTACAGGGTCTAGGGCAAACCTTCGACCTCACTTGGAGAGATCATGCTACTGTTAGGTCAAACCCTGGCCTTTAATGAAAAGAAGGCGGCTTTAGCTGCAGCCCGAGAGTTTGGAGATACCTAGTATCTTTGTCAAGTAAATGATAGAATGACAGCCGAAGAAAGGGACAAATTCCCTACTGGTCAGCAAGCCATCCCCAGTATGGATCCCCACTGGGACCTTGACTCAGATCATGGGGACGGGAGTCATAAACATCTGTTGACCTGTGTTCTAGAAGGACTAAGGAGAATTAGAAAAAAGCCCATGAATTATTCAATGATGTCCACCATAACTCAGGGAAAGAAAGAAAATCATTCTGCCTTCCTCGAGCGGCTACGAGAGGCCTTAAGAATATATACTCACCTGTCACCCGAATCACTCGAGGGTCAATTGATTCTAAAAGATAAGTTTATTACCCAATCAGCTGCAGATATCAGGAGAAAGCTCCAAAAGCAAGCCCTGGGCCCTGAACAAAATCTAGAGACATTATTAAACCTGGCAACCTTGGTGTTCTATAATGGGGACCAAGAGGAACAGGCCCAAAAGGAAAAGTGAGATCAGAGAAAGGCCGCAGCCTTAGTCATGGCCCTCAGACAAACAAACCTTGGTGGTTCAGAGAGGACAGAAAATGAAGCAGGCCAATCACCTGGTAGGGCTTGTTATCAGTGTGGTTTACTAGGACACTTTAAAAAGATTGTCCAATGAGAAACAAGCTGCCCCCTCGTCCATGTCCACTGTGCCGAGGCAATCACTGGAAGGTGCACTGCCCCAGAGGACGAAGATTCCCTGGGTCAGAAGCCCCCAACCAGATGATCCAACAACAGGACTGAGGGTGCCCGGGGCAAGTGCCAGCTCATGTCATCACCCTCACTGAGCCCCGGGTACGTTTAACTATTGAGGGCCAGGAAATTGACTTCCTCCTGGACACTGGCACGGCCTTCTCAGTGTTAATCTCCTGTCCTGGTTGACTGTCCTCAAGGTCCATTACCATCCGAGGAATCCTGGGACAGCCTGTAACCAGGTATTTCTCCCACCTTCTCAGTTGTAATTGGGAGACTTTGCTCTTTTCACATGTGTTTCTTGTTATGCCTGAAAGTCCCACACCCTTATTAGGGAGGGATATATTAGCCAAGGCTGGAGCTATTATCTACATGAATATGGGGAACAAGTTACCCATTTGTAGTCTCCTACTTGAGGAGGGAATCAACCCTAAAGTCTGGGCATTGGAAGGACAATTTGGAAGGGCAAAAAATGCCCGCCCAGTCATGCAATGCAAAAACACAAAGAGGTGGGAATCTTACACTGACAAAGCCATCAAAATGGGAAGGAGAGGGGAGAACAGCAGCATAAGCAGCGGGCAGAGGCAGCAGAAAGGAAAGAAAGAGACAGGAAATCAAAGAGAGAGGAAGAGACAAAGATGGAGTCAGAGAGAAAGAGAGACAGACACAGAGAATCAAAGAGAAAGAGACAAAGATGGAGTCAGAGAGAAAGAGGGACAGACACAGAAAGTCAAAGAAAGAGGCAGAGAGAGGAAGAGACAGAGAGACAGAAAGGCAGGAGAGAAAGTGAGAAAGAAAGAGACAAAAGAGAAGTCAAAGAGAAAGAAAAAGAGATGGAAGTTGTAAAGAAAAAACAGCATATCCCATTCCTTTAAAAGCCAGGGTAAATTTCTGTCTACCCAGCCAAGGCATATTCTACTTATGTGGATCTTCAACCCATATCTGCCTCTCAGACAGTTTGCAAGAAATAACGAAATTTATCCTTACTTTAAAATCCCAAATAGACTCTTTGGCAGCAGTGACTCTCCAAAACCACCGAGGCCTAGACCTCCTCACTGCTGAGAAAGGAGGACTCTGCACCTTCTTAGGGGAAGAATGTTGTTTTTACACTAACCAGTCGGGAATAGTACAAGATGCCGCCCGGCATTTACAGGAAGAGGCTTCTGAAATCAGACAACGCCTTTCAAATTCTTATACCAACCTCTGGAGTTGGGCAACATGGCTTCTCCCCTTTCTAGGTCCTGTGGCAGCCATCTTGCTGTTACTTGCCTTTGGGCCTTGTATTTTTAACCTTCCTGTCAAATTTGTTTCCTCTAGAATCGAGGCCATCGAGCTACAGATGGTCTTACAAATGGAACCCCAAATGAGTTCAACTAACAACCTCTACCGAGGACCCCTGGACCAACCCACTGGCACTTCCCCTGGCCTAGAGAATTCCCCTCTGAAGGACATTACAATTGCAGGGCCCCTTCTTCGGCCCTATCCAGCAGGAAGTAGCTGGAGTGGTCATCGGCCAAATTCCCAACAGCAGTTGGGGTGTCCTGTTTAGAGGCGGGATTGAGGGGTGACAGCGTGCTGGCAGTCCTCACAGCCCTCGCTCGCTCTCGGCGCCTCCTCTGCCTGGGCTCCCACTTTGGCGGCATTTGAGCCCTTCAGCCCACCGCTGCACTGTGGGAGCCCCTTTCTGGGCTGGCCAAGGCGGGAGCTGGCTCCCTTGGCTTGCGGGGAGGTGTGGAGGGAGAGGCGCCAGCGGGAACCGGGTCTGCACGCGGCGCTTGTGGGCTGGCTGGAGTTCCGGGTGGGGATGGGCTTGGCGGGCGCCCCCCACTCGGAGCAGCTGGCCGGCCCTGCCCGCCCTGGGCAATGAGGGGCTTAGCACCCAGGCCAGTGGCTGCGGAGGGTGTACTGGGTCCGCCAGCAGTGCCGACCCACTGGCACTGTGCTCGATTTCTCACCGGACCTTAGCTGCCTTCCCATGGGGCAGGGCTCGGGACCTGCAGCCCACCATGCCTGAGCCTCCCACCCGCTCCATGGGCTCCTGTGCAGCCCGAGCCTCCCCGACGAGCGCCACCCCCTGCTCCATGGCGCCCAGTTCCATCGGCCACCCAAGGGCTGAGGAGTGCGAGCGCACGGCGCAGGACTGGCAGGCAGCTCTACCTGCAGCCCCAGTGCAGGATCCACTGGGTGAAGCCAGCTGGGCTCCTGAGTCTGGTGGAGATGTGGAGAACCTTTATGTCTAGCTCAGGGATTGTAAACACACCAATCAGCACCCTAAGTCTAGCTCGAGGTTTGTGGATGCACCAATCGACACTCTGTGTCTGGCTGCTCTGGTGGGGCCTTGGAGAACCTTTGTGTCCATACCCTATATCTAACTGATCTGATGGGGACGTGGAGAACTTTTATGTCTAGCTCAGGGATGGTAAATGCACCAATCAGCGCCCTGTCAAAACAGACCACTCGGCTCTACCAATCAGCAGGACGTGGGTGGGGCCAGATAAGAGAATAAAAGCAGGCTGCCCGAGCCAGCAGTGGCAACCCGCTCGGGTCCCCTTCCACACTGTGGAAGCTTTGTTCTTTCACTCTTTGCAATAAATCTTGCTACTGTTCACTCTTTGGGTCCATGCTGCTTTTATGAGCTGTAACACTCACCGTGAAGGTGCAGTTTCACTCCTGAAGCCAGCAAGACCACGAGCCCACTGGGAGGAACGAACAACTCCAGATGTGCCTTAAGAGCTGTAACACTCACTGCGAAGGTCTGCAGCTTCAGTCCTGAGCCAGCGAGACCACGAACCAACCAGAAGGAAGAAACTCCGAACACATCCGAACATCAGAAGGAAAAACTCTGGACACACCGCCTTTAGAACTGTAACACTTACCGCGAAAGTCCGCGGCTTCATTCTTGAAGTCAGTGAGACCAAGAACCCACCAATTCTGGACACAAGGGGACTTCCCATTTCATCCCCTCCCTTGCTTTCCCCTGCCTTGCCTTCACAGGGTCGTGGTCAAGTTTAAATGGCATTGTGTATAGAAAGGACTTGATGCAGATTAAGGGTGTAGTAAATAATATTACAATAAATGTATTCTGTTGACTTACTAGGGTCCTATCATTCTCCATCATCCATTGCTGGTCTCTATCCCTTGGCTAACATTCTCCCTGCTCCCCTGGTGAATCTGATACTCAATCTTGGCTCTATGCATGCTCAGTTTTAAGAACAAGGACTCTGAGCCCTGGGTATGGAAATTGCCTTTCTTTCCCTGGGCAGATAGACCCTGGGTAGGGAAGAAGGTAGGATTTGGGTATTTCAGGAAATGACTAGTGCCTGGCACTCCCAGACTGAAATCTCAGGGAGAAATGAGGCACACCAATATGGCCTGACATGATAGAGGCCCCCACCACCTCTCAAACTCTATCTCCCACCCTTTTCCTACTGGCTTACTACTCTCCAATCACATTGTCCTATTTGCTCTTCTCTAGACCCTCTGTGAATGTTCCTGCCTCAAGGCCGTCGCCTGTGCTATTTCCCTTGCCTGGAAAGTCCTTTCTCCATACTCTCACCTGGCTGGCTGCTTGTTCTCATACAGTCTCTGCTCTCATATCAGCAAAGCCTTCCTTGGACACTATCTAAAGTAGCCCTCTTCTTCCATGTAATCTCAGTCACCCTGCTTTACATTCTACAGAGCACCTATTACTATCCAAAATTATGCTACTTATTCATTTGCTTGTGTGTGGAATAATTAGGGCAAAGTCTCTGTCTTGTTCTTTGCTAATGCCCAGTACAATGCCTGAAACATAATACACATTCAATAAATATTGTTTGGATATTTAAAGAAAATGACAGAACAACCACTAAAAAACATGTAAGCAATATGAGCAATTAGATAAAAATACAGGGACTAGGGAGGCTTGGGGAAAATGATGGGTTTGTGCTGATAAAAAGAAATCAAAAGAGTAATCCGGAAATAAAAGATGTCAAAGGAAAGACGTAGACTAGAATGACTAAGGCAAGTTTAGGTGACAGTATGAAGATTGACCTGGCTAGAGCACAACTGCTCTTTTGAAAAAGAAAAAAAGATTCAGGGATGGTGATGGTGGTGGTGGTTGTTGTGGTGAACTCAGGACTACCATGTGTAGCTGTATATGTTGTGTGTTGATGCTTCCTGCTATACAAAAAGCATAACATAGAAAGTGGTGTCATTGACATTGGAAAGTCTTCAGCCATTGTTTCTTTTTCTTCCTTTTTACTGAGATGGGATCTCACTCTGTCACCCAGGTTGGAATGCAGTGTTAATCATAGCTCACTGCAGCCTCTAACTCCTGGGATCAAGCAATCCTCCTGTCTCAGTCTCCTGAGTAGCTGGGACTATAATCATATACCTCCATGCCTGGCTAATTTGGGTATGTTTTGTAGAGATGGGACCTTGCTATATTGCCCAGGCTGATCTTGAACTCATTGCCTCAAGTGATCATCCCACCTCAACCTCCTAAAGTGTTGAGATTACAAGCATGAGCCACTGTGCCCAACCTCATTATTTCTTAGAATATAATTTTCTGTTCTTTTTCTTTGCTTTCTGGCACACCCATTATACATATGTTGGTGCTCTGTTCGTTTCTCTTTATTCAATCTCTGTTCTTCATATTATACAGTCTCTATCCATCTAGTGTGATGATTATTTCTTCTACTAGCTCAAATCTACTGCTAACCCTCTCCTATCAATGTTTTGTTTTAGTTATTGTACTTTTCAACTCCAGAATTTTCATTTAGTTCTTTTTTTATAATTTCTGTCTCTTTATTGATGTTCTCGATTTGATGAGACATTGTCATCATACCTTCCTTCACTTCTTTAAGCATGGCTTCCTTTAGTTGTTTGAACATCTTTATAATGGTTGCTTTGAAGTCTTCATCTGTTAAGTCCAACATCTGGGCCCTATCACAGGCAGTTCCTGTTGCTTGCTTTTTTTTTTTTTTTTCCTTTGTATGAGTCACTGTTTCCTCTTTCTTTGTCTATCTTGTAATTTTTTGCTGAAAATTATTTTAGGTAATATACTGTAACAATTCTGGGTATTGATTCCCCTCACTCATCTTTGGAGCTTGCTTTTGTTGTTTGCTGGTTTATTTGTTTAGTGACCTGGCTAGACTGTTTTAGTGTAGTCTATTTCCCCCAGAGTGTGAAACTTTGGTGATGTTCCTTAGATGGTGCAGGCTTGGATGTGTACACAATCACCTTGGGATGACAGTGGTCCTAGCAGGACTCTCTTTGTCTCTTTTCCTGATCTTTCTATTAACCTGTCTGCCTCAATTGGTATCACACTCAACTGTTAGGTTACATTAATTACTGGCTGATTGTGCTATTGTTTTATGACAATCTTTTGGAGCATAAATTGCTCAGCAGTCTGATTCAATTAAATTCAGGCCCTTTGGCAGGGATAGTTTTAAGTTTTTTTAAATGATCCCCAGAAGGCTCTCTTTAGCTGTCTCTTTCCTTGGTGAGCTAGGTGGTCTATTGTTTAGCTTGTTGCTCTATATTGAAAAGAGCTATTGTTTTCAAGAGCACCCTTAGACTTGAACTTGCCTACATTTTGTTTCATTTAAAGTACAGTTCTTTGGGAAGAGCTATAGGGCCCCATTTTCTTATGGACTTCCTCTTCCCCTGGTCAAAATCTCTAAGCAAATATTCTTGGTGCTGGGTGGGCAACAGTCTCTGATCTTCCTGGCTTGCATGTTCCAGGGTAGAACACCCATGTTCCCTATGAATGAGCTGAATTGAGAGTAATCAGGTCTCAGTATTCCTGGCCTTCCATGCTTGAAATAGAGCATCTGTCCTGTGAGTGAGTGACAGAAAACAGTCCCCAGTGTCTCAACTGCACTCATCAGGAATTTAGTTTCTTTAATTCAGGGTAAGAAGAGATAAGAAATGCTGGTGGCCTTTCTCTCCTGGTGAGATATGGCAGCCCTGATGGGGAGCCGAGGGGAGAGGGAGCCCCATCTTCTTGGCCATACCTTCCAGAGGAAAGCTTTCATCAACTGAGCTACAAGAGGAAAGATGGGGAGAGGGAATATAATGCTGGTTGTGAGAGGGAGTTGGCTATGCTTAAATTGAGGGAAAAGAGAGAAAGGAACCAGTTAGGCAGATAGCTAGGACAAGTCCGTGGTAGAATTCCATTTTTTCTAACGAAAGAACAGCCTGAAAGATCAGGCTGCAAGGAGGCAAGGTCTACCATAAAGATGCCTTCCGTGTAACCAGCAGGGGTCATGTATACACGGTAGGTTTCAGTGAGCACATTCCTTTCCTTTTTTGGATATACTTAGATAAGGGAGTTTGCACAGGGGTGCAGGGAGGTTTGCTTGAAACATGACTAAGAGGAGTAACACAGAACCAGGCACATCTGCAATGGAGAATTCCACCCCCTTACACATGCACAGTAATGGAGTGACCTAAGCTAAGAGTCCACATATGCACTAAAAGGACAGGGAGGAGCTTTCAGGAATTTGTGCCTGATGTAAATGAAACACTAGTCCTAACCATTTTTTTGCACCTTATGTAAATGAAATATCTTGCCCTACAATCCTGTTTATAAAAGCCCTTATATTTGACTGTAGAATAGCAATCCTCGTTTTGGTCCCCTCTTCGCTGTGGAGAGTTTTCTCCTTTTGCCTTATTAAACTTTAGCTCCAACCTCACCCTTGCATGGAGCTCCAACCTCACTCCTTAATTTTCTTGGTCATGAGACAAAGAACTCTGGGTCCTACTTCAAACAACAAAACTGAAACATTGTGGGGCATTGGCAGAGCTACTACAAAATGTCATAGAATCTCTATGTTCTTGAAATTAAATTTTAGTAGGTTTTCCTAAATATTTCTTCATTTGCTATATGCTTATAGGGACAACTTCCAGAGACTTTAAATGTTGTCATTTTTAAATAGTTTCCTCCAATTTTTCTTGTTTCTTTGGGGAGTGAGTCTATGGCACTCCTCATGCTGCCATACTGAAGTCATGGGCCACATTCACATTGTAGGCATAGTAGATTTGTATGTTGATAATTATAAACACTTTATGGTAGATGGCCTTAAGATGGCTTATTCTAACAAGGACAGTATGTTCCAATAATTTTCCATCAAATGAAAGTCAGGTATCTTGAGGAAAGGTGTGTCTTTTTCTAATTTGCAGAAAACCTCCCTTGGGTCAAATCTTGGTCCTGGTGGTGAAGGTTAGGGGGATGGGAATGTAACACTGGTTAGAGGCAGAGGTAGGCATAGCCATAGGTCAGTGGTAGGGCTGCTATGTTTGGTTGTGCAGTTGTGAAACTATAGGGTCATCATAGATTTATATTTATTATTACAATTATGCTGAACGTCTCCTGTTTACTCCTCCTGATCCACTCTACACTTCTCTACCCTTCTTTATTTCTCAAGAAGTTGCCCTGTATGAACTGTCTCCATGGGCTGTCTTGTTCTCTGACTTCTGGTTGGATTCAGAGAAGATGAGAGGGCAAAAGAAATTTGAGGTGGGAGTATTTCTCCCCCTAATTCTCTCTTTGCTGGGTCACCATGGTTTGGCCACATCCCTCTACTTAACGTCATAGTTCTTGTCAAACAGGCCTTTTGTTACAGTTACCTCTCTCTGGATTGTGGTGACTGTGCCCTGCTCTTGAACCTTCATGCCTAGTGGGTGATAATGGTTTCCAACTGTTACAAGTCCTGAGGTACTATATTCCCCATTATTTCTTTCTCTAAATCCTGCCCATAGCTTTGTAAGTCGTTCTTTTATTAAACTGTCCTTAAATTACCCAATTTGAACACAGCATCTGTTTCCTGATGAGACCCTGGCTGATAGCAACAATTCTGCTGCAGATGGCAGTCAAATATCTTGAGGACAAGGTGCCTTTTTCTGCCTTGCACTTGAACTGGCCATCCTGGGAGTGGTGGAGGGAGGTTGTAGAATAGTAGTGGTGATGGTTGGGGATGGTAGAGCTAATAAAATGGTTTTGAATGCCAGAATAAGACTAAGATGTACAATAGGCAAGACAGATTGATGCATATGTGGACAACACTCTTTGAGAAAGATTATTCTGGCAGCTTTGTGAAAAACAGACTGGGTTAAGGATGGCTTATGAAAAAAAGGCCAACTGGGAAACTGCTGCTGTATCCTTAGAACAAAGAGTAAGGACCTAAACTAGCAAAGGAGCCCTGGGAGAGAAAGGAAGTATTGGAAAGACTCAGTACAAGGAAGAAGCAGAACTTCCTGGCAACTTATTTTGGGAATAGCAGGAAAGGCAAAAAACAAGAATAACACATTATGATACATTTGCCAAACTAGAGAGTGGAGGAAGATGATAGAAATTCTAGTAATGAGGATAATTAATTGCAGCTTATATTTATCAAATGTTTCCTGAATTATCACATCAGAGTTCTAAGAGCTTCACAAATATTAACTCACTTAGTCTTCCCTTTGATTTTGTGACGTAGATCTCAACATTTTACCAATGAGGAAACAGGCACAGAAAGCTCCAGTTACTTACCTAGAGTCACCTGTGATGTAAGTTAGTGAGTAATTGAGCTGAGGTTCACTCCCCAGAGCCTGAACCCTTCTGCCTCTCAAGATATAAAAGATATGGCTCAAGGGCCAGGGAACAGTTGTCCCCAGATCAACTGTCCAAATTTATCTTTACCTCAGGTGCCCACCACTATGATCATAATTAACTTCTTGCTATTTCCACACTTACTATATCCTTTTCCATGTCTTACTGAAATAGCCTCAGCTTGCTTGCCCACCTCATAGTAATAATAATAGCCAGCATTTATTGAGCATTAATTACAGGCTGTCACAATTTTATGTGCTTGATGTGTATGCACTAATTAATTTTCATGACAACATTATGAGACGGGTATTACTAGTAGTAATAGTATTCTCGTCCATTAGAAGGCAAGCTACAGGGAAAAGGAATATTTATCTGTTTTATTCACCATAATGCTGTGTGGTATATTGTAATGGTCAGCAAAGATTTTTCAAATGAATGAACTTTACAGATGAGGAAACTGAGGCACAGTTGGCCTAAAATGACACAACTAGTAAAGAGTAGGGCCCTGCTTCGGCCAGACTCTGGTTTCATAGCCTGTGTAGTCACTAACTCACACCAACTCAGCCCTTAACACCAGCACAAATGTCACCTCTCCTGGGAAGTTGGAAGGAAAATGGATACTCTGAGAAAACCTTCCCACTCCTCTCCATTTCCCTTGGGATATCTGAGATGAAGACATCTTTAACATCTTGCTGTGTCTTTAAATCCCATACAGCACCCTTGTGGTTTTCCTCACTTCTCTTTCACCCTCACTCTCATTCTTTTTGGTGCTTCTATCCTCTCAGTCACTAATTTTGGATTCCCAGGATCATGCTCCCACCCTCAGCCTTGCCCTTTATCTCCCTTGGCCAAATTTTAGTAATAACACTGTCCATGCAGCCACTTCCCTCCATTCCCTGGGGCCCATTGTGCTTGCTCTGCAGAAGATACCGCTTGGGTTTCCATTTCTATCCAATCCCCAAAGATCTTTTTATAGTCTGCAAATCGTGTTGCTTCTTCTCAGGCTTTGAAATTAGGGAGTGTAGGCTGACCTGGTTGTAGTACTTTGAAAGTAGGGCTGGCACCACCTCCTTCCTGATTTATCATGTGGTAGCAGTAGGGAGGGGACTATCAGTGAATATTTATTAGACATCTAGTAGTCCAGCAAGGAGCTAAGGTGAGCACACCTGTGGGGGTGAAGGACTGCCCTTAGAGGTTTGCTGATATTGCAAAGCCTTGTTGCTTTGAACCCATACCTTAACATTTAGCAAAGGGAAAACGCCAAAAGGACAAGTAGCCTCAGCAGACTTCCCAGATAAAAGCAGATTGTATCAATGACTGTATTCTGTTCAGCACTGCATTCACTACATTTAATGGCCCATGAGGAGCTGTGGATCCAACAACTGATAATAATAGCTAAAATCAAAAATCTAGGTGTTTCCAGCCGGGCGCGGTGGCTCAGGCCTGTAATCCTAGCACTTTGGGAGGCCGAGGTGGGTGGATCATGACGTCAGGAGTTCAAGACCATCCTGGCCAACATAGTGAAACCCTGTCTCTACTAAAAAATACAAAAAAAATTAGCAGGGCGTGGTGGCAGGCGCCTGTAGTACCAGCTACTCGGGAGGCTGAGGCAGGAGAATGGCGTGAACCCGGGAGGCGGAGCTTGCAGTGAGCCGAGATGGTGCCACTGCACTCCAGCCTGGGGGACAGAGCCAGACTCTGTCTCCAAAAAAAAAAAAAAATCTAGGTGTTTCCAATTGGAGAATTAGGAATTCATTTCTAGAGCCATGAGCTTATGAGGAAATACTATGTGATATTTCATAAACCACATATACTATTTTCTCTTTGGGAAGAAACCAGTTCCTAGGAAGCCAGATATGGAAGGCAAATTGCCTTTCAAGGTCTCGTGTCAATTCCTGGCTTTAATGGGCTTGTGACTCATAACCACAGAGACTTCAGTCTAGGCCCAGGCAGCAGCTTGGAGGTGGGAATGGAGGTTATTACTGCAGATGACTCAACAGCATCCAGCTGAGGTAGCAGAATCTGGTGCTGCTAATGAGAAAAGATGACTACTGCCTTTTCTTTTCCACATACCAGAGGTTTTCTTTGGTGGAGTTTCATTTTCTGCATGAAATGGCAGACTCGCCTCCCCAGACATAAAGTTGCCACAGATGTAGAATTATGTAATGTTCAAACTAGAAAGTTCCCTAGAAATCATCTCCTCCATCTTCTCAACTTGTATATAGGGAAACTGAGGCAGAGAGACCAGGTAACACTTGATTTTACATAATTTGCTAATTAAGGCCTGGAATGTGTTTCTGAGTCCAGCATTTTTGCCGTGGAAGCTACAAGGGTGTCTCCATGGGCCTTCTGGTAGTCTAAAGTAGAGTAATTGGAGAGGACAGAATAGTCTTTTGTGAATGACACTGTATTGACACTCCTTTTGAGGTCTGCCACATTCTGATAACCATAGCTATTGGGAAAGACAATGTCTTCATGCCATTTTGGATAAAAATAGGCGGTCAAAGACCAGTGAGCTGAGGAGCCTGTGGAGCTGTATAGAGCTTAGGCTTGACTGGTCATGTTGGTCAGAGGGGCTTCACACATATTTCATGTTTTCAGTCTGCCAAGTACTCTGTGTGGCAGATTGTGCTGTCAAAGTATCTAAGCTGGAGACTGTTTTCCAAAGTCCTCTTCCTTGAAGGAGTCAGGTTAGAGATGGCCAGAATGGAATTTGCATGAGATTTGAAAGGCAAAAGAGAGGCAGTGGCTGTTACTTTCTGAAAATCTTTTCAGGGTCATATGTGGTGACAGACAGACAAAACTTGTCCAAACTCTGCTCTGCGTCCAGTTCTTCCAGACTGCTGGCGCTGCTGAACAATAGCAGCTCCAAGCCTGCCACTAGATATTGGGCTGTACCACTAGATAGTGTAGGCCCACTGTACTGTAGGCCAGTATCTAGTGGCAGGCTGGGAGCTGCTGATACAATGATTTGTAGAGCTGACCACGAATCCCTGCTTCACCGTCCTACTTTAGTCACGAATGTAACTAACTCCTCTTTGTGACTGGTTCGTGACTCCCTCATTCTCCAACTCGCCCTTGCACACCTGTACTTGCTCAGCTCCTCTCACACGTGTGAAAGGTCTAATTCCTTTAAAAGTCCTTTATCCTACAGCACCTTAAGTGACTCTGCTCCCCTTAGTGACCCCTGATGATTCATGCTGGATCTCCAGGAATGGTGAGCCCGGGGCAGTCCAATTCACTTGCCTCTCCCTGCATTTGGCAATTCAAACGAAACCGATGTGGCAAAGGAGGAACCAGGAAGTGTTCTGCCTATGTGCAGGCAATATGCGTTGTCAGCACCTCCCTGGAAGACTCCTCAGTTGAACAAAGAATGTTTCCGACTCTGACAGCAAGGGGCAGTCAAGGGGGCTGGGGAGAACCTGAGAGCGGTATATTCTAGCGGGCCTGCCCACCAGGACAGTGCTTCTGTAATCCCAAAGCCTTTCCTAAGCCTTTGCAATGCCCCTCCACCCGAAGTCCTCTCCCAATCCTCACCTCCCACAAAAGAACTGAGCTGTACCATAAGATTTTTGGCACCTTTCTGTCTAATTGATCTGCATAGCTGAAGACTGGCTTCCTTAATCTATTTTGACACTTCCTATTTCCAATCCCTTCTGGGACCAGATAAGTTGTGAAAATCAATCTTGAAAGGACTATGATTAACTGAACTTTTTTAACCCCTATAAAATATATGATTTGTAGCTTCTCACATTATTATTTCCCACCCCGCCCCCTCCCCCACATCATTTCAAAACGTGAACTGACGGTGGTAAAAAGTTAGAATATCATTTGAATGAACTTTCTAATGCCCAAGGGAAAAAAACCCCCAGATTCGAGCTGAACTCTAAATGGTTGAGGAAGGATACAACTACATCTGACAGTTGGAACATCACTTTTTTTTTTTTTAAATAAAAATTTCCCTCTTTTCTTCTTTTTGGGCAATGCAAATTTTCCTCTTAAATTGTGCATTGATTTTTATGTTTCTGAATAGCGAAGTCAGCAATTCCCAAGAACCCTGATATGATATGCAGGCTGTTAAACAGATGTTACAGCAAGAAAAAATCTCTGGTCAAATAAAGTGTGGGAAATACTGGCTTTGTTCAAAAAAAGAGTTATAGAGTGCCCCCTTGTCTCAGGAGCTTTGCTGGACACTGAACAAAATACAGCTAGTCCCAGCCCACATGAGGCTCACAGTCTGCTAGAACACAGCTAAGCAAGCTTCCTCACTGCAAGATTCCTGCGAGTATCTAATATACTGATGTGAATTGTGAATACCAAGGGGAAACGCTGTGCCACATTTTCCAAACTGATTTATTTGCCAAGCTTCTTCTCTCTCTTTTCAAGCTTACAAGTAGGACAAGTTATTCTTAGGGTATCTGTTTATGAAAAGCAGACCTAAATCAAATAAAATCCTGAACCTAACTAATTTATAAGAAAGCATTTCTAAAGAGCAGCGTTAGAACTCTTGTCTGAGTTGAATCATTTAAAAAAATACAATAAAAGACGTCATTCATTTTACATAAAATGAGCTAAGAGCAGTGACATATTTGTTAGCAATCTATGCAATTAGCAATCTATGCAAAGATGGATTTTTATATTCTTGTAACTAAGTGGGACAAATGCTTAATGTATCTGCTGTAGTGTTGACAATTCACAAAGCTGTAAAATAGTGAGATAATTCTTGAATTAGGGCTGTGTTTATGCTTCTACATTCTAGCATGAAAGGTTGATTAATTACAACTTGATAGTATGCAGTACAGGAAAACATCTGAGTTTCTGGATTGTTTTTTGGGAATGATAATCCAAGTGTTTGCCTGTGTCTATTCAAGGATTATCATCTCTGGTAGCTTTGAAAAAAAGGGGAGCTTGTCCCATTTCTACCCCAGGGTCAGTCCAAACCTGCCCACTTCTCTGGTGTCCCCTGCCTTTGCCTCTAACTAATACCCCCACTCACCTGAGTCCTGAGACCCCTGTAGATTATGGTATCTTTCCTTAATAGCACGCAGCTATTAATACCATCCTCAGCAGAGTGGCAATACAGGAAAGGTGCCATGTTCAATTTCATTCAGATCCTTAGGCCAGGCATGATGGCTCAGGCCTGTAATCCCAGCACTTTGGGAGACCGAGGTGGGCCGATCACCTGAGGTCAGGAGTTGAAGACCAGCCTGACCAACATGGCAAAACCCCGTCTCTACTAAAAATACAAAAACTTAGCCGGGTGTGGTAGTGGGCTCCTGTAGTCCCAGGTACTCAGGAGGCTGAGGCAGGAGAATTGCTTGAACCCAGGAGTTAGAGGTTGCAGTGAGGTGAGATCGCACTATTGCACTCCAGCCTGGGCAACAGAGAGAGACTCTGTCTCAAAAAAAAAAAAAATCTGCCGGGCATGGTGGCTCACGCCTGTAATCCCAGCACTTTGGGAGGCCAAGATCGAGACCATCCTGGCCAACATGGTGAAACCCCGTCTCTACTAAAACTACAAAAAAATTAGCCGGGCATGGTGGCGGGCACCTGTAGTCCCAGCTACTCGGGAGGCTGAGGCAGGAGAATGACGTGAACCCAGGAGGTGGAGCTTGCAGTGAGCCTAGGTCGTGCCACTGCACTCTAGCCTGGGCGACAGAGTGAGACTCCGTCTCAAAAAAAAAAAAAAGAAAAAAAAGAAAAAATTCATTCAGATCCTGTCAGATCTTGGATTTCCTACTATGCTCTCTGGGGTAAAAGATACTTTTTTAATTTTTTAATTTTTCTTAAGGATTAGGGTAACCAAGGATGGAAATGAAATTTAGTTATTACTCTCTTAAAATTTCTTAGTGATTTCTTCATGGAGAACATCTAATCTCCTCAAAGTCCTGGACTACCTGTGTCGTCATTGTCCTCTTCCTCCTCTTCTTTGTCTTCCTCTCGCTCTCTGTCTCTTCCTCTCTCTCTCTCTGTCCCTCTTCCACTCTTTCTTTTTGAAGTCAGGCATATTGAAGGATAATTTATATATGGTTAGATTCACTTTTTAGTGTACAGCAGCTTTATGAATTTTGACAAAAGCCCCATTTGTATAACCATCACTGCAATCAAGACATAGAATATTTCTGTCACTTCTCCTGCTGCCCCCCTCAAATTGCCTTGTGCTCCTTTCTAGCAGCACTTATCTTATCCCCAGCCCTTAGCTACCCCTATCTATTTTTCATCCCTAATATTTGCCTTTTTGAGAATTTAATAAAAACATTATTTTTAACTCATAAAAAAGGAGTTAACAAGGAATCATATATTACATAGTTTTATTTCCTAAGCATAATGAATTTGAGAGTCCTGTCATGTTGCACTTGGTGGTTTGTTCATTCTTATTGCTGAACAGCATTTTATTGTAGGACTATACCACAGTTGTTTTTTAAAAATCCATGTGCCAGTTGAAAGACATTTGAGCTGTTTTTTATTTTTGGTATTTATGAATAAAACCACTATAAACGTATGTATACTAATTTTCGTATGAATGTAAGTCTTCATTTCTCTTGGATAAATAACTAGGAATGAAATTGCTGAAATATAAGGAAAGCGTATGTTTAACTTTATAAAAAACTGACAAATGATTTTTAAAGTGGTGGTACCACATTGCATTCCCACCAATCATGTATGAAATTTTTAGTTGATCCACATCCTTATCAGTATTTGACATTGTCAGGTTTTTGAAAAGCAATTCTAAAGAATGTATAGTGGGGGCTGGCCATGGTGTCTCACACTATAATCCCAGCACTTTGGGAGGCTGATGCAGGAGGATTGCTTGAGGCCAGGAGTTTAAGACCAGCCTGGGAAACATAACAAGAACCTCTCTCTCTCTCTCTCTCTCTCTCTCTCTCTCTCTCTATATATATATATATATATACACACACACACATATATGTTATATATGTATATATATCATACACACATATAAAACAAGAATACATAGTGATATCTCGTTGAGATTTTCATTTGCCTTTAAGTTGCCTTACCCTACTAATAGTGTTGCATATCTTTTTGTGCTTATATGCCACCCGTATATCTTTGGTGAAGTGTTTGTTCAAATCTTTCGCCCATTTTTAAAATAAATTGGGTGCTTTGTTTTCTTATTATTGAGTTTTGAAGATTCTTTGTAAATTCTAGGTATAAACATTTCATCAGACATGTATTTTATAGCTATTTTTCCCAGTCTGTGCCTCGTCTATTCATTTCCTTAATTGTGTCTTTCAAAGAGTAGAGTTTTACATTTTGATTAATTCTAATTTATCGATATTTTCTTTTATGGATTGTGCTTTTAGTGTGGTATCTGAAGATGTTTTGCCTAACTCAAGGTCACAAAGATTTTCTTCTATAAATTTTATAGTTTTTGTTTTAACATTTAATTTACATCTATTTTTGTGTATGATGTGAGGTATGTGCCAATTCATACATTCCTGTATGAATGTCAGATTGTCCCACCACAATTTATTGAAAATATGATTCTTTCTCTATGAAATTACTATAGTCAATTACAATCAGTTGACCATGTATATGTGTCTCTGTTTCTGGACTCTCTCTTCTGTTCCAGTGGTCTCTCCTTTTACTAATATAACATAGTTTAGATTAATGTTGTTTTACAGGAAGTCTTAAAAATCAAGTAATGTAAGACCTTACAACTTTGTCCTTTTTCAAAATTGTTTTGGCTATTCTACCTTCCTGGCTTTTCCATGTACATTTTAGTATCAGCTTGTCTGTTTCTATAAAATGTCCTGTTGTGATTTAAAATTGAATCATTAGATTAATTTGTGGATAATTAGTAACAACATTGAGTCTTTGAATCTCTGAGCACAGCAAATCTCTTCATTTACTTAAGTCTTCTTTGGTTACTTTCATCAATGCTTTTTAGTTTCCAGTATGCAAATATTCCATATATTTTATTAGATTTATGGCTAAGTATTTCATGTTTTTAATACTACTATGCATGGTACATTTAAAAAATTCAACTTCTAATTGTTTACTATTATTATATAGAAATAAATCTGATTTTTCTGTATTGACTTTGTATCCTAAAACTTTGTTACACTCATTCATTATTTTTTCCAACTTCCATCCATGCTCGAATCCCTGAATTAGCATTCTGTCAGATCTATTTGTTGATGGCCAGTTTTTTGTTTTGGTGACAGTATCTGAATTTCTTTTCACAGTTATTTTAAATTTCCTGTCTGATATTATGTGCCTGGTTTTGTTAATTATTTTATCTCATGGTTTGTTTTCTCTTGTAACTTTTTTTTTGAAGTTGGGATATAATATATAGATGGGAAAGACTGAGTTAAATGGAATTTATACCTAAAAATGAGCATTCCTCTTCAACTGGTAGGCCATTTACATGGGGAGTTGAATCAATCTAAGAGTTTGAGCTGGGTTGGGTTTTATTGTTGCTGTGGTTACCTTAGTGAACACCAACTTTAAATTCCTTTAGTATTATCTTGTGTTTAGGGTTAGAGTAGAGACTGGGTGGCTGGAGATAAAATGGGAGAGTTCCCTGATCCCCTCGCAGGATGTGTGATAGGGATGTAGCTCATCTGTTTGGTCACCATGCACTCATACCCCTTATGGGAGGGGGAGCATACAGATAGGCAGGTGCAGAAGCTGGGGTGAGTGCTTTTGGAGCTCCGGCCCCATGGAGCTAGGAGTGTGCTTGTGGTTCCCAAAGCCCCAGTGGGTGTGTTACAATGCTCTTTTAGCTCTGCCATCTGCAGACAGCCTAAGTGTTAACCAGCTCAGTGCCCTCTTGGTATCCAGGTTCTTGTCCGGCATCCAGGAAAAATCAGGTCACACAGGCAAATTGAAGGATGGTAAATGTGAGGGGCTGGATGGAGGTGGCTCACCTCAGGATGGATGGGGAGCTGGAATGGAGATGGAATGGGAAGATGATCTTCCCCTGGAGTTCAGTTGTCTTGCAGCCGATCTCCTCTCCAACCATCCCCATCTGAACTCCTCTCAACATTCAGGTGCTCCTTCTCTTGTCTTCTTTGCTGTGCTGCTCTTCTGCTTGTCTACTCATGGAACCTGGTGTTTGGGGTTTATATGGGTACAAGATAGGGGGACGTGGTGGGCCAAAAGGCACATTTGGGCATGAAAGCAGGAATGCCTGTTCCCATTTAGGGCCACAGGTTTCCAGGCTTGAGGGTAGAGCCTTTGCCAGGGAACCACCCTCCTCTACCCATTATTTCCCTGTCTCCTGTCTGTATTAGAGAGATTTTCTCAATGCTCTTTTTCTACCTTCAGCTTATATCTTCTTCATATATCTAAACCTCAGAGTGGGTCTCTCTTTCTACCCTGTCTTTGCCACATCAGCAAATGGCTACGCTTACTACTCAATGCTTGTTAGCCTGATGGTGGAGGGGATCAGGGAGTGGTCCTATATTGCCTTCATCCAACCTCAGTCTTAGGTAAAACCTGTTTCAATGGATCTTGGGAGTTAAAATTTTTTTCATGCTCCTGCCTCTTTACCATTGGCAGCCAAACTGCCTTGCATTTTTTAAAGGAATTATGAGGGGGAAAATTTCCTGCCACTTCCCCAGTGATAGAAGTCCTCTAACGGCCTGGGATCCGAATGCTATATTGAGGGTGTCTCTTCCCTTCTGCCACCCCAGTGGGTTTCATCTGCATCTTGGGATTGACCGGGCTACTCCTATTCACCTAGCAGCCTAAGGGTTTCTTTCCACAGAGGCGATGGCTCCAGACAGGGTTTGTGGATTTTCCCACTACGGCCACCACTCCTCTCCTCTAGACATCCACCGCAAAATGAGGTTTGCTAAGTCTCCCACCCTGCCCCCAACCTTCCTCTGATAGCCTGGTGTGAGGTGGAGGTTTGTGGAGGGGAGCCTGTGTGGGGCTACAATCTTACCCTATGTCCGTGGAATTCCTGGGAATCGTCAGAATTGGCATTTAGCAGGTTATTAAACACTTCAGTTTACCCGTGTGGATGGCAACCAGTTCCTTCCCCTTGCTGTGTCTTGAGCCAGTGCTTGCATACCATCTTCTTGAAGGACTTGTTTTTCCTTATATTTTAGGTTAATTGGTTTCCCTGTGCTCTCAACTAGGTTCAAGAAAATTATTATTTTGTTGCTTTTTCACTTGTTTCTTGTTGATATGGAGTGATGCTCTTCCCAGCTTTCTATAAACTAGGTAGAAGTGCCTTATTCTTTCTCTCTTTATAACCTCCACACATCTTTCACTTCTTACTCGAAGCTATTGACGGAAATGCGACTCTTTCTGATTCCATTAGGCAGAGAATTTCAGCTCTGTTTCTGTTTCATTCTCACACATTCCAGGCCATGGTTAGGTGTCCTCACTTTTCTTAACCAAAAAAAAAAAACAAAATAAAACAAGAGCACATGAAGATCTTTTATAGGACTAAAGAACTATGTACAACTTACAGCAGTATGTGTTCAACTGAAAGTATAAGAAAATACACTATTTACTAAATCACTATGACACTGATTATCGTATTGTAAGAAATCTGGAGGAAATGAGTCCCAGGGTTAATTTGAAGACCTAATGAATGATGTCCTCAATGGCACTATCTTGGAGTCACATTTCTTAGATGCAGACATCCAAATCCACTCTAGTTAATTTAAGAAGGAAAAGACCTATTAAAGCATAGTAAATAGTTCATAGAATTTCTTGGAAAGCCAGGAAACAGTCTTTTTAACCAGGAACAATGCAATTAGGGCAACTGCCTCTAGGGGTAATGCGCAATGAAACCACAGAGCCATTATTGATGAAGCACGCCTATGATTACCACCTACCTTATAATTCCAGAGCCCCACCTGAGCTCATTCCTAAACACCAGATTTTTTCATCCCCATGGATGCCAGGATATCAGCCATAGTGATCACATACCCAATCCAAGTCTAACACCACTAAATCTACTTGATCAAACCAAGGTCATATGCCTCTAGCCTGGCTGCAATACAATTTTTGAAACTTAGAGTTTTGAAAGTGGGGCCACATGCTTACCTCAGGACCAGTTACTGGCAAAGGCTGTGATTCGTTCTCAAGGGCTGATATTTTCTCTCCATCAAAACTGAAATTTTCTGTCCAGGTGTGGTGGCTCATGCCTGTAATGCCAGCATTTTGGGAGGCAGACGAGAGTGGATCACTTGAGGCCAGGAGTTCGAGACCAGCTGGCCAACATGGCAAAACCCCGTGTCTACTAAAAATACAAAAAAATTAGCTCGGTGTAGTGGCACATGCCTGTAGTCCCAGCTACTTGGGAGGCTGAGGCACGAAAATTGTTTGAATCCAGGAGGTGGAGGTTGCAGTGAGCCAAGATCACGCCACTGCACTCCAGTCTGGGTGACAGAGTGAGATGTTTAGAAAAAAAAAAAAAAAAAACCTGAAATTTTCTTAGTAAGAAAGGGATGAAGAGGAAGGTTATTGGATATGCAAACACTGTTCGTTAAATTCAAATAACTGAGTGCTAACAATGCCAGACATTGTTCTAGTTGCTTGGAATACATCAGTAAACAACATGAAAATTATTCTTGCCCTGGAGGAGCTTATATTCCCGTGGAGGGGGCGACAGACATTATTGATGAAGCATATGGTATTGATACATGTCATGCTAGAATGTGATAAACGATTTGGAAAAGAGAAATATTAGAGCAGGGGATTGGAAGTGTAGGGGTTGGAGATGAAGGAAGAATCAAGTTATTAAGTAGGTGCTCAGGAGGGACTTCTTGAAACGTGAGATCTCAGCGAAGGCTTGAAGGAGGAAAGGAAGAGAGCCACATGACTATGTGAGGAGCAGCTCTCTGGGCTCTCTTGAAGGCTCTACGGGAGGAGTGCCCTGGCATATATGAAAGGGACAGTAAGGAGGTCACTGTAGCTAGAGAGGAGCAAATGGGGGGAGACAGGAGATGAGCTCAGGAAAGGAGTGAGGAGCAGGATTATGTGGGGCCTGTGGCTCTTTGAAGGACTCTAGTTTTTAAACTGAGTGAAATGGAGAGTCACTGCAGGCTTTTGAGCAGAAGAGGAACATAATCTGAAGGTTAAGAGGATCACTCTGACTGCTGTGTTGCCAATAGATGGTTGGAGGCAAGGGAAGAAACAGGGGCACCTGTTAGGAAATGAATGCAGGGACAAAGATGCTAAGACCAGGGAGAGACAGTGGAGGGCGGTGAGCCGTGGTTAAGCTTTGCAAGTGTTGTTAAGGCAGAGCCAGCAGATACGCTGAGGGGGAGGGATGTGAGCTGGGAAAGAAAGAGCACAGGTTTTTGTTGTGAGCAACTGAAAGGGTGGGGCTGTCAACAACTGTCATCAACTGGGGTGGGAAAGCTGTGGCTGGAACAGATTTGGGGGAGATGGTGACTAGAGTTCAATTTTGGAGAGGCAAGCTAAGAGGTATCTTATAGGCAGTTGGGTAAGCTTACTATTTAGGTGAAAAGTATGGGTTACAGATATAAATGATCTAGAAACAGTAGCAGCTGGTGCCAGCTTTTCTTTTAAATAAGAGGAGCATTTTTTTTCTGCCTGGTACAAGGCCTCCAAACTAAGAAAATCATTTGATACTTTCCAAAAGCAACTGTACTTTCAGACATTGAAACACATTTTTATTTTCTTGAGAGATCTAATCAAGATAAAGGAGCTAAATTATAACAAAGAATTGTTAACAGCATTATAGATCCTTAATATATTTGTTCTTTATTCTCTTGTCTTCCATCTGAGTTTTGAGGAGAGGCAGGATGTTGTAGTATTAAGGGTGTGAGCTCTGGCATGAGACAGAGCGGGGTTTGAGTCCAGGTTCTACCGTGTAATAGCTGTGTGGCCTTGGAAAATTATTTAACTTCTATGAACTTCAAGGTCAGGAGTATTTATAGCATCTACTGTCATTAATGTTTTTAAAATAATATTTTTACCTAGCACCTATCAGTATGCCTGGCAATTCATTCATTCAGCAGATAATGATGCCTAATTATCATGTGCCAGGCATTGTGCTAGGTAATGAATATACAACTATAAATAACACGGACTATCCTTGGCCCTCTGGAAATTACCATTTAGGAAGCAAGCAATTTTTCAAAGAAGAAACTGGAATGTTCAGTAAGCTTGTTAGAACCTGCTCACTCTCACTGATGTTTGGGGGAGGGTGGATGCAAATTAAACTCACAGTGAGCTATCACTTCACATCCATTAGCATGGGAAAAAAAGTAGTAATTCCAAAGTTTGTTGAGGGCAATGGTGGAAGCAAGAGGTCTTTTTCAGTGAAGGTAGGAATTCAAATTGTGCAACCACTTCAAAGATCAACTTGACAATATTAGTGAAGTGGAAAACACATGTCCTCTACAACCCAAAATTTCCACTGCAGGACTGTGCACCAGAGAAACTCTTACACATGCACTCAGGGTGACATGCACAGGATATTCACTGCAGCACTTGTTGCGGTAGCAAAAAAGTGGAAGCAACCTAAATGTCCATCCGTGGGGAATTCAAACAACTGAATAATATTCAGAGGTTAAAAATGAATGGACTACATAGGTCAATGTGGAACAATTTCCAAAAATACAATAAAAAGTAAATTGGAAAATATAATATTCTTTGTCTGATTAAAACATCACACAAAATAGTATATTATTATACAGTAAAACATTAAAACATACAAGGAAAGGAGGAAAAAGATGAATGCAACTGGAACAAGGAGGGAAGGTTTAGCTGCATCCGTGATGATTTATTTCTTAAAAAAAAGAAACAAACATGACAAAATGTGTCTATTAAATCCAAGTACTTACACAAGTGGCTGATACGTATTTTTCTGTATGATTAAAATATTTCATAACCAAACATTAAAACTCCTTTTTTCTGTGGTAAAATATACATAGTGTGCAATTTACTATTTTAACCATTTTAAGTGTTTAGTTCAGTAGTATTAAAGCACATTCACATTGTTGTACACTATCACTATAAGCCATCTCCAGAACTTCTTTCATCTTCCTAAACTAAATCTCTGTATCCATTAAACACTATCTCCCTGATATGGTTTGGCTCTGTGTCCCCACCCAACTCTCATCTTGTAGCTCCCATAATTCTCACATGTTGTGGGAGGGACCTGGTGGGAGATAATTAAATCACGAGGACGGGTCTTCCCTGTGCTGTTCTCATGATAGTGAGTGAGTCTCACGAGATCTGATGGTTTTTAAAAGCGGAAGTTTCCCTGCACAAGCTCTCTTTGTCTGCTGCCTCCATGGAAGACGTGATGTGCTCCTCCCTGCCTTCCACCATGATTGTGAGGCCTCCCTGGCCATGTGGAACTGTAAGTCCAATAAACCTCTTTCTTTTGTAAATTGTCCCGTCTCAGGTATGTCTTTATCAGCAGCATGAAAACAGACTAATACATTCCCCATTCCTCCCTCTTTCCAGACCCTGGCAACAACCATTCTACTTTCTGTCTGTATGAATTCAACTACTCTGCATATCTTGAATAAGTGGAATCATACTATATTTGCCCTTTTGTGACTGTTTTATTCACTTAGCATAATATCCTCAAAGTTCATCCACGTTGTATCATGTGTTAGAATTTCCTTCCTTCTTAAGGCTGAATAATATAACATTGAATGTATATGTATAAACAGATTTTGTTTATCCATTTATCTGTTGACAGACACTTGGACTGCTTCTTCCTT
The DNA here is from genome assembly GCF_006542625.1 of Nomascus leucogenys. Taxonomy (NCBI): domain Eukaryota; kingdom Metazoa; phylum Chordata; class Mammalia; order Primates; family Hylobatidae; genus Nomascus; species Nomascus leucogenys. The sequence continues at coordinate 91,870,931 of NC_044402.1, forward strand.
TTGGGTGACATAATTTCACATTTAGTGTGACAAAATTAAACAATTCAAATAAAAATAAAGTAAAATGACAGGAAAATTACAGAGGCAAAAGTAAAATGTGTGTCGCATATGTGAATGTGGTGTGTTGTGTGTTTCACAGTTGAGGAGGAGTCTCCTTGTCCCTCACATGGCATGGTGGCATGGACCATTCACACCAGCAGGCTGTATCCCCTGTCAGAGGCAGGGCTGGCTGTGGGTGGCAGCTGCACTCTGCCACCTGGGCTTCTGCATCCGTTCCTCCTTGAGCCGCTGCTCCCACAACCTGTGATGTTCTGGCTTAAGCTGAGCAGCTTCCTTCTTCCTTCTTGTTGAAACTGGCAGAAACCAAGAAAGAAAGCAGTCTCAGGCAATTGGCAAGTAGTAAGTATTGGGACTAAGAAGTATTTGGAGCCCTTGTGCTGGCAAGCCAATTGCATTGAGGCAACCCCAGCCCCACTCAATTCTTGCTCACAGTCCCCATGCCTTTTGGCATCATGCCTCATCACTACTACTGCTCCCCTAAGTGCTTCCAGATGCCCTCCATCAGGGGCTTCTCAGACTGAGAGCATTAGACTGCTGCCTCGCTACCAATGCTACTCAGAACCACAGTGCATTACATAAGACAGAGTAAAGCGGAGCTGCCCTGTGGGGTTAAGGGGCAGGGGCAGAGTAGATATGAGCCTGGGTATCCAAACCCCAGTGCAGCTCCAGGGAAGCCGCATTTGAAAATAGCTGCATAAGGCTAGTGATTAGAAACCCCAGCTCTAAAGCACCGGGAGGAAGAGGAGGATTGTAATCTGGAGAGGGTCAAGCTCTTCTAGGCAAGGCCAACCAGCTATTGTGATTAAAGTAAGTGTGTGTGTGTGTGTGTGTGTGTGTGTGTGTGTGTGAGTGAAGCGGGTAATATCGAACTGCTGGAGCTCCCCCTGCATTGCCAGAGCAGTTTTTTTTAGATACGTCCTCCAGACCCTTAGGGCTTCTCAGGGCACAATTTGAAAATCACAGACTTGTCTAGTCTCTTTTAATGCTGATACTCTGCAGACTGTTATCAACCCCACACAATGAAAGGTGAACCTGAGGCCAAAGCCCCACAGGTAGGAAGTGGCTGAGTCAGGAATGCTCCTTCCAAAGACAGCTTTCTTATCCTTCAGTAGAGACGCATACACTGCAGCAGCTTGAAGTAGGGAGGCTTCTGGAAACTGTGGAGATGAACCAAAAAGGAATCCTTTCCCATGCTGGGGAAGCCCACTCTGGCATAGAAACAAAGCAAATTATAGCTGTTGGGGAAACAGGCCAAACACGGCTGACTGAGCCAGAAGTGGGGTTATTGCTCATCTCCTGGGATCCCATTGTGTGTAGGTCTCTTGTCCTTCCCACACCGAGCTCTGGGTCTCCTCACCCCCGTGCCAGCTGGGAGGCCCACAGGCTGCCAGGCATCTGGTAGAAACACACCACAGCAGCCGCAGCTTCAGCTCTTCCCTCCCTGCCTTCCCGTCCAGCCCCAGGGTGAAGGAGAGGGGGCTGGCTGGCCACGGGAGAGACCAGAAAACGAAGGGCAGAAACGGAAGCTGGTTGCCACAGAAAGAGATGGTTAGTGGGACCGGTGTCATATGTCAAGTCGGAGGAGCAAAGGCCAGTTGGGAGATGGCTGTGGCCTTTGTTGAAAGGTCTGCCTGGGAGCCAAGTTTCAATTTCTGGCTCTCTTTAGACAGGACCGGTTTCTCTAATAGCTCATTGAAAGGTGAGAGAAAAAGGAAAGAGCACACAAACTGACCCCTTTAAAAATATGGCAAAATCTAAAATGTCTTTGGAAATTTCAAGAAGTCCTTGAACAGAATCATAGTTTCTTTTTTTTGTTTTTTCTTTCCCTGAGGAAATTCAGCATGGACCTGTCTCCCTCTTGTGGAATTAATTTTGCCTCTTGGTTGTACAGTGTTTAGTAAAATAAGAGGAAAACTTATGGGGACTTCTTGTTACCTTGTTTCTCCATTGTCTTTATTTGTGCAAGAAAAGACAGCAGTATTGTAATTATCAAAGAAAAAGCTTTAATTTTCTGAAGTGAACAAGCATTTAGAAATAAACTTTTAATCTAACACTTTATGGTACCAAAATTCTGCCTGTAAAATCTAGTGCTTAAAGATTTAGTTTTACTTAATTCTTCAATGTTAGACAGAATATCGTCTCCATTTTATGGTTAAGTGTCAACAAAAAGAGTCAAATTCTGTAAAATATTTGAAGACATTTATTCTGAGTCAGATATGAGTGGCCATGGCTCATGACACAGCCCTCAGGAGGTCCTGAGAACATGTGCCCAAGGTGGTCGGGGCGCAGCTTGAGTTCCATACATTTTTTGGGAGGCAAGAGACTTCAATCAAACACATTTAAGAAATACACTGGTTTGGTCCAGAAAGGCGGAACAACTCAAAGGTGGTGGGGGTTGGGGGAGTGGTCCAGTTTATAGGTAGATTTTAAAATTTTCTGGTTGACAATTGGTTGAGCTTATCTAGATCTGGGATCAACAGAAAGGAAATGTCTGGGTTGTAATAAAAGGTTGTGGAGATCAAAGTTTTATCACGCAGATGAAGCCTCCAGGTAGCCAGCTTCAGAGAGAATGAATTGTAAATGCCTTTTTTTTTTTTTTTTTTTGAGACGGAGTCTCGGAGTCTCGCTCTATTGCCCAGGCTGGAGTGCAGTGGCCCGATCTGGGCTCACCACAACCTCTGCCTCCCAGGTCCTGCCTCAGCCTCCCGAGTAGCTGGGACTACAGGAGAAAGCCACCATGCCCGGCTAATTTTTTTTGTATTTTTAGTGGAGACGAGGTTTCACTACGTTGGCCAGGCTGGTCTCGAGCGCCTGGCCTCATGATCTGCCTGCCTCAGCCTCCCAAAGTGCTGGGATGACAGGTGTGAGCCACTGTGCCTGGCCTGTAAATGCTTCTTATCAGATTTAAGGTCTGTGTTGATGTTGATGCCAGTGAGCTATAATGAATGCTGTCCAACCCCCATTTCCTGTCCTGGCCTGAACCAGTCTGTCAAGTTAAATTTTAAGAGCACCCTGGCCAAGAAGGAAGTCGATTCAGATGGTTGGAGGGGCTTAGAATTCTATTTTTCGTTTACATAAGGAAGGTAAAAGAAGGACCATGACAAAACTAAATTTATTTTTCTTCAGCCAAACTCCAAAGTTCTTTGCAGAATTGTTAGCAACAATGACACAAGACAACAGCTTGTTACAGAAGGTAGCTAGTCGGGCATCAGCAGGGCAGGAGAGGGCATCTCCCACTCACCAGGAATGTCAGGTGACCATCGTATGATGGTCAGGCAGTTGTCACACTACCTCTCTAATATAATTATTGGTTGCATCCAGCGCCAGGGAGAGGCAGTTTCCCAGTACATAAAAACCCCTGAAACTGGTAATGGGCAGCTTTCAGAAATTGGGCACGTGGTTTCGAGCATGCATGTTAAGAGATAAAATGGTGGAGTATGACCTTCCCAGCATTCCACTGGAAAAGGGAGGAAAGCCTCAGGTGAGCATGCATACAACTCCAGTAAACACACCACGTGCTCACCTCCTAGGCACCAGTCGGCTACCTCGCATGTGGGCGGCTCACCTTAAGGGAAGAATCAAGGGAAAAGGGGCTCACAACGCTGGAAGTGAAATGCATATGAAATCCTAGGTTCAAGGTCAAATGGGTCAGTTGACCTCCAAGTTGCCACTTGGTCTCTTCCAAGTGTACTTTCCTTTCTTCTCTAAAGCTTTTCAGTAAATGCCCCCTCCTGCTCTGAAACTTGCTTCAGTCTCTTTTTCTGCCTTATGCCCCTCAGTTGAATTCTTTCTTTTGAGGAGGCAAGAGTTGAGGTTGCTACAGACCCATAGGGATTTGCCACCCATAACTCGGATATTTATTCCACCAGTAACAAGCTGATATTTATTATCATTTGCTTTCGCAAAGCATTAGGCCAAGCACTTCACCTAAATTATTGATATGGCTCTGATGAGTGGAGGAACACCAGGGCTCTTGCCTCACATCGAATTAGATAAGACGACACAGACACACGTGGAGTGGTTTTAAGGAGCGGACAATTTAATAGGCAAGAAGGAGTAAGAAGGAAGGAAGAAGGAAGAAGCTCCCCTGTACAGAGACAGAGGGAGGGGGACTCCAAAGCCAAGAGAGGGAACCCCACTTGCCACGGAAACCAGCCAGGTATATGAAGAGGCTGGAGGAGGCCATGTTTGATTTGTGTAGGGCTCAGGGGGTTGGTTTGACAAGGCATGTCATTCACATAGCCCCTGAAAAAAATGGCCGTCCTACCCTAGCCTTTTAATATGCAAATGCAGGGCACCATGATGTTCTACACACGGGATAAGTGGGGGCAGCCACGTTTCCAGGCACATGTGGGGCAAGGGCAAGAAGGCTGCAGGAATCTCCATATTGGGTGGACCCAGTTTCTAACGGCTGGCATTTGCTTATTAAAGGTTGCCAGCCTGGCCATGTTGGGTGGACCCAGTTTCTTTCTTTCTTTTTTTTTTTTTTTGAGACGGAGTCTCGCTCTCGCCCAGGCTGGAGTGCAGTGTGGCGCAATCTCGGCTCACTGCAAGCTCCACCTCCCGGGTTCACGCCATTCTCCTCCCTCAGCCTCCCCAGTAGCTGGGACTACAGACACCTGCCACCACGCCCGGCTAATTTTTTCTATTTTTTAGTAGAGACGGGGTTTCACCGTGTTAGCCAGGATGGTCTCGATCTCCTGACCTTGTGATCCACCCGTCTCCGCCTCCCAAAGTGCTGGGGTTACAGGCGTGAGCCACCGCGCCCGGCCGGGTGGACCCAGTTTCTAATGGCCAGCATTTGTATATCAAAGGTTGCCGGCCTGGCTCTAAGAGCTGGGGCTTTACAAGAAACTTTTCCGAAGATGCTTTAAAAAATGAAAACTTTCCAAGGATGCCTTTTCCTCTCTATTTGCCTAAAATAATTTCTTAATAACTCCTACAGCATTATCTTACTCTTTGCAATAAAATTACTGTCTAATTTTACTAGGAAACTGAGGCTTAAAGAGGTTAAGCAACTTGTTTAAGGTCCCATAACCAATTGCTGAGGTTTAAGTTGGATTAATATCAATGATCCTAAATGGAGACTTAGGAACAAAGAATAACAGAAGCACGTATTAAATTGCTCTCTCAAATTCTGGCCTTCAGGAGATGAGCTGAGAGAGATGTAAATAAAAATAGGATTTTTTTTCCTTCTGTGACATTTTGAAAGATAATCAGCCTATATGTGGGGTGGATCATATTTCATAATTATTTGCAAGGTTAAATTAAACATTTAAACAGAATACTTTTGGTAACACAGAGAAATTACTCATGCTACAAGATGGGCATTGGGACTCCACTGTTAGGAGGTATGGAAAATGCTTCTTGTCAGGATTGCTCCATTACTGCTTCTAGCCACACCCATCCCACTGGGTGTGGGTTGCTAGTAAGACACATATTACAAACCAGCGCAATCAGGACATGACAAAGCTGCATTGCTGATCCTAAAACCCCTGGGCTGGACAACAAGAAAGGATAGGGTAACAGAGGCACTTTTGAAACAAGTCGATCTTTTATATATTTACTATGGTGTCTTTGTCAATTTCCTATGTCATTCTGCTATTTTTGAACCAAATTTAGGTCTGCATACAAGACAGAATAAACAGATGCTGTTAGTGACCTCCATCAGACTGTGGAACCTTGACTGCTTTGGTGATTCTTTTCCCCATAAATTTGGCTGTGAGTCAAGGGGAGCCATTCTTGTGACATCACCAACTCATCTTCTCTGTATCACCCTTCTTTTTCTGGGGACTGTTTGGTACAACGGAGAAAAAAGCACAGGGTCCAGTTGTTGATTTTTCTGAGCCAAAACAGCTGTTATTAATTGCCAGGAAGGCAATATAACCAGAGCAGTTCCAGAGGGGTGGGTGAAAGAGGCATCTTTAAGCATGTAGATGAAAATGACAGCCTCAGCCAGGTGCGGTGGCTCACGCCTGTAAGCCCAGCACTTTGTGAGGCTGAGGTGGGTGGATCACTTGAGGTCAGGAGTTTGAGACCAGCTTGGCCAGCTTGGTGAAATCTCATCTCTACTAAAAATACAAAAAAAATTAGCTAGGCATGGTGGTGTGTGCCTATAATCCCAGCTACTCAGGAGGCTGAGGCAGGAGAATTGCTTGAACCTGGGAGACGGAGGTTGCACTGAGCCGAGATGGCACCACTGCACTCCAGCCCGGGCAATAGAGTGAGACTCCATCTCAAAAAAAAAAAAAAAAAGAAAAGAAAAAAAAGAAAATGGCATCCCCAGAGAGATAGAAGTTCACATCGATTCAGTATAAATATTGTGTTAAAGGGGTTTAGTTTTAGTCAATGGGCTTGAACACAGCATATCAGGAAGATGCTTTTGGCACAAGAAGCCAAAAAATCCAAACTCACCTGGTTTAATAAGAAGGGCAATTTATTTTTCCTAAGAAAAAATAAGTGCTCAGGCAGCTCTTATTGTTTAATTCAGAGGTGAAAGGATGTCATGCAGGATTCCACTTTTTTGTGTGTGTGTTCACTCTGCCATCTCGTCTTGTCAGTGTCATCCCCTCGCTTGCCATACGCATAGATACAAGACAGCTGGCACAGCACTAGGTGTTGTGTGCAGACATGAACACGTCTAGAAGAAGAAGGGAGTCTCTCTTCTTTGAGCTTTTTTTTGTTTTTCCTTTCAAGAGTAAAGAAGCCACTTTTTTTTTTTTTTTTTGAGACAGAGTCTGGCTCTGTCCCCCAGGCTGGAGTGCAGTGGCGCGATCTCGGCTCACTGCAAGCTTCACCTCCCGGGTTCACGCCATTCTCCTGCCTCAGCCTCCCCAGTAGCTGGGACTACAGGCGCCCACCAACACGCCCGGCTAATTTTTTGTATTTTTAGTAGAGACGGGGTTTCACCGTGTTAGCCAGGATGGTCTCGATCTCCTGACCTCGTGATCCACCTGCCTCAGCCTCCCAAAGTGCTGGGATTACAGGCTTGAGCCACCGCGCCCGGCCCAAGAAACCACTTTTTAACAACCCCCCCAAACCCAGAGCAAATATTTGCTCATAGCCTATTGGTCAGAACTGGATCACATGCACATGCTTAAAATGTGCCAGCAAGGAAAAATGCACCACCACGGTTGGCTTAGACCAATCCAGATGTATCCCTGAATCTTGATTCAGGGGAGGGGAGTAGCCTCAGGAATGAATGCCTCTGATGTTATTTTTTAAAAGGAGTGGGGTAGGGGATGTCCATTGTGTTGGCAACCAAAAGTACCTGTTATATGGTTTGGGATATGTGTTTTGGGAAGTCAGGGACCCGGAACAGAGGGACCGGCTGAAGCCATGGCAGAAGAACATAAATTGTGAAGATTTCATGGGCATTTATTAGTTCCCCAAATTAATACTTTTATAATTTCTTACACCTGTCTTTACTGCAATCTCTGAACATAAATTGTGAAGATTTCGTGGACATTTATCACTTCCCCAATCAATACTGTTATAATTTCCTATGCCTGTCTTTACTTTAATCTCTTAATCCTGTCATCTTTGTAAGCTGAGGATGTATGTCACCTCAGGACCCTGTGATAATTGCGTTAACTGCACAAATTGTTCATAAATCATGTGTGTTTGAACAATATGAAATCTGGGCACCTTGAAAAAAGAACAGGATAACAGCGATGTTCAGGGGATAAGGGAGATAACCATTAGGTCTGACTGCCTGGGAGATGGGCAGGACAGAGTCATATTTCTCTTATTACCGAAAACGGGTAAGAGAAATATCGCTGAATTCTTTCCCCAGTAAGGAATATTAATAACTAACAGCCCTGGGAAAAGAATGCATTCCTGGGGCAGCCTCTAAAATGGCCGCTCTGGGAGTGTCTGCCTTATGCAGTTGTAGATAGGGAGGAAACACACCCTGGTCTCCTGCTGTGCCCCCAGGCTTGCTAGGGTTAGGAAATTCCAGCCTGGCGAATTCTAGTCAGACCAGTTCTCTGCTCTTGAACTCTGTTTCCTGTTAAGATGTTTATTAATGACAATGCGTGCACAGTGGGACATGAAACTTCATGAGCAATTCTAGTTTCACCCTGGCCTTGTGACCTTGCCCTGCCGATTTGTCTTGTGATATTTTATTGCCCTTGAAGCATGTGATCTCTGTGACCCACACCTTACTCGTACACACCCTCCCCTTTGAAAATCGCTAATAAAAACTTGCTGGTTTTACGGCTCGGGGGCATCACGGAACCTGCCGTCATGTGATGTATCCCTCGGACACCCAGCTTTAAAATTTCTCTCTTTTGTACCCTTTCCCTTTATTTCTCAGACCTGCTGACACTTAGGGAAAATAGAAAAGAACCTACGTTGAAATATTGGGGGCTGGTTCCCCCAATATCTGGCACCCCGATAGATATGTGAGTACATGTACATGTTTTCTTTTTTGAAAGGTCATTTATTTTGGGGATCCTATTTATAATCTAGACCCCTTCTCAACAATTTGGAATGTAACTTGGCAGAAATAACCACCCGCAACACCCTATAGGAACTTTGAATGAAACACCTCTTAGTTAAAAAAAAAAAGAAAGAAAGAAAGAACAGAAAAGAAAAGAAACAAACCTCGTCAGAGTACAACTTTCTTGGCATTAGGAAATTATAAAGAATAAACAGTGTTTATTACTGACACTTTACATTCATTCTAACAATGGGCCTTCCCCAAGCAACTTTGCCAGCAGTCTCCAGACCAAAAAAGAGAAGAAAGCCCATTTCGTCTTTATTCCAAAATACATGTTTTAAATAATGTTCTCTAACTATAAAAGTAATTTTGTGTAATCCAAAAAAAGAATATTTACCACACTACATATGTGTGCATGTATGCATGTGTGTGTGTGTGTTTGTGGAGAGAGAGGGAGGGAGAAGGGGGCAGAGGAAGTGAGGGAGAGGACAAAGTGGGGGAAGAAGATGGTATATTGTTAAGGAAAAGTGCTTGATAAGTCTCTAGGATACAGACAACGAAGCTCCAGGGCACATTTAGAAGGAAACAACAGAGACAGTGAAATTGCCCTCCATGTGAAATGAACAGGAGGGTAGCTTTGGGAACAGAAGAGAAGGGAGGAAAGAGAGACAAAGAGAGGAGAGGAGAGGAGAGCAGAGCAGCCAGGCAGAAAGCTACTGCCTGAATTCAATACGAGAGATTCCTACAGTAGGGCAGTTAAAGAACTTTTACAAACAATTTCATTTGAACTTGTATTCCTGATATGTGATCTTCTTGGACACCCCAACTCTGTGTTGTCTAGCTTCATACCCTAAGGCTTCATGTGTTTGGGGAAAATAAAAATGGCTGAATTCCATGCCTGCATCGAGGTGGAGGAAGGGGGTGGAGAAGTGCCATGGGTGATGACGTTTGCATGAGATCAAGTTTGATAGAAGAAACCTGACACCACAAGTGACAGTGACAAAGTACATCTCAGGATTCACAGGAATTTTGGAGACGACCTCAAGCTCCCCATGAAATTTGGAAAGGTCTGAAAACAATTGTATTTACATCTTAAAGGCAGGAGGTATCAGCTGATACCTGGGTTGCACTGATACAATTAAAAATAAATACCATGTCACTGAGCAGCTTTATGTCATAAAGCATTTTCATGTTTTTGAAAATATATTCTATCTGAATCTGAATTCTTAAAAACTGTACTGTGATTTATATCCTATTCCCATTCAAAAACATAAAATGAAATTTTATAGGCCTGCTACTTTGGATGATAATGGAAGATATTTGTGCAGTTGTTATAAATTCATTTGGGTAGGTTTGGACAAGTAATTTTTATTGGGTACCTATAAATAACTAAATGCTGAAATAGCCAATGAGTTGTCCTCTTGAATTTTCAGTAGTAAAATTGCATAAAATGTGCCAAAACCTCAAAATAAATGTAATGTGCTGAGTTGAATTGATGTGGACAATTAAAACAGATTTGTGTGGTTGTTTTCCTTCTTCAAAATTGATTTTCCTCTTACTCCTACATTATTCTTCAACTCTTGGATGTAAGAGTGAAGACACAGACTGAGTCTTCCTTATGCCATGAGGCTAGCTTACTCCTTTATAATTTTAATTAAAACAGTTTTATGGGTACATAGTAGGTGTATACATTTATGGAGTATGTGAGAGACTTTGATACAGGCATAAAATGTGTAATAATCACATCAGGGTCAATGGTGTATCTAGCTTACTTCTTTGTTTTTTCAAAACTGAGTATGATGAATTTTCCTAACATACAAACTTTTCATTTGTTTTTTTTTGTTTTTTTTTTTGAGGCGGAGTCTCGCTCTGTCACCCAGGCTGGAGTGCAGTGGCGTAATCTCAGCTCACTGCAACCTCTGCCTCCCGGGTTCATGCCATTCTCTTGCCTCAGCCTCCCGAATAGCTGGGACTACAGGCGCCCGCCATCATGCCCGGCTAATTGTATTTTTAGTAGAGACGGGGTTTCACCACGTTAGCCAGGATGGTCTCAATCTCCTGACCTCATGATCTGCCCGCCTCGGCCTCCCAAAGTGCTGGGATTACAGGCGTGAACCACTGTGCCTGGCCTCTTCATTTGTTTTTAAGACAAAATATTGATCTTGAATATCAGCTGTTAATACAAGCAGGTTCATGGACCTGTGATAGCAGATGTGAAAGCATCGAGCAGAGTACTTGGCTCTTAAACCAGTAGCTGAAGACTTGCTCCTCCCTTTCCTTCCTTCCTGTGACCTCTTCTGACATGTCCAGTTCGAAATTGCAATTTTTCTAACTTTGAGATTTAAGAAATTTTCTTGAACTTTATAAAAGAACAAATACAGACAACTGAAAACAAATTAACACTTGACTTTTTTTTTTTTTTTTTTTTTTGAGACAGAGTCTCACTCTGCTGCCCAGGCTTGCCTAGGCTGGAGTGCAGTGGTGCGATCTTGGCTCACTGCAACCTCTGCCTCCCAGGTTCAGGTGATTCTCCTGCCTCAGCCTCCTGAGTAGCTGGGATTACAGGCATGCACCGCCACGCCCAGCTAATTATTGTATTTTTAGTAGAGACGGGGTTTTTCCATTTTGGCCAGGCTGGTCTCAAACTCCTGACCTCAGGTGATCTGCTCGCCTCGGCCTTCCAAAGTGTTGGGATTACAGGCATGAGCCACCGCACCTGGCCTAACACTTGACTTTTAAGGGGCCAATATCACTGTGATTCTAAAATCTAAGGAGATGTTAATGCCGGCCTCTGCACCTACACTTGGAAGATCCTTCCCAGATAAGTGTTGTAACCAAATGTCTCCCACCTGTGGGTTAGAGACGCCCAGAGAGTCTCTGGAAGGTATAGGGTATCAGGGAATTATATGGGAATCAAATAGGTTTTGTAGTTGTGTGTATGTATGACTACATGTTAAATATGCGTAGATGCTATTGTGATTAATAAAATAAAAATCTCATTGAAAAGTATTGCTAAATTAATAGTAGCTGTTTGTTTCTAGAAATTTCTTCAGTCAGTGAAATACTAGAACTATAACTATTACTATGTGGCTGTGATAATCTCTTTTTATGTTTAAGAAAGGAACTGGGCACAGTGGCTCATACCTGTAATCCCAGCACTTTGGGAGGCCAAGCAAGGTGGGAGGATAACTTGAGCCTAGGAGTTCGAGACCTGCCTGGACCACAAAGCAAGACCCACTCTCCTCTCCCCCTCTGCTGCCACCTACAATAAATTAAAAATTAGCTGGACTTGGCAGCATGCACCTATAGTCCCAGCTACTCTGGAGCCTGAAGCAGGAGGATCACTTGAGCCCAGGAGCTTGAGGTTATAATGCGATATGATCACACCATTTCTCTCCACCCTGGGCAACAGAGGAAGACCCTGTCTCAAAAACAAACAACCAACAATACAGAAACCAATAAATGTTTATATAATAGCAAAAAAAAAAAAAAAAAAAAAAAAAATCCAAAAGCCTAACAGTAGGGGGCTGGTAAATAAAAGACTGTACATTTTTGGCTGGGCAAAGTGGTTCATGCCTGTAAACCCAGCACTTTGGGAGGCTGAGGAGGGTGGATCACCTGAGGTCAGGAGTTCGAGACCAGCCTGACCAGCTGAGTAAAACCCCGTCTCTACTAAAAATACAAAAATTAGCCAGGCGTGGTGGCAGGTGCCTGTAATCCCAGCTACTTAGGAGGCTGAGGGAGGTGAATCGCTTGAATCCAGGAGGCAGAGGTTGCAGTGAGCCGAGATTGAGCCACTGCACTCCAGCCTGGGAGACAAGAGTGAGACTTTTTTTTTTTTTGAGACAAGAGTGAAATTCTTGTCTCAAAAAAAATATATGTTTTTATAATTGAAATATTAGGCAGTCATTAAAAACTGTATTGTAAGGTCAAATATCAAAAAACAAGGAAATATGTTAGCAGAATATTATTTATGGAAAAAAGCAACTTGTAAATCAGTATCATGGCGTATATTGGTAGATATCCAACAAATATGTATGTGTGTATACATGTATATATATATGTGTCACATAGAATAAAAGAATGTCATAAGGGTATTGTTTGTCTCTGGGTAGTAGAAGTCGAGTTTTTTTCCTTTTCATTTATTTTCATGTTCTAACTGTCCTATAACTTCAGTTATAAGACAAAATTTAAATTTTAAGGGCCCTCTTATGAAAGACTTTGCTATTATCCTATAAATAAATCAGTGTTCACGACCGTTGACCTTTTCAACCCATTAAAAAATGCTAAGGTTGCTTAATATTTTGGATGTGTGAGATGACACTGATGAGCTTTTGCTGGAAGCCCTCTCCCTCACCCTGTCTTCTGTGGCAGTCCTGTTAATGATGTGACTTGATGCGCTGTTACCATAACCCTGGAGAGAAAGCGCAGCTGGGCACTTCTTTCTCAGGAACAAGAGGGGCCTTCCCTAATGGCTGTAAGAAGATGTGGAATCATCTAAGAGAAGTGTTGAGATAAAGAAACATCCTCCCTTACTCTAAACAACAATGGGTGCCTATACGGGTGTAGGTAGCATGTATGTGCAGTGTCTTTCAGTAGGGAAAATTGTAATTAGAGCCACTGTTGCTCTGGGCGATAGTGAGCCATTACTGCCCTTTTCCCAAGCTTGCAGATGGACAGAATTACGTTGCCTTAATAATGAGACTCTTAAGTGCCAGCTGTCATACAGCATGGCAGCCCTACATGCTAACAAAGCCTTCATTAAATGGTTTGCTCCCAATAATTTGCCTGCTCTTTTTGCCTTTCTAGCAACTGACAACTTGGCCTCTCCACCCCTCCTTCCAGACCTTCTGTGGACACCCTTAATCACTGCAAGAGCAGCCTGTGCCGTGCTTGGTGAGATGGTAATTTTTTTAATCCTACATGTCTTCATATTATTTTTATGCCCTGTTTCAAGTTTTTAATCGAGGTTGGTAGCTAACATTCTGAGCTATCATTCATTCTATGGCAAAATAATAATTGCTAATTTTCTTCTTCAGAGAACCAGAGCTTTATCAGGAATAACATTATGCAAATGACTATGCAAATGCCAACCACAAGAGTACAGTATCTGGAAAAAAAGTTCAGATAAAACCTTCAGAACACATCCAAAGTTGGCTGGAAAAAAGAACTGAACATTTTAAACTATAAGGTCACCATGGTAGCAAAGGGAATTTATTACTAATAAGAATTTTGCAAGAAAGCTCTGCACTTAAAATAAAAGAGGTAGGGCATGCATTCATATTTATTCTAGCTTAATTTATTTATGACATTATGGTTGTCTTTGCCAACTGTTAAGTCCCCTTGGGGTGGGACTCTTCATTCTTTGTGTGGCGTCTAATGGTTCAAAATGCTTCATGTTCAAACTTCTGAGGCTTAAAAAAAAAATCCTCTATTTTTTCTACTTTCTATATATTTTCTTATCATTAGTATTTTTAACTTTCTCATGCTGAATCTTATTGGAAGAAAGTTCATGGAAATATTATAGAGAAAAATGCTTAATTCTTTCAAAACATAACTTTTAAGGTATTGGTAAAGAAATTGTGTCTTTTGGGGAGGCTGAGGAAGGCAAATCACGAGGTCAGGAGTTTGAGACCAGCCTGGCCAACATGATGAAACCCCATCTCTACTAAAAATACAAAAATTAGCTGGGCATGGTGGTGGGTGCCTGTAATCCCAGCTACTTGGGAGGCTGAGGCAGGAGAATTGTTTGAACCCGGGAGGCGGAGGTTGCAGTGAGCTGAGATTGTGCCATTGTACTCCAGCCTGGGCGACAGGGCGAGACTTACAAAAAAAAAGAAAAGAAAAGAAAAAAGAAAAAACAAATTGTGTCTTTAAAAACTATACATTATTTCTCAGGACACACCCTTTGAAACACCTGGAAAGAAGCCTGGTTTCAGCATAAAAGGAACTCCAACACTGTTTATTTCACATGCGTGATGTATGCGTATATTCAACGACCAAATAAAGGAAAAGTTATTATTTAGTAAGCTTTTTGGTAATAAATGGGAAGTTTTAATTTTATTCTGTCTTTTTAAAAGACCAATTATTTAGATTTAAGAGAAGAGTATTTGAAAGGCCTTCACTTTAAAATTTATGTAAGTAAAATATATACCCAAATCTGACCAATATGATAGCCAGAGGAAAACAAAACCCAAAAGGCCTGCCAGGCATGGTGGCTCATGCCTGTAATTCCAGCACTTTGGGAGGCTGAGGCGGGCGGATCACCTGAGGTCAGCAGTTTGAGACCAGCCTGGCCAACATGGTGAAACCCCGTCTCCACTAAAAATACAAAAATTAGTCTGGCGTGGTGGCACATGCCTGTAGTCCCAGCTACTTGGGAGGCTGAGGCAGGAGAATCACTTGAACCTGGGGAGGTGGAGGTTGCAGTAAGCCGAGATTGCACCACTGCTCTACAGCCTGGGCAAGTGAGACTTCGTCTCAAAAAAAAAAAAAAAAAAAAAAAGAGGAAAAAACCCAAAACAAACAAAAACAAAACCCGAAGGTCTTTTTGCTTTAAAATATCTCACCTGCCCTGGCCTCGAATTCCCAACATAAAATCCCTTTCTATGATGCAAATCTTCTGTCAGAAGTTGTGGACATACTGGACTACAGTCAATCAAGCTGGGCTGCCCACATCTGAATCATGGGATGCTTACTGAAAAACGCAGATCCTTGGGCCCCACCCAGCTCTACCAAGTCAGGACCACTATGTCTGTGTGGCCTGAGATTTGCATTTTCAGCAGAGTCAGTACTCTAAAGTGCTATATTATACCATGAAAAATTAGGAAGGGCTAATTTATGAGTTCCCTTATAGAGGCCCCTTCAGGAAGGAGACAAAGAAGAGTTCTATAATGAGAGGGTAGGGGTGGTGGCAGGGGGAGATGGGCCTCGGGGAGAGTTCAGAGATGGAAAGGGGATCAAACATGGGAAAGATAGAAGGTGGAAGCTCTTGAAGAAAGCTTCAGCGACTTAACTCCTTTGTCCAAGGCTAGACAGCCACAGAACTTTCTGGGGTGATAGAGCTCTGTACCCCGCATCCCCAGGCTTTGGTGTCTCATGACCCTGAACAGAACCCCAGCTACTACCCACATTAATTAACAACTCTGAGCCTCAGTTTTCCATATGAACTGGGTATAAAGTAGAGCTTTGATGAGGATTAAAAGTATCAACCAGGAAGATAATTTAACATGATGGTTAGGGTGTGGTTTTGGAGTTGGGCTTCCAGGCTTCATGTCCCAGCTCCAGCATTTACTACTCATGTGACCTTGGCAGGTTATTTAAACTGTCTGCCCCTCAGTTTCCTCATCTATTTACTGATGCTAAAAAAATTAATATATAGCCCTTAGGGCAGTTGGGGGGAGTAGGGGTTAAATGAGAAAATACATGTTACAGATCTGTAACAGTACCTAGCATATAATGAGCAAGTCAATAAATGTTACCACCTCTCATCATTATTTCATATATAAAGCAGCTGGCACCTGGTGGGAATTTAATAAATGATAGCTATTATTAGTAGAAATAATCACTCCTGGCTTCAAGACAGGCCAAAACGCTTTTTATTGCCAAAACCCTATCACACAATCCTGGCTGAGTCCCCATGCCTTGTTCGTAGTCTGTCATAATAGTGTCATTGAGGTTTTTTGGGATAACATGTGGTTAGGAGAGTTATTGTGCAGTGGTATCTGCACATATAATTGAGCAGAGAGGTTTCTGAATGTTTTATGAAGGTGTGTGGTTGGAGGGGTCGAGTGCCCTGGGGAAGCTGCAGGAGCCTCTCTGCCTCCTTCTGCTTGGAGAACCTGGCAGCTGTGGCAACAGCAACAGCAGAGATATGGATCTTTCAGAAAGTAATGGACACACTAGAAAAATATTTGGAAATCCATGACCTGTACTCATTTGATTCAAAACCTATCACAGGAAAAGTCTATCACATTCCCTCAGGAATCTGTTGTTGTTATTTGCCTGCTCACCACAGCAAATACTACTTCTTTTTCAAAACTTGAAACAATTATAATATATGTATATTTTTTTCTGATGGGCACATCATTTCCACTGCTACAATCCTAGTCCAACCACCATTTTATCTCTGCCATTGCCTTTGCACTTGCCTCCTTGGCAGAGGGATACTTTAAAAGGGGAATCTCTTTGTTCTTAAAATTTACAAATTTGTATTTGCTGCCCAGTTCTTTATTCTTTGTTGCCACATAAATCCTGCAATCTTGGTAGAAAAATAAAGAATACAGGAGAGCTATTTGACCTTTGCTCCTTGCTGGGCATTTGTGTCATTTATAGTTATTAAAGTGGGGACAGAACGAACTCATTGATGACTGAGCGGGTGGGGAGAGAAGGAGGAACGGCAAGCGGGGAAGGGAAAGGAGAGGGAGGAGAGCACAGATTACTACAAGAATCTCATGTTGTGCTTTCACTTTGGGCAAATATGACACTAGCAGTCCTTTGTGGGAGCTCAAAAAGGCACATGGGGGAAAGAAATCTCTGGAATAAACAGTATGACCTTGGCTGCCATGGCTCTACTAACTTGGTTTTGCAGAACTGAAATAAATGGATGCTAGTGAATTTGCATCAATTCCATTTAAGGCTTTAAAAAGACATATGGATAACATTATTGGCTAGAGACCCGTAAGAAAACTAAAGTAAATTCCTCTCAGGGCTCAAGCTAAGTCTTGTAGCGGGTAAAAATAGAAAGCCTTAGGCTGAAAAGCTGAAGGTCTCTATGTTACCATTGCTGAACCATTGGTTTACTGGGCATTAGGGCTGGGGATCAATCTAAAAACCTGTCAAGCGTGGTTCTTTTTAAAAATAAAACAGACAGGCCAGGTGTGGTGGCTCAAGCCTATAATCCCAGCACTTTGGGAGGCTGAGGCAGGTGGATCACTCGAGGTTGGGAGTTCAAGACCAGCCTGGCCAGCATGGTGAAACTCCATCTCTCCTAAAACTATGAAAATTAACCTGCCATGGTGGTGTGCGCCTGTAATCCCAGCTACTAGGGAGGCTGAGGCAAGAGAATTGCTTGAACCCAGGCGGTGGAGGTTACAGTGAGCCGAGATCGCACCACTGCACTCCAGCCTGGGTAACAGAGTGAGACTCCATCTAAAAATAAAATAAAAATAAATAAATAAATAAGCAAAACAGACAGCCTGCTTGTTCTCATGGAATACATGACAACAGTAAGCAAACGTAAAAATGCACAGCATAAACCACAAAAATTTTAATTCATAAAAGATGTAAGAGAGGAAATAAGAAGACTCACTGTCAATATAAATATTCTAAAAACAGTGATTCTTTAGATCAGGCTAAAATTAATGTCACTACTAAAGTTTCAGACAACTTAGTAATTTGGGCTAAGAAATATTTATTGAGCACCTACTTTGTGCTGCATACTGTGCTATACCATGGGTATATAGTGATAAACAAGGAGATAGAAGCTGGCTTCAATGTAAGGACCTTACACTCTAGTGGGAAGGATTAAAAAACAAACAAACAATGATGCAAATGCAGGACCCATAATGCAAGAGTACGTGGCACTTAATAGGTGTCACTTTGGGAGCCCTCTACTAATAGCTACAGAGTGTAAGCTATTTTTGAAGAATTAATGATCAGAGAGATCATCTTGAAGACAGCATTTGAGTTGGACCCTAAAGGAAGCTTAAAACTTCAACAAAGATGTGGAGGGGAAGTTCTTCTCGAATGAGGCACAGCAATAGTGGATACCTCTGCTTAGCTGGGCTGCAGGGTGTGTGTATGAGAGAAGTGAGATGTCAGCTGGTGTTACATTGAGTGGTTTGGACTTCATGGAGAAATACTGAGCCATCAATATTTTCGAGCAGGAAAGTGACGTGATCAAAGAGATCATTTAGGAATCGTAATCTGTTGGAGTTGGGCAGAAGGATTATCAGGAAGGGGGTATGGAGGCTGGAGATCAAACAAAAGGGTGAAGTCAGAGGCTCAGTGGGAATGATCCAGTCCAAATAGGATATAATCCATTGAAACAGAAATGAAAGAAACTGTCAATAGTCAAGTTTTATGGTTTAGAAACTAAGATGTTAATAAAAAAGTATCAGCTTGACAGTGTCTAGGTAGCTTTGTTACATTCTGAGGCTACAAACTGCTTGCTCCAATCAACTCAGTAAAAATAACTGCATTTCTAATATTTTTATTGTTCAACTAGATCCTCTGTGACGGCATCTAAGGGCAGCATAAAACAAAACCTAAAAATACATGCATACCATTTAGTCTGTTTTAGGAACATTTGTGTGTGTGTGTGTGTGTGTGTGTGTGTGTGTGTGTGTGTATTCAGAAATTTCTGGGCGAGGAGCTTAGGTAGAATAAATCAATTTGAAAATGGCAATGTTAGCCTTGCCAAGGTTGGCTTTTTAAGAAGATTATGAACCATTATTTGGGAGGTTATTCTATTTTTTTTTCCTGAAGTACAACTTCTTATTCCCGAGGAAAAATATTAAACATTCTGGTAATGAATTATGTGACAGATGAGACTTACAGCAAGCTGTTCTGCAATTCCTGCCACACGAGAGCGCTGTTACCTGTGAACAGTCTGACAGACTACAGGAAGAACTTGGCTTAAGTCTCCCAAAGAAAGAAAGAAAGAAAGAAAGAGAAATTGGAAAATGAAGTTTGAGATACTGGCTTTAACTTACGATAATAATGGATATTCAAAATGGAAAAGAAAACTCGGAATTTTGAGAAGTGTGGAGGTGAGAGTTTAAGCATATCATTCAGGCTACTTCAATATGTATCATTTCTTATTAATTGGTGCTGTTGTCCCCCTCTTTTCTCTACAAAGAGTTACAAACAAGAGAAAAATTAAAGAATTGACAACCAGGGTTTAGCCACTTGGTCATATTCCATTGTGCGAGCATATGCTCCATATAATATTTATGAAGGATGATATTTGTAATTGATAGGAAAATGATCTAGGGTGCTGCTATGAATTAGAAGGTGCATGTAATTAGGGATCTATTTCCCTGAGCAATTATCATTTTACAGGTAAAGGTCTGGTCTGTAATCTGAGGTCATTAACTCTTAAATACAATGTTGCTAAAGAAGTCTTCAGAGTATTCCCATCAGAATGAACAGGCAACCTACAGAATGGGAGAAAATTTTTGCAACCTACTCATCTGACAAAGGGCTAATATCCAGAATCTACAATGAACTCAAACAAATTTACAAGAAAAAAACAAACAACCCCATCAAAAAGTGGGCAGAGGACATGAACAGACACTTCTCAAAAGAAGACATTTATGCAGCCAGAAAACACATGAAGAAATGCTCATCATCACTGGCCATCAGAGAAATGCAAATCAAAACCACAGTGAGATACCATCTCACACCAGTTAGAATGGCCATCATTAAAAAATCAGGAAACGACAGGTGCTGGAGAGGATGTGGAGAAATAGGAACACTTTTACACTGTTGGTGGGACTGTAAACTAGTTCAACCATTGTGGAAGTCAGTGTGGCGATTCCTCAGGGATCTCGAACTAGAAATACCATTTGACCCAGCCATCCCATTACTGGGTATATACCCAAAGGACTATAAATCATGCTGCTATAAAGACACATGCACACGTATGTTTATTGCGGCACTATTCACAATAGCAAAGAGTTGGAACCAACCCAAATGTCCAACAACGATAGACTGGATTAAGAAAATGTGGCACATATAAACCATGGAATACTATGCAGCCATAAAAAATGATGAGTTCGTGTCCTTTGTAGGGACATGGATGAAACTGGAAAACATCATTCTCAGTAAACTATCGCAAGGACAAAAAACCAAACACCGCATGTTCTCTCTCATAGGTGGGAATTGAACAATGAGAACTCATGGACACAGGAAGGGGAACATCACACTCCGGGGACTGTTGTGGGGTGGGGGGAGGGGGGAGGGACAGCATTAGGAGATACACCTAATGCTAAATGACGAGTTAATGGGTGCAGGAAATCAACATGGCACATGGATACATATGTAACAAACCTGCACATTGTGCACATGTACCCTAAAACCCTAAAGTATAATAAAAAAAAAAAAAAAAAAAAAAAGAAGTCTTCAGAGTTTTCACTCTCAAAGAGCCTGTCTTGAATCCTTCAATTTAAATAGGGCTTCCCTCCCATTGTGCTCTTTTTTTTTCTTTTTTGTGTGTCAGATGTACTCTCTTTTTTAGAAAAGAATTATCTATTATTCATACTATTTGCTTAACTCTCTCTTTTCCAGTTAGTTGATAAGTTTCATGAGGCTCTATATCTAGTCATCTAGCTCCGACCTCCTCTCTGAGCTTCATATTTCTTTTCTTTTCTTTTTTTTTTTTGAGACAGAGTTTTGTTCCTGTTGCCCAGGCTGGAGTGCAATGGCACAATCTTGGCTCCCCGCAACCTCCCTCTGCTGGGCTCAACGATTCTCCTGCTTCAGCCTCCCAAGTAGCTGGGATTACAGGTGCCTGCCACCACGCCCAGCTAATTTTGTATTTTTAGTAGAAACGGGGTTTCTCCATATTGGTCAGGCTGGTCTGGAACGTCCGATCTCAGGTGATCCGCCCGCCTCAGCCTCCCAAAGTGGTGGGATTAGAGGCGTGAGCCACCACACCCGGCCTGAGCTTCATATTTCTACATCCAGCTGCCATCTCAACTTTTCCACTTGGATATTTAATAATCACCTCAAATTTATCATGGCCCAAACAACTCCTCACCCCAAGCAAACCTGCCTCTCCCGCAGACTTGTCAGCTGAAAACCCAGGAGCCATGGCTGACTGCTCTGTCCTCACACGCTATGGCCAGCCCATCAAGAAAGAAGTCCCTGTCAAGCCAACCTTCGAATAAGCGCTGAGTCTACCTGCTTCCCATCATTTCCACTGCTACAATCCTAGTCCAACCACCATTTTATCTCTGCCATTGCCTTTGCACTTGCCTCCTTGGCAGAGGGATACTTTAAAAGGGGAATCAGTTCAAACCATTTCCCTGCTTAAAAAACTCCAGTGGCTTCCTATTACAGTCAGAGTAAATTCTAAGCCCCTTACCCGGTCTGCCAAGACTCTGTGGTATCTGACAGCATCTGTCACTTTCTCCTTTATTCACTTCAGTGGGCCAGTTGTAATAGCCTTCTTGTAGATTCTTAGAGAAGCACAGAACCTTTGCAAGCTTCTTCATAGAACTTTCTCCAGATCTAGTCTGTCTTATTTGCCATAGTATCTCCAGTACTAGAAAGAGTGGCTAGAATGTGGGAGACACCAGGCTGGGCGAGGTGGCTCACCCTGCAATCCCACCACTTTGGGAGGGTGACGTGGGCGGATCACCTGTGGTCAGGAGTTCAAGACCAGCCTAACCAATGTGGAGAAACCCCGTCTCTACTAAAAATACAAAATTAGCTGGGTGTGGTGGCGCATGCCTGTAATCCCAGCTACTCGGGAGGCTGAGGCGGGAGAATTGCTTGAATCCGGGAGGCAGAGGTTGTGGTGAGCCGAGATCGCACCATTGCACCCCAGCCTGGGCAACAAGGACAAAACTCCGTCTCAAAAAAAAAAAAAAAATGTGGGGGGACATCAGTACTTGTTGGCTAGAGGAATGAATAAAATTAGCATTGTGGAAGTCAAATATTATAGTCAAAGTATTATCAAGACCAGGGCAAATCCAGATCACCTAGAAAACTGAGAAAAATGGAAGAAGGAGATGTTATGTATATGAGAAGATATATATATATGAGAAGGTTTATACAGAAGATATGTCTTAATATGATAGGAATCCATTGTATTCTAGAGATTATGTTATCGTAAGAAACAATATACCTAACAGTTTTCATAATTCTTTAATGATAATACTAAAACATTCCTTAAGAGGAGAAGAGGTAATATTTAAAAGTACATTCTAAGTCCATTTGTGCCTTGATTTTTGCATAGATGACTCATAATAACAAGCGTTTTGCATATAAATTTGAATGTGGGAAAAGTATGGGGGCATTGCAAATGAGAAATGTGACTATTCAGCTAATGTTTGAATGCGTACTGCTGTAAATGGTGACAGCATACAAGACCATTTTCCAAATCAAGCCCCAAGTCAAATGCCTTTTTAAATGAAATTAAGGGTAAACAAAATACTAGTTGCAATGTTGGACAACAAAATTATATAATTAATCTTCCACCTTAGGCTATTTCTTTGTCAATAGCACAATTTTCTACTCTTTCACAAAGGGCTGACAATTGACTTCTTCCATGGTTGAAGAAGGTCTATTACCAAATGAGCAAGCCTATTTATTGTAGAATTTAATTCAACTTTCTTGCTTGCCCATTAAAAAACACATACAGAAAACTTTTATAAAGAAACCTTTTAACTTTTCTTCCCTAAGGATTGCTATTAAAAAGCACACCAAAGCAAGGAAGATTTGAGCTATTTTAAAATATGTAACCCATAGTAATGAATTAATTACCATACAATACTTAAAGCTTTGATTATTCGTACATGAGAGCTTCCATTCTTAATGATTGCTTATGAAATTAATCTTTCTAATTTCCATTATGATTCAAATTAACTTGATTAGTTGGTCTCATGATTCACATTTCTATCAACTTCTACTTTTAATTTCTGAAGCATGAAATGACATAAAATGTCTTTGGGGGGAAAAGCACTTAAAATTAAGATTTTACTTTGATGTAGTAAGTAAATGAATTGAATTAGATGAATAGCAATGGAACTTTGTTTTCATTCACACACTGTCCTCTGGTGTTTAAATGTCTACATTGCATGTTAAAATGAGAACCCAAGATCAAATGCAAAAAGTTAATAGCTTCTTGCACTTAGGAAGGTCCGTTTAACTATGTGTTTGGTCTAATAATTGTCTGCCCTATCAAGATTGTGAGTAAATGGATAAAAAATTCAAATGACTTGATAAAAACTCAGCTCAGTGCTTTCTAATAATACAAACTGCAGGTTTATAGAACACATATTTATGCTGACAGGATACAGACTATCTTTTTAAAAGTGCACATGGAGATTTCTTTTAAAGTGAAATCATTCAGTACTAAAGAGTTCACTTCATTTCCCCCCTACATTTTCTTACTTAAGACTCTTCACTAGAGGTTTTGACAAAGGAGAATTTAGTGATGGTCTAGTGCAGCCATCAGGAGCAATTAGGCCCTGAATCAGGGCTTCGTGCTCATTTTGGAATTCTGTAATCCTGGCAAATATTTCCCAGTTGCTTTAATTTGATCATTTTTTCCAACACCTTCTCTCTCTTGATTTAAACTGAAACCAGAGTTAAAATTTTCTTAATGTTTTTTGTTTCAATTTAGTTTACAATTTATATATATGTGTGTGTGTGTATATATATATGTGTGTGTATACACACACACACATATATATATACACACATACACATATATACACACACACACACACAAACATATACCTTAAGTGTCTCATTTTAAATCTTTTGGATTGGCTGGACTCTGGGTTTGTGGATTTCGTTGTTTTTTAATTTTTTGAGCAGTCTTTTGCCCCATTGTCTTCTAAGTGATGACTGTAATCATGCTGCCTTTTCAAATGTCACGAATCTAATTTTATTTGTTTAGTAGAGTTGACTGAGGAAGCCTGGTGAGGTCCATGACCAGGGTCTGGAAAATGATAAATGTTAGCCTCAGGGAATTTATCATTTTATGACAATATGTTCACTAAGGGAAAGTCATTCCAAGTAATTAGCATGATGCCATCAGGGAAAAGCTACTTTTTGAGAGCAATGATTTTTTTTTGCAGGTAAACGTATTTATCTGAAGCTGGAAGAACACTTTCAGACATAATGGGAGCATTCCCTCATGGAGAGTGAGGGTGGCCTAAATGACTTTGTAAGTGATTGTTGACACAAGGAGTCTGTGACCCAGAATATGGTTTTATAAATTTCCCACCGCAGGGCACTGATGAACGACACCCAGCAAAACCTGAACACGTGATCTCCAAAACATGGGAAATTTACTCTTAGAGTGATTTATGCCCAGGAAAATTAGGACTAGCAATCATTTGATGCTGGTTCTTGGAGGACCTTAAAGGATTTAAACACTGAAAAATGAATGCATCATACAGGTCACTGCCTCGATATATTACAGCCCTGAAAATTACATTGGGATGTTCTGTTTTTGAAGTCTCATGAGGGCAGAGGGCATCCCTGGCTTTGCCCACTATCAAATTCACTGCACCTAGCAAAATGTCTGGCATGTAATAAGCATTCAATAAATATTTGCTGGAGGACTGGATAGTGAAATTTGGCATGGTAAACCAAAACTATTCAGATTATAATATTTTAAACTTTCCACTATTGATTATCTATCTTTTGTCTGTCCATCCATCCATCCATCCATCCATCCATCCATCCATCCATCCTTATATCTAGAAAAAAGACTACTCTGAAATTTGTGAGAACTAATATGAATGGCTTCATTTTTTATAAATATAGGACTTACACAGGCCAGGTGCAGTGGCTCACGCCTGTAATTCCAGCACTTTGGGAGGCCGAGGCGGGCAGATAGCTTGAGCTCAGAAGTTTGAGGCCAGCCTAGCCAACAGGGTGGAACCTTGACTCTACTAAAAACACAAAAGTTAGCTGGGTGTGGTGTCCTAAGCCTGTAATTTCAGCTACTCAGGAGGCTGAGGCAGGAGAATCATTTGAACCCGGGAGGCAGTGGTTGCAGTGAGCTGAAATCGCTCCACTGCACTCCAGCATGGGTGACAGAGAGAGACTCCATCTCAAACAAACAAACAAGCAAACAAACAAACAAACAAAAAACTTACTAAAGTCTTTAGCTAAAGACTCAACAAAGAAGTTTAAGAACTATGCCTGCTGCCTGACTGGCATGGATGAAGTCACTGTGGCATGAGGTCTGGGCCCTCAGCTTGACAGATTCAGATCCTGGATTTTGTGGCTCAATTGCTGATGTTACTATTACCTCAAAAATTTGCTATTACTACCAATAATAGGTTTTTTTTTTTTTTTTTTTTGAGACAGGATCTCACTCTGTCACCCAGACTAGAGGGCAGTGGTGTGATTGTAGCTCACTGTAACCTTGAATTCCTGGGCTCAAGTGATCCTCCTGCCTCAGCCTCCTGAATAGCTAGGACTACAGGTGCATGCTACCATGCCTGACTAATTTTTAAAAAATTATTTGTAGAGATGGGGTCTCACTGTGGTTACCCAGGCTGGTCATGAACTCCTGGCCTCAAGTGATTCTCCTGCCTTGGCCTCCCAAAATGCTGGGACTACAGATGTGAGCCACAATGCCCACCTAATAGGTACCATTTATTAGGGGTTTAATAATCTGCCAGGCTCAGTGTCTTAAATCTAGTACCTTATTTTATTCTCACAACAACTTCCTGTGATCAATTTTATCATTGCTCTTTTTTTTTTTTTTTTTTTTTTTGAGATGGAGTTTCACTGTTGTTGCCCAGGCTGGAGTGCAATGGCGTGATCTTGGTTTACTGCAACCTCTGCCTCCCGGGTTCAAGCAATTCTCCAGCCTCAGCCTCCCAAGTAGCTGGGATTACAGGCATGTGCCACCACGCCCGGCTTGTTTTGTATTTTTAGTAGAGATGGAGTTTCACCATGTTGGTCAGGCTGGTCTCGAACTCCTGACCTCAGGTGATCCTCCCATCTTGGCCTCCCAAAGTGCTGGGATTACAGGCATGAGCCACCGCACCCGGCCACCATTGCTCTCATTTTTATAGATGAAGAAACTGAAGTTCAGAATGGTTAAGTAATTTGCTCTAAATTACACAGCTATACTGAAATAAAAACAAGAATGCCAATCTTACAATAAAAAGAATAGAACTTAGGTATTACAATAAAGACATTTTAAGAAATACTTTCAATATAGTAAGAGAAAAAGAAACACCAATTCAAGGTTACAAAAATTGTAGTTTAGCTTAAATATCCAGTCTTCTCAGTGTGTCTCTGTGACTACAAACCCAAATATCTGCTTCATGAATGTGAAGCCCCAGTTCAGTGACTACCTCTGCCTCTCGATAAGTCGTGGCATATAACTGTTTCGGAAAAGGCAGCCCTGAATCTTCCTTCGCGACTGGAAGGCCGCTGACTGCTTCCCTGTCATGCTGTAACTTCTCAGTCCTTTATTCTGACCAGACTGGGTATGGACCCCAATCTTTGATTAGCTTTAGCAACACTGTGGAGAGTAACATGAGTTGGATAATGTGGCTTGCCAGATACTGTTTGCATGCTTGAGCTTGGAGCCATCAGTAGGAATGTGGTGTAGATTCAGTCTGGGCCTGTCTCTTTGTTCAACTTTCTTTAACCCTTACCATTTAGGAGTACTCTAAGCACTCTAACCCCAGACTTATTGTATTAGGAACTCCCTGGGTTCAGGTTCAAGTATCTTTATTTAAAAGCTTCCCTAAGAGACTATTATTCTTTTCTTTTTTTTTTTTAGAGAGAGTCTCACTCTGTCACCCAGGTTGGAGTACGGTGGCACAGTCTTGGCTCACTGCAACGTCCACCTCCTGGATTCAAGTGATTCTCCAGCCTCAGCCTCCCGATAGCTGGGATTGCAGGCGCGTGCCACCACGCCCAGCTAATTTTTGTATTTTTTAGTAGAGATGGGGTTTCGCCATGTTGGCCAGGCTGGTCTTGAATTCCTGACCTCAGGTGATCTACTTGCCTCAGCCTCCCAAAGTGCTAGGATTACAGGCGTGTGTCTCCGCGCCTGGCCAAGAGACTATTATTCTAAGTGAAGTAACTCAGGAATGGAAAAACCAAACATCGTATCTTCTTGCTGATATGTGGGAGCTAAGCTATGAGGATGCAAAAGCATAAGAATGATACAACAGACTTTGGGGACTTGGGGGCAAGGGTGGAAGGGGGGCTATAAAAGGCTACAAACGGGGTACAGTGTATATTGCCCAGGTGATGGGTGTACCAAAATCTCACAAATCACCACTAAAGAACTTACTTATGTAACCAAATACCATCTGTACCCCAGTAACCTATGGAAAAAAAATTTTCAGAAAAAAAAAAAGAAAGCTCCCCCAAGGATTCAGAGCAACTAGATTGTGGAAACACAAGTTAAAAACCTTGAAATCCAAGACTGAAAGAGTGAGGTCAAGGGACAGAGCGGGGAGAGAGCAAAGGTGTCCCCTGCAACACCACCAGCCCTGCCTAAGACATACCCAGTTTCCTAACACACACCTTCCTCTTTCTGTGATGACTGACACCAGGAGGCTCCCTCCCTCCAGGGACACCAGCCTAACCAAGACCTAAAGTCATCTTTACTTACAACACCATTCATACAAACACTTTTTCGGGAGAAAATCATACAATGACCATCATCATGATAGTCACTGAGCACTTACTATGTGCCTGGCACAGTCTAAGTGCTTACAGATATTATCTCAATTAATAGACTATATATGTATCTATATTGATATATATTATTGTATACATAGATTATTATACAGAGATACAAGGATTATGTAGATATAATAACTTACGTGAGGTCAGGGTAGGGTTTTGGGTAGGGAGAGAAGTTGTTTTGAGACAATAAATAATGAAAAATAACACTATTTTCTTGTTTGTTTCCTTTTTATGTGCCTCCCACTACACTTTGAGAATAGTGAGCTCAGGGACCATGTCTGTCTTACTCACTGCTCTATATCATGTGCATATTGCAGTGCATGGCACAGTGGAGGCCCAAAGATAAGTATCAAATGCGTGAATAAAAGGGAACTAACATGCTGATAAAAAGTGTACTTTTACACTGATAAAAAGTGTATCTTTTGTGAAAAAACCTAAATGGGAAACCAGATTACATTCAGATTCAGAGCAAAGAAGGTTATTTGGAAGATACTGTTGGCTGGTAGCACCACACAATGATACCATCCATCTCCTTGACCATTTCTGCTAAGAGGGATTGTGATCAGCGCACCCACTTTCCTGAACATACATGTGTTTTTGTTTTGTTTTAAAACAACAGCTTTATTTACATACTACACAATCTACCCCTTTAAATTGTACAATTCAGTGGTTTTTAGTATATTCACAAAGTAACGCACCCATCACCACTCTCTAATTCCAGAACGTTTTCATCACCCCAAAAAGTACCCCTTAGCAGTCGCTTCTTATTTGCCCTTCCCCTCAGCCCTTGGCAACTGCTAATCTACTTATTGTCTCTATGGAGTTGCCTATTTTGAACATTTCATATAAACAAAATTATATAAGTATATGTTCTTTTTTTGTCTGGCTTCTTTTTGAACTTAGCGTAATGTGTTCCAGATTCATTCATGTTGCAGCATGAATCAGTACTCCATTTCTTTTTATTCCCATGTGATATTCTATCATATTGACATACTGCATGTTGTTTATCCACTCTTGAGTTGATGGACATTTGAGTTGTTTCCAATTTTCAGCCACCATGAATAGTGCTGCTATGAACATTCATTCACATATGAGTTTTTGTGTGGACATGTATTTTCACTTCATTTCTAGACATGGAATTGCTGGGTCACATGTAAAACTATAGGAGCTATCAGACTGTTTTGTAGAGTGACTATATCTTCTTACAATCCCATCAGCAATGTATGAGTGTCCAATTTCTCCATATACTTTTCTTTTTTTTTTTGAGACAGAGTCTTGCTCTTGCCACCCAGGCTGGGTGCAATGCCATGATCTCCGCTCACTGCAACCTCTGCCTCCTGGGTTCAAACAATACTCCTGCCTCAGCCTCCCAAGTAGCTGGGATTACAGGCACGTACCACCACGCCCAGCTAATTTTTGTATTTTTACTAGAGATGGGGTTTCGCCATGTTGGCCAGGCTGGTGTCAAACTCCTGACCTTAAGTGATCCGCCTGCCTCAGCCTCCCAAAGTGCTTGGATTACAGGCATGAGCCATCTTGCCCAGCCACGATATACTCTTCATTACTTGTTATTATCTTTTTAATTTCAGCCATCCTAGTGGTATCTCATCGTTGAACATCTTTTCATGTGATTATTGGCCACTTATATCTTCTTTGAAAAAACATCTGTTAAATCTTTCATCCTTGGCCAGGTGTGGTGGCTCACTCCTGTAATCCCAGCACTCTGGGAGGCCGAGGCAGGCAGATCATGAGGTCAGGAGTTTCGAGGCCAGCCTGGCCAACATAGTGAAACCCCATCTCTACTAAAAATATAAAAAATTAGCTGGGCATGGTGGTGGGCACCTGTAATCCCAGCTACTTGGGAGGCTGAGGCAGGAGAATCACTTGAACCTGGGAGGTGGAGGTTGCAGTGAGCCAAGATCGCGCCATTGCACACCAGCCTGAGCGACAGGGCAAGAATCTGTCTCAAAAAAAAAAAAAAAAACCCTTCATCCATTGTGTAGTTGGATTATTTGTCTTTTTATTGTGGAGTTGTAAATGTTCCTTATATATTCCGAATGCGTTATTGAGTTTATGATTGCAAATACTTTCCCCCATCTTATGCATTGTCTTTTCACTTTCTTGGTGGTATCCTTTGAAGCATGAAAGTTTTAAATTTTGATGGTGTCAAATTAATTAAGTTTTTCTACTGTTATTTATACTTTTGGTATTGTTCTTAAGAAACCATTGCCTAATCCAAGGTCAAAAAAATTTATGCTTCTGTTTTCTTTGGAAAGTTGTATCATTTTAGCTTGTACATTTAGGCCTGTGATTGATTTTGAGTAGATTTTTATATATGGTATAAACAAAAGTGGTTAAATTCACGGAATTCTTTCTTGCTGAAACTTCCAGGCTCAAAGTGGACCTTTTTTTTTTTTTTTCAGTTTACCTGATCTTTCTTCAGATCTGCAAATCTCTTTTACAAAGCCTTAATTACTCAGTTTCTTTGTTCTGCTCTTCTGGTATGTTGGCCAGAGAAGTAGGCTGATTACTTCTGTAGATTGATAACCATGTTCATCATGTGTTGACTCTTTCAGAGAAAATGTAGTTCCAGGCTCTTTGGGGTGGGGTTAAGGGTGGGATGATCTAACAATAATGGTTTCCTGTATGCTCACCATATAGAACAGATGGTTTCAAACTTTTGGGCATGGTGAGAGTTTGTAAGTTTGTAATGGTGGAATATATAGCTTTGCCTGAACTAAATTGAAAGTTATAACCAAGAAAATAAATATCTTGGTAGCTCTTCACTTTTTGGGATCTTAGAATAAAATTTTGTCTTAATGTTAACTCAAAGTTGTGGCTGAAGTTTAACAGGACAGCATTTAACATTTGCAGAAATATGTCTGCTTTCTAACTAGGTTACAAATTTACTCTTGAGGATAACTCAAGGTGAAGACTTGCAGGTCTGGGCTTCCCCAGGCCCGTTGGTGGCAAAGATAAGCCATGAGCTCTTGTTAATTGGTCCCTGGGTTGTAATCTTCAGACATAGAAGCCAACAGTTTTGTAGAGAATTCTCATTTGGCAACTGAGTTTTCCCAAGTCAACAAAGCATAAGGTCATTAGTTCTCAGAAGATGGCACATCTATTTAATGAAGTCTTATTTGTTGGAAGTGGCTAGAGATTAGGGCCCAAATGAGCTTTTTTTCTTTTTTCTTTTTCTTTTTTTGAGATGGAGTCTCGCTCTGTCACTCAGGCTGGAGAGCAGTGGTGCGATCTTGGCTCACTGCAACCTCTGCCTCGGGGTGCAAGCAATTCTGTGCCTCAGCCTCTTGAACAGCTGGGATTACAGGTGCCCACCACTATGCCCGGCTAATTTTTTGTATTTTTAGTAGAGATGGGGTTTCACCATCTTGGCCAGGCTGGTTTTGAACTCCTGACCTTGTGATCCACCTGCCTCGGCCTCCCAAAGTGCTGGGATTACAGGTATGAGCTACCGCGCCCGGCCAAATGAACTCACTTTCTAATCACTATACTTGACTAACACACAATGGCATGGTGGTTTTCCTTAGGTCTAACAATCAATGAGAAGAATACATTTTTTTTTCCAACTAGCATTAAAATACGCTTTCTAAATTGAAGAAAAGACTTCTGCCATCATTATTTTATGTCGCAGTATCCACATTTGTGTTCTCATTAAAAAATTCTTGTTGTCCTCTCTTATATAAGCAGATATTAATACATTCAAAGCAGGAGTATGCAACATGATACATGGTTCAGAACATAGGAACTGAAAAACACAGTTTTGATGGATTGTTGCTATATCTGGTTATAGACAACTGATTCACAATTAATTGGGCCATGGAGCAAAGTGAGATTATATCTAGAAAATTTTCAACCCTTATTTTAATTCATCACTTAATTTTTAAAATTTCAGCGTGTGCGTGGATTTGCCATAAAACCAATGATGCAAAAGCTTCATTTGCCAGAGCCCTTTCCAGGCCCTGTATCAAATTTTGCTTTTGTAATTTCATATTATTTTCCTTAAAAGGAGTCTTCAAAAATGTATAGGTTTTAGGTTTCACCCTTGCCTGAGTTAGTTAGCTACATCTCACTTCTTTATATAGGCTATTTTTAAAATGCATACACAAGTGGTTAAAAGCAGATGATTTGTAAAATGAGTTATTTCTTCAAGTTCTATAAAGAGATAGCAAGAAAGAAAACCCTGGATTTCTGTATCATCTATCTTACAAAAACAACAAAAAAAACCTCTAGTTATCTGTTTTTTTCTTACCCTGTTTTGCTTCAAACCACAGTGTTTCACTGAGCAGCTGAGGTCTCATATGTTTAGTGGCTGGAAAATGTGGTTCATGTTCTTGACTTGGTAGGACTCATGGAGAAGTGTGTTAGTCTGTTCTTGCATTGCTATAAAGAAATACCCGAGACTGGGTAATTTATAAAGAAAAGAGGTTTAATTGGCTCATGGTTCTGCAGGCTTTATAGAAAGCATGGTGCTGGCATCTGCTTAGCTGCTAGGGAGGCCCCAGGAAGCTTACAATATGGCAGAAGGTGAAGGAGGAACAGGCTTGTCAGATGGCCAGAGCAGGAGCAAGAGAGTGAGAGTTGGTGGAGGAGGTGCCCCACACTTTTAAATGACCAGATCTCATGAGAACTCATTCACTATCATGAAGACAGCACCAAGCCATGAGGGATCCACTCCCATGATCCAAACACCTCCCACCAGGCCCCACCTCCAGCACTGGGGATTACAACTCAACATGAGATTTGGGCTTCAGATATCTAAACTATATAAAGAAGCCAGTTCTACTTTACTTGGTGGTTCTCCAGATCATGCTGTATAAGAAGCTCTGTTAGGAAGATGGATTTGGCTTACCCAAATGCCACATTCTGCTTGAGCTGCAGCTTCCTCATGTGTAAAATACGCATAAATTACTTTCCTACTTCAGAGATGTCAGGTGAAATGCAACAGAATAGGTGCTCTTAGGAGAACAAGATGATTTAGAAATTAAGGAACTTCTATGTAAGCTTGGTGAGTGTTGGACTATGTCTGTCTAGCCCCCAACCTTAGTACGGGGCCCTGGGTATAGTAGGTGCTCCATAAATATTTGTGACATGAATGATTGATTGCTGTAGTAGGCTTTGATTTCTTTCATTGCCCTCATGTATTAGTTAAGGTACTGCTAGCTGTTTCAATAGTAACCCCTGCAATCTCGATGACGTAATACAAATGAAATCTGTTTCTTGCTTATAGACAGTCCACCCATGGGAGGAAGGCAGATGGAAGAGGAAATCAATGAGGGTCCTAGGCTGACAGAGGCTCCGCCATCTTCAGCAGATGGCTTCCAATATGACCATGAGTGGGCATCAGTGTCAGGTGTCTGAAGCAGAAAGCGAGAGCATGGAGGATTCCACAGATGATATACAGAATATTGCGTAGAGGCCTGGAGAGAGGGTGCACCCTTCCCCTTACATTCCACTGGGAAGAATTCAGTCACTTCGCTTCAACCTACTGCAAGGGAGGCTGGGAAATGAGGGCTCTGTCTGGTTAGCTGCTGCCCAGGGACATCTTTACAACATGGAAGGACAGCATATGGGTGGCAGCTGGCCTTCTCTGCTGCTTTAGAATACAGAACCTAATGAGAGAAAGAGAGAGAGAGAGAGAGAAGAGGAAAGGGGTAGATGATCCAAGGCAGAAATTATGTGGCATGTGGTGAGAGAGGAACAAGGACAAAAAGAGTGTCCAGGACATCAATCAGAGAGATGAATGGAAGCACAATAAGGATGCAAGTAAAAATAGAAGCAATTAATGTGAGAAATGTCCTTTGATCCTTTTGTACAAAAACAAAGCAGCATGCTTCAAACCTCCCTCTGTGTATGTCTTGCCTACATTTTTCTCCTCGGACTCAACTTTCCATTCATTTTCTATGCTTCACTCTGCCAGAGAGACTATGAAAACCTTTCAAAAGTAGTTTTCAGTCCTGACTTTGAGTAAGAATGCTACACAATACTAAATCTTCAACATTCTACTTATTCCAGTTTTCCCTTAATGATGTTACCCTGAGGAACTTTATGGCTAGGAAA
Organism: Nomascus leucogenys; assembly: GCF_006542625.1. Taxonomy (NCBI): domain Eukaryota; kingdom Metazoa; phylum Chordata; class Mammalia; order Primates; family Hylobatidae; genus Nomascus; species Nomascus leucogenys. The sequence continues at coordinate 91,904,925 of NC_044402.1, forward strand.
AAAAATTACGAGTATCACATACTTTTTTTTTTTTTGAGACAGAGTTTCGTTCTGTTGCCCAGGCTGGAGTGCAATGGGGTGATCTTGGCTCACTGCAACCTCTGCCTCCCAGGTTCAAGCAATTCTCCTGCCTCAGCCTCCCAAGTAGCTGGGATTACAGGCATGTGCCACCACGCCTGGCTGATTTTTGTATTTTTAGTAGAGACGGGGTTTGACCATGTTGGTCAGGCTGGTCTCGAACTCCTGACCTCAAGTGATCTGCCCACCTTGGCCTACTAAAGTGCTGGGATTACAGGCATGACCCCCCACACCTGGCCCAAGTATCACATTTTTTTTTAAACAAAAACAAAAACAAAAAAACAGCTTGTCATCCATTAGCTATATATATATTCAAATGCTGATTAAATTGCTGATATATATTTTTTTGGTTAAGTGTTATTCTGTCAGTGACCCAAGAGTCTCAGAAATAAAGTGGATTTCTAAAGAGAGAGTCCTCACACCCAGAATGAAGGCGGAAGGCTACTTCTGGAAATAAAATTGTGCAGATATAGTTGCAAGTGAGTCAGCCTCAGTGAGAAACAAATTGTTTGAATAATAGACTTAATTAACTTGTGTTTATGTCTTCCATCATGGCAGGTGTAAAGTCCCAGGGCACCTGCGGATACACCTGAGCTAGAGCCTAGAGTTGCTTCTAGAAGAGAGTGAAAAATGACTGAACCGTTAAATAAGACCATGATGGTATGGTAGCTCTCTCCTGCTGCCTGCGGGTAAGGCTCCAAAGGGAAGAGAAATAGAGGACTGAGTTCCCGGAGCTTTGTCTACTGTATTTCTTTTAACTTGAAAAGAGCATTTAGCACTAACAGAAGTGCAGTTTGGGTTGGCTTATAATGAGGATTCTCTCTATTGGGGGATGCACGCTGCTTCTAAATAAGAAAGAGGAGTGTCAGGAAGGTGAGTCTAACTGGTAGGAACAGGGGTCCAAATCAAATCAATCCCTTTCTCACATCTAACCTGACAGAGAGAAATCCCTTGCTTGTACAATGATGCATATTGGGGAAATGCTTGAGGTGCTTCATCTCAGGTTTAGTTCTCTGTAAAAAGAATTAAATGCTTCTCTTTTTGGAAATTTTTCTGTCGTAATTTGGGCCTGCCTTCATTAAATGCTCTTTTTCTTAGACTTTTTTTTTTAGTGTTTATTGTAATGTGTATTAAATATGGCAATAAAATGCCTGGAGATAAACAGTACAGAGCATAAACATAACTTCTTGTCTGGTTGTGTGTTCAAGGTTGGCTTCATCCACTAATGATTGGGTTATGAAACTCACTTGGGTTTTTTTACATATTTAAAAAACTCAATCTATTTATTATTCATCTTACTGATGACGCCAACTGCATTCAGTGTCAATGATGCAATACTCACTTGGTAGAGAAATAGCTTCCTTCCTGAATTCTTATTTTCAGTCTGAAAGTTTGCTGACAATTTATAACATAGTTTTAGAGAGAAAAATATAATTGATAGGTAGAACTCTTTGAAGATTCAGGTGAATCCAAGGTGAAGAGAATAATTGAACATATTGTAGCTGTATTACTTTTATTTAAGACTGATTAAAATGCTGATATAGAATGTGTGTGCATTTTTGTACATTATTTATTTATTTCTCAATATCTCATCAACAATTATGGAGCACTTTCTCTATGACCAGCATGCTGGGGGCTGGCAGTACAAGGAGAATAAGATGGCCACAAGGAGGTGGGAGTAGAAGGAGATCTGATCTGGTAAGATGATCAGTTCGATCATTTTTGGAATATATTCACTAAATGTGACCTTGGGAAGAGATTTCACGAAGTTCTCTTACTTTGTTGCAGGTAACTGTTGGCCTTTATGCATTGAGCCTTTTAGCTGTTACAGCATATACGATACATATACAAACTCATTCAGTCGAATTCCTCAAACTGCTATTGAACTACCTTTATGCTAGAAGCAGTGATACGATGTGAAAGAACACTTGGTCTTCTTCAGGAGTTGCCTGAGGCAGACAGTCAGGCAAACAATAAGTTATATGGAAATAGCTTAAGCACCAAGCATGAAGGAAGCATAGATGAAGTCAGGTGATCTGTGCTGCCTGGAGCGAGCTCTTGAGATGAGGGGCCATTTGAAGTGAGCTTTAAGTGAGCTTTAAACGTTGAATGTGAGCATAGAAGAGAGAAATGGGCAAGCCAGGTAGAGGGAACAGCAAAAAGGAAAGAACCTGAGGCAAGAAAAGGCATAGACCATTTAGAAAACAGTGGGAGACTCTGTGTGGCCAGATCAATGAATTCATGGCAGTTAATGGATGGGCATGAGGGCAGAGAAGCCAACTGGGAACAGTGTGGGCGTGCCACTTTGAGGAATATTCCAGAGGATTTTAAGCAGGGAAATGAAGTTCTTATGTGTGGAAGGAAAAGTGTGGTGGTAAGGGGGCTGTACATTGTGGAGGGGAGAGACTGAGGATAGCAAGGTTTTCTAGCCCTCTGTAAAAGAGGTGCTGGGAGCCTAGAGTGCAGAATTGGAATGAAAAACCAAGTTGTTACAGATAAGGAACGGGACTGGGCTTGATGCAAATAAACCTTTAAACCAGTTTAGTTGAAAAGGTAAGGTTCTGGGGGTTTACGAAGGCATCAATAACAAGGAAAAAAGTACTAGAGGAGGCTCAGGTTAGTTAGGAACCAGTTAGTTTGAGATGGGGGGAGTTGATTTAATGAGTCTTGGCTAAAGTATTGGAGTGTAAGGACAAGCCACAGATATAACACAGTGATAATTGAGAACTTTGCTCAAAATAAATTATCCCACTGATGTTGTTTTCACTATTGAATACAGAGGTGAATATCTGTCAAAATGGCCTGGCAACCCTGCTTTGGTGGGGCAGCTTATTTAATATTATGAAAATTGACTATTCATTACTTTCCAATTTCAATCCCATTATGCATTGCATAACCCAACTGGGCTAAGGGGTCCAAGGTCTATGTTCTCTGCCAATCTATGTTCTCTACCACAAACAGTTATCTCAAGAAAGCAAACTTTCTGGCCGGGCGATTTCAAGCCTGTAATCCCAGCACTTTGGGAGGCTGAGGCGGGAGGATCACGAGGTCAGGAGATCGAGACCATCCTGGCTAACACGGTGAAACCCTGTCTCTACTAAAAATACAAAAAAATTACCCGGGCGTGGTGGCAGGCGCCTGTAGTCCCAGCTATTCAGGAGGCTGAGGCAGGAGAATGGCATGAACCCGGGAGGCAGAGCTTGCAGTGAGCCGAGATGGCGCCACTGCACTCCAGCCTGGGCAACAGAGCGAGACTCCGTCTCAAAAAAAAAAAAAAAAAAAAAAGAGAGAAAGCAAACTTTCAACTTTCCTTCAATAAAATGATTGCTATTATATATCAATCAGTAGAGCTTGCATGTCTGTTCTCTCCCATTGCTCAAAATGAGCACATAGTCTACTATATCGTTTGTCTAAAGGATGGGCTTAGTTAGAAGTTATAAGGACTGCTAAATTTTGGAGCATTTGCTAAGAGAAAATGCTCAGAACTACCTTGTTTTTCTCTTCATTATAATGACTATTGGATTCTCTCAATTCTACTCACTTTTTAGATTTGTCATTAGGGGAAACTAAAGCCATACACTTGTCTTGGCATATTGTTAGTGCCCTTTTGACAATACTTGACAGTAATCCAACTCCAAATAGTTTAAATCTTTTTTTAAAAAGGGAATTTATTCCTCAAAAAATTTGGAAGTCAAGAAGGATGTTGCAGGTTGGTTTCTTCCAGAAGCAGATACACAGATGGAGTTAGGAGTGCAAACGTTTTGTTGGGTAGTAACACAGTGAAAGGAAAAGGGAGGAAGCAGAGTGGGCAGAAGAGGCCACCAGTCTGCAAAACAGATCCCACAGTCTCTGCTAGCACCACATGGGGCTCTGGAGGAGCTCTGCATTGGGTGGGAATGGCTAGGACCGCGATTCCTGAACTGCGCCGCCCGACTCTCCAGGGTGCCAGGGAAAACACTCAGGGGCACTGCAGGGTGTTTTTAACTTTCCAGGGAAACACGGTAACGCATGTCAGGCACTGCACAAACTACTACTGTTGACTCATTTGGACCTAACTATTTAAAAAAGGGAACTATAGGCATTTCTTTTGACTTCTGGGGTGCCATGAAAAAATTACTGAGCACTAAGAGTGCCATGAACTGAGAAAGCTTGAGGATCTGTGGACTAGGCCTTGTTTCTTGGGACCCTCAAAAAGAATCTGACCTTGGTTATCAGAGCCTTGTTCAGTCATGGGCTGGGGCAGCCTCAGAAGAGTGTGACCTCAGTCTAAAGGCTGGTGGCCCATGAAGCTAATAGCTGGAGGCTGTCTCTACTAACTACAGCTAAGCACACTTCTCACAGGTGGAAAGCAGGTCCTTTCTTGAAGAGGGATCTGATTCCATGTCTGTTACATGGTGGTCTGACTTCAGGTGTGCTGTACCTAGGGTCTCACTCCTCTTGGTTTCATTCTCTCTGAGTGCAGGATGGGCTTTCTGCACCCTTTGAAGAAGATGAGTTTTGGCAATCTTTCCCCAACTGAAAGATAAGGCTCTTCTCTTTGACTTCAAATTGTGATTGGCCTGGCTTGGGTGGCATGCCCAGTTCTGGGCTAATTGCTGTATAGGAAACGATTGTTGGGGCTGGTTGCCATCACATGCTCCTTTCCAGGTATTTCCATGCCAGGATTTTTCCCATCGTTTGGGTCTCTGCTCCACTATCAGTTCTTCAGTATCCCACAGGTGGTTTACAGCTGCCATCTTGCTTTACTTTCTTCCTGTTACTCATTGTTAAAAAGTATTCTATTTACTTTTCGCTCTGTGGTTATCGTCCACCTCTTCCAGTAGAATCTAATCTCCCTGTAGGCAGAGAGGCTGCTGGTCTTGCTCACTGCTGAAGCCCCAGTGCCAAGACAATGCACTCAATAGATATCTGTGGAAAACTGAGTGAGAATCCATTCCTATGGCCAGGGGAGCATGGCACCATAGTACTCAGCAGGAGCCAGTCAGAATCATTTCCTACATGGTCAGGGTGTGTGGGGAGCAATTCCCCCAAGGAAGTGGAGATTTTAGGCAGAAAAAAACAATGAACAGCTGGTTGTTCTAGGTTGGAGGCAGTCTGGTTTTTCATCCAGCTGAGGCTGGACCTCACCATGGGATGTGGCCCAGACATTCAGATTAGAATCAGTTCCTTTGATATAAGTAGACACAGTCATCAGTGCAATTATTAGAGAACTGCAATTGGTAATTCCAAACGATTTTATGGAGGCTGAGGAGCTGTTATGCAGTTCTAATATCTGTGATCCCCCAGAGCCCTCCCAATCATTGACAACTTATTTCCAACTCACAGATGTGTTCTATGGGTCTTAAGATGACTATTAAGTCACTAGGCCCAGGCTTACAAATAAGCTTTTATGTGTCAAGCCTTGCATTTTACTTGTGAACTGCTTCTTATCTGGATGATAAAAAGCAATTTCAGTAGCACTTAACAAAATTGGTTTGTGACCAGACAAGGACCCAGGGTTCCACTTGCAGAGTTGGGCAGTATAACTTTTCTCGCCTCAGCAATTCCAGAAAGTTCTCATCTTTTAAATTCAGTCGGGACCTTCAGTCACCCATTGCTTCTGAGCCTGAAGGTGGGCAGGTTACCTGCACCTTCAACAGGGCTTGTGGAACTTCCTCATGTAAGTCACTGAAAGAATTATTAGACAACCAAAAGGTGGAACTCTGCTTGAAAAATGTGCCAGATGTCTGATCTGGCCTGCTTATTCACATATTTTCATCCACCCTACTTATAGAGCCACATTTATTCATGCTTGCATTTGCATACTATTCTCAAGTTCCATTTGCATAGTTAAAAATTATTATTATTTTAAATAGGCATGTTTACTTGATGGTCAACCTCATCAGAGCAGATCTCATCCTTTCTTCCTTTTGTGAACTGGGACATAACAGAAAGAGCCCTGCACAGACATCACATCAACTCTGCCACCAACTCATTGCACGATGTTGGAAGTCTCATGCCCTCCTTTATCTTCATTTTCCTACCTATAAAACGAAGGAGAGGGAAAGGCCCTTTGAGCTGCTGTGAGTCTAAAAACCCTGTACCTCATCCACAGTAGGTCCTATCCTGTTCATAGGGAACCTCTTCCCGACACTGCCTGGAGGAGGGATCCCCTTCCCCAGGCTGTTTTCTTCATCCAGCCTCTGAGTCTCTATTCCCAGCACTAGTCTCAGATAAAAGCTGCTCCGGAAGCCGATAGGGCAATGACAGTCTCCTTGCTAGGAGAGGGGGACATCTGCCTCACTCTTCTTATTGTCCCCAAGGGAAGCAACCATGGTAAATGCAAAACAGGCACAAGGGCCCTCTGCTCAGCTGGTGACACCAGACTGTGCTTTCTGTTGATCCTAGCCAGTGATACTCACGCTGCCTGGGGGACTGGTTGGGGGGCATCTATTTTTATCTGAGTTGATAGACAGTAAATCCCATTCCTGGTTTACAGTAGCTCAGGGCCAAGGGAACCCTGCCACTTAGTAGGAAACACAGACCTAGGGTACACTGATCAGCCTCCTGAGAGGAAATAACCCACATGAAGGAAGGGCAGGGCAGTTTGTGACTTTAGTTTTCATTTGAATGGGAGGCTAATTAACATAAAAATTAATTTTATTGTGGCTATCAGACAGCCTAGAGTTCATATGCTATAAAAAAATTATAGTAATTAATGCATCCAGCCAGCACAATACAAACATTCAGTGGCATTTGTGATTTCCAGCAGAGCATTTGCTACCTGGGCACTTCTCCTTCTGAGTATCTGTTTCTCAAGAACATGGTTTTTAATAGCTTTGACTTGACATTTATATCTTGAGCAAAACTGAAATGGGCAGCTAAAGACTAATTATGCTAAATATTCTAACAAGCATAATTACCGTTGTTCCGGCAGGGGGCACCGAAGGCAACGTCTCAGTGTATCTTTTTCTATTTTCTTTTCTTCTTTTTTTTTTTTTTTTATCCCCAAGCTGCTGCTTTTAGGCTTATTTAATGGAAGCTGATTGCCCTATCCTAATGATTCTTTTTTTGCATAATCTACACTGCAATAACCTACAAGCATTTTTATTTTAGCATAATTTCAAATTTTGGTTTTTGCTCTGTTAGATTCTTTCTGTTCAGAGAACAAAGAGATTACAAAAAAAAAAAAAGCAAAATCTTGGCCCAAGCTCAAGTCCTGGAGGTTTTTGAGCAGAAGCTCCTGACTTGTTCTAAGGACCACATGTGACACTGTGCCTTGCTTGGTGTTGGAGTTCATTGCGGAGGAGAGGAGGACGTGCACACATATCTCTGGCAAATTTGGTTTCTATCCAGTCAACAGCAAAATTGAGAAATGAGCTTTTCACTAGCAAATGGTAATTATAATGAAAAACTCCCAACCTTACATAGTACACAGGAGAAAAACAGATCGCGCTGTTATTTCCTGATTTCCTGCAAATCACAGTTGGCAGCATTTGACGGCACAAGTCAAGGACCTTATAGGCAAGATTACCTAGAAAATCCCTTGCTTCAGAAGCCAAAATCCTTTAAGTCTTCAGTATTTAAATGCAGCTGTATTGCTGATTAGATGTCAGAACTAGAGCACACTGAAGTGCCCTATTTAGTGATTAACTCAATGGACCAATTTTGCTTTCAGATATTATACTTCCATGGAGGAAAAATTTGCATACAGATTTAGAAACAGGACTATCTTCTTTCTGGGTTATGCAGGGACTGGGGGATGCAAAATGTGTGAGTTCCACCATAACCCTCATTCCACAATTGTCTCTAACTTAATCTCTTAGTGAATCATCTTTATCACCATGAATATGACATAGCCACAGGGATGTTGCTAGGAACAAATCATTTCTTGTTTTTCAGTGCTTTATCGATTAATGTATCTTCACTCTCTCTGCTATGTAGGAGGCAGCACTCAGAGAGAGAGCTTACAACTCTGTACCACGTATTAAAATCTTGGCTATATGTGAGGTTCTCTAGTGTAAATTTTATTTATTTATTTGACACAGGGTCTCACCCCATTGCCCAGGCTGGAGTTCAGTGGTCTGATCTTGGCTCACTGCAGCCTCGACCTCCAGGGCTCAGGTCATTCTCCCACTTCAGCTTCCTGAGTGGTGGGGACTACAGGCATGCACCACTATGCCCGGCTAATTTTTTGTATTTTTTTGTAAAGATGGGGTTTCGCCATGTGGCCCGGCAGGTCGCCAGAGCTCAAATGATCCACCTGCTTTGGCCTCCCAAAGTGCTAGGACTACAGGAGTGAGCCACCGTACCCTGTCTTAGTGCAAACTCGTATGTGACTTTTTTTCTGCTTGTGCTTATAATTAATCTATCTAGTGCCTCATGTGTTTGGATATAATCTGAGGACTCCCCAACATATAGAGAAATTCCTGCAATTCTCAGCTTAAATTCTTCCTCCTTCCCTGATCCCCAGGCATGGGTAGCTAAGGTCTCCACTGCCATCCCACAACACTGTGGGTAGCTGAGGGCCAGGGAATAGGTGTGAAGTGGTTTAACTATAAAGCACAGCCTGCCTCAGCCTGCAGGGGCAGCTGATAGTGCTACACAGAACATGACTCTGTGACTTTGGAGACTTATCCTCAATTTAGAAATTGCACTTCTGACTAAGAAGACTGAGCAGAATACAGGAAGAACCCCCACACCAAAAACAAAACAAAACAAAACAAAAACAGAAACAAAAAAAACTGCAAAAACAAAAACAAACAAACAAAAAACCGAAGTGCTAAGCTCTAAACCCCTGGACATATAAAAATCCACAATAAGTGATAAGCACCGGGCATTTATGAGGGGCATTAGAGGAAAGTGAATATAGTTGATGAAGACTATAGATAAAATCTGAACTGTGAGCACCTGCAGACACAGAGCATCTGCTGCAGTGACTAAAAAGGGGTCTGATACAAGGAAACGATCTCCAAGTGCCCATTGGTGAGGGGCCAGAGCAGCAGCCTTGCTCCTAACATGTACAGGGTCCAGGGCAAGAGAACAATGGGTGGCCCACGTACCATATGCCTACGTGTTACAAAATCAGTATCAGGTCTACAACTTGGTAGATAAAATATGCTGTAACTCCTTACCTTGACACATGTAATTTTATTTTATCTTATTTTATTTTATTTGAGATGGAGTCTCGCTCTGTTGCCCAGGCTGGAGTGCAGTGGTGTGATCTCAGCTCACTGCAACCTCTGCCTCCTAGGTTCAAGTGATTCTCCTGCCTCAGCCTCCTGAGTAGCTGGGACTACAGGCGCATGCCACCACGTCCAGCTAATTTTTGTATTTTTAATAGAGATGGGGTTTCGCCATGTTGGCCAGACTGGTCTTGAACTCCTGACCTCAGGTGATCCACCGACTTCAGCCTCCCAAAGTGCTGGGATTACAGGCATGAGCCACCATGCCTGGCCAGACATGTAATTTTAGAAAGCCCTGGAAGGTCAGGTTCAAATCGTGACCTCTCATATTCCTCAGGCCTAAAACCTACTCCTTTTCTTGCCCCTCCAGGTTTCCTCCTGTACAGAGAATGCTGACCAGTAAACAAAGTGTAGATCTGTTGTTCAATGGGTTCCCCAATATTTTCTTACTTGAATTACTCTTTCTCATCCCTGTCTAGTAGGCTGGAGGCCACAAAATGTCCAAGTAGGAGGCAGCAAAAGGAGGGCTGCTTCCAAAGGCTGAAAAGTGCAGTGCTGAGCACGACTGGGTCTTTTTCCCAAGTTCATTCGTGAGATCCATTACTCCTTTGCAGCAGGAAGTGCAGGGGGGCAGGGCCTGACTGTCCTGGGGGGTGGAAATTTTTTCCCCTCTCCGGAAATTCCAGCAGTGATCTTTAAGTCATATCTTACTAAAAGACTTGGAAGAAACTTTGAAAGCAATAGTTACCTGGTCAGGTGCAGTGGCTCACTCCTGTAATCCCAACACTTTGGGAGGCTGAGGCGGGTGGATCACCTGAAGTCAGGAATTTGAGACCAGCCTGGGCAACATGGTGAAACCCCGTCTCTACTAAAAATACAGAAGTTAGCCAGGTGTGGTGGTGTGCACCTGTAATCCCAGCTACTCATTAGGCTAACAGCAGGAGAATTGCTTGAACCCGGGAGGCGAAGGTTACAGTGAGCTGAGATGTTGCCACTGCCCTCCAGCCTGGGCAACAGAACGAGACTCCATCCCAAAAATAAAATAAAATGAAAGCAATAGTTACCTAATGTCTTTAAGAACCATATGTAGCTCAGTCTGCATAGTTTTGTCCTGCAACTGCAAGCAAAATATTTAAAAAATAACAATCTCTTTCTAATGGTTTGTGCTCCGTAATAATGTGATTTTAGGTCCTTTTTCCAGCCATGACACTCTCCTTCTGCCTGCTTTCATCGAGGGCTTTATACTATTTTTACAGCAACTTGTGGTCTACCACCTGCTTCAGCTCTTCTTCTGTGGCATGTCATCAACTGATAGACTAATGAGAAATTACTGTAATTAAAACTATAGACTCATTACATAGGTCTCTTTTTTTTTTTTTTTTTTTTGAGACAGGGTCTCACTCTGTTGCCCCATCTGGGGTGCAGTGGTGCGATCATGGCTCACTGCAGCCTCGACCTCCTGGGCTCAGACCTTAGTCTCCTGAGTAGCTAAGACTACAGGCACCTGCCACCACACTTGGCTTTTTTTTGTATTTTTTGCAGGGACAGGGTTTCATCATGTGGCCCAGGTTGGTCTCAAACTCCGGGGCTCAAGCAGTCCACCCACTTCAGCCTCCCAAAGAGCTAGTCAGGATTACAGGTGTGAGCCACCACACCTGGCCTACATAGATTTTAATCATTAAACTACATATAGCAAAGGGTACTGAAATAAGACATAAAATAGAAAGCTTACTTTTCTCCATTTTGAGTTGATTACTTATTGCTTTTCATGAAACTCTAGTGGCCAGCAGTTTCTTCCTACTTCTCTTGAGATCAAATGATCTCCCTGATTAGGAAACTCAGCGTGATAGATAAAATATCTTTTCATGACATTTAATTTTTAGAAAGTACCATGTAAATTAAAGGCCCCTCTTCCTGGGTGCTCACCCTTTGTGCTTTGCTAGCTTGACTGACATTTACCCTTTTACAGCTATTCAGTATTTTCTCGTTATTTTGCCCAGGACCTACAGTGTCCTGAGAAGAAACCAATAATTTAGAAGGTAAGCATTCAAGATAAAGTATTATCGCCGAATTGTAAAAAGTTGGGATGCATTTCTACTTTTTTTTTTTTAACATTTAAAAAGGGCCTGAAAGAAGTAAATTTCCCTCCCAAAGTTGACACATAAATCTGTTTTTGCTTTTGCTCAAAATGATGAAATAATCTAGAGAAGGCAAAAATAAATAAGTTCTCACAGTGGCAATACTCGAGGTCATTGTAGAGATCTGAAGTCATTGTTGCTTTAACCTTGGCTTGGGGCATTAGTGTGACTCTTAGTTAAGCCGTAAGATCCCCAGCTCTTTTATTCCTCAGATATTTAGCAATTTTACACCTCATGCAAATATGTACCCTGGAGGAAAGTTGCTCTCCAGTAAATGTTCCTTTACAGTATTGGATTTGGCTTTGGCTCCTGTGGAGCAGTTTTTACCAGCTTTACAAACAGTACAAACAGATCAAAACTCTTTAAGCTCATGCTGCAGGCTTTTTTTCGTATTTGTGATGCCTGCCTGCTTTGCCCAACCAAAACACACCACTCAGCCCCTCAGTCGCATCCACCCACACGCCACGTTCTTGCCTTCACAGGGTCACCAGCAGTTGAAGAGTTTGGGGTTCAGCTATTGGCATTGTGCAGTGAAAACCGACTTGAACTGAAGACTCAGCCTTGTTGGTGAGGCTTTAAGAGATACATGAAAGTCAGGAATTCTGCTTTATTCGCTTTACATTATGAGGGATTTCTACTTAGAAGACCAAGATGAAAATAGGTCAGTTTGTGGATGTAAGATTTTCTCATACGCTGGCTTCAGAAGAAACTAGGTTTTCACGAATGCTGAAGCTTGTCTTTTGCAGTGGGCAGCTGTTGTTCTTTTCTGCTCCTCATTTCTTCTTTGTTCTTTTTGTTTATGCCTCTACCCCTCTTGTTTCCTGGATGGAACTTCCTCTTTCCAGGAGGAAAAATAAAGAGGCACTTATTACCTGAATTCTTACTAGCTGTGTGACCTTGGGCAAGATACTCAACCTGTCCAAGTGTCAGATTTCTTATGTGTAGAATAAATGTAATGATGTAGTTTATGAGGAGATGATGAGCATTAAGTGTAATGCTTGTAAAGCACTTGGCATAGGGCCCAGCACTTAGTAAACATCTAATAAATAGTAGCTTTTAGCATAGTGAAAATGGTAGTATAAGCCAGTGAGATATTAGTTTACTCACTTGCTATTTAGCTGGTAGTTACCTGGTACAGGTGTCATGGAAATTCTTAGGAAATAGGCCATTCTGCCTGAGGGGGTTGGTCTCACTGGCTGAGGGAGGTAATCATAGCTCAGGCCTGTGATTCTTGTCTCCTAAAGGTAGTTTGTAGTTTTCTATTGGAGAATTGCCTTCAGCAGATTCCTTAGGTGAAGCCCAGTCCTTTGGGCCTGCTGAGGAAGAAGACTTCAGCTGACTACCCCTCATGGTACTATCTTCCCTCACTTTTCAATTCTACCTCTGAAGTAATGGTTCTTACTCTTTCTACAGCAAGGGAACATTCTCCTTTGTTGCTTCATCTTCACTGAAGATTCAGCCAAGTGCTTTCTCTATCTTGCACAGTTCGCTAGATGACCATCCTTTCATTTTCTTTCCCCTATGTCAGTTCCCAAAGTGTGGTCCCGAACAGCAGCATCTTTATCATTTGGGAATTTGTTAAATATGCACATACTTGGGTCACATCCCACATCTAGTGAATCAGAAACTCTTAGGTGGGGCCCAGCTGGGTTTTAAAATCCCTCCTTGTGATTCCAATGCTCACTGATGTGTAAGAACTATTGCTCTATGTTTTTAGATTCAGACTTTTTTCCTAACATACTTCTCTAAGATTTGTCCTGTGAAGCCCACTGCAGTGACATATATGAAGTCAAGGACTATTATCTGTCAAAAGCATGCATTGTCCAGTCAGTCTTGTCTAGTGGCTCACTGGGCTGAGGAGGATCCCATCTGGCAGGGGTTCCCGTTGGGCCACTGTCCACCCAGGCTTGGACTCTACTTACTTCTGTCGTCACTGGCTTTTTGTCTTTCCTTAGCATCCTAGCCATCCACGTTCTTTGGGTCACTCAAATCCCCTCTCTCAGGAACTCAGTTATTTCAGAATGAACCCAGTGATGCTTCAAATGTGCCACAATGACCTCTCGGCCTTTCCTGATCAAATCTGTCCAGATCCTCTTTATGCTGGAATTACTCCAATTTTCAAGGTGTGTCCCAATCACTCCAATTGTGGATGTCACTTGCAGCTTCAAGAGGGTCTCATTAGTGTTTTCCAGGGTCCTGAGTCCTTTGCCCCATGGGGGGTTACTCTGGTCAGCTCCAGACATATGGCTTCCTTTTCAGCTCTCTTCAGGCCCCAAGAAACCCTCTTTTCTAGTCTCATCTCTAAGAATGGTGGGACCTGTGAAAATATTCCTCTGACCTTCCTGTCTAGCCCAGCCTCCAAGATCTCATTTTTCTTTTTCTTTTTCTTTTTTTTTTTTTTTTTTTTGAGATGGAGTCTCGCTCTATCACCCAGGCTGGAGTGCAGTGGTGTGATCTCAACTCACTGCAAGCTCCACCTCCCGGGTTCACACCATTCTCCTGCTTCAGCCTCCCCAGTAGCTAGGACTACAGGCACCCACCACCACACCCTGCTAATTTTTTTGGGATTTTTAGTAGAGACGGGGTTTCACCGTGTTAGTCAGGATGGTCTCGATCTCCTGACCTCGTGATCCACCTGCCTCGGCCTCCCAAAGTGCTGGGATTACAGGTATGAGCCACTGCACTGGCCCTCATTTTTCTTTGAGTATGTGTCCAAGATCTCAACCTCTCCCAAAGAAAACAACGCTCTTCCCCCCAGTTTTCTTCTATTCCTGCCCTGATAGGAAGACTCCCGTGTTTTTTTTTTCTCCCAACTTTTAATTTTAGAAAATTTCAAACCCACAGGAAAGTGGATAGACTAGCACAATGAAAGATTTTACACCCTTCTTCTGCGTTCACCAGTTGCCAACATTTTGCCACATGGGCTTTACCTTTTTCACTACACACACGCACACACACGCGCACACACACATACTTTTTTAATCTGAACCGTTTGAAAGTAAGTTGCAGACACCATGACACTACTGCTAAACATTTCAGCTTGTATTTCCTAAGAATAAGGACATTCTCTTATATAACCACAATGTCACTCTTATATGTAATATATAGTTATATATCATAGATGTTATTTACTATATAGTCCCTAGTCAAATCACTCCGAATACACCAATAGTTGTATGTTATCATGTCTTTTTAGTCACTTTTAATCTGGAATAGCCCCCCCACCCACTGCCTTTTGAAAAATGTTTTAAATTTTGTCTGTCATACGGTGGCATTTTTGAAGAGTGCAGGCCAGTTGGTTATCGACTCTCCCAATTGGAATTTGCCTGATTATTTCCTCATGATTAGATTCAGCTTAAACACTTTTGGCCAGAGTACTCCAAAAATGATATTGTGTTCTTTTCATACCCACATGTTGTTGCAATCTGGTGAAATTTGGGTTACAGAAGCAAAGGAGGGTATGTTAGAATTCCAGAATCATACGGCAGGAAAGAACCTCATAGTCTGACCAAAGCATACCATGTTACAAATGAGCACACTGAGGCATGAAAAAATCAAAGAGTGGTCCCACAGTATAGCCAGTGGCAGTCAGCTGTTGCTGGTGCACCATCTACTAAACTTTCCTAAAATGTCAGCATTCATTTTCTTCAGCTTTTCAGGACCCTAGGGAGAGTATGAGATAAACATGGGATCCATGGGGCAGTTGACATATTTATACAGACGCCAGAGTGTGTTATTACGAAGCTTTTCCTTTCCCCTGCTTTGAAGTCTGGCAAATTCCCCTAGCGACCTCTCCGAGAGATACTCAAGAAGCAGCTAATGCCTGTTTTCAAAAGAAAAGATAAGTTTTATGTAGAGAGTGGCCTTCTAGCCAGCTCCAGAAACACTTCTAGGTTAAGAGAAGCAGCAGCCCAGCACTTCTGAGCTATTTGTGTGATCTAAAAGGCAGGTGTCTTTCCATTGACCTGTTTTCAGTGCTATAATCCCATTACCTTGACATTATCCTCTGGAGTTTTGCTTTGTTTGGGAATTTTAAATTCCTTTATTTGTAACAGATCAAAAGCTATCTGGCACACACCCTGCATTTGGATGCAGGCTCTTTGATGGATCTTGCAGCCTTCCCTAATGCACACGTTTGCATATTTCCCAGATAACCACTCATGGTCTGCCCACTGTCCCCAATTTAAAATAGAAAACCTATTCACAGACCTTTCAAATTCTGTCTCTAAGAGATTAATTGGGGCCAGGTGTGGTGACTCATGCCTGTAATCCTAGCACTTTGGGAGGGCGAGGCGGGTGGATCACCTGAGATCAGGAGTTCGAGACCAGCCTGACCATTATGGTGAAACCCTGTCTCTACTAAAAAAATACCAAAATTAGCCAGGTGTGGTGGTGTGCACCTGTAGTCCCAGCTACTCGGGAGGCTGAGACAGAAGAATTGCTTGAATCCAGGAGGCGGAGGTCGCAGTGAGCCGAGACTGTGCCACTGCACTCCAGCCTGGGTGACAGAGTGAGACTCTGTCTCCAAAAAAAAAAAAAAGAAAAAAAAAGGAGAGATTAATTGGTAACTTTGTCAATGAATAGAAAGACCTGACTTTGAAATGTATTTTTGTGAGACCAGGTTGCTTTATGCTGTGGAGTGGGATATCTCTAACAGTCACTTCCACTCAGATTCCTGCAAAACCGTCCTAGTGCACTGGCATGCTACATTGTCTAGGTGGGGGGCTGCATCCATAACCTCATCTTTACAACTGTTTCTACAGATCAAACAGTGGAACAGCCGAGACCGAGAACTATGATGGGTGATTTGAAGAGCTTGGAGCAAGGGTTGGTAAACTATGGTCCTTGGACCAAATCTGCCACCTCCTGATTTACTTTTTATTTTTATTTATTGAGATGGGGTCTTGCTCCGTTGTCCAGACTGGAGCACAGTGGCACAATCACAGCTCACTGCAGCCTCTACCACCCAGGCTCAAGTGATCCTTCTGCCTCAGTCTCCTGTCTCAGCCTCCCGTCTCAGCCTCCCGATTAGCTGGGACCACAGTCATGTGTCATCACACCTGGCTAATTTTTTATTTTTATTTTTTGGTAGAAACATGGTCTCATACCAGACACAGGGCTCACGCCTGTAATTCCAGCACTTTGGGAGGCCAAGGCAGGCAGATCACCTGAGGTCGGGAGTTCAAGACCAGCCTGACCAACATGGAGAAACCCCGTCTCTACTAAAAATACAAAATTAGCTGGGTGTGGTGGTGCATGCCTGTAATCCCAGCTACTCAGGAAGCTGAGGTGGGAGAATTGCTTGAATCCAGGAGGCAGAGGTTGTGGTGAGCCGAGATCGCGCCATTGCACTCCAGCCTGGGCAACAAGAGTGAAACTCCGTCTCAAAAAAAAAAGAGAAAGAAATAAGGTCTCACTGTATTGCCCAGGCTGGTCTTGAACTCCTGGGCCCAAGCGATCCTTCCCTACTTTGCCCTCCCAAAGTGCTGGGACTACAGGTGTGAGCCACCACACCTGGCCACACCTCTTTTTTTTTTTTTTTGAGACAGAGTCTCACTCTGTCACCCAGGCTGGAGTGCAATGGCACAATCTCGGCTCACTGCAACCTCTGCCTCCTGGGTTCAAGCGATTCTCCTGCCTCAGCCTCCCAAGTAGCTGGGATTATAGGCACCCGCCACCACACCTGGCTAATTTTTTGTGTTTTTAGTAGAGACGGGGTTTCACCATGTTAGCCAGGATGGTCTTGACACACCTCTTGTTTTTGTACAGTCTACTATTAGAATGGTTTCTGCATTTTTAAATAGTTGAAAAAGATGAAAAAAGAATATTTCATAATGTGAAAATTATATGAAATTCAGATTTTATTGTACATAAATATTACTGGAACACACCCATGCTTATTCATTTACATATTGTCTGTGATTACTTTTGCATGACAAAGGCAGAGTTGAGTAGTTGCTACAGATATTACATGGCCCACAGAGCTGAAAATAGAGACCTTTCCTTCAGTCATTCATCAAATACCCATTTGGCACTTTTTGTGCACCAGGCATTCTGCAGAGCATAGGAGGTCAAAAGATACAGAAGAAAGCCTCTTCTCTTGGGGAGATGTATCTATCAGGTGAAACATGGTGAATGTAAAAAGTGCATCAGAGCCAGGCGTGGTGGTGCACATCTGTAATCCCAGCACTTCGGGTGGCTGAGGCAGGTGGATCACCTGAGGTCGGGAGTTCAAGACCAGCCTGATCAACATGGAAAAACCCTGTTTCTACTAAAAGTACAGAATTAGACAGGCTTGGTGGCACATGCCTGTAATCTCAGCTACTGAGGAGGCTGAGGCAGGAGAATTGCTTGAACCTGGGAGGCAGAGGTTGTGGTGAGCCAAGATTGCGCCATTGTACTCCAGCCTGGGCGACAAGAGTGAAACTCTGTCTCAAAAAATAAAAATAAAAAAGTGCATCAGAAGTGCTATAGTAGAGCTGCATGAAAAGTGCCACCAGAACACAGTAGGCAAGCTTTCCTGTGGGGTGGGGAAACCAGACAATCTTGACAGACAAGCCGCTGACATTTCAGCTGCAGGAGGAGTGTGTGCTCAATACCCCTACCACCTCACCCAACCACTATTCTACCCTTTGTGGTGTTACCAGTCTCTTTTCTTATGCACGTTTTATATGGTTGTGCTCATCTGTCACCTGTTGTTATGAGTGGGAGGTAGTGAAGGGTTGGCCTTAGTGTCAGTGTTGGGATTAAACTGCCTGGAAAGTCACTTTACCTCTGTAAGCCTCAGCTTCCTCATCTGTAAAATAACGATACAATGAAAACCTGCCTCAGAGGGTTGCTGAGAGGCTTCAATGAAAGGAAGCACTTAGTGCACTTGACACAGAACCTGATGGGTAGTAAGTGCTCAGTCAAGGTCAGCTAGCATAGCCCTCCTTCTCAGTAGCAACCCACTGCCTGGCTCTCCTCCATGCAGGAATTCACCAGGTATGTGGAAGTGGGTAGAAGGGAGAGAACCAGGAAGGAAGGTTAACTCCTGGCAAAGGTACTTTAAGAAATGAGAACAGCATGTGCAAGGACACCTTGGCCTTGGATCACATGGTGGTCAACAAATTCAGTAGATTTTTAAAATTGATTTATAATTTTTTTAGTTTTTGAGATGGAGTCTCACTCTGTCACTCAGGCTGGAGTACAGTGGCACGATCTTGGCTCACTGCAACCTCTGCTTCCCAGGTTCAAGTGATTCTCCTGCCTCAGCCTCCCAAGTAGCTGGGACTACAGGCGCATGCCACCATGCTTGGCTAATTTTTGTATTTTTAGTAGAGATGGGGTTTCACCATGTTAGCCAGGTGGGTCTCGAACTCCTGACCTCAAGTGATCCACCCGCCTCGGCCTCCCAAGGTGCTGGGATTACAGGCACAAGGCACCACGCCCAGCCTCAGTAGATTTGACAGATTTGGTTATCCACATTTTACTTTATTACCAAGAGATTCCAGTCAGGTGAAATATATGAAAATAATTATAATCATGCAAAAATTATGAAGAAAAAGAAAGAGAAAACCACACCATAGAAGCAGGAGTAAGAACAGTTGACGAAGATGTTGCATTCCCATTGCATTCCTGGCAGCAGCTCAGAGTTTGAGGTATAACAGATGCTCAGTAAATGTTTTTTGAATAACATTGAACAGTGTTTCAGGTAATGGAAAGAGTTTGTCACAGCAAGAACATGAGAGGGTGTGAGAAATGGTGGTAAAATATTAGGCTTGAGCCCCACTATTGTGCCTTGTTGGGAAAGTCCTCCAATATTTATCCATCAGAACTGAGCAGGTCTCCAGGGGAACTTAGGAGTCAACAGGACCCAGAGCAGGTGGGGAGTTAAACCGGATAAGGTTGGAGACAAAAACACAATTTCAATTCACTGGGAACCTTTAGGAAGAATTCTTTCACCAGAGTCTTAAGGGCAGGATTTGGTTCGTGGTGCTTTAGTGACAATAGGTAAGAAGGAAGGGAACACCCCGCCCACCTTCTTTGATTATAACACTGAGACATACTAGTCAACTATGAACTTACATTTGATCAGCAAAATCCAAGAATCAGAGAAAGATTTCATCAGAGTACCCTCTCCTGCATCATTGCTGGTTCTCTAACCCAGTGCTCAGTTTATAGTAAATTCTTGAGAGAGAAAGACGAGCTATAAAACTGCAAAGGAAAACCAAGGCCAAGCTACTCTAGCTGTGAGCTGTTTGCTAGTATATTGTGTCCCCAGCCAGCGTAGGTTATACTACCAAAATAAAATGAAAAGGAAACAACTGTTGTGGCTGCCGTCTGTGTAATACGGAATTAAATGTCTTTCTGGCTCTACAGAAGGCACCACAAGCTAGATGTGTTCATGCTCAAATATCCCAGAGGCATTTTTTTTTATTATTATTGGTTGGAACAGCAAGAAATAAAGACTAAGATAAATTTAATATTTAACTCTAAATCTTTAGTCTCCCTCATTAGTCTGACTTGCCTGCAGCCATATTGCTGTAAATTAAACAGCCTAAGCTGGTATGTTGCCAAAGCATACATCCGGTGAAATGTTAACAATTCTTGTTCTTGTGCCCGATCAAGTTAAAAACAAGAAAGTAATCCGTTTGCCATCCAGGGAGGTCATTAGAAAGGATGGCTGAAAAAAAACAAAAACAAAAACAAAAAACTGTCAATGTATTTTGGAAGTTGGAAACTGAAACCCGGCTCTACAGCTCTAAGCTGGTCTTTATAGAAAGCGGCTAATGGAGCTAAATATGGAAACTACTTCTTTTGATGGAGACCTCATTACAGGAGAGTTTCAGGAAAGCTGGTTTATAGTTCCTCTATCACAATGTTGCCAAATTATTAATGCCCAGAGGAATGAAGAAAATGCCTTCTGACCAGTGGAAGCCGATAAAGTAATACTTTTGTTTGGAATGCCACAGAAAAGATAGCAGAAGCTGGAGTTCTCAGCTAGATAACTCACTGTGCCAGGTGCGGTGGCTCACACCTGTAATCCCAGCACCTTGGGAGGCTGAGGCAGGCGGATCACCTGAGGTCAGGAGTTCAAGACCAGCCTGGCCAACATAGCAAAACCCCATGTCTACTTAAAAAACAAAAAAATTAGCCAGGAGTGGTGGCATATGCCTGTAGTCCCAGCTACTTGGGAGGCTGAGGCAGGAGAATCGCTTGAATCCGGGAGGCGGAGGCTGCAGTGAGCTGAGGTCGTGCCACTGCACTCCAGCCTGAGTAACAGAGTGAGACTCTTGTCTAAAACAAAACAAAAAACGAAAAACAAAAAAGATAGAGAACGCACTGAGCCAGAACACAGGAACTCTCCTTCAGGTGAGCAACTGGCCAAAATCTGTTTTTTTTTTGTTTTGTTTTTTGTTTTTTTGTGGAAATGGGGCTTGGTCCTCTCTTCAGATTTAACTCATTTGATCAATCTTATTGATCAAGGATGGACAGTTAGCTGTCGTTCTCTTCCTTCCATACTAATGAAAAAAATAAGTCCTGATTCAACAATTATTTGAACAGCACAAACTGTTTATTAACAAAGAACAGAGGAGGACCACACATTATCTTTCTCCTGCTTTCCTGTGTCTGTAATAGAGTGGCACGAAGACAAACACATTCCTGGATCTGTCAGCTTCACCTGACTTGACTCTGGAGTTCTCAGTAAGCCTATCTGCTTACACCACAGTCTCTCAGCCTCGGGTGCTCGTTTGAATCACGGGGAGCTCTGGAAGCTCCTTGTACTCCAGCCACACCCCACATCAGTTACATCATGATCTTTGTTGGGGGCAGGTGCGACCCAGGTATCAGTATTTTTTAATGATGCCTAAATGATTCCAGTAAGCAGCCAAGTCTAAGAATTGCTGCATTCTCAATCTTGGTGACATATTAGATTCACCTGGGGACCCAGACAAGCTAATCAGAATCAGAATCTTTTTAGTCCCCCAGGTGACTCTCATATGCAACCGGGGCTGATAATTTCTGCCTTTATATAGTGATTCTCAAAGTATGATCACAGAGCTTGCATTAGGGGTACTCACTTTCCTTATTAAATATTTGGTTTCCAGCTCCAGCCCAGACATATTGAATCAGGAATAGGACTTCACTTCGTTTTGCGAGCTCTGCAGGTGATCCACATCCTCTTTAAAGCTTGAAATCCACCACCTGAAACTTTCTCTATCTCTGCTTGAAGATTCCTCAACTTCCACAAAGAAAGATTTATTCTTTTTACCTGAGGAAGATGGAGTTTATATTTCTGTGAAAGTGCAAATACAATGACATAATATGCAAAATACATTAGGTTTGAATATGATGAACCTGATCAAGAAGAAAAAGGAATCAACCAAACAAAACCAACCAAAACAGAAACAAGACATTGGGTAAAAAGAACAAGGTGCACAACAGCTGGTATAGCATGTGCCTTTCTTAAACCATAAAAAGGAATAGTTGTATGAATATTCTGGATAGCTGCTAGGAAGACCTTTTATAATATGTGTCATACACGCATAATTCTTCTATTCAAAAAGAGTAATTAAAAATGCAAACATTACAGAGAGAAGTCATATTAAGCCTCAATGTTAAAAGATAAACTGAGGCACATTAAAATATTAAGGAGTTTATTTGAGCAAACGATTCATAAATCAGGTAGCATCAGACATCAGGTGGCTCGAGGCTCCACCAAGAGGGCAAGAGAAGGCTTTAAAAGGGTTAATTGGCGGCTCCTGAGTTTTAAAGCTGAAGTTGCATTTTCCTAGAGTGTGACCATTGATACTGGGGTTTCAGTTTGCTTCTGTAGGAACCCAGGGCCCTGGAGCTGGCTCAGCCTAATGGCCTCTCCATTAATTATCTTAGTTACTTATACCTAGAGTGAATCATTTTATCAAAAAAATTTTTTGAACAGCTTTTGGTCTGAGGAAGAACAAGTAGAGTAAACGTCATGAGGACTAGGGAAGCCAAAGAAGGTGTGGAGGAGAGGAACAGGTAAGAATCTCAGAGCCTTGAAGTCGGCATTTTTCAACTTTACATTTGTGTCCAAGGTCAGTCTTGACCTTGATTTACATTCCCAAAGATGGAAACAAACCAGTGTGTATTCTTCACCTCTCACCGACACTGTCGTTTAGAAAATAATTGGGGTCGGCTGGGTGCAGTGGCTTGTGCCTGTAATCCCAGCACTTTGAGAGGCTGAGGCAAGAGGATCGCTTGAGCCTAGGAGTTCGAGACCAGCCTGGACAACATAGTGAGATCCCCGTCTCTACTAAAAATACAAAAATTAGCCAGGCTTGGTGGCGCGTGCCTGTAATCCCAACTACTGGGGTGCCTGAGGCACGAGAATCGCTTGAATCTAGGAGGCGGAGGTTGCTGTGAGCCGAGATTGTGCCCCTGCACTCCAGCCTGGCTGACAGAGGGAGACCTTGTCTCAAAAAAAAAAAACAAGAAAAGAAAAGAAAAGAAAACAAGTAGGGGCGTCCTCACTTTCCCAGGCTCCCTCTAATTGTGTGTGGGGGTTGGGGGTTTAGCACTGACAAGCTTCCGTGAAATGCTGCTTCAAATTATCTTGTAGCCACCAGGTGGCAGCAGCAATCCACTTTTTGGTCTAACCTGGGAGAGGCTGAACTAGGATGGTTCTCCTTTAATTAGTGTACTGGTCATAGAATCGTGGACGTTTAGACATGAAAGAACCTTTCTCAAAAGTTCTGACAACTACAGATGTTTAAACGGAGAAAAAAGAACAAACATATTAAGAACACTTCGTTGTTCACACAATAAATTTAATCTATTGAAGGGAAGAAAGGAAGTTGTAACATCTACAATATGCGGGGCACTTTGTGTGTTACTTCATTTGCTTATCAATACAAACTTGTGGGATGGATACCAATGCCTCTAATTTACCGTGGGGGAAACTCAAGTTGGGATAGGTTCAGACTTGTCTGATGTCTCAGAGAGGTAGGTAACAGAGGCATTTAAAAGTATCAGACACCAGTCAAAAGTCTTGGAGTTGAACCACAGCATGCTTTGGTGTGTGGGGGGTGGGACTGATCAGCCAAATGGCAGGATTTTGATGGTGAGGGAATATGGTTATTCTTTGAAGACCCTCTGTTTTATGTCCCAGTACTTGTGCTAGTCACGAAAAAGTAAGAGGATCAAGGGTGCCTTCTAAATTTGAACCATCTTGAATAATCAGGAGGAGCTTCATGAAATTAGAGGAGTCTTAATCAGAGAGAGAATCATGCTCTGAAGAGGGGACAGAATGCTTATTTCTCTTTTTTCTTTTGAGACAAGGTCTCACTCTGTGGTCCAGGCCAGAGTGCAGTGGTGTGATAATGGCTCACTGCAGCTTTGAGCTTCTGGGTTCAAGTGATCTTCTTACTTCAGCCTCCCAAGTAGCTGGGACGACAGGCATGCACCATCATGCCCAGCTTATTTTGTGTATTCCTTGTAGAGTCAGAGTTTCTCTGTGTTGCCCTGGCTGGTCTTGAACTCTTAGGCTCAAGCGATCATCCTGCCTCAGCCTCTCAAAGCAGTGGGATTACAGGCGTGAGCCACTGTGCCCAGCCAGAACACTTATTTTTCTAAGATAATATGAACCTGAAGCAAATGACAAATTTTAAGTCATGTAAAGTGTCAGGGGAAATATTTATTAGTGGGACGTTGCTCTATACTTATTGCCTTTATAATTAAATAATACACTGAAGTCTCTACTTTTTAATAGTATCTCTTCCCTCTCATTACACGAGATGAAGAAATTATCTTCTCACACTTTCCTGCACCTCTTTTCTCCATAATTTCCCAATTTGGGCTCGGTAAACTCTATTTTTATGTTGTCAAGGTTAGTAATTTACATTCAGTCGTATAACTGTAAATAAGAGCTGTGGTGGTATAATTAAACAAAGTATTTAGTGAAGAACTGAGCGGTGTGGTCGGTCAGCAGGAAAGACATGTCATCCTCTGTGACTAACTTCATGTCCTTATAAGGACAATCATCAAGGTCAGATGCATCCTGTTCTCTAACATGCTCAAGGTCCGGCAATGTTTGGTTTATTTGTGTCTGTACGTGGCGTCTTGCAAACATTTTTGTTTTCTTTGAAGGTTGTATTGGCCTTACCTTATTTCAATTGTTAGAGGAAAATAGGCTCATTTGTCATATCACTAGGATATGCCCTCTTGACCATACTATTTATTGAATGGTGCAGTGTGGACTCCTTATGGCTTCGCTCTCCATCTGCCACCGTGAGCTTTGTTTGCATTGTACTGCTTGGCTGGCTTCCCTCTTTGTTATAGCTTTGTAAGTTTCCTCCTTAATTGGATTTGTCTATGTGTTTTGTTGAACATCCTTAATAATTTCAGAAATAGTGGTCAGGGAGTATATTTTCCAAAGGTTTGCATGACTGAGATGTCTTCTTGTTATTCTCCTTTGATTGAAATTTCATGATGAAAATGTTCCTTTAATTTCTCTCAATAGCTCATAGTAATTCCTTATTTTTATCTAGTACAAATCACTAGAATTAATGTTAGTTGTGTCTTGCATAATTTCTATTAAAATTATTTTAGTACTATTTCAATAGTATTTTTAAATAAAACAGATTATATGAGTAAATCATGGTCTTAAGTGAATCTTTCTGGCTGTTTCCAGTAAAAAGTAACCCTCTCTCATTTCCTTTACACCTTTGTAATAACAACTAGACATTTTCTTCTCATATATTCTATTGTATTTCTGTGAAACCTTCTGGAAAGGTTTTTAAAGCAGTATTTCTGTCATCATTTTGTGAGTCCCATTTTCACAACTCACTTAGAAGCAAAATGTTTTATGAGAAACTGTGTGGGGCCTAGAGTGAGGAAAGCACTAGTCTTTGAACATGATTCAGAAAATTAAGTCTTCCAGTAGACTTCAAGCTATCGTAAGGCCCATCTGTGTGCCTAAGGAAAGACTCCTTAACCCACCGAGAAAATGCCTATGAGCGTAAGAAAACTCCTTTTCTCCTCTATAAAATAAAGAAAATGGTTAAAGTTTTACATGTGTGACCCGATCCTTTGCTGCTTACAGCATAGAAATCTGTGATTCTCCTGCTGATAGAACGAAAGTTACTTTTAAATGGTTAGAATTGAAAAATGCTCAGAACAAAATATTTGCTGAATTTTCCTCTCAATAATACCTGGGTGGATATGTAATTATTTCTTGGCCTGCTGGGTGAAGTAGCCCACAGGGTTTTGTCTGTCTTCGCACATACAGAGAGGACTGCACTGTGGTCAGAACGTGGCTCCGAGGGCCTGACTGCGTGGGTTCACATCCTGCCTCTGCTACTACCTAGCTGAGTCACACTGAGCCACTGTGCTTAAACTCCCTCCAACTCTGGTGTCCCCTGAGCCTCAGATGTCCCGTCTGTGAAATGAAGATAACACTAGCACTTAGGCTGTGAGGGACTTGTAAAGGTTAGGTGACAGCCTCTGCAGGGAGCTAAACACATTGCAAGGCCCCTGACAAACCTCTGGGATGTCTGCTAGCGTCAGTATCGTTCAGTCATGAATTAGGCGTACATAGCTCACCCTCAAGGCACCCTTGAGGCATACTCATGTCTAAAAAAATGAGGTCATTTTGGGTTGATGGAGAAGGAGCCTCCGGAAGAGATAGGGTTCCTTTTCAAAGCTTTGTGGGGTGAGAGTGGAGAGGATGCATCTACAGTGACAAGAAGTGCTGTTGATGGGCTCTAAGAGATGTATGGGAACGGGGCATGGGTGAAAATGTGAACCTACCTAAGTGTGTGTGTGACCAGTAAAGACAGCGGAACATTAGAGATGAGAAAGGGAAATCTTTATAGAATATTCAAAAGATACAAAAAACAGTAACAGTACACCAATGCTCTAGAAAAGAAAATCTGACTTCACATAGGCATATTAAATATCCCACCAATACTTGAAATGCACTGAACTAGTAGACAATTGAAATAAGGTATTTAAAATTGCATAATAGGCTGGGTGTGGTGGCTCACACCTGTAATCCCAGCACTCTGGGAGGCTGAGACGGGAGGATCACTTGAGGTCAGGAGTTCGAGAGCAGCGTGGCTAACATGGTGAAACCTGTGTCTACCAAAAATACAAAAATTAGTTGGGTGTCGTAGCGGGCACCTGTAGTCTCAGCTACTTGGGAGGTTGAGGCAGGAGAATTGCTTGAACCTGGGAGGCAGAAGTTGCAGTGAGCTGAGATGGTGCCACTGCACTCCAGTCTGGGCAACAGAGCAAGACCCCATCTCAAAATACATACATACATACATACATACATACATACATACATACATAAAAATAAAACTGGACAACCCAGCTTTACCTTCCATTTAAGGCACAAAGAACATTTCTGAGTTGTGGAATCCTGAGTTGGGACAGATAGAAGTGCAGGTTTGAATGGGTAGGTTGCTGCAAGTGAGAAAGGGTCCATGAAGACCTGAAGGGAGGGGCATTTCCTTTCCTAGTTTGTTTCGTCTTTTATACTGGGCCTCAGTTTCCTAGACTGTAAAACCTGAGGGCTGTGTTCAATGGAGTCTATGTGCTTTTCCAGTGTGTAGGTCTGAGGCTCTGAAGAACAGTGGGGCCATCTTGTCAGCTATTTAACATGGTAAGATAGACATTTGAGAGAAAACGTGAGAAGATTAGCCCGTGAAAGATTTGTTCCTCTGATTCAGGTTTTAAAGGATAGATAGAGAAGGACAAAAAGATGTAAATAGGGATCCAATCTAGTATTTAGAAAAAGAAGAAAAACAAGGCTGGGTGTGGTGGCTCATGCCTGTAATCCCAACTTTGGGAGGCCAAGGTGGGAGGATTACTTGAAGCCAGGAGTTTGATACCAACCTGGGCAATAAAGTGAGACCCTGTCTCTACAAAAACATGAAATAAAATAAACTAGTTTGGCATGGTGGTGCACACATGTAGTCCCAGCTACTCAGGAAGCTGAGCTGGGAGGATCGCTTGAGCCCAGGAATTCTAGGCTGCCATGAGCTCTGATTGCACCACTGCACTCCAGCCTGAGCAACAGAGTGAGACTCTGTCTGTCAAAAAAAAAAAAAAAAACTTTAAAGGAGAGAAAAAAAGCATGCACATGCTGAGATACTGAAGCAGATTTTGAAGTGGGGTCCATGGAATCTCTGGGTGTCTGTGTAATAACATTAAGAAGGAGACCGGATTTCAAGGAGGAAAGCTCCCAGTGCTCCATTTCCATCTGAACTGACAGATTAAAGTTCTCAGCACATGGCTCCATAAGCTCTCCTAAGAACCTCGACTGAAAACCTGACATTACTTTGTGTTAAACAATTACTTTGGGGATTCTCTTAAATTTGCTTGACCATGAGTTGTTGTTTTTTCTTTTTTGTGGAACAGAGTCTCACTCTGTTGCCCAGGCTGTAGTGCAGTGGCACAATCCTGGCTTGCTGCAGCCTCCACCACCCAGACTCAAGCGATCCTTGTGCCTCAGCCTCCCAAGTAGCTGGGACTGCAGATGTGCACCACCATGCCCGGCTAATTTTTTTTTTTTTTTAAGAGACGGGGTTTCAGCATGTTGCCCAGGCTGGTCTCAAACTCCCAGGCTCAAGCCGTCTGCATATCTTAGCCTCTCAAAGAGCTGGGATTACAGGAATGAGCCACTGAGCCTGGCTGACCATGAGTTTTTGATATCATTAAAATGGCTAATTACTCATAAACTGCAAATAGTAGGCAGGTTTTGAGTAATTCCTTTGAAAACAAATATATAAAAAGTTTCTTAAGCACATCAAGTTCTCTTTCTTGAGCTGAAATGAGCAAGTCTCGGCTATGTTTCAGAGAAGAACCATGGAAGTGAGAGATAATGGCTTATCTTGCATGAGGTTTCAGCTACAATTGCCAGGTCCCCACTGCTCAGACATGCACTCAAGTAGTTCTCCGTCAGAGACTATAATAGTTGGCCCTGCTTATCATTGTAGCATCCTGAATGTGACAAGGGCAGGAAAATTAGGAGAAGAAACCTACTTTTTTTTTGAGACGGAGTCTTGCTCTGTTGCCCAGGCTGGAGTGCAGTGGTGTGATCTCCGCTCACTGCAAGCTCCGCCTCCCGGGTTCACGCCATTCTCCTGCCTCAGCCTCCCGAGTAGCTGGGACTACAGGCGCCCGCCACCACGCCTGGCTAATTTGTTTTGTATTTTTAGTAGAGACAGAGTTTCACCGTGTTAGCCAGGATGGTCTTGATCTCCTGACCTCATGATCTGCCTGTCTCGGCCTCCCAAAGTGCTGGGATTACAGGCCTGAGCCACTGCGCCCAGCCGAAAACCTACTTTTCTTGAAAGGAAATATGGCTTTCCAAAGGTTGGAAAATTTGAAATAATCTTAAGATGTCCACCTGACAAAATTTGACCTGAGAAAGGGCTGCACTGTGCCTACAGGGCCTTCAGCCTGCATGAGGCATTATTTGTTTATTGAAGTAAAGCATTCTAAACTCTTGTTTATCCACATTTAACCAACCAGAAGAACAAGATAATTCCTTCTCCCCAAACTCTACTTTAAGAGAAAGAGATAATTAAGGTTGTTCATTAGGAGGGATACATCAGAACAGAATGGGATTACCTTGACTTAAAAGCCCGTTCTGAAGATAATGTCAATTTTGTGACACCCTTGGCAGTGTCCCAAAGCGCTGCAGAAACTTGGAGTACTTGTGCATGCTCAGGGATTAAACTGCATACAGTGTCATTTTCCTACTTATATCGCATTGCTTTCCTGACTCTAACCATCTTGATCATTCTATATTAAGTACCCATAATGAGCTCTAGGTTTTTAAAATAATCTTTAAGTGTATAGAAGTTTTCCTTGATAAAACATGGCTTTTGACTCCTCCTTCCTTCCCTACAGAACTTACCTTTAAAAAAAAGATAGGCTGGGTGTGGTGGCTTACACCTATAATCTTAGCACTTTGGGATGCTGAGGCAGGTGGATCACACTTGAGGGCAGGAGTTCGAGACCAGTCTGGCCAACATAGTGAAACCCCATCTCTACTATTAATGAAAATATAATACAAAAAAATTAGCCAGGCGTAGTGGCATGTGCCTATAGTCCCAGCTATATGGGAGGCTGAGGCAGCACAATCTCTTGAACCTGGGAGGCAGAGCTTGCAGTGAGCTGAGATTGAGCCACTGCACTCCAGCCTGGGAAACAGAGCAAGACTCTGTCTCAAAAAAAAAAGATAGATAGATAATGACAGTTGGATAGATAGATAGATAGTGATAGAGATATTTGGTTGACCATTGATAAGACATAATACAAAGAAGAGGTTGACTGAAGAAACTACTGAGATCCTTATTTCTTAAAGTCATTCTTTGTGTTTCTAATTTCTTATAAAAATAGCTCAATATCTAGAAACAGCTTGTCTTCAGAGAGGTAAGCCCAGATATACACAGAAACTGCTGAACTTGTGGTATGATATGGAGGGTGTGGAGATTAAATGAGATTTTAAGTGCCTTGTCTATCACTGATACACAGTAGGCATTCAACAAATATAAATTTCCTTAAAATCTAGCATTAGGGTCAGTCTTTGGATTCTTTATTTAGTCCTCCTTAAATATATTTAGTTCATTCTTTCATTCCCTTTTTTTTTTTTTTTTTTTGAGACAGAGTCTTGCTGTGTCACTCAGGCTGGAGTGCAGTGGCGCAATCTTGGCTCACTGCGACCTCTGCCTCCTGGGTTCAAGCGATTCTCCTGCCTCAGCCTCCTGAGTAGCTGGGATTACAGGCATGTGCCACCAGCCCCGGCTAATATTTTTTCTGTAGAGACAGGGTTTCACCATGTTGGCCATGCTGGTCTTGAACTCCCAAGTTCAAGTGATCCATCCACCTTGGCCTCCCAAAATGCTGGGATTAGGGGTGTGAGCCACTGTGCCTGGCATCTCCAAATATTCATTGATGGTTTACCATGTGCCACACCCAGCACCAGCCCTAGGGGTACAGGGTGAATAATAAATCCCTGAACCCAAAGAACAAGTCTGGTGACTGACAGTGTTAGTGACATCACAGAGAAATGTCTCCTGATTGGAGGGATCAGATCAGGAATCTGTAGGAAAGAGTAGGAGACAAAGAGTCAGAAAAGGGTTCAAGGTAAATCACCAGGGTTTGCAGGCCCCTCAATCTGCTTCTCACTGTGGCCCGGAGTGGGCCTCGGTACCATCCCTGTGGCTAGAGACTAAGTGGGGAATGGCATCCCCTCCCTAGCCGTGGCTCTAATCCAAGTGTAGTGATGCCTTAGGAACTGCTGCCTGAAAACAAAGAGAAAGAAGAAAACAATAACCATAATGAAATAAAAGCCTTAAAGCAAAAGAAAAACAAAATGTCATGATTTGTGCATTTTTCTGCAAAACTGATTTGTTCTGTGGTGGAAGATAGAGTCTGCGTTTGATTTCTACAAGATATGCAGTAATGGGTTATGTACTCCAGGGAAAAACTATTCTTAAGGGAGTGAGAACGTGATGGATTCACTTCCTTGGTGAGGTTTACAATATGTGGCAGTTTTAGTGCGAGCAGGTATTTGGTCTATAAACTTGGAGAGCCAGGCATTAGTGGGAGCTCGTTTCTAAATGAAGAAGAATGCAGCTCTCCCTCTCACTCTGGTTATTAGTCCTTCTGGGGATAAACAGGAAGATTAAGTGTTTTCTTGATGTTGTGTTTGCCTGTCACAGTAATGTGCACACACCCCATTGGCAGCACCTTTACGTGACGCCTCACACTTGCTATTTTTGTTGGAAGGAGTTGTTCATTGAGAGGCCCGGGTCCCACTCCATGCTGAATGGTGTCGGGGTTGTTTCCACTCTTTGTTCAAATGCTCCCTCTCAATTAGATGCTCTACGATTAGCTGCTTTGCAATTAGAAACTGGATCTGTGAACATCCAGTTTCTTGGTCCCCGGAGGACATTTCATGTCCTCACTCCTCAAAGCCTGCTGTTGTGCTTGTTGCAGTTTAAATGGTGCTAAAGAGAGGCCAACCTGCCAGCCAGCTGGCTTCCCGGAGGACCTTGGAGCCTGCCCACGCTGGGGCTGCTGGAGACCTGCTCGGCTGGGCACATGTGGGGAACTTGAATTGTCATGTCTGTGAGAAGTGACTTCATTCTAGGGGGCTTATTTGTGTTAACTAATCTCTTAAAACACTGGCTGGCTGATAAATTAAAATGCCAATTTATTTATTTACTATTAGAAATATACTTGCTAAGCAATATATCTGTGTCAGCCATTCAGTTTGTTCTCTTCACACAAATAAAGCCTATTTGGGGCTGGGCAGGGTGGCTCACGCCTGTGATCCCAGCACTTTGGGGGACCGAGGTGGGTGGATCAGGAGTTCGAGACCAGCTTGGCCAACATGGCGAAACCCTGTATCTACTAAACATATAAAAAACAAAACAAAACAAAAAAACTAGCTGGGCGTGGTGCCAGGTGCCTGTAGTCCCAGCTACTCAGGAGGTTGAGGTGGGAGGATGGCTTGAGCCTGGGAGGCGGAGGTTGTAGTGAGCTGAGATTGTGCCACTGCACTCCAGCCTGTGCAACACAGCGAGACTCCATCTGAAAAAAAAAAAAGTCTATTTGGGAAACCAAATTATAGATCATATATTTCGTAGTGAGGGAAAAAGAGACTCCTGTACACCGCTCACTGGAATATAAATTGAGACAAGATTTCTGGGCGGCAATGTTCTATTATTATGTGGAGCCTTTCCATTGGACAAGCATGATCGATTCTTCATTTGTGTCTCCTATCATTACTTAAAAATTTATTTGGTGGTGGAAGCTTCCCCTACTCACTGGCTGAGAACTTGGATGCCCCTCTGTTCTGCTTGCTCTTGGGGAATATATCGGCCTATGGTCTAAGCCACAAATGCTGGCTTGATTCAGAAATTAAGACTATACAATCCAAGCTATTAATCAAACTTCAGTCTTTTTTTCCACAGGTAAGACGTTTCCTTTCCTCGTCCCACCTGAGGTCTGTGTTTGATGGGGCACCTGTTCTTTGCACCGTGGTTTTGGGCACCTTCTCTCACTCCTTTCTTTCCCTCTTTCTCCTTGTTAATTGCATCTTCTGGTCTCTCAGAGGATGGGACACAGCAAAGGAAGAGGTCACTAAGCCTGTGGTGGGAGAGACCATGCTCCCCTCTTCCCGGTGATGGGCAGGCTGTCACAGCATGGCTTAGCTGAAGACATCACCTCCCAAATCCACTTCTTCCACGCTCAGCACTTGTTTAGTCTTTGCCTGAGTGATCTAAAGTAGAAAGCCTAGCTTTTTTGTCTATCTTTTGAACATTTTGTTGAGGCACCTAACTTCGGTGTGGAACATCTATTGCATGTATTTTACTTTGTGTGTGTCTGTCATGTATTTCCTCAGCCTAAATTCCTAGAACTGGAATTGTTATGCTCATGAGTGTTAGTAAACCTAGCAGTTAAGAGTGTGGGTTCTGGAGTCTATTGTTTCCAAGTGGCAGGGTCAAACTTTAGTTTTAACATCCTAAAATGTTGTATATGCATTGAAAACTTTAAAGGTTTTCATAACAACAGCAAATACTTATTCGGCACTTTTACTAAGTTTAATTTTTCAACGATCCTATGAATTATGTGTTATCATAATCTCCATTTTGCAGATAAACCGAGGCAAAGAAAGACTCAACAACTTGCCTAGAGTCACACCGATAGAAAGGAATAAATCTAGCATTCCATCCAAACAGTCTGCCTCCCATTCTAGGAAATCAGTCTGAGGAAATAGTAAGATACACTAAATAATATAGCTGGATTTTAATTGCAATATTTCTGATAACTTGAAAAAACTGGGTACAACTTACATATTTGATAGTAAGAGATTGATTAAATAAACAGTGGTATAATATGCTAGAATCCGAAGACTTTAAACACATATTTTAGAGGACTAGTCACATATGAACAATGCATAACTAATGTAGTTGCTCTGTCACTCGGGCTGGAGTGCAGTGGCGCGATCTCAGCTCACTACAACCTCTGTCTCCCAGGTTCAAGCGATTCTCCTGCCTCATCCTCTCAGGTAGCTGGGATTACAGGCATGCACCACCATCCCTAGCTAATTTTTGTACTTTTAGTAGAGATGGGGTTTCGCCATGTTGGCCAGGCTGGTCTTGAACTCCCAAACTCAAGTGATCCTCCAGTCTCAGCCTCCCAAAGTGCTGGGATTACAGGCGTAAGCCACAGCGCTCCGCCAACATATATTAATTTTATTAAAAAACTGTTAGAAATACAATATAAAGAAGTCAAAATGGGAAACTGGTTTGCAAGAAAAGATTGAGTTAGAATTGAATTTGAAGTGAAAAAAATCTTTTTAAGAAGGTGATTGGTGAAATGGAGTCAGAACAAAAAGTTGAATAACCTTAAGGACGGTCCATCTGAGCAGTTAAATCCCTGAAAACACTATTCCATTAGAGGGTGACGTTAGCCTGCTATCTTCTTGACACAATATATGACCTAGAAAGATTTGGGGAAGAGATACAATTTTGAAATTTCTTTTTGTTACATAAAGGCTACATTTTCCATCTAAAATGCTCTAGTTTCTTCTAGAGAATGCTGATATATAAAGCGGGGGGAAGATAAAAAATTTGAAATAGAAGTTTAGCAAGAAAAGAAGATAGTTTGGGAAGACTTGTAGATAGAACATGAATAGAGTGCAGTTTGATGTGGTATGGTTGATCGCAAAGGAATCCCGATGTAGTTTGCAGTGTGGCTTAGCATACCCTGTAGTCATAAAGTCATATCCATTGAAAACATCAGGACTAAAGTAGGTGTTTCATGTTAAGACCTGGACTTGGCTCTTCCAGCCAAACGCAGATGGTCTTTGTACCATTCATCACTTGCCATTTGCAAAACTTTGTAAGGTACCTTTGGGGATAGTGGGGGTGGGGGGCAGGTGGCAGTATATGTAACATTTATCAAACCTCCATAGTATTAAGAGGAAAAGTGGTTTCAGAAAAAGAAATCCTTTGCATTTCTTCCCCATTTTGACAAAATCCAAACTAAAGCTTCAGTTATGTAAACCCTCTCAGATCTGATATCTTTTCAGGATATAAATAGTACATGGAAAAAAGGAAGTAGGGTAATTATTATAAAATTAGAGAAATAAGTTTAGTCAGTCAAAATCCTGAGCTGCTTTGCCATTTAAAATTGTGTGTAAAGTTTAGAACTCTTGTTGATCAGACTATATCATAAAACTGAAATTGTGAAGAACAAAGACCTCAGAATTCTTGCTCGGCTTTAGAGGATCATGTTCAGGGAGAGGACTCTAATTGAAATGAGGAATAGATACCAACAGATATTTTACTGTCTGTAATGTCAATTGTACACTTTTGAACTCCATTGTGGGGAATGTCAATGGTCCCTCAGTTGTCCAGGGTAACCAAGAGATGAAGAGTTGAGGGGAGGCGCTGCGGTGCAGCTTATTGTGGCTGTTTAGTGGTGGTATTTCCTGGAAGGCAAGTTAATAGTGAAATGGAAGGCCTTTTCCTTTTATGTCCCTTTTGGTCTGATATTTTCCATTGTTGACTGCAGGTTGAAATAGCTCAAAATAAAAACCAGAAAATAAAAGCTGCAAGTAAAAACTCTATTTTGCCTATGCCAAATAAAATAGAAAAACTGAACTTCTGGCTTTTCAACATCGATTGCAGTGGGTACTATGGAAGATTCTTCTAATCAGGCACTTCTGGAGAAATTAATGATGTGTAATTAAGAAATAACCATAGCCTAGAAACTGATTTTTTTTTTTTTTTTTTTTTTTTTTTTGAGACGGAGTCTGGCTCTTTCACCCAGGCTGGAGTGCAGTGGCGCAATCTCGGCTCACTGCAGGCTCCGCCCCCGGGGTTCACGCCGTTCTCCTGCCTCAGCCTCCTGCGTAGCTGGGACTACAGGCACCCGCCACGCCACCACGCCCGGCTAAATTTTTGTATTTTTAGTAGAGACGGGGTTTCACCGTGTTAGCCAGGATGGTCTCGATCTCCTGACCTCGTGATCCGCCCGCCTCGGCCTCCCAAAGTGCTGGGATTACAGGCGTGAGCCACCGCGCCCGGCCAGAAACTGATTTTTTAAGGAGAGCTTCTTTGTTTGTGTTTTCTTCTCTCCTCATGTTTTGGAGGATTAGATGTAAATGCTCCTTTGTAAAGTTACCCTATCATCTATTCTCTTTAGCCCATCCTCATGTTTCCCACTGACTTTTATCTCTGGCTTCTCTTTGTCCATGGGAGCTTTTTTCTCTGCCCATAAACATACTCAAATCTACTTTTTTCTTTAAAAGCAACCATCCATCCAGCCCAGAAAACTTTCCCTCAATCTCCAACTCTTTTACCGCCTCTCCTTATCTTGAAGTCTAAATTCACCAGAAGTCTAGTCTGACTTTTTTTCCTATGGCTTCACCTTTCACTCTCTCCCAAATCATTTCCGAACCAGCTTGCATATTCACCTCTCTACTAAAGGTAAAAAATGACCTCAGATATCCCATTTACATTCTTCCTGAGTTCTGAGGCATTGACATGTGAATCTCTTCCTCTTTCTTGGAATTCACATTCCTGGGTTTTGCTTTTTCTCAGTCCTTCTTGCTGGCTCAATCTTCTTTGGACTGTCCTTGGAATCTGGTGTTTTCCAGGTTCTGCCCTGTCTCTCTTCTCTGGCTTTCAGATAATAGCGTGGTATTTATTCATTTCTGGTACTATGCTAAAACCAGAGACACAAGGATGACTAAACATCACCACCTATTAGGAATCTTTGGACACATTAATATTCCAGAGCCTCAATTTTCTCATATAAAAATGGGTCATAAATACTTCAGGTCCAGACCTACATTTGCAATTCCTCATGG
Organism: Nomascus leucogenys; assembly: GCF_006542625.1. NCBI lineage: Eukaryota > Metazoa > Chordata > Mammalia > Primates > Hylobatidae > Nomascus > Nomascus leucogenys. The sequence continues at coordinate 91,941,170 of NC_044402.1, forward strand.
TGCAGCCCTGGCTATGAGCCTAACATGACCAAAAACTAATGCTCAATATCCCCCTTGCACAATCTTTTCCTCTCTCAATAATTCCTTCCATGGCTAATGGCAGTAACATTCCTCTAGTCTAGACACAAGCTAGAAACCTGGGAATCATCCTTTGTTTCCCTTTCCCTCAACCTCTACATCCAATAAATCTCCAAGCCTACCACTTGTCTATCAGAAATATTGCTTTAAAACCTGCCACTTCATTGCCCCACCCAGACCTCATCATTTCTACCCTGGCTAATACTGCCGTAGCCTTTGTTCTCCTTTCCTTCTTCTAGGTTCTACACTGACTCCAAAATTCATTCTCCACGATGCTGCCGGAGTGACTGTTTAAAAGTAGTACTTTGATCACATCTTATCTGCTCTAAAAGACTTCAGGGGCTCCTGCTGTCTATAGGATAAAGTTCAAGCATTTGTAAAACACTTTCTGTTTTGTCCACAACCTCCTTGTATGGTCTCACACTGAGTCCTCCTTCCTTTACCCAGTCACCTCTCATTTTAGCCACAAGGGTTACTGCACTTTCCCCAAGAGGAGTGAGGTCCCTGTGCCACGGTTTATGTTGTTCCTTCTGTTTGCAGCACTTTTCTCCTATTCCCCCCACATGGGGACATCCTCCTGGATTTCAAAACATGTTCCAAAGTCCTCTTCTTCCCCAAGGCCTTCTTTGAGCCTTCTCTGGAGGAATAAATCCTTCTCTATTCTTTCTGTGCTCACACAACTTTGCTTCCCTGTTCTCTTTGCCACCTTATCATTCATAGATGTAAGGGTTATCTTATCTGCTTATTGCGCAAGTACTGCACCTCAGGCTTTTGACCATCCCAGGAGCTTATCATGGTTCCATGGCCAGAACTCAACAAATATGTGTGGCAAGAAGCGAGTAATAAAAAAAAAAGAAGACTGCAGAATGCCAGCAGGTCCAGGGTTATATGGCAAAGCCAGCCTTGTGTTGGTTTGAACACTGCAGCAATGTTTGTTTCTGTTACCAGCAGATCCCAGAATATTCACCACTTCAATCCTATATCCTGTGACCCTCAACCTAGAGTCAAAGGAGCAAAGCCACGAAGAGAACCATTTTGTCCACATGGGGGCAGCACAGGCACTTCCACAATCTTATCCGAGGTTCCCCAGGTTTATCACCTCAAGGGTCCATTTACAGCCAGACCCAACTTTTCCTTGCCTGAGCTCCAAACTCAAGAGGCTTCACGTCTCCTCCACCACCTTCTTCTGGGCTATAGAAGGTATTAATTTTAAGGTGATTTAAACAAACCATGTGTGGAGGTTCATCATAAATTGCTTGCCCCCAAGCACTGGAGTAAGTTTCAATCATTCCTGAATAATGAAGAAGCTTCTCCACCGAAACAACACTATCATACACCCAGACGGGCAACGCCTATTTCTGTGGGTCCCTAGAAGTGTTTGATGAGCTCTAAGGGGAGTCAGATCCAGATCTCATGCTCCCTGGAGTTTATGCTGGTTGGAGTGGGTGATTACTCCCAGGCCCAGGGGTAGCACCAGCATACCTAGCATCCACAGTCATATTAACTTTTCCACAAGGATTTTCTTTCTACTGCATTCCTGCTTTTAAGAGCAGGCAGCCACAGCTGTGACAGTTTGCCATTCCTTTCCACTTGTTTCCAATAATGCCTCTTTAGTTACTTTGTGAAAAGATTCTCGACTGAGATTTTTCTTGCTTTCTATCTTCTAAAGTGTTTATTACTAGAAGATTCAACTTTCAGATTCTCTGAAGAAAATTCTTTCCTAGGAAAGGTAAGAGGTAGAAGAGGTAGCTAAAATTAGTTTCTTTTTTGGCTCTGCAAAAGCGATTGCAGCAATGGCAATAGTTGGCTGCAATAACTTAACAAATGGCTTCAGAAATGAGCTCTTCACTGGAATTTGAAAGAGCTCTCCGTGAATCCTGTTTTATAATTACTGCCTGATTCTAATGGGGCACTTTGAAGCTTGAGTGTCTCCCAGTTTCATTCCTCAGGTGAGCCCTCTGGTTAACTTTGTCCAATTTGACACATCGGCACTGAACTCTCACCCGCACTTTACTGGCTGATGACTGTTTAATTACACCTGCCAGCCTTCAGCAATCTCAATGATTAAGAATTGCAATACTGTGTCCTATTAATCTGCCTGGATTCCTTTCCATCTAAGGAAGTCAAAGAGTTTTTTGTTAATTTTTGATATACCTAGAACTTGATAGAGAGCGTCAGAAGAAAATAGAGTTAAGAGTATAGTAATTGACCTCCCCAGGATCATTCTAAGTCAGCAGCAATTGGAGTAAGAATTTGGAGATTTGGGCAGCCTTTTTTGTTTAGTTAAAATTAGCTTTGGCCATAAAATCTAAAGCACACTATCATTATATAGGTTCGACTTCTCTTTGCTGTGTGTCTGCATATATTCACGAAATACTTCACCTCCACAGTTAGCACTTTCCATCTCTAAAATGCAGACAGCAGGTCAGGCACAGTGGCTCATTCCTGTAATCCCAGCGCTTTGGGAGGCCGAAGCAGGCGGATCACCTGAGGTGAGGAGTTCAAGACCAGCCTGGCCAACATGGTGAAACCCCGTTTCTACTAAAATAGAAAAATTAGCCAAGCGTGTTTCTCGCTCCTATAGTCCCAGATACTCAGGAGGCTGAGGAAGGAGAATTGCTTGAACTCTGGAGGTGGTGGAGGTTGCAATGAGCTGAGATTGCAGCCACTGCACTCCAGCCTGGGTGATAAAGCGAGACTCCATCTCAAAAAAGAAAAAAAAAAAATGCAGAGAGCACAGGAGAGCTGAACCAAAGTTTGTCTACAAATTTCCAGTAAATCTTGGAGATCTTTGTCTTTTCCAAACAACAGGACCCACCAAGATTACAGAAGAGTCTGTGGCTAAGGAATTTAGAAATAGAATGTTATAATTTATACTTTTCCTAAGAAAGTCTTTGTTGTAAATAAGGTTGCATGCTCCATTGACATGGAAAGAAAAGGGGAAGGAATGAGGAATATCAGTGATCCAGAGTCTAATTAAGGTTGCCACCAATTTTTGCATAATTAACAGTACATTTCTATTCTTTAATAAAATTGGTAAGATTCTACCAAGTTCATTGTTTCTGAAGTTGGGAAATGGGAGGTGGCCCTGGGGGTAGGGAGGAGAAAGGTGATTATGCAAGTACATGCCTCCCCCAGATTGATCAGGTAACATGAACCTGCTAATGGGGATAAATATTAGGAGATGGATACAAGTAAATGCTTTCTCCAAAAACAGAGAAACCAAACTAGTGACCATAGGCAGAACTTGCTTCTAATGTTTGCACTCTGATACTGAAAGGTAACTGGACCTATGCATAAAATGTGACACCAATCTGATCATCTAGGTAGCCTGAAGATAGTATGTATTTTGGGGAGACTGTTCTATTTCTAGTGCCCTGGAGGATTTCCCAAATTGTTCAGCTAAATGTAGGTTGTCCCTTTAATTACCTCTTTACCATCACCACTCCATTACTGCCTCTGAATAATGACTGTGTGCATTTTTCACTTAAGGGTAATGAACTGCTCTCTTAATATAGTTCCATCATTCAACTTTGTTCTAGGGAGTTTCTTTATAGACAATTTTTATTTTAATCAGAAGCGAATGGGACTATTGCCTTTAAAGTGGACCATCTGTGGGTTTACCAGGAAATTTATTAACTTTGATCTTTATTCAATTTAACTTTCTGCCAGAGCTTCCAGTAAAGTTCTTTCAAGCCTGCAGAAAGCAGAGCTCAGAGCTCAGAAAGTGGGCTCTGTGGGAGGGGGAGAGGGGAGGATAAGAGAAGGGAGTGTGTGCATAGAGCCTGCAATCCCAGTTTCAGCTGAGGTGGCAGTGGGGAGCTGGGAACATTTTTCTGGAAGATCCTGGAGCAAGTCCTTAACTTGACTCCAGTTCGAGACTCCTCTGGGCTAGCAAGGTAATATATACGTATTTTTTTTAAGAGATGGGATCTTGCTCTGTTGCCTAGGCTGGAGTGCAATGGCGCCCTCACAGCCCACCACAGCCTTGAACTCTTGGGCTCAATTGATCCTCCCACTTCAGCCTCCTGAGAAGCTGGGATTACATGTGTGTACCACCATGCCCAGCTAATTTATTTTATTTATTTATTTTTTTGTAGAGATGGGGGTCTCATTCTGTTGACCAGACTGGTCTTGAACTCTTGGCTTCAAGTGAACCTCCCACCTCAGCCTCCCAAAGTGCTGGGATTACAAGCGTGAGCTACCGTGCCCGGCCTAGCAAGGTAATTTTAAACAGACACTGCCTTACCAATGATACAGCCTCAAAAGCCCTGATGCCAGCCTGGGCTGAATGTGATGAGCATGAGGACTGATCCAGGCACTACCCAGCTCTGCAACAAAACAGGGAGACAGGTGGGGAGTATACACAATGCTATGGATGGATTGGGCAGCAGGCAGAGGCTTCTGGCTTGTAGCTCATGCAGACCACTGCACAAGCTCTGCTCTTACAGCTTTCAAATTAGTTTTCTGGCCTTTGAAATGGAGCAATTTAGGATGCCTGCAGATCCTCCCGTTTAACAAATGCTCCCTGCTTTCAGTCCAGGGACTCTCACTCTTCCTGTCCTCTAACTCAGGACAGATTCCTGTCTACTATAGGTAGACAGGAAATCTTTTTGGATATCCAGGAAGATGGATATCCAAACTTCCCCAAGATTCTAGTCTCTTTCTTTCCTTCCTTCCTTCCTTCCTTCCTTCCCTCCCTCCCTCCCTCCTTTCTTTTTTCTTCTTTCTTTCTTTCTTTCTGTCTGTCTGTCTGTCTGTCTGTCTGTCTGTCTTTCTTTCTTTCTTTCTCCTTCCTTCCTTCCTTCCTTCCTTCCTTCCTTCCTTCCTTCCTTCCTTCCTTCCTTCCTTCCTTTCTCTTCTATTCTTTTCTTTTTCTTTTCTTTCTTTTTCAACTTTATTGGGGTAAGTGATTTGTAGTAAATGGCAGAGATTTAGTGTGCGGTTTCATAAGTTTTGACATATGTGCTTACCCAGGAAACCACCACCTCAGTCAAGATAATGAACATCTCCTTCACCCCTAAAGTTTCATAGTTGCCCCCTTTGTAAAACCTCCTTCTTTTTGCCCCATCCCCAGTCTGCTTTCTGTGACTATAGATTACTCTGCAGTTTCTAGGATTTTATGAAAATGAAATCATCTTTTCTTGTCTGATTTCTTTCACCTAGCATAAATATTTTGAGATTCATGCATGTTGCTGCATGTATCAATAATTCATTCCTTTTTACTCCTGAGGAGTAATCCACTGTATGGACCTATCGCAATTTGTTAATCCATTGAGGAATCATTCCTTCTGTTTTGTTTTATAAGATCATGAAGCATTAGATGTGTAAGGGGCGTTACAGGCCACTTAATCTAAGAAAATCATTAGTTATCTGTAGTTATCGACCTACAGATTAGGTAACTGAAGCCAGAACACTACTTAAGAATTTCCCTGGAAATTGTTTAAAATTGAGATTCATACCTCTTCTTGCCATTTGATTCCGATGGTGGAGTGAATCCTGGGATTCTGCAGTTTTAGCAACAGCCTCTGGTGATTCTAATCCAGATACATGGTCTACTGTACTTAAAACACCAAATTATTTAAATATTGAGGTCGTAGAAGGTTAGGAGCAAATGCTGGATTTAAATCCACGATTTTTGACTTCTAAGTTTAGGGCTCTTTCTAATACATTATGTCAACCCCAAATAACATCAGACACATGGAAGCCTGATGCTGTCTGCTAGCATAAATCTCTTTGCCTTCTCATCAAAGAAATGCCACAGCTCGATTCCCAGCTACTGTCATGTGTTTCCAGAAGAGGGCACTGATAACAAATCCTTTCTTTAATGCATGTATTTCTTTCTCTTTCTCTCTCTCCCCACCCCCTCTCTCCTCCTTTCTTTCTTCCTCTGCTTGTTTTTGTTTTGTTTTGTTTTGGGTTTTTTGTGGGTTTTTTTCTGGTCATCAAAGTTGCAAATATGAAAAGCAACAAAGTGAGACAACAAAGGTGTGGGAAAATTAGTTTAGTTCAATAAAAAGCCAAAGCCCCTGGAGAAATTTCTTTACTTCATTACATTTTTAATACAACCTTGCCTGTAAGCGCTGTCACTTACTGGCTTCCAGTCACTAATTTTATGAGTCAGCACTTTCTCTCAGTGACTTCCTCAAAATTATAGGAATAGGAGGGGCTGGACAGAACATGCAGAAGTAAGAATGCTGAAAATTTAACCAGAGCTGAAGAAACGTTGAACTTTAGGAACAACAATGACAAAAAATGTCATCTAGTTATCTTACTCCCTATGTCTTTCCCTTGGGTCATTAGGGAGGAAGCCATAAGCCTAACTTGGTGTGTGTATATATATATATATATATATATATTTTTTTTTTTTTTCCCTTTAGTTATTATAATTCCAGTGACCCTTGGGCTGCCTTCCTCCAAACTCTGAAAATTTGAACTCAGGCAGTGGGGCCTGAACCCTTACTTGATACCTGGTGTCTGAGAATGTTGTTTCTAAGCAAGGATATCAAGATTGTGGAAGCCAAGCAGTAACATATCAAATGAAAGAAGGGACATTAGTCCAACTCAAGCTGTCAGAAAAATTTAATTCATCTTTGATAGTTTGGGCATTTTCCTAACAATATTTTTATAACAAATTGGGTAATTCAAATGTGCTGGCTACCTTTGAAGCCCTAGAATGAAAGTGAGCTTTTGCCTCATGAGATAAAATAAGACAAGGCTTTGAGAATTCAATCGCCCCCTCAGGTAGAATTGTGAGAAGGCACACTGTGTCCCTAGGACCCTCAGACTCACTTCTTTGAAACCTTTTCTTTCCCCACTCTTACCATGTATGGGGGCTCCATTGCTCTCCTCATTGGATCCTTAGCGTGAGTTACACAGAGTCTTACTATCCTATGCTGTCTACATTTGCATTTGAACGTTAATTGTGGCATGACAAGATTTGTCTTTGAGTCACAAGGCTTGGAAATAAGACAGAAGATTGGTAATTAGAAGTTCTAATCTGTGTTCATCTACTTATCACTTGTGGGCCCTTAGGCGAGTCATTTAACCTTTATGAGTCTATTTTCTCATGTGTTAAATAGTAATGATGATAGTAATATGCACATTTGTGAGTGGCTATAGGAAATAGAGATTAGGTATATAAAGTACCTGGTCCATAAATGATAGTTAAAGGCACGTCGGCCATGCGGGTGCCAGGCATGCACATGATGGAAGATTTGGGACTTCTCCTATGGACGAGAGGACTTTTCTGGTACAACTGAAACTGGCTCATTAGAATGGAGAGTGGTAGCTGCCTACTCAATTGGGGTGGGCCTATATGTTTTGCCCTAGTGCCTCATGTCTACCTAATTTGTCTATGTGTCCATTGTAATCATGGAGCCTGAATCTTTGGATCATTTATGAGAGTCATAATTCTAACTGGGTGAAAGTGGAATTGAGAAGAGACCCCAATGTATTTGTGAGACCAGGTACTTAAGGGTTGCTACATTTGAAACACAATTATAGAATACATACATATACACAATGACAAATGATTTCCACAAGTTTGACAAGGAAACTAATCTTATTACTTTATGGTCACACTTCTGTGACAATGCAATTTAATTTTGCCAAAATGTATGTCTATGTTTATGCACATATACATGCTCCTTGATGGCCTATTTCTATACTCACCCAAATTATATATAATCACAAAAAAACTGTCTTTTTTACAATGCAGTTTGTTATTTCTTGCACTTCTTGAAGGCAGAAATATTAATTGTGATTTCTGTTCTCAGGTAATGAGAAGCTGTGATAGACATTAACAGAAGAGGCTTCGAGTGGAAAGTTCTCCCAGATTTTCTCACTGCCTCTCTACAAATTTGGTATGCTGTAATATTTTTAGTCTTATTATTATAGTGTCAGGGTGGAGATGAATCATATTGAGAGGAAGAGGTAAAGTATTAGACTCTAAAAGTGTGTAAACAGCCATCAAGGGAAATTCTGAAGCATCCCAGTGCTTGGGGAAGGTTTAAGGAGTTTATTCTTGGCACCGTTGCCTATAATCCATAATTAGCAACCCATTGATATGGTATTTGTTAAATTCCTACATTGTAGGTTAGGACTATTGAAATTGCAGTACACCAGTGGGAAAACAGACTACAATATTCACACTGGCATAGATTTCAGTCTCTGGGAGTAGGTAGTTTGCCTGAAGCCAGGTAGTTCTTAGGAATCAATAACCTCATTAGCCCCAGGGGACTGGATCTCTATACTTTGTAGAGTGGTACAGTTGCTGGAACATCTGCCAATGGGCACCTGCCTTAGTGGAAAGAGAATTATTTTTTTGTAGGCATTAAAGCTCAGAATAATTCAAAAACATTCCTCCAGGTACTGAACAACTATTTATCAATCTTACAGATGGAATTATTGCTGTCTCTGCCCGAAAGCCTTTGTTGACGTCTCCTTCCAATCAGTCAGCTCAGGGTTTAATCTGGTTAATCCCACAGAGCAATGGAGTTCTTTTTCTGCTGTAGCTTTTCCTTAGTCCAAGGAGAAGGAAGAAATATTTAGATTCATGAGAGGTCTGTGTTCTCCAGCACACTGCTGCAGTATCAGAAATACGTGGCAAAAATGAAGCAACTTGTTTTCCTTCTTCAAGGGGTAGTTGAGAAATAGCTGCAGTTTTTCAAACTCTGGAAAATGTAACTATGTATGTTTCTGCTGCATGGTATAACTGACTGTCAGGTGTGGATCAGAAGTTAGTTGATGATGATAATGAAGTATGTCATTATTTCCCCATTTCTAGAAGTGCTCAGTGTGAACAGATAATAGATCCAAAGCATAGAGTAATTAAGACCAGGCCCCTAATAAAACTCAGATCAGAAGGTTGTCTTGGCTCTACCTATCAACTTCTTTTTCTATCAATTAAAATATATGTGGAATGTAATGGTAATCTGAGTCATATCAGTGGCATGAAAGAGAGGAAAAAAGGATGGATTCAGAGATACTAAAAAGGTAGTCTCAGGAGGATTTGGTGACTGTTAGTCTCCTAGTGCTGTCACAACAAATTACTCCAAACATGGGGCCTAAAACAACAGACATTTATTCTTTCCTAGTTCTGGAGGCCAGAAGCCTGAAATCAAGGTGCCAGCAAAGCCATGCTCCTTTAGAGGACCTGGGTGAGAATCCTTCCTCACCTCATCAGCTTCCTGTGAGACTCTTAAGTCTTCCTTGGCTTATAGCTGAGTAACTCCAACCTTTGCCCCTATCTTTCTTCACATGGCCTTCTCCTCCTTCTCTGTCTTCTTTCCATGTGAAATCTCCTTCTTTCTTTCTCTTATAAGGATGCTTGTCACTGGATTTAGGGACTATCCAGATAATCTAGGATGATCTCATCTCAAGATCCTTAACTCAAGGACCCTTTTCCCAAGTAAGGTTCTATTAACAAGTTTGGGATTAGGACATGGAGGGTACCACTTGACTCACCACAGTAACCACATGAACGATTTGTTTGATTAAGGAGTTCTAATAAGGATGAATCCCAAATCTCTGGTCAGGACAGATGGTAAGATTGTGGTGGCAAATACCTAGAAGAGGAAACATTTGAGGAGATGCTGGTTTTCTCATTTAGTTTTAGACACTGAGTTTAAGGTAGGGGATAGAGGAAGCAGAAATTGACTTCACCATTTTGTCTTCTATTAACCCAGCCTTGAGATTTACAAGAATGCTGTCAATGTTTTTCAACTAGCACACATGCAAATAGATAAAGGCTACAGCTATTCCCGAGTTGGGCTTTAGATTATTCTATGTCTTTGTAAAATTTTACTTTCAGAATACTTTGAGGTAAATAGTGTGATTTATGAACAAAATTAATTTTTCCTTTATATCCTAGCAGCAGTTAGTATTTGAGGTATCCTGATCAGGAATACACACTTCAGGCATGATTACCAAGCACTTCAAATATTGCCATGGAAATCTGCTCATAAGGGCTTGATAATTAGCATAAGAGATGTAAAAATAATTTTTCACTAATGAAAAGATGGGTGTTGGACATATGTATTGACTCTTATGTCCCAGCACTGTTGCATGAAAACTTAAGGGAATCTGACAAGCCCAACCACCCAGTTCCAGTTTCTTCAGAGATGCCCTCAGCATAGAGCTCATTAGTCCTGTGTCCCACACGTCACAGAACACCATTGCCTGATCAGAATGTTGCCTGTTCTCATCATTAAACATTATGGCATCTGCCTTGGAGTGAGACTTTTACACACACACACACACACACACACACACACACACACCCCTGGATGGGGGGAGACAGACTTCTGGTGATTTAGAACTGATACTAACTGCTACTTCAAAATTGGAGGACTAAGGCATAATTGTTATTTGATACTTGCTTCTTCAAATAAATAGTATTCTTGATAATTCAAATAATAGCTATTATTGGAAAAATAATAATTTCAAAAATCCAATTTATTAAACCTATGTGATTTGAGAGAGTTACAACAGTATTTCATGGGTTGAGAAACCACAAAAGGGATGGTTCTAGTAATTTAATAGTGCTGCTGGTTCTGTATATCATCAAGTCACCAGTGGGTTTATACTTTGGAAAGTGTGCATATTTTATTGCAAAAAATGAAGGGAATTTATTGAAGAGAGACCATAGAAGTACTATAAATGTATAATAAGAATAACATTATCTAACTAAAACATTTTATGTTTCCAAGATTACGATTTGCATGTGGAAGAGAAAGTAGCTTTCATAAAGGAGGGAAATGTGTTGGTTTTAGGGAAGAATACAAGCAAAGATTGTGAAATATTAGCAACCTGTTTATAACTTTTAACTAAATCTGATTTTCTCCCTATTTTTGGTAAAGGAATTAAAGACTAACCAGAAATAGAAAACATGTAAAAACTTTGTATTGCAGTTATCCTTCTAAATAAACCTGTAGCCATGTGTGGTGGCATGCACCTGTGTCCTAGCTAATCAGGAGGCTGAGGCCAGAGGATTACTTGAACCCAGAAGTTTGAGGCTACAGTTGCTAGGATCACACCACTGCACCGAGTGACAGAGCAAGATCCTGTCTCAAATATGTATATTGAGACACATACACACACACACACACACACACACACACACATAATAACTAAAAGGTAACCATTTGGGATTGAGATTTCTTTTCAAATAGAGTCAGTAAATGTCACATAGTTGCCTAAGTCTGAGTAAGGTCTGACACTGAACAATGGAAGAGGCTCTTGGCCAGAAAATTTTAGTCAAATGGGAGGAAGAAAGGAGGGAAGATGAGGAAGCAGGGCAAAGGAAAGATAACAAAGCCGGTGAGAATACTCGATTCTTTTCTTGTAATCATGGACTCATAGAATCGTAGCAGCAGAGGTTCCATAGAGGTCACCTAATTCCTGTTCCTCAACTGTATTGTAGATAGCGGTCACCTGGTTTACTTCTACTTAAGGCAGTATTTACAATTCACACTGCCTTAATTGTTAGAATGCTTTACCGCACACTGAGCAGAACTACCTTTCTTAGATTTGATGGGTCCTGGTTCTGTCCTCTGGAAAACATGGAATAATTCTTCTCCCTCTTTGGCCTGACAACCTTCCAAATGTTTAAAGACAGCTGCCATCTCCCTTCTGTATTTTAAAATAAATGGATAATCAGGGACAGTTATAATCACCTGAGATTTGTATGACAGGGACATTCTGGGGAGTTTCACACCAGCTCTACCCAGACAATCTAAGCAGAACAACCTGACAGCTATAGAAGAGGCCCCAAGATAGATTTACTGTCCTCATCTCAGTTTTCTGGCCAAAAGTCTTAAGAATATGAAATGCTAATGCTATTTTGAGTACTTTGTTCTCAAGTGAAAGCTAAATTAAATCTCATGGTCATGAATTGTGATACGATTTTAAAATGGCTGTTTTCATTTATTATTAGCCCAATTTTACATCCTTGGTTTTGTGATGTAAAAAGAATGAATTCAGTGCAACTAAAAGATCAACATGATGTTTTGTCAAATACTTAGATCAACAACAAGTGATTATTGCATATTTAATTTTCTTTTCTAGAATCACAGAGACACAGCTTAACAGTAATTTACAGTTTTGAATGTAAGATGGCAGGTATGAAAATCACCCAACAAACATTGTTTTGTGGATATCTAATTGTGTTGCCTGTAATTTACTTTTAAAATACTTTAACATAGTGATTTAGTTTTAGTGTACATTGTTAGCGTACAATTCTGTTGAGGTGAAGGTTGGTTACCATTTGGAGTACCCTGACTGGGAATATACCCTAATTGGGAATACTGGGAATGGTTATGCAACACTGGAGAGACATGAGTCAGAGACACTTCAGCAAGTTTTCTTCTTAAGTTTTGATCAACACCAGAGATTTTGTTAATGACTAAATTATTAGAAATATGTTTATGTTTATTAGAAATTATTTCTGTATTGATAAAATTAGTAATGATAAAGAAATGTGGATTTTCTGAAAATACTACACAGAAATTCCTGTCTTTGCGTGCACAGGACATAATATTTTTAAAGTCCCAATACTTGATAGCTTTCAGAATGGCACTCCTGACTTCTGACTGGACCAGTAGATAATTTCTATTTGATTTGAAAAATCTGACCATTTCTATTAAAACATTAGGTAAATCCTGCCACTATAATAAACCTTTTCATTCAAGAAGCCAGCAGAGCACATAAAAAGGTAGAGATGTGGGACTTCCTCAAGCTTACAGAACAGGTTCTATGACTGCTTTTGTGCCTACTTGTCTGTGGCAGAATGCCATCTGAGACTTCTTTCCATTGTATCATTCTGCCTGGTAGCCAGGATTTAGAAGAAAAGACCTATGGCTCTCATCTACCTATAGTTATGAAAGGTGTGTTAAATTGGATTATTGTTTAAAAATACTGTGTAAAAAGAACACTTCCTCGTCCTTTGACTTTAGGATGAACACAGAGCATGCTTTAGCCAATGTGATGCTGTTACAAAGGCAGGGGTTAATAATGGGCTTGTTCAGTAGGCTTGCCCTCTTGCATCTCTGCTAAGACCATGATAGAAACATGTTTTAGGTGCCCTTCTGGTCCAAGAAAGATGAGAAACACATGGAGCAGACATGGATCTCAACTGCAGCTCCGAATCACTCAGCTGAAATCAGCTGGGTGGTTGTTTGATATGCAGCAATCACTAACTGGTATTCAAGGCTGCCAATATTTATCTCCCAAACCTAATGATCACGAATACTCAAATTAGACTAAGTAGTAGACAATTTTCAAATAATGCTTCATTTAATTCTCACAACAAATCTGGGAGGTAGACATTATTTTTTCTATTGTATAGATAAAGCAATCAAGGCTAAGGGAGATAAAAACAACTTGGACCAAATCACACCACTAGGAGAAATAGAAGGAGAATTAGCTCTAATCAGATTGTAGAGTACATCCTCTTCCATTACACTGCATTGCTCACTCATACTGATTTGCTTAGATTGAATTGAACTTTTTAGATAAAGATGTATCCATGCATGCAGCAAGAGAGACAACAACTGAACACATAATCTGATGAGGGTCATTCATGTGCACGCTTACTCAGCCAACTCACCTTTAATGAGCACCTACTATGTGCCAGTGCATTGGAGTATGTCCTAGGGATTTAATGATTAAGTATGATAGACATTGTCCCTGTCCTCACAGGGCGTCTAATCTTATTATGGATGTGTTTAATATATACATGCTTTAAATTTTGTTTGTGGTGTCAGAATTTGGCCTAATTTTACACTGTGTATATAAACAACAGCCCCAGACAAAGGAAACTCTGTTCCTGATGGAGTGACTTTTCAGGTGGTAACTACTATTTGGAATGCAATAACAACTACGCTCAGAAATGCATTCAACTACTAAATGCATCTGAGGGTTGTTCTTCCACACAATGTTCCAGTATATTACAGGTCAGAGAGTTGGAGAATAACAAAATTACTCCTACTGTTCTACGGTGGGGTGGGGGGAGGGGGAGTAAAAGCAATAGGATATTATAATTCTTATTAATAAACATTATTAAACTCAGACAATTTCTGAAGTTTAGAATAAAAATAATCTACTGAAAGAATGGTAAACCAGAAAAGATTAAAAATTATAATTAAAGAATGAAAATGACATTTGGTATCAGAGTCATCTCAGCAGACTATCTGAACAGTGCACTAAACAAAGTGAATTATTTCTACCATAATAATGGTATTTACTGTAATACAATGGCATACTAGAAATCTAATTGCAACCTGTCAAGGATTAAAAAAACCACAGTTATAATTTGAAAATACAGGAAGAATAGATATGATCTGTATTTTTAAAGGAATATGGCAATGCTACTATATGGTTCAATTTTCAGATATCAGGATTTAATATAATAAGAAAAGACAGAAAATGAAAATTGGGGAAACTTTTGAATATGTGCTTTAAGAAGGGGATTTGTAACCGATTGGAAACAGGCCGATTTTGATTACATTTTAATGTGAGATAAAGTAAAGATGGGGTAAATCCAAAGTAAAACATAATTATAAGTTTCCACATAATCCCTGGCAAAATATTAAAGATTAGATTTCAGAATTGTGTTAGTAGTTCCATACAACTTTTACTATTCAGAGTTACCCATTGTACATTAAGCATTGTCAGAAACAAAAAATACATTCATAAATGGAAATAATAAAAAATATATTTAATAAGATATCTGGATTTTAAAGTTTTGCCTTTTCTGAAATAAAAGAAAAAATAAATAAAACACAATAGAAAACAATCTAAATACTAGAGAATGAGTGAGGCAACAGAATGATATGAATTCATTTTTAAATAGAAAAAATTAAGTGCAAAGTACTTTATTTGAAAAGCATGAACACACCATTTTATATACTATCCCCTGATTTATTTTCACAATGTCTTATGTGTATATATGTATATTACACACAGACACACACACACACACACACACACACACACACACGTCTCATGGGAGCACATTTGAATGGGTATGCTTAATGAGTCATGGAGGTTAATTGGCCAAAAATTCGGGTAAGTAGTCTTATTTCCACAATGGCCGAAAAAGATGAGCATCATTCATTCTAACATACACATAACCCTCAAATGTGATCAGAAAAATCAACAGCTCTTAACTTAAATACTGATAATTGATAGATTCACAGTACTGATACGTAGGTGAGAATAATAGCTTCATTTCAGGTAAGTACAAGGGATTTGGGAATATCTGGTTATGAAGAGTCTAAGACTGAAAATAAGTGTTGATAGAAACTGTTCATGAAATGTGGCCACCATCCATTCTATATTCTGAGAAACAATGTGGTAATAATCTGGTGATTTTGTTTTTTTTTTGCCTGTTTGTCCCAAGTACAGAAGTTGATGGACATACACAAAATAAACTTCTGCTAAAAACCTTGATGAGTGATAAAGGCCATCTGCCAGCAGCTGGTGAAGTGTACTTTGACAGGCTGTATATTGCAGAGAGAGAGGGAGAGAGAGAGAGACTATTAGAAGATATTTTCAGAAATAGTTGTGGATTTTTTATAAATGAAATAAAAGCATAAAACACAGAAGGCATATAGTAGGGAAATAAAAGTCAAAATTGCATTCCTAAAGTACTGTCATCTCTGAGGAAATTGTATTAGCTTTATCCATCTCAAAGTATTTTTCTGAAGTATGTAATTAAATAACAATAATATTGATTTCTATTTAAAGATATGTTACTTTATTATTATGTTACTTTGCTGAATTCGTTATTAAAGATATTGACATTTGAGATGGTTAGAGTACTAGAAGACATAGATCTGGCTATAAATTTATTATGTTTTAGAATAATGTTTATTTTCTCTCTGATTATAATGGCACTACATTGTAAGGAATTTGGATCGTAAGAATCACACACAAAAAACAGACAAATCCGTACTCCTACCATACATTATAGGTGAGATTATAGGTGATTATAGGTGAGATTATAGGTGTCATCATTCTGGCATATTTCCTTCCAATAATTTTATTGCTCTATTTAAAAAATATACACATATTATATGTATAAATTTGTTTCCAGGGTTTTCTTAATGTTACACCAGCAACATTTTCCTGTGTGATTAAAATTTTTAATAAACGTAATTTTTTTTTGAGCAGTCTCGCTCTGTCACCCAGGCTGGAGTAAAGAGTGCAGTGGCATGATCTTGGCTCACTGCAACCTCTGCCTCCCGGGTTCAAGCAATTCTCATGCCTCAGCCTCCCAAGTAGCTGGGACTATAGGCACACGCCATCACGCCCTGCTGATTTTTGTATTTGTTTAGTAGAGATGGGGTTTCACCATGTTGGCCAGGCTGGTCTCGAACTCCTGATCTGTCCGCCTTGGCCTCCCAAAGTGCTGGGATTACAGGTGTGAGCCACCATACCTGGGGAGAAACATAAGTTTTAATTGCTGTGTAATATTCCATTACATAAATGAACTCTATATTTAGTGTTCTATTTATTTATATATTTATTTTTGTGACTTTAAATGACCTAAGAATTAACATGTTTGTATTTCAGAATATTTTTTAGCAAAGATCTTTACAATTGAATTATTGAGTCAAAGGCTAAATGTTTAACATGAAGCTATGGTAAATACTGGCTAGCTGTTTGCCAAACTTGCTTGATTTTCCTTCTGAGTACGGAGATAGGCTACATTTCTCAGCCTCCCTGGCAGTGAGGTAAGGACATGAGAATGAATTCTTCCCAAAGGAATGTGGCAGAAGTGATACAATCATGCACAATGCTTCCAGGTCTGGCCTAAAATTACCTCTTACACAATTCTCAAGGCTCTCTCTTTCCGTATTTGCTGTTGGTGTGTCAGTGCTGGGTGAGCTTGGAAGGCATTTGTGAAAGACAGCAGAACATTTGTCAGGCTGTTTCTGAAGAACTGTGTGGCAGAATACCCTTCATCCCCACTGGCTTGAATTGATATCAGATCGAGAAATAAAATTCTATTATGTTAAGATACTGAGATTTGGGGGTTTATTCATTTTAGTGCTAGCATAATCTTAACTAATGGAGATATTAGCATTGAAACTGAGGTACTACTCTGTAATAAAAACCTAAAATATGTGGAATCAGCATTGGATAGTGAGGACATTAATATCAGAGGATAGGAAGATGGAGACTCATGTAATACAGTGGTAAAATATGTGTTAACTA
The DNA here is from genome assembly GCF_006542625.1 of Nomascus leucogenys. Lineage (NCBI taxonomy): Eukaryota > Metazoa > Chordata > Mammalia > Primates > Hylobatidae > Nomascus > Nomascus leucogenys. The sequence continues at coordinate 91,958,471 of NC_044402.1, forward strand.
TTCACAATAGCAAAGACATGGAGTCAACCTAAATGCCCATCAATGACAGATTGGTTAAAGAAAATGTGGTACATACACACCATGGAATACCATGCAGCCATAGAAAAGTACGAGCTCATAGTCTTTTGTGGGAACATGAATGGAGCTAAACAGAAAACCAAATACCGCATGTTCTCACTTACAAGTGGGTACTAATTGATAAGGACTTGTGGACACAAAGAAGGAAGCAACAGACACCAGGGCCTACTTGAGGGTGGAGAGTGGGAGGAGGGAGAGGAGCAGAAAAGATAACTGTTGGGTACTGGGTATAATAACTGGGTGATGAATTAATCTGTACAACAAATCCCATGACATGAGTTTACCTATATAACAAACTTGCACATGTACCCCCAAACCTAAAATAAAAGTTAAAAAAGAAGTACGTAAAATAAAATACATGTTAAAACTGTCACCAGAAATAATATAAATGCAGCCAGGTACTCATTGAGCCTGTAGCTCTAGGGAAAGAGACTGGAAAACAGAATTTTGTGATATGTGTTGGTGGTTACTGGCTTCCATTAGGAAGGTATTAGAAGAAAAAAAAATGAATCAGTAAATAGCTTGACAGGTTCCAAGCAGAAATAAAAATAAATACAGAGAGAGAAGAAATTTGGGGCATCAAAGAGATTGAAACACCAACTGTTTCTAGATTCCAAACAATAGGAAATACAATTAAAGGTATAGTTTTTTCTCCCAAACCATATGACTTCAGGGATGCTGGCATCAAATTGGGTGCATGTGAGAGAGGCATGAAGCTGAGGAAGCAAGGAAAGGATAATAGTTATGTTTGTGAAAGAACTTTGGGTAGGGTTCCACATAAGCCTGGACTTAAAAAGCCACCGACTGCCTGAGCCTTAAAATCATCCTTGAGCCCCCAACAGAGAGAGAAATTTCTTATCAAAAGCAGAATCAGAGTCAAGGAAAAGTACTCATTCACTCTCAAGTAGGGCCTTCGGGATTCACGCATGATTCCATTTACATGAGATATTCAAAAAAGGTACATCTATGGAAGCAGGAAGTAGATTAGTAGTTCCTTGGCATTAGGGTGGGAGTTACAAATGGGCATGGGGGGCCTTTGCAGGGTGCTGGAAATATTCTAAAGCTGGATGGTGGTGACAGTTGCACAACTGTGTGAATTTACTGAAAATCATTGAGTTGTATAGTCCAAATAAGTAAATTTTATGATATGTTAATTACATCTCAAAACAACCTTTTAAGATAAAAACCTGTGCTGGGATGGATCCAGAAGCCAGCCCAGTTCTCTTGGACTGGGAGCTGACTCTGGTACTCTCTTTACTGGCAGGGTGCTGCCGACCCAATGTGCATGGATTTAATTGCAATGGAGAAATAGTCATGGGGAGATGTCCCTTAACTGTAGCCCTATCACAGGGTGTTTGTAGCCCCATGGTGAGGGGTTTGTCTGTAGCCCTGCTGCAGGGTGTCTGGATTGGTGAGTATCCTAGGTGCTGCCAATGCCTCTTTCCTTCTCCCGACTGGTTCTGTAGCCCTATGGTGGGGTGTCTGTAGCCTCATTGTGTGATGTCTGTTTGTAGCTTCACCATGGGGTGTCGGTGTCTACAGCCTCATTGCTGGGTGTCTGTTCAGCTCCTGGGGGTCTTGGCTCTTTCTAACTAATAGGTTGGCTCTTTCTAACTAGTAGGAAGAGTCCTGGTTTGGGAGACTTCTCCTCAATCAGGACGATTTCCAGCAGGTTTCTCAGACGGAGAAAAGGAGGATAGTTTGGAAGGGATACTCTTGGAGTTCTTGGTTGGGAATCTGATTTGGAAGGCCTTCTGTCCATCTCATCTTTGTGTGTGTTTGCATATGTGGAAGGGATCTCAGAAGGGGTTGCTGATGGAAGTCCAGCAGGCCTAACTCAGAGAACCCTCCTTATTTGTCTCGTCACATTCAGTGAGCCCTAAAGGAAGCTCAACAGGCCTGTCTCTCGGGGCCTGTCTCTGCTCTTCACCTTACCCAGAGACCCCACGTGAATTACCATTCGGAGGTGGTCCATCCCCACTTGCAATGGATCAAAGGCAACAGGGATCAATGGGAAAAAGTTTGAGCTTTGCCAGGTTGATACTGGGTGCTGAGCGAGGTGACTATGTTTGTTTTGATATGTGTGTTTTGCTGGATGGAAAATGTTAATTCGGTTCCCCATGCAGCCTGTTGGGCAGCATCTGGCAAAGTAAGAATATTTCTCATGGTTCCATAAAACAGTAAAGGGTGATTTTCTCTTGAAAAGTGGCTTGAACCCCACAGCTATGGTGCAGTGAGCATGGTCATCAGAAGCCACTCCGTTCTGGAAGCTGTAGAGAAAGGGAGCCCGGAAACCTGGTATTCCAGCAAAAAGGATAAGAAATTCTTACCAGCCAAGTTTCTGGTCTCTCTCTCTCTCCGTCTGGGTAAACGGTAAATATCACTATTTGTCTCTCTGCAAAGGTTTGATTAAGAAAAAGGATTTATGAGACCTTAGTCTTAGGCGGTAGCAAATCTGGTGTACTTTGTGCTAAGAATTTGTCTTTCTGTATTCTGTAATGGAGAAAGGAGTATCACAGGACAGAATGTGGGTTTAGGACCCTTATAAGCCTGCTTTTCAAGCCAGCCTGTCAGGCTTATGAGTTACAAACTTTGCTACGGGTCTTTGAAACCAACACTGTATGAAATTTCTGTCTTGTTTTGTTTCCTTAAGAGCTTAACCTTTTGACCATGTGGGGATACTTTCTCTTGGTTGCCACCATCCAGAGGACAGGAATTTTGAGGTTCATGTCCTAGTTAACCCTAAAAATTTTCTTGGGCAGTTAAAAGCCTTTGCAAGCTTCAAATTGGCTTCTCTAGGCTCCTTCTGGGAAGAGCAATAGAAACTGTTCATTGCTATAACTCAGTAGCTAAGGCTTTGCTTTTTGACAATGACGGCCTGGCTTCTATTCCTGGCTTCTGAAATGACTCCTTTCTGTTTTTTTTTTATTTATGTAACTGTGCCATTTATTGAGGTTCCTCCCCCTCATGGATAGCTTCTGATTTCCTGTCTTGAATTTTCCTTTCTCTAAACTACCTTGGGGGAGATTCTAAATCTTGCAAAAAAAGAAACTGCTTACTATGTCTTTGAGACACCCGTGTCCCTGGTTAAGTTATAACCTTAGTTAGAACTGATTAATTTCATGTAGGAAGTTACCTGTGGTAGAATTCAAAAGTCAAAAATATTGGCCACTTGGCATGGCTAGAGTTGGGTAATAAAAAAATTTTAAAGGATTTTTTTTAAGAGTGCTATGGTTAAAAGTCAGCTTAATTAAAAGTGGATAAACAAGTTATAGGCATATTTAAAAGGCCTCTATGTTTTTCCCTTCTTGGAATTTGTTTTTCTGGAAAAAGGTTTTTTCTTCTCAGTTGACTGAATTATTTTTCTCCATTTTCTTTCTTTGTCTGTCCACTCTTAATGCACACACAACAGGCTCTTCTGGTAGCCTGGGACTCATTGGGAAAAAGGAGAAGGCACCACAGACCCCGTTTGGGGAAAAACCTCCATTTTCCTTATGAAACCCCAGGAATTAAAATCGGATAGATCCCTCTCAAAATCAAAGGCTCTGTTCTGTTTTGCATTGTGTTATCTGACGGTTTTGAATTTTAGGGGTATCAGAAATTACTTTGCTTTATGACAGAGCTTTGGTGTGTAATAACTAGGTAGGAAATATGCTTTAAGGGATGGCTAATAGTAGTTATGGAGGGATACCTGACCCTTTGCATACTTGGATCAGAGAAGCACGCTATTGTCCACCTGGAAGATAAGGAAACATCTCCACCCCACACTGGAAGATAAGATCCCTATGGGGGATGGGCTGATGACAAAACGGTTGATTGGCTTTGGGCTGCCTTGCAATGAAATGTATGGTAAAAGCACTGCACTGTCTTCTCCAGTAGTATTTCCTTCCTTTTGGGGATCCAGAATCCAGTATAAAATGGCAAGCTCAATTTTGGAGATCTGTCTTTGCCTTCAGCTGCTTATTTGCTGCTTATTTGGCCCTAGAAATGCATGCTTTCCTGGCCCTCTTCCTCCGAGGGCTCCACTCTGAAGCCAGTAATCCAATTAAGAAACCGGCAAATGAAAAATCTTAAAAGTGCCGAATCTTCTGTCTGTCTGTATTTATATGTGTTGGGTGTCTGTGTTATGTTTATATATAAAAGAGCTCTGATTAATTGGCTTTGAAAAATAAGCGCTGAAATCAAATATTTTGTCAGAAAAATAGAAAATTTAATGCCTTTTTGTTCATGTGACTTTAGTAATCTTTTGGAAATAATGACAGTTCTAAAGATTATTGGTAATGGCTGGGTGCAGTGGCTCATGCCTGTAATCCCAGCACTTTGGGAGGCCGAGGCAGGCAGATCACCTGAGGTCAGGTGTTTGAGACAAGCCTGGCCAACATGGCGAAACCCTGTCTCTACTAAAAATACAAAAATTAGCTGGGTGTGGTGGTGGGTGCCTGTAACCCCAACTATTCAGGAAGCTGAGGCAGGGCAATCACTTCAACTCACTTCAACCCTGGAGGCAGAGGTTGCAGTCAGCCGAGATTCCATTGCCAGACTTGGACTCAAAAAAAAAAAAAAAAAAAAAAAAAAAAAAACAAAAGGCTTGAAAATGTAGACATTTGGTCTAAATTAAGGTCAGATATCAGATTTGCTATATGCTTTAAGGTCAAACTGACTAGATTGACTTTGTAGGACTAACATTAGCCACACGATTAGAAATTATGGCTTAGGAGTCATGCAGGTAGAGGCAACAAGATTCTGACCATCCCTAAACTGCTCCTAAGATCAGTGCTTCAGATATTTTGCAGACCCTACACTTGATGGATCAGCTGGCACCACCCAGATGGATAAACTAGCTCATCTGATCTTGTGGCCCCCACCCAGGAACTGACTCACCATAAGAAGACAGCTTTGACTCTCTGTGATTTTATCCCTGACCAATCAGCACTCCTAGCTCACTGGCTTCCCGCCACCCACCAAGTTATCTTTAAAAACTCTGCTCCCAGGCCGGGCGCGGTGGCTCACATCTGTAATCCCAGCACTTTGGGAGGCTGAGGCGGGCGGATCACAAGGTCAAGAGATCAAGACCATCTTGGCCAACATGGTGAAACCCCGTCTCTACAAAAAAAACAAAACTTGGCCGGGTGTGGTGGTGCATGCCTGTAGTCCTAGCTACTCTGCAGGCTGAGGCAAGAGAATTGCTTGAACCCGGGAGGCAGAGGGTCCAGTGAGCCGAGATCGCACCACTGCATTCTAGCCTGGCGAGGGAGCAAGACTCTGTCTCAAAACAAAACAAAACAAAACTGCTCCCCGAATGTTTGGAGAGACTGATTTGAGTAATAATAAAACTCTGGTCTCCCTCGAAAAAAAAAATTAAAAAAAAAAAACAAAAAACCTGTGCTGGTGATCACAGAGGAAAATAAGCACTTGATAAGCATGAAATTTGGTGTAACATCTTTGGGGACATCTAGCAAAACCTATTCATATTTCAAATATTTATGTTCTCTTGCCTAGCAATTCCACTTCTAGGAATTTATTGTAAGGAAATGGATATGTGCTACAAGGTTGTTTCTTGTAAAGTTGTTTACAATATTGAATAACGGAAATAAATGTCAATCAATAAGGGATTAGTTAAATCACAGTAGGATCTATCCAAACATAGAAATAGTCTACAAGTCTTTCCATGGAAATCTTACTGTATTTACATGGAGAACTATCTAACAACAACACCAACAACAGTGCAGTTCAAGTATGGTGTTTATGGTATGGATCTACATATGTTTACCAAAACATAGGGAGTATGTTATGATATGAATGTTTGCATCCCCCTAAAATTCATATGTTGAAACCTAATCACCAATGTTATGATATTAGAAGGTAGGGCCTTTGGGAGGTTGGGAGGGGGGTGGTCAAGAGGGAGAGTGGAGCCCTCATGAGTGGGATTAGTGCCCTTATAAATCAGGCTCCAGGGAGCTGCCTTGACCTTTCTCCATGTGAGGACATATGGAAAAACTGCCCTTTCTATGAACCAGGAGGCAGGCCCTTACCAAGCACTGAATCTGCCAGCATCTTGATCTTGGACTTCCCAGCCTTCAGAACTGTGAGAAATAAATGTTTGTTGTTTATAAGACACCCATTTATAGTATTTTGTTATAGCAGCCCAAATTTCCTAAGACAGGGTATAAGAGTAGAGGTACCTGCTTTTACTTTTCCTGAAATAAGTGAATTCTTTTTGGCCATTACATATTATCAGGCAAATAGCAACAAAGACATATATACTTTGGAAATAAGTGTGAAAATAGTTAAATTTGTGTGCATGTGTGTAATACATCTGATATTAAATAACCCATTTGACATACATTTTCACATTTTAATTTGGCATTGATGAATTAAATCTTATACTTCACCTTTGTTTAATTTGTCCTGTGGGTTGATTTATATTAATACGTTAGTACCATAAATGCAATCTGGTCTGTGTTCTGGAGAAGATTCAACTCTGTGATACAAGACATAGGATCATAGTATCTTTTAACAAAATAGGCTAATATAGGTATGGTTTAAAGCGAAGGTCAGTCCTTCAAGCTTATCCTTCACAATCACCTAAAGAAAACTGAAAAGAGGGCATTTAGAACTTGATTCCTACCATGAAGGAAAGGCAGAAAGAATTTGTAAATTTCTTTCATATAAGTAAATATTTAAGAAATTTACACATCAAATACCCTGGGAGAAATAAATGTGACTCTAAACACCTATTTCTCACAGTATGTTACAAATACATTTGCTTGAGGGATTTATGATATTTGTTGATAGATGGTAAAATCCAAAGTATATTTCTGTACACAGATCAATCAAATTTAGGATAAAAATGAGTAAATATATCAGCTCATGTATCAAACTTTTATGAATAAATTGGAACCACTCTTGGGGGGGCAGATAAGAAAAAGTCAGCCCCTCAAAAGGCAATTATTTTTCGAGCTTCTTCAGCATTGGCAGCAGGAGAAAAGCTGTGCTAGAAAGTAGTACCACCTTGCAGTTATTTCAAAAAGGAGCAAAAGTAGCATATTCTACTTGCAGCATGACCTAAATTCTAGGTCATGTAGATATCCACAATAAAACGATGAATATAAATGAACAAAACCTGAATTGAGAGGTTACTGACAAATTGGTAATTAGACATTGTTTGGAACCAATGACTATTCATGACAATAAAAATAGGGTGTGTGTTTGTAAGAAGGAGAGAAATACTTGGATATGAAGCACAGGACATTAACTGCCTGAAAAATAGAAAATAAGGAGGCTATTTGGGAGTTAAGCACTGAACTTTTATTTACTATAAGTAACTCTGGTTCCTTTGAGTCTTTCTGTAAAGATTAAAGGCTTTTCTTAAAATTTAAAACAATTCTAAATTTTTGTATAGACAGCGTTTAGAATTGTATTATTTGTTTCAACAGGTTACCATTTTCCCCTATCATATCCTTTTACTGGGCAGTATGTTGTAGCATCATATTCTTATTCCTTGAGATCAGATGTTTTTAAACTTAGACTGTGAGGCAGGAGAAGCATTTGCATGGCAGGGGATCCTAGGCTCAAGGGGCGGCCAAGGGGTTGGGCATCTCACTGGCAGTGTTGCTGCTTCTTCTCCCTAACATTTACCTGCTCCCCTTCTTCACTGTTTTATTTATTTATTTAGGGATGGAGTCTTGCTCTGCTGGAGTGCAGTGATGCGATCTCGGCTCACTGCAACCTCCGCCTCCTGGTTCAAGTGATTCTCCTGCCTCAGCCTCCCAAGTAGCTGGAATTATACAGGCATGCACCACCATGCCCAGCTAATTTTTGTATTTTTAGTAGAGACCAGGTTTTGCCATGTTGGTCAGGCTGGTCTTGAACTCCTGACCTCAGGTGATCCACCCACCCTGGCCTCCCAAACTGCTGGGATTACAGACGTGAGCCACCGTGCCGGGCATTCACTGTTATTTTGACCTTGAGAACAGTGGTTAGCAACTTTGGCCGCACATTGGCATCACCTGGGGAGTTTAAAATAGTGATGTCTGAATCTCAGTGCCAGGAAGTCTGACTTAATTGGCCTCGATGTGGCTTCGACATCAAGGCTCCTACACGTGCTCAGGTGATGCTCACCTACAGCTAATGTTGAGAGCCACCACTCTGGTCTGTGATTTTCAGAGCATGATCCCCAGACAGGCAGCAGGGCGGCACCATGGAACATGTTAGAAATGCACCTTCTTAGGCTCTGCCCCTAGATCTACTGCGTCAGAAACCCTGGGGTGGAGCCCAGCCATCTGTGTGTTAACAAACCCTCCAGGCGATTCTGATGCACACTTGGAATGAGAACCACAGCTTAGAGGAATGAGCCTTTTACTGGTAAGAGTGAAGCAAGGGCGAGTGGGAGAAGGTGGCAATTGTTCACCTATTTTTAAATCTTCCCAACAAGGGGATTTGAAGGCTTTTTCCCTGTGTTATGTTCCTTCACAGGTTTTACTGTATAACTGATGACATCATGTCAAATATGTCCATTATGAATGAGTTTCCTGATTCTTCCTCCAAATTAATATTTTTAGGCTTGTCAGCTATTGGGGAGTAGATACTAGTGAAAATGGTGTCATTAGCTATACACAGTAGATGGTATTCTATATCATCTGACAGTGTTGTGAAGGTGAAATGAATCGGAAAGGAACTGTTGTCAAGCAACTTAGGTTCTTTTTTTTAAGGTTCTGTAATTTTTTATGATTACTGTAACTACAGATCTAGTTAAGATTTCTAGTCAAAGAAATTGTTTAATAAATATAAATCCCAAGGGAACACTAAAGATGCCATCTCTTATGTGTTAGAATCTCCAAATGAGGTAAGTTTCTTCAGTTAATAGCACTGTTTGTCTCTAAATTATTTTCCTTTCTATATCTTCTACATATTGTATTATTTCCCTATTGCTGGTGTATGGTAAATGCACTTGATAGCAATAGCTTAAGCATTTCCTGAGAATGACCCTGTATGGCAATGCACCTGAATGTGTGTTTGGAGTTCCAAGCTAAGGGATCAGGGATTGGCCTACTGGGAGATTCACTCCTTCTTAATAAGAAATATCTGAGCACCCCCGTCTCTGCTCTGCACCCACCCCAGGCCATGGAATGCAAGCCATACAGGGGATTGTTTTGGGTTAAGTGAAGGTTGCCAGGTGGAGAAAAATGCTATACAAACTGCATTCCTTTTGCAAGCAGTTGCGGGTTTGTTCAGCCCACCGCCACTGGACTCTTTATTCTGTATGTAAGGCCCCAGTAAGACCCCATGTCTCCTTTGCTGGCCCTGGGTCTCTTCTTGGGCCTCTTGAACCTGGTACCTTCCCCACTGGAGTCAATGGGGTTTGGAACAACAGCTGGTATGTTACCACAAATCTGGGTCAGAAACCCAAAAAGGGTTTAACACCAAAGAAGGTGTTAGCAAGGCTACATTCCTTCAGGAGGCTCTAGGGGAGACTGTTTTCTTGCCTTTCTAAGCTTCTTGCAGGCTGTCTGCATTCTTTGGCTTGTGGCCCCTTGCTCCATCTTTAAAGCCAGCACTGGAACATCTTCAAAGTGCCGACTCTGACCTGTGAGCCTCCTCTTATATGGATGTTTCTCACTACATCTGGCAGATGATCCAGAAGAATCAACCATCCACCACAATTTTTTTTTTTTTTGAGATGGAGTCTCACTTTGTTGCCCAGGCTGGAGTGCAATGGTGCAATCTCGGCTCACTGCAACCTCTGCCTCCCAGGTTCAAGTGATTCTCCTGCCTCAGCCTCCCTAGTAGCTGGAATTACAGGCATGTGGCACCATGCCCGGATAATTTTTGTATTTTTAGTAAAGATGGGGTTTCACCATGCTGGCCATGCTGGTGTCGAACTCCTGACCTCAGGTGATCCACCTGCCTTGGCCTCCGAAAGTGCTGGGATTACAGGCGTGAGCCACTATGCTCAGGCGCACCACAAATTCTTAATCTTGTCTGTCAAGTTCTTTTTGCCACGTAAGATAACATTTACAGATTCAGGGAATTAGGATGTGGACATCTTTGTGGGGGGCTATTACTTCCTACCACATGTATAAAGAGACAAAGGGAACGTTCTCTGAGAGACTCTTGGGGACTAGACTGTAATGGACAGTTAAAGTAGCTACTTAGAGGGCTTGACAAAGCGGTACACTTCAAATTGTTGTGTGCTTACAAATCTCCAGGGGGTGGCTGGGCGCGGTGGCTCACACCTGTAATCCCAGCACTTTGGGAGGCCAAGGTGGGAGGATCATGAGGTCAGGAGTTCGAGACCAGCCTGACCAATATGGTGAAACCCCGTCTCTACTAGAAATACAAAAATTAGCTGGGCATGGTGGCACGCATCTGTAATCCCAGCTACTCGGGAGGCTGAGGCAAGAGAATTGCTTGAACCCGGGAGACGGAGGTTGCAGTGGGCCAAGATAGCACCACTGCACTCCAGTCTGGGCGACAGAGCAAGACTCCATCTTGAAAAAAAAACAAAAAACAAACCTCCATGCTCCGGAGGCCTGCCTTCAAAGATTCTGATTCAGATTCAGTAGATCCGTGGTTCAAATGGGCAGATGTTCCCTTACGTGTGTGCAAACTCCCATTCCCCTGTCCCTAGCAGTGCTGCCATAGGTGCCTCAGTTCAGATGGGCCCTAGAGCATACCTACAGAAGCTGATGGGAGGGCAGTGATGAAAAAAACCACAGAACCCACACAACTGTACAGCAGCAGCATGATTAACGCAGGGTGTACGCAGGGTGGACATCAGAGTTACTGGGGGGAATTAACAAGATACTGCTTTCCTGAGTCCCATTCCTGGAGACTGTGATTCCAGAGGCCTGGGGAGGGACAAGGCTTGTGTCGGTGAAAACATCCTCCCAGGGGATTCTGACTAAGCATCACTGCCCCAACCTCCATAGCAGCCTCACCTTGGTGGTCCTACCTGATCCAGCTGTTCCCAGGCAACTCTCTTGTATTCAAAAATCTATGAACAAATATTCCGTTTTTGGTGACCGATTAAACTATAGATCATAATAAATCTTCATTTTTGTATCTCTAATTCTTTTTTCAGAGGCTGGCACACAATGGGCACCCAGCAAATGTTTTTGGAATGAGTCAGTGGTTCTTGGACTTTACTTTGTATCAGAATCACCTGGAGGGCTTGTTTCAACACAGATGCTGGGTCCCACTCCTAGAATTTCTGACTCATTCGGTCTGGGTGAGGCCTGGGATGTGCAATTCTAACAAGTCTCTGGGTGCTGCTGGAGCAGGAGATACCATTTTGAGATTCCTGGAATAAATAAAGTTTGAATTGTGAAAGTTCTAATTCTTTTATTACAAAATGGAAATGTTTCTTTTTTCTTTTTTTTTTTTTTTTTTTTTTTTTGAGATGGAGTCTCACTTTGTTTCCCAGGCTGGAGTGCAGTGGCACGATCTTGGCTCACTGCAATCTCTGCCTCCCCTGTTCAAGCGATTCTCCTGCCTCAGCCTCACAAGTAGCTGGGATTATAGGCTTGCGCCACCTTGCCTGGTTAATTTTTGTATCTTTAGTAAAGATGGAGTTTCACCATGTTGGTCAGGCTGGTCTCGAACTCCTGATCTCTGATGATCCACCTGCCTCAGTCTCCCAAAGTGTTGGGATCACAGGTGGTGAGCCACCACATCCGGCCAAAAATGGAAATGTTTCTATGTGGTCACAGGATTTAAAACTTTCCCCCAGTTTTTGAGTTGCCCTTACTTTTTCATCATTTGTATTTTTTTCCTTTAAAAATTTTATCTTCGTGCAGTAAACCACCATGGCACGTATATACCTATGTAACAAATCTGCACATTCTGCACATGTACCCCAGAACTTAAAGTGTAATAACAAAAAGAAATTTATCTTCTAGAAATTGAAAGAGAAAATCATGTTTTTCCTGTAATAGCTGTCCTATAATGCTTTATTGCTTATTTCTTCTCTATATGTGAATTCTCTACAGACAAAACAACTGAAAATATTGGGGGCAATTCTTGTTGATAAAGAATGTTTTCAGACTCATACTTAGCATTGTGGAGATATAATCTAACAGTAAATTATTTTCTCTTAACCTGAAGCTTACAATTTGATTTGCATTTTTGATTTTTTGGTTAGTTAATTTTCTTTGTTATACTCCTTAAAGTGAGTAAAAATATTAAAAATAAAGGAAGATAGTCACAGATACATTATGACCTCAGCACAATTAAGAAAAGTAAGTACTACTAAGTAATTTGTCCCATTGCCTGAGACTTGGTAGTGGACACTTTTTTTATTATAGAAATATAAAATTCATCCACTATATATTTTCAGAAAATGTATTTCTTTGGAAGACTAGCTGGTGCCCCCTCCCCCGACTATATTTATCCAGTAGAGATCATATATAGAGATTGATAGCCCTTATATGTATTTTTTTCAACCTAAGAAATTCTTAAGATTTAGGGATAGCTTTTCTTATTCACACAAAATTATAGCAGTGCACTTTCCTCAGAAAGAACTCCCTAAAGTTTGGATCAACATTGCAGACAGCCTTATGCCTTTGAATCGAAGTAATAAAATGTATTGATTTTATTTATTGTACTCCCATGAAAAGGCTGTATAACTGGATTAATGGAATAGAAGATTACTGGAAATATTTATATAGGGCTGGGAAACTTTAATCTTGTACACAGTGCCGAATTGGACTATATTGCTGGGCTGAAAGGAGGCATCTTGTAAGAAAGAACTCTTCCTAATAAAGTACTCTTGCATAGCTATTCATCATAAATAACATTTTTATTGAGTGCTTACCATGTGTGCAACACTGTGTTAGATCTTTTTCTAACGTGTAAGTTTTCTTTTTTGGCCTGTTATGTACTTTTAAAAGATATAAATTGGTAAAAAAATTATCATTACCCCATACAATTCAAGATAAAACACTTATTAAGGTATTATTTGCTTACAATGATGTACATAGATCATAAATGTACGATTAGATCTATTTTGACAAAGACATGCACTCTTGTAATATACACCATTGTCAATCAAGACAGATATTTTCATCTCCCAGAAAGTTCCCCCGAACTCCTTTCTCATCAGACACTCTCCCTTCCTCAAATAACCACTGATCTGTTTTCTCTCTGTATGCACTCCTTTGTGTCCGGCTTCTTCGGGTCATGCAATGCTTTTGAAATTCAGCCCTGTTGTATGTATCAGTGGTCCATTCCTTTCTACTGCTGAGTAGTATTCCAATGTACAAGGTACATACAAATTTGCTATGTACCACTGAGGTTTCCCCAGTGGAGTGAGAGCGTAGACAGGATCTAAGAGTTATCCTTTAGCTATTTTCTCCACTCGTCATACTTTAAGACTTAATGTTCAAGCCATTGTTCCTTGAGGGGCAAACCTTGGACCTCCTTCATTAGTACCACTAGAGCCCCACTACTAGATCTGATCTTATTAGATCAGAATTTAAATACAAGAGAGATGACCTGCTATTTCTAGCAACCTCCCTCTTTAGGATGCTTCTGAACATTATTAATTGACACTATTTCTTTAAGCAATTGACACTATTTCTTTAAGCAAATTTTTATGAATATAAAGATATGAAATTGAAACTTGAATTTGATATATAAAATATTCAAACATATTTGAATATTTGAATTTGGGATATAAATATAAGTTCATAATGTCTTTAAAATGTTTTTTAATATAAATATAAAGCCCTTAAGGAAAGGGCTAGAAAAATGAGAAACAAAATGTCCAAATTGCTCCCAGTAATTAATGTTGATGCATTACAACAGGGGGCAGACTGTGTGAGGTGAAGCAGCAGGCTCCTAGGGGCCAGGCTTAATTAATTAGAGATAGAGAATCAGACTTGAGCAAGTTACTTCACCTCTCTGAGCCTGAAAAGAAGGGTGTGGGCAAAACAGAAGGGGAGAAGGTGAGAAGAGAAGAATACAAGCCTCTGTCAGCTCATGGTGTCTCAAAGAGGCAGAAACATTTCAGTTTACCTAAAGAAAATCAAAGCCTTCCTTGCTTTTCCTGACCACTCTTCTCACCTGCTATTTCCCTGAGGGCTGCAAGCCTCACCTGTTATTTTCCGCGTTGCTGCCTCCCAGCAGAAATGGGAGTACAGTTCAAAATTAAAAGAGCAGCATATCAATGCTTCTGAATCACAGGCTGAAAAAACACAGTCCAAAGAAACGGGATCTTTTCTCTCATATGTGGCGATAAGGTGCTTAAATGTCAACTTGAGAAGAACATGATAGATAATAGCAATGAGCCCTGTGATGCACCCCAAAATGTCAGGCTGGTGCCACATGCTGTCCAGAAAAATATTTTGGATAATTTAGGGGTGGGGATGGGAATATATGCTTTTTATTTATGCAGTTTATTCTATCTTTAAGTGTCAAACTGCAATGAAACATTTTCATCACTGTGGTGAAATGTCTGGCTATCTCATGGTTGCAGTCGCTGCACAGACACTGTGCACAGATAAACACACATCTCGTATTTCATCTGTCTTTGTTCAGCATGTCTTCAGGCATAACTCCTGGGCTGCCACCATCACCCGACCATCCCGGAGGGTGGGACTCAGAGTTTCTCGGGCTACCTGTCAACAGGCTAACATATCCCCACACACTGCTCACCTTAGCCCTTCCTCTCTTCTCAGGGTTTTTGGGGAGAGGGGAGATGAGGTAACTGAAGCCATCTTGACCATTGTCCTAGCCAGACCTTTTCTCTTCCTCAAAGGAAAGGCTTCTACCAGCAGTTAGTCAGGTCCATTGGGTATTTTAGAATATAGGTTATATTACATATCATTAATGGAATAAAATCTGACAAAAACACAAATTTTTGTTAGTAGTAATATTAATATCTATATGTTTTAATAGACCATATTATATTTATATTTTGAGACTTATGTATACCATACTTATAAATAAAAAATTCATGTCGATATTTTTAGAAATCATAATTTTCACTGTAAGAGAAAGGAAATAACAAGTATACATTTCTTTTTTTTTGAGATGGAGTCTCACTCTGTTGCCAGGCTGGAGTGCAGTTTCATGATCTCAGCTCACTACAACCTCTGCCTCCCGAGTTCAAGTGATTCTTCTGCCTCAGCCTCCTGAGTAGCTGGGACTACAGGCGCACGCCACCATGCCCAGCTAATTTTTGTATTTGCAGTAAAGACAGGGTTTCACCATGTTGGCCAGGATGGTCTTGATCTCTTGACCTGGTGATCCGCCCACCCCAGCCTCCCAAAGTGCTGGGATTACAGGTGTGAGCCACCGCACCTGGCCACGAGTATAAAATTTAAAAGAAAAACTTGGGTTATTTTTTATTAAATTTGAAAGTGAACTATTTGAATATTTGAAATTGAAACTTGAATTTGATATATAAAATATTCAAACATATTTGAATATTTGAATTTGGGATATAAATATAAGTTCATAATGTCTTTAAAATGTTTTTTAAAAAAGCCAGAAGCAATGAGAACCCAGTAACATGAGAGTGTTAACACCTACATGATGGGCTCTGAATACTATTCTCTACTAAGCACGAGTAGTTCTTGAAGGAGTAACTGGTTCCAGGGGTGGGATGGGAAATGACAAACTGAGAATGAATCACCTTATTATGCTGGAAAGTAAGGAAGTTGACCACTGGCCAATGGTGGACAATTTCACCATCAAAAAGAATAATGATGGCAATTTATTGAAACTCACTAATTAAATAAAAATTCATGAATTTATAATACCCCAAAGAGAAAGCCACAGTAACAAACACAACTCATTTGTCACAGCTGGAGGTAGTCCATCAACTTCATACTCTAAAAATTAATAATTAAGAGGAAAGAATTAGGTCTTGATCTGCATTTTCTGTGAAAATTCTATTCGTAAGTCACAAAGTAGTTGATGAGAGAGAGCTGTTCTGACAGAAGTATTCTAATAAATGTAGAAAGAATGATAGAAAAATCAACATTTTACAACATGTAGCGAAATCGCTGTTTTAGGAAATGAATATCAATGGATGCTAAGACTAAAAATTAAAATATTAATGAGGAGCTGGACATTCCGAGGGTGCCAAAGGGTCACACAACAACTTTACAACCAGGGATCAGGCAGTCACCACCTGAATCTATTGATGAGTCTTAGCACCATTGAAAGCATGGCAAATGGGTATTATTTACTTTCTGATGGGATGTAATGTGAAGCACACAGTACCACCTGTGAAGCATCCGTGCCACAAATTTTAGCCCTGAATCTAACCAAGCCTTCATATGTAACTTATAGGTTATAGGGCATGGAAACAGATTGAAAAAAATCTGCAGAATCCAGAATTTTCTGGGACAACTACCCAGTCTGTTTAAAAGCCACTGCTTGAATAAACGGCAGCTGGGAACATGAGGCATGATGACCTCTTTTGTCTCATGACAGAAAACACTTAAGAGCAACCTCAACTACAGCAAAAGAAACCCTCCACTTTCCTAGTTATTTCTGCATCTTGAATGTGCACATATGCATATGTATTCTAGCAAAAGAGTGTGGTTAGTATGTTGAGTGCTTAGTGTTTCTGCTGACCTCTTGTGAAGAATGCAGCTGGCTTCTGATTCCTGCACTCCTTCCCAAATTCTCTGCCCTCTCCTTCTCACCTTCACTGAAGTTCACGCAACTAGTAGCAAGTATGGGGTATAAACAGAAATAGTTCTGCCAGAGGTGTTTGAACCAGAGCAACTCCATCTTGAATAGGGGCTGGGTAAAATACGGCCGAGACCTACTGGGCTGCATTCCCAGACACTGAAGGCATTCTAAGTCACAGGATGAGACAGGAGGTCAGCACAAGATACAGGTCATAAAGACCTTGCTGATAAAACCATTTACAATAAAGAATCTGGTCAAAACCCACCCAAAACAAGATGGCCATGAGACTGCTACACTCCCACCAGTGCCATGGCAGTTTACAAATGCCATGGCAACACCAGGAAGTTACCCTATATGGTCTAAAAAGGGGAGACATGAATAATCTACCCCTTGTTTAGCATATCATCAAGAAATAACCACAAAAATGGGCCACCAGCAGCCCTCAGGGCTGCTCTATGGAGTAGTCATTCTTTTATTCCTTTAGTTTCTTAACAAACTTGCTTTCACTTTATGGACTCACCCTAAATTCTTTCTTGCACAAGATCCAGGAACTTTTCTTGAGTTCTGGATCGGGACCCCTTTCTGGTAACAGTTCTAACTCAAAATAGAGCTTCTCTGAGGTAGTCACATATTCTGGGCATCACAGAGTCTAATAATGTTTGTGAGTAATAACAATAGCTCTAGTTGCATATGCTGAGATAAAAGTAATCAAATCTCATCCTCTATGATGGAAATCCGTTGCTGCACTGTGCAGGATTGTGCTTCAGGGGTCTAAAAATTTCACCCTGTGTGCAGAATACTAATACTTGATTACAGCTCTCTTTCTATCAAATGTAGGTAGTTCTAATGGGAATAGTCGTCCAACATATAATACAAATCCCACTTAACCAGCACCCCCTGGCCCCCATTTAAAATCTGGAACATTTATGTATGTGTGTGTGTGCCTCCATCCAGGTTCATTTAACTATTATAGTCACATTGTCAGAATTATTCTGATTTCTTTAAAATTTTAATTGGCTGAGTTTCTTAGTGAATCATAGCTAGATGTGGAGCAATTCCAAGTAAATGGCAGAGATTAAATATCCTGAAACCTTAAGAGGAATTTTAGTGTATAAAATAAATTTAATTATGTAACAGCCTATAATCTACCTAGATCAGTGATTGTTTCTTCTCCTTCTCTCATTCCCTCTTCCTCCCTCTCCCCCAGATCCCTTTGAGAATCTTATTAATGTCAAGGTTCCCTTCTGAAAAAGATGTAAACATCTTTTTCCATAATTTCAGAGGGCTCCAGTCAACTCCCCCACTGTGGCAGATTGGATTGTATCTTCTGAAGACGGCCACAATAACAGCTCCCATCCTGCATGCTCTTCTGCCATGGGACTTGCTGCTCTCCCACCGAGAGGTAGAGTCTAATTTTTTTCTTCTTGCTTCTGGGCGTTCCTGAGTGATTTGCTGAACTGAAAGAATGCAGTAGAAGAAATTTTCTAGGACCTTCAAGGTTAGATCATAAGAAGCCTTGTGGCTTCTACCTGGGAGTTTTGGAGTGCTTGCTCTTGGGACATACCCTCTTACAACACAGCTGCCATCCTGTTAGGGTCACAAGCTGCAAAGAGAGATCACATGTGGCACATTCAGAGCTCATAGCCAACAACTAACATCCATTGCCAACCGTGGGAGGGAGCCATCCTGGTCATTCATTCCAGTGAGGTCATCGCTTTGACCTCAGACAACATCTGACTACAGCGCAAAGAAGAGCCCGTTCTAGCCCAGCTGACCCACACAAGGAAGAGCAGTAATAATAAACAGTTGTTTTCAGCCACTGAGTTTTGGGGTGATTTGTTACATAGCAAATACAACAAACTGTAACAGCCACCCACCCCTGTTGAGAACCACTGCTCCTAATGATTTATTGAGAAAAGGAAAGAAATAACTTTCATAAAGTTCTGCTAAAAATTATAAAGCCCTACAACACTAGCTGTATATTTGTGCGTCTTATAGAAATCACTACCTAAGTTTGTACAACACTGAGAGAGTTTCTGATTTGAGGGGGTTTGGCTTTTTATTTCATTTACAAATCAATAAGAGTAAAACTTGCTGTTCAGAAAGTGTTCTCCTGCTTCCACAAGTAAGTCTTTATAACATCTGAGTAGTGTTCTACATTGGGTTTGGATGATTCTCACATTAAATATTGTAGAATGCAGCAATATATCTCTTTTCCCTTCTTTTTTCCTCCCTTCTCTTTTTCCCTGTCTTCTCTCTGTTCCCCTCTTGTCCCCTCCTCTCCCTGTTTATATACACATGTAAACCACATACATTAATTACTGTATTACTTATGTTCTATGTGGTCAGTATTGCAAATCCCCTTATCCCCAACCGACTGCCTAACATTGACTACCTTGATTTTATTTATTTATTTATTTATTTATTTATTTATTTATTTATTGAGACAGAGTCTTGCTGTGTCACCCAGGCTGGAGTGCAGTGGCACTATCTCGGCTCACTGCAACTTCTGCCTCCCAGGTTCAAGCTATTCTCCCGCCACCACGCCCGGCTAATTTTTCGTATTTTTAGTAGAGATGGGGTTTCACCATATTGGCCAGGCTGCTCTTGAACTCCTGACCTTGTGATCCACCCGCCTTGGCCTCCCAAAGTGCTGGGATTACAGGCATAAGCCACTGCGCCCGGCCAACTACTTTGATTTTAATACCAGATAACATTAAGAAAAATCTTTTGAAAACAATGTGTCATATGCTTTGACCCAGAAATTCCACCTTTAGATATTTTTCCTTAGAAATTAATGGTTAATTTGAAGATTTAGTCACAAGGATGTTTATCACAACTTTCCACATTATAGGGGAATATTAGAAATAACCTAGATATACTTCAACAAGGGACTTAATAAATGATGGTATTCATGTGCTACAAAATAATATGCAACAATTAAAATTAGATAAATCTATTCATACTGACATGGCAAGATATTCAGGATATATTGCTAAATGAAAAAAAAGGCAGGCCGGGTGCGGTGGCTTACGCCTATAATCCTAACACTTTAGGGGGCTGAGGTGGGCAAATTGCTGGGCTCAGGTGTTCGAGACCAGCCTGAGCGACATGGTGAAACCTTATCTCCACAAAAAATATAAAAATTAGCCAGGTTTGGTGGTGCGTGCCTGTAGTCCCAGCTACTTGGAAGGCTGAGGCTGGAAGATTGCTTGAGCCTGGGAGGTTGAGGCTGCACTGAACTGTGTTTGCGCCAGTGCACTCCGGCCTTTGTGACAGAGCAAGATTCCATCTTTAGGAAGGAAAAAAAAAAAAGCAAATTGTGAAACACTAGGTATAATGAAATATTTTAATAAGCAACAATCAAATATGTATGTATATGTATAGAGAAAACTAAAATTATATATACTGCTTTTAGCAGAGGACATGTTTGTATGGTGGGATGATAGAGTGACTTTCTATTTTCAACATTTTGGTATTATACTGATTACTTTGCAATATTAACAATTTTAACAACGTTTTATTTAGGTTGAAATTTGCTAAGAGAGTAGAAAACAACTGTCCCTCCTCACATATAATTATATGTGGTGATGGATGTGTAAATTAATTTGATTGTTGTAATCATTTTACAATGTATTCACATATCGAGTCACATTGTACATTTAAATATATACAGTTTTTGTCAAATACTTTATATTTAAGAAAAATTCACAAAATAAGATAGACTATACTATTGGAACTTATTATTTCTAAAAGTATTTTTCTCTGTATATGAAGCAATAATTGAGTAAACTTTCAATGAATCCATGTCCTCATCTACAAAACTTAGTTTTGCAAGGAATTCTGTCTTACTTACTATATGTGAATAACTTCTTCTTGGCACCATGCCTCCTATGATGTAGCTTAGGACTTGTGTTACCATATATATTATTTTTCAAAGATTTCAAAATAGTTTTTACATGTATATATTCTGTATCCTCAGTGATATTATAAATTCCTTGGTTATTGCATTTTCTTTCTGTTGTACTATCTTCTATGATGAATAAACATCAAGTGCTTTGCTGGTTGATGGTATAATTCAGGGGCTGCCAAACTACAGCTCATGGATCAAATTTGGTGAACCATTTGTTTTTGTATAGCCCTCCAGCTAAGAATGGTTTTTACATTTTTAGATGACTGAAAAAAATAACATTTGTAACACATAAAAATTATATGAAATTCAAGTTTCATTGCCCATATACAAAGTCTTATTGGAGTGCAGGTACATTTGTTTACATATTGTCTATGGCTGCTTTCCTGCTCCAACATCAGAGTTTTAACAAAGTCTGTATGTCCCGCAAAGCCAAAAATAATTACTAGTCAGTTTCTTACTAAAAAAGTTTGCCAGCCCGTCTTAACATAAGTGTAAGTAGCATCAGAAAGGTCCCATTAAAAGTGTCCACTATTGTAAACTGCCTTTAGTAGTATATGATAGATTATGTTATTGTTCTCAAGTCCTCTCTGCTTCTGTGTAACAAGATTATATGTCTATAGCCATGTGGATATGACATTGCAGTGTCATCCAGTAGCATTCTACAAAGTATGCATTCCTGCTCCGATGTCTTTAGGCTGGGTCATGATATGCTTTGGCCAGTGGAACATTAACAGATGTGATGTGAGTGAGGCTTTAAATGTGCTTGCAGAGTTTGGCCTAGGTTCCTGAGCTTCTGTTAGCTGCCATGAGGTAGCAGCCATCTGTTCTGGTAACCATTGGTCCTAGAATGAGAGACATGCAGAGCAGACCTGAACTTGAAGCCGAGTCAACCCAGCAGGTGTGCAGACCCATGAGTGAGAAATGAATGTCTGCTGTTGAGAGTCACTAAGATTTGGAGGTTATCTGTTATGCAAAAGCTTGACTAATACTGTCGAATTCATCCCTTATTAGTTACGGTGAGATTTGTGTAGCCCTCCTATGCTAATAATATAAAAACTGGAAATCTGATTAGGTTTTGAAAGAAGTGATATGGATTACCACAGCTAACCTGTAAATGTAACGTATTTATACTGCTTTATGAGTACAGTCATAAGTTTGAGAAAAGTCTATTTATCTTTTTCACAGAGCTGTTCTAAAGCCTTGAAATCACATTTTCTGTGGATTTATTGTCCAATTGTATAAAAGACACTTGGTTGCTGTTAAAATGGATGAGCTGAACTTCTATGCTTCTCCAGTCCTCTACTACTCTTGTCTGATGCATGCGGTGACATGATTTTCTGTATGCATTCTGTTTGTGGTTGCTAAGTCTTGAAATGCAAATGTATTTTTGCCTACAAAGTGGGAATCTTTTGTTGATATAAAATTTTGCTGTAGTAACTAATCTAAATCTATACAAGTTTGGTGTTATTTCCCATGGGTATTTAGAATCTGATTATATTAGCGAAGGTGTATAATTTCCTTAAAGCAAGGTTTCTTAACAGTGGCACTACTGACATTTCGGACTAATTACTTGCTGTGGGGAGCTGTCTGTGCATTTTGCAATGTTTAGCATCCCTGGCCCCTGCAAGTTAGATGCCAGTAGCACATCCCCAGACCCTACTCTCCTTACCCTGTGCAGTCATGACAATCAAAAATGTCTTCAGCCATTGCCAAATGTCCTCTGGGAGGCAAAAATCATCCCATTTGAGAATGACTGCCTTATGAGGGGAGTTCTAATGCAGTGGTTTTCATAACTAGTTACACATTATAATAATGTAGTAAGCCTTTTTTTTTTTAAAAAAGTCTTATGTTGAGATAATTTCAAAATTACTGAAAAATTGCAATAACAATACACAGAACTCTCATGTACCAATTGTTAGTATTTGCCAGATGTGCTTTTCATTCTTTCTCTACATATATGCATAAATATTTTACTTTGACTCATTTGGGAATAAGTTGGATACAGGGTGCTCTCTTGCCCCTTAATATTCAGTGTTTATTTCCTAAGAACAAGGACATTCTCATACATAATCCCAGTAGGATTAGCAAAAATAGGAAATTTAAGATTACTACAATATTATCTAATCCACAGTTCATATTCAAGCTTTGCCAATTATCCCAAAATGTCCCTTGTGACTACTTTGTCACTGCCCACAATTCAATAAAGGATACACATGGTATTTTATTGTTGTATCTCTTTAGTCTCCCTTAATTTAGAACAGTTTCTTAGCCTTTCATTGTTTTTTATAACCTCAGTATTTTTCAAGTGTACAGGCTAATTATTTTATAGAATGGTTCTTGATTTGAGTTTGTCTGATATTTCCTCATGATTAGATTCATGTTATGCAATTTTAACACAAACATTAGTGAGTAATGCTGTAAACTTCTCAGTGCATCTCCTCAGGAGCCACTTGATGAAGGTAAATCCCTTTATTGGTGCGGTTAATGCTGATCATTTGATTACGTTGTGTATTAGTTTCCTAGGGCTGCCATAACAAATCATCACAAACTGGATCACTTAAAAAAGGTATGAAGTTCTTCTCTCGCTGTCTGGAGGGCAGAAGTCCAAAAATCAGGTTGTCGCTAGACCCTACACCCTCTGGAGGGTCTAGAGGAGAATCCTTTTTGCGTCTCCCAGCTTCTGTGACTGCCAGCATTCCTGTGGCTGCATCACTTCATCACTGCCTCCATCTCTACATGGTCGTCCCCTCCTTCTCTTTGTCCATGTCTTCTCTTCTGTCTCTTATCAGGACATTTGTCATTGATTTAGGGTCCATCCAAGTAATCCCAACTGATCTGATCTCAAGATCCTTAGTTTAATTACATCTGCAAAGATCCCCCCACCACCATTTTTTTTTTTCAGATAAGGTCACATCCCAGGTCCTGGCAATTAATATGTGGACATATCTTTTGGGGGTCACCATTCAAGCTAGTACATTTGGTGGCTGCCAGCTTGTTTCACTGTGAAGTTATTATTTTCTCTTTGGCATTAAAAAGTAATTTGTGGGAAGACTATGTAAATATTTTATTCCTAATCACAATTCTCACCCATTAGTTTAAGTATTTATTGATAATTCTAACTCAGCTGGTGATTTTCTAATTTCATCATTCCTTCTAAATTTTTTAGTTAGCATTCTGTTTTAAGAGATTCTCTCTCTCCCTTCTTTCCTTCCTTCATCCTTTTGTCTTAACAATGTAGACGTATTGATTCTCATTTTATTCGCTGGGTTATAACCTATTATTAGTTTTATTTTCATGATCAAATTTTGCTACACCTGGCCTGCAAGAGTCTGCTTGCTTCTGTTTCCTTTGACATGATCTCCATCTTTTTGAGGAATTTTTTACTTTCTGGCACAAAAAAATGTTCTAAGCTCAGGTTTTTCCCACCTCAGCCCTATTTCACTAAGGAGTCACTGGATTCTTTTAGTGGGCAATAGTGGTTTTTTTGTTGTTGTTTGTTTTTTTGTAGACACTGGGTCTCCCTATGTTGCCCAGGCTGGCCTCGAACTCCTGGGCTTAAACAGTCCTCCTGCATCAGTCTCCCAAAGTGCTGGGATTACAGGTGTGAGCCACCATGCCCATCTTGGCAATGGTATTTAGAAACCAAAATCTTGGTGTCTCAGGAGCTTTTTAGGAAAAAAAAAACATTTGGGTTCTGCTTTGGGAGATTGCAATACATATATCCTGGGGCAGGGCCCAGAAGAGAGAGAGAGAAAATGTGTGTGGGTGTATGTGTAAAGTTCCAGGTTGTTCTGTTGCATAACATTGTGTGGGAACTACTGCTGTAATGCATTTAAACCATGATTTAGCTTGTGCTAATTTTTTCAGGCACACATTTTTCATCTAAAGGGACAAACAACTGTCTCATATCTTAATTACTGGATACCAGAAAACTAAGCAAGATAAAACCTATAATATCCGAAAGAATTTACTAGGTATCAGATGTCAATGATGGATGTTTAAGATAGAAAATGTGTTGCATAATGTAAAATAATTATTGATTATGAAATCAAGCCAAGCTAGATTCAAGTCTAAATATAATTACAATTTCAATTAAAAGAGAAAGTGGAATTTTTACTTTTAAATTGCATTTCTCTGACTATAATCCCTTTCTCTGTCACTCTCTATCTCACATTATAGAATTCATCACTTTATGGTAAGGGGTGCAGGGAACACGAAGGTTTTCACAATGGAATAGAAAAATAATCTATTTCAATATCTGTGCTTGACTATCTTCAATAATAGATAACTCAGAGAAGGAACAAAATTACTTCAGTGAAGTCAACTGCAATGTTGAATAGCTATATCACATTTTGGTACTGAGCGTGAAAAAGCATTTTTCCCTTATGAAATTTTGGGTTAATCTTTTTTATTTCTTAAAAAAAGGAGCATTCCAAGGTACTAAGATTCATATCTTGGGGAAGAATTTTTTTCTATCTACAGATGATCAGTGAATATACTGAGACTTTGAGTCTGTAACTTTGCCTTAGTAAAAAGGAATATGATATACCTCCTCTTTCAGAAGATAAATTAGAAGAAAATTCCACCATTGAAGTGAGAATTATAATTCTTAGCATTAATAAATAGTAATTGTCATTTTTGAGTATATACCAGGAATTTTAAACATTAACTTTATTTTACCAATAAAGAAACTAAAGTTCACAGGAATGAAGTAAATTTTCCAAGGTCACAAAGTTAGGAAATGGTTAAGCAGGGACTTTAGCCCAGTAAAGATAGGCTAAGTTATGGTACAGTAACAAACAACTCTCAAATCTCAGCAGCTTATAATAACAAAGGTGTAGCTCACGCTGTATGTGCATTGTTGGTGGGCTTTGGCTCCACTCAATTACAGATTCACTTTAGAACTCAGGCTGACAGTGAAGCCTCTGTCTGTCTGGAGTTGTAGCAGAGGGGAAGGGGAGCACAGAAAACCACACACTGGCTCTGAACGCTTGTATAATACCTGAGAGAGGGAACAAAACCGCTTTAGTGAAGCCAATAGTGCTGCTGAACAACTATGTCACATTTCGTTGTTCAACAGTGGTATTTTGTATTTCAATAGCCAGAGCAAGTTATAGCCAAACCTGATGTCAGTGAGGTAGGGAAGTAGTGTCCTCTGATAGGGAGGGCCAGCCAAATATTTGTGGACAGTAACAGATTGATGTGTGGATGGTATCATTTAACCTGAAGCCCATGTAATAGTTCCTTGGCCTTGGCAATTGATCTACATTGGTCTAAACAGAGGGAAGCAAAGACTGTTGTCTGATGTTGGTGGAAGACTTGATCTTGTTCTTTCTGTAACCAATATGGAGCTGCTGCAGTCATTTTTCTACCACAAGGAAGGAAGTGTGACAAGCGCAGGAAGGCAGTGTCAAGAGCAAGGGAGCCACAGCACTGAGGACCCCGTGAATCTCTGGAACAGTTCACCCTGAAAATGGTTCACACTCTGAACTTTCCAGTGATATAGTTTCATAAATTCTCTTAGGTTTAATCCAGTTTGCATAAAATCTTTAATTACTTGTATTTCTAAGACATAATATTAAAATCGAAGGCCTAGCATAGTTCTGAACTGTCTCGAAAGAGGCACACATGTGTATATGTATAATATGCTTAATTTTGTATGCTAGCCTTTTCACTTAAATGTACATTAAAGTTCTTTTCCAGCATTGTTGTATAACATTTACAAGGATTGTTGGAACAGCTACATAATATGTCAGCAATTGGCCATAGTAGAGTTAGATAAAAATTTTTCCTAACTTTGGACATGTAAGTTGTTTCCAGTTTTTCTATTTCATAGATAATAGTGCCTTGCATGTATAAATATATGTATGTGAAGGAAAATTGGAAGGGTATATATAAAAACTGATACGATTGGATGCTTTTGTTCAGCCTCTGTGACCTCTAAACCATAAGGTGATGAAACTCACAGAATGTCTTCATTCTAGAGACCCACATATGTAACACTGGTATCCTTTATTGTGCTAGGTTAAAAAATGGTATAAACATAATTTTTTTTAGATTAAATAATTCTTATTTGGAATAACATTTGGAATAATTGATTAAAATTGAGAATACTAACTTCTGAATGGAAGCTAGTAGGATGGGGGACTTGCTAACATATTAGTAGTAAGTCAGAAGGAAATGCTTATTGAGATAAGTCAATAAAGAATATAGGCACAAATTATCTTGTGCTGGGATCCTCCAGTGGCATACACTGCTCATGCAAATGTTTGGCCATTGTCCTCTGAGGAAGTTACACTGAAGGAGTCCAGCTCTATACTGTCCCTTGAGAGTCAGTTTGGTGTTCTGTATGGGTCAGATGGCCCTGTGGGCCTGGCCTGCTCACTGGCCTCCAAGAGCGCTCTGTCTCTGGTCCAGCATGCCCCAGTAACTTCACAGCTTGAACACTTTCCAGAGAACTCAAGATAGTAGTTCTCTTGCTCACCTGAGATTCGTTTAGATTTTTATCTATTTGTTAGAAATAATTAAAAGGGGCTTAGATGTTGGTATTCGACAATAATGTCCAGGCAGTTCTCCAAGCCTATTTATTTTTCTCAGTCTGTTTTAGGAATTGGAAGACCAGTGGATCCTTGATTGGATGTTGAACTTTGTGGCCCTCCTAATCTTGGTCTAGAGGTACAGGGCTGCAGCTGTAGATCTTGATACCTATTTCTCATCCCAGGTCTCTAAGTCTCAAACATGATTTCTTGACAGTGATATTAGCAGAAGTGTTTAACCTGTGCCCACAGGGGCATTAACAGCAGAGTCAGTTTGTGCAGTGGATCTGATTTCCTAAATCAGGGAATTGTTCCTTGGTAGGGTGTAGGCTGGCTAGGGACAAAGCAGTTATGGGGAGTGGAACCACAGGGCTGTATATTAGTAGCTTTTGAGCAGAGAACAAAAAAATGGGCCTACATTTCAAAAGAAGCCTAGTAAGAAAGAATCTGCTCATAATAAAGTTGGTCAAGTAGAGGCTCACGAGAAGAGGCTATACCATCTCTTCAGAGACAGTGGGAGTAAGGTTGACCTAGAAGTGAGAGGATCTGTAGCATCTGTTCCCAGGAAGTGGGGACAGGATTGAGGACTGCCAGTGAAAATTAGACCTTGTAAAACAGACCAGACAAAATGCAGTTCCTACTTGCATCTCTTCCATGATCGCTGCATAAATGAGCAACTTGTGCAATCACTTTAACTGAAATGACTAATTATTTAACATATATCTTTGGCTAAATTCAATTCAGAGAACACAGAGAAATAATGGCTTTTTTTTATTACAAATTTTAAAGTGTTTAAATTTTCAACCAATGGTTTTAGTATTATCTTAGATACTGCCTTAGAGTCTGCTTTTACAGCACTTCTCTTCCAAAAAACTTCCATTATAATGCCAAGAACATTTATCCTTCATAATTCAAACTTGGAGTTATGCCAAAGCCTGTTATAAATTTTATTTTGATACTTGATTCTGAATATGTAACATAGACCAACATATCCTTATTCATTTTCAACAAATGCCAAACTTTCAAAGCAGCGTTATACAAGTGACTTCTTTAACAAGACTTTAGGGTCCTCAGGCTATCTCAGGTGCACAAAATGGAATATCCCTGAGGGCAGGGCCAAGCCCGTAGTGTTCAGTGGCTTCTCTTCAAGCTTAGTAAGCCCTATACTGGCTCAATGGATAATACATGCTAATGGATTTCTTCTTGTAGCTATATTTACTGAAAAAAAAGGTTAAGGGGAAGTAGAATAATACATTTTATTGGATGAAGGAACTTGAATGAAGTTCCCATTTAGTGAAACATGTGCTTAGCACATAAAGTATATAGCTGTTTAAAAAGAGACAAAAGCCAAAAAGTCTGTAGCATGTTTTCTCTTTTCAGTATTCCCCAATCTACAGTTTATTATTCCATTTTCTTAAGAATTTTTCTCTGCCCTCTATAATTACCCTGAAGGACCATCACTAAAGGGCAAATCTGGTACTTCTGCTTTCAGAAGTAGCCCTTGGTACCTCATGGACATGAAATTCTCTGGCAGAGGAAACTCTGCAGAAGAATTCAGGAGTGAGGACAGCCTGGACTGGTTGGGAAGGGGCAGCTAAGAGAACAGGTGCCATGGATGCTGTTCAACAAGAATGGCAACTCAAAGAGCTGTGGACAACCCACAAGGAGGACGACTGGCATGTCCACCTTCCCTATTTTCTGAGGTAGCCATTGCCCTCCCATATATTCTTGAAATCCGTATCCACATTGCTTGCCCAACAAAATTATTTTACCTCGAACCAAATAAAAGACCCTTAAAATTAACAGACATGTATATCTATACATGTTAACTACTAAGGAATTTCCTTTCTTTTTTCTCTGTTAGAACTGAAAAACCCCAAACAATAGGATATTTTTAACCCCACCATGTAACTGTAGTTACTAATGGCAGAAACAATGCTCACATAAATGCTGTAAGACTTAGCAATTCCTTGAAGAATCTGATTCATAAGGGAAAAGTGCTCTTCAGCTATTTTAAGCACTTAGGTGCATGTTTTCTGAGTGAGTCTCCTGTCATAGCAAATGATTTACTGCAGAAAAGCAGGGAAATGTCTTAAGTCAGAGGTGCTTTTCCTTACCCTTTATTTGGGAATCTTTCCTTGACTTTTAGAATTAAGCTTTTTGACTCAGACAACTATCATGAAAAATTTCATTCAATGAATAACAATTCTGTGGCAGTTAAAAAATTTCTAAAGTGCCAGGTTTAATAGATGTTCAGATGCTACGGTTTAGCACCTAAGGTTCTGAAAGCATACCAGAATACCAGATAGTGTGACATTCATGTGACAATGAATGAGAAAATGAACCTGTGGGTTTGTATAAATATATACAGAAAATTCAGATTGAGAGAATCCAGACCAGTCTGAAATTTAAGGTTCATCTGGATTATCCTAGTTTTTTTTTTTTTTTTTTTTTTTCTGAGACGGAGTCTCGCTCTGTCCCCCAGGCTGGAGTGCAATGGCGCTATCTTGGCTCACTGCAACCTCCGCCTCCTGGGTTCAGGCAATTCTCCTGCCTCAGCCTCCTGAGTAGCTGGGACTACGGGCACCCGCCACTACACCTGGCTAATTTTTTGTATTTTTAGTAGAGACGGGGTTTCACCGTGTTATCTAGGATGGGATCACCCTAATTTTAATCACATTACGGTTAATCTGATCCCACATGGAGTTACAAACTACATATTCCAAAAAAGTCAACCAAATAACCAATAGCCTGAAAAAAGGTATCCCACATTTAGAAACTGTCTGAAGGGAAAAAAATTAATCCTTTAGGGTAGATGTTTTAGTGGCTCCCCATCAATAAACAATGAAACAATTGGTGAAGCGGGAGATACTGTGTAATGACTTTTGTGTGATTATAAAGTTCTAAAAAGGGTTTCATTTCCTCTATAACACTTGAATGTATTTTATACACAAAGGTTTTGTATAAAATGGCCATAGACATTCACCAAATCAAAGTGTTAAACTTGGGAAAACATATTAACTTTTAAAAAAAGAGAAGCACAAGGAAAGAAAATACATACCTGAAATCACTTATCCAAAACCCTCAGGGTCCAGAAGTGTTTTGTAATTTAAGACTTTTTGAATCTTGGAGTGATAATGAGATAAATTATACCAAATTGTACATAAGATACCCACTGGGGTCTCGGGCAGCACCCTGTAATGAAACAAATTGATATTGCTTCAGTGAAACGTGTAAACATTCACACTGATTGTGATCAATGGAGATTAAAAATAGCCTCAAGTCAGTTGAGGACAAGTTTTGTTGCCAAATGAGTTTACATCAGGTCAGGTTTTGATGCCAAATGAGTTATGAAAAGTCTTTCATTTATCAAATCTCTTTGGACTTCCAAATAGGTAGAAAAGGGATTGTCAACTTATACTGCCTTATGCAATGGCTAACATACTTTTCCCTCTGCTCATTAAATACAGCTGAAAATATGCACTGTTCAAAAAAGGAAATAGATGAATTAAGAAGTGTCGGAGCTACAAGAAGTTAGCAAAGAAAAACAGAAATATTTGGGAACATCTGCCTTTCAACAGAATATTTTTACTGTTTCTAGTAAAAACAATAAGCTGAATGGATGGAAAAACTGACCTGAGATATAGTGTGATGGTGCACTGTTGGCACAAATATGGGCAATTAGGAAAAAATTTCACACAATAGTGGAACAAGAATGTGAAATGGGGAATAATGTTCTATATACGGGCTGTCTAGCAACAATAGGTATTTTTTAAAGAAAGACTTCAGGCCTGGCACAGTGGTTCACGCCTGTAATCCCAGCACTTTGGGAGGTGGAGGTGGGTGGATCACTTGAGGTGATGAGTTCGAGACCAGCCTGGGTAACATGGTGAAACCCTGTCTCTACTAAAAATACAAAAATTAGCCGGGTGTGGTGGCAGACACCTGTAATCCCAACTACTTGGGAGGCTGAGGCATGAGAATCACTTGAACCCGGGAGGTGGAGGTTGCAGGGAGCCAAGATTGAGCCACTGCACTCCAGCCTGGGTGACAGAGCAAGACTCCCTCTCCAAAAAAAAAAAAAAAGAAAGAAAGAAATACCTTAAAGGAATTAAATTTAACAGAGTTTGGGCAAAGAACAATTCATGAACCAGGCAACACTCAGAACCAGAAGAGCTAGGAAGAGTCCACCCAGAAGAGTGAGCAGCAAGCTTTTATAATCTGGACACAGAAGCAAAGTAGAGCAATCACCTGATTGGCTACAGCTAGGTGTCTGCCTTATCAGGGCTTGGCTCAGTGAGCTGGCTGGCTATGAGTGGCTGAAACTCGGCTGTCGATTATACTTCTAAGTTAAGTTTCAGCTTGTTTACATATTAAGCTAGGTTGCAGTTTGTTATATAGGAATGCAAAGTATGGACACAACTTCAAGCTAATGCCTCAAGCTTATTTAACAGTATTATCATGTGACAGACACAGCTGTGGAGAGGCAAAGAGTAAGGGATTTGGCATCAGTTAAACTGAGGTAAGCCTCAGCTTCCCCATCTGTGAAGTGGGGAAAGTTACAGGTTGTTGGAGGCACAAATAAAACCTGTAAAACACTTAACATAGTGTTTGGTATATGGTTAGCAGTGGAAAAAAGAAAGAAAGCAGAAACATTTACAGTCGGTAAAGGTAGAAATATCTCATTCATCCAGTATGGTTAGTTGACGTCAGTGATGTCACTGGATTACACAGAAATGGTCAATATTCTCTACTAGCACTATGCCTCTGATGAGGCCACTCTTATGAGAAAAATATATTTGAGTGATGTCTCTTGAATAGAAATCTTGCTTCAGTTATATCTTAAAATAACATCAAAGTGACTATAGTAAATAATAAGGTAATTGTACATTTTAAAATAACTAAAAGTCTAATTGGATGGTTTGTAACACAAAGGATAAACACTTGAGAGGGTGGATACCTCATTCTCCATGGTGTGATTATTACGCACTGCATGCCTGCATCAAAACATCTCATGTACCCCATAAATATGTATACCTAGTATGTACCCATAAACATTTAATTTTTTTTAAAAAATAACTTTTTTTGTCATTGTTGTTAAGATAACTAACTTCCCCATTCTGGCCCACTGCCCTAAACTTTCCACTTTGTTTTGTGTGATACTGGGTTTTGTATCAACCAGTGTAGAAGCCTCCAGAATTTGGCTACATCTGGGTTCAGAAAACTATTTTCTTCTCCAGTTTTCTGAATTAATCTTATTTCTTGGTTGTCATATCTCATAACTCACATCCTTCTATGTAGTGAATTTTGGGCTTTCTCTTTCCCCTTCATCATAAAGCTACATACCTGAAAGACAGCGAGCCATTCCCTTTTATCACTTTTCCTCAATTTTCACTATAAAACTAATTCATACACTTGGTTGAATTTTTTTTTTTAAAGAACATAGATGTGTCTGTGAGCACACACGTGTATGTGTGAAGTAAACAAGTAAAAGGAGAAAATCTATCATGAACTTCCACAGTTTCATTACCTCAACTCCACTTTCCAAAGATAATTGATGTTAACCATTAGGCCTGTGATCTTCCAAACAACTTATTAGGTATATCCATAACCGTTGACATTCTATGTGTTAGGGAGAAATTTATTGTTGAAGATTTAGTAAAAATAAAGTAATTATATACACACTGTTCTGCAGCTTGGTTTTTTTCATCTTTAACAACGTACTATGGACGTCTCATATTGTTACAAATATAACTTTCCCATTTTTGTAGTAAGTTGTGTTCTTTAAGCATAATTGTGTATAGTCATTAATTTATTCATTTACTTAAGTAATAGCTGTTGATCATCAAAATGATGAAAATATGTGCTAGTTGCTGTGGAAAATACAAAGTTGTAAGAGACATAGTTTTTGCCTATTGGATTCTTATTATAATCTGGAAAAATAAATAAGACAGGAAAATATATAACAATGATATTAAGTAGTATAAGTCAGAAGAAAGTAAATTAACTTTTAAAAAGCTGACCAGGAAGGCTTTTTAGGAGATTTGGATTTGTACTGAGATGAGAAAGATTGATTGGATTTCAACAAATGTAAAAGAGGTTAAAAAAAAATCGCATTAGCGAAATCTTCAAGGGAAGAAAAAATAGGACATGTTTAAAGGAAGGTCACCTCATTTTGTCAAATCCAAATGTACTGATTGTAAAACATCTTGATTTCAGAGATATTAAAAAGTGGGGGGGAAATGTTCAAGTTAAATGAAGAAAATATAGTATTTGGTCAGTTTGATTGGAGTGGCAGATTTCCAGAAGGTAGAACCAGTAGGTAAATCTGGAACAGTAAGTAGAGCCAGATAATGGGGAATCTTGAATGCCAGGGTATATCTGATATTTGCTATTTTTATTCTTTTCCCAGATATTTCTTTTTTATTAAAAGCTGTTAGAAATTAGGATGAGACCAGATAACCTAACCTTAAAAAATAAGTCGGCCGGGCATGGGGGCTCACGCCTGTAATCCCAGCACTTCGGGAGGCCGAGGCAGGTGAATCACTTAAGGTCAGGAGTTTGAGACCAGCCTGGCCAACATGGTGAAACCCTGTCTCTACTAAAAATAGAAAAATTAGCCATGAGTGGTGATGTGCATCTGTAATCCCAGATACTTGGGAGGCTGAGGCAGGAGAATCCCCTTGAACCCAGGAGGCAGATGTTGCAGTGAGCTGAGACCATGCCATTGCACTCCAGCCTGGGTGACAGAGCAAGACTCCATTTCAAAAAAAAAGAAAAGTCTATATTCTAGAGTTCTTATTCAAATGATGTCTTTAAAACTATTGGTGCATTGTGGCAGGCTCTTCCATTAGCTGTTTCTTTCATAAAGAAGTTAATATTTTAAAAATTAATTTACTCATGTGTTATTTCATGTACCCAGTATTATGCTAGGCGCCAGGGTATCAATAGTGAGCAGGACACATTCTTAGTTCCCAGTGCTCATTGCCTGGTTGACAGACTTTCCAGCACCTTCTCCTCACTTCCCAGACATCATCAGTGTCAAACATTGCCTGCCTATCAACCATTTAAAAAAAACATCACCTAGACGTCACCTTCTGCTGCTTCAGCCTTGTTCCTGGTTTGTGGTTATGATTTCCTGTTTGCCTTGCTGAACTATGATTTCTTGAAATCCCCATGCCCTTTCTTAACTCGTAGGTGACTTTTTTTTTCCCATTGTACTTTACTTAAAGCAGAGCTATTTACAAATGAACTTTTATTTTTGTTATAGCATCTTCATAATTATTTTCTAAAATTAGAAAAAAGTTGGTTTTTAGATTCCCTTGGTGTTGATGAAGACAACTGCAATGAAGATGCTGTTGTGGACTTAGAAATATGCTAAGATCCACCACAAAAAGTTTCCTTTTATAAACACACATGGAGAAAATCTCTATTTGGGACAGAATTTGGCATGAAGCTCTGCATTCAAACTTAAGATTTTTAATTTCCTTGAGAAATTGACCCCTCTAGTGTTGTGAAGTGTCCCTCTTTATCACTAATAGTATTCCTTCTCCTAGAGTCTACTTTGTCTCATGTTAATACAGCTATCCTAGTATAATAGTCAGCCTTCAGGTTAGTCCCCAATCATCCCTACTTCCCAGTATATAGACCTTTGTGTAGTCTTCTCTCACATTGTACCAAAGTTGGTCTGTGTGACCAATAAAATATGGCAAAAGTGATGTTATTTCACTTCTGATAGTAGATTATAAAAGACTATGGCTTCTGTCACAGCTTCTGCCCTTGCCTCTCTCTCTCTCTCTTTCTTGGATCAACTCGGATCACTTCCTCTCAGGGACAGCATGTCATAAACAGCTCTGTAGAGAATCTAGGTAGCAAGGAGCTGATGCCTCCTGCCAAACACCACATAAATGGGCTTGGATGCAGATCCTTCAGACTTGGCCAAGCCTAACTCCTAGATAATGAGAGACCTCGAATCAATACCCAGCCAAGCCACTCCAGATTCTTGACCTACAGAAACAATGAGGCAATAAATGTATGTTGACCACCCACATTTGGTGGTTGGTCAGGACTCACAAGACTCAAAAGAAGGCTATATTCACAGCTACAGTTTATTATGGCAAAGGATACAGTGAAAATAGCAGGATAAATATTTTTACTGGGCGGAGTCCAGAGAGGACCAGTATAGGCTTCAGAATCCTTCTTCATTAGAGGCCACACAGGATGTATTTTCTCTCTAGCAGCAACTTACAGAAACATGTGTGAAATATCTCTACCCAGGATCCAAAGAATTTTTGGTATGCTGGTCACATAAGCATATCTTGCTATGCAACCAACCATGGCAACTGAAATACAGGACTCCAAGAATGAAGCCAGGTGCACATCATTAATCTTGATACTTGTACAAAGCAACCTGAAAAGCTAGTATAGTACAGTCCATTGCTTCAGGTGTACACAACAAAATCATCAGTCCCTGACATCCAAGAGCCATATCCTTAGTGATTGGCAAAGGGTCAATCATGGTTCTAGGTTCTGTTGGAGCCATGCAAGAAATATATGACCACACCTGCTCTGTTAACTCTTTCCTCACAAAAGGTGGCCAATAGTCAGCACTAAATGCAAAATATATAGATAAATGAGACTTGAGATAATTCCATCCCCCAGACTTCAAGTCTTCCAGTTTAGCCCCCAAGCACTTTAAAGAAGAAACAAGCATTCCCCACTGTGTTCTGCCAGGATTCTTGACTCACAGAAACTACATGAAATAAGAAATGTTTATTGTTTGAAGCCACAAACTCTTGGGGTAGTTTGTTATACAGCAATAGATTAATATACAGGGTAATATTTTCCTATTCTTTGCATGTGTGGCAATTTTTTATTGAATGACCAATATGAATTTTATATTTTAGGAAACTGGAGTTTGTTGTATTTCATTAAATAGTACTAGGCTTTTGTTTCATTGCTAGCTAAGTTACAAGCAGAATCCTCTTGAGATTTGCTCTCAAGTTTGTTAGGGTGGGTCCGGGACAGTCTTAGGGCTAACTTTTATCTACTACTAACCTGATAACAGGCCAGGAGCAGTGGCTCACCCTGTAATCCCAGCACTTTGGGAGGCCAATGCGGGCAGATAACTTGGGGTCAGGAGTTTGAGACCAGCCTGGCCAACACGGCGAAACTCTGTCTCTACTAAAAATACAAAAATTAGCCAGATGTGGTGGTGTGTGCCTATAATCCCAGCTACTTGGGAGGCTGAGGCTAGAACCTTCGCTTGAACCTAGGAGGTGGAGGTTTCAGTGAGCTGAGATCGTGCCACTGCACTCCAGCCTGGGTGACAGAGTGAGACTGTTTCTCGAAATAATAATAATAATAATAATAATAATAATAATAATAATAAAAAAACTGATAGCTGTCTACAGACTATTTGGAGGATTGGTAAACCTTTTTGGTAGTGGCCACATAGTAAATATTTTAGGCTTTGCAGGCCACACACAGCCTGTTGCATATATTTCTTTGTTTTTTCAATCCTTCAAGAATACACACATCATTCTTAGCTTGTGAGCTGTTGAAAAAGTCTGTGGGCTCGATGTGGCCTGTGAGCTGTAGTTTGCCAACACCTGATGTCCTTTGCATTAAGAGGTCTTTCTATTCTGGCTGAAAGGACCATTAACTAGTCCAAGCCTTGTGTAAGTTCCAAACATTTTTCTGCCTACTCATTCTCATGGTTCTTTCCCCAGCCTTGGGTGGTTTCCTCTCATGCTTGTCCAGATTATCACTCAGTCAAATACCTGAAGGGACCTCTCTGTAGATTTCCCAGGCCCTGAAGCTCCCTCCTTGATGGTACTCAGGGTTACAAATCCTAAACACCTTAAGCGCTCTGAACTCTGATCTTTCTGTACTCAGTGAGACTGCAGATTCTTTCTGGATTCCCCCTTCCAGTGCTGTTATTTTCTTACATATAGTTACTCCTCTCTGTTGGTTCCTAGCTATAGCGAACATAAATTTCTAACAGAAACTGTTTCGTTCTACTTAACGTCTTCCTTGTTAAACACAGTACCGTATTAACACATATGCAGATCATCATCGTGCCATTAACAAAAGCTATATCTCAATGGCCACAAGATTTCTAGTTGAAACAAATCTTAAATGATCTATCTGATCTTAGTCCAATTGTAAGCTTTCCTAGTTGTGAACATGTACCTTTGAGGGTCATACTTTTTAAGGTAGCCCATTTCACTGTTGGACAGCAATAATTATCAGAAAATGTACTTCATAATGAGCTAAAATATAATTCCTTATCACACGGACTTTTCAGTTCTTATTAAATTTATGTTTAACCTAAATCTAGAGGACCTTTTCTTACCAATGGCTGTTAACCCTTGTTGTGCATTATTGATTCAGTCTGTGAATGTCTTGAGTGTCTTCTCTGTGCCAGGCTCTGTGCTGAGTTTGGGCTTGCAGAGGTGTGAAAAGGGAGGTAATGATTGGGCCTCATGCATCTTTCAGCTTGGTGGGTTATTTAGAGAGAAATCTAAGCATGCAAATATGTGTAAAAGTTACAACGTGGTATGTGCCCTGAAGAAGCATGTGTGATGACACTAGGTATAGGAAGATTTGTCCTAGTCAGGGAAGTTAGGGAAGACATTCTTGAGGAGCTAATGATTTGAGATCTGAAAGCAAAGTAGGAGATAATCAGACAAAATAAAGATGAGAGATTTTTAGGAAGAGGGGTCAGCCTGAATGAAGGTACTGGGGTGAAAGAGAGCAACTATTTTTAAATCTAAATGTAGGACTTTCAGATAACCCTGTTAAATACTCACTCAATGAATACACTCAATCTCAGAAATATCACTCTATCACCGAGAACATGTTTCTGATATTTTTGGTGTACTTATAGAAGCAGATTTAATTCCAATGTAAGAAAGCATTTTGCATTCCTCTTTGGAGAGGTATTATTGTCCCTACCTCAGGTTTTGTGGGGCCAGAAGCTTATACAGGGCCCCC
Source organism: Nomascus leucogenys (assembly GCF_006542625.1). NCBI lineage: Eukaryota > Metazoa > Chordata > Mammalia > Primates > Hylobatidae > Nomascus > Nomascus leucogenys. The sequence continues at coordinate 91,996,643 of NC_044402.1, forward strand.
ATTCTGGGGGCCCTTTTAAAGAAAAAAATGTAGATGATACATACAAAATTTAGCACAGGGCCTGGAAGAAGGCCTTGGCAGTGAGAGGCACCAAATGGAACATTTCATTAGGTTCAGGGTAAAAAATCTACCTATTGTCTTTAGAGATTTGGACAAATGGTACATGACCATATGTTGGTGATGTAATCAAGAGATTTCATATTGTATAGAAATTTGGACTGGATAGACCTGTAAGTTTCCTCCAGATTCAAAGATTTTGTGTTTACTTGGCTTACGTTTGAGAATGGAATAGGTCAAAGTTAGCCTCCTTGCAGTCTTGGCCCCCTGCCCCTACTCAGCTAGTTTGTAGAATTAATTATCTGATGGCCAAACAATGATGGAGTGTTGGCTGGATGTGGTGGTTCACATCTGTAATCCCAGCACTTTGGGAGGCTGAGGCGGGTGAATCACTTGAGGTCAGGATTTCAAGACCAGCCTGACCAACATGGTGAAACCCTCTTTACTAAAAATACAAAATTAGCCGGGCGTGGTGGTGCATTCCTGTAACACCAGCTACTTGGGAGGCTGAGGCAGGAGAATCGTTTGAATCCAGGAGGTGGAGGTTGCAGTGAGCCGAGATCATGCCGTTGCACTCCAGCCTGGGCAACAAGAGCAAAACTCCATCTCAAAAAAAAAAAAAAAAAAAAAAAAGTTGTGGCATTTGGGACTGTGTGGGTGTTGGGGGTAGGGGGTATATACTTTAGACTCTGAAGTAAATGAATCCTAAAGTTAAATGCCCGACTTCCACCTCTAGTCAATTGTTTTGTTCTAGCACTCACATCTCAAGTCATAGAATGAGAGCTAAAATGTCTTATGAATCAAAGGCTGGGTTTGAGTCACATGCCAACAAATGTGTGCTCATGGAGAACACCTCAGTGACAGCCCAGAGACAGCACCTTCAGCCCACCCTTGATTATTCACCTCACACCCGACTCCTCTGTCCAGAGGAGGCTTGAGGAGAGGGGATGGATGTTTTAGTGCTATCCATCATCCCTGCTGTGTACATGCATTATGGTGCTTACATTGCACCACTGTCAGAAGGAAAAGAGTGCGTATTGCAAATGAGGACTTCCTACTCCACAACAAAAATAGAATCTTTGCAGCCAATTATGTGCTGAATCATTATTATAAAACAGGAAGAATCCTAACAACAACAAAAGATTAAGAGCAGCACTGTGTATGTATGAGCACTTCTGCATTCCCAGAGCAGTTGTCTGGGCTGATTATAAAGCTCTTAGCAAACTTTAATTAGCGCTCACAGGTTGGTGAGTTACATGGCTAAAGTTCTTGCTAGTGTGGTCACCAGAGAAGTAAAGTCAGGTGAGGTTAAATGGTCAATTTATGGACACCTGGCCATGCTCATCTGTGTTTGCTTTTCCAGTCTGTCGGGTTCTTTGGAATCTGACTTGTTAGCAGCTCTGCCAGGCCCCATCCCCTTGCTTGCAGGTGCTCACTTCTGAAGCTAATGTGTTAATCATATCAGCTCATGAGCCTGGGGTTCAGCCACACCAAGTCTGGACCTGCTGGCTTTCTTTGGAGTCAATCTGCAAAGGACATCTCCGAGTCCAGGGATAACAGTCCTGGAGTCAGTAGATTGTGTCTGAGCTCACCTGCCAGGCATGATGTGGAAACAAGGACACTGCTTTTCAGTAGGCAATAATTGACTTCAAAGGGCTCCAAGTTGGTTTAAGATTTTTCTGCTTTAACATTTAGGAACAGTGGAAAAACATACTTTTGTTATTTGTGTATTCTTAGAAATGGCTACCACTTCTAAGAAGATGGGAAAATTTTAAGGCTAGTAAGGAGATAAAAAATGAAATCCCCTTGAAGATATGTGAAGACCTAGCAGTTCTCTGTCCTGTGTGTCTCCCACCCCACCCAGGCTTCTAGGGTATCTTTGGTTTGTGCCCCATGAAGACACATGTGAGTTCTATCTCAGGCAGGGGCTCTGGGATCAATGGTGGGTGAGTGAGTTTGTTTACCCTGGATTCAGCCTCTGCTCCTTAGGAATTTCTCAAACATTCAGTTTCCTTTAATATTATCCATTCATCAATATGCTGATACAAATCTACTTCAAATCTATATACATTTTTTTTGGTCCAGCCAATAATTGGGAGAAGACTAGAATATTGTCTATTACCTATTAGGCAAGGGTTGATTGTCTTTCATGTATCCTAAAGCAAGACTTCAAACTTCACAAGTTTTCATCAGGCCTGGCACTCTGAGGTTTGGGGGAAACACCACCTGTCTACCCAGACTTTATCTCATAATTTCCAAAACTGCAGTTCTGTTCCTTCTCTTTTTCCTGGTCCCTTCTGTCCTCATTTCTAAGTCCCTTCTTTCCCTTCAAATTTTCATTCTCTCTCTAGGCCTTTTCTTTTTATCTGATGTCTTTTTAAAATTATTCAAATTGGGTTTTTACATAGTCATTCATCTTTCACTGTGGTTTTTGTTCAAGGATACCCTGATGATTTACTTTTATGCTTTATAAAAAATGTTTTGTGTATAAAAATTCGCAATTTATGACTTTTTTTGGTCTCAGCAGCTAATTGAACTGATAGATTTAGGAAAGAATTAACAACAGTTCCTGGTGTTCTTCTTAACTTTTAACTAACAGCTCAGAATCCATCTTCCCGTAGGAGAAACTTTTTTTTTTTTGCTTGAATTCCTCATTATTCTTGTGTACATCAAAGCTCGTTTCTCTGTTTCCTTGCAGGGTTCAGTCATCTCTTCCTTTCTCGTCAGTGAGTTGGCGGCTCTGTACCTAGAAAACCTTAAAGTTTGCAGTAATACCAACAGGTTAAATAAAGGAGTTGTCCTGAGACATGGGCTTGGTGAGGGGAGCCTATGGGATAGCTCTTACTTTTCTCTACTCCAGGCATAATCTCAGGACACTACACCACAGGTGAAAGCTGCCTGGTTAGTGGATTAGTCAGCTCGGGCTGCCATAACAAAGCACCATAGACTGAGTGTCTTAAGCAACGAAAAATTATTTTCTCACAATCCTGAAGGCTAGAAGTCCAAGATCAAAGTGTTAGCAGGGTTGGTTTCTTCAGTGGTGTTTCTCCTTGGCTTATAGACCGCCATCTTCTTTCTGTGTCTTCACAGGGTCTTCCCTCTGTGCCAGTCTGTGTCCTAATCTCTTTTTATAAGGACACCAGTCCTATCAGATTAGGACCCACACTAATGACTCATTTTAATTTAACCTCTTTAATTTAATTTTACCTCTTTAAAGACCCTATCTCCAAGTATCATATTCTGAGATACTGGGGATGGGGGTTCAACATGTGAATTTTGAGGGGGACACAATTGAGCCCATAACAGTATATTAAAATCTCCTCATCTAGACACCATATTTCCAGCAACAACCAAGCTCCCAAGCACAGCTGTAGCCTACAAAGTCTGTGCAGAAGGTGGGTTATACAGTCCCATCAGGGTCAGAGGTTGCAGCTCCCTCTTACGTTACAGATTCTTCATAACAAATGTAAACAAGCTGCTTATCTGATTCTCCAAATAGCAGCAAACCAGTGTACAGAGTAATCACCAACCAGAAAAAGCTCAGCTGCAGGGGGCAGATGTGCCAACAGCAGCAGGAAGTGACTTCAGCACCGAGCGGGCAGCAGACAAAACCTTAAAAGGGCAAAACTGTATTGTCAGTTACCATGTCACATAATGAGAGCAGAGAGTAACAATACTTCCGAATTTGTCAACAGTAGGTGACGTTATTTTTAAAAACCTGTAATAGAAGGTTGTGGAAGTTTTCTCATTAAATACTATATAGACAAAATTGTTTGAGTATTTGAGGGTGATACACTTGTTATTGGGGTAATTTACCTATGTAAAAATGAAAATATCCAAGTTCTGCTGGGTAAATGTTTCTTTCTGTATATGACAAAGTCCTGCTTGGACATCATGAACTTTGCTATAATCCTGGCTCTGAGGGTGGAGGCTTTCCTGTCAAGATGGCCCTAAGGTTTAGACTGACCTCCCACAGAGGTTCAACAAGGAGTCACTCAGATTCACTAACAGTTTTCAAAAAAGATGTTTATTAGACAACTTTCCATTGAAACCATACCCCCTGTAGTGCACAGTGAATTAATATTTTAATAACTTCTAGAATGTTATGGAGATTGCAATTGTATAGCATTATATTTTGTGTGTAGGTGTATTCAAAGTAGAAATATATTTAGTAAAGACATACCACAATGTCTGTAATCCTGTTGTGGCATTTCCTCCTGTGTTAGTACAACAGGAGGCTTAGAAATGGGTGCAGCCCGGGCATTCCTCACCTGTGAGAGGCCCTACACCTGGCCATGCAGTGGGCTCAGCTTTTGCCTCCTCTGAATAATCTCCTCTCATTTGTACATTGTGCCTCTGACCACCTTCTGTCTCAAATCGTAGTTATTTATGAAGCTGTTTTATCCATCTTACAAGATTGTGAGTTTAATTCCCAATGGCTACCCCCCACAGTTAATGTTAGCTTCTGTGTTGAATCCAGAGGCACTCTATTGCTATCATTCCTCTACAAGAAAAAGCCTAGCTAGCTATACCTATTTTTTTTGTGTTTGTATTTGTTAAACCATTTGAGACTTTTATAGCATTTGTTGTAGCTGCCTTACAAGGTCAGCCTCAGAATTCTTCTTTAGGCTCAGAGGAAGATTATCCAGAATGCCTTGCTGGAGAATTTGTACAATTCTCTGCAGTGATGTGCTGGCAAATTTTCAACAACTGGTTCTGATTCCTAGTGTTTTCTGGTTAGAGATGACACTGAACGTAGAATTGGGAAAAATATACCCAATTGGCTTTTGCTCCCTAAACATACTTCATAGGCTTCTAGCATACCATTGGTTCACAGCTCAGGGATAATGAGAAAAGCTATTCCGTAAGAAATGAAGAAGCCAATTGAATCCCTTCTCTACCCACAGAAGGCAAGCCTGAAATTAATCTTCACAAAACTGTATCATTTTCTAGGTTTGCCTTCCTCTTAGCCCTCCCCATCTAATTTCACAAGATGCTGACAAACCCTGGAATAGCTTTAAAGTCATAAGCAATGAGTCATAAATGGATCTATTCAGAAGTTTCTTAAAGGGTCACTAATTGGAAGGCAGCTAAAACTCTCAGAATTGTTACTGCATATATGCCTACTTTGAGGTTATAATTATTAAAACCCCCAAATTAATTTTTTAAAGCATTTGCTGAACTTCCTACCACTTTACGTCCCCATACACTGATGACTTAGACACATGCTAAGGTGCTGTGACTCAACAATTTTTATCAGAGGCAATGGTACCACCCCCTTCCCATCCTACCTCTTTTCCCTACTTCCATCTGCTGGAGTGAGCAGATTTTAAACTTGATTAATTAGAGATTTTGTTTTGCTCTGTCTTCCTCCCAGCATGATGTTTTGCTTGCAACAGATATAAAAAATATATTGAAGTTGAACTAGCTGACTTCTTGTAGTATATGAGAAATACCTTTTTTCCTCTCTCTAAAGGTGCTCATAAATGTTCATAAATCCTTGCGTGAACAAGCTGAGATAATTTCTAATCTGAAGGAAACTCTTTGTCCTTAGAAGAACTGGTTTTCCTGCCTTGAACAATAGAGATTGGACAATGGAGGTATCTGGCCTTGCTCTACCCCTTCCTTGTTATAGTAACAGGGATGTGGTTATCCATCTCCACAACCATGCTCTTCCCAAAGTACCACCGCCTCAAGAGCTTCAGCCATTTAGGACCCAAATCTTATGCTTAGCCATGCTGGTTTCTGGTCCTGGAGGGTGGGAAAAATCTGAGTCTTCAAAACATATAAACCAACTAAAAAGATAATAGTGAAAAAGACAACAAGTGTTAGGGAAGATGTGGAGAAACTGGACCCCACATATATTGCTGGTGTGAATGGGAAATGATATAGCCACTTTGAAAAATAGTTTGGCAGTTTCTAAAAAGTTAAACATAAACTTGCCATATAACCTGCTAATTCTACTCCTGTCTAGCTACCCAAGAGAAATGAAAACATATGTTCATATGAAGACATGCATGGGAACATTCATAGCAGTTTTCTTCATAATAGCCCAAACTGGAAGCCATCCAAATGTCTATAAACTGGTGAATGAAGAAACAAAATCTACCCATACAATGAAATATCTGCAGCAATGAAAAGTAAAGAAGTACTGATATATGCTACAGTGGTGAAGGAGCTCAATAACATGACACTGAGAGAAGCCAAAGGCAAAAACCTGTATATTGTATGATTCCATTTACGTGAAATTTCCAGAAAAGGTAATCTATAAAAAACAGAAAGCAGAATCATGGTTGTTTTGGGGCTGGAATTGGCTATAAGTGGACACAAAAGATCTTTTGGGGGTGATGGAGAGTTGGCAAATTTCACACAACTGCCAAGTTATTAAAATTCCTTAAATTGTGTTTTTAAATAGGTAAGTTTTATGGTATGCAAATTATGCCTTAACAAAGCTTTTTACAAACAACACAATAAATGGAGACGTTTATTATTTCTATTTAGCTCTTGCTCTTCCTTGTCTGATTACAAATCCTGAAGGGGCTACGTGTCACCCAGCTGCATTTTTTCTTTTTACGAGTAGGTGAGGAAACTGGCTAAATATGTTGCTGGAACAGGGAGAGTTTTGGCCCAACAAAGCCAATGCATTGCCAGAATTTTCTTTAGTTGCAGGCACACTAGTCGCCTCATCTGCAGGAGAGGACATGGCTCATTCACTGAGTTATGCCCTGCGCCTACCAGCCTTCCTCTCATGTAGGTGGCTCTGCGGGGAAATGACCAGTGTGTGCTCCTGTCCTCCTATGCATGCTGGGGGACTGTGTTGTATGTAGGCTATTGTACTGTCTTGATCCCAGGAGACAAAGGCTCTCTTTGTTAAACTGGAGCTAGTCTTACCTTAAAGGATGGGATCATTTCTTTGACCACAGATCTCTTCCTTACCAAAGGATATGCCCTCACGTCAGACCAAAAAAGAATAGGAAGCCCATAGGGAACCTTCTGATTTTCAACTTGGTCTTTTGATGTTGCCTTTGAAATATACCCTGGAGCTTGCTCCAGAACTAGAACTGGAAGATGACACTTTTCAAAGGGGATCAACGAGGAGTTAGGGGGATAGAAACTTTGGACAGAAGCCTGTAATATTGTTCCAGTCCCAGGGGACAACAATAAACTAATTTTTTTTTTTCGTATCAAATTGGCAAACTGGCAAAAAATTAGGATGTACATACTGTTCTAATTTGGAGTACTTAGGAAATAATAGGCCTGAGACCCTAATCTGGGTGGCTTAATTTGTTTCCCGCAATACCTCTACAGAATGTTTCACCCTGGTGGTTTAGTTCTGCCCTGTGGCTCCAGCTACCTTTCTGTTTTCACGTCTTTGACTCCCTTGTTTATACCTGATTTTTTAAGGGTGTATTCACCCTTCTATTTTGTTTAGCTTGATTTTTTTTTATTGTGGTAAGAACACTTACCATGAGATACACCCCCCGATAAATTTTTAAGTGCACAATACAGTGTTGTTAATTACAAGGCACTAAGTTGTACAGTAGTTCTCTAGAACTTATTCATCTTGAATAACTGAAACTTTATACCTGTTCAACAATAACTTCCCATTTCTCCCTTCCCCCAGCCCTTGGCAACCACCATTCTACTTTCCGTTTCTGAGTCTATTTTAGATACCTACTGCAAGTGGAATCATGCAGTATTTGGGCTTCCATGACTGGTTTATTTCACTCAGCATAATGTCCTCTAGGTACATCCACGTTGTTGCATATGGCAGGCTTTCCTTTTCATAAAGGCTGAGTAATATTCCATTGTTTGTATATACCACATTTTCTTTACCCATTCATCTGTCAAGGGACATGTAGGTTGTTTCCTTATCTTGGCCATAAATAATGAATGTGGGAATACAGATATTTCTTTGAGATTTTGATTTTTTTTTTTATTATACTTTAGGTTTTAGGGTACATGTGCACAATGTGCAGGTTTGTTACATATGTATCCATGTGCCACGTTGATTTCCTGCACCCATTAACTCGTCATTTAGCATTAGGTATATCTCCTAATGCTGTCCCTCCCCCCTCCCCCAACCCCACAACAGTCCCCAAAGTGTGATGTTCCCCTTCCTGTGTCCATGAGTTCTCATTGTTCAATTCCCACCTATGAGTGAGAATATGCGGTGTTTGGTTTTTTGTCCTTGCGATAGTTTACTGAGAATGATGTTTTCCAGTTTCATCCATGTCCCTACAAAGGATATGAACTCATCCTTTTTTATGGCTGCATAGTATTCCATGGTGTATATGTGCCACATTTTCTTAATCCAGTCTATTGTTGTTGGACATTTGGGTTGGTTCCAACTCTTTGCTATTGTGAATAGTGCCGCAATAAACATACGTGTGCATGTGTCTTTATAGCAGCATGATTTATAGTCCTTTGGGTATATACCCAGTAATGGGATGGCTGGGTCAAATGGTATTTCTAGTTCTAGATCCCTGAGGAATCGCCACACTGACTTCCACAATGGTTGAACTAGTTTACAGTCCCACCAACAGTGTAAAAGTGTTCGTATTTCTCCACATCCTCTCCAGCACCTGTTGTTTCCTGATTAAACTAAAGAGCTTCTGCACAGCAAAAGAAACTACCATCAGAGTGAACAGGCAACCTACAGAATGGGAGAAAATTTTTGCAACCTACTCATCTGACAAAGGGCTAATATCCAGAATCTACAATGAACTCAAACATATTTACAAGAAAAAAACAAACAACCCCATCAAAAAGTGGGCAAAGGACATGAACAGACACTTCTCAAAAGAAGACATTTATGCAGCCAAAAAACACATGAAGAAATGCTCATCATCACTGGCCATCAGAGAAATGCAAATCAAAACCACAGTGAGATACCATCTCACACCAGTTAGAATGGCCATCATTAAAAAATCAGGAGATTTTGATTTTAATTCTTCTGGGTATATACTCAGAAGTGAGATTGCTGGATTAAATGATAGTTCTATTTTTAATTTTTTGAGAAACCTCCATCCTGTTTTCCCTAGCAGTCACACCATTGTACATTCTCCTCAGCAGTGTACAAGGATTCTGATTTCTCCACATGCCTGCTCACACTTGTCTTGACTTTTTTTTTTTTTAATATAACGTCCATCTTAACCATTATGAGGTGATACCTGATTGTGGCTCTGATTTGCATTTCCCTGAAGATGTATATTCACTTTTCTGATACTGGTGCCTGGCAATGCCTAGAACACAGCAGATGCTCACTAAATATTTGTTGAATGAGTGGATTAAGCCATAAGAAACTCCATTCTCAGTACAAGCACAAATGAAGATACAATATGAGCTACTGGGGACAGGGTGACTATGACACAAAAGCAAAAGGTCTCCAGGCTGCTGGGATTTCTATCCTTCTGGTTTCATATTAAAAGGCTGACAAAAATGGCTAGGACTCAGGGACTTGGATAAGTTCACCACAGTGGAAAGAGATAATTGTTTTTAGAAGGAGTGAAATTAAAATATTTTACATATTCTTGTAAAAATCATTACAGTATCTTAAATATTTGGACTTGCTAAATGCTTGTGCTCTGGAGGCAAGCCCAGGAATTTTTTTTTCAATCCCTCTCATCTTTCAAGCCTCATCCCAAGCCTCTGCCTCCACAGCTACCTTTACTAAACGTCTGATTTATTCTAGGATAATTTTTTTTTCAACAAATTTTGTTGTTTCCCTCCCTCCTTTGCATGTCCATAGATTTTTGCACTCCTTTTGCTCACTCACCCCCTCATCCCCCATCTCCTGTGACAGCTGCTCTGCCCTTATCTAACCCTTTCCGCAGATGGAGATCTCTGTGGGAGCAGCATCTCTTTGTGTCCCATGCAGAAACTAACACTTAGGTACTAACATTTGTTTATTTGGACTGAATAATCGAATCATTTGATTAGTTTCAGAATAGTTTGTTAGGCAGGGGAGGCAATTCTGATGAAATGGCTTATTTTAAATGCCATTTTATACACTATTTAAAAATAGCTCTTCTTCCAAAAACTGATGTCTATACATATGTGTTGTGATTCAGTTTAAAGTAGAAAAGCATTTTTTCCTAAAAAACTTTCACACCAACTTTATAGTTAGAGAGAGAATATTTTCAGTTGACCAAGATTATCAAAACAATGCCTAATTCCAGGAAGAAAGGAAGAAATAGTGGTGAAATTCAACCTGTTTTTAAAATTGCTGCTATGAAAATATATAATCTAGTAAATGATATTTTGTTAGTTTCATACTAGCTATAAATAGTTTCAATGGAAAGCTTTTGTTTTGTTTTAAGACAGGGTCTGGCTCTGTCATTCAGCCTGGAGTGCAGGGACCTCACGAGAGCCTAGACTTCTCCAGGGTTAGCCTCCTGAGTAGCTGGTACTACAGGCCTGTGCCACCACATCTGGCTAATTTTTGCATTTTTTGTAGAGATGGAGTTTCACCACATTGGTCAGGCTGGTCTTGAACTCCTGGATTCAAGGGATCCACCCACCTCTGCTTCCCAAAGTGCTGGGATTATAGACATGAGCCACCACCCAGACCCTGGAAAGCTTTTCTGATATCTTTCCCGTACTCCTGTTGGCATGAGTATTTCTGGAAAGACCACAGTTTTCTGCTTCCATCTAGCACAACGGAAGAAGCAACATCAATTGGGTGATATTTGTGTGAAGTGGATTCTAGTCTTGACTTTGGCAATAAATAAACGAGTGATCCCGAACAAGTCTCTCAGGACCTCAACTTCCTTATCTGAATCTGTATTATGAGGCAAGTGGGCATCAGGATCTATGATCTGCAGCTTGTAGGATTTCCAGCCTCCTTCTTATTTACCAATGCCCATGGCTGAGGCTCTTGGGTTTGCTTCACTTTCTTGTTTCCTTCTTTGCAGCAGCATCCCAACCACTCTCAAAAGAGCCAGAACCAAGTTTCTGGAGGCTGAGCAATGCCCAGTCCAGGATAGGAAGGCTTTCTTGTCATGCTTGGGATGGGGGCAGGGAAGGGGCAGGTAAAGAGACCTAAGCACCAGAGCAAAGACTGGAGAAGAAATTTCAGTAAGAATGGATCCTGCATGCCCAGCATCTTGGAGTGGAGGGGAAGAGAAAAAAAATGGGGTGAGAGCAGAGAAAAGTAGCTAGGCTAGGAGACCTGTGCTCAGGTTGGCTGGGCTCCAAGTCCTAGGGCTGTCAGTAGGAAGCTTGGATTCTTACACAATACCCACTCCTTTCCAATCCCCATAAACTCTAGAATAACCTCTAGCAGACTTGCTGACAGCCAATCCTAGTTTAAAAGCTCCATCACATTAGAGGCTAAGTGTAAATAATACCAAGTAAGGATTAGATCTCTTGGAGGAAAGGACAGGAGAACGTTTGTGAGGCTAAAGTGGTAAGAAGCCCCCTCTCCACCCACCCTCACCAGAGGAAGAGTCTGAGAATAGAATTGGGCCCAGGAAAAGAGGCCCATGGGATCTTTCCTTTTTTCCCCCGAGTTGGAGCTCACGCAAGCCCACCTGGGCCCCACTGGATTTTGTTCCCTTGGGGATTTACCTCCATGGCTGGGCTTCACACTTCCCCTGGCCCTCATTCTTCTTTGGATTGTATCCTAAGCATCCATCCCTTTCTTTTCAGCCTGAAGGCAACATCCTTTTAAGTTGGACGGGGGAGAAAGTCACGAGGGGAGGCAAATAGGTGCCACAACTTCGGTTTCTGTCTGATTTTGCTTGGGATAGGCTGGGCCTTCCTTCCATTTTTTAACAGGCCTATATAAAAAACCCAACACATAAACAGTGCAGGCAGTGTTTCCCAGCATGGGATATGTCAGGTGTTTTAAGGGAACACTATGCTTCTCCATTTCTTCTTAATGCCTTGAGTCTTGCTTCTCAGCCTTGGCTGATAGCTGGGAAATATGGACCTGTGTATTGCCTCTGCTTGTCTTATCTAGTATTTAATTTTTTAAAAGCCCTCCTGACAAGGCAGGTAGGATGATGTTTTCTGAAACATTCTTTACGCCACTCCTCCCACAGTTAGACTTTTTTTTCTTTTAAAAAGAAAATTGTTTAAAATATATGTCTTAATAGCTCATGACTATTAAAATCTAAGTGCTCTGCCCTTTCTGTCTAAATCCAGGATCCTATTCTCGCTTCTCCAGGACGTGATTGTATTTAGAGTTAGGGTGTTGTTGAAAATGGCAACCCCTATATCACCTAGTTTTCACTTTAGGAAAACCCACAGAAAAGTTTCTCTTAGACCTAAGTGTAGAAAACCTTTTGCTTTTTTTTAAAACCAGTACATTTTTACACATGATAATGTGATTCTTATCACAACTATGTTTTCTTTTTATATTTTAAATTGATACATATTTGATATACGTATTTTCAGGTATATGTGATAATTTGATACATTCATATAATTAAATCAGGGTAATTGGGATATACTTCACCTTAAATATTTAGTTTTTCTTTATGCTGGGAACATTCAAATTATTCTCTTCTAGCTTTTTTGACATGTGCAATTGATTAATGTTAACTATACTCACCCTACTGACCTATTGAATACCATTTCATGTTTCTTTTTTACATCGGCCCAACTCGACTACGGTAGTAATTGTGTGAAACCCTAGAGTGTGCCCTGCTGTGGACTAATTCTCATATTGGCCTTGTCTTATGAATATCTGTGTGTATGGCTTGATTTCTCTTAGTTTTGGAAAATGATGTCTCTCTAATCTGTGTATATTTTAGGCTATTCTTTTTTTCTTTCTTTCTTTTTTCTTTTCTTTTTTTTTTTTTTTTTGAGATGGAGTCTTGCTCTGTTGCCCAGGCTGGAGTGCAGTGGCACAATCTCGGCTCACTGCAACCTCTGCCTCCTGAGTTCAAGCGATTCTCCTGCCTCAGTCTTCCAAGTAGCTGGGACTATAGGTGCCTGCCACCATGCCTGGCTAATTTTTGTATTTTTAGTAGAGACAGAGTTTCACCATGTTGGCCAGGCTGGTCTTGAACTCCTGACCTCAGGTGATCTGCCTGCCTTGGCCTCCCAAATTGCTGGGATTACAGGTGTGAGCCACTGCGTCTGGCCTTCAGGCTATTTTTTTTTAAAAAGCTTTTTATTTTGAATTAATTTTTGACTTATCAAAAAGTGCAAGCATAGAACAGAGAGTTCCTGTGTACCCTTCACCCAGTTTTTTTTAATTTTTAATATTGTTCTGTTGAATATGCTTGTGAAAGTCACCTAAAATTCTTTTTGAAACAAGGCTCATAGTGAACACTATTTTGAACACTCAGATGTCGTGTGCATCAAAACAAATAGGATGGAAATGACCGATACGGACATCTCAGGTGGGATGATATTGGAAAGATGACCTAGCTTAACACTGAACTGACCCTGCATGTCCCAATAATTTGCTCAAAAGTGATTTGATCACAAGCAAATAGGAACCAAACAATATGTTCCAAAGAAAAATAGCCAATAGGGCAGTATGGTTAGAAGTCTTAATTTATGGGAACTGGATTTAAAATATATTAGTAATTAGTATTAATCATGGGATTGAGTCACAACCCTTTATGTGGCTTTAAGCATTTTGTCCACATATCAGATTTTTCTATTTATAATCATAATAACCCTTAATTTGTTTCTGGCCAATAGAATATTAGTTGAAATTATCAAAAAGTCCAACAGTTTAAAGCTTGCTTATATATGGTTTATATTGAAAGTTATGAAGCATTGTTATGGCATGATCCTATTTTGCAAGGGGTCAGGGTTGTGTGTGTGTGTGTTTATACATGTGTATGTATGTGTATGTGTGTAGGCACATTAAAAATGACCTGAGAGGAAATCACCCAAAGTTTCAACCAGGTTTCAACCAGGTAGGTGACTTACAATGTCCTTTTTTTTTTTTTTTTTAGCATATCTGTATTTTCTGATTTCTTTTATTGAGTAACATTGCTTTTATACTGGGGAAAATAAACAAAGAACTGAAATAATAAAATAAAGCATGGAATAAAATATATAATTCCCAGTTTTAATAGATTTCCCTATTACTTGCTCTTTAGATTTTAGCCAGTCCAATTTTGTTGGTTATTTAGGTTGTTTCAAATATATATTGTTGTTGAACGATTCTCTTTTCCAACTTTTCAGTATTGTAAGAAGCAAATAACATAAATAATTGGCAAAAAAGGAACCAGTTGTGACAATCAGACAAAAATGCTGATGACGCACAGAGAACTGCCTCACTACCTTGTGATACATACACACTAAAATTACCAACACTGAAAAACCAGCGATTGTATTCACCTATTTTCAATAAGTATTATTTGTACCAATTGTTCTGTTGACAGTTACTTTTAAAATAAAGTTTAAAGTAAACTATAAGTACTTTATATTTGATCAGATTATCTTTGGCAAAATTTCATTTAGCCAAATTGTTTTCAGCCAAATTATCTGCTATAGTTTGTGAATTTGAAACACTTTGACATTTCCAGTCAGGACTTAATGTGCTGATAATTCGCAAAAGTCCTGAGATGTGAAGCAAAAAGAAGGCTTTCATCAATCCTGGGACCAGTCTACTTTCTGGAATATGTCCATTGTACAATATGACGAATGAGCAAGGGTTATATTCTGCAGAAAGTTCTACAGCATACTAAACAAATGCAGTAACAGGTGTATGGCTCTGGTGGAAGCTTGGTCAAATTGAAACTGGAACAAGAATAAACCTTTACTTTATTTATACTTTCGGTGACAAGGTAGCACATTTGTACATAATAAGGCTGGCCTGGGGGTGGAGGGAGTCCCTGCCCTGACTGTGATTCAGTGAGACTGTCTGCCTGGTCCTAGTCCACGAGAAACACATGCTATGATCTCACTGAAGTCTGAAGTGACTCTGAAACTTTGCAATAGAAAGAAAATTTCATCCTTTAAGATGTCGAGTTACCAGAGAAGTCACAAGGATAAAATGAATGATGGAGGTTTCTGGCAGATGTTATACATTCATAGCGTCTAGCCTTTCGTATACATTGGGATGGAATGGGTAAGAGACAGGCTTGGGGCTCAGTCTCCTAACTGGTTAGTAACTAAAGATGCCTTGGAGAGGAGAGTTGAGAGTCCATATTTTTCACAGAAATTCTTTTTGAGCCACATTGACATTCCTAAAACACTGCACATACTGATGCTATGATTTCACGGTCATTTGGTCTCTAATACCCACAAACTTTGCCTGCCCCTAGCATAGTTTTAAAGCATTTGTTTAAAAACAACACCCCAAACTAAAACCTTACCTGCATAAACCAAGCATATCTGTGGTTTGGAAAACAGGCCAGAAGTCTACAGTTCTATTTCTAACTATGCAGCTAACTTCCCAGGTGGACTGGAAGAAATCCTTGATTCCTTTGCTCCTTAGTTTCTTAATATTCATCCATCCTTCTGAAAGATATTCCTTAAGTACTGGGACCCTGTGGATACAAACATAAATAGAACCTAGTTCCTTTGTCAAGATCCTTGGAATTTAGGGGAAAAGACAAACAATAATCAAAGATTGCAATCCAGTGTGGAAAGTTTGTTGTTGGAAGTAGGCACTGAGTGCTAGGGGAGCATAGAGAAGGAATGTCAAATCAAGCTTGGAGCTGGGGAGGCGAGTCAGGGACCACGTCAAAGGAGTAGTGATGTCTTCCTGCAAAGTTAAACTCTGTGAAATGAGCAGGGCTTATTAGTGGATCCAGAAGAATATTTAATCTATATTCCTATGTTAATTGAAGAGATGGTAATTTGAGGTCCCTATATAGGGAGAAGTTTTTCCAGAGCTGTAAGAAAGAAGCAAAGTACAAACAAATTTGCCTAATATATCCATGGCTGCTTATCCTTAGAGAGTGGTCTAGATCTTAATATGCTTTCTAATATGCTCCAAGAAGAAAATATTTGTTTTTGGGACATTTCTGTCACTTAATATATTTGCCTTTAGACATTTGAAGGGTATCTGGCTTTCATAAGAAGTCACAGTCACCTGTGTCACTTTCCTCTCACCAGCCCCTTTCTTTGTACATTTCCTTGTAATGCACTATGAACTCTAGATTGAATCATTCAAATGCTGTAATATTCACATGAAAGCAACACCAAACTTTGTCTCCATTTATAGGTTCATGTCAAAGCTAGTTTTTCACTAAATGTCTCTGGTTACCATTTGATTTGATTTTAAAATAATATTTCACTTTTCTAAAAGTTGATCTGTTCCACCAAGTCTTAACTCATTGTAGACACAGTTATAAAATCATAAGTAGACAAATAATTCTCATTTCTAGCACATACGTTGGTTTCTTCCCAATGTCCACTTTTCCTCTTATTTTTCCCAGGAGAATTTCAATTTGGCCCAGGATGGATACTAGTTAGCCAAAGTCAACCTTGAGAATTCTATTCCTTTAGTCAGTGGTTGACTTAGGAAAGGGCAATTCTGGTCTCTTTGGGGGAAGTCAGCTGGCAAGCCTCTGGAAAAGGTTTCCTTCTCCTAAAAGAGACACAGAAGTTGATGTTCTCTCTCCTTTTTTGGAACATTGGTGCATCTAGATGTGGCCCTGGAACCACAGCAGCCATATTGCCACCAGCTGGAAAACGAAGCCAACAGTGGGAGAAGACAGAGCTGGTCAAATCCCTCAGGAGTAAAATGCAGCCTGTAGTACCCTTCCTGGACTGTATCCTACTTGGAGTCTTCTTGTTCTGGGAGGCAATAAATTTCTTTGTTATTTAAGCCATGATGAATCAGCATTTTCAATTATTTGCAGCCAAAAGCATCCTAAGCAATAGCCAAGTATGCATGGAAGTTCATGCACTTCTTTCACAGAACATTATGTCAGACATTTAGTTCTAGGAAACAGGCTTATCTAATTTCTCAGTTCTAGGAAGCAGGCTTATTTGATTTCCTAGTTCCTGGCAGATTAGAAATAGCAAGTTAGAAATAGAGAAAGTTAGAGACAGGCAGCTGGACAGAGAAGGGAGAGACACGAAGGCAGAACCAAGAACTCAAGAGGTAGCATTGTGGGGTTATTTAATGCTGGGGCAAACAAGTTCTCCCATCTCTGTAGCTCTTGTGGGTATGAGAGCATAGTTCAGTGACTAACCCATAATGACAGTCATGTGTCTGTCATCAAAGGAAGTTTGCTTTCTGCTTACTCTGTTTCAGAAGGGGGATGAGGCTGAATAGTATTTAAAAATATTTCTTTGTAAACAAGGAAAAGATTACGTGATTAAAAGGATAAGCTTATCTGAAAAGGCACACAGAGAACAAACTCACTCCCTGGCTATGCTAAAAAAATGAGTGCTAATTATATATGCAAATGAAACCTATTAAAAAGTTTGCTTCATCCAGAGAAAAGGGAAGAAAAAAAAATGAGGCAGTAGTTTGATTGCTGCATAGAGCAGCTCATTTCAGTTTTGGTCCCCATGAGAAGCCCCAGCAGAGAAGCAAAGCTAAGAAGTGAGGACATGGTGTTGCTCTTCTGCAAGCGACTTTATTTTGGCTCAATGGCTCAGCAAGGCTGCCTAAGCTGTTTCCTCAGAAGCCTGCCAGTAGCAAGTAAATAAGCTGCTTGACTCTACTCATAGAGGGGGTTGAGCACTCCTAATTAAAATGTAAATAATTCTCAGGGCCAACAGCTTGTAGACGAAAATGACTGGAAAGATCACAGAAACTAAAACTGCACCACGCAAAACAGGTTCTAAGTCTTCGTCTACACAAACACTAAGCCTACCAATTGATTTAGTCACCTCCGTGGGAAATCACTGAAACCAAGTTATTTGCAACCATGCACCAGGAACCAGGTAGCTGCTGTACTCTGGTGACAGCAGGGACTAAAGTTGAGGGTGATTTGTTTACCAAGTCCACGGGGCATGGATAACTCAAAAAACAAGGGCTTTCCGCAATCAGCTGGTGAATCTGTGGTCTCACACAGCCCCGCCCCAAGGGTTAGGATAGCTCCTCCTGCCCAGCCCGTCAGAAGTCTGCCCAGAATCTTCCAAGGCTCATATGTGGAAGATGAGCTATCTGGACAGGCCCCACCCAACAGAGTGTTACTTTGGTTTTAAAATCACCCTTCATTTGAGAAGTACCCTGAAACTTTAATATGCAAATAACAGCTAAATAAAAGGAAAAGCCCAATACAGTTTCTAATTGCCAACAAATGCATATGTATCTTACACATGGTAGATACTCATAATTTTTTAAAATGAATAAGTGATCTATTAACCTGAGTACTACATGAGGGAAACAGAGAGAGAATTAAATACTTTTACAAAGAATGAAACTTAAGGCTATTTAATTTAGTGGTTTTCAATGGCATTTTTGTTTTCTTCATGCTAGGATACTGCCATACATACTAGGATTATCTTACTGGTAAATTACTATTATTGTTAGACAACATTTTGTTGGCATTGTCCTAAACACTCCACATTCATTATTTCATTTTATTGCCACAATAGCATGGGTACAATTATTAAGCCTATGAAAAAAATGAGGCTTAGAGATGCAAAGTAATTTGCCTGAGGACACGGAATGAGGACCTGCTGGGTCACCAGGCAAACAGGTTCATTCCTATGGCACCACTACATATTTACTGATAACAGTTGTACTGAATTTTTTCCAGATTTTCTTTTTTTTTTTTTTTTTTTTTTTTTGAGACGGAGTCTCCCTCTGTCGCCCAGGCTGGAGTGCAGTGGCGCGATCTCGGCTCACTGCAAGCTCCGCCTCCCGGGTTCACGCCATTCTCCTGCCTCAGCCTCTCCGAGTAGCTGGGACTACAGGCGCCCACCGCCACGCCCGGCTAATTTTTTTGTATTTTTAGTAGAGACGGGGTTTCACCGTGGTCTCGATCTCCTGACCTCGTGATCCGCCCGCCTCGGCCTCCCAAAGTGCTGGGATTACAAGCGTGAGCCACCGCGCCCGGCCTCCAGATTTTCTTTCAGTTTTTAAATAGAAGAGATTGAAGATTCTCTCATCTGCATTATGATACGTTGTTTTCAGGGAGAGAGAAAACTGGAATAATATGTGGAGGATGGTGAGAAATTACGTATGTTCATGGAGTGTCTCACATGTTTGTCAACAGAAGTGAAAAGATCATGACCCAATTTTAGAGTTGGCATTCAGGCAACTCTATTATAATGAGTTACTTGAACACTATAGTGTTCTCCCATTCCAAATCCTAAAAAAAGTTCATTTTTTTTTGTATTTTTTTTTGTAGAGACAGGGTTTCACCATGTTAGTCAGGATGGTCTCTATCTCCTGACCTCGTGATCCGCCTGCCTCGACCTCCCAAAGTGCTGGGATTACAGGTGTGAGCCACTGTGCCCGGCCAAAAAAAATTAATATTTTTTTTAATTCTCCTGATGCTTACTTGATTTTTCAGGTTGATTTTTTTGAAAACAGACTTAAACTTTTTTGACATTCTATGTTCATTCATTCATTCACATAATTACTATTTATTGCCTTCACAATGTCTGGACAATATTGTGAAGGTTAAGACACCAGCAGTTTCTGTTTTTCATACAATCTTTCTTGAAAAGTTGCATTTTTCTTCTTCAATAGCTGGTTTGGGTTCACAAGATATATAGGGTTTGACTTTGGTGACCTTCAAATGGGTCCAACCTGCACTGCCTTCTGGATATATAATGTAGCTCATAACCATGTTTTTGAATACTGTGTCTTACTATCTAGTGTGTGTGTGTGTGTGTGTGTGTATATGTATGTCTTTTGTAATGTATGTATGTTACATATATAACATGCATATGATAGATGTTACAAATACATGCCCAATGTTACGGCAATACATGCTTCCTGGGAGGAAAGGATTAAATCACAAGAAGTATATAAATTTAAAATGAAATATTTCAGAAATTTTACTGCCAGAGGTAATCATTTTTAAAAGCTTAGTGTTTTATATTCCATATTTTGGGGTTGACTTGTGAATTCATTACTCTGTTCCCTCCCCCACTTTGGTGTGACCTCTTTCCCTGTTTTTTTTTTTATTGGCCCTCTCTGCTCAATTTGATTCCACTTCCTGCAGTTACTCCTCTGGGTGGGCCCCATCCTGCAAGGGAGCTGCTGTTCTCAGGTCCGCTCTTTTGTGGGTCACTTTGTCTCACATCTTTCAGACACCTAGTTACTTCCCTCTTCATTTACCTGATGGACACTGTCTGTGGTTTGCCCCTACCTGCTTTTATTTTGTGGTTTGGAGGGCTATCTTATAGCCAGTTTGGTTGCATATGTTGTTCATGGGAATTAGGGTTTACTGTTTCATTGTTCTGTATGTTTTTATGTAAAATACAGAAAGATTCAAAAGCTATGTTACTGTTACTTCCATCTTCCCAGAGTCCCCCTCTACCATCAGACTTCCTTCTTTGAATAACAGGTTAAAGCTAGTGATGGAAGATGATCAATGTTATCCTTAATTGGCCCCAGACTAATCAATTATGATGCTACTTAAGATAATGTTTGCCAACCTTGCATGTACATCAGCAACACCTTAGGACTGTAAAACAGCTGATCCGCAAGAGCTTTCCTGATTTAATTGGTCTGCGGTAGTGTGTTCTCACATGATTCCAGTGTGTGGCCAAGGTTGATAATCACTGATATGAAGAAAACAAAATTAAAGCATTTCAACTCCCTTAGCAATCTACTGAGACTAAGCCAGTTACTGTGTGCTCAATCCGCACATTAATTGTGGTCCCTTTCCTCGCTCTAAGCCCCTATGTCTCAGGTGAGGCTGGCTCATTCTCCAGCAACTACAGTAGCCAAGTCATGCATACATGGCCAATCAGTGTACTCCATGCTTGTCCAAGGATAGACATGTCACCCAAGCTGAACCAATACAAAATTTCCCTATGATATTTGCTGGAGTTATTATGCATCAATCTCTTTTTACAGAAATTGTGAGCTTCAAGATCAGTGTAAACCTACAACTTCCTTTTGCCATCTTTACCCCCAAATGAGAAGAATCTGCTTGGGAATGAAGCTTAGAGAGGAAAACATTTGACAGGTGGAAAGGGTAAAAAAGTATGCTGATTACACCATTGATGGGATTTTTAGGGGTGCAAATATAATACCTTATTTTACTTAAATTCAGAACAAATTTAGAGATAAATGCAGGCTAGGTAATTGGAAAAGAAATAGTTTTATGATTGAGAAGCTGATTGAGCTCATGGCTTTGGATTGCTGCCCAAAAGAATTTTCTAAAACTCTATTCCTTAGTTCATCCTTGTTCATGCTTCTACTTAGTTCTCCTTAACACAACCAGCCACTGGCATGGCTGGAATCTTTGGACCTTGTCCTCCATTGTGGACTGCTTAGCACCAGGAAGGCAGATGATAAGACAGACAAACTGATCAGACAGAATGAAGGGCACTGGAAGAGCTGAACCATGCCCAGATGCCAGTTTCTTTCCCAAACCCCCAGTTGGATAACTCTCTCCCAAGCCATGGCTCACAGTTTGGTGAGCTGAGTTTCTGCTAGATCTTAGCCCCCTCTTGTCGCTTCTATCCCAACACACCTGCAGACAGACCGAGATCGCTCTTCCTACCTTCAGGAGAAATAAATGAGCACACTGAGAAAAGGTGTGAGGGTTCTGTTCATGCTTGCTCATCCTGAGAAAGAAAACGGGGAGTAAGTGTTCTCCACTTAAAATTGTTTGAGCCTCTGAATCCAGGAACATATGAAGCCAGCTGCACTCCTGAATTTCCGAGTGGTGATCATATACCTTTTCTTTCTTTGTTTAAGTGAGTTTTAGTTAGGTGTTTGTCATTTGCAAACCCAAAGTCTTAATTAATACATTAACTAGCTTTCTTCTGTTTAATAAAATTAAATGTCAAGAGCCATAGATGGAGTGACTCTAAGGAAACACCATCCTTTCTTGTGCTGTAAGTGGGCCTCCTTTGAGTGCACATTAGGCTTCACTTGTTGGATTTGGATCTGATTGTCCTTTGGGATCTTCATAACATGGCTTTGTCTGAAGGCCTTCCACTGCTCCTCCACCCCTGCCTTTTGGTCTGGTGCAGCAACAGTTTCATTGACACTGATCCCAGTGCGCTGCACCATCCCTTGTAGTTCTATACTTCCGAACCTTTTATAAACAGTCCTTTGATTAACCCTCCTCAAGTTATTCTACTTTTAAACTTTGAATGAAGCATCTTTTTCCATTAGTTCCCTGACTAGTAGATCAGTCATTATGTTACTTTGACACAGTCATATCTTGGCTGGCACTAAAATGTTCTTAAAAGTGTTGACATATTCACTTTCAAATATATCTACTATACAAAGGTCAAAACCTTTGAATATATTGCCAGAGTTTTTTTTCCCTCAATAAGTACGACATTTGGCTATTTAAGAGAAATCAAGTTTTCAAAAGAAATAGTTATTTTTTCTTGATTAGATTAACAAGAACAATAAAACATGAACATCTAAACAGGAAGAAATATTTGCTTATCTCGTATTTCTTCCAATGGTGAGAAGACCGTAAAATTTTTATTTAGCTGATTTAAACTGTAAATATTATTTTAAGTTACTGCATAAAAAAGAAAATTGAGCAAAAAGTTTTTCTGGGGAGAGGTGTAATATGCTGTGGCTTTTTGGGTACTATTCTCAGATAAGTGTTTTAATTTTTTCTACTCTTTTCTCTCTTTATTCCTCTTTGACCAAGGGTGAAAAAATCTAAAATGTTATTTCTAACCTCCATTTTTTTCTCATTATCTATCTACTAATTTCATTTGATATTAAAAGAACATACATAATTAAAATTGCTGTTTGGCGGGGAATTTTAAATGGTACTAATGTGCCACTAAGGTTTTCTTTTAGCTACTCAGTGTAAACAAGTCAATAGCTTTTGCTGCATCCCCAAAAAACCAATGAGAAAATATAATAGGAAAAAGAGACACCCCATGCACAATAGTACAAAAGGGCATGAAATATTTATGACTAGCCTTAACAAGAAATGTGCATGACCTAAATGAAGACAATTATACAGCTTTATTGAGAATATAAAGAAGATGAATGATGACAATAAAAGTTAGCCTTTCCGCATTCTTCATGCTAGGCTCTGTGCTCCATGCTCCCCTGTGTCACCTCCTTATCTATGAAGCAGAGAAGCCCTGTAGTAGCTGGCACACTGCTCGTGAGCCCGACTCAGGCCTTAGGCAATTTACTTAACTTCCCTGTGCTCCAGTTTCTGCATCTATAAAACCAGGACAGGGAAAATATATATTTCACAGGATTGTTGTGAGATTTAAATACGTCACTACAAAGTGTTTAGTACAGTGCTGGGCAAATGGCAAGCCCTCATTTATATTAGTTATGTTCACCATTTCTTATAACCCCATGACGCAGGCATGCTAATGTTATCCAGCAAGCAAGTGATTGGGATTCCTAGGCTGAGCGGTCCAACTCAAGAGCTAGGACTTGTGATTTGTTACATATCTGTGTTTTCAGAGAAGGCAACGGTCATTTTTATGACACTTTCTGGAATAATTCTAGAGTTTATCTTAAAGAATAAACAGGTAAAGCTGTGTTTTGTTTTGTTTAATTTTTTTTTTTTTTTTTTGAGATGGAGTCTCGCTCTGTTGCCGAGGTTGGAGTGCAGTGGCGTGATCTTGGCTCACTGCAACCTGCACCTCCCAGGTTCAAGTGATTCTCCCGCCTCAGCCTCCTGAGTAGCTGGGACTATAGGCGTGTGCTACCATGCCTGGCTAATTTTTTTGTATCTTTAGTAGAGATGAGGTTTCACCATGTTGGCCAGGCTGGTCTTGAACTCCTGACCTCAAGTGGTCCCCCTGCTTCAGCCTCCCAAAGTGCTGGGATTACAGGTGTGAGCCACCGCTCCTGGCCAGGGTGATGGCAATGTTCTTTATCTTGATTTGGTGGTGGTTAAATGACTATAATCCTAGTCAATTTTTTTCATTATACTTTAAGTTCTGGGATACATGTGCAGGTTTGTTACATAGGTATACACATGCCATGGTGGTTTGTTGCACCCATCAACCAGTCATTTACATTAGGTATTTCTCCCAATGCTATCCTTCCCCTAGCCCCCCAACCCTCGACAGGTCCTGGTGTGTGATGTTCCCCTCCCTGTGTCCATGTGTTCTCATTGTCCAACTCCCACTTATGAGTGAGAACATGCAGTGTTTGGTTTCCTGTGCCTGGGTTAGTTTGCTGAGAATGATGGTTTCCAGTTTCATCCATGTCCTGCAAAGGACATGAACTCACCCTTTTTTATGGCTGCATGGTATTCCATGGTGTATATGTGCCACATTTTCTTTATCCAGTCTATCATTGATGGGCATTTGGGTTGGTTGAAGTCTTTGCTATTGTGAATAGTGCTGCAATAAACATATGTGTGCACGTGTCTTTATAGTAGAATGATTTATAATCCTGTTGGTATATACCCAGTAATGGTATTGCTGGGTCAAATGGTATTGTTGGAAACTTTACATTTAAAAAGGGTGAATTTTATATGTGAAAATTATACTGCAATAAAACTTGGGAAAAAAGAAGATTTCTATTATTAAAAAGACAAGCAGGCAGAAACTTACACAAATATGACAGAGTTACTATGTTTGCTATACCACCAATCAAACCAAAGAATCTATAATCTATGACCCAGCAACATCGGTTCTAAGTATATACATCCAGAAATGACTACTTACATCTGCCTAAAGACTTGTAAAGAATGTTCATAGCTGCCTTCTTTATAAAAGCTCCATATTGCAAAAAACCCACATTTCCATCAACAGTAAAATGGGTAAATAAATTGTGGTATACTCATACAATGGAAAACCACACAGAAATGAAAAAGAATGAACTATATATGCAACCTGGATAAATTTCCCAAACATAATGTTTAATGAGAGAAGCTTGACACAAGAGTATATATAGGATGTTTTCTTTTATAAGCCTATAAAACAGGATAAATTTATCTATACCAATAGAAATTAGAATAGTGATCACTTGGAGGTGGTTACTGCTAACTGGGAAGAGGACTGGGGAGCCTTAGTGTGCTGGAAATGTTTTATATCTTGATCTGGGTGTTGGTTACATGGGTGTGTACATATGTAAAAATTTGTTGAGCTATATAATTAAAATATGTTTAGTTTCCTGTATGTAAATTACACATAAAAATACCTAATCTGAATTAACAAGATGAACCAAGGACGTGAGACCACAAAAGAAGAAATCAACTGACTTAACTATTATGGACACATAGATACACACTCCATCTCAGTAATCAGACAAATGTAAATGAAGTTTTTAAAAAATATAATATCTGGGGTTGAGGAGGATGAAGAAGTTATGAGGAAGATCTTGAGATGAAGATTTGTGGGCAAATAATTATTAAGGAAGTTCTTAAGTGAGAAACCAGTAAGGGAGTTGGGGAAGTAGAATAGGAGGAGGAAGAAGCCAAGCAAGGGTCCAATTACAGGTGAAGTTTCATTCTCAGTCTAATTCCATGGGAGCTCTGGAGTGTAACTGACACTGCATAGTTTATTCTGCATCAAGGCAAATAATCTGGGTTTTCATACTCCTCTATAATTCTGGGGTTGACTACCGCTGCCTTGGGGTGAGGGGTGGGACATCAACTCTACCCCACCCCACTTCTGGCCCTCAGTGCATCCTGTCTAATGGTGTCCTGTGGCCCAAGGGTAGATCTCTGAAGAAGGGGACTGGTGAGTTAGGTTAGGAGCTGAGTGTGCGGAAGCTGGGAGATTGGGAGACAAGCACACAGAAACAATAAAGAGGATCCAGGGAATCCAGTCAGAGCACTTGTGTTGATGCAAGTTTGGAGATTAAACATGAGGTTGAAATGACTAGTTATGAATGTTGAGCAGCAAAGGAATAAAATGAGGAATGAATGAATGGTCTTTCCCAAAACAATTCAGTCTTTCCAATAACTTCCCCATACTTTTTTTTTTTTAAATAGGTGATTTGTTTCCAAGTTAAACAGAAGATACATATGGGAGATTCACAGACAAAGAGGTGAGGAGTTGATTTGTTCAGAAAACATTCAGATCCTATTCAAATCTTAGAATTTGTTGAGTTATGTATGTGCCACAGAGAAGCACTTGGGTTATGAAATTGTGTGTTTGTTCTCTCTGGCAGGCTATTTATTTGGTCGTTGTCCATTCTTGTCCTACCTTGCACAGTCATACACGGTCTCTTCTTTGCCAGAGTACTTTGCATTTTATTGCATTTGATTTTAATGACATTCTGTGAGGGCGTAGGCCAACTGTTTTCCAGATGAGAAAACTGAGGCTAGACAGGTTAAATTGTTGCCTCTCAAATTTAGCAGCACATCACACTACTTGAAAGAGCTTTGTAAACTACTATTTGCAGTGCTTGAAGGTGAGGACCAAACCTGGGTTTTGTTTTGTTTTAGTTTTTGAACTATTTTTAGAAATCGAGTCTCATTATGTTGCCTGGACTGGAGTGCAGTGGATATTTACAGGTGAAATCATGATGCACTACAGCCTCAAACTCCCTTTGCTCAAGCTATCCTCCTGCCTCAGCCTCCCAAGTAGCTGGGACTACAGGTGTGAGCCACTACGCCTGGCTCTAATTTCTGTTCTTTAAAAAGCTCCCTAGGTGATCCTGAGGTACAGACAGATTTGGGAGCAAAAGGCTTAAATGATGTTCTTAGGGTCCTGAGAAAGGTAAGAAAACACTCACTCCTAAGTCATTAATGTATTGTTTTATTTATCCACCTATTTAATGAGCATTTACTTTGTGACAAGGATTCTGTGAAATACTGGAAATGCAACAGTGAAAAGAGAGTCAAAACCCCCTTGACCTCATACAAGATTATAGTCTGAGGAAGGATTACAGGTGTAAAAGTGGGAGGAGCAGGGTGTTGCATGCTATTGTTCTCAGGACACTATTCATCTTATTGAACGGACCAAGCCTGCAGTGA
Organism: Nomascus leucogenys; assembly: GCF_006542625.1. Taxonomy (NCBI): domain Eukaryota; kingdom Metazoa; phylum Chordata; class Mammalia; order Primates; family Hylobatidae; genus Nomascus; species Nomascus leucogenys. Next base: position 92,023,645 of record NC_044402.1, read on the forward strand.
ACTTGGGGATAAAACAGACATTGAACTAATAATTCCAAAGGCTATTGGGGTTTTAGTGTATTTTGAGAATGGTAATGTCAGTCATATTCACATGCATCTTAACATATGGGAGAGTCACTGGTCATTTTGGGCCACTGGCATTGTCCTATCAAAATTGCTAACTGGTTATATATAAAAAGTGCTCTCTTTTATGAAAACATTACAGAAGCCCATGCTTAGGCTGATGTGTATGGAAGTGTTTCTGACATTTTGGTCTCAAATTCCACAAAACAGATTGAACTCCTTACTGTAGGAGTTTTTTATATTTATCTAAACCAAAGGCATTCCTGCAGATAACTTGCCTAGAGTCTAAATAGATAAACAATTCATCCTTTATTCCCCATCTTCTTCTAATAATACAGTAGAGGGAGGAATAGCAGAAGTTTTTTTAAGATAAGACAGGGAGACATAATGGGATTTGGTGAGGTTGAGCACACAGATTTTAAGGTTTTAAGGCCTTTGGACAAGTATTCTCCAAAAGCAAGTATGAGTCATCTAAGGCCTGCAGCCCACTACATGGTGAGGGCAATGGCCCTTGCATGGAGATTAGAGTGTAAAGGCCTCCCTGGAGCAGGGCCTGAGTCAGCAGTAGCTCCTTGGAAAGTTCAGGGAAGAGATGGAGGGATCCCAATTCTAGCATACTTTCCTCTACACACACTATTACCAACGCGCGCACACACACACACACACACACACACACACACACACACACCATTGGCCTATAAAGTTGGATTCTTTTTTCTTTTTTTGAGACAGGGTCTCCCTCTGTTGCCCAGGCTGGAGTGCAAATGGCATAATCTCTGCTCACTGAAACCTCTGCTTCCCAGGCTCAAGTGACCCTCCTGCTTCGGCTTCCTATGTAGCTGGGACTACAGACACAAGCCACCATGCCCAACTAATTTTTGGACTTTTTGCAGAGATTGAGTTTCACTGTGTTGCCCAGGCCAGTTTTGAACTCCTGAGCTCAAGTGATCCACCTGCCTTGGCCTCCCAAAGTGCTGGGATTACAGGTGTGAGCCACCATGCTTGGCCAAAGTTGGATTCTTGTTGTGCTTAAGAATATTATCCATTTCTTTAAAGCATCTTTATCATATTTTAAGTAAGCCTCATGGTAATTCTAAACAATAATTTAGTCTTACTAACACTATTCTTATAGGCTCTTGCCTTTCTGATTTATTGAGCCGTAATGTCTTCTTTCATCTTTTTCATATTTTTTTAGTTCATCAAAACCCTCATGACAATCATGTTAACTTCTTTAATTTTTTTCGTGTATCTTTCTCCTTAGTATCATTTATGATCTTATACTTGGGTCAGGAAGGGATGGAATGGTATTAAGAGTGGAGGTAGTTGGCCAGGCGTGGTGGCTCACGCCTGTAATCCCAGCACTTTGGGAGTCCGAGGTGAGTGGATCACCTGAGGTCAGGAGTTCAAGACCAGCCTGACCATCATGGAGAAACCCCACCTCTACTAAAAATACAAAATTAGCTGGGCGTGGTGGTGCATGCCTATAATCCCAGCTACTCAGGAGGCTGAGGGAGGAGAATCACTTGAACCTGGGAGGTGGAGGTTGCGGTGAGCTGAGATCATGCCATTGCACTCCAGCCTGGGCAACAGGAGTGAAACTCCATCTCAAAAAAAAAAAAAAAAAAAAAAAAAAAAAAAAAAAAAAAAAAAAAAGTGGAGGTGGTTAAGTGCTATGATTTGAATGTGCCCCCTAAAGTTCATGAGTTGAAAACTTGACCCCCAATACAACAGTGTTGGGTGGTGAGGCCTAATGAGAGGTGATAAGGCCATAAAGGCTCTCCCCTCGTGAATGGATTAATGCCATTATCACAGGAGTGGGTTTATTATCAGAGGAATGGGTTTCTTATAAAAGGACAACTTTGGCCTCCTTCTTTCTCTTTCTCACCCTCTCTTTGCCCTTCCACCATGGAATGATATAATAAAAGGCCCTTGCCAGATGCTGGCCCCTTGAACTCTGATTTCCCATCTTCCAGAACTATGAACCATTTAATTTCTGTTTATTATAAATTACCCACTCTCAGGCACTCTGTTATAGCAGCACACAAGGACTAAGACATTAACTTTTGGATTTTAAAGTGTTTCCCTGAAGACAGCATAATGTCAACAAAGCAAGTAATTAAGCTGAGTAGGTGCTGACCACGGGTGAAGAGAATGCCAAGTTGTTAATGCAGCAAGTCATTAAGCAAAGTGACTACCAAACTCAATAAAGCAAGATTTGCCCTGGATAAGCTACCCTGGGATAAAACAAAGTTGATGACATTAGATAAACTTTCACTCAGGGAAAAGGTTAGAAACAAAGGATAACTCAGTCTCAGGGTTGGAGACCTGGAGGTGATGTCAAAAGATCATTGGATCCCTGCCTTATCTTTAAAGATTTGATTGACTGACTCTTCTGTCCTATATGCCTGGTCCATTCTATTTTTCACAGTTAATTAAAACAGACATATAACTTATTTTTAAAAATAGTTTACTCCAATGTTCAATGCTTCTAAATTGTTCTTTCTTGTGTTCAGATGAAGGTCCTCTCAAATTTAAAATTATTTTTCTTTGGTGAAACTATCTGCTTTCTTGAAAAAAATTGCTTATTCACATTTTCATGAAAGGGATTAAGCTAACAGGTTCTGGAGCCAGACTTCCTGGGGTAAGAATGCCAACTCAATCACTTGGGCCGATGGCTTCTTAACCACTTTCTTAACCTGCCTGAATTTCCTCATTGGTAAAATGGAAATATTATACTACCAGTTAGCTACCTCAGGGGGTTGCTGTGAGGATTAAATGGGGTAATGCATTTAAAGTTCTTACTTACTACTGATAGGTGATAAGTACTCTGTAACGGTAATGATAACAATAATAATTGTTGGGCTTTTTTGAATGTTCTTTATTCTCCAATCATACCTTGTATGCCAAATATTTTGCTATATATTATATTATAGATATATATTTTACTCTCTCTCTATATATATGTTGTTATTAAATACTTCTATATTTGAAGGTAGTAATTGAACCAGTCAGTTGTCTTCTGTTGAGCATTAAAGAACTAAAATTCTCCTTTGAAAACTTTAGAGTTATCTAATTTTATTCCTGGACAATTGGTCTGAGGTTATTTAACATAGTAGTGGACATCCCTATACACTCAAAAGACTAAGAAATTGGCTGTATTACAGCATTTAAAAAATAACAATGACCTTCAATCATGAAAAGAAAGGCTGCATGATAGTATATTCAAATTTTTCTGAATTTAAAGAAGACTTCATCCAAGATATTTTTTTAAACCAACTCTAAAAGGGAAAATCAGCAATTACTCAAGTCCTGAGAATACAGTAGTGAGAAATAATACGTGTATTCCTTGCTTTCATATTACTTATAGTGTGGTGGGAGAGGCAGATATTGATCAAATAGACATAAAAAGAGGGCCTAATTAATAAGTGAGACAAATGCTATAAAGAAATGAAGCATGTTTCTGTATGTATAAATTCAAAAGAAGAATGACCTCACTAGGCTTCCCTGAGGAAGTGACACTAAACAGAAACCTAAGGATTGAGTAAGCAATAACCAGGGCCAATGAACACGGCAGTTAGGCATTGGGAACAGCTGTAGAAGAGAGCTGTTCTGCCTGAAGGGGCTTTTAGGGGGAAAGAGTTTCAGACAAAAAGAGGATCAGAAAGAAAGGCAGCCGGACTAGGGAGCTGACACCAGGGGAGGAGAACCACTAGATAAAACCAGAGAAGGAACAAGGCCAATCCCTGCAGGCTTTTACAGGCCTTGCTAATGATTGTCACTCTTATTCATAGGAAACTTAGAGATTTTAGGCAGGTTGTGTAGAATATGATCTGGCTTGTATTTTGCAAAGGTGTCTGTGACTGCAGTTTGGGGAATGGGCCAGTGAGTTGCTGAAAGAGATCAGTTAGAAGGCAATGGTAAAAGTCTAGGAGAGACGTGCTAGTAACTTGGACTAGGATCTTCATAGTAGAGATGAAAAGAAGTAAACATGTCATAAATATTCATGACAGAACTTAGAGATGGGTAGATAAAGAGGCTAAAGAAGAAGGTGTTAGAATGACTCCTACATTTGTGACATGAGTAATTAAAAGGATAGTGACCATCTTATTACATGGTAATAAGAGAACACTGTAGCATCTAGAGTTTGAATGCAAGATTAACAATTTTACTTTGGACATTTTGAGTTTCATATAATTAGAAGATTTCTGGTAAGCACAGAATCAAAACAAAAAAAATGATGGAGGTCTTGATGGATGTTTAATCCAAACTGTGGTCAACATATTTCTTTAGTGACTGCATTTGTGTTTGTTAGTTTTAGTATCTGTCTTTCTAGAACAGTTAGAACAAACATTGCCAACTTCCTTATAACATAGAGAGTAATAATAGCGCAGGATCTGGGAGAGTGCAGTTAAAGATGTTAGACTGAACACATACATTCGAATCTCTTTCCTTCTGAACCCAGTTGAGAGAACAATGAAATAATTGTTAACAAAACATAAATGCACAAGGACAAAGGAAATGAGATAGGAGACAACAGCAATAAAACTTTAGAAACCGGGAAGCAGATAGACAAGTAGTAACTGAATTAAGACAACCAAGAAAGCTGAATCTTTAGCTTGATGATAACCAACCCAACTTACATTATAGAACCCCATAAAATTGGAGCACATAGCTGGGTGTGGTGTTGCATGCTTGTAGTCCCAACTTCTCAGGCAGCTGAGGTGGAAAGATCACTTGAGCCTACGAGTTCAAGGCTGCAGTACTTTTGATCACACCTATGTAGAGCCACTGCATTTCAGCCTGGGCAACATAGAGAGATCTTGTTTTTGTTTTTTTGTTTTTTGTTTTAAAAAGAAGCACAGATATCTTAGGAACTAGGAATGAGGGTGGTGCTTAAACATGGGATTTGGTGAGACCTCTTTGTAAGAAGCTGATGGATACCGAATTCCCCATTCCTATTCTTTTCAGGTGGGAGACTGCCTCTTATTTTGGTGCCAAGGACAAATACAGGGACTCTGGATTGGGGTTACCAGGAAAGGATGTAGGCTACAATATTGCAGGCTGGGGATTAAGTATGTATTTATAAGTTGTATACTGAGACTTCTTCAATCTTCTTCCTTCACTTAGCTCCCAGAACACTGTTAGCCAGGCTTATGTTTTCTTAGCAGAAGGCTGGAAATATTGTCTGGGCAATCTTATCAACCTGAAAGAAAAGATACTGACATTGGCCCAGTATGTTGGCCTGTGTCACATCATCCTGTAGCAAACCCAATGGAGAGTCCCCTCATGCATACAAAACATCCTCTTTTCAATGCTTCATTCTTAAAATAAAACTAGACAGTTGGAATCACTAGATATTTGAGGAAAGCCTATTAATGAAAGATAGAGACCAAACCAAACCAAACAAACAGAAGAAAACAACTTGAAGGAAACAAGCTCTGCCAACAGAACAATAAAATAAGAAAATATATAAAATAACAGGATTATCCATAAAAGGAATATTCAGTGAGCTCAAAAGAAACCTAGGCGTTAAAAATATGACATTAAAAATAAGAAATTTAATGTAAGAGATAAAAGATAAAGAAATCTCCTAGGAAGTAGAACAAAAAGGCTAATAAGGATAATTGAGGAGAAAGGATATATGAAAATTAGAGGATCAGTCCTGATGATCCAACATGTAATAATAGTATTACCAAAAGAAGAGAACAGAGGGTAGGAAATTATCAAAAATTTGTAACATCAAAATCTTACAATCTCAGTTTTCAGGTTGAAGGGCCCACTACCTACCAGAATGATGGGGAGAAATTTATGTTCACCTGAGAGTATCATCATAAAACTGTCATTGATATATCCTCAATACCTAGAATAGTGCCTGGCACATAGTAGTCACTCTGTAAATTTGTATCGAAGAATTTAAACATTCAGCACAAGAGTGACAAAAAGATGACACTACAAACTTCCAGAATAAAACAGGTTTAACATAAAAAATGAAGAATCAGAGTGTCATCTGTCTTCTCAATAGTAACACCTAAATCTAAAAGAGCAGTGCTTTCAAAATTCACAGGAAAAGAGACTTCTACACCTTGAAAGAGTATTGTGTAGGCTGAAGATATTTTCAAATTTATAAGGTGTCTTAGTCCATTTTCTATTGTTATGAGTAAATACTATAGACTGAGTAATTTATAAAAAATAAAGTTTTATTTAGCTCATGATTCTGGAGGCTGGGAAATACAAAAGCACAGCACTGGTATCTGGTGAGGGCCTTCTTGCTGCATCACAGCATGACAAGAACATCACATAGCAATAGGGCAAAAGCATGTCAGCTCAGGTCTCTCGTCCTCTTTTTATAAAGCCACCACTCCCATCATGGGGGCTCCATCCTGATGACCTTATCTAACCCTAATTACTACCCAAAGGCCCCACCTCCAAATGCCATCAGCATATAAATTTGAAGATTAGGTTTCCAACACGTGAATTTGAGGGACACAGTCAAATCATAGCACAAAGCCTCAAAACATTTATTTCCTTTGCACTCTTTTTCGAGAAGCTACTGAGTTATGTTCTTCACTAGGAAACAAGCCGAGAAAGAGGAAGACATAGGAATCAGTAAACAAGATCCAAGACTAGAAATGACCAGGAGAGTCCCCAGGAGTATGAAGAAGGCAGCCTCCATCAGCTGGGCGGGGTGGGGGAGAAAGTAGTTGCCTCTCGGGCATGAAAAATGGAAGATAGGAACTAGGGATGGTTGTTGTTTTCCAAGCAAACCTTGTAGAAAAATATTTGATTTTTAATGCTGAAGAGCATCTTATCCAGATGGAAGCAAGTCAGATTTCCTTGAGAAGATGAAGCTGTTAAGTCCTAATGCATTTGAATATATTAAAAGGAGATTTCTACAATTGAGGTGGAGTTTGAATTAGTAATAAATACAAAGAAAACGAAATGAAAAGCAATAAGATAACTAAGACAATACTTCCAAAAAGTAAGACAAAAGTAGATCCCCTAGGCTGGGCGTGGTGGCTCATGCCTATAATCCCAGCACTTTGGGAGGCTGGGGTGGGTGGACCAGCCTGGCCAACATAGTGAAACCCTATCTCTACTAAAAATACAAAAGATTAGCTGGGCATGGTGGCAGGTGCTTGTAATCCCAGCTACTCAGGAGGCTGAGGCAGGAGAATCACTTAAACCTGGGAGGTGGACGTTGCAGTGAGCTGAGATCGTGCCACTGCACTCCAGCCTGGGCAACAGAGTGAGACTCTTGTCAAAAAAAAAAAAAAAAAGTAGGTTGTGTAGAAAAGAAAAGATCACTGTGATCTACAGGTATTAGCTATGAATAGCATTTTCCTCTTCATAGTAATGTGAACACAACTCACTATTAGATATAATAAAAATCATAGTATGAATATATTGAGAGAATGGGCAGGGAGGCAAGTGCTCATGGTGGGAGTGGGGAATGAGGGAGAAACACTGCTAATTCCTCACTTTCTAGAGTGAGATAACAATAGAGAATGTCTAAAATGGGAAATCCACAAAGTAACAATTCAAGCATATTACCTAGCAAAATTGAGGGAAAGACCTTAAAAATTAGCTGGGTAGGGCGGGAGTGAAAGTAGTTGCCTCTAGGGGGTGAAAAATGGAAGGCAGGAGCTAGGGATGGTTGTTTTCAAAACAAACCTTATGGAACTATTTGATTCTTTACATTATATGTATGCATAACTTTAGCAAAAATAAAATATAATTTAAAAAAATCAGGCTCTGGAAGTATACTGCTGGGTTACAGATATAATTCCTAACACTTACTAGTTTTATGATATTAGATAATTAACTTATTTAAGGATCAGTTTCCTCCTATGAAAAATGGGAATAATAATGTTAGGGCGATTGAGAGGATTAAGTAAAATAAAGTCTGTAAAGCCTTGCACCATTCCTGGTCTACATTTTGGCCTTTTGGGGCTTCCTTTTTGTTTTACTTCTTGCCAATCTGACTGATTTTATTCACTGTCTTTCCCCCGGTTATCAAATTAACATCACATTTCAGATCAAATCAGCTTCCCAAATGTTACACATAATTCACTTTCCTTAGAATTCTGTGTGCTCTCAAATATGTTGAAAGATTATACCAATATCTTGCTGAGTGTCAAAAGCGGATATGACAGGTTCCTATCTGTATGTAGATGATCAATTCTTCCAGAATATATTTGGAGATATATTCACTGTGAATTATGAGTAAGCCAATCCTCACTTTGTTTTTATTGTCTAGATTTGTAAAAGTAAGATGAAAATTTAGTAATATTTGATCAGGAAAAATGACTTGTTTTAAAAACAACTCTTCCATCATAAATTGACAATTTTATTATTAACTTCTGAAGGTGGCTTTCTCAACTATTTTGTGAATTTTACTAGTTTTAAGAGTCAATGTATTTCCAAGTTTTTGGTGGCACTTCACTGTTCCTCCCCCAACAAAGCAACATTCACAGCCAGCCTTCCTGGTGCATAAATTACTCCAATTTGCCAATATAGAAATTGAGGCCTGCTGGCTTGTCTGAAAGTCACAACAAGAAAGTGTCAGGGTTTGGACTCAAGTTCAAGTTTTCTCATTTAAGCTGAGTGTTCTTTCTACCATGTAAGCTAAGTGCCCATAAGTGAGTGACAATCTCTCTGGTCTCAAATTTGTGATATGAAGGTATGGAGTAGATGATATTTAAACTTCTATCAGTCCTAACATCCCATAAATTACTGAGATAGAGGACAAGATTAAACTTATATTACTATCAATATTTATTCCTTCCATATAGAGACAGTGGATTCTACTAAGTGCCAAAAAGTCAATATGATTATGAAGTCCAGTTTACTTGCACGTAATTTTTATTCCCTGTCTTATTTGTAAATACCAAGGTTCAAAATGGCTTTGGGTTTTATTTTCACTTTTGCAATCATTTGGGAATTTTATCAAGGCTGAACAAGAGATTTGGAAATTCATAATGCATTTCCCAAGAAGCTGCAAGATTGTGAAATTCATGGGGCTCTAACCTTTCTGAGAGAATGGGAGCTGACTGGACAAGACACCTCATTTCCAGTAATGTTGCTGGGTAATTCTCTGGAAATAAAGGTGAGGCCATAGTAATCACAGCCCAGTTGTGTGCTTCTGGTTAGAGCCTATATTCAGGGGCTATAGTGGGATACCACACAGCCTTTTCTTTTCTCCCTCAGCCCTGAATATTCACTCAGCAAGGTATACTCAGTCATCTAAGAGAGGCCAAAAATGATACAGCCCAGCCTACTGACCCATGGACGCTGAGAAGGTACAAAAACCAAATTGCTGCCAATGATAAAGTTTCAAAGTGGACACAGATCAGAGACAGAGTGAGATTGCCTTTTGCCTACCTCTTGGCTAAATTGTGTGTAATTAACTGTGTGACCCACTTCTTCAGGCATTCCATGCCACTTGCTAACCACTTGCAGCAACTGGGCAGAGAGATCTTCTTCAGTTTGAGTGGTTTTAGGTCTTGATAAGTAATAACTCATATCGAATGCTTAAAGACCCAGGATCAAAATCTCCAAAAAATAATTTTGAAAAGCAAATGTCTATTAAACTGATCTTAGGATTGATTATTTTAAAATGGGATAATCTCAAACACCCTTCATAAGTACCTAAAAGCAACTTCTGAAGGCTATCTAATGCATCGATTAGAAGTTTCTGATCCTTGAGGATGCCACTACTTAATGAACCATTAGTTAAATTTTATTATTATCAATACTTTGGAGAATGAAACAAAACCATTCTGGCCTTTGTTTTTCCACATGTTCATAACAGAGATTTATAACTGGAAGATGGGTAATAATGGTGATTATATTCCAGATACTACTCTGAGGCGAACTAAACTTTTACTGTGTATCAACCTTGCCTTTAAGTGCCCCCTTTTTAGCAGTACTCTGTCCCCACCTTCTAACATATCTACAGAGGTCTTTCTGCCTTCTCCTCATGAAGATTTTATCCTGGAAAGAATATGACAAAATTTGTCAGAATGATGTGTAAAAGACTGGTTCCGTTTACTGTGTTCCCTCTTGCAGGGATATTTTCATTTTAGTCACTGTTAGGACAAACGAGAGAGTCTGACATCAAGGTTAACTTTGGGTTACAGAGTGGAAAAAGGAGGGATGAGCTTCCTGTAGGTGCTTGTAATACATCTGCAAATGACTGAAATTTAGAATCATGAAAAAGATTTCTAGATTAAATCTGCAAATGAATCAACTCTAGAATTGTGAAAAAGAATCATGAAAAGAGTGCTTTTAAAGCTGTTAGCAGAGCACATAGTGAATGCTCGATAAATGTTAGTATTTTAATTATAATGTTACCATTATGGGTCCCACTACTGAGCTCCTGAGGGCACTGACTGAATGGAGCATTCATTGGTAAGTCCCAGGTGATGGTATAATCCACATTCAGATCTTGTTCAGAGCACACTGGCTTCTGCCCTGGACTGGTAACTAGAAAAGAATGCATTTAGCTTTCCTGACCCTTGCTAATGGGAGCCAGCTGAAATACCCTGAGTATTACAATTTTAAGAGCTCAGACAGAAAATTTTTACAAAACTTTGGATGTATACAAGTTTCCCTGGAGAGGGCCACATAGAGACTTTGCTGAGTTGTCAAGTTGAATTGAAAGGATCCCAAGGCCAGTGAGTAAGTTGCCATGCTACCAAGCAAGGCCAGGCAACCTCCTGGCATGTCTCATCTTCCTGGTATTGCTATCAACTTGTTTCACATTCAGTCAATGGTATTATTTTGTTATGTGTCCTCCAATTGCTAGTTCTGATAATCCAAGTAAAGCTCTAAGAAAGTGATTGTTCTTAGTGAGACAATAGAGTTTCAGTGTAAATTAGTGTGTGAAATATATAATATGAAGTTGGTTTTGGTCTGTGACTTGAATGAGTCTTTTATACTAAACAAACAAAGATCAGTGCCAGTTATTTTGTGAGTATTCTCACCCAGTGCAAAACTTGTTCTTGGAGTGAAAATAAAATTTTGGTGAGAGATGGAAAGGCAATAGTTTGTTCTACAGATATCCTCCTGGGAATGTGGGTAAAATGACATATGTCTCAGCTTATACATTGCAGCACTTTTTAGAGTTTGTAATATCAAAAAATTGGAAATAACTCAAATGTTCATTAATGGGGGATTAATTGAATAAATTACAGTAAATCCATCAATGGAATAATGTGAAGAAATAAAACAGAATGAGCAAGCTCTCTCAATATCACTATGGAAAGAGCAATAAGATATAAAGACAAAAAGCAAGGTGAAGAAGAGCATTGTAAAAAGAAGTGGAGGAAAGAATATATACATATATACACATTTGCACAAATTATCTCTGGAAGAATGCACAAGAAAATGATAACTTTGGTGGTAGACAGGAATGGAAATTACTAGGGAACACAGGTAGTACAGGGAAATCTCACTACATATACTTGGATCTTTTGAATTTTTAATCTTGTGAATGCATTTTATTCTCTAAAAAATAAGATTAATTTTTTTAAAGAAAAGGCAGTAATCTGTAGGGTTTAAATTTATGCATAGGAAACAACATGTCTATCAATAGAATGGAAAGAAAACCAAGAAATCATATAAAATTTTTCTGTTTTTCTGAATCTTGGAAATTTTTAAAGTTTCTAGAAATACCCTCTAGAAATGTCAAACAATTATTGTGTCATGAACATCTCTGGCTATTCATGATTAGTTATATTTGTGAGTGTCCTACTGGAGAATAATAAGGAAAAGCTGATTGCTTAATTAGGATTCTTTTCCCCATAGTATATCTTAGTAGATCCCTCATCAGAAAATCATTGTAGTGAATATGGTGATTGACCTGTCAACATCCACTCAACTTCACCCTTAAGGTTAGCTGGCATATAGTTGGGTTGCCAGTGGTTGGCCTGGATTAATTAAGTCAATCACAGCAATTCCATTTTCCTTGCCAATGTTTACTTGGTTCAGGAATGGGTAAACTAAACCAACCTAGAAAGGACATTGAATAAAAACTAAGGGAATCCTTTAGTTAATAATGTATTGGTTCATTAGTTATAACAAATGTTTCATACTAATGTGGGATACTAATAGGAGGGGCAACTGAATGAGGAGTATATTGAGAACTCTGTATTCTCTTTCATTTTTTTCTGTAAATTTAAAGCTGTCCTAAATAAAAATTTATATAAAAAGAGACTAAAATCAGAAGTGTTCATTGTCACCAATTTCTCTATATTTTCAAATTAAGAAGAAATTCTTTACTTTTTAAAGATTATTCAGTTTAAAAATTTTTTTCCTCTTTATAATTAAACTATTTCCAGCTTTGTTCTTTGTTTTAATTTTTTTTGCTAGTCATCCAAAATTACTTCTCCCATGTTACTTTGAAAATTAGATTATTGGTTCATAGGGCCAATCTAATTAACTTAAACTATCTATCTTCTATTCCAAAATTTTTTGTGAATTATTCAAAATGTTAGTGCAGAGTCTCATGTTTTCCATCCTATTATTCTATCATGGTATAAAAACAAATAAGAAACACAGTGTGAATACAATTGATGAAAAGCATATAAACCTTTTTCATCAATTAAGTTTATTTATCCTTTGAACTAATTTAATGCAGGAAACATACTGATAAAGTGATGTAGATTGAGAGGCTGGTTAACTTTCTTAACTTGGATATTCTTCATTTATCTGTCTTTTTGGGTCAATAAGAATCCTAATCTTTGATTCTGGCAAAGTTCAGAAACTCATTTTTACCAGTTTTTTTAGATATGATCAGATCTACTTAAGAGCTTCATACCAATTATAAATTCATTGTGTGGTGATTTTAAATCCAGCATATTAAACTGTTAATTTACAATTTGGCCATATTTTCACAGCAACTATTATCTATTTTTCTTCAGAGTTGTTCTCAGTTATTACGGTACTTAGAAAATGGTATTTGTGATGAGATTCCTTGATGGATAATAGGTCAGGGCAAGGGGAATTTACTCACTTGAGTAAATGGGGCAGGGTCAGCAGATCCCCTTGCACTTATACAAGGTAGGCTTTCCAGTGTCTGCTAGACATCGAATCTCTCTTCCTGGGACAACACTAGATATTGATTGACAAAGGTTCTCTTCCAGAGGTCAGATCAGCATGCTTTTTCTGCAAAGGGTCAAACAGTAAATATTTTGAATTCTGTGGATCATGTGGTTTCTGTCACAACTACTCAACTCTGCCCTCGTAGACTGGAAGCAGCCTTAGGTTATTTGGCAAGCAAGTTTGGGGCTATAATTTGCTGATCCCTGTTTAATTCTTTTTTTAAAAAAAATTTTTAATCTCCAAGCAGATCACTCCATTTTAGGGATGAATTCCAGGATTGCTTACATTTAGTTAGAGCTGTTTGTAGCTAGTGATGTGGTCACATGGTCTTTTATATCAAGTGGTAGAGGCACAGACTTTGGAGCTGGAGAAACATGGTTGGAATTTCAGCTCTCCTCAGCAATAGGTGTGCAGCCTGGAACCTCCTTCTCCAAGCTTCCTTTTCTCATCTGTGGAATGTGGATGACGACCTCTATGATAGAAGGGTGCTGTGATGATTAAATGAGAGCATATGTTAAGAGCCTGGTACAAAGAAAGTGCTCAAAAAATATTGGTTTCCTTCTCTAACTCTGCAACAACATTCTCCTCTCTACACACATGTGAGAATTGGGCAACACCTCAACCTCATCAATACACATTTGCAAGCCCTCTCTCAGATGGCTGACCTAGGAAATTCAAAATTAATTCGAATGAGCTTGAATTTCACAGTGCTATTTTTAAAAATCTCTTTTCAGTTTTGGGGAATCCATTTTGTGTAGTTCAGTTCTTGCAACCTCTTGCATGTTGAAAACAATAGCCACCACAACCACAACATGTAATGAAAGCATTTAACCAAAGGCCTTGATTCTGATAACTCTCAGATAAAGGAAACCTATATACTACCAGATTTTAAAGGGTCACTACTCAAAAGAAATCACATGGAAATAGTAACAAATTTAGATTTTATTTGATGTTTGCTATGACCATGTCTAAGCTTTTAGATTGGTTTTATTATAAAATTGCTTGGGGAATTCACTTTCAGTGTCATAGTAGTGGGTTGTGAAATCAGTATTACTTGAAATATTTCCCCTTTGAAAAGTTTAACTTAAAAATATGCATACACATATAAGCCACTAGAGGTAGAAAGTACTTTCACAGCAGGAGAATAATTGTGTGTGTTTACTTACTTGTATAAACATACTTAGACACTATAGAGTTAAATATATTTAGCATCAGATCTTTTAAGTTGGGGGATATTTAAGTTCTGCCATAATTTTTAAGAAAATAATTTGCTTCCTCACTAGGGAAATTGTTATAATCAATGCTAACACAGCTATTTAACATGAGTAAAGTAATGGTATCTTCAAAGAACTAGGGTAGTACAAAAGCAATATAACTTGGAGAAATAAAAAGTACCCAAATATATGAGAGATATTATTGTTTCAAGCATGAGAATTGAAAATTGGGTGTCTTGGTCATGGAGCCTTGTCCTTGATTCCTGATGTCATAACTCTTCAATATGTGATTCATTGGATTTGTTTCTTGGTTTGTTCATCCATTCATTTCTTTGATACACATTTAGTAAAGAATTACCACTTGTGAAGCACTATGCTAAGTGCTAGGAACATAATTTATTCAGAGACAGACACATAAATTGTCAATTACAATATGTTTTATATGTGCTACTATGGAAATACATACCAAGAACTGAGAGAGTAGTCCAGAAATAAAGATTCATTCTAAAGGGGCTAGACAAGAGTGTATAGGGAAGAAATGGTCATAGAGGCTTCATCGAGAATGCAAATGACTCTTGAGCTGGGTAAAGAAGCTCTTCAGAGTTTTTTGAGAATGACAAGGCCAAGAATTCTAACAAGGGTAAACTACATGATCAAAATCAAAGAAGTATAGAAGTTTACTTCGAATGTACTTGTGAGTAGTTTGATGTGGCTGGAGCAGGGGCTTTATGGAGGGGGGTGAGGGGAGGTTTTATGCCATACTATAAATCTTGGTCCTTTATCCAGTTGGCCAGTGATCCTTTGGCTACCATTCTAGTTTTTCTCTGTAACATCTATGTTTTCAATGACTAAAACCCTAGGTGTATTAGCGAAGTGTTTTTAGGTTTCAAGGAGCACAAACATGCCTCTGACTTTCGGTGATTTCAACTTATTATAAGGATATGAGTACATTAGGAAGCAAGTATAGGAAACATTTTAATGGAATAATCAGGCCTCATGTGAAGCTGGAGCATTGTTCATTGATCTCCAGAATCATATATTAATAGCAACTCTGATATCCTAAGAGCAATAATAGGGGTTGTCGTCCCACTGACTTCTCTCTTTGCTTCTTCCTCCTTCTGTTACTATTGTACTCTCTCTGTCTCAGTGTATCTGGTTCATGGTTTCTATTTACTCATTGCATCTACTAACTTACGAGCCTGGTTAGTCTTTGCTTAGTTTCCTGATTCCTACTCCACTTTGCTTTGTGCATCCCTCCCTGTGTACTTTTGTTCAGGAAAGAATTAGCAATAGGCCCAAGACTGCTATTCCTAGAAATCTCCTTGCAAGGTTGGCTACTGATGGGTATCTGGAAACGTAGGTTTCAGCAGGGTTCTGGCCATTACCTAAATGATAAGAGTGGCCCACTCTGTCTAAATTGTTAGTATAAACAGCATAGTTTATGCTAACCATCTGCTTTCCTTCTGGCAGTCAGGGCTTTGGTATATGCCAGGAAAAGGGTGCCTCTGTGACAAGCCCGCAATAAAAACCTTGAGCTTCCTGGTAGGCAGTATTTCATACCTGTTGCCACAACTTGATGTAGAGGAATAAGGTGCCTCTTGTGTGACTCCACTAGGAGAGGACTCTTGGAGGCTTGCAACTGGTTTCCTCAGACTTTGCCTTATATGCCTTTCCCTTTGCTGAATTTGCTCTGTATCCTGTCACTGTCACGGCTATAAGTAGGACTATATGTTGAGTCCTGTGAGTCCTCCTAGCAAATCATTGAAACTGGTAGGTGGTCTTGAGGATCCCTACACAGCTTTGCTTTGGGATTCTTAGAATATCTTATTCACAGCACATTACCTGGCCTTTACTAAGCTTGATCCCTGGCTATCTCTTCATTCTCATCTGATACTCCTCTTCTCATTCTAATTATGCTGGATTCCTTGTTGTTCCTCAAACTTTCCAAGAATGCTCCTGCTTTGAAACTTTGTGCTTGCATTTCCCTCTGCCTGTGCTTTTTTTTTTCACAGATATCTATGTGATTTGTTCCCTCACCTCCCTCATATCTTCATTCTTATCTACTCTTTTTTTCATAGTAATAGAACCACTGATTTTTGGCTGGGGACACAGCCACCAGAAAGCCACCTTCCTGATCCCCCTTGATGATAGGTGTGTCTACATGAGTAAATGCAAGCCAATGGGATATGAGGAAGTTGGGTGTGCAACTTTTAGGAAGCATCCCAAATTAGAGTGGGCTCTATTTTCCCTACCTTTTTCCTTTCTATTGAGTGAAATGGGATGTATGATGCTTGGAGTCTTGGCAGCCATTTTGAATAATGAGGCAACCTGGGAAATGGAAAGTACAGTCAATGGAGCTACAAGATAGAATAGGTTTGATAATGTGGAGGACAATACCAAACCTCTAGAATCTACCTCTGTACTTTAACAAGAGCCAGAAATAAACTTCTATTTATGCCCAGCCAATTGGGGTTTTCTCTCACTTTAACTTAGTACTAATCCTAACTAATAGAAGTACTTATCTCCAGTCTGACTTCTTGAAGCCAGGAGGCAGAATTATATAGTACAAAGCAAGGTACCCTATGAACTGCACTTTGTTTTAAAGGAAGTTGTGGGCATGACAGGAAGGCTGGAAGATAGAATGTTATCATGTGGGAAATGTCAGTTGTGGAAAAGCATTACAGTGATGACTCCTTCCCCCACAACCCAAATGAATCATATTTCCTTGTGTCCACATGCTTCTTTACAATATGATGTTGCTACTCCTCCCATCAAAAGGCAGAGGTTACCTGACCATCTCCTTTAATCTGGTTTGAGCTGATGACTGGCTTTGACCAACAGAATATGACAAATATGACATTATGCTAGCTCCAGAGTCTAGGCCTTTAGAGACCTTGCAGCTGTGGTGCAACCATGTAAACAATACCATGGGAGTCCAGAGGTGGGAGGATCTAACTGGGTATAGAGAAGGAGATGATGGTGGGTCCAGTGAGGAGAGTTTACAAAACCTATCCTTGAGGTGAGATACCATCTTCGATGTTAAAGGAGGAGTAAGGATAGTACTGGCTTCTCTGCTGACCCTCTGTGCTTGGTTGTCACATGGAGCATTAGTTCCCAGATAAAGATTTCAAGAATCAGTAAAATCTCAACAACACACACACACACACACACACACACATAAATTGGGGAATGGGTATACTGATGTATTGTTGCCAATACTCTGTGTTAACATTTTTTTTTAAGAAAGGACATTTGAAATACTATCTACCATCATCACTATCTCATTAAATATATTTTAACATAAAATAGGAGGAATATTATCTCATACTAAAGGACAAACCTTTAAATTGCATGCTTTCCTCCCTTGTCCTTGGTTTTTGTACTGTACATGTATAGTAGTCTTAGAACAGCATTTGGTGGCCATTAGCCTTTTAAGTTTTACTAGTTAGGTTAACAACACAACATTTGGTTTCTTCATATGGCAAAGACTTATAGTTTTCCTCTAAAATCCATACTTCCCTTTTCCCATAGAAATAAAGGCTACACTAGGTACATGATTACTCACCAAGAGACTACATCTTTAGCCTCTTTCACAGCTAAATGTGACCAAGTGATTAAGTTTTGGCTAATAGGATGTGAGCTGAAGTAACATGTAAGCTGAAAGTATGTGCAATTTCTGGGTCATTTGTACCTTTAAAAATAAGCTGTTTGCCTTGGCGTTCCTCTCTTTTTCTTTTCCACAGATGGGAAGCAGTGAGTGTGACCACAACCCACTAATGATATCACTTAAGGGAATGGTGGGTGGAAAATGGAAGGAATTTGAGTCCTTGAGTGACTTCATAGTCTCCCTGCAAATCTGCATTGCTCTTCTTGGGACTATAACATGAGGAAGAAATGAACTTCCATCTTATTTAAGCCTCTGCATATAGATGTACACTTCTTGGTGTTTCCTTTTTTGAATAGTTTAGGCTTTACCTTAATAAGCAAGAACCCAGCTTTCTCTTGCTTTCGCAGTGGTATTTGCCTACCAATTTCCCCTTCAAAGTTTCCATGCTACTCCTACTTATCCCACCCACATGGGATAGCTGAGCTACGAGGTCACCAGAGAAGGACATTTACATTTCCACTTAGGCGTGAAATTCCCCTAAATGGAGAAGGCCAGTTATCTTCTTACTGCTCTTGCACAGCTTCTTTCACTGTTCTCCACTTGTTCCTTTTGCCCTTCTTAGGCTGCAGTTAAAGAAATGCTCCCTTGGTGGTTTGGCTGCTCAACGAATGGGCATAGCTCACCCTCAGGACTTTCCACCTTGCCTAGCTCACTTCCTTTTTCTGCCTTCTGAGCATTACCTCTTTTATTTTTCAGATGCTACGTTATACACATTCCCTTTCAAATCATACAGACGCTTTCAAACAATAGTTATTGAACATGTACTTTGTAAGGTAAAACATAAAATGAGAAACAGGAAAAGTACCTGACTTTTTGGTCTCCTTGGAATACACAAATAAAGAGGAAATTATAAATTAAAGTGAAAATTCCTGTAATTGGGATATGTATAGTGTGTTATGGGAATACGTAGGAGAGGTGCCTGATCCAGTGTTGTACAAAAGGGATGTGGTCAACCATGTCAAGTGAAATAAAGGCATAAAAAGGTGAAATAAATGTGTACATTGGCTATAAAAAAACTGTACACCTATGAATAAAACATCATTTTAAAACTTCAAATAATTTCAGAGTATATAAAATTAAAAGTGAAAGTTCTTTCTCTCCCACATCTTAATCCCCATAGTGATTCGTTACTATTTGGTGTGTGTTCTTCCAGATATACGGTATGAAAATAGATATATTAATATATTGATATATATAGTATGAAAATACATCTATATATAAATATATATAGTATGAAAATGAATCTATACATCTATAGTAACATATATATCTATATTATAGGTAATAAATATCTATATTTACTATAGATATATATCTATAATAAAAACCTATTGATATATAGGTTTTTATTTTGTAGTAGCTAATCATTGTATACTATTATTCTGTAGCTTCTTTTTTTGCATGTACTTGTTTCCTTATCAGTATATGGACCTCATTTATAAAATTACATATACTTCCCTATTAATAGTTCACTAACTTAATCTCTCTTTTATGACGCTTAGGTTTTTTTCTTTCTTTCTTTCTTTTTTTTGACATGGAGTCTTGCTCTGTCGCCCAGGCTGGAGTGCAGTGGCACGATCTTTGCTCACTGCAACCTCCACCTCCCGGGTTCAAATGATTCTTCAGCCTCAGCCTCCCAAGTAGCTGGGACTATAGGCATGTGCCATCATGCCCAGCTAATTTTTGTATTTTTAGTAGAGACGGGGTTTCACCATATTGGCCAGGCTGGTCTCGAACTCCTGACCTTGTGATCTGCCTGCCTCGGCCTCCCAAAGTGCTGGGATTACAGGTGTGAGTCGCCGTGCTCGGCCTCTTTCATTTTATCTCTTCTAAAATTGGTGTTTCAAGGAACATTCTATCCATTGGATTTAATGATAAATATTAAGAGAAAAAAAACTACAAGTGGAAATTCTATACCTGCACCAAATATGTGAGAAACAAGTTAGAAATTTTTGCATATGTAAAGTATCAGAAGGTACCTTCTTCCTCTTTTCTTCTGGGGAACTTACTTGAGGAATCACCATTCTAGCAAAATGAAAATCAAAGCAAAACTATGATTTCAAGGGGATTTAAAATATATTAAAAATGTGACTGAGTAATCAATCCAGTAAAATTTAAAAGACAGGAATAGAGGATCATAGCTTGGTTCTTGAATGGGGAACTTGAATATTATAAAGAAATTGGTATGTCCCAAGTTAGTGGGACATACCCTTCTTTCAATTCCAAACAAACCCTGAGAAAAGTCTGTTTTTAAATCATGACAAAATAGTCTAGGAAAATAAGGTAAGCAAGAATGATTAAAGAATGTTTATTAAAAAGGGGTCTGGAGGTTGGTATTTGCCTTATCAATTATAAACATACAATAGTTAAAGCATGTTAAATACTAAGAACAGACAGATAAGTAAGATAAAAGTGATAAACTGGAACTCGAGTTTATAAAATAGAAAAAATAGACAATATTTTAAAAAATAAATCTGAGAAGTTGTTTCTTCAATAAATAACACTGGACAAATAAAGTAACTTTTTGATGCATATTTTATTAGAGCTTTGCGTCACAGCATACGTAAGAGGTAAATATTTAGTCATAAAGAATTGAAGAAGGTATAGAAAAAAGTTTATATCATCTCATCATGAGGAAGGATTTCCTTAAGCAAAAGAGCAATGGAAGACATCCTAGGAAAAGATAATAAATTTGACCATATAAATACACAAAGTTTCTACTCTAAAAATACAGATAAAAGGAAAAGGCAAATCACAAGTGGGAAAGATGTGTACAACAAATGTTGCAAAAACCAGAATTACTATCATTTGTCAAAACTCTGATACTGGTAAAATCCAACTCTCAGCCTGGTCTGTGCCTAAACTCTCACAGATGAATGTGTCTAAGGAAAAATACAAAACCACGTGCGTTGGTCAACATTAAATTAGCTGTTAACTTCCTTCATGTGAGACTTTAGTTGGCTTCTAAAATTGTAATAAATTTCCCCATTTAATACAGTCTCCCACATCCCCAGTGACTATTTCTAACCTCTTCTTACACTTCAAACTTCCAGCATATCCTCCCCATTCTCACTCTAAACTGATGATCTTGCTTATTTCATTGGGAATAGTAGCTATCAGAAAAGACCTTCCACACACTCTTACCATCATAGCAACTCAGCCTCCTGTTCCAGAAAATCCCTCTACGCTCCTATCCACCTCTCCACAGCAGCCCTAGCTCCCATCATCTCTCACCTACTCAAGGACAAGGATTTGTTTTCAGCAATTTGACTTTTCCCTCTCTCTACTGAATCATGCCATTCAGCCTAGGGTCATGTTACTATTTTTTACATTTAAAAAAATCTCTTTTGTCCCACTTTACCCTCAAGTGATTAGCCCATTTCTCTGCTGTCGTTTGCAAAAAAACCTCCTGGGAGGAACTATATGCACTTACTTTCATATTTCCAATTTGTGAACTTCTGTTCTCTCTTGAACTCAACTTATTTAGTCTTTCATCCTTCACCAACTTCATTGTCAAAGTCACCAATGATCTTCATTTTTGCTAAACCCTGTGATCAATCCTGTTTCATCTCACCTGATCAGCAGCATTTGACACAACTATCACCCCCTCTTCCCAGAAACATTTGATTCACCTGGCATCCAACACACCACTCACCTTGCTGTGTTCTTCCCATCTCACTTCTTATGTCTAAAATGATCCCCCCGATCTTTCCATATCCCCTAAACTGCTCCACTTGTATTCCTCCCCATTTCTGTTAATGACAACTCCATCTTACCAGTTGCTCAGACCCAAAATCTGGAGGTCATATTTGACTCATCTCATTGTCTCATGATCCACTGCAGCCAGACAGTGGACCTGTTGGCTCTATCTTCCACACAGATTCAGATGCTGATCACGTTATACCATTGTCACTGCTACCACCCCAGTGCAAGCCACCACTCATCACAAGTGGATTAATATGATACCTCCTGATTTTCCTGCTTCCACCCTTGCTCCTTTTGCTCTCCACCCCGCAGTCAGAGTGACTCTGTTAAGTCAGGTTAGCATGTCAAGTCTTTGCTTAAAACACTCCAATAGATTCCTGTCTCGAATTAAGAAGCCAAGATCAGCACAAAATCTTCATATATGATATCCCTGCCCTCTCCCCTGGTCCCTGCATCTTCTAAACTTTCTGCTTACTCACTGCTTCAGCTACAGCAGCTTTCTTGCTATTCCTGGAAAAAGCCAGAGATACTTGGGTCTTTTCAATGGCTCTCCCTATGTCTGGAGTGCCTTATCCTAGATACCCACCTGGCTCCCTCCCTCCCCTTCTTTGTTTCTTTACTCAAATATCACCTTCCCTCACCACTTTCTACACTCCTACCTGCTAAATCCCCATCTCTTCCCCTGCTTTATTTTTCACTAATATATACTATATAATTTTACTTATTTATTTTATTGTCTATCTCTTTAGAATGTCAGCTCCATGAAGTCTGGGATTTTTGTATTTTTTTTTACTGATGTAGTCCCAGTGCTGGCATGTAGTAGTAGTTCAATAAAATTTTGTTGAATAAATTAATGAATTATGTTTAATGCATATATACAAAGGGCAAATGGAGTGCAAATCTCTTTTGAAATTCCTAAAATGTAATTTGATAATATATATCAGAAGTCTTAAATATATACTTAAAAATTTCACTCCTAGAAATTTATCAGTGCAGGATTCCTCTAACTAATATAAAGGAAACATTGCTCCAGCATATTAATAGGTATTTAGAAAACAAAGAAAATTATTTTAAAAAATCTTAGCCTGGTTTTCAGACTTGGTTGCACATTGTCATTACTTAGGGAGTTTTAAAATATGTTGATGACTGCCCAAAATCTCCTTAAGCTGATAAGCAACTTCAGCAAAGTCTCAGGATACAAAATCAATGTGCAAAAATCACAAGCATTCCTATACACCAATAACAGGCAAACAGAGAGCCAAATCATGAGTGAACTCCCATTCACAATTGCTTCAAAGAGAATAAAATACCTAGGAATCCAACTTACAAGGGATGTGAAGGACCTCTTCAAGGAGAACTACAAACCACTGCTCAGTGAAATAAAAGAGGATACAAACAAATGGAAGAACATTCCATGTTCATGGATAGGAGGAATCAATATCATGAAAATGGCCATACTGCCCAAGGTAATTTATAGATTCAATGCCATCCCCATCAAGCTACCAATGTCTTTCTTCACAGAATTGGAAAAAACTACTTTAAAGTTCATATGGAACCAAAAAAGAGCCCGCATTGCCAAGACAATTCTAAGCCAAAAGAACAAAGCTGGAGGCATCACGCTACCTGACTTCAAACTATACTACATATACTGTAGTATATGTATAGTATATTGTAGTATATGTAGTATATATATTGATATGTATTATCAAATTACATTTTAGGAATTTCAAAAGAGATTTGCACTCCATTTGCCCTTTGTATATATGCATTAAACATAATTCATTAACTTAGTCAACAAAATTTTATTGAACTACTACTACATGCCAGCACTGGGACTACATCAGTATATGTAGTATATGTTTTGGTTACAGTAACCAAAACAGCATGGTACTGGTACCAAAACAGAGATATAGACCAATGGAACAGAACAGAGCCCTCAGAAATAATACCACACATCTACAACTATCTGACGTTTGACAAACCTGACAAAAACAAGAAATGGGGAAAGGATTCCCTATTTAACAAATGGTGCTGGGAAAACTGGCTAGCCATATGTAGAAAGCGGAAACTGGATCCCTTCCTTACACCTTATACAAAAATTAATTCGAGATGGATTAAAGACTTAAATGTTAGACCTAAAACCACAAAAACCCTAGAAGAAAACCTAGGCAATACCATTCAGGACATAGGCGTGGGCAACGACTTCATGTCTAAAACACCAAAAGCAATGGCAACAAAGGCCAAAATTGACAAATGGGATCTAATTAAATTAAAAAGCTTCTGCACAGCAAAAGAAACTACCATCAGAGTGAACAGGCAACCTACAGAATGGGAGAAAATGTTTGCAATCTGCTCATCTGACAAAGGGCTAATATCCAGAATCTACAAAGAACCCAAACAAATTTACAAGAAAAAAACAAACAACCCCATCAACAAGTGGATGAAGTATATGAACAGACATTTCTCAAAAGAAGACATTTATGCAGCCAAAAGACACATGAAAAAATGCTCATCATCACTGGCCATCAGAGAAATGCAAATCAAAACCACAATGAGATACCATCTCACACCAGTTAGAATGGTGATCATTAAAAAGTCAGGAAACAACAGGTGCTAGAGAGGATGTGGAGAAATAGGAACAGTTTTACACTGTGGGTGGGACTGTAAACTGGTTCAACCATTGTGGAAGTCAGTGTGGCAATTCCTCAGGGATCTAGAACTAGAAATGCCATTTGACCCAGCCATCCCATTACTGGGTATATACCCAAAGGATTATAAATCATGCTGCTATAAAGACACATGCACACGTATGTTCATTGCGGCACTATTCACAATAGCAAAGACTTGGAACCAACCCAAATGTCCAACAATGATAGACTGGATTAAGAAAATGTGGCGCATATACACCATGGAATACTATGCAGCCATAAAAAAGGATGAGTTCATGTCCTTTGTAGGGACATGGATGAAGCTGGAAACCATCATTCTCAGCAAACTATCTCAAGGACAAAAAACCAAACATCGCATGTTCTCACTCATAGGTGGGAACTGAACAATGAGGACACTTGGACACAGGAAGGGGGACATCACACACCAGGGCCTGTTGTGGGGTGGGGGGAGGGGGGAGAGATAGCATTAGGAGATATACCTAATGTAAATGACAAGTTAATAGGTGCAGCACACCAAAATGGCACATGTATACATATGTAACAAACCTGCACGTTGTGCACATATACTCTAGAACTTAAAGTATAATAAAAAATATATATATTAAAAAAATAAAAAAATACATTGATGACTGAGTCCTACCTTGGGAGATATTGATTTAATTGTTTTGGACTGGTTGTCTCTCTTTTTGTGATGTTAGCAGCCTTTGGTGAAGTTACTGAGATCCATTAATTCATTAGGGGCTCTAGGTGGTAATCTTATTAACATCTCTGGGCTTGTATTATTTTCATACACAATGTGAAAGGGTTAGCGTACATTACCTGTAAGCATCCTTCCCACTGGGATACGCTGTGCTCCTATGGGTAATACTCTTAATTAGGGGTTTGTTCGAAAGCATTTACTCTTTCTTCCTGGTGATTTACTGGCGTATGTTTGTGTGCATGTATGTGAGCTTGATAATGCTCCAGAATAAGAAAAGGTATCCATCTTTATTATAGAGAAACCACAATAGTAAATCAGAATTCTAAAAAGAGATACCAAGCCTTCTGCTCTAACATGTCAGGAATGATATTAGTCTCCTACACATACTGTCACATACTCCTTGTAGGGCCTGTTAAGGAACAGGGCTCTGCAACTGGGCCAGCTGGATTTTTAAAAACTGTTATTTATTCATTTTATAGATAGGACATGGGGAAACATCAGAAAACAGTAGCAAGCAACTCTTTCTGAAGCATTTTGGCACCATATGTTGTCCCATCAGTCTTCAGTTAGTTCATTTGCTAATAATATTTTCTTAATCTGAATAAAAAATAAATCCAGGTAGCTATTTGAGGTATGATACATTTGAAAAGCTTTTTAGAACACAGAAGCCAAAGTTGTTCACTGTATCATGAAATATCATTAAAAAGATGCTGGGCACAGTGGCTCATGCCTATAATACCAGAACTTTGGGAGTCCAAGGCAGGAGGATTGCTTGAGCCCAGGAGTTTGAGACCAGCCTGGGCAACACGGTGAGACCTGGTCTCTACTAAAAAATAAAAAAATAAAAATAATCAGCCAGGTGTGGTGGCATGTGCGTGCAGTCTCAGCTATATGGGAGGCTGAGGCAGGAGGACTGCTTGAGCCTAGGAAATCGAGGCTGTAGTGAATTGTGATTGCACCTCTACATTCCAGCCTGGATGACAAGACCCTGTCTAAAATAATAATAATAATAATAATAATAAAGAAAATGTAGCTGAGTTGAATTAACCCATTTAGGGATGCATTTTTTCCCAAGGGAAACTACAGAGTCATTCCTCACAAGTAGATTTCACTATCCCCACACAATCAGATCTGGGGGATCAGATAACATATTAACTGCACTTATCACTGAATTACAAAGCCTTTGAAAAATCCAATTACCCATTTAGATAAACAAAGACATGCACTTTTTAGGGCAAATAACCTTTTTTTTTGTAGAAAAAGTTATTACATGTGACAGGCAGTTATTTTGAAATGCAAGCTTCATAACTTATTATAAAATGAGATCAATCACTTCACATAAGTAACACATGAAAAAGTGTAAATCAGACCGTGCCTGGTGGTTCATGCCTGTAATCCCAGCACTTTGGGAGACTGAGACGGGAGGATTGCATGAGCTCAGGAGTTTGAGACCAGCCTGGGCAACACAGTGTGATTCCATCTGTACACAAAATAAAACAATTAGCTAAGGCGTGGTGGTGCACACCTGTAGTCCCAGTTACTTGGGAGGCTGAATCTGGAGGATCACTTTAGCAGAGGAGTTCCAGATTACAGTGAGCTATGGTGCAGCCACTGCATCCAGCCCGGGTGGGTGACAGAGTGAGACCTTGTCTCCAGTACAAAAACAAAACCCAAAATAGTGTAAAGTGCTTTTAAGTGTAAAATGCCTGGCCCATGACAAGTGCTCAGTGTATTTGCATTTATCACTATAGGGATGATTTGTGTGGCTATTGCTGCAATCATTACTAAACATTACTTCTGAGTCTTTTGGTTAAATTGTTTTAGGAAAATTAAGAAAATACCATTTGTTTGAGTTTTTTTTTTAGTTGCCAATTATGTTACAAAGTGGATTATACCTGTAAGGTGAGCAAGCACACTGTGGTTCTTGTTATTTTTAAAATTATTAAGTTTCACTATACAAGATATTTAAAATCAAACAGTACTTGGTACAAACAACTGTTTCACTGATGTTGTAATAGTTTTAAATAGATGGATTGTGCAAACAAAGTGAAAATAATTTTGGTAATTCCAGAAACCAAAACCTGGGAGTGAGCATGGGTACTGAGTGCTGGGTAAAATTTACAACGAAACCTTTATTAGTGAGGACCCAGATAACAGAACCTTCTATGTCCAGGATGCTAATGGATGCCCTTCTGTATTATAGTGGATCTCACCAAGCATCTTTACACTAAAACGTGGTGTTGAGGTTCTGGACGTAAAGTGGAAGAGTCCATCATCTCAGAGTAAGCTTATGTTTAGGCTGTGAAAAATGAAGGCTTAAAGAACAACAGCCTTAGAGAAAAGATGACCATGAAGTAATCTTGTGTATGTATTAAAGAATCAGCAATCTAATCATGACCTAAATGAATAGAGTGGCAGATCTATTTCACTGAATGGTAATATAAGAAAAGATATCTGCATAGCAATAATTGTCTCCTTGACATCTCCTTTTTCTTTTTATTAACCACACCTTTGGGAGTGATTTAGAGGTACCTGAAACCAACTAGCCTGGGCTGAAGGGTTTCTGTATTGCCCAGACCATCTTGTTTCTCAAGGCTGCCTTTCGTTTTGGTTAATGAGAAAGCATATGGTTGCCATTTCCTTTCTGAGAACTGCTGAGTTAGTAGGGAAGGAAGTAGATGTTCAGCTGAGTTCTGTCCTGTGGGGGAAGGGAAGGGCTGAGCCACAGCTTGGAGTACCAGCTTCTGCTTTTGTGGGACTTGATTTTCTGTGTCTGATTTCTTTTTATAAAACGTTCATATAATTAGTCTGAACAGCCCAACCTAATCCCTTTTCTGGGGGCAAATGATTGAGAGTTGAGTGGCAAACTTTCTTTGCCCAAACTCTTGGCCGTAACTCTTAACATTCTTAATTGGTTTCCTGTCTATTCTTAATCTTTTGAAGATCTTGTCAAACCTTAAAAAAGAAAAAGAGTTCTGCCTTAAATATTGCTTCTGTGAGAATATTTTGCCTGTTTTAAGAAAATACAGCTTTGAGTACAATTCAGTTGAAATGCCAAGTCCTGCCAGATAACCATGGTAGAATTAGAGCTTCTGATCTGGATTGGGACTGAGGTTGGACGCTGGCTCTGCCATTAACTGGCATGTTTCATCATTTGTTTTATTTGATGTTGAAATCATGCTTATAATTTTATTTTACACCACTTTCCAGTATGACATCAGTGTCTTTGGCACCTTGGGCTTTATTGATTCATGAAATGGAAGCTTCTGTTTCCTTAAAAATGCCTTGACTCTCTTGCTAATGTTGTGATAATTTTTGCAACTCTTTGTAGGGCTATAACATCTATGCTGCTTGTTTGCAAATATTTGGGAAGTGGTGGTTGATCTAAAAATACTCAGAAAGAATGGGAAAAAAATTAAGGCTTCTGACACTTTTCCCAACATTTCTGTTACCACCATCAAGAGTTAACTAGATGATTCTTTAATGCCCCACTACTTTATCCTGCTATTTTATTTCTTCAGTCTGTTTTTGACTCATAGTGACACCACTGCAAGTTAAGTCTAAACATTACCTTTAGGCTGGAGAGCTCTGGGGTCAAGATTGACTAGATTTAAAACGCAGTTCAGCTATTCTCTAGCTCTCTGGTCTCTGGTGAGTTCCATCGCCTGTAAAACGGGGATTAAAAAGGGGAAAATACTGAGTATGTACTATTTGCTAGGCACTAGTTGGACAATTTATGATCAATTTAATCAATCTTCTGCGAGGCAGGGATCCCCATTTTATTATGGTTTAAAAGCTGTAATAAAAGCCAATTGACCTAAAGATCTCACAAGTAAATAGCTGGAGCCCAGGTTTGTCTCTAAAGCACATGCTCTTTTCACTACGCGACATAAAGAAAACTTTATTGATCTTTTTTTCCAGATTATGTTTTAAGGGTTCCCACTGCTGTTGAATAATTAATTCCTTTTAGATGTACAAAAACAAGTGCAAAGTAAAAGAAGAAAAGCAAAATGGGGAAGGTGTGTAATATGAGAGGCAGGGGGTAAGGAAAAATGAGACGTCTGCAAAGGAATTTACGTCCTATCTGCTTAGTATTACACAGTGGAAGGCCACGTCAGACATCTGTGTTGCAGTCCTGCCTGCTCAGGGGTTGCTGGGTGACCTTCTGCAAATTACCTCATCTTTCTGGGTTTCAATTTAAGTATGCCTGAAATGAGGCGGTTGAATTGATCTCCAAATTCCCTTCTGGTGCTAAACTTCCAGCCTTGTAGCCACTGACCCCTTCACCACCCCAGCCTGTTTTCCCTTGGTACCGGACCAGCTGCCCTTGCCCGAACCCTGTTCTTACTCGACTGCGAACTTTCTAACGTACTCACAGATTCTAAACTCTACCGTTCCTCGTGACCGAGGGACTAAACAGCCCGGCAGGGGCTCAACTCTGAGAGAAAAAAAGCAAGAAAACCCCAAAGTTGGACAGTAAGCGGCAGAAGACCGCAGCAGCAAGGCGAGGCGGAACAGAACTGCCGCTGCGCGGCGACAGCTGAAGTGGGCGGAGAACAGGAGGGCGGGGAAGGCAGGGCCGAGGGCGATTGGAAGGACGAGAGGGCGGAGCCCGCGCTGACAGCCCCCGGGGAGGAGCGAGGGAATCTTTGCGGGCAGCGGCGGCCGGGTCCCGCCCCTTCGCTTCCCCTTCCCAGCACCAGGTGGGCGGGGCGGCAGGCGTGCCGACGCAGCGTGACTTCACAAGGGGAGGGGCGGGCCGAGGGTCCTGCCGGCGCTCGGGCGTGTTCATCAGTCGCTGTTTGGGACGCTGGGCGTGCGGTGTTCTGTCTCCGCTCCCGTTTCGCTGTCACAGCCCGTTCCTTCCCGGAGCCCGGGACAGGCTGGGCGCGCGCCGGTGTGAGTGAGCGGGACTCAGGGCAGAAGTGTCCCCTCGCTGCGTTTTTTTTCCTTTTATCCAAAGAACGGGGCAGTTAGTACGCTTGCCTTCCTGTCGCCCGGTTGGGAGCGGGGTTGGTGTGCGGAGTGGTTCGCCTTTTTTTCTTTAGAACTTGTGAGACTTTTTTTTTTTTTTTTTTTTTTTTCTTTTTTTAGGCTCAGTGCTGTCCGGGCTGGTTTCCCCGGTCCCTGACTAACCGCTTTCTGCCCCTTCTCTCGCCACCCCTGCCCAAGGTCGCCCCTCTACCTTCGCCCCTGTCCCGGGAGGGTGGGAAGCTTTGACCCTGCCCTGCCCACTCGCGTCTCCGCAGCCGTAGCCGCACCTGTCCCAATATGAATAGGGTCAACGACCCACTTATTTTTATAAGAGATATTAAGCCCGGACTGAAAAACTTAAATGTCGTCTTTATTGTCCTGGAGATAGGTAAGTGGGGTTTGCAGCCTACTCCACCGCCCGCTGTGCCTCCCGGGGCGGGAGACAGGGGCGCCGCCGCTGCGCGCCCGGGGCTCCCTTCCCCCTCCTTCCCCTCCCTCCCCTCCCCCATCCACGTGGCTCCAGTGGCCTCCGCCCGAGATCGGATCCTACCTGAGGCGGGAGCCCTGGGCTTGGTCACTTCCCACCTTCCAGATGTATTATAATACCGGAGGAGGAGTTAGCCTTTCTGAATGTCCTCATTATCTAACACCCCTTCCCTTTGATTTTTAAATCCTCACAGGACGCGTGACCAAAACCAAAGACGGCCATGAAGTGAGATCGTGCAAAGTAGCAGATAAAACGGGCAGCATCACTATTTCCGTGTGGGATGAGATCGGAGGTCTTATACAGCCAGGGGATATTATTCGGTTGACCAGAGGGTAGGTGTGCAAAAAAGTCGGGGGACGTAACAGTCTGCAGAATCGGGATTGGCCGGCTCTTGGGATCTTGGCAAGCCCTAAAGTCCCGCGCCTTTTCTGTGGGTCACTCTGAGGAGTTTTGAGCTCCTTTGGTGTTAACTTTGGGTGGTGGGCAGCGCTGGGATGTAACACACCTTTGCAGTTAAAGGCAGTCGGTTTCAGCTGGGAAATCCGCGCCTCTACCCCGGTTTACAGGTTAAGTAGATTTTTAATTATTATTATTATTATTATTTTTTGGGACGAAGTCTCGCTCTGTCGCCAGGCTGGAGTGCAGTGGCGCGATCTCGCCTCACTGCAGCCTCCGCCTCGCAGGTTCAAGAGATTCTCGTGCCTCAGCCTTCCGAGTAGCTGGGACTACAGGCGTGTGCCACCACGCCCAGCTAAGTTTTGTATTTTTAGCAGAGACGGGGTTTCAGCGTGTTGCCCAGGCTGGTCTCCAACTCCTGACCTCAAGTGATCCGCCCGCACCAACCTCCCAAAGTGTTGGGATTACAGGCGTGAGCCACCACGCCCGGCATAGATTTTTAGTTCTATTCTGAGTCAGTGAGTCTTTTTAGGAGACTGGTATAGTCCATATTTTTTCTTTTTTATAAGTTGTTTTCTCTAGTATGTTGCCACTTAGTTGTTTCCCACTCCTCCATTTTTAATGACTTGAAATCCTGTCCAGTATTTTATATATGTTATTTAGACAATGTGGACATAAATGAAAATTATAGGTAAAGGATTTAGCATTTTCTGTGATATGTGAAATTTGTACTTGGAAAAAGAGGGAAACTTTACAGTATCTGGAAGGCTCATTCTCCAAAATGATTTCTTGTGTCTTCTGCTGTAAGGTGGATGTTGTGCAAAAACCAAAGGGATACACAGGAAATGTTTGGCAGAAAGGCATCTGCAATACCTCCATCCAAAAGAGTCAGTTGGCGGATAGGTGGCTTTAAAAAATACTAGAACTTTTTTTTAGAAAAATAGATTGCTTTTGGAAATTTACCAAATTTTTATCTTAGGAAGATAAAAAGGCAGAAAAGGATCTTGAAAACAGAATTTGGAAGCTTTTGAGATCAATAAAATTGTAATAATTTATCATTAACTGCAGGGAAAGTGGTGGAGATTGATATTGGCCTAATAAGTAGAATCTTAGAAGTACTGGAAAGCACTGAGAGTAGGAGCTTAGAGCTCCTTGGTGTTACCTTGCAGGCTTACAACATCTTCAGGAAGTGTGAGGTAAAGTGTCATCAAAGCAGGAAGTGAGAGTCAGGACTTAGACATTTTCTTCTCATACACTGACTCATGACAGTAATTTAAACTTCCACATCTTTAAAAAACAAAAGAGAATTCCTTCTTAGGGAAGTATGGTGAGGATTGATTAGTATAATTGGAGTTTTTGACTCCCCAAATATTTTTCACCCAATGATTGAAAGTATTTTTTACGCTAAAAACAGCATCTTATTTCAAGTATTTCATGTTCTGTAGTGACAATCATAGGTGTTTCCATCAAAAAAATTATTGGAAAATTAAACTTATTAGTTAGGTATCTATAGAATTTTAAGGGGAACGATTACCTGGGAGTACAATTTTAACGAAAATTAAAAACTATGGAAACTCTGTTTACTACTTCAGTATCACCTTGAGAAGTTACTACACCTCATACTTCAGCTTCCTCTTCTGTGAAATGGGAATAATTATACCTTATTTACCAAAATAACACACTCAGCTTGCAGTCTGACTCATTCTAAGGCCCTTAAATTCTGGTTGAATCTAAGAAAAGTAGCTTTTGAAGAAAAACATACCTAACATCTAAATAATGGTTCAAATATCAACATGTTTATCAGAATACCCTGAAAACTTACCTCAGTGTTCTCATTTCTTAAAGTGAATGTTAAATATTTTAATTGTAACCAAATTTTTTCTCAAAGTATGCGTTAATTTTTATTTTAGTAAGGTGAAATGTTAATGCACTGTATCCTAAGCCACTCTTTATATAACTTAAGAGTGGTGAATGGTGTCTTTAGTAAATAACCCTTTAATTAAAATAAAGAGAACTGTATAGTAAGTTAAAGTTATGAAGTTACATAGTAGTTGTACAGAGAACCACTGAGGACCAAACCTTGGATTTATTTCATAATATTAATTTACCTTTTTCTTAGATATCTAGGATTATTTTATGTAGTGATGCTGTCTGCTTTCAAAATTGTTCAGAGTAAACAATTGCCAGTTTGTTTACTACAAACCCAGAAATCGCATGTTTGGAAAGGCAGATAGGTGAAGATTTGTGACCTTAGTGTTTTTTTTAGCACTTTAAAATTCTACCAGATCTTCGGTAGCTTAGGAATCCTGTGTCTTTTATGGAGGCAGAAGGAAAACTGTTATATCATTATTTGACTAGACTGTAAATGAAATATTAGGATGATTTTACATATCCTGTGGCTGAAAAATAGTTTGTTTCAATTTCTGTAATTAAAAGCTTTTGTTTTGTTAATTGACTAAAGATGTGATCATCGGGTATAATAATGCTTGCTTTGCGAAAAGACTTTCCAGAGTTATGATTTAGATAATTATGTCAAAATTCGACAGAATTTTTGTATTCTTTTGTAAATAGCAAGTTATCAAAGTTAGATTTATTGTATTTGATTTACTATGGTGGATAGAGAGGGCTTGATCCTCACTTCTACCTTAATACAAAAAATATATAGTGTGAAGATTTTCTTGATTTAAATAGAAGAAAATATATTTCTAAAGAATTAATGTTTCTTTTCTCTCTAGGTATGCATCCATGTGGAAAGGATGTCTGACACTTTATACTGGAAGGGGTGGTGAACTTCAAAAAATTGGGGAGTAAGTATTAAAATGCATTTTGTATAATTGCATACATTATAAATAATATCTACGGAATAATTGGTAGGTATGAATTGTAAACCTCTTCTTTGGCTTTTTTGACTAGTAAACTGAATGTCTTTGGTAGCTTAATTGAAAAAATAACTGTGTGTGTACAAATTTAACACTTGTCAGTACTGTTTTCAGTGGTTGAAAGTGTCAATTTTTCCTGGCAAAGAGCAGTAGAAGAAGCTGCAGTTGAGACCAGCCCTAGTGGAAGCATTTCTGTAGGTTTTAGAAATGTGCATTTTTTAGGTGTCACAAGAGACATTTGAAGTAGATTCTCTTTTGTAGTGATTCACCATATACGAAGCTAGTGATTCACCAAGTTTCAGGCCATAAGTTTAAGTTTTCTTTTTCTATGGTTATGGGTGAATATGTACTCATGTTAAAAAGGACTTGCAGCAATGAAAACTGAAGTCCTCTATTTATCCACGGTCTAGGTGCGGTGCAGGCAGCCGCAATGCGAGATTCCATACACTACTACCCTGGTAATGATCTCCACCCTGACCTGGAGGAGCCATCCTCTCTAGGGGTGTAAGGTAATTCAGCCTCCATGTTAGCCTAGACATTGGGTTGTATTCATAAAGTATGGTACAGGCAATGAGCCAAATCATCAGTCCATTCTGTTTGGTTAATGCTCAGCCATCTACTTAATGCCTGTCAAGTTGGAAGATATTTAAAGAGAGAAGCCACAAATGGCACCAAATAAAAAAGGAAGACTGTTCACCACTGAGGGAATAAGATGCTTATTTGGAGAACCTGTGGTTAATAATGAAGGAAAAGAAATGATCATGCTAGCTTTTAAAGATCAGAAACGTTTAACGCTTTGCCTTTGTTAGAAGGGAAGTTAGGATTCACTTAGAGTAGCATTAATAGAGTTATGTGTTATGAAAGGTCTTAGTGTCTGTTACTGAAAGGTTCAGGATTCTGTCCTGACCTTCATGTATTCATACAGAGGTGTTGATAATAATGGAGGTCAGTTACGTGAAAAACCATTAGAGGTCACTCATTTCTTAATGACTGCTCTTTGTCAGGGTCAGTCTAGTATTTACCAAAACTGGTTCTGATTTGTCTTCAGTATGGTGAGGAGCTAATAAAATGCTTCTGTGTAATGTTAGTACACATTATATGGTCAACTTACAGGAAGCACTTGGATAAACTGGTGGCTGTGTAGCCTGTTGTTATTATTTATTGCCTAGAAACCACTCTTAACCCTAAATGATTATCTTTGCAGATCCACAGTGATCGATCAAAAGAGGGACTGAATGGGAGTGGGTGAATAGATCGGTGCAAATCCATTACCACTGCTGGAGAAACCACCCTGGAACCCTAAACATGGTTCACTCTCATGTTATTTTTCCTTTGATCAGCTTTTGTGGAAAAAAAGGACAGAGATGTTTTTGTGTCCTTGATTTTTGACGTGATTTATTTTTTTCAGCACTAAAGAAGAATTTAAATACAAAATAGAATGTTATATATCTTGTAGACAGTCAAATATTTGATGTTTTATGGGACATAATCATTTGGGAAGTTTTTGTTGTAAATGAAGAGTTAGTTTGTTGCTATTAATTTGTTTGACACATAAGTTCATTCCTAAAAGTTAGAGATGTTATATAAAGAAGGGTTGATGACTTTATTTCAGAAGTCATTTAATTTGTTCTTTATTTTCTTTCAGATTTTGTATGGTTTATTCAGAAGTGCCAAATTTCAGTGAACCCAACCCAGATTATCGAGGACAGCAGAACAAAGGGGTAATTATGTAGTATACTTTTATAAGGCTAATTTTGACTGTGTTATAATTTTATGACTAGGCTAGCCATGTTGATACTCAGTATAAAGAAGATAATTTTTAAAAGAATACTTAATTTTTATTGTATGTTTTGTGAGGATATATATCTGAGGTGTCATCTACTAGATATATGTGCCATTTTGCACTTTGTGGTGTGGTGAGTAATTATCAGGAAATAGGATATAACAGAGCTCTGAAAGGTTTGGGAAACATTTCTTAACGTTTTAACCTTGAATGACCTAGGAAAAATCTTTAAAAAATTTGTTAATTAAAAAAAAAAAAAACCAAACCCAAAACTTTAAAAAAGAAAGGATATAATAATGTTGTGATAATATAATTGTGTTTTTATTCTCATTTGGTTAAATTAAAAACTTTTTTTTAGGCACAGAGTGAACAGAAGAATAATTCCATGAATAGTAATATGGGTACAGGTACATTTGGACCAGTGGGTAAGATTTTGTTTGTGTGTTTCATTTGTGATCAGGTGTAAGAATGAAGAGAGCTGTAAAGATTCACATGAAAAGCAGTGTCTTTAGGCATAAATTAATGATAAAGGTGAACTACCAGTAAACAGGGAATCCCCAAAGGGCTGATTTTCTAGAAAGTCGATAAACTTAAGCCAATTTATTGAGAATTCTAAGTTTTGGTGATGTCTGTGAAGAGATACCATGCTATTTTTTTTTATTGATTCCTATAAAATTTCTGTAATCTAGTGATTACTTACAGTAGATGCAGAATTACTGGTTATTTTGGTGCACTGAAAGCATTTTATCTTTAGAGTCATAGTTCACCTTAATTTTTCACGTACAAGTAGCTCCTGCATTAAAAGATGAGCTGAGCCATTTAAAGGCTAGTGACCCTCAAATGTCATTTAACATGACCCCCAGATATCATGTTCATGATCCGTGTAGCCCTCTTAAAGGTCTTCCGAAGTCTTTTTTCTTAAATATATGAGGAAAAGTCAGTCTTTTGTGATTGGAGTTCATTAGGATGGCTCATGTTTTGGTTTTGTTTTGTTTTTGAGACAGGGTCTTACGCTGTTGCCCAGACTGGAGTGCAGTGGCGTGATCTTGGCTCATCGCAACCTCCACCTCCCAGGCTCAAGTGATTCTCCTGCCTCAGCCTCCCAAGTAGCTGGGATTACAGATGTGCACCACTACCACCCAGCTAATTTTTGTATTTTTAATAGAGATGGGATTTCACCATATGGGCCAGGCTAGTCTCGAACTCCTGTCCTCAAATGACCCACCTCGGCGTCTCAAAGTGTTAGGATTACAGGCGTGAGCCACTGAGCCTGGCCAGCTCATGTTTTGTTTGACTTGAAGCCTACATGTCTTGGCATTGCTGATCACGTTGTGGGAAACGCTGCCTTTGCCTTTAAAAAGTTAGAATAACATTGTCTGTTTTGAGATATTAATCATATTTGAGCCAAATTCCAATATTCACTATTTTGCCCTTTTTCTTTTATAGTGTAGGCAATGCATTTTTTTACTCTATTAATTTCTAATTTTGGTGCCCAAGTTGGCTTTTTTCTCTCTATTAATACAGCATCAAGTTAGCGTATTTATAGCAATACATTTGGAAAAACTTAGAGCCCACATTGAGTGTTTTCTTTTTTCAGTATAAAAATAAAAGTGTGTGCTTTAATATTTTTAAGCATTAATAACATGTTGGCACTTAAGATAGTTCTACTTCTATAGACTGCCTCTGAAAATAGTGATGAATTTTTGTATTCTTTTTTAGGAAATGGTGTTCACACTGGCCCTGAATCAAGGGAACACCAGTTTTCACATGCTGGCAGAAGCAATGGCCGGGGACTTATAAATCCACAACTACAAGGAACAGCTAGTAATCAAACAGTGGTGACCACAATAAGTAATGGCAGGGACCCTCGGAGAGCCTTTAAAAGATGACCTATGCTAAATACTCACGTGTAGTTTTTATACTACATGCTCTACTTGAACACTTACTGCACTTTCATTTATTGTTAACTGTGAAAAGTATGTCCTTTATTGGGTTTCCTTTTATATTCTTGGTTTGTTAAGAAGAATGGTTTGTTTTTATAGCAAAACTGTTAAGCTGCTCGAGTCTCCCATTGAAGAATGGGAACATTGAAAAGTAGGGGCATTTATTTTTAGAGCAAAAAGATTATTGGATAGCCTCTAAAAAAAAACCTGCACCCATTTCATGGGTGAGTTACTTAAGACATCAGCTTTATAGCCTCTATGAGTCTATCTTCTGTAAAAGTTTTGTAATATTTAACATAAGGCTTAATGGGAGATGTTCTTTTGTCTTGTATTCAGATATTGCCAACTAAAGCAATAACCATCAAAAAACACAAGAACTTGTCAATGCTAGCAGTAATTTTTGAGTGTTTGTGGCTCTGGGAATGATTGACTTCATTGAGTGACTACCATTAAGATTTTCCAAGGACTGACTCATCCCAAATTTTTGTTGTATTACCAAAAAAACAGATTCCTTATCAGAATTTGGAATAGAATGTGATCTCTATTGCAACAAGTAATTTTAAAAGAAAGCTACATTTATTTTAGAGTAGTGTTCCTAAGATGTATTATCAACTTTGTGGGTTACATTGGAGGAAAATTTAAAACTGGGGCCTTGAATATTTATTTTTTGAAACTACCATGTTAAATACTGAAGTATAATTTGAGGGAGTTATAAAGTTAGGATAAACATTGATCTGATTATTTTGAAAAATAATTGTGGTAGTAAACATACTGGAGGTGAGTCAAATTGAATTCATATAGTAACATGCAGTCTTAAGTCCTAGTTATTTAACAGGTACTTAGCCTGGAGTGAAAATCCTGGGTACTGACTTTGAGAGGGGTGAGTGTGCGTGTTGTCAAAGTTTCTGAACACAGTTCATGTAGCCTTATTAGCAAAAGTTTTAAGAAATGGCTCTATCAAAGAAGCAATTACAGCTTTATTCAGAAATATAAAAGTGGAATTTATGTACATGTTATAAGTGATACCCACTTCCCCTTTTTACTGTAGGGTGGATAACTCTTAGGATTTAACTCTTTGAATATTATCTCTTGAATAAAGCGTGTGTTAATAATGTTAACAAACCTACCTAATTTTTGCCCTTTCAATGACTTAAAGTGGAGAGCCAGTACATCTTAACTACTGTTGTAGTGATGGTGTCAACCTTATGGTTACTTAGCTCTGCATTTGTTGCTTTGTTTATTTTCCACTTCAAATCACAAAATAAGTAGATTTTGTTTTCTGAAAACTCCATAGCATTTGAATACAAAAAGTTGTGCCAGATTGTTTGCCCTAATTCATTGTGTTTAACAAATATTTCAGTACACACTATGTATTAGGCACTGTGTGGAAAGTGTTAAGGGGTCGACAAAATACCGAATAATCCCCACAAGTTTATTTGTGGTCTATAGTACTTTTGTAACTGGGGTTACAAAAATTATAGAAATTTTTTTCCTTTATTCATATGCATATTCATGATTATAATTTGGCTTTGTTTGTGATTAATGTTTTCTTAAGATTTTCACATTATAGAATACCTCAGAAGAAGTTGTCTAAGGATTGGGTTAGAGAGTATGTTTCATAAAATTGTAGATGTTTAGAATTTTTAAAAACTCTACAAATTAGTATATGATTGTTTTATGTAAGTAAGATAGGAGCAACACTTTAAATTATTCGTGGGAGAATATGGCATTAAAGGTGATTTTAAAAGAAAAAATTTTGAATTTTTAGAAAATTTAAATAGTGTCAGGTATGGAATGCTGGGCTTCCAATCCTGGCCTCATTGTCTCCTCACCTGTGATGTTGGATGAGTTATTACACTTGAAATGTCTTTAAGCCTTAGGTTCCACAACTATGAAAACAAGTAAGCAACAGTATCCTTTCTAGACTTGTTTAAGATTTCCATGTAAGTAATTATAATGACTTCTGACACAATAATGTTGTTTTATACCCCAACAGTAGCAAAAAAATGCACAATTCAGTATGAAAGTATTGTTACCCTTTAACACAGTGGTCCCCAACCTTTTTGGCACCAGAGACCAGTGTCCTGGAAGACAGCTTTTCCGTGGGATGGGGGGGGGATGGTTTTGGGATGAAACTGTTCCACCTCAGGTCATCAGTCATTAGTTAGATTCTCATAAGGAGCGTGCAACCTAAATCCCTTGCATACTCAATTCACAATAGGGTTCATGCTCCTATGAGAATCTAATGCCACCACTAATCTGACAGGAGGTGGAGCTTAGGCAGTAAGGCTCCCTTGCCCGCCACTCACCTCCTGCTGGGCGTTCCTGTTCCTAGCAGGCCAGAATTGATACTGATCTAGGAGTTGGGGACCCCTGCTTAACATGTTGAGATTAAATGGAGAAAGACCTAAGCTTTTACTTTTGTGATTGACACTTGCTTCAATAATGTAACCTTGTTCTGTGTTTTTATCATTTATTAACAAATTTCTTTTTTCTTAAGGGAAGCCTCCAAAATCAAAGCAAAGTGAGTTACAATCCATAATGAATATTTGCCTTACCAGCGTACTGGAACACACTCATCAAGAACTTAAGAGGAAGAAAGTTTTCTGCCTTCCTCCTTCCTGGTACTCTCAGCTATCGACTTTGAAATAAGTTTAAACAACACCTACTGAAAACAAAAACCACTTAGTATAAAAATATCCCCCACCAGAATTGGGTCCCCCATATCATTTCTACAAAACAGTTCTGGAGTGGATCAAAGTCTCATCAGATCAGCTTGCCCCTTCTTGTTTGGGCAGGTTCTAGGAGAAGTTGCTGTAATACAAAACTGAAAGATGAAATTGTAAAGCTAGATAATGATAATGATATTTAGTGGGGAAGGCTACAGTATGTTTTCCTATAGGCATTTAAACACTCACTTTTTCCTAGTGTACTAACGCTTTATACTTTGTCCCTATAGCGTTTGTAATTTTAACTTTGATGACAGTTTAACTTGAGGATAACCTGAATATGTGTAGTACTGTTTGTCATTTGTATTTTTATCATTTACCATTTTAAATGAATGTTTAATTTGCTGGGTTGAGTAATGCCAAGGGAATGATGCTAAAAACAAATAGATGTGAGGTTAGTAAAAGATTAAAGTTACAATTTATGATACAAGAACTTCTAAACTATAGGAAAGTAGGTAAATGACCGTAAAACGTTTTCTCAGAAGGTACAAGTTTTACATCAGTCTGAAGACATATAACTCTAACATTTCAGTTTAGTTACTGAAATGACTTTTTCTGGTGTCATTGACATACTGGCTGTTTGCTCCAAGCCGTTTTAGGCTGAGAATGACTCTTAAGGTCTTCTAATGCATTTCAAAGGGTTCTAGAGACAACACACTGAACATGATATGAAACAGTAACAACATGGAATGCCCCCAAACAAATTCCTCTAACCTCACTGAGTTTACTTGCCCTACTACTACTATTCTTTTTTTTGTTTTTTTTTTTTTAGATCTCTGTTTCTTGTGTTTGTTTTATTCCTTACCTGATGAAAGTCTGAACATTTCTAGTGAAGAAAGAAGATCACAGTTCTCTAATATGGGCATTAAAGAGAGAGGTACAGCTAGAGGGGAGGTGAAAACCTGCCCTCACTGGGGTGAAAAACAGTGTGCTGAGGTTTTAGCCAGTGATTACACTGGGTAATCAACCAGTCCCATATTTCACAAAGGAGTTGTAATGATTAACAGTTCAGGTATGCTTCTGAGGAAATCTAATTGTGACCTTTGGAAAATAGCATTGTTATGAATGGTGTGGTGTTATGCCCTGAGGGAAAAGCTACACAAACATTTTACTTTTCAGGTGTATTTAAATTATATGCAAATATTTCAGTGTGCTTTACTGGAGACTGCCTGAGTTTGGAATTCAAATATTGTAACCAGATTACTCCAGGTTTCTGAACTGAAATGATCTATTGATGTTTCTCAAAGTATAGATCAGAGAGTAAGAAAAGAGGAAATCAAGTCTGGTTTATGACAAACTTTTTTCCTTGTTAACATTGGACCCAAAGATATTACTAAGAGCTTTTTACT
Source organism: Nomascus leucogenys (assembly GCF_006542625.1). Classification (NCBI taxonomy): domain Eukaryota; kingdom Metazoa; phylum Chordata; class Mammalia; order Primates; family Hylobatidae; genus Nomascus; species Nomascus leucogenys. Next base: position 92,065,307 of record NC_044402.1, read on the forward strand.
ACTGTGAGATAACCAGCGTGATGTGAAGACAACGAACATTTTAAGAAGTTTGATTGGTAGACATTTCATTTAAGTCTTGTGGAGGGTCTTGGTCGACAACCCACAATTTTATTGTGGCTCCCTAGGCTTTGAGAATGTGTGGGCTTCGATGATCATTGTTGAGCTGTAGAACAGCACAGGTCTCTTGAGAGTTTATTGACACACTACTGATCAGACCCCCCACAATATGTCTCAACCTCTGTTGAAGGGCTAGTGATGTTTAAAAAAACCTGTTATTTCCAATCAGAAATTCAAATAAGTTATGTCTCTTACTCCATCAAAATTTATGCTTTTCAGCATAGGGTAGTCTAGTTTCTTGGTTTGTATATTAAATACATATTGAGTAAAATTCTTAATGATTTAGAAACCATCTACATGAGGCTTCCCAGGAACTCGTTAAAAGTACAGGTTGCACCTCTGCATTACTAGAATAACATCGGTGTACATTTGGGAGATCCACATTTGAAACCCTGAGGTTGTCTGCCTCCTGCCTTTGAGATCTTCCTTTGTATGGAAATGATATATATATGTATTTTTTTTCTCAGTTTCTTTTACCTTTGTGAGGCTAATATATACTGAAGTTTTGGATTGTAAAACAAAAAGTTGTGCTTAAAAGCATGTCCCTCCAGAGGGCAGAATTGTTGGGTAAAGCATATAGCGCAGAGCAGAATAAGAGGTTCAGTATGGCCTGTGGATGGGAGTATTGCAAATTTTGAATTAGGCTCAAATAAAATTATTTAGATTACATATCAATGCGAGGATCAGATATTAATTGAGAGGTCACATGACTTTCCTTGAGCCTATCTAGATAAAAGTAAAATGCTTTTTTTCCCTACGTTTTTAAAAATTTAGTTCATTGTTGCTCATCTCAGCAAATTCATGTTATCAGCATCTTCTGCCTTCCTCCTGTCCCTCAATTCCCTACTTTACTAAAAGAAGGCTGGCCAAATTGAAAAGTAGTTGAGTTGGAGACTTGATAAATACTTTTGAAAATACAGAAACCACCCTTCATCTTCCACGTAAAGATCTCACTTCTGTTTTGTACAGAGAGGCAACTACAATGAATATTTTCTGCAAGTAACATGGAAATCATGATTTGATTGCCATGTGTTTCTAATGTTCAGTATTAAATGTTTATAGCCCTGGTAGGAAACAAACTTCTGACCTAAGTTGCTGGACTACTTGAATAGAAAGGTAGTCAGTACAGCTAGTGCCATCTACTGGGTCATTACTGCATAGTTTCTGTCTGTTTAGAAATCTGGCTTGGTTTAACACGTGGGGGAAATGGTTCTGTTCCATTGAATAGCGATTTTTGCTTGATAGTGGTGTAAGTATGATATGGAAAATCCTTAAGGGGCAGTTGGGCCATTTGTTTAGTTTATGAACAATCAATACTGACATTAAGTTTCAGTTAAGTAGATGAAACCCTGAACTGCCCCTAAAGGTATAGAAAATATGGGAAAGGTTGCCAAGTTTTGTATTCTCATCACATTTGTCAATATTGTTGGTGAGAAGTGTAAACTGTTAAAAATGCCTTTTGGTGAGTGGTGGTTTGGTAAAAACAATTGAAGTAGAACATGACACTGCCCTTAGAAATTTCATTTCTTTACCCAATGGTATTTGGTAAAATCCTGGCCAAATGACTGCTGCTGTTGTAGTTATGTGAGCTTTGCAGAACATAACCATTTTAAATGCCGGAATGTGCTTCCATGAAGAACATGGTTTTGGGCTGAGGAGATCTTGGTTTGAGTCCTGGATCCATTTACTGGCTCCAGGACCATGAACCTCATTATAAAAATGATAGTGGGGCTATGTACTCATAATGTTAGGCGGAATATGTGAACTAATGTATGCAAAACATCTGCTCCATATCTAAGGCTCAACAAATGTTAAGCCCTTTCTCCATCAGCATTGGAAATAAGATAAAATACTGTTCATTTCTCCATGCCATTATTAGAAGACAATCTTCTATAATTTAAAATCTGAAATGTTAAGCAATTTATATGAATTATTACAATTATGTTCTTTTTTAAACAGTCAAACCAAGTTTTTCCTGTCTTGTCTGGGCACAGACAAACACTTATGCTGATGGTTTACTGTGACAGCATGTAGGGTTGGGTCGTCATTACAAAGATCTGCCTACTAGCTGAGTACGCTGGTGTTTTTCCATTCACCTCTGCCCAGCAGGGACAAGATGATGAAAGTACAGAGAACTTGTGGGTCCAGGTTTGTGTCAGAAAGGAGGTCAGTGGCTTGCTTAGGGCCAGGCAGAGGGCACGTTGGAAGGAATTCTGTGTTCCCGGTGACAGCCCTCGGGATTGCTGTGCATCCAGAGGTGCAGAGTAATTTATTGGCTTCTGATAACTATAGTATTGGATAACTTCCCAACATTTTATTAAAAATTTTAAACATATAGCCATGTTGAAAGAATTTTAGTGTACACATCTATATACTCACCACCTAGATTTTGCCACTGTCACATATCTGTGCATCCTATTAATACATTTTTAATTTTTTTTTTTTTGAGACTGAGTTTCTTTCACTCAGGCTGGATTGCAATGGTGCAATCTCAGCTCACTGTAACCTCTGCCTCCCAGGTTGAGGCGATTCTCCCACTCAGGCTCCTGAGTCGCTGGGACTACAGGAGGGAGCCACCACGCCTGGTTAATTTTTGTATTTTTGGTAAAGAAGGGGTTTCATCATGTTGCCCCAGGCTGGCCTTGAACTCCTGGGCTCAAGTGGTCCTCTAGCCTCGGCCTCCCAAAGTGCTAGGATTACAGGCATGAGTCACCGTGCCCAGCCAGCCATTAATGCATTTTTAATATATTTTTAGTCAATTGCAGACATCGTACAATTTTCCCTAAACATTGCAACATACCTATTCATTAGAATTCAGTATTTTTCAGGATTTTTTTTTTCGGCAAAATTTACAAAGAAATGTGGAAATCTTAGTTGTGCATTAGTGAGTTTTAACAAATACCTGACGGCTTATATCACAGCCTCTATCAAGATACAGAACATTGCTGTCATTCTACAAGCCTCTCTAATGTGCCTTCCCCAGTCAATCTCTTTTTCTATGGCCCTAGCAGCCATCATTCTTTCGATACTTTAAAAAACATTCTTATCTGAAGGGAAAATTTCATACGTGCCAAAGTCATCTCTAGATTTCACCAAGTCTTATAACTCTCAACCATGCTAGAGTACAGCCAAACCTAGCCCTTCATGCATCTCAAATAAAGTTCCAAGATCTTGGTATTTTATTCTTTCCCTGTTTTAACTTAGCTCCAACTCTTTTTTTTTTTTTCCCCTCAAGATTTACACCTGTCATCCTCGACATTTGGGGCAGAAACTGCTGAAATGAAGAAGGACTTGCCATCAAAGAACAGGCTGAAAGGAGTTAGCACACCACTCCTCTGCCCTGAACAGCTCTAAGCAAGAGGAGGAGCCTGTGGCAGGGCGTGATATGAAGTCCTCAGAGATAGAGTGCCAAGAGTAGAGGGGGTATCCTGGAACTTCAGTGTTTGCAGGTAGGGTGCTCAGTTCTTCGGCAGATACTGATTCTCAAGCTCTAATTTTCTTAAGGTATGAGCTGAACTGAAGTGCCCTCTCCTCCTTAGGATTTTGTACTCCTAGGTTGGCGTTCAGAATCGGCATAGCCAGAGAGTGTAAGTTACTTGTCAAGCAAAGACACCCTTCCCCCTGCTACAACCCCCCATCCTGTGTCTACAGGGAAACATTCCTAAGTGAAACAGACTAAAAAAATATAGTCATGTGTTCTTTCCCAGTCCATGTGCACGTGCACGTATGTACACGAACACATGACACATTATCACTGCCATCAGAGGTGTTTCTGCATTGAACTCCACATATCTGAGTCACTTGCATATCAGGTCTTTGCTTTCCTTTCTCATCAATTGTTTAAGGATCCTCTCCTTCCACTTCTTTAATGGGCTGCCTATAGTTTGTTGAGCACTAACTATATGCCAAGTACTATGCTAGTGAGTTACCTATGAAAGACCCTGAGAGGGAGGTTTTGTTATCCCCATGAGAAGGATTGAGTAGTTTGCATGAGATCACACAACTAGGCAGTGACTGAGTCCAACACACCAGAGCCTATACTATTACAGTTGAGCAATAGTGAAACATTGAGTCTGCTGCTGACAGTGGATGGTGCTCCATAGGGGAGATAGAATTGGAGTTAGTTTTGAAAGGGAGTGTATGCAGAGGGGAAGATGGAGAACAAAATATGGAATTTGACTAATTTACATTTTTACCTGAGATTAGTCATACTTTAAATGTCAGCTTATTACAGACCCAGTTAGTCAAATTTAAGTCTACAGAAGTGGTATCAGATCAACAGGGAAATTATGGACTCTTGGGTATTGGGATAACTGGATACTCTCCCTAACCCCCACACAAACAGTAAAAAACCATGGGTGAATTCTATTAAGAATGGAGAAAATTTTCCAAAAATGGCTCAAAGTCCAGAAGCATTAAAGGAAAGATTGATCAATTTGACTATATTTACATGTTAAAAAATAAAATGACAACTGGGAAAAATATGTGTAATATCACAAAGGGCTAATATTCCTAACACAAAAAGAACTTGTATAAATAGAGAAGACGAAACACACTATGGAAAAATGGGCAAAAGATATGGACAGTTCACAGAAAAAAAGTTCAAATGGCCCTTAAGTATATAAAAAGATGCTTAACTTCACTCATAATGAAAGATGTAAATTAAAATACCACTGAGATACCATTCTTCACTTTTAGATTGGAAAAAATATGAAAGTTTGAAAACACTCTCTTGGCCGGGGGCGTTGGCTCATGCCTGTAATCCCAGCACTTTGGGAGGCCAAGGTGGGTGAATCACCTGAGATCAGGAGTTCAAGACCAGCCTGGCCAACATGGTGAAACCCGGTCTCTACTAAAAACACAAAAATTTGCTGGGCATAATGGTGCGCACCTGTAATCCCGGCTACTTGGGAGGCTGAGGCAGGAGAATTGCTTGAACCTGGGAGGTGGAGGTTGCAGTGAGCCGAGATTGCACCACTGCACTCCAACCTGGGCGACGAGAGTGTAACTCCATCTCAAAAAAAAAAAAAAAAAAATTCTCTTGGTAACACTATTGGAATAGGAATATTCACTCATGGAGGAAATGCAAAACTGTATAATCTCTATATAGGTGGATTTGGCAATTTTACATTTGAATTTGCCTTGTGACCCAGCAATCCTGCTGTATTATTCCTTTCGTATTGCTATAAAAAAAATCTGAGGCTGGGTAATTTATAAAGAAAAGAGGTATATTTTTTTCATGGTTCTTCAGGTTGTATACAAGCATGGCTGTTAGCATCTGCTCAGCTTCTGATGAGGCCCAGGAAGCTTTTGGTCATGGTGGAAGAGAAGAGGAGCCAGCATATTACATGAAGAGAGGAAGCAAGAGAGATACCAGGCTCTTTTAAGCAACCAGCTCTAACGTGAAAGCATTGCTACCGACAAAGTGCCAAACCATTCATGAGGGATCCACTACCTTGACCCAAACACCTCCCCCTAGGCCCCATCTCCAACAGCGGGGATCATATTTCAACATGAGATTTGGAGGAGACAAATATCCAAACCGTATCACCCACGTTTAGGAATGTCTCTCTATGGTAGATGATTTGCAAATTGATGGTGGTATACCCCTCCCATAGAAGCAGGGAAGTATGGTAGATGATTTGCAAATTGATGGTGGTATACCCCTCCCATAGAAGCAGGGAAGTATGTTTGCATGTCTGGTTAGTCCTCTTCTTTTCTACTGACGGTGGGCTTGTCCATGTGTCCTGCGTGATCAAAATGACAATAGCAAACTTGATGGCCGCAGAAGATTGAAAAGTGCTTGGGCATTGAGCTTGCTCTCTCTTGAAGTGCTTGGAGCCTTGAGACTGCCACGAGACCACATAAATGATCACTAGCTAGCCTGCTGGAGGATGAGAGGTCACTTGAGAAACCTTGGCTCACAGCCTGCTTACACCAGACACATGGATGAGTCTGTCTTAGACTATCCAGCTCCAGCTGAGTTGCCAGCTGACTTCAGTCACATGAGTGAGAACAACAGAAGGACAGCACTGAGCTCTGCCAAAATTGCTGACCTACAGAATCTTGAGCTAGTGAATGATTGTAGCTTTATGCCATTAAGTTCTGAGGTAGTGTGCTATACATAGCAAAAGCTAACTGATACAAAACTAAAGATACAATGGCACAAACATGAAAAGACATGTTCTCCGAAGCATTGCCTATAATAGTTAAAAGACTGGAAATGACTCAGATGTCCACCAACTCAGGAATGGTTGAACATACTACAGTGCATTCACCCCGTGGAATACTAAGCAGCTCCAACAGGGGTAGGAAATTTGTATACTTTCATAAAATGATCTTTAGGATATATTCTTAAGTGAAAAAAACAAGGTGCAGAATAGTTAATAGAGTATGCTACCTCTTATTTAATAAAGGGAGAATATAAATATGTATTTTGCTTTTATTTAAAAAATGAAAGAATAAGAAACCACTAATGATTTTTTAGAAGAAAGCGAGGGGACACAGATGGAAGTTAGATTTCTCTAAATTTACTTTGTTTTGTAGCTAGAACTTTAGAACCATGTAAATGTTTTACACACATCACACTTATAATCAAGATAAAAAATACTTATACAGTGATGTGTCACTTAATGACAGGGATATATTCTGAGAAATGGTGCCGTTAGGCAATTTTGTCCCTGTGCCAACATCGTAGAATATACCTACTACACACCTAGGCTATATGATGTAGTCTATTGCTCCTAAGCTACAAACCTGTATAGCATGTTACTGTACTGAATACTGTAGGCAACTGTAACACAATGGTAAACATTTGTGTATCTAAACTTAGAAAAGGTACAGTAAAAACACAGTATAAAAGTCAAAAAATGGTACACTTGCATAGGGCACTTACCAGGAATGGAGCTCAGAGGTTGGAAGTTGCTCTGGATGAGTCAGTGAGTGAGTGTTGAGTGAATGTGGAGGCCTAGGAAATTATTCTACACTACTGTAGAATTTATAAACATTTGGGCTACACTAAATTTATAAAAAACATTTTCTTCTTCAATAATGAGTTAGCTCACTAACTTTTTTACTTTATAAACTTTTTAAATGTTTTTTAGGTTTTTAACTCTTGTAATAACACTTAGCTTAAAACACACATTGTACAGCTGTACAAAAATATTTTCTTTATGTCCTTATTCTATAAGCTTTTTAAAATTTTTTCAAATGTATTTTTTTCTTTTAAAGCTTAAAAAAAACATGTAAGACACACACATATTAGCCTAGACCTACACAGGGTCAGGATCATTAATATCAGTGTCCTCCAGCTCCACATCTTGTCCCGCTGGAAGGTCTTGAGGGGCAATAACATGTATGGAGCTGTCATCTCCTGTGGTAACAATGCCTTCTGGAAGGCTTCCTGAAGGACCTGCCTGAGGCTCTTCTTGAGGAGGTGTCACTGTTTTCAGAAATATGTCCATGGTGGTTTACTCAATTTGCTTCTTTTTTAATCATAGATTTGCATATGTAATGCATTGTGCTATACCATTAAGACAGCTATGATGTCACTGCAGTTACGATGTCACTAGGTGATAGAAATTGTCCAGCTCCATTACAACCTTATGGAACCACTGGTGCATACATGGTTCATTGTGGTCCATTGTTGACTGAAATGTTATGAGGTGCATAACTATATATCCAAAGGAAAAGCAAAATGAAATAAATGAAACTAATTGTGTTGGTGTCCTAAACACACAGAGGAGAATTACTTCAAGTATTTTTAAAACACAGTCACTTGTCTATGCATTTTTAGTGGATATGCCCTAAAGTATGAAAATAAATTAAAAATAAATAAAAATGAATTAAAAATAAAATTAATTTACTAATAGTATTAATATTAAATAATAATATATGTTAATATTGTTACTCTGGATCTATTATATATATTTTGGAGGATAAATATGCAATTTTGTTAATATTAGGAATCAAGAAACTATATATATATAAAATCAAAGCTGCTAAGTAAAATTATAAATTGTATTTATAATTACAAATTTGAATTGGAAATATCATTATACAATCATAATGTATTTCCTTTACAGAAGCACATTTTCTAGCCCTGTTATTTGAAAATCAGTAATGAGCACCCTTAGAACCCAGATTATAGTCTCTAAATGCAATTTTCTGCTAAAAGGAATAAGAATTCCTTGGAGAAATGACAAATGTATGAGATGAGCTGAAAACATCTTGTTGAACATGAAAGAAAGGAAACCCTTAAAAAATACTGCATTTTTAAGAACTTAGGAGCCAATTTGAAGGGATTATTTCTTGCCGAAGATGGGAAATTGTGTATACCAAAACAACAGTTGCAATAAATTGAAATTCATATTAAAATCTGTGAGTTTAAAATTAAACTTGGCCAGATGTGGTGGCTCATGGCTGTAATCCTAACACTTTGTGAGGCTGATTGGAGGATTGCTTGATCCCAGGGGTTTGAGACCAGCTTGGACAACATGGCGAGATCCCATCTCTACACAAAATTAAAAAAATTAGCTGGGTGTGGTGGCGCATGCTTATGGTTCCAGCTACTGAGGGGGCTGAGGAGGGAGGGTCCTGTGAGCCCAGGAGATTGAGGCTTCAGTGAGCCATGTTCGTGCCACTGCATTCCAGCCTGGATAAGAGAGCAAGACCCTTTCTCCAAGAAAAAAAAAAAAAAAAAATATATATATATATATATATGTGTGTGTGTGTGTATATTATATACATATATACATATATATATATACATATACATATATACATATACACACATATATATGTATATATATACATATACACACATATGTGTATATATATACATATATATATATACACATATATATGTATATATATACATATACACACATATGTATATATATATACATATATATATACACATATATACTCAAAACACACACCGAAAACTCATTGTTCTGAAAATAGATAAATAAAAAGAATAGAGTATTTATATTGTCTATCCTATAAAAACTATGCCTCAGGGTAATCTAATAGTTGATATGGAAAAGTTCTTCTTTATAAGAAATTCCAGCTAATAAGAAGGAATGACAGCATTATAATTTCACCATTTTGCTACTTCTAATGAAATAATGAATCTATGAAATGATCACCAATGTCCTTTAAATCATTTTGGAAAATTGATGAATGCTTTCTAATAAATGGATCTAGTTGACAATTCAGAACCATCTTGATCAATCACAAAACACTAGACAACCATACATTATGCACCTCCTGATATGAAGCAATAAGAAGAACTAACACTAGTATTCTTTCAAAAAAAATTGAGCCTGACTGTATTCGGGTGTCTATATCTACCAGTTTATGGAAATTAGAGTACAGAGAACAAGTTAAATAATCCCATGGGAAACAATGTCTGAAACCCTATAAGACCAACAGCCATGTTTCTTCAACAAATAAATTACAAAGAAATTAAAGGGGTGATGATTGTGGAAAGTCCTCTGAAGGGAAACAAAAATTAAATGCAATGTGTGAACCTTATTTGAATTTTGTTGTGAAAAAATCCACTGGATAAAAGTATTCAAAGGACATTTGGGAAAATCTGAACTGTGATTAGATATTGATGATATTAAGAAATGGGTCACTTTTTTCCCAATGTGACATGGCTTGTTGGCTATGTTGAAGAGTCCTAATATTTTGGAGATACCTGTTGTGTCCTGTTCTAGTTTCCAGTTCCACATTTAAGGAGCCTGGACGTCACCACTCTACCCTAATGACAAGTTAAAAAAGCTGAACAAACTGAAAAGTCAACAACTCTCCTTAGATCTGTAACAGCAGTGAGGCCATAGAGCAAACCACTGCCCCACAGATTTGTAGAGTCAGGCAAATACAAAGAATCACAACTTACCAGAGCAAAAACCCAGAAGCAGAAAACTCCATGGGAACCAGTGCAGGGTAGGAAAACTTGAACTGTAGTGGATGATTTGCTGGAGGCTCAGGGCGACAAGTCTAAGAGATTAAAAACACCAGGAAAATCCAGTCACTGAGGGGCTCCCACACTTTTGTGAGTTTTATCTCCTGGAGCTCTACCAGATTCTGATAGTGAATATCAAAGAAAAATCCTCTCCTGCTTCTGGCAGAGGGAAGGGAAAAGTAACCATTTTGAAATAAACCAGAGAATTCTGTTCTGAATACATGAATGATAAAAAAGTGAAACAGCCTATTGCTGATATATAGAAAGTTTTAGTGGTCTATATAGAAGATCAATCAACCTATAACATTCCCTTAAGCCAAAACCTAATCCAGAATAAGTCCTAATTCTCTTCAATTCCTCACCTGATAGAGGTGAGGAAGCTGCAGAAGAAGAGTTGGAAGCTAGCAGAGGTCAGTTTATGAAATTTAAGGAAAGAAGCTAAGTCCATAACATGAAAGTGCAAGGTAAAGCAGCAAGTGCTGACGTAGAAGCTGCAGCAAGTTCTCCAGAAGATCTAGCTAAGATAATTAATTGAAGAAGGTGGTGCTATAGTATGAATGTTTGTCCCCCTAAACCTTATGTTGAAACTTGTTCCCCAGTGTTGGAGGTGGGACCTAATAGGAAGTATTTGAGTCATGGGGGTAGATCCCTTAAGAAGGACTTGGTGCCATCCTTGTGGAAATGAGTGAGTTCTTTTTCTATTGGTTTCTGTGAGCATCTGGCACCTCCCCTCTCTCCTGCTTTCCCTCTTGACATGATCTCTACACACCAGCTCCACTTTGTTTTCTGCCATGAAGAGAAGCTTCCTGAGCTCTTCATTAGAAGCAGATGTTGGCAACACACTTCTTGTGCAGCCTGCAGAACCATGAGCCAAATAAACCTCTTTTCTTTGTAAATTACCCAGTGTCAGGTATTCCTTGATAGCAACACAAACAGAGGAAGAGAGGTGGCTACATTAAACAACAGATTTTCAATGCACAGTTGACACTTGAGCTACACGGTTTGAGCCTGTGCAGGTTCACTTTTACATTAATTATTTTCAATCAAATGCAGATTGAAAATACAGTATTCATGGGATGTGAAACCCACATATATAGAGGGCCATCTTTTCATATATGCAGGTTTCACAGAGCTGACTGCGGGACTTGGGCATGTGTGTATTTGGGTATGTGTAGAAGGTCCTGGAGGCAATACTGAAGGATGATTAGACAAAGAGTTTTCTATTGACAGAAGATGCCATCTAGGACTTTTATAACTAGAGAGAAGAAGTCAATGCCTGGATTCAAAGCTTCAAAGAACAGGCTGACTCTCTTGTTAGGGGATAATGCAGTTGGTGATTTTAAGTTAAAGCCAATGCTCATTTACTGTTCCAAAAATCTTAGGGCCCTTAAGAATTATGCTAACTCTACTCTGCCTGTGCTCTATAAATGGGAAAACAAAGCCTGGATGACAGCACATCTGTTTATAGCATGGTTTACTGAATATTTTAAACCTACTATTCAGAATTACTATTCAGAAAAAAGGATTATTTTCAAAATATTGCTGTCCATTGACAAGGCACCTGGTCACACAAGATGAAATGATAGGATGTTAGTTATTTACCTCAAAATAGTCCTGTGGGTGGGAGTATAGATGAAGTAAGATTATTCATAAGATGATAATTATTAAGGATTGTGGACTAGTATAAGAGGGTTTATTATATTTTTCTGTCTTCTATTTATTTTCATTTTAAGAAAAGTTTAAAAATTCGAATGGACACATTATCTGCCCTGAGAAAGCTAAATCTTTATACTATATATAACAATCTAGGGATGCTCAGAATTTGGGACAAGCCAGGTATTAACCTCGTGCAATCTTATTATATCCTGAGTGGGAAGACGGAACTATCACTCTGGATGATGACGGGAGAGCAAAGGATTTCCCTTGTGTTGGAAAGTTTAGATCTGGGGCTAGGAAGCCAGTTTAGGTATAAGCATGCTTTTAACATTGAAAGGGACTGGCATAATAATTGTATTAAATTAATGTGTGCCAAGCATTTTAAACAGTTCCTAGAATGTTCTAAGTGCTATGTAAATTGTTCTTGTTGTTATTTCATGTTAATGATTTCCCCATCATCAGCCATTCTGAAATAAGCACTAGTGCTGGGAAGACCTCCTCCTACCTTTGTGAGGTGGTATTATTGAGACTATACAAACCGGGAATTCCGACCTTGGACTTTTGAGGGACAGAAAGCTGACTAGTCCCTGAGAGTGCCTTGTTTTCCCCTCCGTTTTTTTGTGTTTCTGGGGAAGGGAGACAGTTGTAGGACTGGTTTTCTCAGCAAATGCAGCAATAATAGAAGCTGCCAGCGGCGCTGGAGGCAGAAAGGTGGCGGCTGCAAAATGCTGGCAGCAAGGAAGGCAGCAGAGTGCACGGCAGGGACCTAGCGAGACAGCGGTGCAGATGGAGCCAAGGAGCTTGGTGCCAGTAGGGCACCACAGGGACACAGGAGAGTGGGAGTGACGACTTGCCACATAGGAGGGAGTTAATGTGGGGGTCACAGACACCAAAGAGTTTACCAACTAGTGGGGGAATACATTGATTCATCATTGATTGGAGGTTTTGGAGGATGGTGTTTCATTCACTGCCTTCTTGGTGGTGCTTGTGTGGCTGCTTGAGTGAGAGCGTGTATGTACCATGAGCATGCAGATGTGTATGTGTTTGTATGGATATCCGGTTGTGCGGCACCAGTGATAACAAGAGGACTCAATCCCCTGGTAAAAAGGAGCCTAACTTCATATTTAGATTAAATATTTGAGTAAGCAAACATTGCTGAATAATTAACCTGATGAATATTTTTCCCTCTACAGTGAGGTTGCATTTCATACACATTTAATTTATGAGAATTCACTAAGAGTACTTGGCTTAGCAAACAAGAAAACCAACAAAACCCAATAAAAACAAGACAGAAGTGGGAAAGAAAGACAAAAATATTCATTTTAATAGTGCATCCACCATGACACCAACAACTGGCACCCCCCTGGGTTGTCTCAGTTCTGACACGGTTCTTAGAGGGCAGCATCTTGCTGCTCTGTGGGACTCTAGCCCTTGAAAACACATCTATCTTTCTGTTTTTAAAATAACGTAAAGCAACTGCCTTACCCAGAACTCAGTGAAGAATACCCACTTCTAACTCTCACTCTATAAAAATAAAATTTTGAAAATTAGATTTTTCATGTCTCTGTTATAGTAAGTGGAATCATTTGTAAGTGATTTAATGTATAGGGCTGTATACATAAAACTGTGCATCCTAAGTTAATTTAAAGAAATTAAAAAAAATTTAGGCAATGCATGATTTTATTTTATATGCTGACTTTAGACCCTATCCCTGCAAAAAACATGAGTCCTCTGTATGATTTATATTATACACATTGAATCAAAACAAATGCATCATTTGAATGTGGTGAATCAGTGTGGCACAGAGGGTGTGTCAAAATTCGGTGTTTATTATTTTGTTTCATACAAAACAAAAGTAAGTCCTTAAGAACAGGGTTGGGAGAGCACTGAAAAGTGAAGATGAAGCTTAAATGCAGCATCTGGGGAAGGAAGGGCCAAAGGCTGTGGGAAAATAACTCTTGGTAGTGTCCCAAAGGGAATAAACAGTAATGGGTAGGGGTAGAAACGTGATAGAGCTGTCAGAGAACATGAACTTGGCTATATAAATTCCGAAGCATAGGTCTGGTTTTACCTGCTCTTACGTGACAAATTGTTTATCACATCTGAGCCGTCTGTGCAGACCTCCCCCTACGTTTCAGCCGTGCTGTGAAATGGCATGAAGCACCTGTTGGTCCAAAGCAACCTGGTGGCCGCTGCTCAGTAGGAGTGAAAGTGCTCTTGGTGCTGCCTGTTACCTTCCCTGTTCTTTTTCTGGATCCTTCTTTGGGATTGTCAACATATCTAGGGTTTCAGGCTTGTCTGTGTTTATTGTCGATTGGAGGCAGAAGAGCTTCCTGGGAAGAGAAGTCAAGCTAGTCCCATTGCTGGGGTTCAGAAGCATCTGCCCTTGCAGGGCCCACTGGTGAGACTGCCCAATAGATGTGATTTGAGTGGGAGAGGAAGGTGGTGGGAAAGGGTGAGAAACATCCTAGGAAAAAAAGATCGGGCCATGTGGAACTTGACCAGAACACAGCCTTCCTTACCAGGGCAAGAGGAGGTGTTGAGTACAATGCAGTGACTATTCCCAGAGTCCATCCTTATCCCTGCATGCTGGCTGGGTCCTGGGGAAGGAGAGAGCTTTGGAGATAAAGGGAAAGGGCTGACTCAGTAACCTATGTAACATAGTAGAGCGCAAGGTTGCTCTGAGAGTCCTCTCGCACAGGTTCAAACACCTAGAGCCAAAAGAGACATTATTCATCCACTTGCCCTGCTAGACTCAGCTAAGGGTTCAGGAGGTTGCTAACTTGTATGTTTACTGCTGGACCTGTGAGAGCATCAGGGCTGCTCCTGAGCTCGGAGCAGGCAGGGGTGCACATGCAGAGAAGTGGGGGCCCCCTGGATTGTGAAGGGCTCCTGGAACTCTTGGGTTGGATGAGTATTTTGCAGGGAGCTGGAGTGCCTGAAGGAGCCCTCCATGGTGAGTTAAAGTCAGTATTAACTTTTTGGTTTTACATTTTTCTGGGGCTTGAAATTATCTCCTTACACATCCATGGAATTAAACGACTTCATAAAAAGTAGTCTCAAATGTGTTCATGCAAAATAAATTTATTGTGCTTTAAAACTGTAACTTGTCTTATCTGTGGGTGATTTAAGCCTCTTGTGTGGTCTAAGCGTGGGTTTCTTGGCTTTCTTGTAGCATTTTCTTTAGATTTTGGGACGTTATTAATGAAACTAATGTTTTAAAATAAGAAAAAATTCACTGGAAGATTCTCCAACATTTTCAAGAGCAGTTTCAGAGAAGAAAATTAGTTTTCTCGGTTCATTTTATGTGATTTCCACACAGACCTCCTAAAGCAAAATCAATATGCAATAAAATCCTGGGTGCTGGAGCTGTTGCCGTCAGTTTCTCACTAATAAGTGTATTAGACCTAATCCCCTGTCCTACTCATGCACCTTCGCCTACATTTGTGTCCAGGTATACTTTGAGAAAACCAAATGTAAAAATGTCTTGCTATATGATGATAATTTCCACCTTGTACCCACATTATTTCCTGCACTTTCTTTTTCCTGCTCCAGTAGAAGTTTTGCAACTTTGTGTGAGATACATTTTTTTAACCTTTTCATGATGAAAGGAGAGAAAGTTAATTTATAAGAATTGGCTGCTTTTCTGATTATGGAGGAGGGAGAGAAACATAAGTCAGCAAGCGGGGATCTATTCTTCATTGTTTACTTCTTACCTCCATCTTCCCTGTTTCAAGTTGGGGACAGGGCTAATTCCAGTTTCAGAGGAGGCTGGCCTGACAGCTGGGCTGCTTAGAGGCCTGGTCCTTCCTTGCACCAAGGGGGCTTGGGCAAAATTCTGAAACCTGCCATGCAAACACTGCTGGTTAATCCTGGCAGGTCGTGTCTACTGGCTTCTCTTTTTCCTGTCTTCCACAATCACACACAGAGCCTTGACTTCAAGCTTCCAGGAATTAATAAAGACAGAGACAAACATTACACTTCCGAGATTCTAATTAACTTTGATATGGATTTATGTGTAAAGTTGGATGAGTCACTGATTTTAATAAACAGGAAAGAAAATCTTAAAGATTAATGTAATAGCTGAGAACACAGGCACCAGAACTTTGATGCTTGCTTAATTTTTTCTCCCAGCCCATGTCATTTGGAGAAAAAATATCAAAGACAGTTATGAAGGGAGAAAGGAAAGGGGATTATGCAAATTAGAAGTGAACAGGACTAAATCATTACTCTTGTGCAAATGAGCTTCTCCTTCATGTGCTTTTCAGGAGTGTTTTAGGGCTATATTTGCTGAGGATACATTCGTGAAGGTAATGAGAAATGGAGGCATGATGGAAAGAAGCTGATTATAAACTAATTGATCTAAGTATTACTAAAGGTTAAAAGGAAAAAAAAAATCTGAAGTCCAGTAAGAACTTCACCTTGTTTACATTAATATCCATCTTTTTAAAAAAGTGGCAATAATGGATTAGTGACATATACACTTTGAGCTTCCCTTTCCCCACAGCCAGCCTAGGCAGTGTCAGAAGTATAGAGTAGTATGGCTATTTTTCCAGCTGACCTTCCTAGTGGTCTAAGCTCCTTATTAGCTTCAGGGCTGCTGCTGTCCTGCTTTGTCTGTCTTTTGCCCTGAGTTGGGGACTACGGCAGAGTGTAGGTTTCCAACTGTTAATTGAAACTTCTCATGTTAGGTACAGTGGTTAAAATCATCAGCTCTCTGGTCTCTCAAGTCAATCACGTTCCCATTTGATGGAATATTCAGTGTTGAGCATCACCAAGGTTAACTACTTTAGCCTAAAGCTCCGTTTGGCCTGATAGAAGACAGTAATACATATACAGATTCATTTTGAGTGATTGTACAGATTAAGTATTCAATTTTTTCCTAAATAATAAGCTAACATTGTGTTAGATTTGAAACAATGCACAAGGCCATATTGTGTTTGATTAACCTTGACCGTGGATGCTTTTGTAGCTTAGGCAGCTGGTTTGAACAAACTTGCAAATTCACAGCCTTACAAAAAAAGTCATTAATTTTTTATCATTTTATAAAGTAGGAACTTTGTATGTATTTACTGATAATGGGGGGACATATGTAGGTTGACATAATTTATTGATACTTTATTTCACATTTGAGTTTTGTGACCAAATACTTATAAATAACATCCTGGGATGTACATATTTTCTCACCTATAGTATTTTTTCTTAGAATAAGATCAATAAGACTGTATTGCCACTGAGACTTCTGAAAAAAGTTACTAATAGTGGTTAAGACTTTGGAGGCTGAATTTCGGCTTTGCCTCTTATTAGCTGTGCAACCTTGAGTAAATCACTTACCTTCCCTAAGCTCAATTTCTTGAGCTTAAAAACAGAGACAATATCACTTGCATGTTAGGGTTGTTCTGTGTTAATTGAAATAACCTATGCAAATTGCTTAGGCCAGTGTTGGCCACATAATAAAGCACTTAATTAGCATAGCTATTATTATTATTTCTAGAAATAGGATTGCTGGCTTAAGTGTATGTAAAAATATTGATGCATATTGCCAAAGTTTATTTTAAATTTTGAATATAAAGTTGTGGGTCTCATTAATGAACATATTATAGTAAGAGGTAATAGGCATGTCCACAAATGCAAGAAGCTGCCCCTACTATTCACTTGTTTGTTTTCTCTGTTCTGTCTTCTTCTTATAACAGCACCTTGGTTTTCCTTTGGAGAAACACCTTGCTCCCATTCTCAGTCCATGTAGTTCAATGGGGTTGATCCTATCCTCTGGCTTCAGAAGGGAGCAAAAGTATATGAGGTGGTCCTGGGTAATAAAAATATCATACCCGACTCCGCTCCTTGACACAGTGATTGGCTCAGTAATAGACATGTGACTTGAGCTGGGCCAATGAGAACCCACTGTAGGATGTTTACTGACTGATTAGGAAAATGTCATCATCCTTTTACATCCTTAGCATCCTTAGGAGATGCTAACCTTGTTAACCATCTTTGCTCCCATATAGAAAAATTCTTCTAGGGAATAAAGCATGGAGAAATGAAAAGCTAAGATACAGAGGAGCTTCCCAAGACCATGTTTGAACACTTGCAAACAGCCATGCCTGGACTTCTGAGTTAAATGAGTCAATATATTTCCTTTATTGTTCAAATCACTTTTTGTGTTGGGTCCTTTTAGAGAGGTGGCCAAATCTGCCCAATCATATTATGCTCCTCAAGGACACACCCTGTGTGAGGAATAAGCAGGGTTTCTACCAAGTCAACTGTCAGAGTGATTTACCTTCCATGATATTTCTGAATGATGGTAGACTCAAGTTAATGTGAGTTATGTGATGACTGTCTGATGTCATTGGATGAAGATCTACACTGGACAGTTTCAGGTTTCTTTCTAAACCATGACTGAAGCTATAGATGCCTGTAGATTACCTGATAACCAACCACAGTTCTATAAATGTATGTATGTGTCTATAAAAGTCAATGCAGAAAATTAAAAAAGAAGTCTGGGTTGGGTGCGGTGGCTCAAGCCTGTAATCCCAGCACTTTGGAAGGCTGAGGCGGGTGGATCATGAGGTCAGGAGATCCTGACCATCCTGGCTAATGTGGTGAAACCACATCTGTACTAAAAAAAATACAAAAAAATTAGCCGGGCGTGGTGGCGGGCGCCTGTAGTCCCAGCTACTCGGGAGGCTGAGGCAGGAGAATGGCATGAACCCGGGAGGTGGAACTTGCAGTGAGCTGAGATCATACCACTGCACTCCAGACTGGGCGACAGAGCGAGACTCCTTCAAAAAAAGAAAGAAAGAAAAAATCCGAACGGGCTGTTAAAATGAAAATCTGCGTATTGCATCTGTTGGTATTAATTTCGAAGACTTCTTTTCCATAGGTTTGCATTGCAAAACATAAACATTGCTTATATTTGATTTTTTCATTTATCCATAGTGATTACACAAAGGCTGATACAGAGCACCCATGTGGACGGTTCACAGAGGGTAAAGCCAAAACATAACATGAAGACCAAATGTGGCAGGGCTTTGAGCACCAGTGCAAGGTATTTGCATGTGATTCTTTGCAAAATGGAGAGTTGTTAAAAGTTTTGAATAAGAAAGCTTCTAGAGGATTAACAGGGCAATAATATGCAGATGAGCGAAAAAGAGAAGAGACAGATGCCTGCTATTGGGCCATTGCAATATTTCAGAATGAGATAAAGAAGTAGGGCAATGGGAGTGAAAAGAAAATGATGGATGGGAGAGACATGGAGAAGGAGGAATAATAAATAAGACTTGGCCTCCACAAGAATATGGGGCACCAACGGAGAGAGACAAGTGAAAGATGAGCATACAGTGATGTTTTAAAAAGTGAGTTTGGGAAACTGCTTTTGTTCAGTGGAGGAGCTTCGGAGAAGATAATGAGTTTAGTTTTATACGTATTTGAGCCCTTTTCTGTTTGGCTGTCAGCTCTCTTAGAAGCTGAATGTAGTATGTAGAGTGGGATGTAACCATGAGGTTGCCCTGGAACTCAGAAACTGCTATAGCTATAAAGAGAAGTATGAAAAGTAACTTTAAGAACAATGACCTTTATCCATAGCCTGGGATTGTCTTAACATATGTAAAGAAAAAAATGGCTCCTTAAGGAATTGTTTGGTAGTGAAATAAAGAAAATGGTGAGTCATGGAGACAAAATTTGGCAGTTCAACAAGAGCACCATTTAGTGGCATGCAGCTTAGGTCTGGTGTGATTGCCAGATGTGGCCCAGTGTGTTGATGGATGGATGCACCAGTCTATTTTAACCTTATGCCACTTCATCATGTGTTCTAATTTTATCCTAACCAAATCTACCTTCTAATTATACTTTGGTTCCTCATGTAGTTTCTAGGGCAGAAGAAAAATTCCTTGTGAGTAGCAGATCCCTTTACATTGTCTGTTATTAAATTGTCACTTCTGAGTTTCCACAGTGTTGAGTCATCACTCTCACCATTTATCCAACCCTGGGGTGCAGGCAAGACTGAATTTCTCTCTTTATAAGACTGCAGTCCAGTCTCTGCCTGGGGGTGACCTACCAGGTCAAGGCTCCCTGCTAAGCCCTCATGGTAGATAGGCGGCTGACCTTCCTCCTGATATGTTCTGGCTTTTCCATGACCACTTCTGCTCTCTAACTCCAAACAGACCAGGCAACCACGAATTCAACAACAAGGCCTCTAATTTGCTAGGAGAGTTGTCACAGACTGCAAGGATTAATAGCTAGAACATTTTTCCACTTGGGGAACTTGAAGGCACCACACAAATCCTATTTACTTCATTCACTTGTGTGTGTGTGTGTGTGTGTGTGTGTGTGTGTATGTAATCATAAAGTTATTCTTAATCGTTATAGGAAAAAAAAGAGAAACCAACCAACCAACCAACCAAACAAAAACTGTTAATGTCCCTATGCAGAGGCAATATGCACTTTGCCTGCATAGTTTGCACTTTTGCATATTTCTTCCTAGGCAATTTCAGTTCTACTTTAAATTTATATGAAATTTTAAAAGCTTTATTATCTGGTTCTCAATACCACTGTAGATTAGAAGTAGCAATTTAGAGAAAGAGAAGAAAAAGAAAAGTCATAAAAAGTAGATATAATTTTCTTTTGTTTTGAGACGGAGTCTCGCTCTGTCACCCAGGCTGGAGTGCAGTGGCGCGATCTCGGCTCACTGCAAGCTTCGCCTCCCGGGTTCACGCCATTCTCCTGCCTCAGCCTCTCCGAGTAGCTGGGACTACAGGCGCCCACCACCACGCCCGGCTAATTTTTTGTATTTTTAGTAGAGACGGGGTTTCACCGTGGTCTCGATCTCCTGACCTCGTGATCCGCTTGCCTCGGCCTCCCAAGGTGCTGGGATTACAAGCGTGAGCCACCGCGCCCGGCAGATATAATTTTTTAAAGTGAAGAGTGCTCTGGGGTCATTTAATGGGCACAGTCACGCACAGCTCAGTAATCCTGAGGTCAGTCACTGCATTGTAACTGATGTAATAATACATTTATATCTTGATGACCTCAAATTGTCATTAAATGGTCAAATTAAATTTGGTATATATCTTTTAAAAGTCAGAAATATAAAAAACACACTTTTCAACTATATTGTTCAAACTGGTTAAAAAACATAAGAAGTGAACCCTTAGCTGTCTAGAAAACCTAGCTATAGAGAATTATTCCTTTTCACTGGGTTACAAATAAACAAGATCCTATAGTTAAAACTACTGGTTTCTTCCCAGTATCCATTCCACCGTTCTTCCACTATTTAGAAGCCATGCTCTTGGTGGGACTGACCACACCTCTGGCTCCAGACATAGGCTGTGCTTGGCCTAAGCTACTCATGATAACCACATCTGCCTGCCAGAGTAACTAGTCCAGGAATGAGCCTGTAGCCATGCCGTAACCCAACAGCTCATAGCATTTCTCTGATCACAGGGATCATACATCTGCAAACTGGGGTAGGTACTGGCCCCAATTTATCAGTCAGAATAAAACCCTTAGCTTCTGTTCAGTGGCTGTGGAAGAAAGGCTCTCTTCCATCGTCTGAGATGCACATTTGAGTCCTGGAACTACAGCAACAATTATCTTACCATGAAAAAGCCTGCCTGAGAATTAAAGCAACCCATGGAAGACAGCAGAGCTGAGGGAGATAGAAAAGAAGCCAGAATCCTGAAATCTACTCTGTATCTGGGCTTGAGTTAATAATTGTCATCTGTGTTTAGGCTGTTTTGACTTGCGAGAAAGCACAAATGTTGTACTGTGCTTTGATGGAGGCGATGGTAGGCCATCAGCATGTACATGTTCGGCAATTGTGTTATGGACGTGCATCTAAAGTTCAGGACACCAACTGAGGATGGGCTTGAGTAACATGGAGGGAGATGGTAGCATGCCACACAGGAGCTGCTCAATATGTAAATATCAATTGAGTGTGTTTTGAGTAATCAGAATGGGTTGGGACTTGCTGGGGGAAAAGATAAGATGGAGACTAGAGATCTGAAGACTGAAAAGTCACTTAGGATCAGGAGAAGTGGGCACTAGTGAAGGAGGCTCTGGAGTAGATACGAAGTGAGCTCTAATATTGCCACATTATTGTGCCTAATGAGAGAAGAGAACTGGTGAACTACAATGTCAGATCCTTTAGAGACACCAAGAGAATCAATAGACAAGACAAGTTTGGTAATTTGGAGGCTATTGGTGACTGGGTGGAATGCATAAAAACCAATAGTAAGTGACTTTGAATGTTGTTAGGTTTATGATAAATATGGTATAAACAAAGTTACCCAGAGACACTGGCCCAACAAAACATAGTCACAATGACAGACACAAAATGGATTTTTTTTTTCTGGTCCTGCTTCTATTTGCTCTGTAGATAAATCCAGAGGATTAAAAATTCTTCACACCTTTCTGGGGGACTCCGGAGTTTTTTTGTATTTATGACAAACCACTGATTTCAAGTGGTATCTGCCATTTTCCTCCTCTCCTCAGCTGGCTCTCTGTGGGGGCAGTGATGCTTACAAAGGCACACGGTAAAGCAGAGAGGTGACTTCTGGGAGGCTAGCCAGTTAACAGCCACTGTCCGTAGCTTGTGGCATTCATCCTGGAAGTGTGACACCACCATCAGGATGTAGCTAGTCCCCTGCTCTGGAGCTCAGAAGTCTCCTTTCATCAGCATACCAAGACAGGGCTATCCCTTTGGCGGGGCCTGGATTAACCTAGCTCTCAGAGGCTTGTCTCCTATGGACCCATTTGTTAAATTTTAGAGAGCAATACAACCATCAAGAGATGAGAATGCCTGGACTGGCAGAGGTTTGGTGAGCAAGGAATCTGAACATTAGGACTGATTTGATTCAAGAAGTGTCTCCTTGCTAAAACAGATTGAGGTACTCTAGGGATGGTGTTGCCTAGAAATTCAAAATGTTAGTGCTTAAGCAAAATTTTTTTTCCCCTAGGCAAGAGTTGCATAATTATTTGTCAACATTTTCTTCCTCTGGGACCCTGTTTTTTCCCCCTGCTTCTGTGGCTGATCATCTTCTATTCATGTGTTTTTTCTTCCAAATTCAGGTCTGATATGCTTGATTAGGATTCTGCTTACGACCAAATGCCCATTCTGCCTCCTTGAAATTTCTCTCAGTAACCTTGACTGGAATTTTAAGTGTTCACAAACATTCCCTTTATACATTTTTAAAGACCACCTTTGGTGTGTAGTCCCATGGCTGAAAAGGTATATCCAGTGATGTGGATATTTTCTAGTTTAATCATTCATTTTATAAACATTCCTACTATGTGTCAGGTACTGTGTTAGATGCTGGATAATAATTTAAGATAGGCAGAATCCTGTTCTCAGCTTCTAAGAATGAGTACTGAGAGAGATTTCCCTCTAGTCCCTGGATATTGTGATAGCTCCTGTTGCTGCTGGAGCCCCAAATGGCAACACCTCTGGGAGTACCCACTGATGTCTGTCAGTGTTGGTTGGTTCTCTTGTTGGCAATTCCACGGACCTATGTCCCTGGCTGCCAGAGGGTGCTAGTGGGCAGCTGGGTCTGTCCCTAAGCCTGGGCTGAGGGCAGCCAGGGCTATGAGAGCATGCATAATGCGTACTGAGGGCGCCATCTTCTTATGCTGCTGAGGCGGATGTCTTCAGTGCTAACCACTCTGCTCCTCCAAACTTCTGGCTGTTCTAGCATTTCTCATTCTTACTGTAGCCCCTTTGTCTAGGACTCACTGCCCCCTAATCCTACAACCAAAACGTACATATTGACTTTTTCTTCCCTTAGGATGAGTTTTTTTTTTTTTTTTCCTCTGGAAAGTAATTATTTTTCCTGCAGCAAATAGAATCTTGGCTTGCCTGCTCCACCATTCTTTTACATATGTGGAGATATCCTAAACCCCTCAGTAAACACACCTCAGGGTCAAGTCAATGCACCTGTAACAGATTAATTTAATTCTATTAAATATATATACATACATACAGAAAATTAATCCAGGGCCTAGCAAAGGACATTGCCTAATAAAAGGAAGGACAAGAGGGAGGTAATGAAAAGGTGGAGGGAAATAAGGAGGAGGAACAGAATAAAGAAGGAATTACTAGTGCACAATTCAAAATGTCTAGTAGTACATAATAAATGCTTAATAATGAAAGACGAGGAATGGATGATAGTAATGATTTAGAGTTTTCTAGAGATTCTGATACTTTTTAAGAGAATATATGTTATGTAAACATAACATCCATTTTAGAATGAATGAAGAGAAACAAGGCTATTAATTGCCAAGAGACAAAATGTAGCTGGAATATGTAACAAAATATTTAAAGCAAAATCCTCAAATACATTTAAAAATTACTTTATATTTCCAGGGATAGAAATGTCATTTCTTCTGAAATTTCAGATGGCGAGTTTGAGCCAAATTCATATTAACCATTTCTGGAATCCATGTGAGAGAATAATAGTACAGAACTTGCTTATCCAGAGTGTAAGGAGGCTGCAGCATCAGCTCGAAAGTGAGTCTGAGACAGGCTTTTCACATCATTGAGAGGCAGAGCCACATGCTGTGAGATGCTGGGGCCCCTGCTGTGAAATGGTGTACTGCACATTTGCTGGGCTTGTTGTATTGCTAGGCTCTTTGGGTTTTGTGGTTCAGGCAATAAGCAGCAGAATATGCGAAATGAGGACAAGTATATTAAAGATATAGCTTTTGGTTGCACATATTTAAACTGCTTAGAAACAGTAGCTCCAGGTTCATACTTTCTGTCCTTTATATGTGTTTAATCAGTTAGAAAGCCTATCTCTGCTTTGTAAAGCAATAACTAGGAGGCTGATCTTTATGTTCAGAAAAAAAGGGACATGTCAGAAACACTGTTATCAGGAATCTTATGCATATGGAACGGTGTGTAGTAGGTAGAAAGAGACAGATCCAGATAGGCTATTTCTTCCCGAACGGAAATGCTTACTATAAGACTAATTTCATGACCCTAAGCAGAGACCCTCTCATCCAGCTATAGGCAAAAGAGTTTCCAGAGAAAGTGACATGTTTGGACTGCTTGTATGAGTTCTGTCTCTGAAAGGAAGGGGCTTGGATATTTCCTACTATATCTTTCCCCTACTTCAAGACTTTAATCCAGATGAAGTGACGTGAGAGTGACTCAGTCTGGTAGGAGACAGAAATGATTCTAAGACAATAATACAAAATATTATATTAGTCCTGTTTCCTTGTTCAGTGGTAAGTAGTAAAAATTCAACTTGCACTATCTTAAACAAAGAAAATTAAATATTGACTCCAGGGTATATGATCAGGCAAAGCTGGATCCTTCTACGCAGAGATTCCTATCAAGAACCTGACTCACTCCATTAACTTGACTTGTTTTTTGCTTGGTGTTGGCTTTATTTTTAGGGTCTTTCTGAACAGCTGAACACTTATAATCTACCATCTTAGCAACACCAGCTGAAGTATCTTTCTTTTCTGCTACATCCAGAAACAGCTCTTAAGTTGATGCTCATTGGTCCAGATTGGGACGTATATCCATTCCTGAACCCAGCACCGTTACTCTGATTAACAGAACCTGGGTCAATACCTTCTCTTTCCCCTCAATCAGATTAGTCTCAAACCCACCCACACCACTGGTCTGACAGTGAGAGAGGGATGGCTCTATGAACTCCATGGCAAAAAAACAAAAGCACAAACAAAATAAACCTAAAAGCAAAAGAGAGAAAACTTAAGCAAGTGGAAGGACATTCTATGTTCTTGGATAGAATGGCTTAACCTCACAGAAATGTCCCTTCTCAAGTCAATATATAAATTTAAGGATTTTCCCCACTACCCTGCCAAACTGCCACTGAATTTTTCCCCTGGAGCTAGACAAGTGGAATCTAAAGGTAATTTGGAAAATAAACAAAAGAAGAACAACTAGGTAAATGCTGGAATAAAGAGTAATGAAACAAACCATGCTTTATTGTCTCATTAGTGTTTCTAATATTACTTGTTATAAACAATAGAGCATTCTTTACATGTATTCATGTTCATGTGTGCAAGCTTTTTCTCTGAGGTATCTCCTTAGAACGGGAATTAGTAGGTTTAGGATATGTTCATTTACTAAATAGTTCTTTTTTAATTTTAATGAGTTTACTGAATTAATATAATTACACTACAGAAAATCTAAAAGTAATACACATTGCGATGTAATTAACTGAACTTCCAGTATCTTTTCACTGGGCAAGTCTTGTAATTCTTGGTTGGCCTTTTTCTTTTTCTTTGATCATTTTGGTTCTCTG
The DNA here is from genome assembly GCF_006542625.1 of Nomascus leucogenys. NCBI lineage: Eukaryota > Metazoa > Chordata > Mammalia > Primates > Hylobatidae > Nomascus > Nomascus leucogenys. Next base: position 92,091,317 of record NC_044402.1, read on the forward strand.
TGGCCCATGATTTCCATTCTGGTCCTCCTCCCATCTTTCTTGAATTGATCAGTCCCTTATATCAAACATTTAATTACTGGAAAAGAATTCTCAGACTCTTTGAATTTTTTTAAAATGCACACATGAATGAGTTTTCTGTTTCAAACACGTAACACTGTGCTTGGCCAATAGAAGACCTTCTGTTCAACTAAAGTGTTCATCAATTATAGTTTATAGCTCCAACCACCCCTGACCTCATTTGCATAGCATCATGCAAAGTTCCATACTGGGACTTCCAATGCATGTTTGAAAATAATATTGCCAAATGGTTCCAATAAAAATACTAGGATTACTTGAGAAAAAAGTATTAACCACAAACCAAAAATACACATGCCATGGGGAGCAGTTTGTTGGTGACAATCTATTTTACATCTTATGCTTTACATTGGATCATTTCTAACCAAATGTTCATTTTTTCAAGAACATACTATGTTTTCAAACAAGTAAATTATATATCCCAAAAAAGAAAGATTTTTGGGGCCAACACGTACTGTGCTGTATTAATTGGTCCATATATTTGCCATGAAGAGTACTGATTTTGTCAAGAAACTTCTCTGAAGTTCATTTCAGAATATTTTTCTGAGAATTTTGCAAACCAGGGTAGCATTTTATAGCTGAATTTTAATTTTCACATTATATGTGTATTAGTTATCTATTATTGTGTAATCAATTGCCCCAACATTTTTGTGTCTGTAAATAACAATAAGCACTTATGATCTGACATAGCATTCATTATTTTTGTGGATCAGTAATGTGGCCTGGCTGAGTGGTTCTGGCACAGCGTTTCTCCTGAGGTTGAGTCAGTTGTTCACTAGGGCAGCAGCCATGTGAAGGTTTAACTGGGGCTGGATGATCCACTTGCAGAGTGGCTCACTTACATAGCTGGCATGTGGCTTCTTGCCATATGGGCCTTTCCATAAAACAGCTTGAGTGATGGTCTCATGCAGGAGCATGATTCCCTATGGCAAGTGTAACAGAATTTCCATGTGGAATTGTTCAAATATCGCCTCCTATTTTGAGACTCTGATAGACTACTTCCTTGTACTGATAGGTATGACATGGGAAAAAATTAGAACTAATAATGTATGTAATGAAAGGAATTACTTGTATGTCATGATTTTCTGAAATCAAAGTCACTGGCATTATGTTGGCCAATTTTTGGATCTTATCTCAAAGCCATATTTATGACAATCCAATGAAGTGAGTATTATTTTCTCCAATTTGCAGATCAGAAAACTGAGAAAATGTCTGCTCAGGTAATTGTTCCATGAAGCTTAAATTTGAATTTAGGCAGTTGACTCTGAAGCTTTCACTCCTAAAATTATATCAGACTCTACTGCCTACTCTATGGCTTTTATTTACAAAACAGAAAGCTCCATTTTATTAGGAGAATTTTGAATATACAATAACAAGTAGAGGAATTTTATGAATCAACATGTACTCAATACCCAGCTCCACTATCAATACTTAGCCATTAATATCTCTTCTATGCTTTTCTCTCCTTATTTATTTTGAAGGAAATCTCAGACATCATTTAATTTTATCCATAAGTAAGTACTTCAGCATGAGTCTCAAAAAGATAAGTGCTTTTAAAAACATCGATGATATCAGGCCAAAAATATTAACACAAATCTTTTATCATCATCAGATATTCAGTCAATGTTCAAATTTCCAGTGTTCCATAAATGTTTTTCTTTGAAATTTTTAAATTTGAATCATGATTCAAATAATGTCCACACAATCTAATTGATTGATATATATTTTAATTTTATTTTAATCTGTATGTTTCCCTCTTTTGATAATCAATAAACATGTATTTTCAGAATTTGCTTATTATGAAGAAAGCTGCAATAGATCTTGTAATTGTTTTTCTGGGAACTGATGCTTCATGTCTTCATACATTTTTTACTGCAGTGGTTTTTAAATACTGATTTATGAGTTCTTTAAATGTTAAAGAAATTACCTCATTTTCTGATATGTGTGTTACAAATATCTTTCTCCAATTTGTTGTTTGTCTTTTAAGTTTTTTGTGGTATTTCTTTTTCTGCAAAAGTTTAAAATTTGTATGTGGTCAAAATTTCAGTATTTTCTATTATAATTTTGGGTTTAACATCTTAGCCCTCTCCATGCCATACTTTGATATGATTCTAGCAGTCTTTAATAGATTCCCCTCACCCCAACACAAATTTGGTATAAGAAAATTTTCTAGGCTTATCTTATGAATTTCTGCCCTAGACTTGGACTCAGATATTCTTCAAGGATGCTACCACAGACTCAGAGGGGTTCAGTGAGATATTCAAATTTTTGAGCGGAACACAGCAATACTCAATATCTGTCCACAGGCAATGAACTACTGGCACAAGAGAGTTCCCATTTCAACATTAGGTGGCACTTTAATATTTTCAGTGATGGCACGTATTTGCAGCATTAGGTGTTTGTGGTTACTGGGATAAAAGCCAAGTGCCTCCGGAAATCACTGTAGAACAGAAAATGAAGGTGGTGTGTCCAATTTGATTCTAAGGTTTGAGAAGCTGTGCAGTCCCCAACAGGTGCATATATCCTATTGGTAAGTGTGTGTCATTGTTAAAGAAGAACATACGTTTTTTTTCCAATTTATGTACATTATTTTTTAAATGGCTACTCAGTTGTCAGGACGTGGGTATTTAACAAGTTATTTGAACTTAACTCCTTAATAAATGAAACTGTTGAGTATTTTAAAACTTTTTGTCCAGGGGAGCTGTGAAAAAACTACCGAGACGCCAAGAACGTTACAAACTGTGAAAGTCTGGTAGCCTCTGCCTAAGACTCTGCTTGTTTTTGTCTGCATGCGGCTGAATCAGAGCTCTCTTCCAAGTGTCACCACTGCCACGTTCTAATTTACTCCTGCTTGCCTTATTAGCGTCATCTTTGATCCGGGTTTGCTTTGTGGCAACTCCTTTAACTCACTTGCCCAACATTTGAGGGTTCATTTAGGTAAAACGAGACAAGATGATACAGTGGAACATGGCTGGAGTGCTAGTCAGGTAAAACCTTAGGATTTATCCATTTGTTTGAGACTCGAGTTTGCTTTCTGTGATGGTTGACATACGGTGCTGCATTAATTTCCAGGGGCCGATTTCCTTACTGAATAGTCACGTCAGCAAATTTCAGACCAACCTGGCTGCTCTATCAGGCACAGATTAATGACAATATATTACAATATGCCGGAGGCAAACAAACAACTCAGGCACCACTGCCGACCTCATGATTCTCCCACCTTCCGTCAAGACACTAGGAATTTAATGTGCTCATGGCTACTGGACAGACAGAATGAGGCAGGGTGCAGGGGCGAATTGGTACACGAAATAATAGCGAAGCTTATCTACTTTATTATTTTTCTTTAGATAGAATAGAATTAGAAATAATAATGTGGCCGGGTGCGGTGGCTCACGCCTGTAATCCCAGCACTTTTGGAGGCCGAGGCGGGCAGATCACGAGGTCAGGAGTTTGAGACCAGCCGAGATCACGCCACTGCACTCCAGCCTGGGCAGCAGAGCGAGACTCTTGTCTCGAAAATAAAATAAATAAAATAAAATAAAATAAAATAAAATAAAAAAATAAAAAAATAATAGAATTAGAAATAATCAAAATACAGTTTTTATCGTATTTTTTTTTAGAATGCCTGCACTGTGTGCCCCCTCTTTGGAGACCACTACTCCAGGGCACTTAGTTCCTGAAAGGTCCGTTTTTGTTGCTACAGCTTTTCCTGAGATAAACCAATGAAGCCATTTATTGGCTGCCATGCCCTTCAGCAAGTAAGCCATAGCCAGGTTTGCCTCATCTCCTGACTCCAGGTGTGATACAAGAAGCTCTATCTGGCTGCTTTGTTTAGAGACAAGTTAGGTCTGCTAGGCCTGCATTTCCGAGTTTTTATAAAACTTCCAGCAGCATATTCTGCGTGGCAGAACACATTCTGGAGCTATTAGGGTGGGTTTGTTGACCTGGGTTTGCTCCACCTTCCTACACTCTGCTCCTTCCCCCTCCACTCCCTCACCCAGCCAAAGCCCTTCAAGATATTCATTTGCCCTGGGCATGGCCACACACAGAAGAGTAAGGAAAGAAGAAAAAGTTATTTACTTTTCTAAATACATTGAAAAATCTCTGGTAGAACTACATCTTGAAAGCCCGGTGCTTTTGGTTTGCAAGAGCTTTTTGAGAGAAAAAGGATTTTTTTTTTGAGTTCTATAATCTTCACTTTAAGCCTCAAGCATCAAAGGAAATCTTCCGTAAAGTTGGTCCATTAATCACAAATGTGAGATAACATTACCACCCACCTCTACCTCCCCCAGGCAGAGATATAAAATCCCTTTCTGCATGGAAGATGAGGAAAAGAAACTCCCAGAGTTGATTATGTGCCAACTCTCCATGGTTCAAGACAGCAAGGGTGATCACAATCCTACATGAAGATCCTATAGAAGATCCCACAGAAAAAAATTTGCATGTGACTCCTTTTCAAGTGTAGCCCAAGGAGACTGTCAGCTTCTCTGTGAATGCACTGGCTGGCTAGGGGCTGCTGTGGTGGCTCGGCAGTGAGGCCTTTGCAAGCAAAATGGGCTTGCAGGCAGCTTCCTGTGTTTAGGCAGCAGAGCATTCCTGGTCTCTGAGATGGTGTTGGGAGTTGGGGCAGAGAGCGAGAAAATCCAAAAGGACAGCACAACAGGGATGAGGAGGCTGCAAAGTGCACAGACTATTCAACTGGAAATCATAATGAGTGCACAGGTATTTCTTGTTATTTACTTCCTCTTGCCTTATGACTATCATGTCTGACAACTATGGACCAGGTCCCCTTTCCCCTGTTGCCATGACTCTACATATGTCCAAGTAGAACAAAAATGCAGCTCCCAGGGAAAAGGGAGGAAGGCCCAGAGCCTTGAAATGACTGAATTGACATCCTGAAATGACCAAGGGGAAATAAACATATTCAACGTGCATTTTTGAGTTTTTACAAAGGGCAGGCATTGTTCTAGGAATTGAGGATACAGAAATGAACACAAGAGGAAAAATTTTGCTTTTAGCAGCTTACATTCTCAAGGGGAAACCTAGACAATAAAAAGACAAATGAGCAAAATATACAGCATGTTTGATGGTTTGCTATGCAAAAGATTAAATCAAGGAAATAAAGTAAGTTGAGTAGTAGAATGGGGTCACATCAAAGCAATACAGGTGCCAACCTGAAAGATCTGGAACAATTTGAGTAATAAAATAGATAACATAGTATTGGATTTTAACCCTGTATAGGATAAAACTCTCAAACCGTGTTTTTTCTCTGCTGGCATAACACCACAGCAATCAACACAGAAATCTTCTATGACCGAATGTGGGGGGGAATTTTCCCCACATGCCAAGCAGCAGACGCCAACTGGGTGTTCTCCAATTCAGTTCTGACACTATCTCCATCTATCTGGAGATAGCATCCGATCTCACAGGTTGAAGGCTCAGTCCCTAAGACTGTTCCCCACCCCCCCCACCACAAACACCAGTTACAAGTCCAGGCCTCTGGAACTTCTGACTAGCTGGTTTCAAGTTGGGGTTCCCATGACCCCTGTTTGGGTTTGATTAATTTGCTGGAGTGGCTCAGAGAACTCAGGGAAACACTTACTTATGTTTACTGCTTTATTAAGAAGGATATTTTAAAGGATACGAATAAATAGTCAGATGAAGAGATACATAGGGTAAGGTCAAAGGGGTCCCAAGTGCAGGAGCTTCTGCCCCTGTGGAGTTGGGGTGCACCACCCTCCCAGCTCATGGATGAGTTATTCTTCACCTTCCTGTCAGCCTCTATGTGTTCAGCTCTCTGGAAGCTCCCAGAACCCTGTCTTTTCATGGACAACCTTGTTGAAACGTGGCTGGCCAAAAAGTGCCTTTTCTAAACACAATGAGGCTTGTCTGTTCGCATTCCTCGTGGTCTCTCTGTGAGACTTTCCTTCCTTGAGAGTACAAAGCAGGGACCCTCTCTGGAATGAGGGTCTTATGACCCACAATCAGATTACAGTTCTGCCTTGGGCAGGTGAAAGTAGGGCAGAAGAAGGTCAGAGAGAAAGATTTTATCTCCTGAGGCCTGCTTCTTAGGCCTAAAGTGCCCCAACATTATAACAAAGGACTGTAACAAAGGTTATGGGAGTTATGAACTAGGAACCGTGGAGGAAAATCTGTGTGTGTGTGTGTGTGTGTGTCTGTGTATGTGTGTGTATAATCATAATATCAAAAACCCAAAGTATAAAATAAACATATGTGATATATAGAAATAAATACTGATAGAAATAAATACAGATGAATAAATAAATAAATGGAGACAAATCTTACTTACAAAAGACTTCCATTTAGTATATGTTACATACTCACCCCCTCCAGGAAGTAGAACTCTTTCTTCTTTGAGTGTAGGCTAGACTTAGTGAGTAGTTCCAAATTAACAGACTATGGAAAGAGGGAAATGTAATTTTATAATGGAGAAACCTGGCAAACACTACCTTAGCCAAATGATGAAGGTTATGTGGTTAGAGGTCATGTCGATATCACATATCCTCTGATAAGGTGAAATAAGAGGGCAGTTCTCTCTACCTTTCTTTCCAAAAATGTATAATCCCAGTCTAGTTCTGAAAAATATCGGACAAACCAAGACTGGGGGACATTATACAGGATACCTGGCCAGTACTCCTCAAGACTATCAAGGTCGTGAAAAAGAAAAAGCAGGAAACTGTCATAGACCAGAGGAGACAAGGAAGACAAGCCATGACATGACAAGTAAATGAAATGTGATACCTTGGATTGAATCCTGACACAGAAAGAGAATATTAATGGAAAAACTGGTAAAATTCAAATAAATCTGGAGATTTGTTAATAACGTATCAATGTTGGTGGTTTTTTGTTTTGTTTTGTTTTGTTTTTAGCTCTGACAAATGTACTGTGGTAATGTAAGATATTAATGATTAGTGAGGGGTATACTGAAACTCTCTGTATTATCTTTCCAACTTTACTGCAAGCCTAAAATTATTCTAAAATAAAAAACTTTATTTAATTAAAACAAGACACTAGGAGAAAGAATCTCTTCTCACTTAGAAAAGGCCTTCCCAAGATTCTCAATATTGGTTGGAGCTCTGAAGTCATCAAAGATGTACATTATGGCTGAAAATATAACCTTGGACAGCACACCAATGTGAAATAGGTAACCACTGCTAATATCAGTTGCCTTGGTTACAGGGGACTTGCCTCTTACAAGCAAAAAACGTCAAGTGGATTCAAGCTTGAGTTTGCAACATGTGAACTACAAAAACGAGAACACCAGTCCTCCCCAGGGAATAATAGAATAATACAGCACAGACCTACTGGGCCTGGGAGGCTGCGGAGGAACAAGGTGTGTACATGGCTACCTAAAACTACTCACCACTTTCCACATCTTCCTGTATGATTATGTGTTTTCCTTGCTGTGGGCCTATTTTTTTCAAAGCTAGAATTTGAGTTTAAACATATTCGAAATGATTTATGTTCTATCTTGAACATGTGCTACCAATATTGTTATAATAGGTTATACTCATTAATTTATCATTTCTTTTATATATAAAATGTTTCTATTCATTAAAATAACAATAAAAACCATAATAAAAACACTAAACGTAATATGGAAACCTGGGACTTCTGGAACTTATTATGAACAGGGCATAGAATGTGTTCGTAAATTCAATTTCTAGCTTCACCATTGACTGTCTACTTGATTATGAATTTATTCCTCCTATTTCTCCAAAGTATTTGGTTTCAGATTATTTTTCTTTTCATTATAAGCGAACTTTAGGGCATGTCATGTTCCCAGTGTATTTGCTCAATTTTGTCATTAAGCTAACATTTTTTTTACTTTGCTTAGATATGTAAGGCACATATCATATTCTAATCTAAAATCCTTGAGGACTTATGTACCTTGGGAAATAGTATTAACTCTTGAAATAGTAATATTTTATTCTTTTAAAATCACATAAACATATTTTAATGTAATTCCACTTGAAAATATCCAGGGTCTGTTGATATAATAGTAAGGTGAAAGGTGATGATGTCACCCTTGGCTTTTGAATATCTCCTTGGCTTAGATTATCTTTGACATTTCTAGTTTAGAGCTTTTTTCTTTATTTAACAAAAACTATTTTTCTTTGCCATTTCTGTTCCATCTTCTTTGTGAAGCTGGTGGATACAACAAAACCTTCAAATGTTCAAATGTAGTATTTAGCTGGCCTTTCGTGCCCTTGGCAGAAAATCATAGCTAATTTCCACCAGCTTTCACATTTAAATCTGTATAAGTAACCACTCGGTGTAGGAAATTCAAGGAGTACCAGGGAAGAGCAGCTTGGTACAGTCAGCCCAATCTATCAATTCACTAGAGTAGGTCAAAGCACGACCTTAGTGACCTTGTATCTGAGTTCCGGTAAGGCATTTTATTTTAAAAATGATACATATCTCTCAAGATATAAATTTCTAGTGACTTTAAGAAGGTCTAAAGGGGGAAGAAAAAGGTCAGCTGGAACACAGAGATGATTCAATGACCAAAGGACATTTTTGAAACTGTGACTTTCACTTAAAAAAACAGATTTCTGGATTTTGGGATCACGGTGAGTTTCAGCTCTCTTGTTTTTCACAGGCATACCCTTACACACAGAGTTAATTCAGATGCTGAAAAAAACAGAACAGAACTATTGTTCATTTGTCATATTTTTAAGAACAATTAGAAACTCTTTTTAATTCTAGGGTAATGGAGATGCTGGAGTTTTCTCAACTTAGAGAAAAAATATAATTAAAAGTTGATTTGTAACAGAAATTTTTCTAGAGACTAGGTATTTCTGCTTCCTGGGGTGGCAGATAGTAATTTAAACCTCCTTCTTTCATAACTACTCATAGAAGATTAAAGCTTTTAAGAATGGGTTGGGCTATTCCAGGGGTGGTTTCTCAATCATAAGGATCCCTGCCGTTTGAAGGCTTTGGTTTGTCATATGATAACACAAGGTCAGTTCCAAGAAGACACCAACGCTGGTCCCTCACTTGTGTCAAGCCAGTCATACTTCTCTTTGTTTAGTTTACATTTAGCCAGAGTGAAGGAGAATATAAAATTATTTGAATGTGCCAAGAAAACTATTGGGAAATACTGCTTTGGACAGCTTAAGCTTTCCAAGTTATATTGAAAAATCTGTTCAGTAGTTCGGTATTTGGATATATTCATGTATTTTAAAAGGTGAATGTTTGACCAGGGGCAGTGGCCCATGCCTGTAATCGCAGCACTTTGGGAGGCCAAGGTGGGTGGATTGCTTGAGGTCGGGAGTTCAAGACCATTCTGATCAACATGGCGAAACTCCATCTCTACTAAAAATCCAAATATTAGCCGGGTGTGGTGGCGCATGCCTGTAATCGCAGCTACTTGGGAATCTGAGGCAGTAGAATCACTTGTACCCGGGAGGTGGAAATTGCAGTGAGCCGAGATTGCTCCACTGCACTCCAGCCTGGGTGACAGAGCAAGACTGTGTCTCAAAAGAAAAAAAAAAGGGTGAATGTTTATTAACAACCTTGAGAGAGCAGAACAGGAATGGCCAGCTGTCATTTAAAAAGCTTTTTATTCAGTACTTTGGATAGGATATTTAGGATATTTTAATAAATAGGTTTTGAATTATTTAGGTTGGATAGTAAGTATTATGCATGCCCTTTGGATTTAAGTTAATTATAGGAAAATGTGGGGTTAAAACTTGAAATGTAACTGAAAGAGTGTACTCTTGATATTTCAGCTATTGCTAAACTTTTCATAATTCAATATTCTAGTTTGGTTCATCCTATTTTTCTGACAGCTTTTCTCTGTCTCCATCAATAAAAACATGGATTATTTTAAATTAATGTAGATTTGCATTAATTTAAATTGTGTGAAGTCTGTTGTTCAGACATGCTTTAAGAATTGCAGAATCCAGAAGGCAATTAGCAAACAATTTTAAACACTCATAGAGGCTTACCTTCCAATCCTAAATTCTAGGTTTTAAGTGAATAATTTTAGGTACTTTGATAGGGGAAGAATCAGAATTCCACAAGTTAATAATAGAAGAATACTATTGCCCAAACATAATTACTGTGGCTGACATAAAGACTTTGAAATAAGTAACGAAACTGCCTCTCTCAACACTATCAGGCCATCCTGTATTTAAAATTCAATTTGTAAACAGGAATTAAAAAGAAGCTGAGGAATAGCATGCATTCTAATCTGCTGTCAGAAGTTATTCAGTAGTCAAATTCTCTTGTGTTTTTTTTTTTTGTTGTTGTTTCATAGTACATAATGTATACTCTATCTTTTCTAAAACTGGAGGCTTATTTTCTAAAGTGAAAGTGTCTCTCTTTCTCAAGGCAGATTTCTCTTTGAAAAAAAACTTGTGAGAAAAAAATTAGAAAAGAAGAAAATTAAGTTATAAAAGATAAAACAATTTCAGACTTGCCAATTTAAATAGCGTGTGTCTAAGCTTCAGTCTTCTTTCTCTCTCTCTTTACTGCAGTTGAATTAGCCTATTTTTTTCAGGGTACATCTTCTTGGAAAAAATTACTATAGGGACTCAGAACATGATACCTCAAATTGTGGGCCCTTCACATATGGAGTATTTTAAGCTGATGGAAATTGAGAAAAACCACAGAGGCAGGAAGGTGACTCTCTGACCTTCTCCCTCCCTTCTCCATGAGAGGCCCCCATGTGACAGGTGTCCTGCCCTATACCTGGAGGAAAGGAACAAAGACACAGAGAATCAGAGAAGAATCTGAATTGAAACAGGCCTTGCTAAATTTCTCTGAGTTTATTACTATTAGATCATATCCTCTTTTGTCCAATCGTACTTCTATATAACTGTCCTTTCCTCATCAAACCTAAGCACAAAATTACAGTTTTCCCTGGGTCTTTGGGTCTCTGTTTCTCATAAAACTTATATTAAATAAATTTGTTATGCTTTTCCCTGGTTAATCTGTGTTTTGTTACAGGAGTGTTAGCCATGAACCTTGTGATGGGAGAGGAAAGGTTTTTACTTTTTCTCTCAATTACTAGTAGTCAAAAATGTCCCTGACAATCCTTAAACCTGAGTTCTTGCTACAAAGCCTGTATTCTGGCCCAACAGTATTACTTGAGGGTTATGAGATCAAGGGTATCCATAGACCAACCACAGGAAGCTAGAGTTTCTCCAGCTGTTGGAGCCCCCTATGCTTTTCTGCTTTAACTTCAAATTTCTCTATCAGCTTAGCCTCAGACTCACAATGTGACCTTGGGCAAATTGCTTAACCTTTTGGACATTGTTTTATTTCAAGATCCCTCATTAAATTGCTTTCCATTTCTCAAATACAGTTGAGGAATTCTTTGAATGCAGAGAATTTACAAATCAGACTGAAATAGGGAATTCATTCAATTATTAATTGTGTTCTTAATTTACAGGAGAAATACTCTATTCAAACAAAATACTCTATTACTAAAATAGGCTGTGGTATGAAGGGATCTTATTAGAGTTCGGAACCAGGAGGAATTTGTCTTTCAAAACAGACCAGACACATTTCTAATGTAATAGAATAGTGTGTTTCTCCAAAGGCAACTCAAAGAGAAGGCTCTTATACTTTAATTCTTTAAAAAAAGTATCAACAAATTAGAAATAAGGCAAAGGGATGGCTGAGTGTCCTTTCTGTGTCAGACTACAACACTGTCTAGCAGGATTATTTAATTCTTTGGGAGATTATCCTTTGTTTAACAGATGATTTATTATTGATTAGGGCCCAGGTTCTGTGAAGTTACATGTTAATGCATAGAGTTTTGTCTGGTAGAGAAGCAAATGATTTCTGTTTAATAGAATAATATAACCCGAAAGGTTATGGTTTTATTGCTCTGTAAACTATCAACCAATTATAGATTTACCCTAGCAGTCTTGTTGCAACATTCTTCCTTCAATTTCTGTAACTGTTTAGTTCTCCAAATACTCTTTGGAGCTTTGTCATCCTACTGGTTCCCTTATTGATAAATTATGTAAATTTTGACACACTTTAAAAGTCATAGTCACAATATTTAATTTAATTTAATTTTTTTTTTTTTTTTCTGCTGTCACAGTTTTCATTGTTTTTACTACCTTCCTACTGCCACCACCTGGAAGAGTAGAGGGTTGCCCAAAGCAGAAAACGTTCTAACTCTAAGCGCTAAGCTCCTAGTTATTTGGATTTCCATATATTTTTCTTCTTCATCTGTGTCCTACCCCCTGCTTCATGGATGTCTGTTGTAATGATTGAGTCCAATTACAGTAGATTATTGGGATTTGAGGCTTAAACACTTGCAGTTTTGACTATTTTCAAGCAACTTAACATGTAATGATTTGCAATTTTGCTGAGGAATGAATTTCGGTTGCAGGCTTTGCAATACTGATGTGTCTGGAATGACTCACAGAAGTAAGAGGGAGGGGTTCAGCAACAGTCTCTGAATTTCAACTTGGCTGTGTTGTTCTACACTCATTATCATGCACACTAGCTCTCCTGAAGTGATAAAAACTTTGTTTCTTTGTGTAAAATGGGCTATAAAAGAAAATCATCTGCTAGTGTTGCTAATTGTAGTAAAGAGAAAGTAAAGAGGTCTACGAAAGCAATGATTCTAAGCCACAGAACAGAAGTGTTGGAGGTGCAAAATACACCATCAATTCACAGTTAATTTAGCAAAGAATCATGAAAAAGTGTTTATCTGTGCTAATAATCAATGACCAAATTAAATTAACGTATTTTATTTTATTAACTTGAAAAATATTGAGAAGTATTTGGTGTTTCAAGGGTTTGAGAAAGGTTCTTGTCAAAGTTAGAGCAATATAGTGGAAAGATTAATGAATTTATATTCAGAATGTCTGAGTTCAAGCTCTTCTGATTAGCTATACAGGCTGAAATTGTGCCTGAAATCTGTGGGTTGTAAATTCCAAGGGGACATTGTTTATTGATTTGTTGAACATGTTACATGAATTTGTAGGTTTGAAGTTGGCCAATGAATATTACAAAGATCCCTGCCCTTAAAGAGCTTTTCTATTGCATTATAGGATAGGGAGGTAGGGAAAAGAAAGATGGTGAGTAGACAGCAAAGGAATAAATAAATAAACAATTATCTTAGAAGAAGATAAATGACACAGAAAATAGAAATGAAATACGGTAAGTAAAGATTGACATTACGTGTGTATGGGTGTTGTGTGTGTTGTGTGTGTGTATTTGTACAGGTGTGTTGTTGCAGTGTGTCACTGCAGTAATAAAAAAGGTGGTGAAGGAAAAACTTCATGCTATGGTGACATTTAAGCAAAGACATGAAAAGAAGGTGAGGGAGTTGACCAAGCTGGAAATCACATCCAGGATTGGAGAACAGATAAATCATAGTGGCTAAACTGGCGCCTGCTTGGTCCATGTTCCAGGAGTAGGAAGGGACCAGTGTGGCCAGAGTTGAGTGATTAAGGGAAAGAATAGTTGGAGATGAGGTTAGAGAGATGAGTGAGGTGGTATTGTCAGCCTGTAAGGTCTCGTAAGCCATTGTCTTTTACTCTGTGTGAATGGGGGAGAAAGTAGGGGATTTTGAGCAGAAGAGTGATATACATGTTTTAAAAGAATCATTCTGGATGCTTTGTTCAGACTAATTTGTAAAGGGGCAAGGGTGGAAATGAGAGAACTGTTCAGAGACTATTGCAGTAGTCAGGTGAGAGATGCTGGCTTAGACCACGTGGCAGCAGAGAGGTGGTAAAAAGCATTCAGATTCTGCATAGATTTGAAAGAACAGCCAGCAAGGTATGTGGTTGAATTACATGTGGCTGTGAAAGAAAGAGCAAAGTCAAAGAGGACTCTAGGGTTTTTCATCTGATAAATGTGGAGTTGCCATCCAATGAAATAGAGAAGGCTGAGGGTAGAGCAGGTTTTGGCAGTAAGATTAAGTATTCAGATTTGAGCATGCTGTGTTTGAGATGCTTATTTTATATCCAAGGACATACAAATCAGCAACTTCTAGTTGGATTTGTAAATTTAGAGGTCAGTAGCATATCACTGGTTCTGAAAGCCCCAATACTGCTATGATACCAAAAGAGTAATTGTAGTTACAGAAAAGAACAGGATCAAAGACTGAGCCCTGGGACACTGCAACATAAAAGAGTTAAAGGAAGAACCAGCAATGAAGATTAAAAAGAAGCAGCTGGTGATATAGGAGAGAAAAAGGATAATGTGGAAGCCAAGGGAAGAAAGTGTATCAAGGAGGAGAAAGTGATCAACTGTGCCAAATGCTGCTGATAGGACAAGCAAGGGAAGGACTGGGCTATTGGATTTGGCAGCATGGTGGATATTATTCATATTGTTCACAGTGGTTTCAATGGGGTAGTGAATCAAAAATCTGATTGAACTGGTTTTAGTGGGGAATGGTAGAAAAGAAAATACAAAAAGCACCTGTAGATAGCTTTTTGGAGAAGTTTTTATGCAAAAGGGAGGGGAGAAATGAAACAGTAGCTAGTGGGGCAAGTGGAATATGTAGAAATTATTTTTTGTTTGTCTTTAGTTTTTTTAAAGATGGGAGTAATATTAACATGTTGTTTGTATTTGTATGAAAATGATCCAATAGTGAAAAATTGGTATGAGAGAAAGAGGTGAGAAATGTTGGAATAGGTGATGTCCTTGAGTAGACTATAGGGGAAGGGATTTAGTGTGATTTAGTATACAAGAGGAGGAGTTGGCTTTGGGTAGCATCATGAATAGTAACAAATATGGAGGCAGAGTATGTGGATGAAGATGCTGGTAGGTGAATAAATATGGTGGTGGAAGTCTATGGAAATTCTCTTCTGATTGCTTTAATTTTTTCAGTAAAGTAGGAATATGAGGACAAGAAAAAGGTTTAGAGTATTTTAGAAGATTGAAAGTGTAAAACAGTTGTCCAGGAGAGTGGGAAAGTGAATCGTCTTGGGAAATTAAGTATGATATCCTGGTAGCATTAAGAGCACATTTTAGGATCTGTTCATAAATTGGAAGTGAGCTCATTAAGCATAATTGCATATTTTTCTCTGGTAATATTCAGTTGTTTAGTGGAGGTTTGACATAGGCACAGAGTTGGATTTTAACCAGAATTTTGGTTTTCCAAGTAAGTACAATAAATCCAAAGGAGACAAATGAGGCAAAGGTATATGTAAGGGAATAATCATAAAGATTGGCCATGGAATTTAAGCTTGATAAGTAGGGGAATGATAACATCAAGAAGTGAGGGACAGTGGAATGATGGTAGATCAATGGATTGGGGGTCCCAGGGACTTTGAAAGAGAACTGGGGATAGGATAGCAGAGAGAGTAGAAAGAAAAGACTGGAAATGCTGGCCAGAGGGTACAATGCATGAAATTAACATTAATAAATGTTGCCTTTATTGCTAATGCATTTTTGCATTTATTGCTGGGCTATGACCATGGGATTTGAGGCTGTGGTAGAATGGTTGACATGATCAATGGGGAACAGAAATTCATGGATTTGAGAGGCCTGGGCATGATGGTTTAGCTGTGTGTCCATAGCCCTAGGAATTAGGACAGAATAGTATTGGTGAGTATGACTATTAACCAGAAGCCAGAATCCAGAGAAATGAGGAGAATGGCAGATGCATCACTGGTTCATGATATAATCTGATGATGTAAGATTCAAAGCTGGTATTATGGGGGATGAGGGAGAAGGAAGGGAAGCAATGAGAAGCAAGAATGACACCTGGCTATCTTCAGGCTCAAAGATCTGAGGGCTACAAAAGGAAAGGCACTCTCCAGTTTGGGAGGCTGATAATGTGTTCTCAGGGAAAAGTCAAGTTTTGATGAGAGCAAAAAGGTGAAGGGAATGTTCAGGGCATGGTTTGTGAAAATAGAGGTGTGGCAGCCAGCCACCGAGATGATACCCAATGACCCTCCTCTCCTGGTATTTAAGCCTCTTTTGATTCCCTCCCTTATGGAATCAGAGCTGACCTGTGTGACCAAAAGAATACCACAGAAGTAATGGCATGTAATTTCTGAGACAAGGTCATATTAAACCCTATAGCTTCCATCTTACTCTCTTAGATCACAGGCTCTTGGGGAATCCAGCTAGCAGGTCATGAAGACACTCCCTCAGCCCTGTAGAGAGGTCCCAGTGGAGAGGGAGAGTTGCCTCCTCCAAAGCAATCAGCACCAATTTCCAGCATGGGAGTGAACTATGTTGGATGTGGATCCTTCATTCCCAGTCAAGCCTTCAGATGAATCCAGCTCCCTCAGACATCTGACTGCTGTCTCATGAGGGACTCCACGCCCAAATTGTCTAGCCAAGCTTTACCTAATTTTCAATTGTGAAAACTATGTTATATAGTACATGATTATTTCTGATTTAGGCCACTAATCTTTGGAGTAAATTTCTATGCAGCAAATCTATTGATGATACAAGGGGGCTTTGCAAATAATGGTTATGGATTTCAGAAGGCCCAATGGGTCGGCTTCAGAACCAGTGGAAGGAGGGTTTAGCTGACAGAACAGGGTATGTATAGAGCTTTAAGGGGACAGAGTGTGTGAGAAGAGAGAAAGTCAGGGGTTTTTGTGGTGCCTGACATAAATAGGGATACATAGAAACAAGAGGCAGTTATCAAGACAGATAATGGTGGTGAAGGAGTGTGTTTGTTAGTGAAGAGGAAGAGGTTTCTTCACTTTTGATGCTGGGAGTAGAAAGCCTAGAAAGTGTGGTCTTAGTCACAGGGTCAGTTCAATCTTGGCCACTGGTCTTACGTGTGAGCTCTATGTGGATCCCTGTTGATGGTATATATTGTTTATTTCTCATTTAAACCTTTGATTTTTATATTATTATCCTCATTTCACAAATGAGAAGACTAAGACCTAAAGAGGAGGTTAAGTAACTGGTTTGAGATCACACAGTTAGTAAGACAGGGTCGGAATTTGAATTCAGGTCCCCTGACTTAAGATTCCACCCTAACTCCAAATTTTGCCTGTAAGCAGAGACATTTGAAACCAAAGTTCTTCAATGTTTTAAGGGTGGAATGGAAGTTAGTCATCTCAGGCATACATCCGTGGAATGCAAGTGTAGATACTCTTTTAAAAAACCTCAGCATGATACATATGCATGAAGACATGGAAAAAACCCAATATGAGAGACATTGACATCTGGTCAGAGTAATACCAAGTACCTAGAAGTTGGCAGCAAACAGAAGAAAAGAAATAATCAGCAGAGGCACAAAGCCGATGCAAAATTTATTGTGAATTTATTGTCTTTCTCTCCAGTTAGAATGTAAATTCTATGAGAAGAGAACTTTGCCTAATGTCTGATACTCAATAATGTCAGGTATCCAACACATACAAGTATTTATTAAATGAATGAGGAAATGACGTTCAACCAAAGGAAAAGTGTTTGGACGAAAATATCCTAAGTGAAATGTTCAGTTTAGGGAGGGGCCACAAGTTGAGGGTGGAGCTATGAGATTGAAGAGATTTGCCTTCACGATTTCCTCCTCTACCCTGCTCTACTGATCCAAGTTCCAGGGCCTGTTCATATTTACAGGCTTTCCCCACATTCTCCTTGTTACCTTTCTCCTCCTTTAAGTCCTTTAGAGACTTTGAGAAACAAGACGTTCTCACCTGGAAACCCATTAGATCATCTGGAAACCCATTAGATCATCTGGAAACTTAAAGACAAAATGAAACAATACAAAAAAACAGTGTGTGGGTTCCCATTTTCCATAGAATCTAATTTAATTGGCTTGGGTTGGGACTCAGACACTGCTAGTCTTTTCAAAGTTTCCCAGGTAATTTTATTGTGTAGCTAGAATTGAGAAACAACTAACAACTTACCATTACCTTTGTCAGGGAAATTGGAACGTTGAGAAATCTAAACTTTATAGCAAAGGAATGTGGTTTTGACTAGTGCAATTTCAGACATCAGTAGGTAGAGAAGTCCCCAGAAATCACCTCCACCTAGTCCTAGCTTGGCACTTCAAGGTGCTTGAAGCGTTTGCTAAAGAGATGAATGAAAGCTCCTCAAACTATTCCATCTGCCCAGGCGATGCCCTTCGCTCTGTGTGTCCTAAAGGTTTGCCCCTCTACCTGGAGAAGGGCTGTGAAGACTGCTCAGAAAATGGAATAGTCTGAGAAGCAAAATATCTAGATCAGTTATTTCCAACTTGTGAGTCAAGGGAGGAAGGAGATATGGGTGGGAGGATGGTTGTGAATCCATATGTAGACGAAACATAAATATGTCTTGCATAATATACTACCTACTTTTTTTCTCAAAAGTGTGTTGATAATATCATGGTGAATAAGACATAAAATTGTCTTTTTAAACACTGTATTGAATTCACAGAAGCCTTTTGTTATTCTGTATTTTCTTGTTGAAGAGATATAAAAATTCCAAAAATTATAATTATTTTCATGTGGGAGCCTAGCCCCCCCTCCTTTTCTTAATTGGAAAGAAGTCTTTATATTAAAAAACATACCCTGTCATCTACTCTGGAGGAAAGATGTTTTGGAGGAATGAGGACATGCATGAAAGTGAGGTGGTTAATAGAGAACTGTTCAGTGTTTAGTCAATATATTTCATTTCATTTTGTACTGGAAGAAGCTGGAGTTAATATGAGCCCTGAGTGCCCAAGTCTGATGTAAAATGAAGTATCCTCATCCTAGCCTTCTCAAAGGGTGGCCCCAAATCAGTCTTAAATACACATAAAAGGAGATAGTCTTAGGGACCTGTTCGGACTTTCTGGAGTAGGTAGTTTATTCACAGCCCTTGTGACATACAGCTCTGATTCCTATAAAGAGGGACAATATCTCCCTCTTTCACGATAATTAAGCCCAAGGAGTCATCTCTTTATCAGCTCCAAAGAAGAGGAGTAAATGATAAACTACCATCCTTGCCTAAAATGAATGACTATAATGGCTAAATGCTTATCTTTATAGTGACTTGCTGCTTCAAGCTGACCTCTGAAGCGAGTATACACAGGCCACTTGTATATTCTTCATCAAATCATTAAGAAGTCAAATGAAAATGACCAACCACTGTCTCTGACATTTATTAGATATATGAAAGGCATTTAGGAGATGTAAAGACCAGGCAATTGTGAAACAACTATAAAGACGCAAGACTGAAAGCATCAAGAGTGACATTTAGCTGCTCAGTTATGCCAGCAAAATGGTGAGTGCCCTTTAGTTTGAGACTTCAATTCTAATGTAGGCTCAAGACAGGAAAAGGCCACGGTGATACATGGTGGAATGAATATTAGACTTGGAGTCATATGTCCTGGTTCTGAATCCCTGCTCTGACATTTAAAAATTGTTGATCCTGAGCAAGTCATCTAACCTTGTAGGGCCTCAATTTCTCCCACCTGTAAATAGAAATTAATACAAATTTGTGCTCCACTACCTTAGTAAGTTGTGTAGCTCAAGAGACACAAGTATTATAAAAGTATTTCATAAAATATAAAACATCATGCAGATATTATTATTATAATTGCACTAATCATCAATGACCTTATTCAGTTCAAAATAGTGCTGTCCGGATCATGACTTTACAAGCTCGGAGTTCTGGGCTTGGAGCATCCCACATCCTAATCAACAGTAAATATTTACGGTAGGGCCCAATAGTAGTCATGAGATTTTAGGTTAAAGGTGATTGTAAACACAGCTCTATAGATGTCCATAAACATGAACAGTTGGGAGGAAAACAGCCGAAAACTTACCTAGAGAGAGTCAAGTCTACTATTGATGTGAAAATATTGACTATTTGATAAGGCTGATAATAAAGAGTTTTGAAAAATTACATTAAAAAATGAGAGCTATTGGAACACCAGGAAGGTTGTTGCTGGGAGAGACAAACTGTTGAAATAGTACGTGAGCAAGGACCAGCAGGGGCTCAATGTGTCAGGGCCACTAGGAGCTGCCAGGTGCTGCAAGTTGCCAACTTCATGCACAGAAGTTGTCAACAGTGTAGATGAAAGTTCCCTTTGCTTCCTGGTACAGCATGGCATAGATGATAAAAAAAATCCCATGAAAGGTAGCGGAAAATTAGTAAGTGTCTCAAAATGCAGGACTTTCCACCTTAGCATCATTAATTTCTTCCAGCATGCTCACAGTAGAGGTTGCATTCTTGAGGATTCACATCTCTTGTACCAGCTTTGCACTGCTCCATACATAAAGTCTTTTTGGTTCCATATTTATTAGTATTTGCATTTTGGTTTCTTGATACTTAGATCACAAACCCCATACAATACTTCCTTTGCCCTTTGGCTTCCTGAATTGCAATCATGAGCATGAAGTTTCATATCCCTGTGCTCAGTGCCAATCCATGTGCCAATCCCATGGCAATTTTCTCCAACCACCACTGCCATGCATCTTGTATACCTGGGAAGAGAGATCACACAGAAATATTTATGGTAATAAACGATAAACATATAACATTCAGCTTCCTAACAACCAAAGCAAGAGAAACTTTAATGGGTTATGTCATACTTGCCTGGCTTTGGAGCACTGCATTGTCACTGTGCACCTAAAACTTGTTTGTCTTTAAACTCCTTTTCATCTTTAACGTCTTCCTCTTGCCCCCAATATACCTGGTCTGGGGCTGTTCCCTTGGCGAGGCTCTAGTTTTGTCTTTTCTTGTTTCCTGCACTAACTCCAATCTCTTACCCCATAACAATTGTTTTCATGATGAAGGATCCTGGAAAGTAAGTGGCTGAGTAGGTAAAACTTGCAGGAAGCTCAGATTTTATCTTTGTTTTCCAAGTCTTAACAGGGCACATAAAAAGAAAAAAAATACAATCATGGTTTCTGCCACCTGTGCAAAATAGAATGAAAATAGAATTACTTCATCAAAACTTTTTTCCAGTAAAGAAACATATGGCATGACCATATTTCTCTATTTCCTAGGATTAGTAGAAGATTCTAAGTTATGGTGAATGAGTGAAGGAGATGATTGCTGGAAGAATTAAAGCTGGCTGTCTAGAAGGAATTTAGGAAGACATAGTGGTTATATAATACTGAAATCCTAGGAAACTGGAGTGTCTGTATTCTTGGCTTATCATTTATTTCTGTTTGGAAATGATGGGGCATTATGAAGCTTTCCTAGAAGTTCCTAAAGGAGAAGTCAAGCAGCAGACACATCTTCATAATGATTCAGAAGACCTTCAGCTTATGGAATGAAGCTGTACTGTGAACGGAGAGTATTATGCAGACATAGCCTGCAGAGGAACTGCTGGGCAGATTGGTGTCCATATGAATTACTTTGGCAAGAGGTACTAAAAGTTCTGGACTTGTGAAGTTAAAATCCGGTAACAAATGAGCTTAATGAATCAGAGAGATGCAAACTTCAGCTGCATGTGTATGAGACGTGTCCTGTTAACATTGAGAATTACTCTTGGTTTATGATACTGCAAAAGTGCAGCTGAGCCAGACCATAACTCTAGTGCCTCTGATCAGGGAAAAATTAGGGTTAAATAGAACAAAGTTCTATGGTGAGTAAGATGAACCAAAAGACTCATGGTATCAGTTTTTAAAATGATTTCTCTCTTTTTTGCTCTTGGGCTTATTTGCATTTCCATAATTCCTTAATCTCAGAATAAATTTATTTTTTTAAATATAATATTTTTAACATACAACATTAATTTTTAGAATTTAGATTTATGGCCTATTAACAGATTTACTTTTTCCAAACAGACGATACAGAGAAATATAATGAACTTGATTATATAGGAGTTTACTTAGGATAGAATGAGTCATTCTCATCAGTGAAACAGTTCCTGATGCCCTTTTAGTCTCTATTGAAATGAAAAAAGAATTTGTGCTAATATTTATTCAGTCATTTAATATTTTATAATGAACCTTGACAGCTTTTAAAGGACCTAGATGTAGCAGCATGCACATTTCTGTTTGTTTCGTCATGGGCTTGGGATTTTTGTGCAGATTTTTCACGGTTCTCTGCTTCTCTGGTTTTTAAATAGATTAGTGTGACACTGTAGAACATTTCTTGTTAGTGGGGAAAAATTGGAAGCCATAAGCGTCTAGCAAAAATAGGGGTATATCTCCCAAATAAAGAGTATTTTTAAAGCTTTGGCAACTGAAAGACTAGATTCTGTTTGGCCATACTGGTGCCATGAGTTTGCTGTTTTTCCTTCTTTTTTGCCTACTCTCACTTGTCACATTCCTCACTAACCCCGACATCTCACACATACTGAAACCTAAATAGATCTCGATCTTCTTGCTTCTGTCAAATTTAAAAGAAACACAACTACATTGTAAAATGTCTTTAAAATTCCTATATGTTTTTACTGCAGTCTTTAAGAGAAGGCAAAGGGAATTATGTTGCAGGGAGACATAACGTTCCCATTATTCACACGGCTACAATATTGCCCCTCCTCTCAACTTTCTATTCTCTTTTCAAGGCAATCCATCCAAACCACACCTTCTCCCAGATTTGCCTACCCTCCCCTGCTTCTCCTCCAGCCTTCCTGTTCTATTCCATTCCTTGGTCTGCAGCTCTCTGCCCTCTTGGCTCTTTTCTCTTTACCAAGTGCCCTGCGTGAGCATAAGGAAGGGCCTAGAAGTGAGCAGCCATAAAGCCATCTCTTGAAATTGGCAGAGAAGAAAGATGATGAATATACAATATTTTTAGGTCTGTCAAATAGACTCAAACCCAATCTAATACACATTTAGAACTCGGACTCTGCCTACAAAGAATTGGTTGCTATCAACCTCTACTCCTTTCCTACCACCTTTCCCTCAACACTTCTTGTTCTATGTGCTTTGCTGTATGCAATTTCCTTGGGGAAAGTAATCGGAAGAGCTGGAGGCTACTGCAGGAGATGGGGTCCTGAATGGCTCTTCAGAAGGAGGGGGCTTAGCCGGATTCTGGGGTGGTGCATTGGCACAGAGAGAAACTGTTGGCTGTCCCACTAAGTAGACACCTAAATTTGGGAGGGCAGTTCCAAGCCAGGTGGGGGAGGAGTAAAACAATGGAGCAGTGAAGATGTATATTGACTTTGAGAGCAGACAAAGATAAATTTGTCAATATGAAAGAAGGAAGAGAGCAAAACATAACTAGAGCAGGTGTCACAATTGAGGTCATGAGTCAGCAAAGACTAGACTGAAGGTACAAGAGATGAGGAAGACATTCAAGCGGGGAAGGGCGGGGCAATGGAATCAAACACACAGGAAGAAGGCCTTCAAATGTTATACCACCATGGTTTAGTCCTTTTAAGAAACTTTCTTATGTTGTATTTATGGTGGATTGTGAACATGGCTTCTCTTTTCTAAGCTCCTTGAGGGTGTGTTCTGAGTTTGGTTTGCCCTTGTTGTGGAAAATGTGGTGAGTCTCACACACTCCCAGCTGTCTGCTGGTTGTCATGCAGCATACATCCAGAAGGGCATTGGGTAGTACTGGGTGAGTGGGAGGAGACAAGGAAGCCTGGCTGTTGGGTGAGCAGAGGGTGAAATACTTAATCAGGTCTTGAAAATTTTTACGAAAAGCCTAACTCCAGTATTTTTTGGAAATTTCGATGATATTGGTATCATCCAATTGGTATAATCCAAGTCTAACAGGTCTTGCTGCTGTCTGCTTATTTAAGAATAATGTATTTAAATACAATCAAGTGTGATAATCTTCACTATCACCTTCTTTATCTCTTATCACCATGACTAAGGCGATGGTATATCACATAAGTCATATACCATAAATTAAATGAATAAAAAATAAAGAAATACTATAATAGGAAGCTGTGTTTACTGTGGAAAAATTAGATAACACAGATGAGCAAAAAGGAAAGAAAATGTGAATAAACTATAATTCCTTTGAGACATATTAATAGCTATAGCTTAGGTATGTATTTACACATTTTAGCACTATGTAGCTTTTTGACAAATTGTTATTTTATTTAATAGCGTAACACAAATGTCTTTCCACATCATTAGATTTCAGTGAGATGTCAGCAAATGTGGTTTGAGAACAAGTTATGTTGGAATAAATCCATACTGTGAATCATTTATTCTGTAACTTGGAAATCACATGATTGGAACAAATGGTATAATTAGTGAGAAAAAGACCAAATTCTTCCTAGGAACTTGATTGAAAATAAATTATAAAGCTCTTTGCTGTAGGTGAAGCCTACAGTAGGAATGTAGGAAAAGCCATTTGGAAGGCAGGACGAGGGTATGGCTTCTTTTAATAGCATTTTTGCTATTTTTCACAGTGGAATTTAGTAATGATTAATAAATTAATATTTGTAAAGCAATAAAAAACATTAAGTTTTAAAGTTATATGCTATATTATACATAAGTATCAGTTTAGGGCATGATTTTGCCTTTTATTCTTTCAACAAAGAAGAAAAATGTCCTTCAGGGTAGAAAAATGTCCTTCAGGGTAGAAAAATATCTAATGTATTTTCTAGTTCTTAGTTTTGAACTCATATTCTACTAAAAAGCTAAGATATTCTAGAAAATGACTTAAATGTCAGAATTACAATATCTGATTTATTATTCACAGCATAATTTTTTATCAAATAAACTTTCAATCCCATTATCATTTTTAAACTACTTAGCTCCAATCAAAATGAAAAGGCCCATTTCTTCATCTTTATTCATGTCTTTCATATTTCAGTGCCCTGGAAAGAGACTTTCTCTACTTTTAAATGAAAAATTCTGGGTTGCTCATTATAGCTGAAAGATAGAAGGATGTAATGGAAATGAGTGATGGAACAGCTCTACAACAGCAACTCTGTGCTTCATTGTGGTTTGCTGCCCTGGAATAATATCTGCTACTTTTGTCTTCACCAAAATCATGTGGTTCCCTCACCAGTGTCATTTACTCTCCCAAACTTTATCTTAGTAGTGGAGGTGGATTAGTCCCCTGAACCTTGAGAACATATGTTTTTTTCTTATGCATCATAATTGGGAAGTTTTTCTTCAAAATATCACTAGGCTGAAAATGAAGTTCTTTCAAAGACTTATAGAAAGGTAGCGAAAAGATGTTTTCTTTTTATTGGATGTCAATGGAAATGCAGTATATATAGGAGGTCCTGAGAAGACTTAACAGATATGTGACATGAAAATATGTTTCCTCTCAAATCCATGCTTGCCAGAACTTTATTTTTAAATAGCAGAAGTCTTGCAAGGAAATGTGAAAGGCTGGTACTATTAAAAAGGTCTGGGTTATTAAAAAAAATACATATGCATTCCTACATGAGACATATACCTTAAAGAAGGACTGCCTTCTAACACAGATTTTTTGTTTTTTTACTCGGCATAACAGAGAAGTCAACATGCTAATCAATAGGTGCCATCTATTTTTGGCTGACCTTAATTTTCTGAATGACTGTTTTTCTTCAAATATTTTAAGTCATGACTAAATTTCATTTAATAAGAAAGGTTTAGGTTAGTTTGTAAACAAGAAATCAGATATTCTGAATCCGAACCTGGAATTACATTTCAATAATGCTTAATTTATTTCATATTTTAGCAAACTGATTTGTAATTGTATTAAGGCTCCCAGGATAAACTCCATGGTTAATTTGGCCCTTTAAAGGTCAACAACATATAAGGCCATACTTACTTTAATTCTACTTTATTCTGATATTTCATAAAACAATAACATATTAATCTGTTCTCATGCTGCTGATAAAGATATACCGAAGACCGAGTAATTTATAAAGGAAAGAGATTAATTGACTCACAGTTCCACATGGCTGGGGAGGCCTCACAATCATGGAGGAAGGCAACGAGGAGCAAAGTGACGTCTTACATGTAGGCAGGCAAGAGAGCTCATGTGCCGGGGAACTCCCCTTTATAAAGCCATCAGAAACTGTGAGACTTATTCACTGTTATGAGAACAGCACCAAAACGACCCACACCCATGATTCAGTTACCTCCCACTGGGTACCTCCAACGACGTGTAGGAATTATGGGAGACACAATTCAAGATTTGGGTGGGGACACAGCCAAATCATATCAAATGGCATGAGATTTATTGTAAAGGTAAGTTCTGCCTCATTAATAATGAAAAATTGATTACACATTTTAAAAATATAACTTAAAAAAACCAGAATTTATGGTAGATTTGCATTTCAATTGATAGAGTTTACTTCATTTGTGACAAAATTAGTATATTCCAAATTGGTCTGATTATAAACATTACTGGAATACTTGTTAAAAATATGCATTCTCAGCCCTTCTATTCTGATATAGTGGCTCTAGAGCTCAGGTTTAATAATATCCTCACGTGATTCTTAGGACCTAGCAGGGATAGGAAACACTAGACCAGAGCTGGTTCTCAACTCCTGGGACACATTCAATTAGTTATCTGGGGAATGTCGATGCCCAGTCGTCCTCAAAGGCCAATTAACAAAGGCTCTCTGGGACCTGGGCGTTGAAATATTAAAGTAAAAATTCCAGGCCGGGTATGGTGGCTCATGCCTGTAATCTCAACACTTTGGGAGGCCGAGGCAGGTGGATCACCTGAGGTCAGGAGTTCGAGACCAGCCTGGCTAACATGGTGAAACCCCATCTCTACTAAAAATACAAAAATTAGCTGGGCGTAGTGGCAGGTGCCTGTAATCTCAGTTACTCGGGAGGCTGAGACAGGAGAATTGCCTGAACCTGGGAGGCGGAGGTTGCAGTGAGCTGAGATCGTGCCTCTGTACTCCAGCCTGGGCAACAAAGAGCGAAGTTCTGTCTCAAAGAAAAAAAAAATTCCACCTCTGTAGACTATGTTATTTCACATTACACACTGATGAGAAATAGATTAAATCATTATGTGAAATATTCTGTGAATGATAGCTGGAATTCCAAGATAGCTAGAATTCTGGCTCCATGAGAGCAGGAAACATCTGTGTCTGGTCACCTCTGTTCCCTTAGCCCTGGGCACAGTGCCTTCCACACATATTATGGATGTGCAGTTACTCTGTATTGAGAAACTAGTTTCTGTTGGCTAAAATTTTAATTGGCTTCAAATGTTGAGCTCTTGCACAAATGAACTTTAACAACTGTACATGAAATACAGTCCAACAATGGTTAAAATTAATACATATGTGATGATAGAGATGAACAATAGCTGGTGAAGCCAGGGGGGACTTATTCCAAGTTAGTTCAGGTGAGTCAGAGCGGGCTTTCCTTAAGAAGCCCAGAATAAGTCCATCTGAACAACCATTACTGAATACCTTTGATTAGCAGCACATGTAGTAATCACCTTGAGGAGTGACCATCTCCACTCCCCAGGAATTGTATGGGATTGCAGCCAGGCTTAGAGGAACAGGACAGCAGAATCCTCTACCTCCACCTCCCACCCATCCATTCTGCACCTGGTCCTTGTCAAAGCTCACACTTATTTGAGTTAATTTTGGCTCAACTCCTCCTGCCCACATGTAATTCCTCTCCTGTTTGTCAGCCGTAGCCAGTATGAGTTTGGCACTCTGAGACTGTCCTTTTATTGTGTGACCACAGTAGCACCTAATATGGTGCCAACCACACAGTCATGGCCAACTAATACTTGGCAATGATGAATATAATAGACAAAGAAGATGACCGGAAAAATATCATCCTTTGATAAATAGCAAAGGAAAAAGTAGTGATAGAGGACAGAGAAATGGCAGAAACTTTTTATGTAGTTTTCATTTCTCCCTTTTATAGAAATGGTCAGATGTGAACACTTGGCTAGAACAAGTCTCAGCTGTGAGAGGAGCTTGGAAGGCCAACTAGGACAGGCAAAGAGGTAATTAAGGAGTACCTGGAATGTCTGTGTACAGTGGAACTAGCAGAGCCAGATGACTAGCAGTGTAATGCAGTGGAAAGAGAATTGGATGAATCTTCAGAACACTCAGGCTCCATCTCAACTCACCTTACTTACTAATTGAGTGACCTTGGGACAGAAAGGCCTCTGAACCTTGCCTTTCATTCTTGCAGAACAGGGATGATATTACCTTCTTCATGGGGCTGTTCTACAGAGAAAATGAAATAAATCATGAAGTACTATTTGGACCTAGGGAATATTTAACAGTTGCAGATGTCACTGCACAGCTGCCAGTCTTCGGTTTTGAGAAATCATGAAGGACAATTCTCTGCAAGATAGCAAGTGGAGTATCAGCTTACACTGATACCTGGGAAGCTAGCGGAAAAAATCATTAAGCAATTAATTAGCAACGATTTAAAAGAACCAAGATGTTGGAAAGCAACCCATATGGCTTTAAGATCAAATGGTACCTTTCCAACTTTGTTGCCCTCTCTAATTGAGGAACAGCCCCAAAGATAAGAAATCATGCAGGTGGAATCCTGCATGATTGTCAAACTATCACTGCAAGCTAAGTTGTTCAAAACTGTAAGTATCATCTATTTATTTTTGGCATGATATATGTGATTATATTCATTAACAGGTAATATACTGTATTGTGTGCCCTGTGTTAGAGAATGGTAATGGGATAAGCAATGAGTTCAGGGATTTCATAAAAGGTTGATCAGTTTGCCAAGATTTCATAAGAGTTGATATGACTACACCACAGACTCTGAAATGGTGTTTTTTAATAACATTATCAAGAGCAAAGGAAATCAAGCTATTCGTAATTATGACAAAGTTGGAATGGCCGTGTCATTGTTTTACAAAATGTCAAAGTGCAGCAGAAGGAGAAGAAATCTTTCGTGTCTGGTGATTATTCATAGATCTGGGTGCCCTGAGAGCAGTATTTCTCCAAAGGGTTGCCTGCTAATCACCAATAGCTGACTCATCTGTGGAACTTGTTCAAAATGCAAGCCCCTAAGCCCCTTGGCAGGCTTATTGAATGAAAGCTCTGGGGTGGAACTCAGAATGTGAATTTCATAAAACACCGTGGAGACTCTAATACTCACGGAAATTTGAGATCTGCAGAGAAAAATGGCATTATTCAATATGTAATAAGCATTCTTAATATGAATATGGCACAAATAATTGAGAATATCAATACTCAGATGAGTCTAAATATGAGTGGATTAGTCTAGAAAACTGAAATACATATCAGTGATTTTGAAACATTTGGAAGTGAGCCATTCAAAAACAGAATAACTTTCAGTGGTGAAAGCAAGAGATATGTGGTCTGTGTGTCATAATTAGCTATTCCCTTGGATGAGGACTTTCCAGGATACCTCCTCAGAGGATCTTCACTCCTTCTAGTTTTGTTTTGTTTTGTTTAATTTTTTTTGCTCCAGGTAAAGAATGCCATTTTAAAAATACTGATTCCCAGGTCCATCCCAGACTAGTTTAATCAGAATTTCTGCAGGTAGAGTTTAGGCAGTGGGATTTTTTAAGGATTGAGAACCACCATGTAGATAAGTGGAAGTCAGGTATGGGAGGTGGCAAGGAGAGAGAGATAAACACGCTTTCTTACTCAAGTATGCTTGGTTACAAAAGTGGAACTTGAAAATAAGTTTAAACAAGTAAACCCGGGTTAGCAATGTTACTAACCACTTTCAGGGGGGCCAAACTGATTTTCTTTTTGCACTATGCTTGCATACATCTGAACCCTTCCTATTCAGCTTAATTAACCTTGCCAAGTTTAAGGTTTTCATCTTGAATGGTTACAATTTGAGAAGTTCTGATGCTGGCTTTCCTATTTTTATATTGGTTATTTGATCTGCCCGAAGCCTAAGATGTGAGGATGTTTCCTGAGTGTCAACTCATTCTCTGTTGACCTGTCAGGAGGGTTCTATGCATAGTGCAATGCGTGAGTCACTAAAGCCATCAGGTCTTTTTTATGATCAAGGTTGGGACGACCTACCTGAAGGAGTTGGCAGGTCATGCTGGAAAGTTTTGTGATCCCCAGTTTGGTCATAACTATGTCTGCAGTAACGTTGGTTTTGTTTTCTTATTATCGATTGATTATTTCGTCATTCAGCAAATTTACACTAAACATAGGAAATATTCCAGGCATTTTACTTTATACTGAGTACAGTATATGAAGATATCATATCTAGCCCTTTGTTACTTCTTTTTTTTTTCTCCCTCATTCTCCTTCCTACCTCTTTTTTCCCTCCTTTTACACAAACCTGCTTCTAACATTTGTGGGGCCTCGGGCAAGAATACAATGGAGCCCTGTCTAGTTTATGTCTAAGTATTTATAAGTCATAAGACAAGCTTGCAAACTGTTAAATAAAATATGTTCCATCTCCTACATTGACAAATACACCCTAATAATAAGCCAGAGCTAGGTTCAAATTTAGCATTCTCAGATTCCTGAGAATTTTGAACTAGAATATGGTGGTTCTGGGAGAGTCCACATCCGGTACCCCAGACTCAGTTCCTTCCTTCTTCTTTCCTTACTGCTGGCTCCTCCAACTCTTAGAGGGGCCTCACATACACTCAGGGGAGGTTCCAGGCCCAGAATCTGTGTCCATGGTGGTCATTCCTGGGCTCCTGCTAAACAGCTGCTGCCTGGCAACCCCTGGAAGAGTGTGTACCAGTTTGGCTAGCCTTTGGGAAGGGAAACCCTGGGAGAAGGACTACATAGGGCCTGGAAGTGGCTCGGGTCATTCAGGCAGGGAATTATTTTATGTTTTTTTTTGAGACTGAGTCTTGCTCTATCGCCCAGGCTGGAATGCAGTGGCATGATCTCGGCTCACTGCAACCTCCACCTCCTGAGTTCAAGCAATTCTCCTGTCTCAGCCTCCCGAGTAGCTGGGATTACAGGTGCGGGCCACCATGTCCAGCACATTTTTGTATTTTTAGTAGAGACAGGGTTTCACCATGTTGGCCAGGCTGGTCTTGAACTCCTGACCTCAAGTGATCCACCTGCCTTGGCCTCCCAAAATGCTAGGGTTACAGGCATGTGCCACCGTGCCTGGCCTGGGCAAGGAATTCTAAGGTCCTATACTCCCAGAGCATGGACAAAGTGTGGGATGGATATAGGTTCCATCCCCTTGGCTCTAAGGGGAGCCATGTCCCCTTGGCTCTAAGGGGAGGGGTGCAGCTATGGCAGAGGGGGACCCATCTTAAACATGGCATCCTATAAAGCTAGGGTTCCTCTTACCTAGGTCTAGGGGTGGTTCTTCTTTTACTTGCTTATTTTACTAATTCAACATTTATTGAGGGTCTGTTAAGTACAAGGCATAGTGGATACTATGTGAGTTCATGTGGGAAAAGGTAGAATGAGGGGAAGAGGAGGAAAATTCTTCTCTCCCTCTTCTAGTCTCATTTGTTTCTGCATTGGTATCCTCGGAGACTCTGCACATCTCTTGGGCCGTGCCCCTTTGAAGGTATGTATCTATGTCCAATCTTTGTCATGAAGATGACAGGAAAGTGGAGACAACTGCATTTCCTGTCTAGGACTTTGTGGTGCTTGAGGACATTATTGGCCAGATCCTGTCCGTGTCAGGGTGAGGGCAGAACAGGCTGAGTGAGAGTTAAGCTGTGGCACATTGCATATATTACCTGTAAATAGGAGTTAGGCTTTATGCTTAATTTTGGGATTCTTTTGCGTCCATTCACATTATTCTGTAATAAACATGAATAAATTCATCTGTGTCAAAATCCAATTTTATTTCACTTTTTCCTTGATGGTGAGTAAATGGGGTTCAGAGGCAGTTAAAACTATTGACTTCTAGGCCCAATAATAAATATGTAAATTTATGCTAAGATGAAATCCAATTTAAAATAATTCCAGTGAAATTACATAGAGAAGTTAGCTTAAATGGGCATACTTTCTACCTGTCTCTTTGTATTTGGTGCTGTGTGGAAAGTGGAGCATCAAAGCCAAGGATTGTAACTCAAATTACACTGAACACACACAGGCACCTTCCAAACAACTTGGGCTTTTGCTAGGCTCTTAGGGGAGCTGTTAAGATTATGTTGTGCTTGTCTAAGAAGAAGGATACGTGGTAGCAAACCCCTCTAGGTCAACCTGAAATAGGGAAAGATAACTGAGGAAAAATACTGGTAAGTACTCCATGAAGAAGTGTACTTTAAGAATAAGGAAAGGCAGTTGGCAGTGAAAATCCTTGAAAAATTTGCTATGGGCTTTTGAGAGAGAAAAAGCATGAAGGAAGTGGCCTTTCAGAGAGCAAATCTTGGTGTAAATTGCATAGGAGATCTCTGGGGCTCTGTGCCTTGATTGCTTAACCTGGATAATTGTACAGAAGGAAAACTTTCTGGGTATTTGTTGTTGAATAATATAGTTTATCCTGCCGATTGAAAAATATCCAAACCAACACAAAATTGAATTTAAATTGTTTCCATATTAAGATCAATGGGACTATTTTTTAAGTTTACTGTGGTTTCCTTTAAATACATTTCAGTTCTTTCCATAAAAATGGCTCATTTGGCAATTGAAGAAAGGCAATTTGATTAAAATGACTAACATTCAAATAATCAAGATAGTAAAAAAAATTCATTGTTTCATAAAAAGCCTCATGGTACAGTCCAATTCTTGGAAATCATTAGCTAATGTTCTGATGATCAAATAATAAATACGTAAGTGGATTAAAGAAACATAAATGCAAACTCATCTAAATTTAATTTACTTTAGCTAAAATCTACATACATGTTTGAATATTGAATATTAATGATGTAAATATTTTAGGGAGAAAGCAGGAGTTTGAGAATAAACATAATACATTAATTATAAGTTTCTAAGAAGTTGTCCCCAGGTATCTTTTATTCTTTACTCTTGGCTTTTGGTGGTACATTGCATACAAAATAACACTGTAAAACTCTCTCTCTCTCTCTCACTCTGTTTCCCCTAAACACTTTTTTTTTCCTCTGAACAGACAAAATCAGTTTAGAATGTGTACTCATACTTGCTGAACCCTCTTCTCCTGGGTCTTGGGGAGATAGTGTTTTGAAGGATACCCATGGATGGTTCTAGAAGCACAAATTATGAAGAAGGAAGAGAACTTTCCATGTTCCCTTTTATTCTCCATCTAGAAGACTCAGCCTTTCTAATTATATTTCAATTTACAATTTATACCATACCTACTATAAAGTATAATTTAAACTTACAATAGAGGGCATATATACCCTAAGACCATGAACATAGAACTAGAAAATCAATGTGTGAAGGAGAGAAAAAGCCTACTAATAACTTGGGTTAATATCATTGCAGTGCTAATATTGAAGCATGAACTCTAGATGTTATTTTTCAATTAGGTGAATTTGTGGATCTAGGCCTGCATCTAGATTAGGTCAACAAAATGAATGTTTTATTAAAGTTTTTTGGGTGGATACAAGTAAATGAAAGTAACATTTAAGGGCAAGTGAATTATTTTGTGTTTTATTTTCATTACCTATATTCACACAAAATTATATTGTAACTGGAAGAAAATTTATGTCTTTAATGAAAGGGCTACACTTGGCCTGGGAGTGGGAATAGTTATCTTCACAGGGTACTTTCTGTCTGGTGGTAAGATTCACTTAAAAATTCAATTGACTTGATAAGTTCCTTGATATTTAATTAGATCAGCAAGGAGTAGCTAAAATGCAGTCCTTCTCAAATTCACCTAGTGAAGTGCTAGAATAGCTAATGAAAGTGAATACCCATCTCCTGCCCTCCTCACCTCTGATCTCTACATCCTGTACCAGGTGTAGGGGCAGAGATCAAACGGGCTTACTTTATGTACAGTTAAATTTTTATCATTAACATTCACTCAAAACTTACATTCTATCTCATAAGATATCTGCCATTCTCTCGATGTTGATAATATCTTTTAATTTGACATCTAGTAATATTTTAAAAGTGTACCATATTTACTCTGGTGCTTCTCATATCTTCAGAATCACCGTCAATTCCCCCGAGGATACTCATACCACAATTGGAGGATCATTGTCTTGAAGGATAGTTCCATCAAGCTTTGATGATTTTGTAAAATGCTCTTTTTAACCCCAGGGATGGTGCTATCCTGGGAAATAATTTTTTGGAAGTACTCGGCTATGTTGGAGACACAAGGAACCATTTATCTCCGTAATCATCCTTTTCAACACTTGTCACTGCAGTTCTTCTGATTACATCATTTTTTTCTGTTCTAGTCTCAAAACTTTACAATTACTCTACTACAGGTTTATGATTGCTTCAGGGATACAGAACTCCAGAAATTGACCTTGCTTTACTGTCTTAATCATTTTTTTCCCTTCAACAACAATAACAAAAAATTATTGAGTTTCTTTTATTTCTAGGGCACACTCCTAGGGAAACAAAGAAGTACAAGGCATAATTCCCGCTCTTAACCTACCTGCTATAGTAGAGAAGATAGATTATATGCCTGGAAAAATAAATAATTATAATAGGTAGCAAAGCATAAATGTTATATCATTTAATTTATTGTTTAATTCAACAAATGTATTCTAAATGCCTACTCTTGGCTAGGCATTGGGCAAAGCCATGGGGGAGATCCAAAGGAGAATGAGATATTCTTACATATGAACATAATCAAGTGTGACATAATTAACATAGAAATTAATGTAGTATGACCTACTATGGAAGCACAAGAGGGAGTGGCTAGCTCCTTTAGAGAATCTGTGGAAGTGAGAAGGTTGTCACTGTTTCTCTGGGTGCATCCATTGTATTTTGGCACCACTTTCTTTCTTTTCCACAGTCCATCACAGGAATAATTCTCCCCCATTTTCTTGGGACTTTGCCCTCTCTTTGGGCAGGTTCGCCTCTTTGCTTTCTTAGCTATTAGGCTTGGGTTACTGAATGGGAATCTCGCCAGTGCAAGTACATGAAACCGGAACTCTGTTCTCCAATTGTCAGTGCTGCCAGAAGTCCTTGAGCCATCTCATATATGTTCCCTCTTCTATGCTCAACAGCAGCTAGTACAAGGTTTCACAGTTTCCCTCAATTCAGCCTTAGCTCCTCCATAAGCAGATAATGTCTCTTTTTGCTTCACAAGGAAAATGTTGGAGCCATTAGCATGCAATACCATCAATTTCTTGTCTTCCTTCTAAATGTTCATGCTCCCAGCTCAGAGCCTTTGAACCAGTTGTTCTCTTTACCTGGATCTCTCTTTTCCCTGATATCTGCATGGCTAACTCACCTTTCTTTTTATGTCTTTGGTTACTTGTCATCTTTTCAATGAGGCCCATCCTATTTAAAATCCCATTCCACTCTCTTAACACACACAGTCTAGCCCCCTTATCCTGCGGCAAACACCACTTTCTAATGTACTCTGTAATTTGCTTATATCCTGTGTTTGTTCTTTGCTGGAATATAAACGTCATTGGGGTAGAGAACTTTGCTTCATTTACCATTGTAACCTAAGAACATAGATAAGTATTAGGCTTATTGTATATGTTCAATAAATATTTGTTAAATGAAAGTTGCATCTCTACACATTTTAGCATTCTTTTCTCCTATCTAATAAAAGACAGATCCCTTTTTCTGTTAAGAATAATTCCTCCTACCTCTGTTCCACTTCCTATTCTCTCTAGATTTTTAGGGATGTAGGCCCACCAATTACCCAACCTCTTCACCTTTCTTGCTCTTCTCCAACAATACATACATATTTTTTCAGTCTCTCATTAAAAAAATCATCCTCTCTAGTCTACATCTTTTCTCTAGACACTCTACAATTAAACCTCTTAAAAGGAGAATCCTCACTTATTGTGACCACAGCTTCATTTCCCGTTCACCCTTTGGCCAATTTCAATCTGACTTTACTATCTGATGGTCAGAAGAATTGTTTTCATGAGAGGTATCAGTGGCCTTCTGTTAAATCAGGTCCCCTTGTGAGGGTCCTACATCACACACAGCTTCCTCCATAGTGCATTCTATTGGAATCAAGGGCTTTGTTGTCTTACCAACTGGACTTTTATTTTTTCACACATTCTTTTTTTATGTATTCCATAATTAACTCTTTTGAATGTTAACATGTACAGACATGAAAAGAGATCCTGAGGACCTACTGGCAAACTCATACAAAGGTTATGCCACATGTAGTTTATAGTCTTATGGAAGAAGCAGGCATTAAACAAATAAGCCAATAAACACTTGGAAAAATCAGAACTTTCATCACTGTTTTGAAGAAAACTTACATGAGTGCTGTAAGAGTGCTTAATCAGAGAATTGGACTTTGACAAAAGACTTGAAAGAGATTTCCCTGGGAATGGAGTGTGAGGGCTGAGAAGTAAGGAAGATCAGGAGTCTGTTAATCAAAGATGCATGCATGATGGGAGGAAAAGCACAGTAAAGAAGTCCTGAAGTTGGAGGGAGCATGGAAGGCTTGAGAACAAGAGAAAGCTAGTGTGGCTGGAGCCCAGAGGAGTAGGGGAGCAGTGGCACAAGTGAGGCTAGTGATGTAGCTGGGAGGCCATGTGACACCATGATTTTTAGAACAGGTTAAGGATTTGGGTCTTTAATACTAAGAATATATGGATGTCTTTATGATGGTGGCTGTATCTTTTCCATATCTTTACCCCAAGCCGTTAGTTCAGGCCAAGAATCAGCATAGAATCTCACTATGTATTTATCAAATGGAGGACATTTGAACTTTCTTTCTCTTCTTTCTCTCTTTCTTTCTTTCTTTCTTTCTTTCTTTCTTTCTTTCTTTCTTTCTTTCTCCTCCTTCCTTCCTTCCTTCCTTCCTTCCTTCCTTCCTTCCTTCCTTCCTTCCTTCCTTTTCTTTCCTTCCTTCCTTCCTTCTCTCTCTTTCTTTCTTTCTCTATCTCTTTTTTTTTTTTTTTCTGGAGACAAGGTCTCACTCTGTCACCCAGGCTGGAGTGTGGTGGCATAATCATAACTCACTGCAGTTATCTCCTGGGCTCAGAGGATCTTCCTGCCTCAGCCTGTGGAGTAGCTGGGACTATAGGCACATGACACCAAACTCTGCTATAATATTAATATATTCCCCTATAGACACACACACACATACACACACACACAGACAGAGAGAGAGAGAGTGAGAGAGAGAGAGAGACAGAGAGAGAGAGAGAGAGAGAGATTGGGGTCTTGTTATGTTGCCCAGGTTGGTCTGGAACTCCTGGCTTCAAGTGATCATCCTGCTAAAGCTTTGGAATTATGGGTGTGAGCCACTGATCCCTGGCCCTGAAGTAAGTCTTAAATTGTGAATATGATTGGCCATGAAGAAGAGGTGAAGGAGATTTCTTTGCCAAGGAATCAGTGGTTAAAGAAACACAGAAGTACGAAAAAATATATTTTGCATTGGACATAGAGCAAGGGGTTCAACATGATTAAATTGGTGGTGGGAGCCGTGCAGAAAGAGGTTAGACATGAGAGGACGCAAGGGGAAAGAGAGCAAGGGTACTGAAAGAAATGTTACAGAATTCAAGGGAGGCTGAGATCACTGGGGGCCAGAGCAGTCAGGAAAATCATTTCAGAATTGTAGCATTTTCGAAGTTAGATGATGATCTAAATTTGTTTGAAAGGATAGCTAGACCTTAGACAGGCAGAGAGATATGGGAAAGCATTCTCAACACGGGAAATGAAATGAATTATGGCTCGGAGGCCAGAATA
Source organism: Nomascus leucogenys (assembly GCF_006542625.1). NCBI lineage: Eukaryota > Metazoa > Chordata > Mammalia > Primates > Hylobatidae > Nomascus > Nomascus leucogenys. The sequence continues at coordinate 92,128,815 of NC_044402.1, forward strand.
TACTGGAATTCTTCCTTTTCTAGTAAAAGCTGTGTCCCTCTTTAACCTTTATGCATGTTTCATCATTTTTTCCTCCCTCTGGTCCATTTCCCATAATGAATTGTGTGGGAAAAAAAGTCTTCACCAAAAATTTGCCTAAATCTTAAAAAAAAAAAAAATCTAAAGAGAGCATTTTACTTTTGCTAGGTATTTAGTTTGACTGAAAGTGACTTAGAAAAAAAATGGGAGAAGTGACCATTTTTGTTCATAAATGTAGACTAGCCAATATATTTCGAGCTGCATGGTATTTTGTTTATTAAGCTCACTGTCAGCCTTTTGTGTTGCCAGCTGAAGTACAGTAATATGATTTTCTTCCAAATTTTACACTTTGCCAAAGGTCTGTTTCTCAGCTGCATTTTGGGAACAGCTGTCAGCCCCAAGCAATCTGATTGCTTTTCATGAATGATAAATCACTTCCCTGTACACTGATTTGTTTAGGTACAATAGGAGGAGACATCTTTCTGTGTAGTTTGTTAACAGAGGAAATGGTAGGATGAGGATGGAGGGGGAGAAGTGAGAAAGAACTAGTGGGCATTTCCTTAGTACTTAATGTCCAATTAATGTTCATTTCATTTTGAGTGAACACTGGGAAGAAATAGTCTTTATTAGCTGTTCTAAAGGCAGCAGAAAAAACCAATGATCCTTTCTTATTAGGAGCTGTTATTAATTTACCACTGGACCTTCTGTTTGAAAAAAATAGATTTTCTTGGATCAAACATTCTTCTGTTTAAAAAATTGCCCATACAAGTTGTAAGGGTTAAAAGGGTGTTAGAAGTTAGGAAGAGATGCCTCAAGTTTCATTAAAGTATCCAATTAATGAGATTCAGCAGTCCATGAAAATATTTATCACATTCCCAGCTCAGCTAAGACCTTATCTGCTCCAATTTTCCTTGCAGAGAAATCACAGAAATCTACATTTGCTGCTTCACATTCTAGAGAAGCAGGTGAAAATGGAGGGGGAGGAAGCATCTCATTTTTCAAATGTTATGTTTGCTGCTTGAATTTTAGTTTTGGAAAAGGATTTTGAGGTGAGAAGAAAGGGAATTCAAGTCTTTCCTTTGCCTTGAAGTTCGTTCATAATGGTGTTGTCTCTGTTTCTGGTGAGCTACTGTCAACTCCTATCTGGGAGAGATCTTGCCCGGTTTTTTCCTGGAATATAAGAAAATATATTTTCTTATATTCCTTGAATATAAGAAAGGAAATTTGCAAATTAAAGATTTTTGCTGAGAACAGAAAGTGGCCCACAATGGCGTCATAGCATGTTTTTGGCCCTCAAGTTGTAAAAGTGTTCCCCTTCATTGGAAGCAGGCCTTACTGTGTACCCTGTGCTCTCAATTTCTGTGTGTCCCTGGCCTCTGTAGGGCTGTTTGGGGGCTGGCAGCCAGGCTGGCTCAATGCAATCAGATGACACTGAAAACCGATTGGAATCATTCCTCAGCTTGATGTCAGCAGGCCGGGCACTTAATGCAGGATGCTCTTTTATTTTAATAAGTAATTTATTTAATGAGCCAACAATGGCAAAATGTCAAATGTAGAGACTTCGAGGATGAATAACACAATTACAAGGAGCAGGAAGTCTACTAGGCTTGCAATATTCAGTGCTTTCAGAAAGGACATTCCTTGAGCTGGTTTCAAAATCAGTTGGCAACTGATCTGAAAAAGGATCTTTGCCATTAGTCTTGAGAAAAGTAATGCTGTCCACATCAAGTTTTAGAGTTAGTAATATAAGAATGGCAGGTACCAGGTGTAGAGTGTGGGGTAGCATGGGGTGTGGTCCTATTTTGTGAGGAGAGTGAGGCAGGAGTCATACAGCTGACCCCACGGAACATGCTTCCACCTGCCAATCTAGTCAGTGTGCGGAAGGGCGAGAGGAGCAGAGCCCTCCACTAGGTGGCAGTGACTCGGTTCCACTATCAATTAGGGAAGTGTCCTGGGGTGACTCACTTTAGACTCAAATATTAGTTTTCTCATGTTAAACAGACGGACCTGAATTGGAAGAGATTTACCTTCCTTTTCAGATACTGAGATAGGATTTTTCCTAACATAATATCCTCTCCAGAGTACAAGTTGTGTTCATTAATTCCTCACTGCTGGCTCTGATTGGCTATGAGTTCAAATCTTATGAAAGTGATGTCAATTAACCTAAAGATAGACTATCAAGGTTTATAGTAATTCTATTGATCCAACCTTAATTTAATAATCATCTGTTGAGTACCCACTAGGCAACAGGCACTATTTAAGTCAACAGACATATAGCATTGACACCACAGGGTTTTAAAAAAGTCCCTGTTATCCTAAAGCTAACTTTCCATTAGCTTATTGAAAATGATATTTTTCAATGTGAAGGAGCTAACTAACTCACATTTGGCATGAGTGTTCCTTCTAGGAGTCTATATCACAATTATCATTTGTATTTTTTGCCCAATGGAAAGTTGTATTGTGAACTGTGCTATGGCTGATGTGTTTATCTGGTGTATTCTTCAGTTGTTCCAACTAGTTTCTATGTCCTATTTTAGAATTTAATTAAAATTCATATGGCTTTATTTTTCCCTTCTGACTCTGGAGGGCTCTGCAATATGCTTGTAATCCTTTCCAGGCCCACAGCAAGGAGGAAAACCTGTTTCTACTTGAAGTTGGGGTTCTGTGCTGAACTTGTTCTGTGTTGTCTCCCTCCTGGCAATGGTATGTAACTGTGAGATACTGATTTGCACACAGTGCTGTCTGGCTTTGCTTCTAAAAGGAATAATGTGCATGGCTGGTCTCTGATTGATGTGTGGGAGCTGCCATTTGGGGGCATAAAACACTTTATTTTCCATCCTGCTTAGAATTCTAAGGCTCAATGGCCAACATCTGCCATCCTTCACTTTGATATTTTTAAATTACCTTTTAAAAAATGATTATAAAGGTAATATCATTTATTATTAAAAATTTAGCAAATATAAAAACTATAATGAAGAAAATAAAAATAACTCATAATCCAATGGCTCTGAGTTAACCATCATTAGCCTTCTATTTGCATATATTTTATAATACGTGCAGTTTTAGATCCTGTTTATATTTTGTCCTCAGCAGTCTATTGTGAGAATAGCCTCAATATTATTAAAAATATTTAAAGATCAAATTTTAATGGCTGCATAGTATTCAGCCATATAGTTTTATCACAGTTTATTTAACCAATACCTTGTTGGATGTAGTTTCTAATTTATTTCTCTTTAAAAATACTGTGGGTAATAGTCATATGATATATTTTGAATCTCTCTCTAAGTAATTCCTTAGGAAAAATTTGAGTAATAAAATTATGGGATTAAATGACATGAACTTTCTAAGGCTTTTGACACATATCACCTAATGGTTTGGAAACTGTACTCTTGCATTCACATTTCAGAAAATGCATTCACATTTTAGAAAAATCGTTGTCAATTTGTCAGGCAAAAGAAGTATCTCACTCTTGTTTTCTTTTCTAGTTGTTAGAATTCTAGTGAGATTGAACATGTATTTCATGGGTTTATTGGGCATTTATTTGTTTTTTATTCTATGTATTGTCTCTTCTTTATTTTTCTATTGATGTGTGCCAAAAAGAATATGGGCTCTCAAAGATGTCCATAATCTTGTCCCTGAACATGTGAATATGTTTGCTTACATGGCAAAAGGGACTTTGCAGGTGTGATTAAATTAAGGACCTTGAGATGAGGAGATTATTCTGAATTATTTAGGTGGAGTCATTATTGGAGAAGACAGGAGAGTTGGAGTCAGAGCAGGAGAGTTGACAAAGGAAGCTGAGGTCACAGGAGGGTGATTTGAAATATTACATTGCTGGCTTTGAAGATGGAAGAAGAGGCTGTAAGGCAGAAAAGGCAGGCGGCCGGCAGAAACTGGGAAAGGGAGGGAAAGGATTTTCTCCTAGAGCATGGGACAAGCTAGCCCTGTTGAAATCTTGACGTTAGCTCAGTGAGAATGCTTTCAGACTTCTGATGGCCAGGAATATAAGAGAATAAATTTGTGTGGTGTAAGCCACTGAATTGGTGATAATTTTTTACAGCAGCAGTAGGAAAGGAAAACACAGAATGTTCTTATTTTTTTATTGATATGTGAATATTTTTATATGCAGTAAAGTCATTAACTTGTCATATATATTGCAAATTTTTTTTCAAGGTTGCCATTTGCTTTTAAATAATTTTATGGTGTTTTCTGATACAGAGTTTTGTTGTTAACTTTTAAAATATCCTTGATGTTACATTAGATAAGCTTTATTTCAGTGATATACAAATTTTAAATATTATGCAGTTAAATCTATGTATCTTTTCCTTGGTGACATATTCTATTGCTTTTAAATCAGTTTTATATTCACCAATGTTACTTCCAACATTTTCATGGTATGTGATTTTTCATTTATCATTCTTCATTAAGTTTTTATATATTTTTAGTCCTATTTCAGGACTATCTAGTCTTTCCTATTAATCTGTCGAGGCCTGTGCTATTACCACATCATCTAAATTATTGTAGTTTCATTAAAGTTTTTATGTCTAGTAGCTAAATCCTTATTCATTACTCTTTTCTTTAATTTTTTAAAAGCTGGTCTCAATGTTTTATTTTTCTAGATGAATCTTAGAATCATTTAGACAAGTCGAAAAATTTTATTGGTATTTGAATTTTAAATTTGCAATAAATCTATAAATTAATTTGGAAAGAATAGCGTCTTTTTAATATCAGCTCTTACCAGGGAAGAACATGGTGTTTTTCCATTTATAAATATTAAAGAAATATATTTCTATAAAGTTTGGTCATTTCATTGATGTAATCTCAGATGTTATTCAATAAGATCAGTTTTGGGCATTTTAGATGTTGTGTTGTTATTGGGATTAGAATGTTTTCTTCATAGTACTTATTAACTAATTTTGGCTAATATATTGGAAGGCTTTCCACTTTTGTGAACATATCTTGTGCTTTACTGAACTTTGCTATTTATGTTTTCAGTATTTTTTTGATATATAAGTATATCACAAGCAAATGGTGGTGGTTTTATTTTCTACATCCTAAAGTTTACCCTTTCTTTTGATTTCAAAATTTTAAAGTACTGACTAGACCTTCCAGAACCATGTTGAATGTTAATGGTAAAACAATATGTCTTCATTGTATTTATCAGTATAGTGCTGGCTATTGTGAGATTGGCCTTATTTTTCATTTTAAGGAATTATTCTCTTCCTAGTTTAAAGCAAGAATTGAAATTATTTGAGTTTTCATTTTTTTTCCAATTGGATCTGTGGAACTAATATATGAATTATTTTATGAATGATAAACTCAATTTAAATTTCTATGATAAACTTTGATTATTGGACATTCTTTGCAATACAGTATAGAATCTAGTTGGCTCCTTTTTAAAAAAAATTAGGATTATTGAGTCTATATTTACAAATAAAACAAAACTATAGTTTTAATATTTTTTTTCCATCAGATTTTATTATGGGACAGTGTTTAGCTACCTAAAATATATTGGGTGCTTTACAGTTTTTTTCTGTTTCCTGGAGCTTATATTGGTTGAGGATTTGAAAGAACTCACCCATAAAACTAGCTGCTTTGGACCATTTTCAGAAGTTACTTTTTTTTTGAAGTTATTCAATTTTTTAATGATTTCTTCTAAATAGATTGCCTTTAAGTCATTTATTTATTTATTTATTTATTTATTTATTTATTTATTTGTTTGTTTTACAATATTATCATTTCATTGAGATCTAGATAAATGAGTCTTCCAAAGAAAGATTATAGTGGCTATGTTTTCCATTTTCCTAAGATGGAACATAACTGCTACAATTCTAGGGGCAGAGGAGAGAAGTTGAACTGGTTGAAAAGGGCTGGTATTCAGGTAAACATACACTTTCTTTTCTTTTTTTTTTTTTTAACTTTTAAGTTCAGGGGTACATGCGCAGGATGTGCAGATTTCTTACATAGGTAAACGTGTCATGAGGGTTTGTTGTACAGATTATTTCATCACCCAGGTATTAAGCTTAGTATTTATTAGTTGCTTTTCCTAATCCTCTGCATCTTCCCACCCTCCACCCTCTGGTAGGCCCCAGTACATGTTGTTCCCCTCTATGTATCCCTGTGTTCTCGTTATTTAGCTTCCACTTATAAGTGAGAATATGCGGTATTTGGCTTTCTGTTCTCACATTGGTTTGCTAAGAATAATGGCCTCTAGCTCCATCCATGTTCCTGCAAAGGACATGAGCTCATTCTTTTTTATGGCTGCATAGTATTCCATGGTGTATATGTACCACACTTTCTTTATCCAGTCTACCATTAATAGGCATTTAGGTTGCCTAAATGGCATGCCTAATAGACATGCATGTGTCTTTATGATAGAATGATGTATATTCCTTTGGGTATATACCCAGTAATGGGACTGCTGGGTCAAATGGTAATTTTGTCCTTAGGCCTTTGAGGAATTGTCACACTAATTTATACTCCCACCAACAGTATATAAGCTTTCCTTTTTCTCTGCAACCTTGCCAGCCTCTGTTAGTTTTTGACTTTTTAATAATAGCTATTCTCACTGGTGTGGGATGATATCTCATTGTGGTTTTGATTTGCATTTCTCTAATGATCAGTGATGTTGAACTTTTTTTTTTGTATGATTTTTGGCCACATAAATGTAATGCTTTCAAATAATTGTAAAACTCACCTTATCAATTTTTGTATTCTCTATGCTTTTTACATTTACTTACATGCGGTCTAAATTTCTAAAATTATGTTTGTTACAATTTTTTTCCCAATGAATCAGCTCTTGGATTTAATTTATAATTTTAATATGATTCTGTTTACTAATTTGGTTATATTTGCTTTTATTATTTCCTTTATACTAGATGAGTTTTTTTGTTGCATACTTTCTAATGGCTTGATTTTAGTACTTAACTAATTTCAAACAATAATAGGAGCACTCTGAGTTGAGTTGAATGCTTAAGGTAAAGGATGGGGGCAGGGGTAGATAAAGATATCAGCTTGGAAGGCTGGTATATATAGGATCAAGGGGGCCCATGCATGCAAAAACAGAAGCTTTGTTTTGAAAAGCCTCTGTTTTTGTAGGAGTCGCTGGATGTTAGTGGTTGTACAGCTAGAATAAGTTATACACTGTATGAACAATTTTACCCTAGAGGGTGCCCAGAGTCCACTTGCTTGTAAAGGCAATCTGTGCTGATTAACCCAGTCTTTGATCATAAAGTATTTGTAGAAGAGTTGCTTCAAGTGTTATGAATAGGGCATCATCCTAGGGGCAACCCAGAACATGCAAGAGGAGCTGAGAAACTTTGAGCATTTGGTGACAAAAGCCAACTAAGTATGTAGTAGCCATTCAAAGAATAAATATAGTAGAATTTGGGATAAGCAGAAAAAGCTTTCTGGAGGCAGAATTTGAGATGAGTCTGAAAGGAGGTAGAAGTTAAGAGCTCAGTAATACATGCAAAAGATTTGGAGGGCAGTGTGGAGACAGTCTACGAGATGGGAGTGTACATTGTGGATGATTAGAGAATGAGTTGAGCATAGCCGGAGCATATTAAGTTTATGGAGAACCTAAAAGTCAGTAGAGTTGGCACTGTAGTGGTAGTGCAGTCAATGGTAGGGAACCATTGAAGGTTCTTGAATGGGGAGTGACCCAATGAAAGATTCTTTTCACATGCTTTGTATTCAGGCTGGATTGGAGTGGGGAGACCTGACCTTGAAAATCAATTCATGCATAAAGTGGTAAGGGTATGACTTTAGTGACCATTGGAATACGAATGAAACGGTGATTCTGAGAGGTGGCAGATGGAAAATCAGAGAACCATGGGGGAAGATTAGACATCTCTCAGTTTTGATTCTTAAATATTTAAAATCAAATGGTTGTAAAAGGGTTCTATTTAAGATGAAATACAGTGTATTGAATTTTTAGCCGTTTGAGTTTGAGGTTGTGGCTGGACATCCACTTGGGATGCCTGGAGTTGGTTGGAAATGTGAAACTAATGTGCATAGGAACAGGGGCGAAAGAGTTGGGTTTGACCGGAACCTGGACTTGGATGAGTCCATCAAAAGAATAAATGCAAATGAAGAAGATCAGAGGACACGGCCTCATGGAGATAAAACACACTTTTGGAGATGCTGGAGATTAAATTTAATATGTATAAGCTACATTGAGGGTGGGAGATATCACATGGGAATCGAGGCCAGTAGATATAAAATAACACATTGGGTTAGTTGTGCAGCAAAAGGAGAGATGTGCTGCTTGAAAGTAAAAAGGATTAAGTGAACAATAAAAACATTAATGATAACAATAACAATGATAGAAAAGGTTTTATTTAGTACAAACATCAAGTTGTATTTGAAGATATGCAAGGAAAGGCAGAAAGAAGTTATACAGAGAAAGAGATTTAAGTGCAGGAGTAAATTTTAGTCTTTCTCTGAAATATATTCATTCTAAACTGAATAATCAAATTGAACAAAATGAACTTGGTAGAAGTTAGGATAAAAAACTGGAATTAGTCTCATCTCAGAATAGTATGTTCAAGGTGGTGATAAAGGCCTGTTCAGTATTAGTTAGCATGTAATATCCAAAAGCAAAGGAGTTGGCTACTGATGACAAGTATGGACCAAGATCACTTTAAGAAGTTGTAGGATGGTTAAAATCCAGGGTTAATCTCCTCTAAAGAGTAAGGATAGTTTTATCAATATTACTGACTGGTTGGCCCTTCAATAAATGAAATCTGTGTGTCTTTGAAGTTTTTAAATCAAAGTGACTTTGATATAAGGTTCTTTGGAATAATTGAAAAAATAATGGCTTTTTTCATTTTTTTTCTCTTGAGTTGTTACTTGGAATTTGCATACTTCTTTCAGAGCAATAAAATTTAATCTAAAGTTCAAGGTAGCTATTTATATTTTATTAAACCCTTAAGTTTAAGATAATATTTCTTGGAGTGGTGATTTATATATATATCTGAACATTTTATAGGGAAGAATAAGTTACATAGGCTGTTTTTTCTTTTTTAATGTAGTGGTGGGTTGGGGGAGGTTAGAAAGCCCTGGGAGAAACAAAGTAGAAAGCCATTTTTATTTCTAATCAGAGAAAAGAAGAATAAAAATATAGATGTCAAGGTGTGATTTCAGAAACCTTGCCCTTGCTTATGCTAAGGAGGAGGGTGAGGAGCTGGAGGACTAAAGTTAGACGTAGGGTGAAGGTGCTTGGAAATCAGGTTACCTAGGAGGACACCAGTGTGAAGATCAGTGCGTGGAGATGCCTAAATGAGAGCAAAGAGAGACTGACAAGGAAGAGAGAGAGAAGGACCCAGGAAGAGTCTGTAGGAGTCCCCTGAACTGGTCTAATAGGGTTCTTTTGTGCAGAGACATCTCTGAAGGCCCAAGGCCTTCACAGTTACTCTCTACATCAGGGGTCACCAACCCCCAGGTCACAGACTGGTACTGGTCTGTGGCCTGTTAGGAACCAGGCCACACAGCAGGAGGTGAGCAGCCTGCAAGCAAAGAGCATTACCACCTGAGCTCCACCCCTGTCAGATCAACAGCTACATAGGAGTGTAAACTCTATTGTGAATAGTGCATGTGAGGGATCTAAGTTGCCCACTTTTTATGAGACTCTAATGCCTGATGATCTGAGGTGGAGCAGTTTCATCTGGAAACCATCCTCCCCAATACCTGCTTCCTCCATGTCCCCCACTCCTCTGTTGAAAAATTGTCTCCCACAAAACCGGTCTCTGGTGCCAAAAAGGTTGGGGACCATTATTCTACAGCATTAAAGACCTACCATACGGAAGCCATCTTCTAAGTAGCATAATATAGCCCCTATAGCTGCCAAAGAAACAGTCTTTCTTCAAGTAGAAATGTAGTTTCTCTTAAACACAGCATAATATTCTTTCTCTAGAAATCTTTCTTATTAGGCTCAATTTTGTTCTCTGATATGGTTTGGCTGTGTCCCCACCCAAATCTCATCTTGAATTTCCACGTGTTGTGGGAGGGACCCGGTGGGTTGTAATTGAATCATGGGGCAGGTCTTTCCTGTGCTGTTCTTGTGATAGCGAGTAAATCTCACAAGATTTGGTGGTTATTATAAGGGGAAGTTTTCCTGCACAAGCTCTCTTTGCCTGTTGAAATCCACGTAAGATGTGACTTGTTCCTCCTTGCCTTCTGCCGTTATTGTGAGGCCTCCTCAGCCATATGGAACGGTAAGTCCGATTAAACCTTTTTCTTTTGTAAATTGGACAGTCTTGGGTATATCTTTATCAGGAGCATGAAAAAGGACTAATACAGTAAATTGGCACGAGTAGAGTGGTGCGCTGCTGAAAAGATACCTGAAAATGTGGAAGCGATTTTGGAACTGGGTAACAGGCAGAGGTTGGAACAATTTGGAAGGCTCAGAAGAAGAGAGAAAAATGTGGGAAAGTTTGGAACTTCCTAGAGACTTGTTAAATGTCTTTGACCAAAAGCCTGATAGCAATATAGACAATAAAGTCCAGGCTGAGGTGGTCTCAGATGGAGATGAGGAACTTGTTGGGAAATAGAGCAAAGGTGACTCTTGTTATGTTTTAGCAAAGACACTGGCAGCATTTTGCCCCTGCCCTAGAGATTTGTGGAACTTTGAACTTGAGAGAGATGATTTAGGGTATCTGGCAGAAGAAATTTCTAAGCAGCAAAGCATTCAAGAAGTGACTTGGGCGCTGCTAAAGGCATTCAGTTTTATACGGGAATCAGAGCATCGAAGTTCGGAAAATTTGTAGCCTGAAAATGTGATAGAAAACAAAAACCCATTTTCTCAGGAGAAATTCAAGCTGGCTGCAGAAATTTGCGTAAGTAACAAGGAGCAAAATATTAATTGCCAAGACAATGTAGAAAATGTTTCCAGGGCATGTCAGAGGTCTTCATGGCAGCCCCTCCCATCACAGGTCCAGGGGCCTAGAAGAAAATGGTTTCATGGGCCCCGCCTAGGGTCCCCGTGCTGTGTGCAGTTTAGGGACTTGGTACTCTGTGTTCCAGCCACTCCAGCCATGACTAAAAGGGGCCAAGGTACAGCTTGGGCTGTTACTTCAGAGGTAGAAGCCCTAAGCCTTGGCAGCTTCCACATGGTGTTGAGCCTGCTGGTGCACAGAAGTCAAGAATGGAGGTTTGGGAACCTCCTCCTAGATTTCAGAAGATGTATGGAAATGCCTGGATGCCCAGACAAAAGTTTGCTGCAGGGGTGGGGCCCTCATGGAGAACCTCTTCTAGGGCAGTGCAGAAGGGAAATATGGGGTTGGAGCCCCCACACAGGGTTCCTACTGAGGTGCTGCCTAATGGAGCTGTGAGAAGAGGACCACTGTCCTCCAGACCCCAGAATGGTAGATCCACTGACAGCTTGCACCATGTGCCTGGAAAAGCTGCAGACACTCAATGAAAGCAGCTGGGAGAGAGGATGTACCCTGCACACCCACAGGGATGGAGCTGCCCAAGACCATGGGAACCAACCTCTTGCATCAGTGTGACCTGGATGTGAGACATGGAGTCAAAGATCATTTTGGAGCTTTAGGATTTGACAGCCCCAGTGGATTTTGGGCTTGCATGGGGCCTGTAACCTCTTTGTTTTGGCCAGTGTCTCCCATTTGGAATGGCTGTATTTTATCCAATGCCTGTACCCCCATTATATCTAGAAAGTAACTAACTTGCTTTTGATTTTACAGGCTTATAGGTGGAAGGTACTTGCCTTGTCTCAGATGAGACTTTGGACTGTGGACTTCTGAGTTAATGCTGAAATGAGTTAAGACTTTGGGGGATTGTTGGGAAGGCATGACTGGTTTTGAAATATGAGGACATGAGATTTGGGGGGGGCAAGGGGTGGAACGATATGGTTTGGCTCTGTCCCCACCCAAATCTCATCCTGAATTCCCATGTCTTGTGGGAGAGGCCTGGTGGGAGGTAATTGAATCATGGGGGCAGGTCTTTCCCATGATGTTCTCATGATAGTGAGTAAGTCGCATGAGATCTGATGGTTATTATAAAGAGGAGTTTTCCTGCACAAGCTCTCTTTGCCTGCTGCCATCCACAGAAGATGTGAATTGCTCCTCCTTGCCTTCTGCCATGATTGTGAGGCTTCTCCAGCCATGTGGAACTGTGAGTTCTCCATTAAACCTTTTTCTTTTGTAAATTGCCCAGTCTCAGCATGTCTTTATCAGTAGTGAGAAAATGGACTAATACACTCTCCAATCTGGAAATAGTCCTTACAGAAAAGAGTGATTTCATTGGGCCTGTCCAGATTCATTTTTTTTTCGTTTTCTCAGAGGAGCCCAGATTAAAACACAAGAGCCTGTCTCGATGCAGACTGGCTTCCTATGCTGCTGGAAGTTGTTTAGAATAAGACTGAGGAAACTTGGGGCATATATGCTATGCTGCTCCTCCATTTGTGGGATGTTCTCAAGTGAACCAAGTTTTGCGGTTCACTGCCAATGTAGTTCCCAAGGGTCATGTAGCAGAAGAGAAAGATGTTTTCTGTCACCTTTGAAATTTTGCAGTGAACTTTCTTCTATGGGCTTAGCAAATCCATTATCTTGACTGTGAAAAGACCTAGGCTTGCTTTAGGTAAATTAGATATTTTGGAAAAATTATAGAACAAACTGGAGAGGAAGGACAGTGAAATGGTTAGGGTGTGGAATCTGGAGTCAGACTAACTGGATTCACCTCCCAGAGCTACCACTAACCAGCTGGGTGACCTTGGACAAGGGCTGAACCTTTCTGTACCTCATTTCCTCATCCATTAAATGGAGATGATGATAATGTGATAATATCTATCCCATAATGTAATATATGATATTACTAAAATAATAATAAAATAGTAATAATATTTATAATTTTTTGGCTGATTAAATGAATTGGTATATGTACAAAAATCAGCTCAAGATGGATCAAAGACTTCAATGTAAAACCTAAGACTATAAAAACTCTGGAAGACAACCTAGGCAATACCAATCTGGACATAGGAATGGGCAAAGATTCCATGTCAGAGACACTAAAAGCAGTTGTAACTAAAGCAAAAATTGACAAATGAGATCTAATTAAAGGGCTTCTTCACAGTAAAATAAACTATCAACAGAGTAAACAGACAACCTACAGAATGGGAGAAAATTTTTGCAAACTATGCATCTGACAAAGGTCTAATATCCAGCATCTATAAGGAACTTAAATCTACAAGAAAACCCCAAACAACCCCATTAAAAAGTGGGCAAGGAAATGCACAGACAATTTTCAAAAGAAGAGATATGTGGCCAACAAGCATATAAAAAAAAGCTCAACATAATTGATCATTAGAGAAATGAAAATCAAAACCACAATGAGATACCATCTTACACTGATCAGAATGGCTATTATGAAAAAGTCAAAAAACAACAGATGCTGGCAAGGTTTCAGAGAAAAAGGAATGCTTATACACTGTTGGTGGAGTGTAAATTGGTTCAATCATTGTGGAAGACAGTGTGGCAATTCCTCAAAGTCCTAAAGACAGAATTACTCAAAGGAATATAAATCATTCTATTATAAAGACACATGCATATGCATGTTCATTGCAGCACTATTCACAATAGCAAAGACATGGAATCAACATATATGCCCATTAATGGTAGACTGGATAAAGAAAGTGTGACACATATACACCATGGAATACTATGCAGCTATAAAAAATTGAACTCATGTCCTTTGCAGGAACACTGATGGAGTTAGAGGCCATTATCCCTAGCAAACTAATGCAGTAAACAGAAAACCAAATACTGCATGTTCTCCCTTATAAGTAGGAGCTAAATAATGAAAATACATGAACACAGAAGATGGAGGATGGGAGGAGGGAGAGGATCAGGAAGAATGAATAATGGGTACTAGTCTTAATACCTGGGTGACAACAAACTCCCATGACATGAATTTACCTATAAAACAAACCCGCACATGCTGAACTTAAAATAAAAGTTAAAAAATAATGAATTGGTATATATAAAGAAGAACTTTGATCTGTGCCTGATGCATACAAAGCAATTCATAATTTAGTTGTTGTTATTATTAAATATTAAATTCAAAAGCATCAGAGACTGATTCCATACTTGCTGTTTTCTGTAACATGTGGTTTACATGAGGTCAACATTATCTTATAAAGTATTCCTCATTCCCCTAATATTTCCCATGTTTCTGTAGAAACCTAATTTTACTTTTCCTATTTGAAAATGACAACAATGTTGTTTACTTGCCATCTGGATATTGTGTTCCACATTTTTGTTCTTGTGCCAAGATAGAAATGAAGATCTTTGACTAACTACTTCAATATAGCTCAACTGATTTAGTCAGTAACTTGCTCCTGGCAACATTCACGCAGGCGGCTCTGCAAGTTGTTGTTGTTGTTGTTTATTGGCATTTCTGAGAGTCACTTGCTAATTTTTTTAAAAAGAATTTCTTTATTGGAGTTGGGACACAAAACTTGTTGGCTTCTAAGGGACTAAAAATTATGAATAAGATTACTAAAGTCAGTGATAGAAAAAATCTGAAGGAAATTGTTTATTTTCTCTGTCTTTCAAAAAACTGGTGATGATTGAACATCTTCAAAGACCATGAAGTTTAGGTACCTTTTTCATTTCTCATAGGGTTATGTCTCTAGGAGTAGAATTTATCCATCCATTCAACTTATTTATTATGAAACCTTTACTGAGTGTCTACTCTGAGTAAGGCAAACCACTGTCCTAGGTGCTAGGGATACAAAGATAAATGAGACAAATGGTTAAACATTTTGAGGTGGGAATAAAATGCTATATGCATAATTAAAATATATGACATAATTTACTAAATGGTACATCAAAAAGATAAGAGGAGTGCCATAAAGATTTAGAGAAGGGAGGCAGCAAAACTAGTTTAAAGAGTTAGCACAATTTTCATGAATTAAATGATATTTAAGTTAAGTCTTGAAGGACTCGAAGAATTTAGACAATGAGAGAAATTGGCAAAGGGAAGTTTTGGCTAATGGAGAAGCATGAGTAAATAAATGCAGAGAGATGGGAAATAGTAGGGAAATTTTTACGGAAAAAACATATTATTCAGTTTGGTGAACAAGGTGTAAGGTGCAAACTTTAAACAACGAGCATCTATTATATGCCTGGGCTGCTCTAGGCTCCGGAGATACAGAGCCGAACCAGCAGACTAGGCACCTAAGCCTAGCACGCATTTTAGAGAGTGGACACAGGTAATACGTAAGTACACAAATAAGATAATGGTGAGAGGTGCTATAAAATAAAAATGAAATAATGAATGAAATAAGAAGTGACAGGATTGGGAGAAGTTACCTTAAAATGGATAGGTCAGGGAAGATTTCTCTGAAGTGAAATTTGATGTGAAACCAGAAGAAGGAGAAGGATCTAGCCATGAGATGGCCTAGGAAGAGGGAGCTGCAAGGCCATTGATAAAACAGGCTTGCTGGATGGACAGGAAGGCCAGTGTGGCAGAATAGTCATGGCCAGCGGCGAGAATGATAATAGTTGAGGGCAGAGACAGATGGAAGTAAGATCACATGGGTAGTTGAAGACTATGGCTACATTTTGGATTTTATTCTAAATGCAGTGGGACACTATTGGGGGGTTTTATTATTATCTACATTACATTTCAGAAAGAACACCTAGGCTGCTGTGTGGAGAAGAACTGTTGAGTATGGAGGGAAAATACACAAATTCGGGAGAGCTTTTGGAATTTACTGCAGCTAATCAGGACTAGGATGGTAGCAGCGGAGATGGAAGTTAATTCTCGAGTGACAGCAAGTCACAGGTGAAGGGCTTTGCATTCCCTCAGTCTGAGGATTTGAAATTTATTCTGGAGGCTGAAAAGAAAGTAAAAAGTATTTACAGATTTAGATTTTTCCAGCATTCACCCCCTTTTTTCCCTGTGGAAGATGCATTTGTTTCAACATACATTAGCAAATGTTTGGTACATCACATAATAACTACTTCTGTGGTAATCCAGTGATTTGACAAAATAAGTGTGTGTTATTCAATCATCGTGGAAGACCTTGGGAAGGTCTTCAGAAAGGCAGAGTAGAGACAGGGATTTTTTAAAAAACATAATGAGTCCATATTATGCTAGGAGAGGGGGTCACTAATAATGAAGTTTTATTTATCTCACAGATGCTCTAGTCTGAGGAATCAAAAAAGCATATATCCATCTAAAGGTTAGCTGTCGACTTTCTTGTTGGAATGTGGATATTCTAATAAAAAAAGAAGCTGAATATTTCCTGATTTTTAAAGATGGCAACTAATTTAAAACAGTAACACACGGTGTAGGCCAACACAAAATGTATTAGCAGGCTGGTTTCATCCCTGGGGCCACCACCTTGCAACGTCTGAAATGAAGTATCCACCAGCAACCCACAGGAAGGCTTGCTTTGGCTAATCTATGGTCAAGACAGAAACAAAGTTTAATACCGTGAAAACTGGGACTCATTGGAGACGGCATAGAGGCAGAAAAGACTGAGCGAGTTGTGGAAAAGGCTGAGCAGGAAGAGGAAGCAGAAGAATGGAAGAAGGATGTTCAGTGAGGTACGTGGTATAGGCTGATGATGATGGGCTGAAAAAAGTAGAGAAACATTCTACACACTGTTATCGGGACCCCATGAGTGTTTGTGGTGATCTGACAGTAAGGCCATTTTCTTTCCGGTAACAAATTGTACCTGCATCTTTCCAAACACTACAGGTAAATCTAAGGGGTTGTACAATGTGGAAGTGATACAGATATAAGTTAACTTTGAAACTTAAAAAAAAAATTTAGTTTCCCAATTGAAATCTCTTCCTCATTTAAACTGGACTTCCCATTGGTCTGCTAGCCCATACTGCTGGACACATCAGTTTATAGTGGTGCTCCCATCAGCTGAGTATACAGTTTTGATTATGGATAATATTTAGAAATCAGTCTGTTAGGTGCTCTTTTGTGACATCTTTGCATTATAATATTTGACAACGATAAATTAACTTCAGTTTTTTATATATTTATTTTGTCTTCCTAAATACCGAGTAATCTTGAAGGCTGAAGGCCTTAGCATATTCTTCTTTTATCCGCAGAGTTTAGCATGAAACCTTGTAGCTACCCCTAAAATGTTTCCTATCTACAAGATAAAAAAACACAAAGTTGAAAAGGAAATAGTCAAAGGTAGCCAACTGCATTGTCGAGTCCAAAAACCTATTTGATTTTTTTCCCCTACTGGATTGAGAATTGATTTTTTTTTTTCAAAAACTTAATTGATGGCTGTTTTGTCATTGCACAGACACAGCTTCTGTGTTATGGAGACCAAGAATACCTCTATCCAAAACAGAAGATGGTAGTAATTCACAATCCTGAAATTAACCCGTGACACTTAATTAGCAAGTATTTAATGAAAACTTTTTTTTTTTTTTTCGCCAACCGATCTCTATAATTGTGGTTGCTTTGTGGCTCTGTGTCTACTATAGATGCAGCATCACCGTTTGGATCAAGGATCATCAGAGAGAGACATAGCCAAGGAAATATGCAGTTGCAGAGCACAGAGAAAAGAGACATTGTCTTTCTTTTTCTTCCTCACAGTACATTACTGGCTAAAAGAGAACTGCCTTGCAATCTAGTCAGAGAAATGATGAAAAAAACCTCTAGCAGGTGTTTGAAACTAAATCTTAATATGACATAGAAAACAATGATGTAGACTTTTTTAATCTTTTAATTTTTATTAATTTAATCTAAATTAAATAAGTATAAATTAATCTATTATAATTTAAGTTCTAGGGTACCTGTGCACAAACAGTAGTTTTGTTACATATATAAACATCTGCCATGTTGGTTTGCTGCACCCAACAACTTGACATTTACATCAGGTATTTCTCCTATTGCTATCCTTCCCCCAGACCCCCAACCCCCAGCAGGCCCCGGTGTGTGATGTTCCCTGCCCTGTGTCCATGTGCTCTCATTGTTCAACTCCCACCTATGAGTGAGAACATGCGGTGTTTGGCTTTTCTGTCCTTGTGATAGTTTACTGAGAATCATGGTTTCCAGCTTCATCCATGTCCCCGCAAAGGACATGAACTTGTCCTTTTTTTATGGCTGCATAGTATTCCATGGTGTATATGTGCCACGTTTTCTTTATCCAGTCTACCATTGATGGACATTTGGGTTAGTTCCAAGTCTTTGCTATTGTGAATAGTGCTGCAATAAACATACGTGTGCATGTGTCTTTATAGTAGAGTGATTTATAATCCTTTGGCTATATACCCAGTGATGGGATTGCTGGGTCAAATGGTATTTCTAGTTCTAGATCCTTGAGGAATTGCCACACTGTTTTCCACAATGGTCGAACTAATTTACACTCCCACCAAAAGTGTAAAAGCATTCCTATTTCTCCACAACAATGATGTAGAGTTTCAACAAGAATAGGCAACATACCAGGTACTACTTTGTCAAGGTCCTATTGGAAAGCATCTACTGTGTATCATAAATCTGTCTTGGGAGTTATTTAGTCATAAGCCTCTTGGAACCGTGGGAAACATAAGGAAAAAACCATGTAATCCCTACTCTTAAGGTCTTCAAAATTTAGTGGGGGAAAATGACTCCCTAAGTAATATAAGTAATAGTAATATAAGATGTTATGTAATATAAGTAATGTAAGTAATAGTAATAGAAGATGTTATGATTTCAATGACACTAAATACACAGTGAAGAAATGTGGGGGAGGATTAATCTAGTTGGGAAAATCTGAGAATCTAATAGAGAATTTAGGATTTGATCAGAGCTGGAAGAGTGAGTGCTCACAGGAAGGAGGTGGAGGGAAAAACTTCCAGATGAAGAGGACTAGATGAACGAAGGCGCAGAGTAGGAAAGTGCTGTGTACCTTTAAGGATTGCAGATTGGACCAGATGGCTTGAGGGGAGCATTTCTGTCTATGGTGTGTTGGGGACAAGAGGGTGGAATATAAGTGGGCATTAAGGCCAAGAGTAGAAGCAGCCTCTTCTTCGTGCTACTCCATGGTGCTCTACAGAATTTGTTATGTGTCTTCACTAAATTGTAGCATGGTGTTTGTTGATGTGTCTGCCTTCCAGCTAGGTGAGAACTTTTTCTGGGAAAATCATATTTTATTCTTTTTCCCCCTTAATACCAATAAATACTTAATATTCTTAGTACTTTTTGTAACCTTGGTATTTACATGAATGCCTAGAAAATGAGACCCTTTATAAATGTTAAATCTGATAAGCAGGGAACCCAGCTACGTACGGTTTTGTAAGCTAGGCAAGGGAGTTTGGGTTTGGTCCTGTATGCAGTGAGGAGCCTTTGAAACTTTTTAAGATGGGAAATTATATGATCAGAGCCGTGCTTTGTGAAGATAACATAAGCAACAGCATGGAGGAGAACAAATCAGAGAGAAGAAAAGCCCAAGGCAAGGACACCTGTCAGCAGTTGTCACGAGCATCTCAGTGAGGGGTGCAGAGCCTGGACAAAGAGGGCAGAGGCTGTGGGAGTAGAAAGGGGAATAAACTCATTTAGATCTGGCAACATTTGGATGCAGACAATGTAGAAAATGAAAGCGAGGGCTTGGAGTTGCAGTCATCTATCAAACTCAGGTTACTTGAAAACCTTTCAGCCAATTTGCCACTTCTATGTAATTAAATAGGCTGCCTTGATTCTCTGATATCTCTCTCGTTAATGAAGTCTGGCATGAAACGTGAGCCTTCAGAAAAAAAAGGTAGACAAAACCAACAGCTTGATATTATCCCCAAATTATTGTAATTAATAAAAACATTTTTTAAAACAGAGACAGGGTCTCTCTACATTGCCCAGTTTGAGGCTAGATTAAAACTCCTGGCTGAAGCAATCCTCTACCTCAGCCTTCCTTCCAGGTATCTGGGAATGCAGGCACGCGCTGCCACAGCCCGCTGATGAAAACTTATGAAGAATCTTGAATACTGGAGCCATTTGTATGAATAATGAAGGTCCCCAAAGAGAGGATTAGGGGTTAGTAAACACAATGGCTCCTGTCAAATTTTTCAGATAAGAAATTAAACTATCAATTATGTCTAGAAATTCTGCTTACTGGTTTGGGGTTTGTCTTCAAAATAACAAGTTCACACACCTAGATTCAATAATGTCTTTAAAGTATTTGCCTATTTGAGGTTTGTGATGATGAGGAGGCATATGCTGACTGCTTTAAAGGCATTCTATTTTTTTCTCGACTTGAAAAGTTTTGTATGAAATCAGTGAAATGTACTTCACAATAAATTGTTTTCCTCTAGTGAGGAAATATTTTGGCTGCTGTCATCAGCATCGTGCTTACATGAACTGAAAGGGAGCATTCATAGCACATATAAACTGTAACTTGTCAAATTGGGAATGACTTCCAAAATAATAAATATAAAGAAACTCAGGACTTTACCAAGGATTTCACATCTGTTCGTAAAATGGTAAAATTTCAAGAAAGCAACTCTGGCAGCCTTTGAAGGCTATGTAGGATTATTCAGTACCCACAGGTGAGCTATTATTTAAAGGAATTGCCCCAAATGTCAACATCCAAGGGATCAAAACAACAATATCAATTACTTATGGAGTGTCAGAATTCAGTGATGTCAGCAAAAGGGAATTATGCAATTTACCACTTACAAAGTGGTTAAAAAGGAAAATAAAAAGGATGAATTAAAATACATGTATGAGATGCATCATTGTGGACCCCTAAAATGAAATATACTGTAGCAAAGTAGCAGGCACTTTCTAACGAGTAGAGAAAAATATCTATTCCAAGTTCTTAGTGTTGTAGCAATAAGCCTGAAATGAGGATGTGACCACTCTCTTGGACTGAATATAAAGAAGATTGTGGAGGAGGAACTGGCATAAAAATGTTAAGAATCAATATCCATTAGATAAAAGATGTTTTATTATCAGATAAGCAATAGGAATTAATTTATTCAAATGACATCTACTGAACATTTACTTTGTAAAGAATTACAATAATACACAAAAGGAGTAAAACTTTCCGAGAGTCACCAGTAATAACTAAGTCATTATTGATTAGAGGTGGGGCCCTCCTTTGGCAAAATTGGGATGAGATGGCTTTCAATGCCCTTTGTTTCCTGCTGTTTTTCTCTGCTTATTCTTCTCTTTCGGATTTCCTCTTTTTCTTGGCCTGCACCTGTCTTCTTTCTCAGACCGTTTCTGTGCTGGAGGAATGTGAGAGGAGAAACTAAACCACCCTATGGCAGTGGTTCTTAACCCTGGCTGCCTGTTAATTTCATGAGGGTGGGCAGGATGGGGGAGGGTGTTGCTTCTGGAGATTCCCACTTCATTTTTCATGAAGTCTGGGGTCTGGGCATTCATGGCTTTGATTCAGGCAAGGTTGAGAACCAAGTGGTCTTCAAACTTTCCCCCTCGTATACACTCTAATGTAATTTAGAAAAATTCTGTTTCACTTTGCGCATTTTTAAGTTGACATCTAAAATGTTCCAACATAAGTTTAAGTGGTTTCAAATAATGTAATTTTCTACGTATTACATATATTGATACTTAAAATAAAGCTAGTAAATTATTAAATAAGTGCAATGAAACCAGAGACGATGGGACTTGATGCCTACCTACCATTATCCACTGAAGAAATAAACAAACTCTCTTCTAGCAGTTGGACATTTTACATTATTCCTTCTTCTTCTTGAACTCTTACTTTCATTTTATTTCTTTCACCTAATTTTAGGTTTATCGATTACCTTTTTATATTTTTCTGCAACAAAAGCATGTTTATTAATTAAAATTCAACATTTTGAAAAATTTCCATAAGGCTCCAAATTAAAATGACCCTCCCCTCCAGTGGAACTACCATTAAAAGTATTATTGTCATGGACTTGACATAAATATATTACAAATTTTGGTAACTATTAAACATAAACATTATAATTTTATTTGAAATGCATTTTAAAAGGAGATGTATGGGGCTTTAGTTTCTTTTAATGTATAGCACTTAATGGCAAAATGGCACAGGGTTTAGCATCAATAATACTCAATTTTTCACTTTATAGATGGAAATGCTGACAAACCTTGTTCACATAAACAAAGAGACTGGCATTGGAAAGAATATTGTTATGACAATGTCACTGAATTTTTTGAACAACTTTTGAATTATATGCAAAAAATTACTCAGTGATTTTTCCTTAAAAACATTTAAAAATAAATCCTCAGTGAGAAACAAGTTTTTCCTTCAATTTTGTTGGAAGCAAAAAAACCACCTGAACGATTTGCTAAGAAATGTCTTATCCATATATTGAATGAACCATTATCTTTCTCAACACCAGCACCAAATAGATTCATTATTAGATATCACCCTAATGCTACCACAGGAATGTACCATTGTAGTATCTGTGAAGGGTGAGAAATACCTCTTTTTAAAAAAGTGGCTGGAGAAATATCACAAAAAGAGAAGTGAGAACCTGACACTGGGTCAACATGTTGACTGTAGTTGGTCTTGGCCAGATGAATTTTTCCTTTTTTTATTTTTTATTTTTATTTTAGGAAAGGGAACAAATAAAAAACAGATCTTGGAAAGTCTTTTCTCATTCCCAGTTTATGTATACTTAATATATTAGTCTTCTTCTCATGAGTACATTTACATATTAGGTGAAGATAGTTAGGGAAATGTGGTTAATTTAAATATGTTAACTTTTGAAGGTAATAACTTGTGGATGGAGTGTTTTCCCACCAGAATCTCTCAGATCCTATGTCATGGGCACATAGACAACTGCAAATTTCACCTATATTTTTAAAAACTTGCCTGATTGGTATTTGAAAAACGTTTCATGAATTAATTGAAATAAATTTACAAATCAAAGACATAAACTATGAGTGCTGCTTAATAGAAATGTAGTGCAAATTACACATGTAATTTAAAATGTTCTAGTAGCCACGGTGAAAAGGTAAAAAGAACAAAGGTGAAATTAATTTTAATGATATAGTTTATTTAACTCAATAAATCACAATATTGTCATTTCAACATGTTATTAATATAGAAATCGTTAATGATGTCTCTGATAGTCTTATTTTTGTATTACGCCTTTGAAATCCAGTATGTATTTTATGCTTAGAGCAAGTCTCAGTTCATACTAGTTAGATTTCAAGTGCTCAGTAGCCATCTGTGCTTAGTGGCTACTGTATTGGGCAGCATAGCTATGGATGATTGGAAATTCAACTTTGTGCATTCTCTAATAATGTGTGGCAGAAGTAAAACTAATTCTTCATCAGTAGAGTGAGACACAAGACCACTAATTTGCATTTAACTAAATGACATTCTTTTTTCTTTTTTTTTTTTTCATTATACTTTAGGTTTTAGGGTACATGTGCACAATGTGCAGGTTTGTTACATGTGTATCCATGTGCCATGTTGATTTCCTGCACCCATTAACTCGTCATTTAGCATTAGGTATATCTCCTAATGCTGTCCCTCCCCCCTCCCCCCACCCCACAACAGTCCCTGGAGTGTGATGTTCCCCTTCCTGTGTCCATGAGTTCTCATTGTTCAATTCCCACCTACGAGTGAGAACATGCGGTATTTGGTTTTTTGTCCTTGCGATAGTTTACTGAGAATGATGTTTTCCAGTTTCATCCATGTCCCTACAAAGGACATGAACTCATCATTTTTTATGGCTGCATAGTATTCCATGTTGTATATGTGCCACATTTTCTTAATCCAGTCTATCATTGTTGGACATTTGGGTTGGTTCCAAGTCTTTGCTATTGTGAATAGTGCCGCAATAAACATACGTGTGCATGTCTTTATAGCAGCATGATTTATAGTCCTTTGGGTATATACCCAGTAATGAGATGGCTGGGTCAAATGGTATTTCTAGTTCTAGATCCCTGAGGAATTGCCACACTGACTTCCACAATGGTTGAACTAGTTTACAGTCCCACCAACAGTGTAAAGGTGTTCCTATTTCTCCACATCCTCTCAACTAAATGACATTCTTTACCCCACCTCATACTCACACTGTATGAAATCTGACACTTTACTGACGTTCTAACTAGCTACTGCTTTTTGAAAAGTTTATCACCTTTTGGTAAATGTGTTATGGTATAGTATTTATCATATTCTTAAATTACATTTGAAGTGAATAATCAAGTCTATTTTTCATTAGAACACTGATTTTCTCCAGCACTTTATTAGTTCCATTAGCTCCCTATAATCTGCAAAACTCAGCAATTTTTTAGATGTTCCTCAAGCAACAGGCTCAGATTGAGTTAAGATCTGCTTCTAGTTCCCATTACCATGATAATTTTGGCTCCCTCCTCCTATTTCTCTTTCTACTCTTGCTCCTTTTCTTTTTGTTTCACGGCCAGTCCTCACTGCTGCTCTCCTCTTCTCCCTTTATGGCCATCGAAAGCCCAATTTTAACTTAGGCAATAATGTGCCCAGTTCCACTGGGATGAATAATGATTGGTCCAAGCCAGTTATTATGATACGATTCTACTTTGTCAGAGATTGGGACAGAGGCTCTCAAAACTTAGTGTGCATCAGAATCACCTGGAGAACTTGTTGCAATCCAGAATTCTAGGCCCTAACTCTGGAGTCTCTAATTCAGTATGTTTGGGTCGGATCTGATAATTTGCATTTTAATCAAATTTCCAGGTGAGGATGATGCTGGTTTGGGAACCGCACTTTAACAACCACTGGTGTAGGGTATAGACATGTGGTTCATTTTGGTCAGTGAGTTGTAAGAGATACTTGGCAAAGTTTGTCCTTCCTGATAAGAAGGCATCTAGATAATAAAGACATTATTTCCTTCTCTCTCTCTCCTTCCTTCCTGCTTTAGATGTTGCCATGCAAGGGCAAGGTTATTAGAGCTGCTGCAGCCATCTTGTGAAAATAAAAGAGAACCAAGAGGATTTCAGAGATACCATCCCACATCCTGACATTATGTAGCTCCTGAACCATCTATCTCTATGGATCTTGCTATGTGAGGTAATTTGAAAAATCTTTTTTTTTAATTATTATACTTTAAGTTCTGGGGTAAATGTGCAGAACGTGAGGTTTGTTACATAGGTATACACGTGCCATGGTGGTTTGCTGCACCCATCAACCGTCATTTACATTAGGTATTTCTCCTAATGCTATCCCTCCCCTAGCCCCTCACTCCCCGACAGGCCCTCATGTGTGATATTCCCCTCCCTGTGTCCATGTGTTCTCATTGTTCAACTCCCACTTATGAGTGAGAACTTAGTGTGTTTGGTTTTCTCTTCTTGTGTTAATTTGCTGAGAATGATGGTTTCCAGCTTCATCTGTGTCCCTGCAAAGGACATGAACTCATCCTTTTTTATGGCTGCATAGTATTCCATGGTGTGTATGTGCCACATTTTCTTTATCCAGTCTTTCATTGATGGGCATTTGGGTTGGTTCCAAGTGTTTGCTATTGTGAATAGTGCCACGATAAACATACGTGTGCATGTGTCTTTATAGTAGAACGATTTGTAATCCTTTGGGTGGCCACCATGTCTTACTATTTTCTGTTGTTTGCAGCCAAAGTGTTCACTACAGATACAGTGACCAACTGTCTGAAACCACCATGCCACCTTCTTGCGTGATTGAAATGGTGACATAGACTTAATGTCTTCACAGAATTGTGGTACTTAAATCATAATGCCTTTCCTTAAAATAATGTGAAGTGTTTTTCTGATATACTGCCATATCTGTGTATGGTATACCAAGGCTAAGAAGTTACAGAAAGCTGTGTAAACAGAATGCTTCTGTGAGTGGGCTGAATCTCAGCAAGCTGACATAGTGTACCTAGATTGCTGTTTCATGGTCTAGAGTTAAAATATGGAGGACATGCTAATCACGTGTGCTGATGACACATAACTGGAAAGACTAGAGAATGTGTGAAGTATCCAGGATTCTCTAGTGGGACGGAAATATTGCTTATTCCAGGTACTTCAGAGAAAAGAACTGGTACTAATTGGCAGAATTTATAAAGAGGCACATTTTTGCTTCCTATAAGGAGACACATTTTCCAGCAACTAGAGCATGTGCCTAAGCTTTCACCATGAAATGGTAAGCTCTGCATTACTTTACTGTTCATTGGGAAATTGAGAGCACACTTGCAGCTCTTGTGGTTTTATCTTTCAGCAAAAAGCATCACAACAAACTAAAAATTTCCCATAACATATATTAGGTTTAACCGTATGAAAATGCTGCTATTCAATCATTTTTGACTTACAAAAATGGCAATTTCATGTGATTCAATCTAATGGAAATAGAATAATACCCTGGAGTAGAATATGGAAATCTATTTCAGATCACTGATTGGAAGGGCAACACTTAAGCTGTTGCCATCCATCTTTATGTAGGCAGCGTGGGTTGTATAAACCACAAAGTTGTATTTTGTTCCTGGAAACTGCTAAGAAGACTTGATAAGAGCTGCTATTCTAAGAATGAGCTTTTCTTCCAACTCGATCAGTTTATTTTTTTTTTCTTTTTGGGGTTGGGGGAGGTGGCACCTCCTTCAAAAGTAAGGATATATCTCCAGAATACCTTAGATTTTTTTTTCCAGGAAGCCACTGTTTATTTTGAATCTGTGTTACTTCATTGGGAAATTAGCTTCCTACTTTTACAATCAGGGAAGTGGCTGCACTTTCTTCTATTGGCTCTATTTACTCTTTCAAGTATCTAGGGGATCTTCTAAATTTTAGCATTTTGGGATATTATTCTGTTTTATCCATGATGTTTATAGTTTCCTACACTATTAATATGTATGTTCTTGACCTCTAGCTTTCTGGAATTTGAAAGTCCCAATCTTTTTAATTTGGTCCCTACTGTTGTCCTGATATTTTTAGTTGTCTTTCTTGGGCATTTTAAGTTCTAGCTATACAGACACCACTCTATTCTCTTTACTTTCACTCTGTAGTGGCTACCCTTGCTCCTTCAGATCCAAAGAGCATCCTTGACTTCTCCTACACTAGGTTAGGCATACTTGCAATGAACTCCCAGAGCAAAATATACTTCCCAGATCATAACACTTTCCTACTATCTGTTTTTTTTTAAATTTTACAAATAGTTGATAGCACTTTTTTTTTATGTGCTGGACACTGCTTTAAGGGCATTACAGTATTAAGTTATTTGACCTTCACAACAAATATTTGAGGTAGAACAATTACTGTCTCGATCTTATCAATGAGGCTAATGAGGTATAGTGAGGTTAATCAACTTTCCTAAGGTTTCAGCTAATCAATGAGGGGGCAGGATTTGAACCAGGGTGTCTGGCCCCTGATGTCCTCTTTCCCAGCCTGTTTGCCACCACATCCAGCTGGCTCTTACTTTATGCTGATTGCCTGTTTAATGGTAATGTCATAGACCCCCTTTCTCTCTCTAGCCATCATATCTATCTCAACCACTGTATGTCTCCATGAGATGGAGGCTTTGTTCCTTGTTGAATTCTAGCACCTTCTAAGATGATGTTTAACACATAGTTGGTGGTCAAAAACCATTTTTTTGAATAAATGAACACATATGTTTCTGTAAACAGTCAAGTATGGTAATATTTCTAAGAAGAATGAAATAACTGCAACATCTTTTAAGTGCAAGTCAAATGTGAACCAGCTATACTGGAGGAAAAGGGAACTTACCCTGACAAGCAGTATTTTGAAAATTTCAAATGTCTAAAAAAGATTAAAGCTAAAGGGGATTTCATGGTTGGTATCAGACAGTTCAATTTGAAGCAAAGCTGTTGCTATTCAAACTCTCACCACTCCCAGCCACAAGAAAAAGCAGACAGTTGTGAAAGCTTGCAGGCTAGAAGGAAATTCTAATTTTTTGGAATGCCCTGAAGAAGGAGGTAGAGTTGTAGACTCTGACTACTTTACTGTAAGACTGATAACCCTGAAAAAATATAAAAAACACATAAAAGAGGGCACGAGCCAGATTAGAGGACCAAGTTGGAGCTGTGTTATCACAGGTCCTCAAGAAATCAGCAGGGCCAGAAATGAGGCAGGCTGCAGGCAATTACAGATTGTCATTAAAGTTAAAAACATGACCCACAGCACTGTTGCTGTATTGCTTTAGGCTACTAAAGCTCCATGCTGTCAGTTATGACACAAAGCATGGGACAGGACAGTCAAAATTCTATGCTATTTCTGCATTTTTTTACAAAAGTAAAAATGTATACAATTCTATACAATTAAAATAAGTAAGCATAGACTGATTTTTAGAGAAAGACAGGAAACAGAGAAGAGGTATTATATCTACTTGAAAAATCACATTTAAAGACTACTTCCTCATTGTTTGGGTTCGGGTAGTAATATAATCAGCAACAAGGATGATTTTGTCCAACTGGTTCTTCTTTGACAGTTTTCTAAGTCAAGAATTGCAGAAAATAGACAATGTCGGTATTGTGTCTGATGAATTAAAAAATGAGTGAGGATTATAACCAAGTAAATAACACTTCAAGTAGGTGTTTAAAGTAATGTGTGGAAAAAAATCACAACAATAGAAAGGCTTAGATGAAAGAAGATTGAATTCTGAATGAGGGCAGAAGGATTAAGTGAATGTCAAGAAGAACATCCCAGTATGGATCCATTTCTTGTACAACAATTGAACCCCTTACTTCACAATGTGGTAGAGCATAATTTAACTTAAGAGGGGTAAACGTGCTACGTGGAAATGATTTGGTAAAGAAGGAAGGATTTTTAATGTCAAGGACAAAGCGATTTGTAATTTGATTTTTAATCTGCAGACAGTAGGTAGTATCAAGTCATCAAATAGTGCAAAGAATAGGCCACTAATTGAAACAGAACGTGGAGACATTAATGAAATTGATTAGAAGTGACAAAGCAGCTGGATTTGTCAGCATTTCAGCAGATGGAATAGCTCTGATTGATGAAATAACAAGGCTCTGAAACAAAACTGAAAATTAAATGTACAGCCAGATAGTCCTGGCACCAAAAATGTACAATTGCATAAAATTTCAGGAACAAACTATAAAGAGATCTTGAGAAATGCACCCAAATGGTTTATGGAATACAATTATTTATCACTTGGCTCAAATCTGCAACTTCAGATGACTGGTAGAAGTTTGAGAGTTGGTGTAGCAAAGTACTTGATGCCATTGCTTGGGTTAGATGGCAATATCACATGTAACAGGACTGCTTTAGAATGACTGTCACTTCATTCTAATTTTGCAACCACTACTCCATAGTCTTGGTTATATTACACGAATGCCATGTTTTCCGAACTGTGTTCCTTAAAGCACTAGGGACCCCATGAGACGCTAAAAGACTCCGTGAAAAGATTTTTTGGTCAAATAAGTATGTTGTAAGTATGATTCACTCTTAGAGAGTCTCAACACACATTAGCATAGCAAAGGCAAAGTCTGTGGTAAAGTGGGAATTTCCTAAGCTCCCATGCCTACTTAAATGAATTTTTAGGAAGTATCTATAGTATTTCAGAAGGACTATTGCTCTTTGGAGTGAAGTTTGGAAAATATTACCTTGGTAGCTCAAAAGCACTTATTGGCCAAGCCCTTTACTAATTGCATTCTGGAAGAATGACTTCAGCCCTGAAAAGAATCCACCCTTCCATGAAACAGTTTGCATTACAGTTGAGACTTCAAATATGTTTGGATGTATTTGGAAAGATGTTGCCTTGCTCTTTCTGCTTATGTTTGTGCAGATCACAGACTCATTTCCTGTCGATGATCATAGACAGGCTGCAGTTCTGTTATGCTGAGAGTGTTTGTCTAGTGCCTAGTTTCTATTTCAGGTGGAAATTCTGGGTAAGGAAAATGACTCTAGTCACAAGTGCAAGTTGTGTGGTACACAGGAGCATCTCTTTAAGTTCTCTTTTAAAAAAATGAGACATCAGATTACATCGAATGTAATTTCTTTCTTCTCTTTACATTATTATTTTTAAAGTTAAAGCACTGGTCTGAAAGGAAGCTGGGAATATTTCCCTGTATTCATAGAATAAAGCCAATTTTGAATTACTTTAATTTAGATAGTAACAACGTATGTGCCACAGGACATTTTTGGAGGGTGGGTCTCGAGGGATGAAATTAAGCAATGATTGTTTCAGACATATTTTTAAAACGTTGGGAATTCAGTGGGCACTGAAACAGTTCTCAAGAGAACCATTTCAGAATTTAAAGGAATGTTCTACAACTCAGTTAAAACCACTGCATTTTCTGTCTCCTTAACTCTCTGTGGCCCATTTACACAAGGCAACCCTGAAAGTCATGTTTTTGTGAAATATTTAGCTAAGGGTACATCTTTTACAACTCTTTATTTGGGCATTTTAACCATGACTGTTTACAGACTTGTGACACAGTCTCGTAGAAGACCGCACTGTTTGGATTCCTAGGATCTCTGTATTCTGTCTGCGTCAGCCTGATTGCAGCATATCTTCTCCTATTTCATAGCAAACTCACTCACTGTCCTAGTTTTAGACATTTTATCTATAAGTGAACACTCTGTTTTTGAAGTGATTACTTCTGCTGTCCTGATTTTTCCCAAGGCTTTAATCTCAACAATTAAAGTTGAGATTGAGAGTAAAGCAATCAGAAGTATACCCCTAAGAAAGAATATCTCATGAATGGGATTTAGTTAATGAAATATTTTCTTTGGTTTCAATTTCCTTATAAAAGAGAGTTTTTCCTGTAATTCTTATAATTAGGGTAGATCTTATCTTTCCCATATGACTGGATTTAGTTTATAGAATGTCAGCAGTATCTTTTATTGGTGGTTTTATTTATTGATGAAGTTTTGCTGGCAGAACCAAGAAGAATGCTTCACCTTGGGCTTGGTTGGACTAACTCATGGATAGCCATTTGGAGGGAATAAGAACACTGAAATTTTGGATACTTATACTACTTAAATTTGTGCTCATTTCAACTCTGTCTTCTGGGCAGGAGTGAGACAAGCACAGTTTGATCAAGTTGTTCATATGTTTCATATTCCTTTTTCTTATAAGAGAGCAAGAAGGAAAGTGGAAGGGAGATGAAAGGCAGACATTTGAACACTAATTTACATGCATTTCCAAGATCTTTAAATTTCTAAAGCTGAGCTGTGATTTACGTATAAATCAAAGTTCGAGACATTGCTTGGCTTTAAGAAGCACAGATTGTCATGGGCTAAAATGGCAAGAAAAGTGGACCCAATTTAGGATAGAATCTGGGTTATACTCTGGAGGGCAAGTCTTCACCAGGCTTTCCCCTGAGGCTTGGGGAACAGAATTGTAGCACACTATTGGTTCCTGCCTCCAGAGACTGTAGGATCCTCATTGAGACTCCAGTAACTGTAGCATGTCATTGGTTACTGCCGCCAAGAAATGTTGGATGTCCGTTGCAGTGATCCTGTTGGGGACTGACCCTTTGGGGATGGTCAGTTGTTTTCATTTGTCTTGGGAAATTACACACTCTGGATGGCTTAATAAATATTATAAAGATCACAATAGAATATATGTCTCTACAAATACAGTTTTCCAAAACCCAGAACTGAATGACTTTAGAGTTGTAGGGCATGTCAGGACAGAGTCAGTATCTGGTGTCCTGAGACTGCCTAAGCAGGGACATTTCTCTTGGTATGTGACAAGCTGTCACTAGAAAGTGAACCGTTCTCCTTTATTGGTTTCTAAGAGTTGGCCCTTTAGAGAGTTTCCTTATCTAATTGAGCTTTTGGTGACATATTTTATTCTCTCAACAACTTTCACAGGATGAAATATTATCTTAACTAGGTCAGCCAGACCTTCCATGAACTAACTCTTTCTTGCTGGATACTTTTATCTTAGGGAATGACTGGAATCCTGAAAGCTGATTCTGCTCTGTTGTGGAAAGAATGAGCACCTCATATATACCATCATCACATGCTGGGCAGCGGGTTGCTAAAAATCATAGTTGTGTGCCATGTAAAAACTTGAGGCATGGTGAAGTAGAACCACCAGTTTTGGAGTATTTTGGAAAGACTGGTTCACTTGATTTCTGTACAAGTCTTCCTCACTTTCTTTAACCATAGGGACTGCATATTTTCAGATTTGGAAGATCTTTAAATCAGCTTATATGATGAAGACTAACTGCCTGTTGGAAAATCCCTTCCCTCTTTCCTGAAGATGCACTTAACGGTTTCTCCCCCATTCTCTTTTCTTTCAGCATTTCTTTGTTCATTATTTTTTCCCCATGCCAGCCACCTTAAATTCCTTTATAATTAATTCTTTATAGAATTAGAATTCTTTTCTGGATTATGACAATGGGAGTAGAAAACAGTGTTATTCAGTGGACTTTTATCCAGAGAACAGGCAAGAGAGGAGACAGATTGGGTAGCAGGGAGAAGGATATGGAAGAATCACAGGCATCTAGCCTCGACCTGGAAGAAAGGCAGGGTAACAGACCACGTAGGATAGTCTGGGAGAGGAATCATAGTTGGGAAGAGGATGATGAGCTTAGTATTGGATGTGTTGCATTGGGATTGTCAGGGGTAAACTGAAATAGAGACACAAACAGCCTAATGTCAGAAGCTCAGGTTCACAAGGCAAAATTTGTGAGTGTATTAGTTTCCTACAGCTGCTGTAAAAAAATTATCAAAAATGTAGTGGCTTGAAACAATACACATTATCCTCTTATAGCTTTGGAGATCAGAAATCTCAAATGAGTCTCACTGAAATTAAGTTGTCAGCTGGGCTGCATTCCTTCTGGAGCCTCCAGGGAAATAATTTGTCTCCGTGTCTTTTCCAGCTTCTCTATGCCACCTGAATTCTTTGGCTTGCAGCCCCTTCCTCCATCTTCAAAGCGAGTAGTTGAGTGTCTTCAAATATTTCTGATTGTTACTCTCCTGCCTCCTTCTTTCACTTATAAGGATTTTTGTGATTACATTGGTCCCACCAGGAAAATCTACACAGCTGCAAAGTCCCTTTTGCCATGTAAGACAACTTATTCTCAGGTTCCAGGGGTTAGGACATACACACCTTTGTGGGGGTGGGGAGCAGTATTCTGTCTACCACAGGAAGCATTTATATAGAGGTAATAATTAAATTTAACTTTTTATTATTTTCTATGCCCAAGAGAATGTGGGTAAAAAGAGAAGTCCAGAGTGCTAAAGAACAAGACTTTCTCATCGTGTTTTCCTATATCCTCTTCCTGTTTCTCTTTTCAGTATCAGTGTTAATTCTTGTCACCCACTGTATTTCCCTCCCCACTCTTTAAACTGCTCTCCGGTGTCTTATCAACAAAGGCTTCAACTCTGGTGCTAAAGAGAGTGATTTTATTTTTTTAAGTTAATTTTTACCTGCAGCCTTGCAAAGCACTAGAATTTTCTTTTAAATGCAAAAGGAGTCCTTATTCTTATTTTTCTAGTCTTAGTGTTATCTTTAGTCATATCTGCTTAGGTTGAATTTCATACAATAACATTGTAGTTGCACTACTGCTAAGTCACTCATATATAGTTCATCCTTTTCCTCCACTTAAATAATGAGAAACTAATTATGTTTTCAATAGTAGGACTAAATTGCTGTGCTATTGACAAAGTCTTGATTCATTTGAAATATGAGAAAGCTGATGCCCTTCACTGAAATAATTGGCTTAGACTCTGGGGAGTCTACCTGAATTTAACTGTTGAAAATGCTTATTGAGTGCTGGCTTCCCAGTGGGTCCTGTGCTCGGTGCTGCTACACACTTGATCTAAGAGGCGGTGTGCTGTAGTCTGAGATACCACTTAACCTGTGGCAGCAGGGTGTGTGAGCTTCGGAGTCTGCATCCATTCATTTGACCATTGATTTTTTTCTTCAGTAAACATTGGACCCTCTGATGTGCTAGGCATCATGTTAAACCTGAGGGAATAGAATATTGAATAGACCGTAGTCCCTAGTAATCAAGATACTTCAGTGATTGGGGTGAGTGGAAGAGACCCACAAGGAAATAGGAAACCATATTATACCATGATAAGTGCAGCGCTGTGACAGAGGGTGGTATACCTAGAGTATCATGGGGACAGATACAGGAAGAATCCAATCCAGATGTGGGGTTCCAGGGAAGGCTTCCTATAGAAGGTAAAATCTAAGCTAGTCCTCCAAGGCCAGTAAGAGTTATTCAAGCAAATACAGAGATGTGGAGAGGGCATTATGATCCTTCCCGAGAGAAGTGCTTTCAGGTGGAAAAGAAGAGGCAAGAGAGGAGGTTTGAAATTCTTACTCAACTATTCTGGATATCCTTAAGAAATTACTTAAGCTGTCCAAGATTGAGTTCCTTCATTCTGTAAAATGAGCCTAATAATGTCTCAAGGAATTGTCAACGACATGGTGGAGCTGGGATTTAAAATATTGTCTAAGAATAATGTGTTTCTTTTTTTCTTTTTTTTTTTGTCTTTATAAAACATTTGTTATATAGTAAAACACCAGTGAGCCTTACTGTGTTAGTCCATTCTCATACTACTGTAAAGAACTGCCGGAGACTGAATAATTTATAAAAGACAGAGATTTAACTGACTCACAGTTCCGCATGGCTGGGAGGCCTCAGGAAACTTATAGTCATGGCGGAAGGGGAAGCAAACACATCCTTCTCCACATGGTGGCAAGAAGGAGAATTGCCAAGCAAAGATGGAAAAGCCCTTTATAAAATCATCAGATCTTATGAGACCTCACTCTCTAGCATGAGACCAGCAGTACGGGGGTAACTGCCCCCATGATTCAATTACCTCCCACTGGGTCCCTCCCACGACACATGGGGATTATGGGAACTACAATTCAAGATGAGATTTGGATGTGGACACAGCAAAACCCTGTCACTTATCACTTCACAAAAGAACTAAAACACAAAATAACAAAAACACAAAATAACAAAAATAAAATTCCAACCTGAATACATTCTAAACCTAGCATGAATCAGGGTTACCTGTTCTGATAGCATCAATGTAATTTAGATTATTAAATAATTAACTATAATTCTATTTTGCCAATCACAGTTGAAGGACTTTTATCCTTAGTCCAATATATATGTATACACACACACACACACACATATATACACATATATGTGTATATATATACGTCTATATATGTGTGTGTATATATACATATATATGTGTATATATAGGTATATACACATATATATGTGTATATATAGGTATATACACATATATATGTGTATATATAGGTATATACACATATATATGTGTATATATGTGTATATATAGGTATATATACATATATACGTATATATGTGTATATATAGGTATATACACATATATACGTATATATGTGTATATATAGGTATGTATATAGGTATATATACACATATATACATATTATATATGTATATATTATATATGTATATAGGTATATATATACACGTATATGTATATTATATACATATACGTGTATATATATACACATATATATGTGTGTGTGTGCTAAATAAAGCCTGTTGATAAAGCCTTATCATTTATTTTTCAAGACATTTTGACAAATCAGATGAATACACACCCACATGGCTTAAAATAGACCAATCATGGGCCTAAAATATAGCATGTGTTTTCTTTGATTTTTGTAATGTATTTTGATAGGAAGTTTTCTTCCAGGGAAACCGTGAGTTTATTAAACAGGAGGTTCTCTTTCTGTTGTTGGTAGCAGCTGGGGACAGTGGTCATGACTAAGAGGGAATAAGAAGCATTATTTTAAGTGAGGACAGTTTAATCATGCTGACTGATGAACGCATCCTGCAATTTAGAACAATTTGTCCTTTCTATGCAAGTCTGCATCATCATTTGCTGTTGCTCTTGTTATAAATATATTAAGGACATAAGGATACTGGGAACTACTTATTTTGGGGGAGCAGTCTTATAAAAATTATTTATTGTTTGGCATCATTAATTCATAGAAAATTGAAAAGTGGACATGGCATAGTGAGTCATAGAGTGTCAATGACAAGGTTAAGAATAAGAGCTTTAATGTCAGAGAGACCTTGCTTTGAATTTAGCCCACACTAGATAGGCCTGAAAAATTATCATTACCTTCATGCCTCAGTTTTCTCATCTGTAAAATAGAGATATGAATAGTATTTTCCTCAAAGGGTACTTACAGAAATGAAATGAAATAATCCACTAGAAGTAATTATGTTTGATATAGTATTCCATGACAGATCAATACTATTAGATATCATTATCAAAGAATGTTTTTTGTTTTTTAAGAGATGAGCTCGTTTCATGATTGAATGGCCTTTTGAAAGTATAAGAGGAAGTAAAAAGAAATACCTATTAGGTATGTGGAAGTAATCTCTGTACTGAATGTACAGTCAAGAGATAGGAGGGAATACATAACTCTAGAAATCTTTTCCAATGAGACCATCAAAGGAAAGCAGTAGTATATGGGCCAGAGTGGGAAAGAACATGAAACCTGAGATCTCAGGTGTGAATTTTTGTAGGCTGGCTTCGTACATGCATACATAGGTCCTGCATAATTTGTTTGAATAATTATAAGGGTAATGAGATGTCAGTAAAATGAGTCAAGAAAGGTTCAAGTTAAAGTGATATGATCTTGAAAGCAGGCCCCTAAAGATTTTTTAAATTGTTGCCTTCTGAATATGATTTTATTCTAATAAGCTAATTAAATCTAAAAGTGTAAAAATGAGCCTGAACATAGACTTAGTTTGACTCTTGTCTTATTTTTAAAAAATAAGTGCAGTGCTTTCTATTCCTCCCTCTTAAGATATAATTCCCAGCTAGGACACTTCAGGATAGATTGGTCAGGCTACCTCCATTAGCACGGCGATTCTTCCCATTGCAGGTGTGGGCCTGATCTATACACCTCTGAATTAATGGAGCCTCACTCCAAGTCACACAGGCAACTTGCCAAGTGGACTTCTTCTCTCCCTCAGCTCTTCAGAGGGCACGGCTGAATGTCTGTGAGTAGGCATGCTTAATTAAGTAGGGGTCCTTACTTTTAATAATGTTCTATTTTTAATTCTGAAATATTCTTAATTCTAAGGACAAGTCCACTCTTAAAAGGACCTGGACTGCAGGCTAAAAATGGTTTTTGGTGAATTTATGAGCCATTATTTAGGCTGAAAATAATCTGTTTTGTAAATCAGGAGAACTTGAACAATTGCCCAGAGGTACCCTGAGCAAGTATCACATTGGGTCTGAACAGATTGCTGCTTTTTCTTTTTCTCCCCAGTGCTTCATATTACCTTTATGCCTCTAAGAGTGTGCTTAACTATAAAAGAGGCAATATAAACATGAATCTATGCGACAATGTGCTGCATGACCCAGATCAAAGGCACTCTGGCTTTCCCTGAATAAAGGCTTCATGACAAGCCATTGCAAGAAATACTTCAGGGCTTTATAAGCCTAATTAGAATTTCATTAACTTAATCATAAATTACCACTGGCTCAGGTCGGCTTGTTACCTTTTCCCTCTCAGTTCAGATTTTGACCCATGGGTTTCCTGTCTAATGTGGCAGCTGCTGAGATTCTATGTGAAGGATAGTCTTGAAATGCACGCAGTAAAGGGGCTATCTTTCTCAGTCTGTTTGAAGTGCACCTGGAAATTGCAGGCTTAGCAGGAAGAGAAAAAGCTCAAATGCCCACAGATACTGCAGCTTGAAGTGGTAAATGGACCGCACTCTAAGGGAACATGGAGATATGCTGCCGCTGCACCAAGGCCGCTTTGGTCTTAGACGAATTCAGATCTCATTTAAAAAGACTTCATGTTCCTGATCTAAGTTTTAAGATTCACTTAGAATTTAAATCAGGCAACAGATAAAAATCAAAAGTTTGAAATGTCACACACAAACTTATCAGCTTGTGGAAATGGAAGAATGCTGAGGAAGCTACAGCTGGACCGTTGTCCAGTAGCTGTGAGAGTTATGTGCTGCTCAAAGTCATGAATCCTGTATCACTTAAGACAATCTGCTGGCTGCTGTAAGTTTGACAGTTCATGGCACATTGTAAATTCACCTGAATCTGATTTGTGTGCGTGCAAACACTATAATGAGAAAAATTACTACAACTGTTGGTGGGAGATGCTATCTGAATGGGTGCCAAGATGTTGGCTGATTGTTGGTGCAATGCCAAGCTTTTTTTATATATATCTATGTATTCTTTCAAATCACAACATTGCTTTGCCTGAGGGGCAATTTATAAATGCCTATGGAGTATTTTTTATGTAATGTAGATAGATCATTCTGCATTTTAAACTGCTCACGGTTTTAATTGGCAATATATGTGACATCTTGTTTGGTTTGATCTGGTTTTCTTTGCAGCCAAGGGCACAAGAGTTGACTGTCTCTGATAACAGTTATAAAAATGCCTTGATACTTATCTATACATTGCCTTAAAAAATACAATAGTATTTTTTAAGTTGTTGGGGCAAGTAACTGAAATTCTTGAAAGATTTTTATTTCCTTTAGTGTTCATATCTTGATGACTTCAGTTGGAATTCTAATTGCACTTAATTTCTGCCTCTTCACCCATCTGGAACATATCATGGCCCTAGACCAAGAGTTCTTACACTACTTAATTTCTTTAGCTCTTGAAGGAAAAGCCCATTTACTTTTACAATTCTCTTATGAGGTTATGGGAATGGGTTCTTTAAAAATAAAGATTTTCAACAAAATCTTTAAACTTTTTTGAAAAAAAAAATACAGTTTATTTTAACTTTGGAAAACCTGAGGGAAATCTTGTTGAAATCTAGATGCAACTCAATCCAGGATGGTGAGAGCTACCTGGCCATCTCTGGAGTGTTTTCTTTTTAGAGCCAAATAAGTGCTTGCTCAAGGTAGGGGAGAGAGTCTATCACTTCCAGTCTCATGAGTCCTGAGATTACTTTTTGTAATTATCTCAAACTAGCATTATAGTTCAGCATCAGGCCATTTCTCTCTGTCCTACAATATCACCCTGATAGGTCCAGCTAAACCCAGAGGCCCGAAATGTTCCTCTTCTTCTAATGTAAGCATGGCTGGGAAGAAGGGCAAACAACTGGGGCCTCAGACAAAGAAAAAGAATAATAAGGCAACTGGCATTCCAAACCCGTTTAATGTAATCAGGCCAGAATTGATCTTTCAATCCAGCATTCAAACCCCAAATTTATGCTGAGTGCATACTACGTTCAAGATACTATATGAGGTATTGTATTGTCAGGAAAAATTCTGAGAGACTGAATGGGCCCAAAAAGTGGGGGAGGGTTGAGTGGGAGAGGGAGAAAGAGAATTTGCTGTGTGTAGCATGATCTTCTGGGGTATCTCTGATTTTCATTGTCTTTCTGCTATTTTATGATGCTCTAAGTTGTATAAAAAAAAGGATAATAATGCAAATGATTCTTGTCCATGGAAATGTAAATTAATGGTGTCTGGTCGGAAGAAATTGATTATAGCTCAGTGAATAGACCTGTTAGGCATCTACTTGTAAATTTATTTCAGAATTCCTTAACCGATTATATGGTTGGTACTTTAAATTATCCTCTGAATGGGTTATACCATCTTACTAGTCCCCTCACTCATTATTGTACTAAATAAAATATTTGACATGTGTTCATTTTGCATTTGTATAAAGGTCATGATTATCCCTCTTTTAAACATTGTCTTTGGCAATTAAAAAAATGACTTATACTTGCTCTTTAATTATTTGATTTTTAATTGGGAAAATAAGACATATAACTACAAACAGATACATTGTTCTGAGCTCTATCAGTCAATGAGGTTGGTGTTACTATATTTTTTCAGAGGGAGGGGAGATCGTCATAATCAATAACTATTGTACTTATTATTCTTTCATTTCCTTTGACTAGTTGATTACTATTTGCAAGCAAGAAAATTCATGTGAAAAGATAAAAGAATAAAATTACAGGCTACTTCAGCCCAGAGAATGTTTTAAAAACACATTTTTGACAAGATTTTTTATTATCAAAATAATAATATTATTTGGGAAATAATAAATCATAGAAAATAATAAAATTTGGAAACTATGGAAAAGTAGAGAAAATAAAAACAATAACCCACAATTTTACTAAGCAATGCGACCAATGTGGTATATTTTCATCCAGATTTTCTATGCTTAGTTTTGTTGTTACTTGTTTTTGTTTCAGCTCAGTTTGGTTGGTTGGTTTATTTCTCTTGCACAGTACATGTAGGCTGAATAATCCCCCTTCCCCTGCTTAGATATCCACATCCTAATCCCTAATCCATGGAATTTGTGAATATATACAATTACATGGCAAAGTAGAATTAAGGCTGCAGATGAAATAAAGGTTGCTATCAGCTGACTTTAAAATAGGGAGAGTATCGTGGATTATTCAGGTGGGCCCAATGTAGTCATAAGAAAATGTGGCACATATACACCATGGAATACTCTGCAGCCATTAAGAAAGGATGAGTTCATGTCCTTTGCAGGGACATGGATGAAGCTGGAAACCATTATTCTCAGCAAACTATCACAAGGACGGAAAACCAAACACCACATGTTCTCATTCATAGGTGGGAATTGAACAGTGAGATCACTTGGACACAGGCCAGGGAACATCACACACGGAGGCCTGTTGTGGGTGGGAGTCTGGGGGAGGGATAGCATTAGGAGAAATACCTAATGTAAATGATGAGTTGATGGGTGCAACAAACCAACATGGCACATGTATACCTACATATCGAACCTGCACGTTGTGCACATGTACCCTAGAACTTAAAGTATAACTTAAAAAAAAGTGGAAGAGAGAGACAGAAAAGGGAGAACCAGACAGATGGCTGCACAAGAAGGACTCCATCTGTTCCTAGAGAAGAGAGCCACAAGCCAAGGAATGTAGACAGCTTCTAAAAGCTGGAAGAAGCAAGAAATTTGGGTTTTCCCCTAGAGCATGCAGGAGGAATGTAGTTTTGCTACATCTTGATTTTAGCTCACTGAGATGCATTTCAGACTTCTGACCTCCAGGACTGTGAAATAATAGTTAATATTGTTTAAGCCTCTGAGTTTGTGGTAGTTTTTTTATAGCAGCAGTAGGAAACTAATGCAGTGCATGTATGTAGATTTTTTATCTATAAAATTATATGCACCTACATGTTATTTAAAACATTTTTCAAACATAATTTGTAATGATACCTAATCATTTACTTAATTGTCCTTTTATTATTTCTATTATTAAAATGATACTCCAATTAGTATCTTTGGGCATAAAGCTTTTTCTATATTTTACATTATTTTCCTAGGGTAGAATTACTGTGTCAAAAGGTAGAAGTATGTTTAGAGCAAAAGGGTTGTGAAGAAAAGGCAGATTAAAGGTTATAGAATTCATATTTCTGACCCATGAAGGATGTATTTTCAACTTTTACCAAACTCATTCAAAAGAACTGAGTAAATAATCCTTCCTGCCGCCTTGTCTACCTCCCTTAGTTGTCTAGTGTGTTACAGCCCAAAAAGAAGATGAGGCAAATTCCAGAGATCTGGAATGATCTGGGTGAACATCCTGCAGACTCAGGTATAGAAAACTGCAAAGTGGTGTCATTAATCTTAGAAATAAGTTAACTGGCTAAGGTCCAGAATTTAGCAGAGCGCAATGAAGAAGAAAACATTTCCTTCAAATACATTAAGAGTGACAGTTTTATGCAATCAGGATTCATACATGACAGTGACCATCTTGGGATGGGGCCTCAGAGGCCAATGAGTACAACCTTCAGAATGCAAGAAGGTATTTTGAGGATAAACAAGAGATGCTTTATTTGGTACCATGGTTCAAGTGTTTGCTAATTTCTTACAATGAATAATGTAAGCTAAATGTTAGAACCAACTGTATTATTTTAAATACGTTATTATAATCAGCTGCAGTGTAACCCATCTGTAATTCTTACTCTATAGGGCAGGCTCAGTGTTTCCCAATAAATTCTTTTATTGTCTTCCAAGGGTTATAATAATGAACCTCTACAGGTATTTTTATAGCTAGAATCTGACAGTGTTGACACACTTGACAACTGCAGTCATAATGCCTGTATGTGGAGCATGCAAACCAAGTAAATAATGCTTTCTGCCTCTTTCTTCTCCCATGTTCATATTAAATATTGCCTTTGTCTGGATGTGCTACACAACACCCTATCACATCTTAAGCTTTGTACTTTCAGAGGCTAATTCTTGAACAAAGATAAAATGATGCAATCAGTTTGGGGGGAAAAAAGTGAAGCACTGTGTCAACTAGCTCTTTTCTGGATTCCCTAGATAACTAGCGGAAGGGAGGTTTTGAACTTTTAAGCCAAACAGTGAAGTGAAGAAGCCCTGATTTTCAGATATGCAGGAAAAAAGTGAAACTGGGGAATAGAAATGAACTCAAAGGTCCAAGCATAGTGTTAATTATTATATTTTAATCTTTCAATTTATGTAAAGTTTCTCAGCTATCACTTTATTATCTTTTTAACTTATTTTACAGGTTCTTTAATGTAATATGCTATGAGAAGGTAGATCAGGACAAGTTGGACTGTTTATTAGTGGGGTTTATGGGCTGGGAGACGATCTCTTGTGAGACATTCCCCCGGGAATGATGCTCATGGTTAAACAGCAAGAGGATAGCTGGATGGAAAATGTGTCATTCCAGGATGGAGTTGAACCTTAACTCTGCTGTGAAATGGTATAAAATTAGAAAAGGAGAGCATTAAGTGTTGACCTAGAAAGACTGAAGAAAGGTTATAACTTCATTAGAATACATTTTTTTTGAATGGGATAAGCTTTATATGGGATTACAAGGAGGGTGGGGACTATTATAGATATTTATTTAAACTATTGGGAGTAATAAGGAAGAACACTGAATAAAATGGCAACAATCGCCAGAAGTAGCTCTATTTATTTTCCCAGGGTAAAGACATTTGCTTGGAATAAAATGGATTTCTGAATAATCACTTTCATCCTAAATGAGTCTACCTGGGAAGAAAAAGCTATTAAGCTATCAAGGTACCCCCTCCTCCTTCTTCACCTAGGCATTAGAACAAAATGTTTGCAAACCAATGACCTCATTTTCAGGTAAGGATTGTAAGTTAACAACCTTGCTTATGGAACCTCAATTTGCAAACATATTTCAAATATTTACCTAAATACTTAAGTCCCTAAAATGTCAATTGTTTGAAGATGAGATTTTGAGGACCATGATGCTATATAAACAAGTACATTATAAGGCTACTTTGGAGATGTGAATTTGCAAAAAAAAAAAAATGAAGTGTCTGAATTTGCAGTTGTTTCAACATTCAATTGTGTGAATAAATTAAGTATTCTAATTTCTCGTTCTTGCTTTGCATATGTAAATATGGTATTTTGTACTTGTGGAATTATTTAGATAATTGGAGAGTTGGATGCTGAGCTCAAATATCAAATCTTTCAAAGGCACATTTGGTTGAAAAAAAGAGTCGGACAATTTTTCTTCTTTAGTTTTTTGAGTTTTGAGAAAAAGAAAGTCCTTTTGGTCAACTTATTTTGCTACCAACCTTTCAGAGAGAAATGGCAGTTTATGTGTGGAAATTAATGAGTCAAGGAGAAAACATAATTAGTGACTTAGAAAGGGAAAGTGAGATTAACGTGGAAAAACTCAAATGCATATGTGCCACACACTCTGCCACTGGGCAGCATCAGGGAACTGTGTGCTAAGGGGAAGTCTTAGGTCAGGTGTTGATTGACCATTGATTTATTCAATAAATATTTATTGAGCACCTAATATGTAGCAGGCAGTCTGTTAAGTGC
Source organism: Nomascus leucogenys (assembly GCF_006542625.1). Taxonomy (NCBI): domain Eukaryota; kingdom Metazoa; phylum Chordata; class Mammalia; order Primates; family Hylobatidae; genus Nomascus; species Nomascus leucogenys. The sequence goes on from NC_044402.1 coordinate 92,172,519, forward strand.
TGGTGATTCAGGAGTGAGTGAGACAGATGAAACTAGGGTCCAATGGAGAAGACCCAGAAAAATGATCATTGAAGGGTGTGGGCCCAGTAGAGTGAATTGTAGTGTTGACCACGAGGGGAGCACACTTTTCATTTCTACCTCGTTGGCTCCCTATTAACTAGGGAAGTTTCTGAAAAGGTCTTATGGAACATTACATACCTCACAGTTTCCCTGGACCTTGCAAAGCAAGGGTTGGGTTGCAGACTATACTCAGAGAATGGCCCTTCTGAATACACAGCCACGTGCTGCATGATGACGTTTCTGTCGGTGATAGACCACATATATGATGGTGGTCCCATAAGATTATGATGGGGCTAAGAAATTCCTATCATCTAGTGATGTAGTCATAGTAATGTCATAGCACAATTACTTAATTTTAAAAATAAATTTAATGTATCCTAAGTGTACAGTGTTTGTAAAATCTATAGTAGTGTGCAGCAGTGTCTTAGGCCTTCACATTCACTTATCACTCACTGATTGACTCACCCAGAGCGACTTCCAGTCCTGCATACTTCATTCACGCTAAATGCTGTAGGCGGGCATATCATTTTTTATCTTTTACACTGTATTTTTACTGTATCTTTTCTATGTTTAGATATGTCTAAATACATGAATAATTATTGTGTTATAATTACCTACATTTTTCAGCACAGTAATAGGCTATACAGGTTTGTAGCCTAGGAGGAATAGGCTATGCCACCATAGAGCCTAGGTGTATAGTAGCTATCCCATCTAGGTTTCTGTAAGTACACTATATGTTGTAAGAATATTTCGTTCTCACAACAACGAAATACTAATGATGCATTCCTCAGAATGTATCCCTGTCATTAACTGATGCATGATTACTTTGGTGATCTAGGTTTTGTGTTTCTCAAGCAGGGTCAGACAATTCATGTTGTTAACAAAGAGTTATTTAGCTTCTTCTGGGTTCCAGGAATGGTAAGGATGCGATGGTGATGAATCATTCATAGACCCTGCTCTCATGGGTCTTCCAGGCTAGTGGGAGGGATAGATATTAATCAAATAGTCAAAGAAACAAAGATGTGATTACAAACTGCGATTCGAAGTACGAAGCTCTGCAAAAGCACAGAACGGAGTCTTTCATACCGTGCTGCAATCTGAAGGGATGGAGAGAGTTTAGCAGGGGAGCGGGAGGGAGATGCACATTCCGGAAAAAGGCCAGTTTATGACAATTCCTGGGATTGGGGAGGAATAATGCCATTACGGCTGGACTGCAGAGAGTTTAACAAAAGAGAAAAGATTATGATCAGGGAACATAGATACAAACAGATGGAATCCTGCTGATGCTAGCTGGGTGGGTGGAGATGTCTAGCAAGCACAGAGAAGCTCTTTGCTTCTAGTCAAGAAAGGGGCTATGTGGGAACATTAGATAACTTGTTTTTTCAAAATTAGGTTAACATTAGACAGATTTACTGAATGGGAGTATTTTGTTGTAACATTTTAAATCCAAATGGAGTATGATACTATTATGAAATACCAACATGTCATTTAGGAGTTCATCTACATCTAGTCATTTTCCCTATGTCATGGGCATTAAGGTGTGATCTGATAACATATTTCTTACAATCTAGCACAGTGCCTGCCTGGAGTATGCACTAAAACATTTTTCTGGTAGATTAAGTTTAATTTAATCACAATAATGATTACCCTGTAGTCTAAAACCTAATGAAAGCCTTTATATAAGGGGGACAGAATAAGGAAGACAAAAGGAGGCCATAACTAAATAATTTACATATGCATCCCAAAGGCTGAGTTGCACAAGTCCTGGAGAAAGGATTTTTTTTTAATTACTGAAATTTTTGGACAATTCAGAGGCATTTTCTTATGTTAAATCTTGAGACTTTATGATTGTGAGAATTTTATCTGCATAATCTACCTGCAAAAGGTGCATGTTATCTGACAAAAAACTTCGAACTCATTAGAAGAGGGGGTCCTATATGTTTTCATGAGTGTTTTGTACTCTAAGCTCTGGTATCAAGACTTGTATTCTGATTTAATAAATCCACTTCTAGTTTTGGTTGGATAGAATATTTCTGCTTATCTTGTTTGCATTTATAACAGCAATTTTCAAACAAGAGTCCATAGAAACCTGGAGGTACACAGACTTTCTAGGAGCTACAAGGTCATGGATGCCTTTAAGGGAACCAATGGCCAAATCCCCAGCTTGTATGTGTGCTATGGTTTAAATGTGTCCCCTCCAAAATTCAGGTGTTGCCAATATGACAGTATGGAGGGTTGAGACCACTAAAAGGTGATGAGGTCATGAGGGCTTTTCCTTCATTAATGGGATAAAGGCCCTTATGAAAGAGGCTTCAGGCAGTCCTCAGCTTGCTCTTCAGCTCTTCTGCCAGGTGAGCCCACAACATTCTGCCCCTCTGGAGGATGCGGTCTTGATCTTGGACCTCCCAGATTACAGAAGTGTGAGAAATAAATGCCTGTTCTTGTTAAATGACTCAATCTACAATATTTTGTTGTGGTAGCACAGACTAAGACAATGTGTATGTTTTCCTAACACTAATCTTCTGGAGAGGATGGCTGTGGTGGGCCAGTTTTCCTACCCCACTTCCCCTTTTATAATCACTCTCCTCTATTCTCTATAAGAAAATTACATCTCTCACCCATCTTTAGTCTTACCATGGTGTACAGTGCTGGTATTTGAGATTGAATCACTCCTATAAAAGTGAAAGCTTTGGTGAGAATTACTGAAACATGATACATCTTATTTTCATATCATTCTGGTAACAAACTCATGTCTTTCTGTCTCAGTCTATCTAAAAATGAATTTGAATTCATAGGTAAGGAAGTACAAGATGCAATTCAGTGATGTTTCTTAAAAATAAACAAGGAAGCCAGACATTTTCTGTTAGTAAGTCTGACTTGGTTGATTGGTTTGACAGTGAAGACAAGGTTTGCCAATTAGTTCTATTGACATTTTCTATAAACTTAATGAATGAAATTTTCAGCCCCAAGGTTTTTGAAAAATATACATTTGATGCATATGTTAATATGTAAATAATCATGATCATTTAAACTTACAGTAAAAGTTTCGGAAGTCAAACTTAACGATATGAGAAGGGATACATAGTTTTTCAAAAAGTCATGGATTTGAAATATTAGCTGATTGGAAGAAGAAAAAGTATGGTGGCCCAGTGAATGAAATGGTGTATTCCAAATATCTCACTAGGAAAATGACTTCGTGTTAATTAAATAATTTAAACATTAAGAAAACAGGTTTCCTGGAGAATGATTGTATATACATTTATAAATAAGTAAATATACACACACACACACACACACACACACACACACACTTCCCACAGTTGTTCTGAGGGCAAGTGTTGGATTTGTAGAGTTTTCTTCATTGACACTCTGCTTTTCTTATAGGGGAGCAGAGCTTATATTGATCAGCAAAGTTGTCTTCTAGACATTGAGAAACAAATCTGTCATTCCAATTTTTAAACACTCTGAAGTCAGGGCCAAGATGAAATAATGTTTTGACCCTAGATTTATTATTCAAAAATCTATTTTCTCATTACAAAATTAATATTTGTTTCAGAAAATTTTGAAAATAGCAAAAATTATAAGGAAAACAAAATCAAAACCAGCAATATATTATTGTTTAGTTGTATACAGATACTCATCAATTTATGATGGGGTTATTTCTGTAAGTTGAAGAGTATTTGCTTTGGGGAAATAACCTCATTGTAAGTTGAGAATATCATAAATTGAAAATGTATTTAACGTACCGAACCTACTGAACATTATAGCTTATCCAAAGCTACCTTAAATGTGTGCAGAACACATACATTAGCCTACAGTTGGACAAAATCATCTAATGCAAAGCCTATTTTATAATAAAGTGTTGACTATCTCATGTAAGAGTATTGTATTTCATACCATTAGCCTGAGAAAAGATCAAAATTCCGATTTCAAAATATGGTTTCTACTGAATACATATTAATTTTGTACCAATATAATGTCAAAAAATCATAAGTCAAACTATTACAAATTGGAGACCATCTGTATCTTTCTGTTCATTTTTCTATGTATAGAAATTTATTTCTTTTTTAACATTAGAACCTTACTGTAACAGTTTGTAACTACTTTTAAATTTTATCAACATATTCTGATCATTTCACCATTTCATTAAATGTTTTTTATCACATCATTCCTAATGATTGAATAGTATTCCATCAAGAGGAGCAACATAATTAATTAACTCTACATTTTTCATACTTGAGCAAATGTACGGATCCTTTTCAAAGGAAAGATAAATTGTCATGCTCCCTCCAGGCTTGATTTATGTTATTTTCATTATGTTTTTCTCCCGCTATGTAGAAATATAAAATTAGAATAAATTTTTTATGATGCTAACAACAACAAAACCAATACAAATTTATGTTTAAATTTTGATATAAAATTAATATAAGTGAAATGTCAACAGTTACTTAAAGTGATAGCTGATATTTAATAGTAGGATGATAAGCGTTTTATATTTTCTTGGCGTGCTTCATTTGATTTCAAGCCTGATGGACTTTCATTTCAGTCATCTTGAATATAATCATATTTTTCTTCTACAATAAACTTATTTTAAGCCAATGATTCATTGTTTTTATGGATCAATCAGTGTAACAGTGCACCTCAAAGTACAGTACCATCAAAAGTTTAAACAAAAATTCTTAACTACTAAACTTAATCTTGTTAGATTCAAAGATAGCTCCTCACAGTGTAAATATGACATTAACAGCTATTTTCTAAGTGATAATTCAGCTCTCCCACAACTGCTGTGGCCTCCTTGTTCTCTAGGAGATTTGCCCTTCCTTGGCACTATTGTGACTATAAGCACAAACACAAACTTGGCATCAAAATCATAGCAGAGCTGAGGTGGTCTACCAGATCATCCAGAATATCTTTACATTGACATTCTTTAGATTATTTTCAACATAAAGGCACTAGATTAAAAAAGGAAACCTAGGCAATACCATTCAGGACATAGGCATCAGCAAAAACTTCATGAATAAAAGACCAAAAGCAATGTCAACAAAAGGCAAAATAGACAAATGGGATCTGATTAAACTAAAGAGCTTCTGCACAGCAAAAGAAACTATCATCAGAGTGAACAGGCAACCTACAGAATGGGAGAAAATTTTTGCAATCTACCCATCTGACAAAGGGCTAATATCCAGAATCTACAAAGAACTTAAATTTACAAGAAAAAAAGAACCTCATCAAAAAGTGGGCACAGGATATGAACAGAGACTTCTGAAAAGAAGACATTAGTGCAGCCAACAAACATATGAAAAAAAGCCCATCATCACTGGTCATTAGAGAAATGCAACTCAAAACCACAGTGAGATACCATCTCACACCAGTTAGAATGGCGATCATTAAAAAGTCAGGAAACAACAGATGCTGGGGAGGATGTGGAGAAATAGGAATGCTTTTACATTGTTGGTGGGAGCGTAAATTAGTTCAACCATTGTGGAAGACAGTGTGGTGATTCCTCAAGGATCTAGAACTAGAAATATCATTTGACCCAGCAATCCCATTACTGGGTATATACCCAAGGATTATCAATCATTCTACTATAAAGACACATGCACATGTATGTTTATTGTGGCACTGTTCACAATAGCAAAGACTTGGAACCAACCCAAATGCCCATCAGTGAAAGACTGGATAAAGAAAATGTGGCACATATACACCATGGAATTCTATGCAGCCATAAAAAGGATGAGTTCATGTCCTTTGCAGGGACATGGATGAAGCTGGAAACCATCATTCTCAGCAAACTAACACAAGAACAGAAAACCAAACACCACATATTCTCACTCATAAGTGGGAGTTGAACAATGAGAACACCTGGACACAGGTAGGGGAACATCACACACCAGGGCCTGTCAGGGGTGCCGGGTTAGGGGAGGGATAGCATTAGGAGAAATACCTAATACAGGTGACGAGTTGATGGGTGAGGCAAACCACCATGGCACGTGTATACCTATGTAACAAACCTGCATGTTCTGCACATGTACACTAGAACTTAAAGTACAAAAAAAAAAATTAAAAAAATAAAAAAATAGAAAAGACTGTCTTTTATAACTCAGACCCTTAAGAATAAGGCTTTTGGAGTCCTCAGTTGCTTAAAACAATACAAAATGTATTATCTTATAGTTCTAGAGGTCAGAAGTCCTGAAATCAGTGTGTCCGTATGGCTGGCTGTATTCCTTTTAGAGTCTCTAGGGGGGAAAGCCTGTTTCCTTTTCCAACTTCTAGAGCCTGCTGCCTGCATTCCTTGGCACATGGGCCCTTCTTCCACCTTCAAAGAGCATCACATCAAACTCTGCTTCCATTGTCCCATCACCTTCTATGACTTAGACTCATTTGCCTTCCGCTTATAAGGACTCTGGTGATTTCACAGGGCCCACCCAGGTGGTTCAGCCTAATCCTTCCATCTCTAGATCCTTAGCTTAATCACATCTGCAAAGTACTTTCAACCAAGTAAGGTAACATATTCACAGGTTCCAGGGATAAGGACATGGACATCTTTGGGGAGGCCATTTTTCAGCCTACCACATCCGAATGCTAAAAACTTCTCTTATAAATAACGCTATGATGTTGTATATAAATTATATAAAAAAGCTGTGATGTCATATGTTGTATTCATTAGCTATGATTATTCTTTTAGGACAAAGGTCTAATGCTAGAATGTACAAACCACAAGATATATACATTAAAAAAAGACTTTTAATAAACAATGCCCCTCTAGAAGGGTTACTTTGAATTACACTTTTGATAGTAGTGCATAGTTGCTTGACCGCATTGGTATTATTTGTTAAAAATCCTTTGCTATTTGATAAGAAAAAATTCATTGTTATTTTACTTTAGGTAATTTGCTGTTAGTTATTTTGATGATATTGAACATTTAAAAATATATTCACTGGTTATTACAAACAAAAATAATTTAGATGGAAATTTTATTCAAGGCTGTATTGCTTTATAAGGGTTTACTTTGTAATGCAGAAATCTCCTAACCTGTAAGTGGTCTGCTTCTAAAATTACAGCATCAGGAGGAAAATGTAGAACGCCTTTGAACTAAAGTTCACATCTCAGAGTGTTTAGGAGAGTGAACTAATTGTTTAAACAGATGCAAGGATGATACTGTTCAGGATGAAATAACTGTTCAGTGTGTTTTGTGTATAGAGTCGCTATGCTCTTCTAACAGGGACAGCCTGTTCAATTATAGATGTGTGCCCAAGTTAGAGCATGTCACTTGTTTCTGCTACACTAGGCGTGGTCTTTCCAGGGAAAACATCTTACGATAAATTTACATTATTGTTAAATAAGAACTAAATATTTTATCTGAGAGCAATTATAATCTAATTCTTGTCATGAAAATATTAGCAGCAGGAAAATTTTCTTAACAGATAAAAATCGAAGGATTTTTATAAATTGTTTTATTACACCACTATTACATACTCATTCAATAAAGAATTTTCATTGCAGATAATCGGAAGAAACAAAAACAAGCTGTGAAGAAGGAACGTTTTCTAAAGCCTCTTTTACCCCCAGGATGGTTGAAAAGTCAGAGGCCTGCAATGCCAGGAAGAGAGGGTCTAAAATGGTAAGAGTGCACACATAATATAAAATGGGTAGGGGTGTATAGTTGGCTGTATTTTATTTGCTTATACTCTATCTTTTCTCCCTCCAAAGCATCACTTGTTGCTGAGTTAGGGAATCCAGAAACAATGCAAGGCAAGCCTTGAGAAAAATCATGCAAAATATTGCTTTCAGAGTTTGGAGAGGCAACAATATCCTTTCTTTCTTTGCTCAGTCCTGCTGGGGCTTTGCTTTCCTTGAAGAGGATGCGTCAGTGGTTTTCTTTCTTTAAGATATCTAGGAGGAGGCTGTTTTTAGCTGAGAGCTGCTGCTTTGCCTATCACTGCAGTGTCGTGTAGGATGCCTGGTAGAGAAGGCAGCTGGAGAGGAGGAAGTCGGAAAGTGAATGCCTGTAAAGAAAGAGCTTGGGAATAAAAAGAGAATATGCTAGGCTGTGCGCACCCAGCAGGTGCAGCTTTCACGCGTGGCAGAACACGGTGGGTGCCTTTGGCAATCTCTAGTCTCTTGGGATCTTTTATTTGTTTGGTATTCTAAGAAGATCTGACTTATTTGTACCATTTCAATGATATTGTGAGGTTAATATGTTTCCTGGTGCACAGTAATTAACATCAGGCTCTGCAGAATGGAATATTCCAGGACTTAGAGAATGCTGGACATTTTATGGGCTGCAGCCAGCAGATGGTGATAGCGTACCATAAAAAAGCCAATGAAGCGGGCTTGGTGAAGCTGGGAGATTCAGTTTTGTTTTGCTGTGTTATTTAAGCTTGACAATACCCATCTATATATCCTGTGGGTGCACAGTGTTTGAGCCCAGTCTGATCTTAAACTTGTTTTATGATGATATCATTATTTTTTACTGCTACAAATTAACTGTCGGTTTCAATCTACCTCATGTTTCAGCTGCCTTCAGGGATCATCTTGTCAGTTATGCAGCTTTCCAATTTTATGGCTGAGATCAAGAATGATTCCTTAAAGGCACATGGGAAGCACAGTGAAATGTGGGAGAGTGGATGTGAGCTCTGCTACATGGCTGATATTATAGGTGCACAGGAAAGATAGATAAGGGCAAACCACTAAGGCCCCAATTCAGTTTGAAATCTGACTGTTTTGACATTTACTTAGGTGCAATCATTTATCTAGATATTGATGGTGACCTACTATCACTGGAATACAATGGAGCTAGAGGAGTTCCAGTGTTATTTTACAGAGTTATGTTCAAACATGTGAGAATGTAAGGACTTGTGGGCACATCAATATTTTCAGGTCCACAGGAAATTCTTTCACTAGGACATAAAGTCATTCATTCATTCTTCCTTATGTCCAATGCTTCTTGAGTGCTTATTGGGTGCTTATCCTTGTTCCATGTGCTAGGAAGTCCTTGCAGACTTACCTCACGGGAACTCCTGGTTGCTGCTTATCTTTTCTTGAAGTGTAAGGGCAAAAGGAGGTTAGGATCCCCTTTATAGAGGGCTGGCAGAGCATCACTGATTGATGATAAACTTGAAGGAGAAAAGGGTCATTTTCTAGTTTGCTCCAGTCAAAGATTTCCATCAGCAATAGACTGCTGTACATCTGCTGCTGATTCTGCTAGTGGCTGGCATACTGTCCAAAGATGTACTGAGAGACACTGGGAAATCCCAAAAGTCAGTTAAAAAGGTCAGGCTATTCTTCAAATGTTAGATGGACACAGTAAGCATGGGTTCAAACCGCCTGTCAAATGATCTGCAGTCTACAAATAGCTTATTTTACCAGCTTCCTAACTAATGTGGTATCTTCTTCTAGAACTTGGAGAGTTTTATCAGAATTAAGTAATGGCGGCTTCTCTATAGCCTGCCCATTATGAGCCAGGTCTTTTCCAGGTATTATTTTAATCTTTATGACACGCATTCAAGCTGGGAATTTTTATACTGTTTTGATATATAAGATAACTGAAGCTTAAAGAAGTTTATTAATTTGCCAGGTACGTAGCCAAGTTGGGAATTAAACCAAGGTCTGTCCACGCCCCTCCAACTATGCCATACTCCCTCTCTTTTGAAGAACTGCTTGCTATAACATTGTTTCATTGGCCAGAGCAAGTATGGAAGGGAAATAAAGGAAGCAGTCCCAGGATTTGTGCTGAGAGAGGCTGACATCTGTAAGGGGATCAGGCAGAAGACATAATATACAGGAATCCAGAAGCATCCCATCATTTGGTCTGCAGGGCTTTGGAATATTGGGAAACAAAATCATCAGACTTTTCTGGGAGATGGGTGTTTAGCCTGCAGAAATAGGGTGTCTTGTTCCAAACAGAGGCTTCAGAGCATCAGACAGACTGTGGAGTTAAAAGACGAGAAGCAAAGTGCAATTAGAACTGCCATACCAGGAAAACCTTTGCTTGAATGCAGGCTATAAAAGATGGATAGCGATGCATTGGTCTTTTCAGCTCCACTCTCAGGCAGGGATAACAACATGACTGGCAGCAGCATTTTGAAACACAGACAGCCACCACCACTGATATTTATTTATAGAGAGAAAGTGCACGAGGTGGGATAAATGCACAGAAACACTTTGAACATTAAGCGCAGTGCAAATGGGCTCACTATTGATTCTTAGTGAAAATGTTCATGTCTGCCTCATGAACAAATATTACTCCTGAGACCATCTTTAACAAAATATTTAGTCTGACCTCTCCAGACTGCATTTACAAACTCATTTCTCTCTTCGTTATGTTTTAGTCCTTCTCACTGTGATGGAAGTAGGCTCTCCAGCACTCCCAGAAGACTTTCACAAGAAAAGTTTCAGACAATAGAAAATAAGCCTAAGTGATTGTGTGGTACGTCCATCATAAGGTATTGTGGAAATAATATAGAAGAAGAATGAGAAATTATAGGAAGTTAACATAAAGGGACACAAGGGCACATCAGGGTGTAACATCAGCTGGTGTGGCAGATCTTGGAATGCCAGGAAGCAAAATTGTCAGACACTGTCTGTGGGGTTTTTCACCCCCATCGTGGCTCCATTTCCACACGTGTGTCATTAAGTCCACTGTGACTGGACACAGCCAAGTGTGGAGAACCACTTAGGAAAGTTTGAGAATCCATTAGAATCATTAGATCTCTTCTGAGCTAGCCAGAATAATTAAATCTACGTCCAATTGGAGACTAGTGTAGCTGCCGATTTTACTTACCTTTCAAAAGAATTGAGAGGAAATTCTTATGCAAGATTCACTCACAAATGCCTCCTAATGCATCTTTAAAACATTCTACTCATCTCCAGTCAAAAATGGCTTCTTATTTATGTTGCTGAAGGGCATTTTTCAAAATGTACTGTGACTTTATTTTAGTAGTCTGTGAACTAAGGTTACCCATAGAATGGTTGGAAATTAAGCAGTTTGTGACTATAAGTGATGTAAAAAAAAATCAAACTAGATATTTATTTGATTGCTCAAGTTCTGAGTGCATTATCTAGATAGCTTGTCCATTTTTGTCTGGGTTAATGTCACAAGTTTTCAACTGCAAGTCCCTCCAGAGCAGGACTGATGCCATCTCCATCAGTTTAAGAGCCCCAGGTTCCTCATCCAATAAGCATGTCTTGAGTGCCTATGATGAGACACAAGTTCTTGACCGGCACAGGGTGCTCTTGTCTGGAGATGGCAGTGAAGACATTTTTTTCCTGCATAAATATGTGCACGAAATCGAAGCTTTTTCTTCTTGCAAACTTACCTTTTCCCTCTCCTGATCCTGTAGAAAGGGAAAATGAGGCCTTTTTTGTTTTTTATTATCATTTTTTAATTTTGAGCATTCAATTCAAAGCTAAAGTTGAGGTACGTATAAATGATAAATGGCTCTATGCTAAGGGGCTTGCCATTGTGTATACGGCTGTGTAGCAGACATTTGGCTGTGTTTGTTTTTTTTTCCCTTTTGCTTTAATCCCCTCATAGAAAACAAACATAGACTGGGCACGGTGGCTCATGCCTATAATCCCAGCACGTTGGGAGGCGGAGGCTGGTGGATCACCTGAGGTCGAAAGTTTGAGACCAGCCTGACCAACATGGTGAAACCCTGTCTCTACTAAAAATACAAAATTATCCAGGCATGGTGGTGCATGCCTGTAGTCCCAGCTACTCGGGAGGCTGAGGCAGAAAAATCGTTTGAACCCAGGAGGCAGAGGTTGCAGTGAGCTGAGATCGCACCATTGCACCCCAGCCTGGGCAACAAGAGCAAAACTCTGTCTCAAAACAAACAAACAAACAAACAAAAACAAACAAATACCGTAGTGCAATCTCCCAGTTACTACACTTTCTATACCATTGCTTCCCTTTTAACCTTTTAATTCTCCCACCAACAGCTGAGAGGCGCTTTTGGCCATCCAGCAGCCTGAAGCCTGCAAACCCCATAGTATTTGCAGTCTATCTAGGGCAACAGGATAGAATCCAAGGGCATCTATCAGTCTTGGGAGCCTCATATGTTCACAGACTTTCTCCATGGAAATGTTTTTTTTTTTTTTTTTTTTTTGAGACGGAGTCTTGCTCTATCACCCAGGCTGGAGTGCAATGGCACAATCTCGGCTCACTGGAACCTCTGCCTCCTGGGTTCAAGCGATTTTCCTGCCTCAGCCTCCTGAGTAGTTGGGACTACAGGCACATGCCACCACGCTGGGCTAATTTTTGTATTTTTAGTAGAGACAGGGTTTCAGGAAATGTTCTTGGTTCACCTCTATGGAATCTGAAGTATTTGCCTCTTGATACAAATTATTTATATTTATAGAAAATTTATTGTATTTCTATACCCTCTAATCACCTATTCTGGAAAATGTTTCCAAAGGTAGAGAATGAAGTGTAGGAAAAAGCCCAGGGGACTAGAGATAAGACGCTACTTCAAAACTTTAGGGCTGGAGCAAGTCACTTTTATAAGTCTCAGAATTCCCACCAGTTAAAGTGGGAGTAATAATGCCTTTCTCAGCTTTGCTTAATAGAAGAGAAGTACAAATCGTTTAAAATTCCAAAGTACGTTGCAAGTGTATGGTTAGAAGGAAAAAAATAAAAACATTTATTAGGTTTCTTCTATATGTAATAAGCCATGCTAAGGTCATACTATTGTATAAGGAGAGAGCCTTATCTAAATATTCCTTACTGTGATTTTTGTACATAAACAGATCACCACAACCACAAACAACAAGGCAGTATTGGTTTCACAGTTAAAACACTGAGTTTTAGGACGGGCAGACATGGGTCCAAATTCTAGCTCTGCCGTTTTGTGACCTTGGTATTTAACCTCTCTATTTTCTCATTCATAAAACAAAGCTAATAATTTCTACTTCATGGAGTTTCAATAGAGATGAAATGAGATATGGTATGATATAGTATTGGGCACAACATGAGGATAAAATGATTAGTTAGGAACATGGGTACCCTTCTACCACTAAAGGTAATTTCTCTTTGCTTTAAGTGAAATATTATGCCCCCACAAAAGCTGTAAATTCATTAAGTTTTTTTTATTTCATAATCATGCCTTAATTTCACATGAGAGAAATCTAGTTTTAGCCAAGAAACTTTCCCACATCAAGTTTTTTCATGGAGAAGTGAGGGTCTTCCTTCCCACTGTCTTCAAATTTGTGGCACCATCAGCCTTTGTAGTAGCTACTAATTCTTAGACTCATGGTCTGCCACAAGCTGTTGGCCAAAAGGAACCCATGGGCGTCTGATTGCTGTGCTGCTTCTGCCACATCAGGTAGGGCTGACTCCAATCACATTGAGTCCTTGGGGATGTGCTTGCCAGGGAGGTGTTAAGGTTTACCACAAAAACACATGGACTTTAAGCTAGACCACCTGCATTCAAATCTCAGCTTTGCCCATCTTTCCCTGTGTGACCTTGAACAAATTACCCTTTTAAACCTCCACTTTTTCATTTAATAAGTGGATCATAGTAATAACCAACATTTATGTAAGCTCTTTCCATGTGCCAGGTTCTGTGCCGGTGTTTTACATGCACTGATTTAACTTTATAGCATCTTGTGAAGTAGGGATTTAGTATTTTTCAGTTTTCAAAAAAAATTGTAGTAAAAAAATTTAAAATGAGATCTACCTCCTTAATACATTTTTAAGTGTACAACACATTATTGTTAACAATAGGCACAACACTGGAGGGCAGGTCTCTAGAAAGGATTCATTTTGCATAACTAAAACTCTATACCCATTGAACAATAATTCCTCATCCCTGAAGCTTTGGCAACCACTATTCTTCTCTCTGTTTCTAGTCTGAATGTGACTATTCTCGATACTTTATGTAAGTCAAATAATATAATGTTTCTCTTTCTATGACTAGTTTATTTCACTTAGGATAATGTCCTGAAGATTCATCCATGTTATCAGAAATGGCAGGATTTCCTTCTTTTCTTTTTATTTTAAAGGCTGAATACTATTTTTATTGTATGTATATACCACATTTTATAAAACCATTTATCCACGTATAGATGTTTAGTTTGTTTCTACATTTTGGCTTTGTGAATAATGCTGTAATGAAGTTGAGAATGTGGATATCTGTTCACGATCTTGAATTGAAATGAGGTGAGGATTATTTCTAACACCAATTGTACAGTTGAAAAAAAAACAACCAGAAGCATAGAGAGGTTAAATATATTTTTGCGGGACACACAGCTAGCAATTGTTACAGCTGGGCTTCAGTCCCACTGACTAGTGTAGAGATTGTGTCCTGGAAGTGATAACACTTCACAGTAGCATTGGACTCTTAACAGTACCTGGCACCTGCAAATACAAAATAAATGTCAGCTAATTTTATTAGCAAGGAGGATGTGCCTCTGGCTTTAGTGCTTTTGTCCACCTAGCTTGCATTTTTTTTCAATTATATTTCTGAAGAGATGAAACTCTTTGTTATGAGACTGAACTTAGGCTCATTAAAGAGGTAAATTTGTATTAATGTTAACTTAGAAAGTCAATTCTAATCTTAGACGTCTATAAATTCTGGCAAAATTCTAGTGGGAAGTTTTCTTCCACTTTTCATTTTCTACACCTTCTCTCTCCTTCTAACTGGCATTTCATAAATGTATTTACTGACCCCCACACCTAAATTCAAATATTAAAAGTAAAGCCTTACTCTCTTGTACCAAAAATAAAACCAAAAGCTACCATTCACTCTTTCAAACTAGAATTCTAATCCTAGAGATGATGTATTAACTCTATCCAGACATGAACAAAACCATCCTGACCCTCAGTATCCTCTCTGGAGAAGGTCAGAACACAATTGTGGCCACAAAAATCGCCACTGAGCCCTGATATAAATAGCAGTGAATTGGCCATGCAAAAACGGAGAGACTGAAGGGTCAGCGAAGCTAATTATAACTTGAGGGTCTTGCCTGGATTGTGGGAGGGCAGGGTCAGAAGCCTTGCAAAGCTGACATTTTACTCCCAGATGAGTCTACTTTTGGGAAACTATTTCTTTATGGTTGTGCATAGAGCCTAGGAATTAGAGACGGATGCCAGAGGGAGCCTTGTAAGAGCTTATGGCTATCCTGTAACCGGAAGTCAATCTGCCATTCTCCTCTTATCCTCTGGTTCCTGGTTTGTGATTTTTCACTGCAGCAAGTATTCTGCTTCTTCCCCGTCACAGAAAATGTGGCTTTTCTTATCTGTAAGGTGTCTCAATTTAGTGGAAAATAGAATTGAGTCCACTGCCCACTCCCTGTTCCAGGACTGTTTTTTCTCAAAATAGGAAATATATAATGTGTAGGCTGGGTGGCTAGAATTAGGTTGAATCAGTACGAAACAGGGAGATTTGTTTGCTTCAGAAGAAAATCTCCCACTGCCTTGGCTGGCTGCAGAATCCAGGACAAATATCAAGCTATAGAAATCAAATCATCCTGAGTGGATTATTATAATGATGACCCTCTCCATGGATTCCTACATGCCCTTTTAACAAAGCCTTTTGTGGCCAAACTGGCATTTCTAGTTAAGATTTTGAAACCATTATATCTAATGCCTTCTCATTGATTAGGTCAAAAAAGAAAGAAATCGACTTTCCTATGGAGATACGCAAATCTTTTCTTTCTTTTTCTGTTTTTATAATGGACTGAAATATAAAGCCATCTTGTTCTCTAGATATCCAGAGGAAATTAATCACCTCAAAATAGAGAAGGAGAAAGTTGGAAGTACAAAATGACATGTCTGAGTTTTTCTCTGGCTTCAAAATACCCACCTGGGTAAAGATACCACCAGATTTATTGTTATCCAGCCTTGGGTTCTTATTTCTGATCTACCTATTCAGTAATAAAAGATTCGATTTATTTTGATTGTTTCAGAACATCACAGAGCAACAGAAAACTCTAGCACAAGGTCGGGGAGGAAAAAAATCAGAGAGTTTGGAATTTCTAAGTGCTCGTGTTTGAGAAATGGGGAGCATCACAAACTAACAGCACAGGTGGACATTTTTTACAGGGTAAAGAATTCCCATGGAACAGCACTCGTCAAATGCAAATAAAAATTGTACAAAGAAGGTAGCTTCTTTCTCTGTCCCCACATCTCTCCATCTGAAACTTCATTCTTCCATTAAAAAAGAACTGTGCTTTGTGATATATAAAGTCTGTTTCTTTCTCTTCAAGTTGAATGTTAACGTTCTGCTTTGTGTCCTTAACTTAATGGATATTCTCAAAACTGGCAGCTTTTTCTTCATGCGGGAAGAAGAAATAATTCTGAATTAAGAACACCAAAATAGGTTAAGGATACATTATGTCAGAGGCTGTAGATTGTTAACAAGCAAAGGAAGCACAAAGCATGGAGTATAATACAATTAAGGGCACCCGGGTAAGATTGCCAGCCATTTCATCCCAATGACTTCACCTGTTGATGCCAGAGGTGACCCTTTCCAGTCTGTCTAACATTTTACAGAGCCCAGGTGGTTTTCCAATTTCTGAGTGATCTGCAATTAGCAAGTGTAGTAGATGCTGTGGTGCCCTGCCTGGATCCCTTACCTGGCCCGTCACTCCCTTCTCCAATTGCTGTGAGTGTAGGCTTCTAATGACCCACAGCTGCCCCCTTTTTTTAGAGAATTGTGAATGGCAGCTGCATCTCCTAGGAGGTCATGCTCCTCGCCCCAACTAAGGGCAGCCAATGACTGATGACTGTGGGGCTACAAATGGCCCCCTTACATCGAAGGAGAGGGCCATAATTAATTTTGTGGTGTGATCCCATGGATCAGGTCAAGACTGGCCTTTGTACAGGACCACATCCTTGCTGAGCTCTTTCCTCTCTCCTCTCCCGCTTTGCACCGCACTCTGCTGGCTTTCTCTGAAGAGCACGGCTTCACTAAACCTTATGCACCAGAACTACTGTCTGAGGCTCCGATTCTAGTGTGCCCAGAACTAAGAGAGTGAGTTTGCTCATATATCTTTCTTAATGGATTCAATAACATAATTTCATTGTTAACTAGAATTCTCTTGAAAAATAATAGACTATTCTCTCTGAATTGCTGAAGGCTTTTCTTCAGTAAGAAAAGTTCTTTCAGGTTCAGGTTGAAGTCTTTTCTTCAATAAGAAAAGTTCTTTCGGTTCAGCAGTGTTCTCTGTATAGCCTTTATCCATCAGCTTACGTGGAAAAATCATGGTTGGCAAAGGATCAAAGTCACAAAGGTTGAAAATTTGAACCCTATGACTGATTCCTACTTGCCTCTTTCTCATTTTGTTAGTTTGTCTAGTATTCAACTCTATTTACAGAACTCCTCTTAAAAGCTTGGCTTTTCAAGTTAGAACAGTGTTCTGCCACAATAGGAATAATTATGATGGCCTTAGTATATGGTAGTCATCTGGGTGACAAAATAAAAGATTTTTGCTTGGAATCAAATAGTCCATTCAAGTCTGAAATGATATGTATTTTCTGGGCCCTCTGTAATTAGAAATGTGATTGTATAAATGTCTGAAAATCTGTTCTGGTTTTAAAGAAATTGGCCTACAGCCTGTTCTAATCTGGACACAAAATTCACAGAATTTGAAGGTCTCCTTGTATCACTACCAGCTAGTGGTACGAGGGTGGGCTGATTCAGCAATTGGAAGAACGGTGATTCCAGCTGACAGGTGCAGTCCTCCAGGAAATGCCAGGTTGACCCTGCTGCTTAGAAAAGCAGAACAGAGAGGTGATGGCAAAGGATACAGGGAACGGAAATATTTGAAAGGCATTATTATTTCCGTTGGGTGGGGCAAGGATACATGATTGCACAGTGGAAGAGTTGGAATCCTTCACCCACTTCACAACTGTGCTTTGTATCAAACATAATGTCCAAACATGTTGACTGATGCACTGAATTGGATGTTACTGATTCTCAATACTATATTTTGCTCTAAACAAATTGGCTTTTTGTTTCTACCATGTTATTGCTTATTGATAATCAGCATCTTCTATCCTAAAACATTCCTAAAGCAAGCAGGTTCTTGCTGTTTTCTATTTAGACATTTGATGTTCATTTGGGTCAAATGTCTTCATGTTTACAAGTGATTTTTGCTGGATTTGTAGGATGTAAAGTTTTTGCCATTTGATCTTTGACTGGGATACATCCATTAGAAGGTCAGCGCTGAAAAGCCAGGAAATTGCTTTTAATTTTATATAATTTATGGTTTATTTGTAAAATTCACAGAATTTCACATCCTAATATTATTTTCCTGGGATTCTATGTCAAAAAGGCCACTGGATCTTAAGGAAAGATGAACTCATTTTGTTATTGTTGTTGAATTTCCAAACAAAAAGGCTTAAGGCTTGGAATTTGCCATTTATTACTGAGAAAGTAGAGGTAACTATTCTAGTTGCTAATGTCCTTGTTCAATAAATATCCTTTCTCTGCCTGCCACAGGATTGTCATCCCACTTTAAAGGGTTAGATCACAGAAGAGGCATCTCTCAAAGTTAGGTACTTCCTATCCCTCTTTGATAGGAGGAAAGCAATACTTGGTGAGTTAAAAGAAAAATACATCAGAAAATCTGAATTGTTCTATTCTCTTTCCTATGACCATAATGCACTTTATAACGGTCTTTATTGAAATGGAAACATATGTCGAATTTTTAAAAACAAGAATGGTGGCACTGACAGTATGCTTTTCTTTAAGCTTTCTTACCAAGCAGTAACTGGAAATACAAAAATTAACTTCAGATTTTATATTTCAATATACTGTGCTATTGGAATGTTTTGTTGTCTAACATAAATATTTTTTTTATTATTATACTTTAGGTTTTAGGGTACATGTGCACAATGTGCAGGTTTGTTACATATGTATCCATGTGCCATGTTGGTTTGCTGCACCCATTAACTCGTCATTTAGCATTAGGTATGTCTCCTAATGCTGTCCCTCCCCCCTCCCCCCACCCCACAACAGTCCCCGGAGTGTGATGTTCCCCTTCCTGTGTCCATGAGTTCTCATTGTTCAATTTCCACCTATGAGTGAGAACATGCGGTGTTTGGTTTTTTGTCCTTGCGATAGTTTACTGAGAATGATGGTTTCCAGTTTCATCCATGTCCCTACAAAGGACATGAACTCATCATTTTTTATGGCTGCATAGTATTCCATGGTGTATATGTGCCACATTTTCTTAATCCAGTCTATCGTTGTTGGACATTTGGGTTGGTTCCAAGTCTTTGCTGTTGTGAATAGTGCCGCAATAAACATACGTGTGCATGTGTCTTTATAGCAGCATGATTTATAGTCCTTTGGGTATATACCCAGTAATGGGATGGCTGGGTCAAATGGTATTTCTAGTTCTAGATCCCTGAGGAATCGCCACACTGACTTCCACAATGGTTGAACTAGTTTACAGTCCCACCAACAGTGTAAAAGTGTTCCTATTTCTCCACATCCTCTCCAGCACCTGTTGTTTCCTGACTTTTTGATGATGGCCATTCTAACTGGTGTGAGATGGTATCTCATTGTGGTTTTGATTTGCATTTCTCTGATGGCCAGTGATGATGAGCATTTTTTCATGTGTTTTTTGGCTGCATAAATGTCTTCTTTTGAGAAGTGACTGTTCATGTCCTTTGCCCACTTTTTGATGGGGTTGTTTGTTTTTTTCTTGTAAATTTGTTTGAGTTCATTGTAGATTCTGGATATTAGCCCTTTGTCAGATGAGTAGGTTGCGAAAATTTTCTCCCATTGTGTAGGTTGCCTGTTCACTCTGATGGTAGTTTCTTTTGCTGTGCAGAAGCTCTTTAGTTTAATTAGATCCCATTTGTCAATTTTGGCTTTTGTTGACATTGCTTTTGGTGTTTTAGACATGAAGTCCTTGCCCATGCCTATGTCCTGAATGGTATTGCCTAGGTTTTCTTCTAGGGTTTTTATGGCTTTAGGTCTAACATGTAAGTCTTTAATCCATCTTGAATTAATTTTTGTATAAGGTGTACGGAAGGGATCCAGTCTCAGCTTTCTACATATGGCTAGCCAGTTTTCCCAGCACCATTTATTAAATAGGGAATCCTTTCCCCATTTCTTGTTTTTGTCAGGTTTGTCAAATATCAGATAGTTGTAGATATGCGGCATTATTTCTGAGGGCTCTGTTCTGTTCCATTGATCTATGTCTCTGTTGTGGTACCAGTACCATGCTGTTTTGGTTACTGTAGCCTTGTAGTATAGTTTGAAGTCAGGTAGCATGATGCCTCCAGCTTTGTTCTTTTGGCTTAGGATTGACTTGGCGATGTGGGCTCTTTTTTGGTTCTATATGAACTTTAAAGTAGTTTTTTCCAATTCTGTGAAGAAAGTCACTGGTAGCTTGATGGGGATGGCATTGAATCTATAAATTACCTTGGGCAGTATGGCCATTTTCATGATACTGATTCTTCCAACCCATGAGCATGGAATGTTCTTCCGTTTGTTTGTATCCTCTTTTATTTCATTAAGCAGTGGTTTGTAGTTCTCCTTGAAGAGGTCCTTCACATCCCTTGTAAGTTGGATTCCTAGGTATTTTATTCTCTTTGAAGCAATTGTGAATGGGAGTTCACTCAGGATTTGGCTCTCTGTTTGTCTGTTATTGGTGTACAAGAATGCTTGTGATTTTTGTACATTGATGTTGTATCCAGAGACTTTGCTGAAGTTGCTAATCAGCTTAAGGAGATTTTGGGCTGAGATGATGGGGTTTTCTAGATATACAATCATGACATCTGCAAACAGGGACAATTTGACTTCCTCTTTTCCTAATTGAATACCCTTTATTTCCTTCTCCTGCCTGATTGCTCTGGCCAGAACTTCCAGCACTATGTTGAATAGGAGTGGTGAGAGAGGGCATCCCTGTCTTGTGCCAGTTTTCAAAGGGAATGCTTCCAGTTTTTGCCCATTCAGTATGATATTGGCTGTGGGTCTGTCATAGATAGCTTTTATTATTTTGAGATACGTCCCATCAATACCTAATTTATTGAGAGTTTTTAGCATGAAGGGTTGTTGAATTTTGTCAAAGGCCTTTTCTGCATCTATTGAGATAATCATGTGGGTTTTGTCTTTGGTTCTGTTTATATGCTGGATTACATTTATTGATTTGCGTATGTTGAACCAGCCTTGCATCCCAGGGATGAAGCCCACTTGATCATGGTGGATAAGCTTTTTGATGTGCTGCTGGATTCGGTTTGCCAGTATTTTATTGAGGATTTTTGCATCAATGTTCATCAAGGATATTGGTCTGAAATTCTCTTTTTTGGTTGTGTCTCTGCCAGGCTTTGGTATCAGGACGATGCTGGCTTCATAAAATGTGTTAGGGAGGATTCCCTCTTTTTCTATCAATTGGAATAGTTTCAGAAGGAATGGTACCAGTTCCTCCTTGTACCTCTGGTAGAATTCGGCTGTGAATCCATCAGGTCCTCGACTCTTTTTGGTTGGTAAGCTATTGATTATTGCCACAGTTTCAGAGCCTGTTATCTAACATATATTTGTAAGATTTATTGAAAAGAAATTCAATGGTATTTGAAATTT
This sequence comes from Nomascus leucogenys, assembly GCF_006542625.1. Lineage (NCBI taxonomy): Eukaryota > Metazoa > Chordata > Mammalia > Primates > Hylobatidae > Nomascus > Nomascus leucogenys. Next base: position 92,194,118 of record NC_044402.1, read on the forward strand.
TAAAATCCTGTGGGAGTTAAAATTCTGACCTTGATTAGCTTAAGCATCTGTAATAGTAGTTTCTGCAATTAGAATCTGGCAAGGAGAAAAAAATCAGTGGATAAGAGGAAGGACACTTGGGGAGCCTGAGGCGGGTGGATCATGAGGTCAGGAGATAGAGACCATCCTGGCTAACACGGTGAAACCCCGTCTCCACTAAAAAATACAAAAAAAATTAGCCTGGTGCGGCGGCGGGCACCTGCAGGCCCAGCTACTTGGGAGGCTGAGGGAGGAGAATGGCATGAACCCGGGAGGTGGAGCTTACAGTGAGCCAAGATGGTGCCACCACACTCCAGCCTGAGAGACAGAGTGAGACTGCGTCTCAAAAAAAAAACAAAAACAAAAGAAAAAAAGAGGAAGGACACAAGGATACTTTCATATGCTTATAAATTGGCTATGTCACCGCTTTAAGTTGGTTTAATATGTTGGTTTAAAATTCAGTCTTCTTCTGTTTCGAATTATTTCTTGCCTACCTCTAGAAGTAAGCCAGGATTCCTTGAACTAGAACTGAAACTAGAAGTTCATTATTAGCCTTTCTTAGTTGTTTGGCTAGTAATTGCATGATTAGACTAACAATTTAAGTCATCAAGGCAGATTAATCACTTGTGAATAGGTAATTATTTTTGTAGATATGACTGGGAAAAACAGACCATTGGTAAAATGGAATCCTTAAAATATAGTTAATCCTTAATTAGCCATGTTCATAAAAAAGGAAAAGATCCAAGAGATATGTCAGCAATAACCTGTATATGTTATTAACATGTATTTATATGTTTTTAGAGCAGGTTTTCTTCTATAATTAAAATATTTAAGTCTAACCCGAAAATTACTTTACATTCTCTGAGTTTTTACCAATTAATGACAGTGATGTCATCCAAAAATACTCTGGGTGTTGAAGGTCAGTCTAGAAAGACCTCTTTTACTGCAGTTGATTGACTAAGTAAGTAAGCAAGCCGCATCTGAACACTTGAGAACCCTCTTCAAGCAGGAAAAAATGCAACAGAACAACAGCTACCAAAAAAAAAAAAAGGTGCAAAAGTCCCGACTGTGTCAGAGAGTCTTTGTATCACAGAGTGGTAATTATTTCGTTGCATATGTAAAATATTTGTTGCATTAAGTCATGAAGATTCCCAAACCATGTAACGTGAAATCTATATTGAGAAAGGATGAAACTGTATGTTGGAAGGTAAGCTGCTTCCTTTCCCCAAGAGTTTTCCTCAGGGTCATCCCAAAAATGTGCAGGGCCTCAGGTAAATATTTTTTGTGGGTCCTCTGTCTGTATAAACAATTTGATTTTAAAAGTGTTACAAAGTTTATTCTTCAGAATAATGAAGTGGAGCTACTTACACACTGGTTTATTGTCCAATCATTGCTTATAATGATTCCTCATATCAGCCGGTAGATTGGCATTGTATCTTCTGGTTCTTTATTGTCAAATGTGTGGTTCCTGGCTAATTTCATATCTTCCACCATGTGAGAAGCAGGTAGCAATGCTGTTATTATTCACAATGCAATGGCTTTTTAGATTCTGTTTGTACTGAAACAGTATAGATCTTCTTGCCTCTGCAGTTCTCTAATACCATTTATTTAATGCTGGTTCCATCATTACTCATGAGGCTGCAACATTCATCATGTCACCCATGACTACTGGTTTCTCATGACTGTCTCAAAGGCTGTTACTACGCTTTGCTGATGATGACCACAAATGCAAATCTTATCCAGCATATGCAGAAAAATGTGAATGATAAATCGTTTTCTGGTTATGTAAAATTTACTGTATAGAATTTTACAGCATGTAAACTTAGAATATTGTATTTTCCAGTATGTCTTCTCCTGAATGCTTTAGGTAGTGGCCACTGTATTCCTACAATGTGATCTCTTTTAGTGCTGGCTGTACGTTTGCCTTCCACCACTTCTACCAGTGGGGAAAATAAGTGAGGGACCTACAGAGGATAAGAAGAGTGGTCCCATTTGCACAAGAAATGTCCATCCCTTGTCTAGCATGGCTCAGGACCAGCCTGGCACAGTACAACATCAACACATGATGTAAGGCAAGAGAGGAAATGGATCTGAAGAGTCACGGGGGTAAAGGAGAGCAAAGATTTTGAAAGCTCTTGGTGCAGATGGGCAAGGCCACCCCAAAGCCTGACCCATGGTGTAGAGCCTGTGGAGGAAGTAGAATGACAGTTCTAGGTAGAGGATACCTTGTGCTATCCTGGTTCCTCCATACACTGGAGGTGGCACCGCAGTCTAAAGAGCTATTATACCCACTCACGTGTGTGGCTCAAGCCCAGGGATTGGCAGAGTCCTGAATTGTTCTGTGTCCCTCCAAAGTCAGGGTCACTGTCACCCTAAGTCAGCATGTCAGCACTATTCCAGAGGCCCAATTTTATACAATCTTTCACAGTCTCATATAAAAACTATTCTCCTGGACAGCAGTGCTTTCCTCCTAGAGGTTCTTTGGGGAATTTGGTTTACCTCATGCATGAGGCAGAGAATAATTTAATTTTTTTTTTTAGTGACAGGGTCTTGCTCTGTCACCCAGGCTGGAATGCAGTGGCACAAACATAGCTCAGTATAGTCTCGAACTCTTGGGCTTAAACAATCGTCCTGACTCAGCCTTGAGAAGCTAGGACTACAGGCACATGCCACCATACCCAGCTAATTTTTTAATTTTTTGTAGAGATGGGACCTTGCTATGTTTTCCAGTCTGGTCTCAAACTCCTGGCCTCAAGTGATCCTCCTGCTTTAGTCTCCCAAAGTGCTGGGATTACAGGCATGAACTACTACGGCTGGCCCGGGTAGAGGCTTAGTGAGTGCTCTGTGGAGGAGAAATGGAGACATAGGTCCTGATCTAGTTTGAGACTTCCTGACCAAATAGCAGAGGGGCTGGTCCCAGGCACCAGATGGGGACTTAGAACATTTCTTGGAAGGTGCTTTAAGGCATGGTGCTCCCTGAGGTGCAGGACCAGGTCAGTGTTCCTGCTTACCTGGATCAAAGGATGGTACTGGATCTCCTCTCAGCTTCTTTGTTTTTGCTTCATCGCTAACAATTGCCTCATACAATCTTGAGGTTTGTTCTTAAATTGTTGCCTAGTTACTACTAAGTGCCCTCCTTGATGTCCCGGTAGGTAATCTTCAGAGATGTGCTTTTAGGGTCTCTCTGCAGCAGAGGTGAGGAAGTTTAAGATTTTGAGAGCAAATTACCACATTCTTCAAGAATTAACATAAATTCATACGCATTAGCATTATATGTAATAGTTCATCTCCACTTCAGAACAGTGGACTGATCTCTGAAGAGAAACTTTCAGCTCATGGACTCTTCACACAGAGAAACAGCTCACAGAAATGGGGCCATTATTATTGCTTACTGTGTTTTCACTTAAATTGATGAAAGCAGAGCAACTTGTCACTTCAGTAGAAAAAAACAGAATATGTGAGTTTTGTGGAAGCTTCAGGAGTCACAAGTTATGACTAGCAATGTAAATCTATTTTTTAGTGTCTAGTCCCATTCAAAGAACAATGAAAGGTAGTGGAAGTCTCTTTGTCTTTTGGTGCTTAGAAGAAATAGATATGAAAAATTGGTATTCTAAAGTCATAGATCAAACATTGTAGTTTAAGAATTTTAGAATGACAATAATTAGAAAGAAATACATCTTTTATGGAAAAAGTAATACTTTTTATTTCTTTGGTGTTGCTGGGGAGAAAAGATGTGGTAATGTTCAGAGGGTAGAACTTTCTTCCTACTCTGAAGCATAGATGAACTCCAGACTTCAGTTTTAACTTTAATCTAATCCCTTCTGCTTTTCTGTTTTCTTTTTCTTATTCTTTATCTTCTCTTTTGTGGTGACATTTCTTCACAGGTAAGGACATACTGTTAAAAGCCTTTTGTGTCTAAAGGGATCACTTCCTTCAGAAGTTGTTATTTAAATTTGCCTTAGCGGAAAATTAGTTGACTCTATTCCAAAATAGAGACTCTTGGAGGACTCATCTGTTCTAAGAGAAGAAGGTGTTTCAGGTAGAACAATGGGTCTGATGCAAACTCTGTCCATAAATTCAAAAAGGAAATAATAAATAATTTGTCTCTGTTTTAGGGATGATTCATTGCTGATCTCTTTGCTTATTCTTATGTAACTATTAAAGAAATAAAAAGCTACTCTTATGCGTAATGAATAATGCTGATCCACATTTGTCACTAAGGAAGGAGCTCCAAGCAAGATTAAAAGAGAAAGGCAATTTGACTCCTTTTATTTAAATTCAAAGAGGAGATACAGAGACACATTTGCATTTTTTATATATCTATATATTTTTTCCTGGAAAGATGTGTAAGAAAACTGTTGACCATGATTATCACTGCGGTGTGGGGTTGGGAGAAGTGGGATAGGAGTAGCTTGTTTATATCCTGTTTAATACCTTTCTGCAGTATTTCAATTTCCTTACTCTGTTTCTTTATGTGGTAGGCAAAATTCTCAAATGGCTCCCAAGATTTCCTACCTCCTCAGTGGACATGCCCTATGTAATCCCCAGGTCTGTCACTATGATGGGTTTTACTCTTGTGATTTAATGATGTTGTGTGGCACTATTTACTTTAAGAGGGATGATCCAAGTGGGCCTGACCCAATCACAGGAGCCCTTTAATGGCAGAGGGTTTTCTCTAGCTGGTGGAAGCAGATGATGAAGAAGTCAGACATTTAAAGCATGAGATGGACTGGACTTGCCATTGCTGGCTTGAAGATGGAGGGCACTACACGGTGGGGAATATGGGCAGCCTCTAGGAGTTGAGAGCAGTCTCTAGCTGACAGCCAGCAAGGGAATGGCGACCCATTCCTATTACTGCTGGGAACTGAATTCTGCCAACAAGAATGAGCTTGGAAGTGAATTTTCCCAGATCCTCCAGACAAGAACTCAGTCCAACTGACACCTTGATCTCAGCCTTTAGCTACTCTGAGCAGAGAACTCAGATCAGGAAATTTATTATTTTCCAGTTATTTCTTATTTCCCACACTGGATTTCTGGCCTGCCAAATTGTGGGCTAAAAAATGAGTGCTGTTTAATGTCACTACATTTGTGGTAATTTGTTACACAACAATAGAAAACTACTATTACGGTTTGGGAGGCCGACGCGGGCAGATCACCTGAGGTAAGCAGTTCAAGGCCAGCCTGACCAATATGGAGAAACCTGGTCTCTACTAAAAATACAAAATTAGCCGGGCGTGGTGGGGCTTGCCTGTAATCTCAGCTACTTGGGAGGCTGAGGCAGGAGAATCGCTTGAACCCGGAGGTTGTGGAAGCTTCAGAAGTCACAAATTATGACAAGCAATGTAAATCTATTTTTTTGAATGTTGCGGTGAGCCGAGATTGCGCCATTGCACTCCAGCCTGGGCAATAAGAGTGAAACTCTGTCTCAAAAAAAAAAAAAAAAAAAAAGAAGAAAGAAAACTACTATTAGTTTTCCATAATATTTTAATGTAAGAAAGTAAATAATTACAGTAGGAATTATCTGGACAGTGAGATTATGGGTCATTTTTTCCCTACTTAATATTTTTTAAAATAAATAAAAAACCTTCATAAATATAATTAAAAAAACCAAGGATGAGTTGTTACTGTAAGGAGAATATGCCCTCTTTCAAAGTTGGATACAAAGTTACTATACCTAAAGGGAGCCATATTTTCTCATTGATTTCCATTTTATGTTTTCATTTATACATTCCTACCTCATCCTATAACATTATAAATTAGCAATGTGACTTCATGAGAGAAAATTTCCTTAAAACCAAAAAGCAAACCAATTCGAAAACTTTCATCAAGAGAGTGACTAAGCAAGCAGTTCATTGAGGGACACTAGGGCTATAGGATGGAAAAGGCATGTCAGTTTGCTTTTGCCAGTAAACCCAGCCCCTCTCACAGGTCTTGGCATACTGTCTGCTTTAACACTTATTTGTCAGTTAAAACGAATGTACTTGTTGCCAAACACATGTCATTTTAAAGACTCTATAAGGTTTCATTTCAAAGACTCTATAAGGCTCCTTCCACTCAGGGCTTCTCTTCCACCATTTTGTTTCCTGCTTTAGAGGCAGAAACTCGTATTCCTGTGTGATTGTATCATTAAGTCCAAACAACTTGGCTTCCACAGCTAAGTCACAGCTTAGCTTCCTGCCAGCTCTATCCTGGACATTTATGGTATCTGCTATGGTCTGAATGTTTATGTCCTCCCCTACTCCCTGCCAAATCCATTTGTTGACAACAAATCCCCAGTATGATGGTATTAGGATGGGTGGTCTTTGGGAGGTGATTAGATCATGGGGGCTCAGTCCTCCTAAACAGGATTCGTGCCTTGATAAAAGATGCCCTAGAGAGCTGCCTTGTCGTTTCCACCATGTGAAGATACAGTGAGAAAGTACCCTCTTTGATCCAGAAATTGGTGCTGTCACCAGACACTGAATCTGCTGGTGCCTTGATCTTGGAATTTCCAGCCTCCAGAATTGTGAGAAATACATTTCTGTTGTTTATAATCCATCCAGTTTATAATATTTTTATTACAGCAGCCTGAAAGGACTAAGACAATAACTTACAAAGCTAAGCTACAGTATCTCCATTTAACCATCTTGGGTGACTCTTTTACAAATTGTTTGTTTCCTATTGCTTTGCTACTATAAGTTTAAATTCTCTATATACAGGATTCTCAGCACTTTCACCTTCCTCAAAGATGGCGGATTTATAGATGGCAAAGACAATTCTTATTCCTCTGTTTTATCTACATACCCAGCACAGGGCCTGGCACATATAGCTGCCCAATAAATGTAATAAATGTTAATAAAACAAAATGAATATCTGTATTGGGGAAATGTTTTTTGAAGATAAAAACACCCTGCAGTTACTGGAAAATTTAGGCCAACTTCTTTTATTTAATCATTTAAAAGTCTAGCTATGAGATAGTTGGGAAGGACATTTTAGTCTCATAATAAAAAGAGTGATGGCAGAAAGAAAAAAAGAAAACGCTAAAGATTGTAGTGAAATTACAGCCAATGGGCATCAGTTTCCCTTTCTCTGGTTGATTTCAGGGGCAATCTCACAAGCTAAGAAACTGCTTTTCTCCATCCATCCTGGCAGGGAGGCCTTCCTTTTATTATGTAGGTAGGTAAAATTATGGATTTAAAGTCCCCAGGAAATTCAACTTTTCAAATAAGGGCACATTCACTGGAATATGCTGCCTTTCCCTGCATGCCGTTAGGGTCATAGAGACAATTAACATGCAGTGGACCTAAGAGAACACAGCTAATCCTCGTGCTTCCTTAGATCTTCAAGTGGTTGCCAACATAAAAAGTTTCTCCTTAACAGAGGACATCTTGACCCTTGTGCTAAATCTGTATCAGTTTTTTTTTTTTCCCCAACTCTGAGCTCTGAAGGCTCAATTTAGCATCCAAAGAAATTGAGCTGTGTCCTTTCTCTTTTGTACGTCATTACCAACAATAAAGAGTTGAAGAAGAACTGGAGTGTTGGCCAGCAATTTTGTGATGACACATGACACAGCAGAATACAGCCTTGCTTTTTGTCAACTATAGGGCCTCAGGTTATTGACAAGAGTAGGTATTTTTCAACTAGAGCACAGAAATGGGATGGTAACTTCATATGCTCAGCTTACCAAGAACACCAATCCCTTTGACACCTAGGGGCTGTGCAGGTGGCTAGCAATGTTGATAATAAGGGGTGGTGCTTTTCCGTTAGAGACCATACAACCACCCTCCAATGTGATTGACTACTTCTCCTTACACAGCATTAACAGCAATCTTTTCATAAATTCGGGAAGTGGCAAGAGGGAAACTTCTTGTAAGTACTGGCAAGGGTGTTTTTGCATTTTATATCCCCCTAAGAAGGCTTCTGTGTTTTTTCCTAAGGCAAATCCAATCCTGTCACAAACTTTCTCTTATTGTGTTTATGCCTCCAGGAGGGGAGGAAGCACCCAAGAGCCTTCATCTCTGTAGACCAGGAGTCCGAAATGGCTGGTCTATGCCTGGGCCACATCCAGCCAGCAGGCATTTACGTTTGGCTTGCACAACGTTTAAAATGATTTGAATCAGTTGCCAAAAACTAAAAGCCAGGAGATTTTCATGTAAAAAGAAATCTAAATTTTGGCTCATCTTAAAAGAGGCCTATGTTTTGGACCGGGAAGTCGTGGGACCCCATTTCTCACACAGCAAGTGGAACTGGGTAGTGATCGCCAGTTTACCACACGCAGGGTGGCTCCTAGAACGTACCTTCCCTGTGTGAGAATTAGAAAGAAGCACTGCCTCTGCACAGGTGGATTATAAGGGTGCCCCATTGGACAGGACACGGCCCATGTGTAGTAGCTTTGCCACAATTGCCACCATCTCCTTGGGCCAGTTTACTCATATCTGAGCTTTCAGGTATTTGAGTTTGTGACCCCTGCCAAAGCCTTTGGAGGAAGTAGCTGCCTGCAGGATACATCTTGATGAAAAAGGGCTGGCCTAGGGGGCTTTCTTTGATTGCTTGCACGCAGAGATGGAGACACCAGCATTTGTTTGACTTAGCTCCTGTGTTTTTCTGAGAACATAGCTGGATAATTTTGCAGGAATTATATTCATAGGCTAGGTCTCTGTATCCTCATGATTCACCCTACTTCCTGAACTTCCACAATCCCCCACCCCTGGCCGCATGCTGATTTGCCATTTGTTCCTTTTTTCAGCTTGTGAGAGGAAGTGTCCAGGGAGAATATAGCAAGTTCTCTCCTATGACACAGGGATTTAACTCCTTTAACTTAAAGAGTTTGAGGCAGACTTCATGAACCATTTTTGAATGAGCTGACTCTAGTATCTATCTCTGTTGACAGCTTGCTCTTATTAAACCCTTCCCCAAAGTGAACCTTGCAGCTACTGACAATGGATGAGGCCAAGGAGCTAAGGAGCCCCTCTGTGGCCTCAGCATACCTGAATAATAGTCTCTCTGTGGCTCTCCAAAAACAGTGAGGTTTTTTTTTTTTTTTTTTTTTTAGCACCGGAATGACATCAAAATCATTTACAAAGTGCAGTGTAAGTGATGCTGTATAAGGGGTGGTAAAATGAAGTTAATATTATACCATTTGAGAGCTTATAAACTGACTTATAATTAAGCAGAGTTGTAGGATAATTAAGTGTCTGTTTTGGCAGTGTCATGGATCTCAGATTGGAAATAAACACTGGCCTTGACACTAGTTATTTGAACTGGACTAGTCATTCAATTCTGTGACCCTTAATAGAAAAGTAGTTAAATTATAACATGAAGGGAGAAATCTTAGAGTAGTTAAGAACTCAGGAGTCCTTTCTCCATTCCATCTTACTAGTTGGATTCAGTAAACTTCAAAATTCTCTGCTTTTAAAATGGAGGTAAAAATCATACCTTCCAAATACGATTTTATATGATTAAATGAGATAATGCTTGTATCTAACATGTGATAGGTACACAGTATTGCTGGCATTGGAGTGCTCAGCAGGTATAAAGTAGGTTGTCAAAAATATTGGTTTCTTCCCTCTTTCTTGGGTCTCACTGCTTTGGTGCTAAAAATTTTAGCAAATAGGAGGAACTGAAGATTGCTTTGCTCAATAAATATTTAACAAATTGCTTTTTACAGTGAAAAGTGTATATATGTATGAAAATCAAGCTGCTTAGTTTAAAGGTGTGACTTCTTAACTAGGGCAGTTTATGTGGAGGGTTAAAAATAATTTTAGAGTTTCAAATACTGCAGGATAATGTAATGGTTAAAACAAAAATAAGAAAATATCTTTAATAATGCAAGTTACTGCCTGTTCCCTTTAGGGATGAGTTCCTGGCTACAGAAGTCTTTATCTAGACATCCAGATCAAGCAGAATACAAAGGTCATAATGCCAATTTCATCTGAAACTTGTTTTGCAGTGCTTGAGTCTTAGTTTTTAGGAAAAGACTTGTGGTTGCTATGGAACTGTTAATAATGATTGCTGCCTGTACCTCAATTCTTCATACTCCCAATCTTCAATATAAAATCACTTAGATTTGGGCTCCAGGGCAGTAAACAAACCTTTGAGCAGGAATTAACTGGACTTGGGCATTAGTGTCTTAATGTAGGAAATGACTTTCATTATAACCTTTACTTATACTGGCAGTTGGGCTATGTTGAGGTTTCCTAATAGTGGGCTTAATCGCATTAGTGTCAAACTTTGCTCTTCTGGGTGAGCACTGCTAAAAGCAGAAACATTTTGGGTTTTCATCAGACAATAAATATCAGAAGTCCTTGTTTTGTATAGAACTAGTCTTAGTGAGGGTCTTTTGTTTTCACATTTAAAAAGAACCAGTAATTCAGCCACATACTGGATTCCTAAGCAGAAAGAAGAAAATATTCCTGTTGAAATACATATCTATTTACTTTTAAATCTCACAGAAAAATGACTTCTTTTTTGCTATATTTCTGTGAGATTTGTGACCCATGTAATAGATGCTTCTTACTCCTGAATTATATTTGTAAGATATGGATCTCAGTCCTTATTAAAGTATAACTGATCTTTGGGGAAAACTAATCCAGTTCTTGAGCTCCAGGCATAGAAAGTTAGGGATGGGTTGTTGGATGGGTGGGGAGAAGACGTATCTAATTTGGGGACGTTGCTGCCTCACCAGTTTGCAAATAACTCAAGAATAATACAGAATAAATCGCTTAAATTTCCACAACTGTTTCTCTCTCTAATCCCTACAGTGTGTGATTTTCAACAATTATCTGGCCTTATTCTCTGTTTTATTGCTTAGGCTTTTAATGCTTCAAATGTGGAACACAGAATAAATGTGATTGCCAGCGAAACTTTAAAAAAATGCTCAAGTGCAGTTTTCAGCTGACATACAGCTAGTTTATAGGAACAAATGAAAAACACATTTTGAAAAGGAAATGTAAACATTACATTAGGTCTGGGTCCCCCAACTTCTCAGCTGCAGGAAGTAACAACAACTCCATAAAGGTTAAACAGGCTTGCTTTGGGCCCTGAGTAAAATTAAGTCTCCTACCAACTCTATGGCACTGCAGAAGACAAAGGATTATCTGTGTGAATAAATTGAATTTACAGGTCAATATATTCACGTTTGCAGGACTATTTAAGGTATTAGAAGTTCTGATATAATACAAGAAAAATGCAGATGTAACTATCAAACTCATCAAGCGGCTGCAATAAATTCAGATACTCTCCAGGGCTGGCAAGGTGATGTCAAAAAAGTTAAACTTGAGGAATGAGACTTAGATTTCTAAATGAGATTGGTTGGGGGAAGCAGAGTTAATAGGGGAAATCAAGACCGAAACAATCAACATTACTGCTACGTTTGGAGGAGAGTTTAAAAATCAATTCTTTCTGCTTGTTCTAAAACTGTTCTGCCAAAACAACTGACATTGTTACATGCTTTTTATTTTTTGGTTTATTTAATCTTCTTTAACACAGCCATTGTTGGTTCAACAATCCAATATTTGAGGTTACATTATTGCAAAAATAAGGACATAGCTGAATAGGTTATGCCATCAATACGTTTGTTAATCCTATCCCTTTTATTAAAGACAAAGCATAGTTTGTTAATATTGTCTTGGATTAACTCTATTTGTAAGGTTACTTATAGTGGTGCATACTAAAGGCAGGGGATTTGCTCCCTGGGCCAATTGTCTTTAAACTATAATTTAAGAAATCATTAGCATTTTGTAATTAAAAACAGATGAAGCAATATTTTAGTACAATGTTAGGCGGCAGTTAAAATTACCCTGTCTGAATATACGTGTACATATACATAAAACACTGGCATGCTTTAAGAAGTTAAGAAACATTAATATTCTGTGAAATTACTATATAAATAAAATCCAATCTGGAATGAAATTCCCATTATGTACAAAAAAGAAAAAATAGAATCTTTCACTTCCAAAACCTATAGATTTTAGCATCTTATAAGCCTAGATCACATCATATGGAATGTAAGGGTTAGTTTAAATTTGAAGAGCATTAAAGAATAGTATAAGTTTCCACAAAACAGTATATATTAATTGTATTTTGAAGATTTATATTCGTTCCAATGTTAACAACATCCTTTTGAACTTCCTTAAAGAAATATTTGTAATGTCTTTTATTTATTAAGAAATACAGCTTTAACACTATAAAATGTTTATTATTTAAAAATATTAGAAAATAAAAATATTTTGAAGATGACATGTTATTCCAGGATATATGAACTTCTTTAGTATTGTTATTTAAAGAGTGAAATAGTTAAGCTACTATTGTAAATGTTTTACTTTCAAGCACATACATTTTTTTCTCTGTTTTCATTCTTTTCGGCATTCTTTTTTTCCTGTTTCTCTCATTTTCCAAATTTTCTTTCTTATTTTTTGAACAGTCCTGACTTTACTACGTATCTTACATTAGCTGACTTTTATAATCTCTTCATTTTTCCTTCGTTTGCAATAAAACAATGGTTTCTATTAAGTAAACAACCAACTGAGCATCTCTTTTTACCTTTTGTAGATGCTTTCTTCTTAAAACATATAGTTACATGTTTAGCTTACATATTTATGTATATTATATATAAACACTTAAAGAATAATAATTAGATTCACAGAGTACGGTGGAAATGGAATATATTACTGGTACACTATTCAGCAAGCTTATGGAATGACAAAAAGGAATGAATCACTTTTCATAACTAGTATCTTAATTATCCTCTGTTTTTTTCTGACTAAGGCAAATAGATTAGCATTTTTCAACTGCTCAGTTTCTTCTTCAATCTTGGAGACATTCTACAGAGATAGAACCTAACAGCAGATTAAAAGTGGAGTCCGTGACAGGTCGCTTTCATGGTAAAGCCTGGTCTCGTGTGTCTTACTATGACTATGTGGTCAACGATTACTGCCTGGACAGGAACGCAGGAGTGGGTGGGTCGTGCTGGAGATGTGCAGGAGTTTGTTCTTCAGCCCTGGCTGCCTGCTTGAGCACAGCACAGGATGGCACAGTGGCTCTAAGCTCAGGAGGTCTGATGCACCTGGAGCACGGCGGGCTGCACGGGGTCCTCATCGGAGCACTCCGCCTCCTCGGGTGTTAGCGCATAGCTACCCTCATAGCGCACCTTCTGTGCCTGTTCCAGGGCCACTGACTCCTCCTCTTCATCTTCCACAATAGTCAAGTCGATGTTGCTGTCCATCCCCGAGTTACTCCCCCTGGAGGTCGCCTTCTCAGCAGCCTCCTCTGCAATTTCCCCTTCCACCAGGGCGCTGGCGAGGGACGCTTCGGAAAGAGCCTCTGCAAAGGACTCCTCTTCCTGGTCATTTGGCATCTGCTCACTGCTAGGCAGGTCTTCTGACTTGGTCTCATTTTCTGCATGGCTTTCTCCCTCTCGGACTTTCTTCCGCCCGAAAGTGAGGGGAGAAACCTTGAAGGGGGAGCTTTTTCCTGAGGATATTTTCTGGTGATTTGACGTGAGAGATTTCTTAATCTTCTCTCTCCTCTCTACAGATACGATCTTTGTCCCCAGCTTGTTCATCTTTTTCTCGATGTTCTGGCGAGAAAATGCTTTCTTAAGGCTATCCACTTTCTTGAGGCTGGATCTTTTTATTTTCTCTGCCCTACTTTCTTCCACCTTTTCCTCGGCACTGTCTTCCAGGGCCTCCTCATCGTGGGGCAAATCATCATCTGACGAGAGGTCCACGGTGTGCAGGGTTTCCTCCAGGGATTTGTTTTCATCCGGAAGCTCCTCCTTCCCTTCCACGGCGCCGGAAACAGGCTCTTTCACAAACACACTGGCAGGGATCTCATTTTCCTCCTGAAAAGACAGACAATGTAGGTTTCATGTTAATAACATATTTCACAAAGAGTCCTGAGCTGCTGTAATACGTGTGTCTGTTTTGGGGACACGGTGGTGATAAAAAACAAATGTTTGTGGCTTGAGTTTTCTAGAATAGGAAGAGTTAATTCTAAACTCGTCAAGTCATTCTCTTTAGGCTGGATAAGGCCAAGGGCAGCCTGTTGGGAATATCAGGAGGACAACCGGCAGAAACTCTATCAGTGACAGGCAGAGGGGAAGTGGGCAGTGACTGAGATAGACCAGGAAGCTGCTTAGATAACGGAGCTAAAGAACGTTACTGTGCTGTGAACCCAGAGGCCCTCTCTCTCCTATCCTCTTTTGAGGTCAGAGGGCTTGGGCCTGCCAAAATCCCACTGCAGAAGAGCCTGAAGATCAAGTTGGCAGATAAAAGATAGGGCAAGGGTGAGAACTGAGAAGTCTTCAAGTACCAGACACACATAAAGCCTTGACTGGGTTCCCTCTCCAACTAGAAGTCAGAAGTAAAGGTAGGGCCAGCCTTAGTATCTGTTCAAAGGTGCACACTAATTTTGCTGAGGACATCATTTTAGAGTGAGAGAAGCAAGGACTAGGCTTCCTGGGGGTGCACTCAGGAAGCCTGCTGGTTTAGAATATCCTTTGGGGAGTTAATAAGGGGAGGTGAGCTCTTAGGGTTATTTTTAGAGTAGTGAGGGGAAATTATGCTGCCAGCCATAGTTTATCAATTCTCTAGCGTTACACAGAGCTTCTTTGGGCAAGAATACTTTGGCCCTCACTTCCAGCGAAGAGTGAGGAGAGAAGCACAGAAAGCTGCCCCCTTCACCGTTGCCAGCACTCTCCTCCAGCTGCCGGGCACAAAGGCAAAGATGGCTCCTCTTGGCTCTCAAGGAACAGCACCTGAACACTCACCCCTAGAGTGGAAGGGGGATGGTGTTGCAACATTGCTCACTGGGGAGTTTTTGAATGCAGACAGACTCGGGTTACACAGCTAAAGAACTCTTGATTTTTAAATATTTTTCTTTGAATACTGGAAAAGGAGAGCCAGTCAGCAAAATGTCTTCACATCTTTTTTGAAAGAAATGGCACAGTAGTGAATGTGTGGCCAGAGGCCTGAGTCTCAGTCTTTGCTGTACTACTGAATAGCAGGACAGCTTTCAGCAAATAACTTAATCTCCTTGGGTCTCAGTTTCTTCCACATATGAACAAGAGATTTGACCTAGATTAGCAGCTTTCATACTGCACTCCCAGGGGCATCAGGGGTTCTGCTGGAATGCCAGAGGGGGGCAAGGCTTTAGACCCCCCTGCCACCTCTCCTGCAACCAGAGCCTCAGGATTGCCTGATTATATCTAAGGCTGTTCAGTAAACTTTCAGTTTGAAAAATAACTGGATTTAGTGGATTTTAAAGTCTACTTGGGACTTAAACGTCATACAAAGTTTATGTTAATGGAAAGAACTTCCCTTCTTGTTTTGTAATTTTGATTGACTGAAAAGGTGAAAACGTGCTTTAAGAGTGTCACTTTATATTTGATACAAAGACTAAATAAAGTTTAGATATTATACAGAAACTTAAAAAAACCCTCTCCTTGTTAACAACTGAATAGTAGAATTATGATATTCCTTGAAAAATACAACCCTGTGTCTCCCCTTATATACACTATACAGAGTCCTTTCCATAAATTGGTTAGAAACAAAGGATAATGTCTTGTGTCGAGGCAAAAAGCAGAAAAGTCCAGTTAAATAGAATTCTCGTTAGAGTGACGATATCATATATTGTGTTTCCCAAAACTCTCTCCACACTCTGCCATTTTGAATGTCATGGAAAGTGTCCAGGCCATAGTAAAAGACAAAGTAAATAAATAAATAAAAGGAGCATGGGACTGCCACAAGCTATGTAGAACATGGCCTTTTACAAGCACTGCTTTCCCGTGTTTCAAGTTGAGGTTGCCTCTAGTTCCCCGGAGTGTACTCCCCATGAGGGCAGGGATTTTTGTCTCTTGTCCATGCTGTGTCCCAGCACCTAGAGCTCAACAGCTGCTTGTTAAATGAGTGCATGTTGGGTGAGGTGGCTTTCTAATAAAGCCCTGAGAGTGGCTGGAATGGAGATTGCCCCTCTTTTGGGCAGGCTTGAGGACTATAAAAGAACAAGTTTAGCTCTGTGTCTAGAAGGAAGTTTGCTGACTGCTGGTGCCATTGGGAAATCAAGAGAACCTAAGTCCCAATGGGGGCAATGATCTCCATTTTTAAGGAAGGATTTTCTTCGCAGTGGATGGGTGTTACTAAAAGAGGGTTAGACAACTGAAATAGCTAAGGCTTGGATGCTTAGTCTGGAAGCAAAATTACTTCTGGGGTTTGACAAGAGGGTTGAGAAGGTTTGACAGGAGTTGCTTACAGGAAAGGAAGAAACCAAGAGATCAGTGAAATGTCATTAAAAGTCCTCAGTGAGGAAAGCAGAAATTCAGGCAGAAAACTGTAAAAATAATCCTTGGCTACCAGAGAAGAGGTACATTTTTTATAGTATAATCTCTCAGGGTAATCAAAGGTAGTAAGTTGTATAATTCCCTTTCTTTAATCCCAACAAAAGGTAGGCATGTTAACTGAACTTCTAAAGGAATTAAACTAATAATATTACAGTTTTTCCTTAAATATACATTTTATCATTACAAAAGCATAGTTGCTGTTGAGTTTTAGACTCTTTCGATTCTTTTATCATGTATCTTTTGAGGACAGCTTTGAGGAAAGTTATTATAAGGTGAATCATATGTGATCTGTGGTAGATACACACTGTGTATATGAATGGGTATTGAGGGAAGGTAGGAAACCCAATTGAACTCTTTTGTAAAATGCCAGGGAAATTATATGAGAGCTTTTTTGATGCCAGCTATAAAAATAAACCCAGCAGGAACAGAGATAATCCAGAATGAGTTGGATGTGTCTTTATGCAACTGGAAACAAGTGAGATATGTCTTCTTGGCTAACCGCTATGCTTCTGCTGTCAGTTTAATTACACAAACAGGATTTAATGTTCTGTATATTGAACAGTGTTTATTTTGTGGCTTCTGATGGCATCTACTCTGAAGGTAATCCCTTTCTTTTCACACAAAAATCTGTGAATGTCCAAGCACATGTAGCTCTTACCTTTCCATAATGTTTGTTTGGAAGCAGAAAAATACTGATACTTTTCAAAATTTCTATTCTATAGTAAAACATATCAGTGGTGTTTGACAGTGAAGTAACTCTTATGGTGGTGGAAACTCAGTCTAAACTTCAGATAATGGATGCTGGATAACTGCCCTCTCCTGAGGTGCCTAATCTCACCTGCACACATGCCCTGTGCTCAAGCTCCCCCACACACCTCGTGGAAACACTTGATATTTCATATGCCTATAAGCAAGGTGACGCTTCTGCCTTCAGCCTCCTGTTGTAAGGTTTCTGATTTGCTTTCTCTTACAGGTTGCAAGACTGATGACGATTTCAATTCTGTCACATCCTCAATTCTGTCACTGCTTCCCTGCCCTAGTTACTTATAGGTCTACTTAGAGTTCGTAGCTCCTGAAAATGGCACTAGGAATCCCTTGTGGGCTGCACTGCTTCCTTCGGTAGTTCTGCCCAGTAGAGGCTCCCAGGAGAGCTGATTATTTACCCTTTGTTTTCAAAAAGGTCCTCAGCTCCCCTGATGCAGGTGTTCCCGGTTCTGACCTTTCACAAGAACACTTAGGAGTTTTTCAAAGGAAGGGGAATAAAACAGCACACTTCAAACATATATGATTGATATGCTCACAGCATAAAAATGAATGGAAAGAACTGAAAAAGTAGCATTTCTCCTTGTACTTCAGCTTGTTTGCTGTTCATATCGATCCTAGTGAACTAATAGTCCTATTTGTATCAACACAGACAAACTTGCTAACATGCTGGACACTTCTTGGTTTGAAGCTCATGGAAGCAAATCTTCTGTGTACATACATATCTAAATACCTAGATATGCACACTTTAACAGAAAAGAAGACTCTATGACTCTCCTTAGAAAGGAAATCATAGTAAGTCACTTAAAAGCTTGAATAAGGAGAGAAAAAAACAACAGTTTCCTTTCCTGTCACTAACTCATCATTCCTGCTGGTAGAAGAAAATAACAAAGGGTGTCATATTCCCACTGGGATGCGGTAGCATCCTGGAGGGATATGAAGACCATAAATTTGTGTCCATGGAATGTTTTATCCAATAATCTCTAAATACTAGTTATTAAAATGAAATTGTGCCCACCTGACATTCTGATTTATAGGTCTCTTTGACACATTGATGGTTTTCTCCGATTTGTGTTTCTGAGGTATGGATTGCCAAGTGGATACAGTCATCGATTAGAACTGCACCCCTAAGGCAGCTGTCGGTGGAATCAGCAAGTCATAAGAATAAAATGCATTAGTTATAATCCCTGAGCAGTCTTTCACATGCTGGAGGATTTAAAAGTTTCATTATTTTTCAGTGTTATCAAGGGTTCAATTCTTTTTTAAGACACACTGGTTAGGTGTTCTTTGTTACAAATAAAAAACACAAAACAAAACCAAACGAAAAAACCAAATCACACTGAATTATTTAAAAGCTGATGTAGAAAACCCAGTAAACATGAACTTTACCAAGGCGGGATTATAGTGTTTGTTTTTACTCATTTTGCAATTCAATTCTATAATCTCTATTATTAATAATAAAATGAAACCTTGCTAGTCACTGTTTCTTAGGGCCTCTGTTTCTTTGACACAAAATGAAGTTAAACTGAACGATTATTAAGGTGCTTTCCAGCTCTAACATATTTGATTCTGTGATGTTAACATAAACCCCACAAAAAGAATTAACAAATTACAGAGTCGATTCCATAGTGTACTGATACCAAATGTGTTTTGTTTTATGTAAGAATCAAAACTATAGGACCTGCGTGGCATTGGAGAACATTTTTCATTCATTCAGTTCAAACAGATGTAGATTACAAAGCAGTGGAAGGGGCAGCATTTACTTGGAAGGGCTGCATCTGAAAGAGTCTAGTTTGTTTTACATGAGAGTATGCAATGATTCTTTCTAAAAGATACCAACAATAATCAGTTATTCACTTAAAGTGCCTGGGGCAGTGCTCACATCCAATACATGTAAATAATAACAATAAGAACTAATATTTTGTTTATCTTATAAAGTAAAAGGGCACTGGATAAGTAACACATCAAAACTAATATCCCATATGGGGACATTGTAGCCTGATAGAAACATGGCGACTTGTCATATAAAGGCGTCTTTTATTACCTATATCCTCATTTCTTCCAGGTCTGTACTAATGTAATAGTCTTCAAAGCAGTGACTTTGGATAAAGTACAGGCTTTTTAAAAATCAATTTAAAAATGGTCTGAAGATGTTACACTTTTAGCGTCTTTCTAAAATTCTGACCTTATCAAAGGAACCCAAAGGATGAAGATTTGAACACATTTATAGGCTCCATTCTCCAGAAATGTATCCACTGCAAATAGCTAACCTTTCTACTTTTTTCACCCAATTTCCCAATTTTATGTGGATGAAAGTGTAAGCTGTCCAAGAGTACTCTCATTTTGTTCCCTGGATTTGAAATAATCTCCCAACTGCTTTTTCAAATAATCATTACTAGAACCTTAAGAGGACGTTAAGAGGCTACTGCATCCTCAGGGCCAGTTACCTGTGAAATTCTAGTCTCTTAAATCAAAAGAGAAAATTTCCTCGTAAGTGTAGAGTCACTGATTTTCTGTACAAATTCTATTTTTTCTTTTAGTAAATGATCGCCGTGCTTAGAAGCAAAGTCTCAGTCTTTCTTTAGCATTTGCTTTTTGATCAGCAATGCCTATGAGTCTTATTTTATTTATGCTGGGTCATGTCACAGTATTTTGAATTCAAATATTGATCTGAAGCTATTACAAAAAAGTTTAAAAGAGAAAACTGCTGAATTTAACTAGAATTTTAAAATTTATTTTATTGCTGAAAGAGAGATGAATGTTTCTTCAGTTTTAGACACTACTGGTCATAATTTCAAGTAATTGCTAAGAAATTAGATGCTTAACAGCTACAACAATGTTGTAACACTTAGTACAGACTTAAATAAATAATGACATGTTTTAAGTAGGACAAATTAAGGACAAAGTTTGGAACTTTAAAAATGCAATTATGGCCAGGCATGGTGGCTCACGCCTGTAATCCCAGCACTTTGGGAGACTGAGGCGGATGGATCACCTGATGTCAGGAGTTCAAGACCAGCCTGACCAACATGGTGAAATCCTGTCTCCGTTAAAAATACAAAAATGAGCTAGGCGTGGTGGTGGGGGCCTGTAATCCCAGCTACTTGGGAGGCTGAGGCAGGAGAATCGCTTGAACCCAGGAGGTGGAGGTTGTAGTGAGTTGAGATTCCACCATTGCACTCCAGCCTGGGCAACAGAGCAAGACTCCATCTCAAAAAAAAAAAAAAAATGTGTAAGTATCTTCAACCACTAACCAAAACAGACCTGTAGATTTCGGCGGGCTCGACAGGACTCCACAAACTAAAAATGTACTCTTCTCAACGGTACCGTACCAAATATGCTCAGGTCATGGGATAGATTTTCCTTTCTCACTCTCTTATTTTTACATAATTTTTTGTCTTAAACTAGAAACAGTAGATTTAATAAGGGGAAGTCTGGCACAGGGTTCAGATGGTCTGAAAATGACAAATTACCTAAAGACACTGAGTAACACCTGGTACATATTTGCCCTCCACACTCTCCACAGGTCTAGGAAATAGTCCCCTTATGCTACACTGTGAAGATTATGCTGTGAGTGGAGGGTTCATTCAGAGTAGGTCTTTTGGGAAGAGTCCTTTGCTTTCATGGATATGAGATATGATGTTGATTTCAACATGGCAGTAGTTATACAATACATGGTTCTCTGTGTGTAGTGGAGCTGTTTTAAGATCCTGGGTAAGGTGAGGTCAGTTTTTACCCAAGGACCACATTTCTAACCAAGCAAAAGTGTAGGCTTCTTTCTGAGCAAATGAATTTCAGATCCACTCAGTAATATCTTCTATTCATTGAGCACTTATACCATGCCAGTCCCTGCTAACTATTTTAAATGTTATTTCTTTCATTCCTCACTCTATGAGAGAGATAGGAGGGAAGAAACATTAGTGTTTGAGAGCACATGCTTTGAAATCAATTAAACATGAGTTTGAATCCCAGTTTCATCACTTGCTTACTAACTAGCTTCAGACAAGCCATAAACATTTTCGAATCTCAACATCCTCATCTGTAAATTCGGGATAAATGAGATAAGATGCTTACCAATGTATGCTGGGTTTATTAAGTGCTTGATTTTTTTTGCTCTTATTAATATCATCAGTGTATAGATGAGGAAACAGGTTTGGAGAAGCTACAAACTGTGCCCAATATCACATATTTAGCAAGTGGTAGAACTAGGATTTGAACTACTGTTTGTGTGACTCCAAAATTTATCTTCTGAACTACTATACTGCACCGCTCTCTAATACAAATTATTATTTTATCCATTGGCATAATTACTACTCTGGGGAAACTGCTACTTTTAGAAGGAACAAGAGAGTCCACTGAGGGACTGTGCTTGCATTTGTTTTTTACAAAACAATCATCTAGTGATGCCTTGAGAGTTGAGAATTCTAATATCCTTTAGGCTAATAAAGGATCTTACACGGATTAAGAAAGGTCCAGTCACTTGCCTCTAGTTTCCTGCCTCCTAAAATGCTCTTTAAAGGTGTCCTTGGGGATTGTTTTCTAAAGGGCCCAGAATGGAGTCCGAGCACATTGCTGTGGATATTCTTAGCTTCCAGTTTGGTCTTGGGCACCCCTGTTTCAGCTTTTACTCACTATATGGAGAATTTCTACCATTTCTGGCTGCAATTTCACACCTGTCAATTCAATGTGACAAAACAGGAGAACACGTCAGGCCCTCACAACAGCATATGCCTTTAAGTTCCCAAGCAGTTTTTTTTAATGTCAGATTTATAATTCTCCTGAATTTGTACTAGCATATCCTCTCCATCCCTCCCCCCAACATCTGCAGAACATCCGTGACAAAACAAAACAAAACAAAACAAAACCCAATCCTGACAAACTGTGACTTTCCTCTACAAGATAAATACTTTTTTCCTCCTCCTTAACTAAGGGATGGGACAAGAGATAATTTGCCTGATTCATACTGGAAGCAGGAAAATTTCCTTTGGTGTCTCAGACTTGAACAGGTCTGTACATGTTTGGTTTTGTTTGGAGATGAGTATTTAATTTAGAAATGCCTTGAGAGCTGAGATTTCTAATATCTCTTAGGCTAATAAAGTAAGGATCTCATATGGCTTAAGAAAGGCCCAGTTACGGTATCTCTTTTCAATTCATCTGGTGCATGAAAAGCTACTGCATTCGCATTAAAAGCTGGAAAGTTTTCAGCTGCAAAAGCCTGCAAGGTAGAAGAGGACATAGGCTCCCTAAACCTTTACAATACTCAAGTGCAATTTGAGGAGGACAAAAAAGCAGTGAGATGAATCTTTCCTTTTATGGGGGTAGGAAGGCTTAGGTTCTAACTTGGCAGAGCAGATTCATTTTGAAAAAGAAGCCTCCCTCGGTTTAAATCCTAATTTCTAAATCTCTCTTGGGAGATGAAGGCTTTCCCTGTGTGCCTTTCACAATCAAACTGTTGGTTATAGCCTCTCCCCTCCATGGCTTTGAAATCCTCTCCTATTCATATGGTCACAACGAGACAGCCCTGGAGCGAGGATGGCAATCGCTTCCTGGGCTCTGTGCTGGCTGGATTCCACTGGGCGGAAGGGCTTCCAGCATTAGGCAGGGCTGCCCTGGGATTCACAAATGCCCACCACTTGGCGGAACAACAGCCCCACGCAATCTCCCTGTCCCCAGATAGCCTCTTGCTACATTAATTGCATCATTGATGCATTACAAAAAATTAAGTGGCCTTTTTATTCTAAGGCAACCGTTTGAGGGAGAAACATTTAAGACTAGCCTTTGTGACTATAACTGATAACGCTCCTTTTATTTTACTTAAAAGTTCTGGTCTCTCTGAACAAGGAGAGGCATATCTAGTGTCTTTGTACTCTCTTTTTCTAGTGCATTTGCTAGAAAAGAACTCCACAAGATTGCTTTGCCCAGAAAAAGTCTTAAAAGAACAAGGCTAACTCTAATGGAATCAATCCTCTATTTGATTGATCCCCAGAACATTGGTAGCCTTTGTATAAAGGGATAGTTTGACTTTTTGGTTAAAAAAACAACAAAATACCTCACATGATCACTTCATTTCCACAAAGGGTTAATGAACAACCACTGAATTAATTTGCCCTGTCCAGCTAACAGCTGCAGCCAGAGACCTAAGCTCCTAATGCAAAGAGACAAATGAATTTGACTAGGGTGCACGCACCTGCACATCTTCCCAACCTGTACAGAGTGCATCCAGGTGCTCCCTGACAAATGACCCAGGGCCTACTAAGCCCGCGGACATCTTCTTTGGATTAGTCTGCAGTGACCTGGGAAATTCCCACCCCTGTGTGCAGATTTCATATTTGCTCGCTGCAGGCAGACAGGGGACAGTGCCTTGTATGTGTGATCCCTGACAGGCAGGACAAATGTAAAAATGGCTGTGAGAGCCAGGATGAGTGAGATCAAGAACGATGAGGAGTTCCAGCCCGCCTGTAAGGAGGCATAGGGGGCACTGACCTGGAAGATGAGCACTTTGAAATGGTTGCGTCGGAGGAGCTGGGCGTG
This sequence comes from Nomascus leucogenys, assembly GCF_006542625.1. Lineage (NCBI taxonomy): Eukaryota > Metazoa > Chordata > Mammalia > Primates > Hylobatidae > Nomascus > Nomascus leucogenys. The sequence continues at coordinate 92,217,744 of NC_044402.1, forward strand.
GTTGTTCTCCAGCCGCTTCACCTGTGCGCACTGCCTGTCCATGCGCTCTTTGACCGCGCGCGTGTGGGCGCTGACCTTGCGGGACTTCTCCAGCAGCTTGCTCACCGTGTTGCTGGTGGAGGCCTGGTACTTGGAGAGCTTGGTGAGGTCATTCTGGATGCCCTTCACGGAGCCCTCCAAACTGATCTGTCGCTGCTCCATCTTGTGCTGGTTCTCCTGCACAGCGTCTAGCATGTTCACCAGCTTGTCCAGGAGCGTGAGTACCGTGACGGCGTTCACCTGCGCGTTGTCCCGGATGGCCTCCTCCGTGTTCCCCAGGTTCAGGCTGGGGCTCGGTGTGGAGGAAGGCATCGGGCTGGGGCTCGAGGGCTTTTCCTGCCGCATGTCAGACCCAGGGTGCTGGAACTTTTCGGCCTGTGCAGCGTCCTCTCCCATGGCTAGGCAGGTGAGAACGTTCTTTCTCTCTGGAAGCTGCTTATTGCTCGGGTGAGAAGTTGTGGTGGTGAGGGTGTAGGATGAGGCCCGCTGGTTGGAGCTCAGAGCACCACTCTCTAGGACTGGCAGAGGTTCAGACAGGCAACAACTGGCTATGCTGATCAGGGGAACTGCATTCCAGCTGCTCTTAAAGGCCCTACTCCACCCAGTGGGAGGAGAAGTTTACAGAACTGAGAACCACTCAGGGTTCAGAAGCATGCACACACTTCCTAACCGCGTTCTGGGCACAGGACACTTTGTTGCAGGTTTAGCTTTTCTTTCCTGCTCCCCTTCCCTTTCAATGTCATATTTCAATCATGACTTCATCAAGAGGCGGAGAAAAACATGCTCACTTGGCCCAGCTCCACAGCTTCCAATTGACTAAAGCTAGTAAACTTTTCTCTGGCTGCTACGCTACAGCTGCGACAGGGTGCCTGTTTCTTTTTCCTGGATACAAGTTATTGTAACGGAAAGTATTGTTTGCATTTGCCCTAGAATTGACTGATGGGTTGCAGAACACCGGGTGCCCTACTGGGAGGCATAGAGTTTAAAGGGTACTGCAGCCAAGTTTGCATTATTAGTTTCTCATTTGCAAAGGAATGGGACTAACTCTGATAATGATAAGGAAAACAGCTCAGTTCTTATTACTCTTGCAGTTGCGGATACAAAATAAGTTAAAAGAGATTGAACTTCAGGGATATTTAAAAAAAGTAATGCTGCTGTTATGACTGTTGTGTAATATATGGAAACTTTTTGAATGACCACATTTAAAAAATGATTGCTTTTTTCAAGAAGTGAGACTGAGAGAGGAAAAATAAAATGTGGTCTTTTTAAGAACCTACCATGATGATTTGTTTTAACTAACTTTGAGTTGGTGAGGAGAGACTTTCTCAAATGCCCATCTCTGCAAGGCATTTATTGACACGTGCCCAGAAGTGTCTGTTGCAGGCCAAGTTGGAGTTTCTCAAGTGGTTCTAATGTTTGACATTTAAAAATTCCTGCTCAGTGATGTGGCACACCTGTTCTCAAATGTGACCCTCCTCAGCTGAACCCTTGGGATGTGGGGCTTATTTCCTAAAATGGCTTTATATGCTTGAGTTGATTTTAAACGTATCCAGCCTTTGAAAGTGCTTTCAGCAGGAAGTTTGTAATAGGCCTTCTATGAACAATTTTGAGAAGAACAAATGCCATTTCATACCAGGTCAGGGATTGATAATGGAACAATGCCATTTGTCAATAGTAACACCTACATGTAAGCCAATCAATCGGCAGGCCATTGGTTATCACGTTGGTTGAATCTCTGCCTTCTGCTATATGCATGAAGCACTATCCAGAAGACATTGGCAAAGCACGATCGAGACCCTGCTCTCAATGAGTATAGCTGCCAGTTAGGAAGATGAACTAAAGATATTTACAGAGGCCTTCAATTTCTTCAGATAATTGGTACCACCAAAACCCACTTAAAGCAAATGCTTTAAAAATAGAGACCAAAAAAGGTGAAAAGAAGGTTTGGTTGAGATGTTATCTTTTAAAAAAGTAAGAACATTATTAAAATTAATTTCCCTTATATTTAATAAAATTTAGTTGGTCAAAAATGTGTTAAATATTAGAATAAAGGATGAATCAAGTGTTGATTTTAAGAAGCATAATTTTCTAACAAAATTATATGGTATCATGACATGACGTCCTTTTGCATTTGACTTTTGTGGGCAAATCATAGAGTGTCACTATTTCAAAAATATTTGAGGGCTTCATCAATTTTCCAAGAGCCTCTCTTAAATTTTGACATTCAAATCATTTCTTTTTGAAGCACTTATTGTGCCATCATCCGCGTAGATTTGTTCTTCTTCAAATGTTAATGTTAACTATTCCAGCTGCAGATTCTCATTTGTCAGAGGAGTTGCCCATGATTCAAGGGCTTCTCTAACATTACCTTCATCAACTTCATGATTTCCTACATATTTTGCAAAATTTGTGATTTCACATTATAATCACTTCACCCTGATTTTGCATTGATTTGCGCTGATTTTGCATTGCATTGTTGGATATTGTATAATCAGCTAGATGAATAGAGACATTAAAGAGATGGGGTGTGAGGTGGGAAAAGGAAAGAGGCTAGTTGTTAAATAGAGGGAGAGGTTTGCATGTGGGCTTATTTATTTTTAAAATATATATTTTGAATAACACAAGTAATATCAGTCATCTGTTGCTGTGTAACATACCAGCATGAAACTTAGTGGCTTAAAATAATATTTTATTTACTCATGATTCTGTGGTTGGCTAGTCAGGGCTCAACTAGAATGGATCATTTCTGCTAGGCGTATGCATTCATCTGTAGTTTGAGCTGAGGAATCTGAGATGGACTCACTCACATGTCTGCCTCCTCAGCTGGGGCAACTAGGATATTGGGATTTCTCACTTTTCCATTTTTCAGCCTCCGGGGCCTCTCCATCTGATCTCTCTAGTAGGGAAGTTAAACTTTTTTACATGGTACTTCAGGGTTCTAAGAGAGTAGAAGCAAAGCTGCAGGGTGTCTTAAGGCTGCAGGGGATCTCTGGAACTCTCCCCTTGTCACTTCTACATGCTGTGGTCCAAGTAGGTCATAGGCCAAGATCAGATTCAAGGGGTGGAAATAGACTCCACCTCTTTAAGAGAGAGAAGCAGTAATGTCCCACGACAAAAGGGTGAGCTGCTTGGGAGAGATTGTTGTAGTTATCTTTGAAAACAATCACCACGTGAATAGATTGTTCTTTTAAAAGGCTATCACAGATAAAGTGGAGCCCCTTTTGATCACCATTTCCATTTTATTCCCTTCCCTCTCTTGTCAGGTAATCATTTTAATGAATTTGGCATATATCCTTTAAAAATTATATTTAAAAGTGATCAATTCATTAGTGAATAGTTTCATGCTGTGATGCAATTTGTTTTGTTGGACAACCTTACAATCACGGGAGCTAGAAGGAGCTATGTAATGGGAACGTACAAGATGGCCTGAAACTAAGTAATAGACTGATACAGACTGTAAGGGCAGCAACGGTTCATATAAAGGAAAAGCAAAGACAACTAAAGAAAGCACTGTTGATGAGTTAGAAATCGAGGTAACACTGAGCAGCCAAACTTACCATTTAGTTGTCCTAAATTAAGTCTTCTTTCTGTCTGAGAGAAATCAGTGAATTTCAGCAGTCAGTTCTTGAAAGAAATGCTTAAAAAAATTAATTCTACCTACCACATATTATGAAGTTTCTTGGAAATTAGGTAGTGGAGTTTAGACTTGATACAGTGACAGATAGGCACTGGAGGTTTTTGAACACGTGAAGGTGATGTGTTTAAGAAGAATCTGTACAGCAGTAAGATGTAGAGAGGGGTCACTTGGCTGGTGGGGAATAAGTGCTAGGCACTGGGGATGCAAAGATGAATGATGCGTATTTGTTACCCTTTAATATCTCCCACCTTAGGAGGATAGGTAGGTAGACAAATCCTGGGGATAGATGTACAGGTGTGGGCATAGAGAGGGAATGATTAGCTCTGCTAGAGTCTAGGAGCATGAAGGCTTTAGTCATGACAGGGTATGGTTAGGACTCAGAATCCTCCAGCTGATCACCAGCTCCCCCGAACACCAGTTAACCTCAGAGGTTTAAGTCACAGAAGCACAGAAGTCATTCCAGGAAAATACCTACTTTATTATCAGTTAAGGAATTGGTCCCAATTTCTATGTGGTTTCCTATTCTGAACCACTAGCCCATAATTCCTAGACCAGAGGCAGCTCAGTGGTCTCTTCTGTTGACCTTTTCCATGTAGGTCCATAAAGTAATCTGGGCACTCTTGGTCTGACAGCAATAGGGGACCTGGAATGAGGATCCCACAGAAGAGAAAGCCCCTTTCCCCAGTGGCTAAAGAAACAAAGAAAGCTAAGCAGCCTACTCCATATATCTTTTCCCCTGTCCCCTATGTTGGAGTTCAAAAGCCTTTCAAAGGCTGGGTTTCCTCTTGAATAGGAGGCAGTCTTAGGGTTGTATATTCACCATATGGAAAGAAAGAAAAACCACGTGATGACACATCCACGTGTTTTATGTCATCGAGTTTTGGGGTGATTTTTTAATGCAACAGTAGATAACTGGGAACTGTAGTTCGCAATGAAAATGTAATTTTAAAATAATTATTGTTAGTAGTCTAGGTTTGTTCCTAGAACCCCTCTATCTAATATGTTTTATACATACTACTGTTTCCAAAACTTAACTGCTAAGGTAGTGTTATAAAGCAAAATAAAGGACTTTGTGTGATTATTCTCACCTTAAGAAAAACTTAACACTGGGCTTAATACCAAAGATGGTAGGAAAAAAGCATATTACCAGGATAAAATGAATTACGCAGAAAGGAAGGTGGAGTTGAAAGATCATCTGACCCTATCTGGGCAAACTCTATATTGAGTCATTGAGTCCTGCAGTGGGTATGGATAGAAAGTGAGGGTGCAGTTTGCAGAATGCCTGAACGTCTTGCCTTATCTTTTTCTAAGGCAATGAAGAGGAATCAAGTGTTTACTTTCACTAGAAATATTAATGATGAAAAGCACATGATTATATGATTCGAATCTCTTCCAACCAAAGTCCTTGTGTATCAATTATGCCAGTAAGAAGTAGAGAAATATATAAGGAAATCCTACATAAATGAGTGATGAAGCATAAATAATGTATAGTGTTTACATATAAGGTAAATTTTACCCACTTCCCATGTGCTCTCATTTAGGAACTCCAAGATTTTAGGAAACTCTGGAGGAGCTTACATTCTCAAGGCCTTCTCTGGCTCTTGGGTTTAAATAAGTGTTTCTCTATGTGCCATATCTGTACTTCTCCATAACTGTCTGGTTGTAAATTCCAACCCCTTCTTTAAGTATCATACAATCCACTCACATAAAGTATAAGTGTAGTAGATGTTAATGAAGTTTAAGAGTCACAGTTAGGAAGATTTCTGACATCTTGCTCGTTTTTCTCCTCCTGGTTTTCTTTATTCTGTTTCCTCCTTACCTGCATCCACTCTCTATATCATGAAAAGAAATATTACTCAAACACTGGACATTAGGTTTTATCTTCTACCCCAAGAAGATATGTTATTATTATCATAAAAGAAAGTTTTCTCCCTTTCTAAGAAGAATTCTGGTGCTCTGGTGCCAGTTAACTCTTTTTTACTTTTTTTTGTTTTTGTCAAGAACACAGGCAGGAAGACGCATTAGAACATTGTTCCTTCATAATTCATTCATTTAACAAATATTATTGAGTAACTATTAAGTGCTGGGAATACAGCAGTGAACAAGAGACAAAGCCCCTGTTCTTATGGAGCATATATTTTTGGCAGGCGGAGGGGTGTGAGATTGGAAACAGATAATAAATAAAAGACAACGTAATATCAGATAATGATAAACACTAGGAACAAAACTAAAGCAGAGTAAGGGGCCTGAGAATGATGAGGATGCTCTCTTAGGGTGGTCAAGGAAGTCCTCTTTGAACCAGGACCATTTAAGCAGAGATATGTTGCAGGAATCTGGATGAGAGGAAAGGGCTTTCTTCTGCAGTAATTTGTCATTTTTAACATGGTGATATAGTTTTAGTTGGGCACATGGTCATCCAGCTAAAGACAACACTTCCCAACCTTTCTTTGAGCTGGGTGTGGATATTTTACTGAATTCTGTTCAATAGATGTGAAAAGTGATATGGGCCCCTTCCAAATGCTGCCCTTCAAATAATTAGTTGTGTGCCCTGTTGATTCTTACCTTTTTTCCCCCATATTTTTTTTTTTTTTTAAGGAGATGTCAAAAGCTGACTCTCGGTACAGAAATAGAAACCATTGACTTAATGATTGAAGATGGTAGCTCTTCCTGGTCTCTCACTCTTGTCCCCTCACCTCTCTCTCCCGCCACCTTTTCTCATTGCCCTTGGTAAAAAGAATAACAGTTAAGAGCATGGACTCTCAAACCAGATTTCCCAGTTTCTGATTCCAGCAAGGTTGTATGACCTTGGACAAATTGCTTTTCCTTTGTAGGCCCCAGGTTCTTATTATAAAATGAGGATAATAATAATTCTTACTACTATGGGTTGTTACAGAGATTAAATGAGTTAATATTTGTGAAATATTTAGACCAGTGCCTGGAACAGGTAAGAAGCACATATGTTAAATACATAAATTAAATAAAAACCCTTACTAATATAACTATTTAGTTCAGCCTCATGGCTTTGAAGGTGTGACTTTATTTCTTTTCAAAAATATGTTGATATCTTGTATTGCATATGCCATAGTAAAAATTAATACCTCTTCTGCTGTCTCTATCTGCCCTGTTCATTCACACAGTACTATGTGGCATACCTTGGGGAAATCTATGGGAGTGCCTTGGCCTTTCTTACACATACGTTAATCAACTGCATTAAGTGAGTTGCTATACGCTCAGCACAGACTTAGACTTTTAGACAATATGAAATAAATATAAATCAACATCTTCATCCTGGAGAGGTTCAGAGTCTTACAGGAAGAGGAAGATTTACGCACAAGAAACAATTAGAAGACAATACAAGGCAATACCTAATGAAGTGTTGAAGTTGTCCTTTTTTAGTTTCAGGAAACACTTAATATCACAATAACCCTTAGTTTTTGTTTTTCATTGCAGACCCCTAAAGCAAACAGGAATTGAGGCAAAGAGCTTTAAATTAAAAGGATAATTTAGTAATAATGCTTTTCTTATAATACAGCATTTTTCATGTATGATGTCTTGAGATACTGTAAAACCTTGGAAAATAATGCTTGAAGGAAATGGGCGGGTATCTATTGTTTTTCCATGACCAAATTGATGCTTAGGGGAAGTCTAGGGCTCTGCAAAGAACAGCAAGATGAGCAGAAGGTATAATATGCTCTTCCTTCCCTGGCTAGAGGCATTGTTTCCACCCTTTTCCTCAGCTTTCCTTTCCCTGTTTCATGACACCTAACTGCTGTTTATTGAATCTTAAATCTCTCCTATGAAGGAGATTTTAGAGATTCATTTGGTCACATGTTTCAGCGTTAATAAGCCTTATTTTGAAATTGTTAATTTTGAGGTCTATCTTGTGAATTTGTTCTTTGAAGTCTCATGATAGATGGATGTCAAGAAGTCATACAATTTTGTCCTCTATTAAAACAAACAAGCCCATAAAAGCCAAGGACAACAACAGAAATGTGTTACCCTGTCTGAAAAGAAAGTTATATTAATTTGAAAGCTTTAGAGAAGGAAATTCTAAAACCATTTTGCTAACCAAGTCTGTTATATGTCAGGAAGTTCTTCATAGATAATTTAAATCCTTATCATAGCAATATAAAACCATTTCCTCTCATTCTGCTGTTTTTTGAGTTAATGAATAGTCATATAATGTATTTTTATGAATTACCTATTGTCATTTTTCTGTAATTACTACATATTCATATTAAAATTTAGGATTCCTGGTTAAATCAAGGCTATCTGGATAGAACCCACTGCTTATAAATAACTTTGTATCAAAAATATTTTGGCAATGCAACTTGATTCAGCAATAAAATATTTTTGTGGGTGAATAATGGTGGCAGCTAGAAGCATTTGCCTGGTGGTTTACACTTAGGAAGTACTTGAACTATCTTGAATTATCTCTGAATGTTAAAAATGTGTGATTCCAAATTCCTTTCCCTCTGGGCCCACATTTGTTGGCTTCAGAGAACTATTGTCTTAGTGGAAGCAATGGCTCTATTCCAATTGAAAAAATAAATAAATATTGAGCGAGCCAGAAATCCAGGTAACAAGCAGAGGTGATAAGAGCAGAGGGACTAAGGGTTTGGCTGACTGTCCTCATGTACCTGACTGCTTTATTAAAACATATTTTCAGTATCTCCTCCTAAAACAATTATGGGCTGTTGCACAGGCACAGTCATCATATCAGGGCTGATTAACACAAAACATGATGGAATTTGTTATAATGCGAAAGGAATTTCGTGTCTTTAGGGCTTACTTTCCTCATTTGTAAAACTGGTCCCTGATTTTGGAGGCCTTTTCCAGTGATACTATTTTATAATTTAATGAACACTTTAACACATTTTTTTGCAGAGTAATTTTGTTAGTATTGTCTCACATTCTCAACTCTAAAAGCAGAAACAATACAGCATTTTTTGGTCACTAGATTTCACCTCTTCTCACAGTCGAGGTAGTTTGACAAAGTGTAGTGTTTCAGTGGACTGAGAAATCAAAAGACCTGAACTAGATTTTTGGCTGTGACACTAACTGGATGACATTGAACACTCAACCTCGTGGGCACTGGCTTTCCTTATTTATAATATGAAAGGTTTCGCTGCATGATCTAATTCAATTCAACAAACAGTTATTAATTGTTTCCTGCATTTAAGACCCTTGAATAGGACATGAGGGTGAAGTTGAGGAAAATACAAATTAAAGGCATGGAGAAGCTGTTAATGAAATATACGGCCAGTGAGAGAAAAGGACAGAGTTAAGCATTACAACAGAAAAAAACCAAAGTTCTAGGAGCACAAAGGAGGCAATGAATAAATTTCGAAGTTTTCAAGTGTTATGAAAGATAATGTTAACCTATAATGGAAGAGCCCTTCAGGGAAAGATGTATTTGGCCTGCATTTTGGACACTGTAGCTAGCGGATATAGTTCATTGCAGCAGCTACTTAGAACCACAATCTACTATGGTGATTAGGCATGTCCATCTTTCGCTGCTAATTTCACTCCTCTGCAGGGTGTAAGAGAAATGAAAACGTGGGAAGATCGAGTTTTTCCAGTTCAGGGATTGACCTTTAAAGGAATCAGGGCAGAGAGAGGGTAATGTCAGTAGAGTAAATGAGTGTAAATATCCCTAACATACGATTGAACTAATTAAGTTTAAATGGGAGGGAGCCTGATCTAAATTAGAGAAAAATATTATCTGAATTATAGGATCTTTCTTTCAAAAAATGCAATGTAATTATATTATTTTCAAGTATATGTGGTAAGTTGAACTAATTGCTAGAAAGGCATTTCTAAGTTTAAGTGCTACTGGAATCTTCTTTTAATGAATAGATAAATTTGGATTCATGAGGACTCTCCTTTGGAATGCATAAAATTTATGTGTTAATATGTTTGAAACAAAATGGCTAATCAAGCTCTTTAAATTTTGTTCATGCTGCTAATTTGTTTAGTGACCCCCTTCATATAAATAGTTCAGAGGTAAACTCAAGTCCAATATGGTTCTAATTTTCAAAAGTTTGTTACAAATTAGTGGAGTCTGAATGAATGCTGTCTCACTCAGGTTCTTATGTGCTAGAAATGGTGCAACTTGTTGACAGTCAGATCTAGAACTGTTATCCCTAAAAAGTTGTCGATAAAATCAAATCATAAAGGGAGACCAGCTAGCTGCTTCAGGCTGTCATATACCATGACGTAGTAAGGGACATGACTGATGAGGTTCTGGAGGCTCTTTTCTTTTTGGACACAAATATATTGCTAGCAGTTGGAAGATGGAAGTAAAACAAAGTGGTCGGGAGAGTTCCTCACAGTGTCTGTGCAAGCTTAGCTATTGCTCAGGTAGGAAGGAGGTCAGATCCAGGCAAGAACTAAGGAGAAGCCGAGATGGCAAAAGTTTAAAAGAAATCCTGAAAGAGGAAGCAGTCTAGATGCAGGAGCAGGCAGGAGCAAGGAGCTACCGGGTGGTTTTCTTGAAGAGCATTCGAAACATGGGAAACGCCAGGTGAAATTCTGGGGTCAGCTTTTTGAGCTAATCACACTGGTATTCATAATGGCAGGAATAGTTGTGAGCTGATCTTTGACTCTGCCTCCCAGAGTCGCATGGTCTAAAATCTCCAGTATGTAGGTCCAGAAATGTAATCTTATCGACTCACTGTTAGATAACATTTGGGGAAAATTAACTCACTCTATTGAAACTCACAGGAGAGCAATTATATGAATCCAAGTACCTGTGTATTAATTAATAAAGAGAGAGCTACTTGGTATAACAAACCACAGTGGCCATTTTGGAAGCCTAGTAAATGCTGAGATGGCATAAAAGAAAATTGATATTCCTGAGAAATGTTTTATTGAGGTGTGGGTAACTATATGTACTGATCTTTCATATTTTTGGTACATTATGCCTTGCCATGGGGGGTTTCATGAATCTGTAGAGAAATGAAAAAAATAAGGGCCATACAGTGGACTTACCATAAAACTAAATGTATTTAATTTAGAAGAATGTGCTTTATTTTTGATTATGTCGTTGTTATTATTGATGTCAAAATGTTGATTTTAAGACATTATAGTACAATTTTTTAAAAATTACTTTTAACTTTACAGAATAAGAATACTGGCGACCCTATCAGGTTCCAATTTTTCCTTTTTTGGAGTGTGATTTATGGTTTCATGAAATCCCAAAGTCTGAGAACCCTTGGCTTAGAAAACTTAAATAATATTTGTCTACCAATGGTTTTCATTTATTCATCCACAGAGAGAAATGCATTATCATATCAAAAAGTACAGGCACACTCAGACATACATGAATATGTAAATATTTATAATAGAAACAGAAGTTTCACAAAACAATACTTAATCTTACCTCATTCAGTGTACTCTGATCTATTTCATTTTGCTTGTTAAAAATGTCAGTTGCTATCCAATAATTTGATTTCATGACCTACTAATGAGTCACAACCCACAATTTGAAAAACACTGCTGTAGACTCAGAGTCCTCTCTTCCCAGGATGTAGCTGAATAAACACTGACAGGTGTTTCCTTTTTGGATCTCCTTTTCTAGATTCCACACAGACCATATCCCTTCTGGTGCACATTTGTTGCCCTGGATAGGTTACAATACAATTGATTAAATACAAACTTTCTATATGTTAGCTGTAATTCCATCCTTAGGATACACCCTTGTCACCTTGTTTAGTTTGAGAAATATTCTCTACTTTGTTTGGATTTAGAAGTCACTTTGGTCTTATTTTTACAAAGCAAGGAAGTCCCCTGGTCTTATTAGCCCCACTTTTCCAAAATACTTATTACGATAGGTTATTATGTAGACAAGCAATTTGCACTCATTTTAATTAATTTTTTTTAGCCTCAATTGCAGAGCATAAGATTTTTGTTACTAATCAAATTTGAGATTTGGGTAGGGACGGGAGAGAACATCTTACTCCAGCCCTGGCCACTGGCCAAGCAGTGGAAGATAACTAGACAGTCCAGAGGAAAGGAAAAAAGGCAACTAAAATGAATTATATTAATGATGACGTTAAAATGTCCAAATGTATGTTACATAGTTTAGCTATGTAAACTTGACACCAGAGTAATGAGGAACAGAATATATGCCATGTATGTTTTGGAGTAAGTATTATTTTATTTTGGATCATAGGTTTGATACCAGTGCAGCAGTGTCATGTGCTGGTTGAGTGTGGGCTGTGGTGCCGGACTGTCTGGGAAAAGGTCCATGTATTGAAGCCCCATTTTAGGATAAAGGGACTAAGCCTTACAAAGGTTAAGTGACCTTGTGCAAGTCTCTTAACCTCTTTGAGATTTAGCTATAAAATGAGTCATAAAATGAGAAACATTAAGAGTACCTACCTCATGGGGTTGGTCTGAGGGTTAAATTAGGTCTACATGTAATGTGCTTGGTCTAATGCCTTTCATGTGGTTAAAAACTCAATGCATTTTAGTCATCATTGCAATCATCTTATAGCTAGTGGTTTACAGGCTGGGATTTAGAGTCAGTTACCTAGATTCAAGTTCCAGCTTATTATTCTAGTTGTATAATATTGCGAAAATTACTTCATCTTTTGAAGCCTCACTTTTTTTATTAAATAAAACTGTGCTAATAATAATACTTATTGTGGTGTTAATGTTTTGTGGATTTAATGACACCACACAGTGCCTATTACATACAGCTCAATAAATACTAGTCAGCTAGCCAAAATTACCTATGCTACCTCTTTTTGCATGTATTCACTTCATACAGTCTTTCTACTGTATATTTAATCATTGAGATCTTGACTTATACATCAGAGGTCTTGGATAGATTACAATTTAATTGCTCTTTGTCTTTATGTCTTCCTAACAGGGGACAACATTCTACCCTAAAAGAATCAAACAAACATGAAACTTTAAATAAAGTTGCAGCATTCATTTCAATAACTGTCTTTTTGAATTTCCATTATGTGCTAAGTATGTGTCCTATAAGGCACATTTCCACCTGGCAAAGGTTGAAGAAAAGCCAAATTTAAAAGGCTACTATAATTAGAACTTTTGCTAACGGCACTTAAACTGATTAATGTCCAATGGGACCCACTCTACTGAAACATACTTTTTAGGCAGTTATACATTTATATTAAATTAAACATTCGGTGAATAAATGAGCTTATGTATCAGTGTCTCCATGTGGTTCTTGGAGTTAATTTTGTAATGATATAGCCAGTGCCACTGAAGGCATCTCCCTTGCTGTTTTCTCTGCCTGGAGTTCTTCCTATTTATTCTCACATGGCTGGCTTTTTTCTCCCTCATTATTCAGCTAGTCTTCCCTGACCATCCTACCTTATAGGGGTGCCATCCTCAGTCTTTCTCTCCCTGAGCACCCTGTTGCATATTCTTCACATATCACCGTGTAATTGAAATAATACTGTTTGTGAGCTGCTCTTTGCTTGTGTCACTCACTAGATCTAAAGCTCCAGGAAGGCAGGGACTTTGTTTATATTTTTCATGGTCTGTATTATGTTTCTATTATTTGTAACAAATTAGCATAAACTTCGCAGTTTAAAACAACACACAGTTATTGTCTCACAGTTTCTGTGAGTCGGGAGTCCAGGGTTAGATTTGCTGGGTTTCACTAGGGTTAGCTCAAAATTTCACCAGGCAGATATCAAGGTATTGGCTAGGCTGCAGTCTCATCTAAGACTTGGAGTCCTCTTTTGAGGTCATTCAGGATGTTGGCACATTTCAACTTCTTGTGGCTATAGAACTAACATCCTCTTTTTCTTGCTGGCTGTAAACCAGGATGAGGGAGAGTGCTCTCAGTTCCTAGAGACTGCCCAAGGGTCTAGACATGAGACATTCTCACAACATGGCAGTTTATTTCTTCAAGGCCAGCAGGAGAGTCTCTGATCTCTAGACCCTCTTTTAGGGGTTTGCCTAATTAGGCCAAACACACCCAGGATAATCTCCTTGTAATTAACTCAGAGTCAACTGATTAGAGACCTTAATTACATTTGCAAAGTATCTTCACCTTTGCTACTTAATGTACTATAATCAGAGGAGTGAGATCATCATATTCACAGGTGTCACCATACTCGAGGGGGTGAGGATTATACAGGGCAGGTAGACCAGAGGTGGGGATCCTGGAGGCCACCTAATAATTCTGCCTACCCACTTGTTGTAGCCCATTTAAATGACAGAAGGTATTTAAACACATATTTGTGAATGAATGAGTGAATGAATGAGTAAATGTCAATTAAATAAATAAGAACTGAGGAATCAGTGAGAAATGTAAAAAAACTATTGGTTGTGTTCAGATGTATGTTTAGTATCCTATATTGAGTTCAAAACAATCTTGTGATTGGATTGTCCACTTAATTCACTTTTCTTACTGAGGGACTTGTGACTATTACACAGTGTAAGGAGGAATCAAGTAGTATTTTTTGTATTGTATTAGCAAAGTTTCTGTAGTATAGTCTTGATTAATATTTCTAACCAACAGTCTTATGCAGATGAAGTTGTTAAACCTGAGGATACTAGAATGGCTTGCACATGAAAGGCCAGTTTATCATTAGCAAATCAGGATTAATCGATATTAGAACTTGGACTTTTGCTGTCTGTCACTGGAAATTTAATATTCCACTGTTTCCTCAAAACCAGAGAGAAGGAAGGCATTTTAATTTCCAGGAGAAATAATACAAAGTTAAGTTCAGAAAAATGTTTTCCTGACTGTAGCTAGGATACTACTTTGTGGAATGACCCTGTAAAGGAAATGTAGGCACTCCTATTATTTGAGATATAGGAAACTACAGGGATGAGGCAGGCATAGGATAGTGTATTAGGCTACTCTAGCTGCCATAACAAAATACTACGTGCTGGGTGGCTTAAAAGCAGATATTTATTTTCTCACAGTTCTGGAGGCTAGAAGTCCATGATCAAGGTGCCAGCAAATCCTGTTTCCAGTGAAGGTCTCTTCCTGACTTTTAGATGGCCTCCTTCTCACTCTGTCCTCTTGTGGCCTTTCCTTGGTGCACACACAGGGAGAAAGCTATGCTCTTTCTTCCTCTTCTTATAAGGACATCAGTCCTATTAGAATAGGACTCCACTTAAGGTTAAATGATTAGGACCTTGTTCAGCCTTATTATCCTTGTAGGCCCAATCTCCAAATACAGTCACATTGGGGATTTAGGCTTCAACATGTGAAGTTAGAGAGAACATAGTTGAGTCCACAATAGATAGCTTAGAGAGCTATGAGGAACAAAGGAAACTTTGAAAGGGAGCAAGTTCAGTAGAGGGAGTAGGATTTCAGGCTTTCGCATTGGATCACTTGTATTTGAATTCCAGCTTCATCTCTTGCTTGCATTAGGGGCAAATCCAATTTTTATGGGGCCTAGGACTTAGACAATTTTAGAAACCCTCTTTAAGATAGAGAATATAAAGTTAGGTACAGAGTCTTGGAAGGGGGCTTATGCAAATAAGGGCCTCAGAAGCTTAAACTTTATTAATTTCTCAGTAAGTTCACCTCTATTTGCCATTGAGCTAAGGAAATTACTGTATCTGAGCCTGTTTTCTCAACTATACAATGGAGACAATTATTTTAAATCACAGGGATGTTGAAAGGATTAAATGATCACTACCAAGCTCTCCTACCTGTCTATTATTATTGCTACCTTTATTATTATTGTCACCATCATTATTATTCAGCCCTTTCATTTTACAGATGATGAAACAGGCAAAAAACTGTTATATGACTTGCCCTACATCATATAACCAGTGAGCTGGGAGGTTGGGCCAGGTCACCCCTCCTGCCTCCTGGTCTACACTCTTTCCACGGCTCCACAGAGACAGCTTTTTGTACCCCTTTCCCAGTGTTCACATCCCTGAAGAGGATGTTGGCATAGTATCATAATCTTCACCTATAATATTTATAGCTACTAAAAAGTGAAAGAGGTCTAAAAAGCAGAGTTAATTTGGTTGAATTTAAGCTTTTTTATTTTTATATACATTGAATGGGGATAAGGTCAATGAAATATAAAGCCATAATCATTAAATACACATTCTCATCATTTGCGGAAATTTCCAATTGGAAAGCTTAGCTTCCATCTTCATTTGGAGGAAGTGATGACTTGGAAACAAAGATGTTTCTATGTTATCTCATTGCGAGTGATTCCCAAGGTCCCATTTGTGAATTCTGTTAGGGACATTAGAAGACTTTCCTGGGAAAGGTCTGAGGAGTCAGTCCCAGGGGCTCTAGTTGGCCCCTTGGAAATATGCACCAGATGACAGAACTGGCTCTTCGTTTCTCTCATGGCTCCAAGTACGTGAAAATCTTTTCATGTTATCTTGGCTCTGGGAAAACCTGTGTCTCAAAGCTGGTTTTTAACACTTTTAAAGTACAGTTAATGTTGATTCCAATGTACCTAAACATTTTTTTCCCTATGATCCACCACACATATTTTGGCTTGCTCATCAGGGCTTGGCAATCTAAACATGACTGGTATTAGACCCAAAGATGCTAGTCCTTAAAATTAGTACAGTGGAGAATAAATAATATTTGACTCAGGCTTTAAATCTTTGGCCTGAGTCTGAAGGAAAAAAATACAACCCTGTAATAAACATTTTTCTAATTTCTTTCATTTTCAAATATGGCACCACTATAGCATTTTTGTGAAACCATCAAAACAAACCATGTAGCAATCTAATAGAATCTATACATGTGCATGACATAGACCAGCATGGGGTTTTCTGACTCTGCTATTGACGACAATAAGCATGGGTAAATTATTTAACCTGTAATTCTTACTTAGGTACAAATAATAACATGAGGTTTTTGAAGTTTCTAGAGGAAAAAATGTCACTTATCGACAAGATGGTTATGAATACTTTATGGTTATTGTTATTATTGTTATTAATATACCTATCAGAAATAATGTTGTGTGGCTAGAAAACCAGTGCTAATGTTTGCCTGCAGGATCTTCATGCAGACACTCCTGGTTCATCCATCTACCAGATCTGCTAACTGTTAAACAGGCATGAACATATAATGAAACAGAACAATTAGTAGAACTAAGGGGACAGCCAAGCATATTTGTCAAGGAGCCTGCCCATTCTCTTTTTCATCCTTCAAGGTGGGCAGTGGAGAAGCTGGTGGGCTGTTGCTCTGAGCTCTGCCCCTTTGCCTGGCCTCCTGACTGCAGGCCCTCTGCTCTGCTGGTTTCTGGCAACCACACCTTTACCCTGCAGTTTCAGTCTCACATCTCTATTGGCACTGAGTCCTCCACATTCCAGTTTTTCAATCGTACTAGAGATGTCTATTGGCATCAGGGCTCAACTCATCTGTCCTATTGTTTTAATACCTTGCAATAGCTTGAGTTAAGAGAGTTATAAAAGTTATAAAAGTTTAAATTCCTAGTAGACACGAAGATGAAAACACCTGATTGTGAGGACTACCAGTCTTTTCTTCGTAAACCTGTTTAGTATAACATCAAAAGACATGAAAAACGATTTCTTGGTCAGTAAAACATCAACGCAACTTTTTCTATGTACGTGGATCCAAATATTATCTTCTATGGAGGCTCCTCATTTCACGTCCATCACTATGTTAGTCTGTATGCTGACATTTGCCAGCAAAGGACTGTTTACTTCTTAATGTTTCTAAGCCGAATAGTGGGTCCAGGAGCAGTATTTTCTCAGAACTGGATTTGGGACAGTGATTCTCAGCCATATCATTTATTCAACAAATGTGAACTAGGCACTGTTCTGGGTGCTTGGGATAAATCAGTTAACAAGGCAGACCCTTCCCCCATGAAAAAAATTCCTGCCCTTATGGTACTTATTTTCCATTCAACATACATATATAAAAATAAAGGTGGATTTCTATACTACAAATATTTCAGTGTTTGCTTTTGGGATGCAGCAGTTTGTGTTGCATAGGAAGTAGAGTTCCTCCCAAGAAAGTGAACATTATGTTGCAGGCTAGCTTTTCAAACAGGGTTGGTTTTGGCAGGCTTCTCTTGAAATATGAGTGTGAGATAACTTCCATGCTTCTACAGAATACCAGTGTGACACGCCTTTCATCTCTAGCAGGGTTGTGCTACTGGTGGAGAAATGCTACAGTCCCAGTGCAGGTTTGCATAAGCAAGATGTAGTCAGTGTTAGCTAGACTCACCATGCAGGGCTTTCATTTATTTTTCTTTTGACAAGACAGAGTTCAAAAACAGCTTAAAAAAGTTCACTGTCACATTTCTACAAGTACTAACCACTGTGTCACTATTTTCAATGGTAAGTATGAAAAGTTCAGGAGTAGACTTTAGACAGAATATAGAGAATTGATTGTCATTGCTTAGGAGAATTGGAAAGTAAATACGCTTGAATTAAAAGAAAACTATTATCAAACACACACACACACACACACACACCCCATGCTGATCCATGTCCTTTGTGTGTGCATATTTTAGGAACAGAGGAAACGTGAGTTGTGAGTGGGGGAAAATGTAAGGTATCCCCTAGCTTCAGAACCAGTAATCTTTTAGATGCCTCATAAATGCACAAGATGGTCCCTGGGCTGGAGTTTTAAATCTCCGAATTAGCTGAAACAGTTGTAAAATCACAGGGAGCCAGACAGTTTACAATCAACTGCAAATCAAAGGAGGCTCCTATATGTTGTTTGTTCTAGCAGGCACAGGGAATGTATTGAACTTGCGAAATGTGCTTTTCATATCCTTGTGATTACAACCTCCTACCTTCCCAACCTTCATTTTTCTCTTTTTGCCCCAGAATCAGAGAGAGTTAAAATCTTCAGCACCAGGAGCATCTAGGAGGCGGCTTTCAAGACAGGCTGTGATGGCTCATTGAGCGCACCTGGTCTGTGTTCGTAGTTAGATCCTACACATACCCAGTCCTGACATCAGAACTGATTTCTGTCAGCTCTAATGTGCCTGAAAAATTTCTTTCAAGGCAGTTTCCTCTTCTAACACATCCCCGGGGAATTTCCCCTAGGGGGTGTGAGGCAACATTAGATTGTGACTATGGTAAGATATTCCTGTGTTGGAAGAGTTTTGTATGAAAAGCAGCCCATTACATCTGTTGTTTTCTTTATATAGGGTATATTTCACACTGAATGATACTGGAACACAACCCAGGGCTCTGTCTTGACTCCCCTGCAGTCTTGTACTTCCTCCTCCTCAATGACGGCAGATCCCGAAACACTTAGTGACATATGGTAGCCTATCTGTGAAGTATGCTGAATAGTACATTTGCTTTCTGACTCTGGAGTATTGTGTTTCATTTTGGGCATCATATTTTTTAAAAGAGTATTGACAAACTGGAACTCAGCCACCAGAAATCTTTTTGGAACAAGGTAGGAGAAAAATATAACTACATTCATTTCTGCATAACTAGTACCTGTATAGAAAAGAGCTGTACAAAATGGCGAAGAGTCTGCAAAGTACCACAAGAAACCATTGAAAGAAACTAGAGATGTTCAGCCTAGAGGGATCAATTATTATTATTATTGTTATTATTTTTTGGAGGAGGGTAGTGGCGATGATTCAAACGTTGGAAAGGCTGTCATGTGAAAATGCAAATGATTATTTTTCTTTTTCCATGCAGTTCTAGTCAGCAGAACTAGAATCAATATGTAGGATTCATGGGTAAACAGATTTTTATTCTATATAAGGAAGGTCATTCAGGTCATTCTGCTCATTAGTTGTGCAATGATGGAATGTATGTCTGCAAGCAAAAGCTACAAGACCTTATAGAGAAAATTCCTGCACTGAGTGAGTAGTTGAGCCAGACCTGTAAAGATTCCTTGTAATTCAAATATTCTATAATTTTCTGAATCAGGAGTTTCTTGTTCTATTTTCATTTTGACAGAGGATGGACAAAGGCTTGAAAGTCTCTTTCTTTCTTCCTACATTCCTTAATAAGATAATTGAACCAATTACATGGCTGTAATGAAGTTGGTCTTATGTCCTTTATTTTTATGTTTTAGTTATTTTCTCTGTTGGAGTACATAATCCTATATGAAGGAAAACTTACAACATCAACCAGTTATCCATGGCTCCTCATTGTTGCCTTACCAACGTCCTAAAAATCCGAACTGAGCTTGGGCATCTTGTTACCTTCTTGTTTGCAGAGCTAACCTGCGGATTTTCCTACCTAGTATACATTCCCATAACCTCTGGTAGCAGCACCCTCATTTTTCTTTGGGAGACCACTGCAGGCTGTTTTGGTGCTTCCTCGGATAAAGAATCTTGGCCTCTCCTAGGCTAAGGAGTGAGAACTGACTGACACTTGGCCAAGTGTCTCTCTCTTTGAATTTGAATGTTGAGTGCTATGACACAGGACAAAGAAAAGGTGGAGCTAATTGTTTCACTACAGCTCCAAGAAGAGAATGCCCTTCAGTTCTTGTTTCCTAGGTTCACATGCAGATGGCAAATAGATCTCACAAGTTGTGTATGTTTGTTATGTAGCCATATTGCTTGATTGTTAGATGAGGAACTTGCGTCAAGATTTGGAATGTGTGACCTTGTATGTTTTCAGTGAGAAGGGAAAATGATATATATGTGGTGTGTACAATTAAGCATCTCTTGGAAAGAGATTTCCATGGGTTCATTTAACTCGAGGCCTAAGGGTGTGAGAATTCCTGCTTCCTGAAGTGTTGGAAAGTTAAGGTCAAATGCTGGGTGCGTTTCAAGTTCTGAGACAATACCAGCCGATTTCAAAGCTGGTGTTTGTGTGTGCGTGCATATGTGTGTGTACAGAACTGGGGAGGAAAAGCAGCCTCTAAAACTTTGCTTTGAAAGATGCCAAAACACTGAGCCACATATTTGTGCGAGAAAGATCTGTGTGTTTGGATGAAACCTGCCTCTTTTGTAAACACAAGGCACAGAGAGGCCTGCCTCCTCTTGCCCTGCTTTTGAACTTTTGTTCACATTAGTAATTTCCCTCACCTTGGCTCTTGAACTTCCCTTTGTAGTGAAATTCACAAGTACTGTGTACTGGCAAGAAACTGTTGGAAAGAAAGGGTGTGCTGGACTAGATTGCATTTTTCCTGAACACTCTGAAATATCAGGAAGTATGGAGCATGAGTCATCACTTTCTGTTGGAAACTTCATGACCTTTACAGAGTAGGTCAAATTCCTCCCAAGCTGTGCTTCTTCACACCCCAGTGCATGACAGTAAAAGGGCAAATCCGAGGGAGGCAGAAGCATATTCATATTTTTTCTTGCAATCTGTTACACATTATCATTTTTTGACATACTTTGCTTCACATGACAGTACTAATGGTGGAAACCGAGGTCAAGTGTGAGAGAAACTTGCCTGGTCTACCTGGTGTGACTGTTTAAAAACTCAGTTTGGATAAACCCAGAGCCTGCTAGGATTAGGACAGTGTTGAAGGGGAGAGCACTCCACTGAGGACTTGGGGAAATAACTGAGTAAAAGGGGAAATCCCTGAGGGAAGAAGGCCACATTCCAAATTGTGAATCCCAGCCACCTTGCAAACTTGCATTTGATATTATGTACCAGGACAAAACAGGCAAAAGTACTGCAACAGTGTTCTGGCCAGGTGCCCCTTTGTAGAGGGTTATACAGTTCTACGACTCTGCCCTCAGGCATCACCGTTTTGACCAAGGATATCGATAGAGAAGAACCTGAACTATAAAGAAAAGTTTATGTTGCATACATTATACTCTTAAGAATCCAGGAATTGAGAGTGTGGTGTAAGGGAGCAGGCTGGGAAAGGTTACTGGAAAATCAACAACTTTTTGAGTTGAAGTACTCGGCCATTTGAAGACCTTGGTCGTGGGAGAACCTAGATGTGTCAGCACCCTTTTTAATTCTGTTGGAATATTTCATCTTCCTAAAATCATTCAGAAACAAGGAAGTCTACACAGTAAATTTTTCTTTTATTTATTTATTTATTTAGAGACAGAGTCTTGCTCTGTTGCCCAGGCTGGAGTGCAGTGGTGTGATCTCAGCACACTGCAACCTCTGCCTCCCTGGTGCAAGTGATTCTCCTGCCTCGGCCCCGTGTGTAGCTGGGATTACAGGCACCTGCCACCACACCGGCTAATTTCTGTATTTTTAGTAGAGATGGGGTTTGGCTAGGCTGGTCTCGAACCCCTGACCTCAAGTGATCTGCCCGCCTTGGCCTCCCAAAGTGCTGGGATTACAGGTGTGAGCCACTGTGCCTGGCCATAGTAAATTTTTCTTATCTAAAACAAATACTTTTAATGCCTCTGGCCACTTTTTAACCATTTTTTTTTGTCATTGTTTTTTAAGACAGGATCTCACTCTGTTGCCCAGGCTGGAGTGCAGTGGCATAGTCTCAGCTTACTGCAACCTCTACTTCCTGGGCTCAAGCGATTCTCCTGCCTCAGCCTCCTTAGTAGCTAGAATTACAGGCATGAGCCAGTACACCTGGCTAATTTTTTGTATATTTTTGTAGAGACGGGGTTTTGCCTTGTTGCCCATGCTGGTCTTCAATTCCTGAGCTCAAAGTGATCTGCCCACCTTGGCCTCCTAAAGTGCTGAGATTACAGGCATGAGCCACCTCACCTGGCCTTAACAAATTTTAATACTAATATTTCTACATGAATTACACATTTTGCTTTCGTAAAAGATTTAGTCAAGATAATGTAGCATTTTCATTTTTCTATTTACTGTCAGATGCTTGGCTGTCACTTCTCATGGCTGCCACTCCTACCTCTAATAGACTTTCTTCTGCTGTTTAATTTGCTGCTTCTCAATGGCCATGGCTAAAAATCCAACATGACTAACTTTAGAAATTTATTTATATTGATAATATGTATCTTTGAACGGGGCAGAAGAACCTCTCTTGTCAATTGCATGAACTTTAGTGAATGAGTTTGGTGACATGTGTTTCGCCTTCTTGGAGACCTTTAACCACATTTCATGGTTTTTTTTGTGTGTCCATCTTTGGTTCTCAGTGGGGTCCTAGACATTTGAAGTTGCCATATAAGTGACCCTCAGATAAGTATGAATTCATTGGACTGACTGCTCTTCAAAGGTTAGAAAAAGAATCAAACATATCTATGGCTGAGTTGGGAGTTGAAGTCACCTGCAGCGTAGCTGGCAAAGTCATTAAAATGCAACAGCTTAATGGCTACTCCCATGCTGACTTTCTGTGCAAGTGCGAAGGAGTCTTTCATGGTGAAGGTAGCTGTGTCAACATGAGGAGGGGCTGCAGACAGCTCGTAAAGGTGTTGCTCATCGGGGATAGGCAGGAAGTGCGGTGTTTAGATGTGAACAGACAAGACAGAGAGGAGCCTTCTGCAGAGGGAGATGAGGACTCTGACTATGACCAACGGGTGGCGCTCTGAGCTGCTAATTGAGTCAGCTGTAAACCTGTGAATGACCTGTTCTTTGCAACCGTATGTATCAAGAACTCAAGTGTCCGGTAAAACTTAGAGCATCCTGGAGGTGGGAGGAAGTGTCCCTCTTACCTTGACCCCCACATTTTTTATCTTCTTTACACTTCCGGTGGAACCCCCACTTTTATTTTAGAATAAGAAAATTAAGCTGAGAACATGAGTCTGTGCTCTTGGATGAGGGGTCACCTAGAGTCTGTGACTCCAAAGCCGGTATTTTTCCTATATGATAATGCTTTCAAATGTAAAATGTGTTTACAACCAAAGGTTTTCCACTAGAAACAAAACTATTGCTTGTTTATGTATGTGAAAATCTTGATGTATTAGGTGATTTTTCACATTCAAGCAAAAGATGGCAGTTGATCATCTATGGTATAATGGCCAAATGATTCAGAAAAGTTGTTTTTATCTTTTTTATCTATCAGTAGATGGCAGGAGATACCATCAAATCAAGCTATAAAAAGGGACATGAATGATGGAATTCAGTCATTGTTTCTTGTATTACCTAAAAACAATTAGTATCCAGGGTAGTCAGTGTGCTGTTATGTGGGCACCCAGGTAGAGAGCATTTTTGAATATGGATTGGAGTTCAGTTATTGGCTTCCTCATTAATCTGGCAAGCTTACAGTTGGTTTAAAACAATAGTCAAATGTTGGAACTAAATTTACTTTATTTTGAAGAGACACCTGGAGAAATGATTCATCACTCCTGTTGCTAAGATTAATTGGGCATTATAATTGTGTTAAGTGGACTCACACACCATGTAAGAATTCAGGAGCTTTTCCTATTTTCTTTCTGTTTTTTTTTTTTTTTTTTTTTTTTTTCTCTTCAAGGAGAGAAGAGAAAAGAGTTAGGGAACTCCAGCATCATAAAGGGCTTTTTCCAAGATTAATGCAAATAAAGCACTACAGTTAAAAAAATACTAACAACACACAAGAATGTTTTCAACATTCCTTAATAGACTCTGGCCCCATGAGCTAATATTTCCGTATCCAAATAGAGGTCATTTTCATCAATATTAAACTTGCTTTTACATATTAGTTTTTCTGAAGTACAGAGTTCTCTGAGCAGTACTGACCACATGTTCCCTAATTTGGAGATTACAGAGAGGTGAAGTACCTGTGGAATTTTCAAGAGTTGAAATTTGCAGTCTTCAAGTGTGTGGTTCTCTTTTTATCCACTTGACACCACTTAATAATGATATGATTCTTCTCTTTGGTACAAAGCATTTGAATCAGCTACTTTTTAAAAACTTATTTGAATTTTATATTTTGGAGAATTTTTTTAGAAAAAATCAGTCTATGTATATTTTTTTCTTTTAGACAACAGCTTAACTAAAAAGCATCTCTGGGGTAGCAAGAGCATTTACATGAGAATCAAGTTTAACATCAATTTTGGTTAATGCCAAGCTGGAGATCATAATAGTTATGGTCCAGTGGCTCCCCAAGTGGAGGCTGTGTGCTGCAGAAAGTATTTAGCTCCTGAAAACAGAAATGGAACTGGGTTTGCTTGCAAGTGGACCCTACTACTTTTCCTTATAAATTTCTCCACTAGAGAAAATTTTCACTCAAAAGCACATCATTTTCCCTCTTTAAAAAAATCCAAACTGTGACTAGTACTAAAATATCCTATCAAAGAATACCAAAAAAAAAAACCCATCCCCAGTCTATGTGCTATGCTGTATGAAATTTCTACATTTGACAATCAACCTGTTACTGAGCTTAGCACTGTGCTGTTGTACTATTGGATGGAGATGCTCTTTTGAGTCGGGGTACAGAACCTCTAGGTGTGAGAAACTAGGTAGAACCAAGCAGTTCTGCAATGGGGTTCTAGGGTAGCCTGAATACTCTTGTTACAGTGGTTTTGTCATTTATTGTATGCTATACATTTACAACTCTTTATTTAATTTGTTGTTCAGTAACATCCTGTTATACTCCGAAGTGACCATCAATTACATGGTCACTCTATTCACTGGTTGCCTGCTTCTCCCCACTTCCCTTTGAAGAGAATTCACTTTCCTGTTTTGTGTACCAGTATCTACTGAGCTCAATTACTAAGGGTGAAAGTTCATATTCTCGCCTATCTAAACTTGTTTTTATTAAAATTTGTATAAATTCTTTCACATAATAAATTATAAATGATTGATAAAGCTTAAGTCCTATCCCTCCTGAATGTATGTAGATATTAATAGAAAACAAACTTTTAAAGGTGGCTAAATACATCTCATCTCTCATCATATAACTGCCAACCATTGTAAAGGGTTTGAGACTTTGTTGTACTTGCAAGCTAACTAGTTGGCTTCCCATAGTTTCATGGATGCTGGCAGAAGATAAGAGACTTCTGGGTCAGAAATAGAGGACAATTTGTTACTCAAAGCAATATTAGTAGCCAGATATTCATTGTTTCAATTCTCACAAGGTGTTTCAAAGAGGGCCAGGTGACACCAGCACATGCAGTGGGTTGTATTACAACAGGGTAATCCAGAAACTTAGTGAACTGGAATCTATTATAATGGACAGCAAGCATGTATACCCTTTGTCTTCAAGAGAGACACTATATATTCCAAGACAGTTCACAAAGCAAACATACTAGGTAAGATAATTGAGAATAAAGGCCGGGTGCGGTGGCTCATGCCTGTAATCCCAGCACTTTGAGAGGCTGAGGCAGGCGGATCACTTGAGCTCAGATGTTCAAAACCAGCCTGGGCAATGTGGCAAAACCCTGTCTCTACCAAAAATACAAAAAACATTAGCTGGGCAGGGTGGCATGTGCCTGTGGTCCGAGCCACTCAGGAGGCTGAGGCAGGAGGATCACCTGAGCTGGTGGCAGAGGTTGCAGTGTGGAGAGATTGCACCACTGCACTCCAGGCTGGGTGACAGTGAGACTCCATCCCCCTCTGCCCCCCATAACCCCCAACAAAGAGAATAAAGACATGCAGACACAACAGAGATCTGTAGAGATTTGTCCCCCAACAACAATTGCAGATCAATAAGAAGACTAGGGTAGATCACTGTGGGAATTTATTTTTGGCAAATTTAAAGTCATACTAAAGTCAAATATCTACTTTGCTTATGCACGAGTCTGACTTGTTTTTAAAATTATTCCAGAAAGTCTTCCTACTTTAAGTATGTTTTTATCGATAAATATATAACTAAGATCTTATTTTTCCCTGACAATGAGAGTAATATTATCATACATGCTCATTATAGAAAATGCTGAGAAGTATAAAGAAAAACATAGAAATCACTTATAATTTCATTACTCAAGAGGCAATAGCTATTAAAATATTGGCTTTTAATGCCTCTATATGTGTATTTTTAATATACACAATTGAGATTATGTGATGTGCTATGTAGTCTCTGCTTTTTTACATACTAAAAACATTACTTCAAGTCATGATTTTGAAATTTGAAAACATTACTCAAGTCTCATTTATGATTTTAAAAATAATTGCATAATATTCTATTGTGAATATAACCATTTTAAAAACAATTTTTTCAGTGTTAGAAAATTTGCTACCAAATACTATTATGATGAATATTCTGGTACAGAAATGCTTCTTAGTGCCTTTGGTTAGATTCCTATGGGAAGAATTATTGGGTTAAGTGTTTAATTTTATTTTACGGTTCTTTATCTTTATTGCCTGATCACTTTCAAGAAAGATCACCTCAGTTATACACATGACACAATATTTACGACCACTTTTTTCCCCAACATTTTCATCACAACTGAATATTTTAATTTAAAAAACTTTCAATAGATATTTTTTAAAATATATTTTTGCAACTTGAGATTGATTATTAGTAAGGAGAAAATATTTTCTTCTGTTAGTTGGTCACTTGTATTTGTTGTTGTATAAAATATCCGTTCATGTTCTTTGCACATCTTCTGGTAATGTTTTAGTATTTTTCTTAATAAGGGAAAGCTTTCCAATAACACTACGTGTAACATTTTGTGTACTAGAATTTTGTGCACTATTTCTCCAACATATTATTTATTATTAAATTATACTAATGTTATTTTTTGGTGTTTTGAACTTGAAAATTGGCCAAGCATCGTGGCTCATGCCTGAAGACCTAATAATTTGGGAGGCCAAGGTGGGAGGATCACTTGAGTTCAGGAGTTCAAAACCAGTCTGGGCAACATGGTGAGACCCCCATCTCAAAAAAAAAAAATTATCTAGTAAAATCATTAACCATTATTCATATGCTTTCTTCTACTGCTTAGAAATTCTTGTCCACCATGGTGTCAGGTGCCTGTAATCCTAGCTACTTAGGAGCCTGAGGCAGGAGAATCTCTTGAGGCAGAGGTTGCAGTGGGCCGAGATCATGCCATTGCACTCCGGCCTGGGTGACAAGAGCAATACTTCATCTCAAAAAAAAAAAAAAAAAAAAAAAAAGAAATTCTTGTCCACTCAGGGGTTAAATATTTACTACATTTTCACATATTTTATTTTTTGAATATTTAATTTTTAAAATCTATACTTCTAATGGCACCTTGATAGCCAATTTCCCCAACAGTGAGTGAGCTCTACCTTGCTCCATTGTTTGTGGTGGTTTCTTGGTCATTCACTAATGTTATACATTGTAGGGTGTCTATAAAACCTAGTATTTGAAGTATATTCTTCTTTCCCCTCCCAAATTTATTAGTGAGTGACAATCTTGCTTTGGATACAGGCTACATCTTTGTGCTCATCTATTAAGGACTAGCATAGATATATTCAAAATACTTAACTTCATGTATTGATAGGAATAAATAAAATAACAATACTTACTGTAACTCCAACATATGCTCCGAAACCATAACAAACAATATCTTCCAAAATGTAATAAACTATTTAAGTGTCAAAACATATTTTGATTTTTTTTTTGGTCAGTTTCATGTTTAAACATTTTTAGTATGTTGAATTTTGGGGAAGTAAAAAAATCGTATTCTTCTAGTGTAAAGTAACCTGCTTTAATATTCGGTTGCTACCCATTTAGAGAAGAAAATTGCTCTTCAAATAGCATAATGCATTTTTGTGTGTGTGATACTGGCAAAGGTAGGGAGGATTTAAGAAACATTTTACACTCTTTGGCAGCGGTGTTGATGGGGAGAAATAGAAAAATAAGAAGGGATTTAACTCGTTCCTTTTTTTTTTTTTTCCTTCAGCCAGATAATAAAAGGTAAAGCCTGATTTCATACAAAATCAATGGGGGTGAGTTATTTTGACAGAAATTTGCCATCCTTCACTGATCATGTGGTACTCTGGATAATAAATATTTTAAGTCAGTACATTACTGGTAATTTATTAGGTTGTATGAAATAATAAAAACAATACAAAAATCTGGAGATGAAAAAGTCTGGTGAAACAGAAGGTCTATGTAAATGTTCAATATTTTCTAGAGTTTTACTATTAATATTATATATTAGTGGAAGAAAAGAAAATGTTTGCTAAGTAGAGATGTGCATTTTTATTTCTTTTTAAATTGTCTCCCTCATTATTTTCCTACTAGGCTTATGCTTTTTTTCCTCCAAAAGAAGAAACTCAGAAAAGCCTTTTTTTGTTGTAAGTCTGGTTTATAGTTTTATTTCAATTTCATTTCTATTTCCTTCCGAAGCTAGGCAATACATTCACATCTCTAAGTTCAGATGCTGTTCATGAGGATCAATGCAAAAATTACTTTCTAGGCTGAATGCAGAAATACTTGGGTCTATGAAACTCATTCTCAATAAATTCAAGTTATTATTTTCAAAAAAATCCTAGTGGGTCACCAACTGTTGAAGCCAGTGTTGGAGGAACACAATAGCTTACAGGATGCTTGGAATATAAAAGTAGCATGTACTCTGACGTTGGGGAGCCATAGGGGTCTTCAGACAGATCAATAAGCATCACAAGGAATAGGTCTTTGAAACTAATACATTTCCAAAACATTTTGAGGGTGATGATGATTTAGATAATTCCCTGCCATGTAGAGAATGAGTGACACCATTGCAGTGGCTTTGTGGAGAGGTTGGGTCATGATCCTCATGTTGAGGAGTAAGTTGGGTGCCAGGTGCTCCTGAGAAAGCAGCTGTTCCATGTGGTTGAAGCAGAGAGGCAGGGTGGAGGCAAGGTAAAGAGCGGGACTGTAGACTCAGGTTGTCAGAGGCCCATCCTGGCTCTGCCACTCAGCTTGAAATTGTGGAAATCACTTTACCTCTGTCTATTTTAGTTTCTCATTTGTGAAGTGGGTAATGATTGCACCCATAAGCATTGTTCTGAGGATTAAATGAGCTCATCGTGTAATACACATACACATTACATGTATGTAATGTGTATGTATATAACAGGACATGTGTACGTAATAGGCACAGTGACTGAGCAGACTAAGACCTTGATATAAATGTTGTGAAATAAGTAAAATAAACTTCTTGGGAAAGTTATGAGGGCAGGAAAGGAAGAACCAGGCACATGAGGTCTCCAGAGACCTACACGGGCCTTAAATGGAGAATGCTGGGTTGGGAAAAGTAGAAAAAAAAAATTAGTCCTCAGAAGACTCCGTTGGCTGCAATCAAAGTTTACATTCACTTGACAGAGTGATATAAAGGCTGTGATTATTGGAATGAAGTGACCTCTGTCTGAGTGTGGAGCATGGGTGGAAAAGACAATGGTAAAGCTGAGGATAGTGAGAGGGAGAGCTAGGGAAGCCATTTCTTATTTCTCTCTTTACACCCCTGATTTGCTCATGTGTTTTTAGGACACCTCAGATTCTTTTTGAAAGTAGGAGATAAAATACTTTTTTGTTAAGTAAAAAAGAAGTCCAGGTAATAAATAAAACAAGGAAATCCTGGGCAAAGGGATCATGGGCTGAAAAGGAGGTGATTTAGGAACATTGAGGTAATACTAATGCTTAGGCTGCACACTGACAAAGTGTGGGGGTGTGGCACACACCTCATCTGCAGGTATTGGGCTCAAGGAAAGGGAGTTATGGACAAATTCACCATAGTGGTAGATGAGCAGAGACTCTGAATACATCTGTGAACACATTTTACTTTTCCTTTAAGTAGAGATGTTTTCAAAATAGTGGGTGATATGATGATATGAGATTAGATGGAAACAGAAAAGAGGAGAGGGGAGTACATGAAGAATTATTTTAATGGTGGGATGGCTCTGTCCACTGCAGCGAACATCCAGAGATGCAGTGACTACCATCTGCCACTGAAAAAGAACCATCGATGGAAGTACTATTTTCGATGATAACTCCTGGTAGCAGTAAAAACATGGTTTTAAATTAAATTTGGAATTTTCCTCCTCAATGCTGCTTCTTCAAAGACAAATGAGCCTCTTACAGTATGTCTAGTTAAATAAAATAATGGATGTGAAAGGCTTTACAAAACATTAATGTGCTATATAAATGGAATGTGTTATCATTGTGTACGGTGTACAAAAAACATGCAGTAAAAAGATATTATTTTTGTGGACTAAATAGTCAAATATGGCCGCATGACAGCACTGTGAAGTGAAGTCATAATTGATGAATGACTGTGCCCAGGGAGGGTTGATTAATGTGTGGATGCTAACCTGGAAGAATACTTCTGGTGTAAGTTAAAGGGTTTTTGTCTTGTTTTCTTTCTTTGCCCTTTTCTCACTTAAAGGTTTTCCAGTCAGTTAATGGCATACTTATCAAATTTAATGATAAGACTAGTATGGGGTAGGTAACTAACATATATCAACTTTAGAAAGTATATTTCTATATGAATAAAACAAGCTCAGATAGGCTAGTAACTTGCCCGAGACCACTCATTTAATAGTAGATGGTATTATGTGGGTAACCTAAGACTAGTAACTTGGCCAGTAGAGTGGCAGAGAGCTGGAATTTGAAACTAGGCAAACTGAGTCTAGAGAATGTGCATCTAAACCACTTTGCTTAATTATTGATTCACTTACTTAACAAACACAAAACGCTCACACTTAACACGAGAGACTGATCTGAGCATTATACAACTGTTACTCACTCCTTGTAACAACCCTATGGGGTAGATATTATTATTATTTTCATTTCATTATGACTTAGAAACTGAGGCACGAGAAAGTTAAATACTCTCCCCAAGGTCACGCAGTTAGTAAGCAGATTGAAACATAGGCAGTTGAGCTGGGGAGTCCATTCCTCTGACCATCATGTTATGCCACCTCTGCTCTATGCTGTGCTCCTTTCAATAATGTGCCCAGATTCACACAGGTGATCCTGCCCTCTCCTTATACCCTGGGAACCAGGCAGTCTTTGAGGTTTCAAAGGAAGCAGTGAGCATCTATGATTCAGTTGATGCTCTTTTGACCTACCTTGGAGCATCCATGCCTGAAGGCATCTTTTGTGATGCCACCAATTCAATCCTAGACTCTTAAATCCTCATGTTTGGTTCTTACTGCCAAATAGCATTCCCTCCTGAATAAAATACATCCTTATTCTCATTACATCTCCCCATAAAACTTTCATCAATTTGAAAATTGTAAAATGCATTCCTTTTTATGCAGACATTTAATCTATGGTTAAATGACAATTGAGCAATATATCCTCCTGCATACCCAAATACCATCCCAACTTGGCAATTTGAAAATAAATTGGCGTAGGTTTCAAGGAAATAGAATATTCTCGACCATAGACTTCAGAGGATGCTTATCTGTAAAACAAATTACAGGGCACACTTTGGCTTGATCAACACATTGTACTTAAGAGAGGTTTCAGATAGAACCACCAGCTTAGCAAATTTGATTTGAATTTGTCTGTGGACAAGACACTATGTTCCTTTCTTATGTGCATGGATGAAACCAGAGCTTTCAACCTCTCAGCCTTTCAAACTCTCACTTTCAGAAACACTGAAGTTTAAAATATAAAGGTGTTGTTTTTGCTTCACACCCAAATGTTAGTTAGATTTTCTGATTGCTTTTGATTGGCTCCAGGTGATGTTAAGTGCAATGAAGAAAATTATCAAAATCAATCTATCTTCAAAGACTTTCTTTGAAATTATAGGATCTGAATCAAAAAAAATAATGGTATTTTTATTCAAAGTTCTCTTCCATGATTTTCATAGCTCTTGCTCTACTAAGGAGCAAGTAAAATTGGTAAAATAGATTTTTTTTCCCTCTTGAAAGGTGATCGTTAGGGCCTTGATATTTTCCAAAGAAATCCAGTATTTCTTAAGCAATCTGACTCTTGCTTACTGGATTTTTAAAGGATTTAATTACCAACTTCAACACATCAGCAAAGTGACTTACATTACATATTAATAGTAAATGTAGTGCATGAATCACAGGCAAAGAATGCAGCTAACCCTGGGAAACACAATACATAACCAACTATAGTCATTAAAAAGTTGCAGTATTAAAGCCTGCCACCAGAGAACTTCCAAGCACTGAAAGACCAATGGTACTGATCAAAAGTCAAATCCAGTAGAAAACTAGCATATTCTAGAAAGCAAAACAAAATCCAGAGTAATCAAAAATATAATGCTGAAGGTATTGGTTATGTCTTACTACACAAAATGTGATTGGCAGACTGACAACATTGACTTTTACCCACGAGTTTATTAAAAATGCAGAATTCTAGGCCACACCCCAGACCCTCTGAAGCAGAATCTAATTTTTAGCAGGATCTTCAGGTGATTCATAGGCACATTAAAGTTTGGAAAGCACCATTTTAAAGTATTTTGTTAATGGTATTATGTGAATAATTGCTGTTTTCCAAAAACAGTGTCATACTCAGAGGTAGCGGTCATCCTTATTTTACAACGAGGCTATCATCTCATAGTGGGAAAAAATTCTCAAACTCTATTGCTTAGGAAAGATAATAACTGATATAGAATTATTTTTCCTGAAGGAGCAAAAGCAGTTATAGGGGAAGGAATAGCAGCTCATCACTTTCAGTAACAACAAATGCCAGCTTGACCTGCATTGTTATTTCACCTTGCACTTCTCATCACATTATGCTGGTGGATTCTTTTCCTTCCTTTCTTATTTTTGAGTCAGAGAAGGAAACTGACCTAGAGGTTGCTGTAGGCATTTAGAAATATGGTTTTCTTTATCAATTCTATTCGATCTGCTGCAGCAGTTCTTACCTGAGTGATTTTAAGAGTTTATCAATCATGTGGCTGTTGAGATACCCAAGCCATCATGCAAGTACCTCTCCCATGACATGATAACTTGTGCTAATAATAAAATGAAGCTGTGATAGGAGATGTGAAACAAATAGAAATCAGAGTGGTACCATGAAGGCGTGAGGGAGAAGATGAGGGAGCCAGGACTAAGTGAGGCGAGCTGTATCCCTAAGTCACCTGGAAGGTTGTGGAGCAAACAGATCATTAGGCAGCACTAGTGATGGGGAGAAAATGGCCATCAGTCACTCCCTGTTCTTTCTTTGCTGCCTAAAAGAACAGATAACACCACACATTTTCTTAACTAAGGACTTGGAGAAGGTTTATGGTGAATTTACCAGGAAAGAAGAAAAGAAGTGGCTTTTTTTTTTTTTTTTACGGCTTAGCATCAGTCTTTAATGCTGTCGTGCAGCATTGACAAGTCACACAATTTGGTCTCATGTTGGCAGTGGCAACTTACAGTAAGTCTAAAGGTCTGAGCACCAGACTGGCCTCCAGGGAACAGACATTTGTTCCAACTCCCCCTCCCCCCCAAGATTTCTTCAGAATTCCATTATGGCCCTATACAGACAGCAATGGCTGCTGGGGACAGGTTTTATTTGAGTGTACGTCAGCTATACATGGAATTATAAAAGCATATTTATAGATGTTCCACACTGCTCCTGTAATCAGAAGCAAAGACCCTTTTATGAAAAGGGATTATATCTAGGGCTGTGCAAAATTCAAAAGGATCAGATCCCTTTGAAAGAGTCCATAGTCCATGAAACAAAAAATTACCTGGGCCACTGGTAAGCCCCAGGTGTGCCAAGATTGCCTTACAGAAATGGAAAGAGTGTGACCCACAAAGTGAGGACATTCAGCTTCACTAGAGCCAGAGGTCAGGAGGGCCCCTTGATGGGTCCAGGCTCCCAGACTCTCAAGGGAGAGGTGGCTGCACTTGCTGGAGTCACTCACTGGAGGCTGGCTCCCTTGGTGCTGCTGGAACAAGAGGTATTGCTTGTGGGCGCCAGCCAGGCAGTTCTGCAGGAATAGTTTAGGTTCTCAATTTGAGACGGCCAAACAGAAGACAGAATTCTTCAGGGGAAGAGCAAGACATGGGAGACAAATACAGAATAAGCCAAGAACTGATCACACAACAGAAACGGAGGAGCGTACAGGGTCTGGGAACCAAGACAGCAGGTCGACACTATCTACCAGCCAGAAGCAAAGGGGCACAGAGGGATCAAGTCCAGCTGCTGGTCTGCCTCTTGCCCCTGGACAGGGACTGCAGGAGGAGGATGCGGGCCCATCCTGGGAGGGCTGCCAGACCCAGTGGGGCAGACTGGAATGCCTTTTCCTGCTGTTCCCACTACCTGATGCGCTGTTACTCGAAAAACCACCGAAGTCTGGTGTGTGACTTTGAAAGATTGTAATATATGCTCTGGAAAACATTCAGCAGTACAAAAGCCCTTTCTGGGCCTGCCCACCCTCTCATGGTCCACAACTGGTAGAAAGGTCCAGAAATCCTTGAGCTCTGGAAAGGTCCCTGGTCAGTCCTTGGGGAGCTCAGGTAGCTATATTGGAAGAATCTGCTCAAGTACGGTTCTTGATATCTGGGGAATCCTTTTGGGGAAGATCACTTCCAATTCAATAATGAGGTCCTCACGTTTCTCTGGCGTTTTGGGGAGGGGAAGGCCTTCTCCGCGAACTTTTCACCGCATGCCAGGCCTGATGGCATCTTTGAACACGACGGGTATGGTCCTGCGGTCCAGAGTGGGGGACGTTCACTGTGCGGCCACACAGAGCCTCCGGGAGGCTGATCCTGGAAGGATAAATGACATCAGAACCATCTCTCTTAAAGATATTGTGTGGCTTGTCCTTTAAAACAAAGACGATATCAGCTGGAATGTTGTTGGAGGTCTGGTCTCCTTCTTTGGAGAAGGTGATTTTGGTCCCTTCTTTCCACCCCTTCTTCTCTTCGATGGTCAAGATTTTGTCTTCGTTTCGAATGCTCTTTCCGTCGGGGTTTAGCCGCTTGTGGGAGATTTTCATCTTCTTGGAACAACCGCTGTAGATCTCTTCAAGGGAGACTCGAAGGTCGTGGGTGACTGGCGGATCTTGCTTCTTTCGGGTGGCCTCTTGGGCAGGGTGGGAGCGGCCAAAGTTCATGTTGGTGAAGCCACTCATTCCCACAGGGAAGCCAGAGAATGGGTCAGCAACGTCCATGCCTTCCTCCCGGTTCCGCTGCCCAAAAAAGGTGTCAAAGGGATTTCTGCCACCGAAGAACTCAGCAAACGTGGCATGAGGGTCTCCATGGAATGTGCAGCTGAAAGAGGTAGCATTGGCACCACCGCCGCTACCACCACTGGGGCCGCTGCCTTTTAGGCCTTCCTCCCGGTAGCGGTCGAAGATCTCCGCGCTTGCGCGGGTCTCTGAGCACATCGCAGGCCTCGGCGATCTTGAACTTCTGCTGGGCGCACGGCTCCTTGTTCTTGTCTGGGTGGTAGCGCAGCGCCTGGCGGTGGTAGGCCCGCTTGATCTCCTCGTCCGACGCGCCGCGGGCCAGGCCCAGCGTCTGGTAGTAGTCTTCGCCCATGGCCCCGTCTGCGGCCCACCGACCCGCTGTCGCCCGGTCCCGGACTCTGTATACCCATCCAGCCAGAAGTGGCTGTTATACAAAGAGATCACATTCTTTCTTTAATGGTTAATGATAGTTACAGGAGTAGAGGAGTGCAGTTGGCTTTTTAACCTGAGTTCTCATTTTAGCTGTGACTGAAGAGAACTGCAGTTTCAACGCCCTGGGTGAGAGTGTCCACAGTGACAATGTCACTAATGCTATAGCCAAATAAGTTGCAACACCATTGCAATCACTTCTTGTCCTGCTTGCAGAGGTTGACATTATAGCTGGTACTTCAGAGGAATCGCAGTTAACTTGGATAGTTGTACATTTTGAATAATATGATTGTCAGGGTCAAACTAACTTGCAGCTGTGTAAGCTAAACTTTTGTAAATAAAGAAAACATGTGGCCAATTCAAATAAGAATAAGCACCGTATGAATGCTGTTTTAAACCTTTTCTTTCCCTTAGAAGATTCACATTCACAACTTACTCCTCCTTCATGCCACCATCGTCTCTTTTCCGCAC
Organism: Nomascus leucogenys; assembly: GCF_006542625.1. Lineage (NCBI taxonomy): Eukaryota > Metazoa > Chordata > Mammalia > Primates > Hylobatidae > Nomascus > Nomascus leucogenys. The sequence continues at coordinate 92,254,053 of NC_044402.1, forward strand.
TGTTCTTGTCTGTCCTGTTGCTGTGGTCTTCTAATGGTCTCTCAGATTCCATGCTTACCGTCACTTGTCTATCTTTTACACAGCAGTTGTAGTACTCATCTCAAAATGTAGTTAGCTCATGCCATTTCTCTGCTCTAAACCCTCCAGAGTGTTCTTATCTCATCCAAAGGAAATCCCAAATTCTAACTCTGTCAGACAAGCCCTGAGAATGTGGCAGGACACCCTCTGCCTGGGCCAACTCTCTGGTATCCATCTCCTGCCTGCTTCACCTTTGCCCAGCCATCTGGCCTTCTCTTTCTCCACCCATACTAGACAGGTCTTGCCTCAGGGTCTCTGCTTGGATTATAAGTCTCAAAGATACACACTTAATTTACCTTTCACTTACTTTAGGTGTCTGCTCAAAAGTTATCTTACCAGCCAGGTGTAATCACAGGACTTTGGGAAGCCAAGGCAGAAGGATGGCTTGAGTCCAGGAACTTGAGACCAGCTTGGGCAACATAGTGAGACCGTGTCCCTACAAAAAATAGAAAAATAAGCCGGACATGGTGGCCTGTGCCTGTAGTCCTAGTTACTCGGGTGGCTGAGGCAGAAGGGAACGCCTGAATCTGGGAGGTGGAGGCTGCAGTGAGCCACTATTGCGCCACTGCACTGCACTCCAGCCTGGGTGACAGAGTGAGACCCCATTTCAAAAAACAAAGTTACTTTATTGAGGAAATTCCTCTGAACACTTCCTATAACCCCATGCTGCAATACTTACATAATTTTAAACCATGTAATACACTATCCTTTTTTTTCAATGTTTGTCTTCCCCAGCTAGAATATAACTCTGTGAGAGTGGACATCTTGTTTTGTTCACTTCTGTCTTCTCAGTGCTCCAGAGTGCCAGACATATATTAAGAGAAGTGCTCAGTTAATATTTGTGAATAGATGATTTTCAAGGATTGTTTGTGCACCAGGTACTCTGGCCATTTACTCACTCTCTTTGGCTCACAATCACTTTTCCATCTTCCTGCTTTTGTTGAGATCCTTCCTCTGTTCCTTTCTGCTTTCTCAAAGCTGCACGTGCGAGTTTCACCTTTGCTTCAGGTCTCACCTGAAACCTTCCTTCATTCTGTTCTCAAAGCTGAACACATCTCCCCTCTGGTCCTCCCAGAACTGTCCGTATTCCCTATGTCTCTGTCTTGTACTAGAATGATTTCTCTTCGTGAACTGGAAGCTTCCAAAGGTGGAACTCTGTCTGATTTATCTTTAGCCCCTGACACCCCCATCTCCACTCCACCTCCCCCCACCCCACAAAATCTACTTCTTGTATACAAAGAAGATACTGAATGAACATTTGGTCAATAAATATTGCGGAATAGATTTACCTTACTGTGCCAATGTTGATTTGATGGTGCGGCACTTGGATAAGAAATGGTAGTAGAGTGCTCTCATAATTCTGTGCTTTTTTTTCCCCACCAAGTTTCCCCTGATGACTTTTTGGTTTGGTGTTTTGTGTGTGAGGGGAGTAGAAAAAAAAGTTGCTCCTGGATGTTACCATTTTGCTTTATTTTAATAAGCGCTGAAGGAGAAAACGTTCATACAGAAGACAATACCTAATAATCAGAATGTCAGTTGTCTGCCCAGCTGTCTCAATCCAGGTTGGGTTAGTAACTAAGGAAAAGGTTTCTATTACAGAGAATTCTGTTAGCATCCTTCACTGCCTGAAAAACTTTTTCCCTACCTTTCTGATGGAACCCTTTCCTATATCCTAGTAGGGAGAATCAAGAGCAAGAAGTAGCTGTGCTTAGAAGTAGATACCTTTTTAAAAATCTGATTTTTCTTAGCATGAGTTTTCAACTCCAAACTGTCCAGATTCTGCATTAGAGGTTCACAGTGTACTTCTCCATGGAACAGCTGGTCTATTTGGGCAAGTTTTGCTGTGGTGACATTAGGGCTCATTAGGCTTTCTCTTATCAGTGGTATAAGCTGTGAGATTTCCACCAAGCAGAGGGTTTAGGTTCTAAATGAGAAATATAGATTAGCATTTCACATAATGAAATAATGGACTTTAGTGTTACCTTTCTAGTGACAACAGCAGGAACTTAAATCCATTGTAGGGCTCCTTGTTTAATCAATAAATAAACGAGAGACACAGAAGATTTATTTCTTCTGTGGCAACAAATACCATCATTTTTCTTAATTATCCTTAGGTTTGCTTTTCATGCTTTCAGATTCTTTGCAAGTTAAAAACTGCCTACACTAAGAAAGGGACATCAGATCTCTTTTTTTTTCTCCTTCTCTTTCATACATATAGAGAGTTTTGCTTTTTTGCTGTGAGTCTTATGTTTCTTAATGAAAACCTAATAAAGTCAAAGGTTTCACAAGGTTGTCCAGGATGCCTTAAAGGCCAGAGGATCCAGCTGAGGAGGGAAATATCAAGGCAGATGTAGGAGAGAAAACAAATAGTTTGAACTTTGGATCCACAGATGGTTATGCCTGCCAACTGTTATGAGCCAATGAATATCTGGCCTATCATTTGTCATATTTATTGCAGTACATAATGCTGTAATTTCTCATGGCATGGTTATTTATCTTGCTGTGTTCTCTGAACAGTTAAAATTGCAGCCATGTTGAAGCATATGTATACCTTTTGGGTTTCATCTTTAAATAGCAGTCATGCAAATTGGCACAGGCCTGCCCATCAAAGGAATGGGATTATAAATGTTGCAAAAGCAATGAGTTGTCAGATTAAGGCAAATTCTGACAATAATTGAAACTATGCTCCCAGTCTTTTTCCTGTGTGCTTAACTACAGAGATTAAGGGAAACAGAAGCTCTCCCCTGCAGTTTGTTTTCTCTCCAAGGTGCCAGGGTGACTTCCTGAAGTGGTGGCTGCTAGAGTTGTGAATGCTCTATCTGGAGGCCTCTCTGGAGCATGCAGAGACCTGTCCAATTTCACAGTAAGCAAATGGGCTCTGGAAAGAGGGGAGTTTGAGATTGGGAGGAAGAAGGCATGAGGTAAACTCAGTCACTGATTTCTGACAGCAGTCGTGGGGGCACTGTGACATCAAAAGGAGCAGCAGGAACACCTGTCTTTACTGGCACCTCCGCGATTGGCAGTGGTGAGTCGTGAGTAGAGGCCACACGATGCCTTGTGACAGAAGGTGTGACTCACAGGTGGGCAGAGTCTTCAGGGCACTGTTGCTCACCTGGCACATCTCGTTATCCAGGATGAATCATTGAGCCCAAACGAGCCTTGGAGTTGGGGCAAATTTGCGTGCACATTGAAGCCTCAGTGGATGGCAGATGTGAAAATGTGGGTGCCTCCCATCCATACTGGATTAGCTGCATTCATTTCCTGTGGCGTAGAAACTCGCAATCTGTTGTAGGCCCCTCTGCTGTTGATGATGAAGGGCCTGTTGGGCATTGAGACTCCTGAGAACACAGGCAACTTCAAATCTCACTTTAGCAGTTGGTTTTCCTCACAATGGCTTCAATCAGAAATGTTGACACTTATTATTCCAAAGGGTTCTGACAGCGCTCTCTTCTTTTTTCCTTGCAAGGCAATGAAATGGGCCTACAATGTTTAGCAGAAGACAGAAGAGACCCTGACATCATTCTAATTATTATTAGGGCTAACTTTAAAAGTCTGAAGTTTAAGGCATCAAAACCCTTAAGCCCTGGCTTAACCACTTTAGTCTCACCTCTTACCACCTTTAGGTTCCTAGAATGGGTGAGGGTCCCTTCTGCCTCAGGACTCTGTACAGCCAAGACCCTAAAAGGCAAGATAACTCTGGAGAAAAATGAAGGCTCTAAAAATGTAACCCTGATGGTATAATTCTAAATTGTTCCCTTTCCTTATGAAACAAAAAGAGTGGACTCTATGGAGTCTCTAAAGTCGGCTGAGGACCAACCACTTGGGTTGTCTTAAGTTTAAAAGGCTGTGCTCAAAGAAAGAAAAGATGGGCAGATGACCTAGTACAAACATGAAATACACGCAGGAACCTGCATGAAGAGAGGCAGAAAGGTTAAGACTCAGAGAGAACAGAGACTTTTGAAAAAATACCAAAGAGGACAAGAGGCTTTTAAAATTATCTGCAGTGCTTAGTGCTTGTGGCAGTACAAGGTCAATGGACAACAACAAAAAAAGCCACTATTTTGAGTCCTCTTTTGCATCTGTCTCCTAGGTTAGAGAGAATGCTTTTAAGACTAGGAAGAGTGGAAGAATAATTGGTAAGGGAACTGGAAGGCCAAGATATGTAAAAAGATCATCAGAGAGCCCTGCTCAGATATTTAAGTCTAGACATGTATGTCAACTTCCTAGGGAGACATGAATCACCGTGGATAGCACTTGAGGGAGCAGAGACATTGGGGGAAATGCAAGCAGCCCTGAAGTGAATAAATGTCGCCATTTTCAAGAAAGGAGAGTATATTATTAAACAAATGATCTGTGTACATTTGAAAAGTGAGCAAAATTGGGAATGAGTACTATAGTCATGGAAGAAGGTTGCGGAGCTAAGGGAGCATAGCAGGGAGGCAAAGACAGAACTGGATTTAGTCAAATATGTGATGAGAGCAATGGGAAGGTAACATACACAAACTCTAGGATAGGCCATCTCTGCACAAAGGAGAAAAATCCTTAACACGTGGCAGCAATTCAACTGTGGTTTTAGGCCTTGCTGATAGAAGAGAGAATTGCGGTTCTCCTGAAGTTCCTCTAAGCAGGCCTCTTCTGCCCCTTTCAATACAGCCAGGCTTTAGAGGTGCTTTTCTAGGATATGACTCTTTATTCTTTGTCCTTCCTTCCTTTGATCATCTCTCACACCCTAACTTGAACTGATAGGTTCAGTAGAAGAGCTATTTATATTGGGAAGGCAATTAAGAATAAATTAGGAAAGGGCTAGTTAGCAGCTGTTGGAAAAGTAGCTGAAAGAAGATTTGATAAATATATACTTCCTGGTCACCTTGGGCAAGCTAATGACTCTCATCCTTGGTTTCCCATCTCGGAAATGGGAGCAATAGCTAGGCAACAATCAGATGTCTCTCATCTCCAGATTCCCTGCCCATACCCTTGCTTTCGTTGGTCTGTTCTTGGGCTTTCTATTAATTTTACTTTTGGTTTATTACCTAGCACATTTCATCGGATTCACAGGCATTTTGTTTCTCGACTACTCTAAATAAACAGCAAAGTCTCTTAAATCAGTGATATGTGACAGCAAAAGAAAATGCAATAGAAATTCAGTCAGAGCATGTTTGGTCTAATTGTCTGCTGTTTAAACTATATTGTAAATAATGTCAAGGTGCCCTTCTGTTTGCTGCATCTCCTCATAGCAGCTTATGCCCTGTGTGGTACAAAGGAGAGACAGTGACTGAAAAGGGATGCAGGTTCTAGCAGGAGCTTTGCCACTAATAAGCAATGTGACTTTGGACAAATCTTTTTACATCCTGGCATTGTTTCTTCATCAGCACAGTAAATGGGTTGATCTATCTTATCTCCCAGGTTCTTTCCAAGTCCAGAATTTTAAAAAGCCCATGATTTAAAGCCAAAAACTATATTATGGAATGAGCTTACAGCATACGTAAGTGCAAGTTGATTAGGGAAATGGCATAGAATTATTTTTTAAATTGGCTTTCACAATAATAAATCATGGACTAAAGATACAGAGAAGAGAGATCATTTAATGCAAGTGTTCAAAGAAGCATAGCTTATTTTAAACAATGGCTCAAAATAACCTTTCATTCTTTGCCCTTATATTTTTCCTAATGGATGGCATAAAATGGATACTCAGCTTGAATAGTGGCTTTCATTCAATTTTAAGTCACCCCATCATGTTGTGTTCTGCTGCTTTCTGTGTTAGCTGACATTGCAAGATATAGAACAACGCAGAATGAAGAGATAGAAATGTGACATGGCATGTCTGAAACAATACTTGCTTTTTGCAGATCAGTTATCATTTAAAGGCTAGTATTTAGAAACATTCTTAGATAATTCAATATCTCTATGTCTCTGGTAGGAAGGATGTCAACCTGAATTAATTTTTTTGTTTATCAGACATGATAGGACAAGATGACATTAAAACGGTTGAAAGAAGCCATGCAGAATGCATATTAAAAAAATCAAGCAAATCTTTAAGGAACTTAGGAGTTGCTTGGATTGATTTCCTGCAACCATGGAACTAAAGAATAAGTGATAAGTCACAGACCATTGTCCAGGATAAACCCAGATATTTCCCATTGTTATCCTTCGTCCTGATACATTACAGTTGGTTGTGACATCACAGTCTTCTGATTTTGACTGAAGTAAAATCTTGTGAAGGAAAAAGTGTTTTACAGTGACTGGGGCTTAGTTATTTGTTTGTTCCCTGAGTTTACTCAGGCTCACTAATTTGTAGGTACAGTAGAGTCACATTATCAGTACTGTTCCAAGTTTTGCAGGCTCTCACTGACACCCACTTCAACCATGTCTGTGCTCCCCTGAAATGGTCATTTCAGAGATTCTAACATATGCCTGTGAGACGTCCAGTTGGTCTTCATGTGGTTGTTCCACTCTCTCAGTCAGGCACTGGAGTCTCCTGGTGGGCCCATGAGGGATGTGACAGGGCCCTCTAAGTGGCCAAACTGCAGGATGGTTTGCAACAAAGTGGGGGATGAGGTCTTTCTCCCATTTTGTGTGTAAGTCTTTTAAGGTATATCAATATTACATTGTTCGTGTCTCTTTCTGTATGGATTTTTAATGAAATAGGACCTTGAGGTTCTACCTGAAGCCCTCTCTTTTCCTGGGTACCAGATGGGCATCCAGCAGGAGAGAATGAGAAGTGAGTGCCAGCTTGGGTTCTTTCATCAGCAACCAATGCAGTGTTTTGGGGTCATTTTTATCTTTTAGGATGACTTTCTTTGGAAATTTCTTCATTCTCTGAAGCAAATAAACTTTAATCAGGTCTTCCTTACCAGTTTTCCTGAGATGTCTAGATAGAATTTTCTGAAATGCAGTGGCAACATAGCCTCAAGTTGGAATCTCTAAACCCATTCATTCAACAAACATTTTCTGAGCATAGTTTTTGTGCGAAAGACTCTTTGCCTTTTTATTCCTCTTTTTCCTAAAGAAATTTTTTTTCTTTGGAATCGGCTTAAGTAAAAGAGTTGACATTTAGGACTTCTCTTAACAGAGACTGTATTAGTCCATTCTCGCACTGCTCATAAAGACATAGCTGAGACTGAGTAATTTATAAAGGAAAGATGTTTAATTGACTCATAGTTCAGCATGACTGGGGAGGCCTCAGGAAACTTACAATCGTGATGGAAAAGGAAGCAAACATGTCCTTCTTCATACGGCAGCAGGAAAGGAGAAGTGCAGAGTGAAGAGGGGAAAAGCACCTTACAAAATCATCAGACCTCATGAGAACTCATTCACTGTCACAAGAAGAGCATGGAGGAAACCACCCTCATTATTCAATTACCTTTCACTGGGTCCTTCCCATGACATGTGGGGATTATGGGAACTACAGTTCAAGATGAGATTTGGGTAGGGAAACATCCACACCACATCAGACTATGAAGACATTTTCAAATAAAGCACAATTAGTAAGAGATATACTTTTGAAATGTGGGTTTCTACAGCCAGTGCTTTTATTTACCCAGAGGGCCATTACTAAACACTTTGATTTAACTGGCTGATTAGACGTCTTTGTAGAGGAAAAGGAATAATTAGAAAACTGCAGAAGTATTTGAACTCTCCAGAAAAAGCCAATGACTGATCATTTGTAATTATTGTTGAAGTAGATCTATGTTTATCCAGGGAAAGCATGTTTGGTTGTTTTTGAATTGTCTAGCATTTTTATTGATATTTATTTTAGAATCAGAATGTTATTATAGTGAATTATTTTTCATATGTATCCCAGTGCAAAATTATTTTATTGCATTGCATATAATCATATTTTGCATGAACAGAGTATGAGATTTACTTAATATTTATTTTTGCCTGCACATTGCTACCAAAATTACCAGCATTTAAAAAGAGCTTTGTGCTTACAGCCATCCATAAATTGCATGTTAACATTAATGGACACGATGTTGATTTAGAAATGGCTAGGTACTGACATATTTTATATAATCATTCATATAACATTCACAATTTCAATAAAGAATGCCTGCTGTCTAATTGTGTCCCTGCAATATATGGTAGTTCTTCATATTAATGGCAAAATATTGTTGCCCTTCATGTTTGGAAATGATATTACTGACAAAGATCTGTAGGAATGTATCTACCAGATCAATAGGTGATCAATAGTTTTCTGTACTCCGTGTGGAAAATACCATAGTCACTACAAGCAGAGTCTAAAATTTTTTTTAGCTGTGTCTTAAAGTTGCGGGTTCCATATACAAATTATTGTATGGACTTAAAAAGTCAATAAATAGTCTAGTGGATATACATGTACACACAATACCTTGGTTTTTCATCTTAACAGACTTTTGTTCAAAAGGTCATCCTGCTTCTTTTTCTGTGAAGTTGTGTGGTCAACTTAAAGCATTGCCTATCTATACCCCAGTCCATGCTTTTGGCAATATCTACTGCAATATGTGAAGACTGAAACAGTTAAGAACTATGGTTTATTTCTATATACTTCACCTCTTTCCCTCCCTCAGATTATTTTGGAACAAATCCCAAATCAATGCATCTGCAAATATTCCAGATTGTATCTTAAAATAAGAATTATCTCTCTCTCACTCTCTTTTAAACATAACACAATACAATGATCAAATCTAAAAAAAACAATTTAATCATCTTTCCTCTGTATCATCAATACGCATTCAGTGTCTTTGTTTCCTGCCTGGTCTTTTGTGGTCTCCAAGTCACATTTGCCTGCCCTGATGGATGTCAGCCTCACAGTTCTGTATGAACTCAGGCTCACTCAGTGTCTCATTCAAGCATGCATCCCAAGCCTTTCTGCACCAAGGCAGACAGCACACCACTGGGCCAAACTACAATGCATCCAAAAAGTGAGGGGATAAAAGCCCAAGGATAACACTGACCTAATGCAGACAGGAGCCTGTAGAGCAGGGTTCCAGCCTCCTGTCCTTCAAGTAGACAATTCCTGGCAGACTGCCACATGCTTCTCGGAGGTCCAGCAAAATCAGCCCTCTGTGCCTATAGTGGCAACATCCCTGATGCACCTCTGTTGGCTTTTCCTCCTTTCCAGTAAGATTTTCCTTATTCCCACAGTTCTCTTTCTTGGAATTAAATCTCAAATCCATGAGGTATGCAAACTATGATATCCCATACTTTTAATAGTTTGAATTCAGATCCAAATAACATTGCAATATGTTGATATGCAACTGAATTCACTTTCAAAAATTGTGGCAAAATAAATATAACATAAGGTTTATCATCTTAGCCATTTTTTTTTCTTTTCTGATACAAGGTCTCACTCTGTCACCCAGGCTGGAGTGCAGTGGTACGATCACAGCTCACTGCAGCTTCGACATCCGTGGCTCAAGTGATTCTCCTGCCTCAGCCTCCTGAGTAGCTGGAACTGTAGGCATGCACACCATGCCCAGCTAATTTTTGTATTTTTTGTAGGTGGAGTTTTGTTGACCAGTCTGGTCTTGGGCTCTGGTCTCCTGGGCTCAAGTAATCTGCCTGCCTTGGCCTCCCAAATTGTTGGGACTACAGGCATGAGCCACCACACCTGGCCCTTAGCCAGTTTTAAGTGTGTAGTTCTGTGGTATTAAGCACATTCACATTGTTGTGCAATCATCACCAACATCTGTCTCCAGAATTCTTTTCATCTTGCATAATTAAAACTCTGTATCTATCAAAATTAAAACTACTCTCCATTCTCTCAGGCCCTGGCAATGATCATTTTACTTTCTGTTTCTATGAATTTAACTACTCTAGGTACCTATATGTAGAATCACGTAGTCTTTATCTTTTTGTAACTGGCTTATTTCCCTCTGCATAATGCCCTCAAGTTTCATCCATGTTGTAGCATGTGTCATAACTTCCTTCGTTTTAAAGCTGAATTATATTCCATTGTATGTTTATACCACATTTTGCATTTTTATTCATCCATTGATAGACATTTGGGTTCCTTCCACCTTTTGGCTATTTTGAATAAATGCTGCTATGAACATGGGTGTATCAATATCTCTTTAAGACCCTGCTTTCAATTATTTGGGTATATATCCAAAAATGCAATTGTTGGATCAGATGGCAATTACATTTTATCTTCCTACTAACAGTGCACAAGGGTTTAAATTTTTCCATATTCTTACCAATACTTGTCTTTTTCTGTTTGCTTTGATTTTTAAATAATGGCTATTTTAATGGGTATATCTTAATTCTCTTCTGATTAATAAATTTCTCCTCCATTTTCTTGCTTCTATCTCTGTTTTCCTCTCTTTCTCCTTTTAAAGAAACAAGATTGTCCTGTTTTTCCATAATCAGGGTTTTTCTGACTATGTGCCTATACTGTCAATTTATAATGCAAAACTTATAAAAGTCCTTTAATTCTGAACTTGAATGGGAAGTATCAGTGTGGTCTGGATACATGACATATTTTTGCCTTTTTCCAAATTACACACTTCCTACTTCTGTTTGCTGTAAAGGCCTAGAACAATAACCAATCCAGCAGCAAACAAGCACCACCAGCTCATAGATTAGGGTCTCTAAAACCAGGACATCTTGGAAAAGAGGCTGATTTAAGGAGCAGGAAAACAGGCTGTCTGGGGCAGGAAATGTACAAGATAAGGAGGGAAATCTTGTCATATTTGAAAGCAAAGCTGCTATCAAAGACTGTAGGCATTGTTTTAATAGGACTCTGGAGCCAATTTGAGCAGGTTGCCACTGATCAAGGATAGACTAATTTGTGCATCAGTAAAGATAATAGTTGCAATGGATTAAAACATATCAAATATATTTAAATAAATGCATTCATAATGATGCTAAAATAGAAAAGAAAAACTCATTGCTCACCTTTGAAGGATGCTATGGGTCCAGTTCATTACTTTGAGAACTGGTAAGTAAATTGATAGAATCTAGCTTTTATTCTTCTTTTCTGATGCTAAATGTACCTAAAGCAATCACATTATTAATAAGGAATGATTTCTCTTTATAAACCATTCAAGTTAATAAATGAAGAAAAACCTACTACAATAGCATTTTGCAGCTCCTACGGACTTGAAGGAGCTGGGCATTAAGCAGCAGTGACTTCTGGCATCATGAAAGGGAAGATGGCCAGACAGTATGTGCCTCTTAATGGAAGTTCACAACACCACCTCTGATGTAGTCCTGCCAAAAAAGGAACACTCGAATCATATTAAGCCTATAGACTTATCTACCAATTTATAGGAAATACAGGAAAGGGGAATGATTATTAATATGTTTTTGCTTAATTTATTTTTCATAATCCCTGAAAAAAATAGAAATTGAACTGCGAATGGATGCATATTAATCTTGAAAACTAAACCTAAATGTCTCTAGATATTCACACAAAAGTATACCGGTGTCTGCCTAGTTCCGATTTTTGTCTTAGGAAGGGGTTAATCTTAGTGACAAAGGAGCCATTTTTAAAGAGGTTGACACTTAACAGGATGTCTATTATTTCTTCTGACATCCTATCTTCTTATCTTGCTTTTGGTTATGTGGAGTAAGATGAAAGAAAATTGTTAACACTCCATAGCACTGTGTGCTTGGTTTTAGTAATCTCAGCTGTGATTTAGATATTTTAAATGTTTTCCTCTCTAAAAAGGGGAAAAAAATGTGAGACTGAAATAAAAAGCCAACAGGGAGAGGGGCAGTTAAATTGCATTCTGTAGTGTTCAGTTTTGTGACTGCAAGATTAATCCTGTTAATTATCTTGTCTTCTGACCTTACGTAGTTTGGATTCTTTGTTCACTACCTCTTGAATACACACATCTTTCAGTGAATAGTAAAAATCTGAAAATTTTGAAACGCTAAGTTAAAAGCTATTTGCTTCACTTGGAAACCAGAGAAGAATTGTAGGAGTTCTCCCCCATATCAAGTCCAGGAATATTTGATTTTTTTCAGTTTAATGACTAATACAGAATTCTTTTTGTGTGAGCAAGCTGCAAATTGCAAGATGACTCATAATGAAGCTTCATCTGAAGGCTAGTTACTTACTGCTTATCTTGAATCTATTTACGATTAATACTTATTGCTAAAGATCTGTTGTGTAGTGTCAATTCATTCCTTCAAACATTTTACACTGTTTTATTAAATATATATTGAGCAACAGCTATATATCAGGTACCGTATTGGGTCATGGGACTATAGCAGTGAATAAGATCTGTACCTTCTGTCCTCTCTAGGAAGTTCTTGTTTGGTGAGTTTTTCAGGAAAGCATATGCCAAGATGTAATTAGAACTGTAAGAGATTTATTGAAGGCAATACCCATGAGGGATAACAGAGAAAGAGAATGGGGGTATATGCAGAGAGCCTCAGACCATGATGCAGGCCTGACAATTTTGCAGAAGGAAAAGACCAAGGAAGGAGGATTAGGTGGAAAGAACCTAAGACTATAGTGCAGGTCTGAGAAAGTCTCAGCTAGGCTGATGGGGAGCCCTGAGCAAAAATTGCTTTTTAGCAGAGTCCCACATTGGCCAAGACTGGCCCAGCTCTAATGCCTCTGCTGCATTGAGTTATCAGCTCAGAGCAGCCCTGAAAGCATATGGTCTCTGTTGCACACCATGGTGGATCTGGGGGATATGACGGCAGGAGGCTGTCAGCTAACTGCACAGGCCCTTTCCTGATGGGCCATCTAAAAGGTACATTGTTGAATGGATACAAGGGTGAAGCATATTATAGTAAGGATACTATGGGGGTATTTTAGTGGTATAGCAGGACAAGTTTATACGCATTTACTTTTCTTCCAGTGCTCTGCTCTGTGTCATGGCAAGCAATGTTACCAAAATTCTTTTGCCCTAGGCCTATTAGATAGGTTCAGCCACCGGCAGGAACTGGCAGGAGATTGAAACGTGGAAGAGAGGAGAATTCAATTTATTTTCTCCTTCTTTATTTGTCTCCCCTCATCTCTCCAGCAATAGCTGCATCTCTTGTTTCCAGATCCTATCACAGTTCCTCACTTTGTGGTCCTAACTGTCTCTGAACAGCCATGGTCTGTCTCTGAGACACTGCTTGTGGCCACTGTCCTTTTACTCCATAGAGATTAAAGATTGTACTAGAAACTTCCTGCTGTTACCAGTCTCTGTGTTGCTTCACTGACCCCTATTTGGCTTCCCAACACTTTTAACACCTTTGATAACCAATTCCTTGTATTAGGTCCCCTTATTCTGAAATATATAGAGTGCTCTAATTTCCTGATTATACCCTGATGGACAGACCTAGTCTGAAAGGGGTGAAAAGAGAGCTCTCCGTAATGAAATGACATTTAAGCTAAAACCTGAGGTATGATTGGAGCTATCAAAAATGAACTGAACGTGGCACTATCACTAGTTCAGTACTGGTGCATTATCTTTTATACTATTTGTTTATTTTCAAAACAATTTAACAGCAAAAAGTACAGATTCTTGAACCGCAGGGACTGGGTTCAAATCTGAGTATCTGCCACTTTCTAAATATGTGACCTCAGGCGGGTTATCAAATTCCTTTTCACACTCATTGCAGGACTTTGGCAGAAACTTTACTATGTTAATGCGCATGTTGAGCCATCAGGAAGATAATATTGGATATGGAGTAGACACTGCTTCATTTTTTTTCTAAAATCTAATGTTTCAGGGGAGATGTTTGAGGACAGTCTGGTTGTTTGTTACTTATTCTGGGTCACCTTCTCTTTCTGCCTGTATTTTTGTGGGTTTCTTTCTCATCCTAACAATTCAGTAAGTTTATTAGGATACGTCAAGCTGTTGGTCACTTTTAATAAGTTTTTCTTAATGTACAGGTATGTCTTATTTTTTCCTGGTTTGTTTATTCTTTCCTTTTGGGAGAGGTTTTTGTTTTTGTTTTTAATTATACCATAGACATGTTTTTCTGTTACATTAGTCTGGGGGAAGCCAGTGTTTTCCCTTCAATTTACAAATTGACTCAGTAAATTCACTTGGCATTTTATCTAAAATGTAGCAGGGTCTTATGACTGAGGTGACTGATTATGGCACATGCCATCTAAATTAAGGCCAAATATGGAGATATTTTTATCTTTCTTTGGACACTTAATGACCTGTCTGATACAGACAGGACTCTGTGCAGTGGTTAGAGCTTGGGTGATTAATTGGAATCTGCTTGGTCAGTTAGAAAGCTGAGTTTGCTCTCATAGTCCATTGATTCTTTTCTGTTTTCCCCTGTCCCTTACCTTTTTTTTGTTGTTGTTATTATCTCTTCCTCATTTGGAGAAGTCCACAGTTTCACTTACAAGCAATAGCAGACTTACTAGGCCACATTAGTGATTAATATAGTTCTGGGCTATGGCCAATAATAAGCTACAAATTTCCATATATCATAGAAACAATAAAAACTTCACTGGGAAAAGAAACTTGGAGTTTGATTTGCTCATAGTAGAGATCCATCCAAACTATTGTGATTCTTTCATTGGCTACACTGGCTCTGGAGCTACCACAAAAGAGCATCTTGGGAATGAGCATTATAATTCAGGATAACCTGGACTTTCAGAACCATTGTCCCACGGCAACGTCAAGGTAAGTAAGAGCATGCATTCTGGAGAAAGATAAATGGGGCTCAAGTTCCTGTTCTCCCTTCTCCTAACTGTAACTGTTGACCAATTACTTAATCATGCTAAGCTGTAAGTTACTAACCAGTACAATGGAGATGAGAATAGAACTTTCCTCATAGGACTGTTAATGGCTATGAAATTAGTTAATGCCACTTGTGTGGTATCTCACGCCTGAAATCTCAGCACTTTGGGAGGCCGAGGTGGGTGGATCACCTGAGCCTGAGGTCAGGAGTTCAAGACCAGCCTGGCCAATATGGTGAAACCCCATTTCTACTAAAAATAGAAAAATTAGCCGGGCATGGTGGCAGGTACCTATAGTCCCAGCTACTTGGGAGGCTGAAGCAGGAGAATTGCTTGAACCCAAGAGGCGGATGTTGTGGCGAGCCAAGATCACGCCATTGCACTCCAGGCTGGGTGACAGAGCGAGACTGTCTCAAGAAAAAAAAAAAAAAAATTAGGAAATGCTTCCCACAGTCCCTGAAACAGGAAATATTCAATATACCTAAGTTATTATTATTAATATTATTATTACTAGTCAATATACAAATCAATACCATATATTTCACAGCCTGTGCCTTTCTTTCTTTTTTTGTCTAATAAATACATTTATTCTCTTTCAAGACAAGAAATTAGAGTTGCTACTTTCAAATTTGATTCCTGAGGAAAATAACCCACAATATGGGCGTGGGGATCAATGAATTGAACATTTGAGCTAGCATTCAGTTTTTAGCAAGGGTGAACTAGAAGAGAATGCTCAAAGTGTAAAACCCTATTTCTTAAGCGGCTTTGGACTGGACTCTTCTATTTTTTTCATCAGAGAAGATCAATTATCTAGTTGTCAGATTTCTGCTGCTTGCTCTTCTATTTTGTTCTTTTCCTCTGACTTTTATGGTTTAAATGTGGTTTGTCCTGACCAAAACTCATGTTGAGGCTTGGTCTCCAATATAGTGGTATTGGGAAGTGGTGCCTTTAAAAGGTGATTAGGTCATTAAGAGGGATTAATGCCTTTCACATGAGGATGAGTTCTTGCTCTCGAGGGGCTGAACTAGTTACATTGAGAGGGTATTGTTATAAAACAAGGCTCCCTCTGATGTTTGATCTCTTTGCACATGCCTGCTTCCTCTTCCTCCTCTCCACCATGTTATGATGCAGCACAAGTCTCTTACCAGTAGCCAACCAGATGCAGCCTCCTGATCTTGGACCTCCCAGCCTCCAGAATTCCAAGCTAAATAAACTTCTTTTCTTTGTAAATTACCTAGTCTCAGGTATTATATTGTAGCAACAGGAAATGGACCATGACACTGATTTTTAATTTCTTTTTCCTTTACCTTTTGCTCTCTGAAAGAGTGTGTCAGATCTTTTTTCACAGCCCAGGTTTAATGTTCTGCAAGGTCAATTTAGCTCTTTGTGGCTTAAAGGGATATTTTAAGTACTATCATGACATTATTAGTTACCTTACCTTCTTCAGATTTTTTTTTCCCCAAATACAGTCAACTCTCTTCCAAAAATATCTTCCTATATCTTATCTTTCATTTTAAGTATTATAAAAGCAATGTTCTAAAATGTTTGTTTCTTGGAACAAATCTTTATAAAAATACACTCCTCCAGTTTTATCATGCTATCTTGATTTCCTTGCCAAAACTTCAAAGGACTTAACACTGTTTATTTTCTGTATACTTATTTTTGATAGAAGGCAGGTCTATTTTGATCTGTTATTTGAATAAAAATTAACATGGTACATTTTTCTGAGTCTGCTCACTGTTTAGCTTGACATTTTCTACTCCTCCTTTTTATGTTATAATAAAAAAGAGATGATATAGATTTATATTAATAGTTTGGTTATTAGGCAGACAGAGAAGGATGAAGAGAAAATAATTGAGGCATGAACAGTCCCAAAAGCAGCAGAAGGAAAACGGTACTTTATATATTTGTTGAAGAGACCAAGTTTCCACATCTAATTTTGCCATTAACCTAGTGATTGCTTTTAGGCACATGACATCATTTACTTGTTGTCTGCCTGCCAATCTGGGCAAATGTTGTTTTGTTTTAGGAAAATGCCTCTGAGTCAGGATGAATATGTCAGTTGGTGGGAGGCTGACTGATTGTAACTCCTTTTTGTGTGGCCTCATCTATTTCCTCAGCTCAGTGCTTCTGCCTCAGAGGGTTTTATTTATTTATTTATTGAGGAATCATTGAAACTGACTATAAGGCAAGTAGTTTGTTTTTCCTATAGTTTTTCGCTTCCCCTCTTCTTCCTTCCTTTCCTTCTTCCTTTCCTCTCTCACTTCCTTTCTCTCTCTCTCTCTTTTTTCTTGTTTTGGAGACAGAGTCTCCCTCTGTCACCCAGGCTGGAGTGCAATGGTGCAATCTTGGCTCACTGCAACCTCTGCCTCCTGGGTTCAAGCAATTCTTCTGCCTCAGCCTCCCAAGTAGCTGGGACTACAGGCGCCTACCACCACGCCTGGCTAATTTTTTTGTATTTTTAGTAGAGATGGTGTTTCACCATGTTGGCCAGGCTGGTCTTGAACTCCTGACCTCAGGGGATCCAACCGCTTTGACCTCCCAAAGTGCTGGGATTACAAGCGTGAGCCACCATGCCTGGCCTCTTTCTCTTTTAGGACAATTTTCTCATTAATTCAGACAAGTATTCATCACACTGGGGAGGGATGAACCATAGTAGGAAATTAGGGTTGGTAGCAATTCCTACCTTTTTTTCTATTTGGTGTAGCTTACTCCCAGGGTACTGATGCAATGGTGCAAAGAGTTCCAAGTGGAGTTGTCACTCTCTATCTCTTGTCTCTCTTCCTTATAACCCTTAATGATCTGATGGTTTTATCAGGGGAAATCCCTTTCACTTGGCTCTCATTTTCTCTCTTGTCTGCCACCATGTAAGACATGCCTTTTACCTTCTGCCATGATTGTGAGGCCTCCCCAGCCATGTGGAACTGTGATTCCATTAAATCCTTTTTTCTTTATAAATTACCCAGTCTCAAGTATGTCTTTATCAGCAGTGTGAAAACAGACTAATACAGTAAATTGGTACCAGGAGAGTGGGGCGCTGCTATAAAGATACCCAAAAATATATATGTAAGTGACTTTGGAACTGGGTAACAGGCAGAGGCTGGAACAGTTTGGAGGACTCAGAAGAAAACAGGAAAATGTGGGAAAGTTTGGAACCTCCTAAAGACTTGTTGAATGGCATTGACCAAAATTCTGATAATTATGTAGACAATGAAATCCAGGCTGAGGTGGTCTCAGATGGAGATGAGTAACTTGTTGGGAACTGGAGAAAAGGTGACACTTGCTATGTTTTGGCAAAGAAACTGGTGGCATTTTGCCCCTGCCCTGGAGATCTGTGGAACTTTGAACTTGATGGAGATGACTTCACGGTATCCGGCAGAAGAAATTTCTAAGCAGCAAAGCATTTAAGAGTTGACTTGGGTTACAAACTTTTAGTCTCAAAAGAGAAACAGCATAAAAGTTCAGAAAATTTGCAGCCTGATGATGTAATAGAAAAGAAAAACCCATTTTCTGAGGAGAAATTCAAGCCTTTAAGCAGGCTGCAGAAATTTGCATAAGTAACAAGGAGTCAAATGTTAATCACCAAGACAATGGGGAAATGCCTCCAGGGCATGTCATAGACCTTTGCAGCACCCCTCCCATCACAAGCCTGGCAGCCTAGGAGGAAAACATGGTTTTATGGGCTGGGCCCAGGGCCCCCCTGTTGTGTGCAGCCTAGGGACTTGGTGCCCTGCATTCCAGCCATTGCAGCTGGTTTAGGCATGGCTAAAAGAGGCCAAGGTACAGCTTGGGTCATGGCTTCAGAAAATGCAAAGCCCAATCCTTGGCAGCTTTCATGTGGTGTTGAGCCTGTGGGTGCACAAAAGTCAAGAATTGAGGTTGGGTAACCTCCACCTAGATTTCAGAGGATGTATGGAAACACCTGGATGTCCAGGCAGAAGTTTGCTGCAGGGGCGGGGTCCTCATGGAGAACTTCTGCTAGGGCAGTGAGATAGGGAAATGTGGGGTTGATGCCCCCACACAGAGCCCCTATTGGGGCACTGCCTAATAGAGCTGTGAGAAGAAGGCCACCGTCCTCCAGATCCCAGCAAGGTAGATTCACCAACAGCTTATACCATGCATCTAGAAAACTGCAGACACTCAACACCAGCCCATGAAAACAGCTGGGAAGAAGGCTGTACCCTGCAAAGCCATAGGGGCAAAGCTGCCCAAGACCATGGGAACCCATCTGTTGCATTAGTGTGACCTGGATATGTGAGACACGGAGTCAAAGGAGATTATTTTGGAGCTTTAAGATTTGACTACTCTGCTGGATTTTTGACTTGCATGAGGCCTGTAGCCCCTTTGTTTTGGCCAATTTCTCCCATTTGGAATGGCTGTATTTAACCAATGCCTGTACCCCCATTGTATCTAGGAAGTAATTAAGTTGGTTTTGATTTTACAGGCTCATAGGCAGAAGGGACTTGCCTTGTCTCAGATGAAACTTTGGATTGTGGACTTTTGACTTAATTCTGAAGTAAGTTGAGACTTTGGAAGACTGTTGGGAAGGCATAATAGGTTTTAGAATGTGAGGACATGAGATCTGGGAGGGGCCAGAGGTGGAATGATACGGTTTGGCTGTGTCTCCACCCAAATCTCACCTTGAATTCCCATGTGTTGTGGGAGGGACTCAGTGGGAGATAATTGAATCATGGGGGTAGTTTTCCCCATACTGTCTTCATGGTAGTGAATAAGTCTCACAAGATCTGATGGCTTTAAGAGGGGAAACCTCTTTCACTTGGGTCTCATTCTCTCTCTTGCCTGCCACAAATATAAGACATGCCTTTCACCTTTTGCCATGACTTTGAGGCCTCCCCAGCCATGTGGAACTGTGAATTTATTAAACCTATTTTTCTTTATAAATTACCCAGTCTCAGGTATATCTTTTTCAGCAGTGTGAAAATGGACTAATACAAGTAGGTTGTCATTGTACAAAGGCACTTGTCTGAGTGGAGGCTGAAATCCATATTCCTGCTGACCAAGCTGGGTGACCTAGAGGAAGAAGCCCTATATAAAAATAATTATAAAGACATGGTTTATTTGCCCAGTTTGGAGACCTGAGTTATCCTAGAGCAAGTGCCCATTTCTATTCCATGCACAAAAGTTTAGTATGGTCTATTAGTGGTCCGTGCCACATTAGGTGAGTTTGTGAACTGTGCTTTCTTGGAAAGGAGAGCATCCTGATGGCTTGCTTTCATCTTATTCTGTCTGGGCCATCTCTGGGAGAAATTTTTTTATGTACTTTGCTTATTTTTCAGCTGGTATGTAAGAGGAGTTTGACCCTATTCTTCTGTTCTTACCTCTCTGTGAAGTCCCTACTTTATTAAAGAAAAATGTATTCAGTGGATAAAAACCTAAAGAAAAGAAAGAAAGAGAAAGGAAGAAAGAAAGAAGGAAAGGAAAGAAAAAAGAAAGAAGGAAAGATAGGAAGGAAATAGTGAAATGTCTTTGTTCTATTCTTGTCTCCAATTTGCTGAGTTTTTACTCTACTGTCATAAGTAGCCACCTTTAATAGTGTCCTATGTTTGCATCTATAATTTGTTTATGCATGCACAAACCAATAGAAATATAAATACTTTCTTATTACTCAGTATTCTCTTAAATAGACAGGATATTCTATATGTGGCTTACATTTGAATTTTTATTTTCATCCAACAATATCTTCAAGGACTTTTCAAATTTGTACACCAAATGGCTTTTCATTATTTTGTCAGCTACATAATATTCCATTTATGAATAATTCATTCAACCAGTCAATTCTAGATAAACATTAGAAATGTTTTCAATCAATTGTTCTTACAAACAATGCCATAATAAATAACCTTGTACATTATTCATTTTTGCACATGGCAAATATGTCTGTAGGATAAATTCCCAGAAGCAGAAGAGCTGAGTCAGATGGTATTTAAATTTGTAATATTGATAGATATTGCCAACCTTTCTTTCATAAGATTTCAGCAGTTCATATTCCTACCAATGAAGTTTGAAAATGTTTCCTTAATGACTTGCTAGAATAGTGTCTTATCAAGCTTTTAGATTTTACCCATGCTGATAGGTGATATTTCAGTGTCATTTTAATTTGCATTTCTGTTAATATGAATGATATTATCTTTTCATAGGACTGTGAGATATTTATATTTCACTTTCTGTGAAGTCTGTTTATATCCTTTGCCCATTATTTTGTTGAGTTATTGGTCTTTGATTATTTAAATCAATTTTTAGGAGTATTTCATATTTTAATTTAGCTCTTTCTCTGTTAAATGAGTTGTAAATACAGTTTTTTAAAAAAAGAGTTTGTTTTATGTCTTTTGCCTTTGTCTTTATTTCAACACATAAAAGTCTTTTTAAATGTAATCAAATTTATCAGTCTTTTATGGCTTCTGGAATTTGAATGAGGTTTTGAAAGAACTGCTTGAAACAGAGTTTATAAAGGAATTCTCCCATATTTACTTCTACGATTTAATTATTTCCATGTAAACCTTTGATTGATTTGGATTTCGTCCTGTTATCATCATAAGGTATCATATATAAGGTGGATCATATATAAGGGTTCAATTATTTTTCCGGAATGCCACTCACTTTAATCAAGAGTAAGACATGTATTCCCATGAGGAACACTTATTTGACTTTGTACTGAAGAATAGTCCATAAAATTATACTAAAGAAAGACAACAGAAGTACAAAATTTTAAAGAAAGCTACCAGAAAAAAAATCACTATTTGTAGATATGATTTTTATACCTGGAAAACCCAAGAGAATGAACTGAAAAAGAAACATTAAAACAATAAGAGGTTAAATAAGGTAGTGTGGTAACGGGTTTTTAGACATAAATCAACGGCTTTCATATACAAGTAACAACTATGTGAAAGATCTGATAGAAAAGATCTCATACAGTAGCAGCATAAAAAATAAAATACCTAGAAATACACTTAATAAAGTATGTGCGTAATCTATGTAAAGGAAAGTTTGGGGTACTGTTGAAAGGCAATAAAATACTGCCGAGCAAATTGAAAGATACATTGCATTTTGGATAGGAATAGTCAAGAAAGGTATCATTCTTTCTAAGCTATTTTATAAATTGGCAACCCAATAAAAAGATTAATGGTATTTTTTTGAAATATTCATATTGACGCAAAAGTATACGTGGAAAAATATAAATAGATAGTAAATTTAAAAAAATAAACTTTGAAGGGGAACTAATGCAACCAGATTTTAAACTTATTGTAGAGCCTCAGAACTTAATGCAGTTTTCTATCAGTGCATAAATAGATAGATTAGAGGAATAAATAGGAAGTTTAGAAATAGACTCCAAATAATAGTGGAAATTTTTTACATGACAAGGGTACAGTCTCAACCTAGTGGGAAAAAGATGATGTTGGAACAACTCATATATTTTAAATTGCATGTTGTGAATCACCCTATAAACATAGTAAAAATTCTAAAATGCATCACAATAGCCCCACTTTCTGGAAAAGCTAATGAGATTAAAAATGCACTTTACATTCTACTAAACCCAGAACTTCAGCAAAGACATAACTTATTTCCTGATCCAAAATGAAGTAAGTTACCGAATTCCGTCTCTACCAATCAGAACAGAATTTGTATGTACTATATTCTTTTCACATTCCCCAGTGCACAGGTGTTATGGAGGGAGAAAGGAATTAGACTTTTTACAAAGACAAAACATAATACTTTTAACCTCTAGGAGTCATTTATCAAAATTGCCTTTAAACAATGCACAGTGCTTCTGGAGAAAACAAGGTGGCATTCTTGAATGATTTCTATCATTCCTGTTTCACTCAGTGTAAAAGAAAACTCTAGGACAATGGGATAGTTGACCTTTATTGTGCTTTCTTCTATGCTCTCACGAAGAAGACATCCAGGGCATTGGTAATCCACCAGCATGCAGGATATGCGTGGAGGCAAGCTGTGTGCAGTGTTGATTGCTTTCATTAGTGCTCAGGAATTCTTAGGGAAGTAGCGTGGCTTATAAACGCAGCTCCAGGTTTTTCATCTCCAGGTGTTCTTATTCTAGGCTTGTTGCTTTATTGCCTTGCTTGCCTAATTTCACTTTCACCCATTTTCTGGTTAAATTTGAATAAAATTTCTTCAGATCTTTCGGAGATATTGGGCAAGAGAGCTGTGTTGTGTATATTAACTAATTCAGGGTCTAAAAGTCATTTGATTCAGGGTGCAGTATAAAGGCAAAGCAGCATGCACAGTAAAACAAAATGCTAATTATTGCAGGCAATGCAGATGCTGCTTTTAAAGGTACCAGATGTGTATCACTTCTCAGTTTCATGGCCTGGCTCCTGGAAAAGAACATGAGGCAGGTGAATAGTATAAACTGAGTAAAACAAATCACTTGGGAGAATAAAAACATCCAAGCAAACAGAGCTACAATTATCTTCAGAAAAATTAGAACGCTACTTTCCGGAAGACATCCAGGTCAAATGGGCAACAAAAAATGTAGTAAAATACCAAGGTCCCCAATTTTTTTGAACACTGATGAATTATACTTTTGTTTTCTTTATACATTGTTTTGTGGTTTAATAAAAGGTTGAAATTCCAATGAGTAGATTTGGACACAATTCAATCTAATGTGTGAGAATTTTTCAGGATAATTTTTTTTCAATGTAGGCTCAGGATTTTAGAGCAAAGTTGGGTATTTAGCTTATACAAATGTATTATGTGCTGTGAATACCAGGTAAACACAAAAGTGTTTGTGGAGAAATTGAATTGCTTTCAACCAACCACAAGGTTAAGTTGATCTTTTAATTAATTAATTTGTATCACACACCCCAAAAGGATATTTCCAGGAGGGACACATCAATTCAGGATAACAGATTAGAAGGCGACATTTGAAACCACAAAGTGGAAATAGAGATATATGCTAACTACAAGGACAAGTACAGTTGCTCTGAGTAGACATAAACATTTCTCTGTGGCTATGTCAAAGGAGAGGGGACCTAAAAAGTTGCATAAAATTTGTTATCAGGATGGAGGGAGCATATCAATTATTCAAATGAGATCATTTTAGCATTTTATTCTGAATGCAATTTAATACATGAGATCTAATAAAGGGATATCCAAGCAATATAATGTACTGTATTTTTGATGACAGTTTTACAAAAAATGAAGAAGGGATTAGTAAAATAAATTTGGCTCAAGTCTGAAAATGTTTAATATCTTATAGAATATGGGAGATACAAAAGAATCTGCCGTTTCACAAGTATTTAGTGCTAGACTCTTTTATTTGTGGTAGACTTCTCTATATTGATATCACAGGGACCCCAAAGTCTAACATGAATGTAAGAATAGACAAAAACAAATATTCAAGAAGATTCTGAAATCCATCCTGTACAGGAATAGTTTATCATTTCAGTTAAAAAGGAGCTTTATATTAGGAAAATATCTCGCTTATTTTTTTCTGACAAGCTCCATTATCTACTTCTTTAACTCCATTTTGTCTAGCCTAATTTCATCTATAATATTTAGTACTTCAACTAACCCTTCAAAAAATAGCAGGATACACATGAAGATCCCCTGTTAGTGAATTGGTAATTTCAGGGACAAAATGAAGCACCCACATGCATAATCAGTGAAGGTGGCAAAGGAGATGAATCATCTCTGCAAACCTCTTCTGTGTCCTCCCTCTCTCTCAGCAGATAACCTTGCATCCCATTTCAGAAGAAGTAGAAGCTGTTACTCAGAAATAATCTCTGCTTCTTGTTCTGCCCCTACTCAGTGCCTGCCTTCCACCCTTGCTCCTTCTCTTCTCTCATCTGGGCCAAATCATCCCTCTCTTCCTGGAATCTCAACCCCTCTGCCTTCTCTGAGATCTCCCTTTGTAAATACGTTCCATTCTCTGCTCTTTTCCATTAGTCTTTGTGCTCACGTCTCTAGGAAAACCAACAGTTACAGAAGAGATGACAAAGATGATGACAACTCTACTCTTCCACCCAATTTCTTCTTTCCTCTCCCACACAAACCTCCTGACATTTACAGCCCGTTTCCACTTTTTCACCTCCCATACTCTCTTCAATTTGCTGTCACCTGGCTGTTTCCTTCACTCTGTCTATAAACAGCTCTTGGCAAAGTCACTAATACTGTGCTTGTTGCTATATCCTGTGGGCGCTCCAGACCTTTGTCTTCTGAATCTCAGCAGCAATAGACCTGGACTACCTTCCTGACATCTTTTCCTCTTTGTTCTGTGAAACATTGTACTTCTGACTTCCCGCTGCTCTGATGGCTTGTTCCCAGTTTCCTTTGTGGTCTTTTCTTCTTCCACCAATCTTTCATATTTTTGTGGAATTCTTCTCCCTGCTCGCTTTTGTTTGTTTGCACCTAGCACACTCACCATAGAGGTTCTCTGTCTACTGCCATGTTTTAATTACTATCTCTCTTGAATTTTAGATTTTCATATCCAACTACCTACTGGATATCACCTGCTGGATAAACACTGGGCTTCCTACATAGAGCATGTCCAGGCCTGAACTTGTGTCTTGCCTCTAACTTGCTCCTTCTGTATGTCCTGTGCTACCCCTCCACCCAAAAATGCAGGAAGCATTCTTGACTTCCCCCTTTCTGTCAACCCCACCCCCAGCCAGTCACTAACTTCTGTCATTTTTGCCTCCTCAATATCTCTCAAATATCTACTATTCTGGATCAAGCAGTGACAATCTCTCACCTGGATTACTTCTAGCACCTCCTTGTCTCCCTGCCTGTGGCCTTTTATTTTATTTATTTATTTTTTGAGATGGAGTCTCGCTCTGTCGCCCAGCCTGGAGTAAAGTGGTACAATCTTGGCCTGCCACCACTCCTGGCTAATTTTTGTATTTTTTAGTAGAGATGCGGTTTCACCATATTGGCCAGGCTGGTCTCGAACTCCTGACCTCATGATCCAGCCCCCTCGGCCTCCCAAAGTGCTGGGATTACAGGCATGAGCTGCTGTGCCCGGCTGGCCTTGTTCTTTCTTAATTGGTTCTCCTTGTAGCCAGAGGGATCTTGGTACAAAGCAAATCAAATTATGTCATTTCTTTCTCTTCTTTTCTTTTCTTTTTTTTTTTTTTTTGAGATAGAGTCTCATTCTGTTGTCCAGGGTGGAGTGCAGTGGCATGATCACAGCTCACTGTAACCTCCACCTCCTGCACTCAGGTGATCTTCCCATCTCAGTTTTCCAAGTAGCTGGGATTACAGGCATGTGCCACTGTATTGATCAGGGTTCTCTAGAGGGACAGAAATAATGGAATATATATATATGGGCATTTACTAGGTATTAACTAGTATATATATGGGCGTTTACTAGGTATTAATTCACACAATCACAAGGTTCTACAATAGGCCGTCTGCAGGCTGAGGAGTGAGGAGAGCCAGTCTGAGTTCCACAATTGAAGAACTTGGAGTCCAATGTTTAAGGGCAGGAAACATCCAGCATGGGAGAAAGATGTAGGCTGGGAGGCTAGGCCAGTCTCTCTCTTGACATTTTTCTGCCTGCTTATATTCTAGCTGTGCTGGCAGCTGATTAGATTGTGCCCACCCAGATTAAGGGTGAGTCTGCCTTTCCCAGCCCACTGACTCAAATGTTAATCTCCTTTGGCAACACCGTCACAGACACACCCAGGATTAATACTTTGTATCCTTCAATCCAATCAAGTTGGCACTCAATATTAACCATCATAGCCACCATGCCTGCCTAATTTTTGTATTTTTAGTAGAAATGGGGGGTTTTGCCCCGTTGCCCAGGCTGGTCTCGAACTCCTGGGCTCAAATGATCTGCCCACCTCGGCCACCCAAGGTGCTGCGATAAAAGTCTTGAGCCACTGCCCCCAGCCAAATAGTCATTTTTATGCTTAAAAACCTTCAAAGGCTCATTCTCTCATGAAGTAGTTCCAACTCCTTGATAGGGCTCATCAGACCCTTCATGTTATTGTTCTTAATTTTTCTTTAGCCTCAACTTTTAGGTATGTATACTAGCCATAGGGAAGTTATTTCACTTCCCCAACATATGGGTACAAAGTTTGTAGTTAGGAGCCCAGACTTTGGCACCAGACTATATGGGTTCAAATTTCAGCTTCGTCACTTAATAACATCATGACCCCAGCCTGCTTACTTAATTGCTCCCTCTCAGTTTTCCCACCTATAAAATCAGATGATAATAGAATTGTTGTGAGGCTTAAATGAGTCAAGGAGTATAAAACACTCAGAGCAATGCTGGGATATAACTGATATTCGGCAAACATCACCCGCTATCAATATTGCCACCAGTTCTAGGCACTGAAAAGACTGTGGGACCTCACATTTGTGATTCAAAATAAAAACAATTCAAGATTGTAAAATACATTTCAGCCAATAAGTCAGCCTAAGAAAGGTGTGATTTTTTTTCAATGATTTTTACTTTGATCTGTTTTGAAAACACTAGATTGAAAAATAGAAATAGAGATTTTGTTGCTTGTGCTTTGTTGGTGAAATGACCCTGTGTTCAATCAGGCTTTCTGTTCCAGAAAATGCTTTTCCCTCTTTCTAGGACACTCTTCCAACTTCTCACTGACTCTTCTTGGCAAGTTCTTTTCCTCATTTAGGTCTCATGTTACAAGTTAGTTCTTCTCAAAGGTTGTCCTAGACCTGGAATCTGACCTGGTCCCTGATTACAAACTCTCTTCTCATTCTGTATTCCCCCAATATGACACTTCCTGTTCTGTGTCATAATTTCCCCTTTAATTCCATGTCATAATTTCCCCTTTACTGTATCTCACATTATAATGCTATCACCACAAAGACAAGACCACTTCTATCTTGTTCACATTATTTTCCTTCTCTGCATAGCATAGCATGTGCTCAGTGAATCAGAGACTGACTAAGCATCAGAAACCTCACTTGCCTTTAGACATCATCTCACTAGTACAGAAATAATTCTGTGTAAGAGTATATTTACCTTTTATAAAGTACTATTTGTTTTTTTTTGCCTTCTGACATGATGACTCTGCCTTCAACATCACTCATAACCCAAAGAACTACTAAGTTGGTCTTTGCTGTTTTCAAATTCAAATAACAAAAATGAGATAATGAGTCTTTTTTTTTTTTTTTGAGACAAAGTCTCACTCTTGTCCCCTGAACTGGAGTGCAATGGTACGATCTCGGCTCACTGCAACTTCTGCCTCCCAGGTTCAAGCGATTTTCCTGCCTCAGCCTCCCGAGTAGTTGGGATTACAGGTGCCTGCCACCACGCCCAGCTAATTTTTGTATTTTTAGGAGAGACGGGATTTCACCATGTTGGCCAGGCTGGTCTCTAACTTCTGACCTCAGGTGATCCGCCTGCCTTGGCCTCCCAAAGTGCTGGGATTACAGGCATGAGCCACTGTGCCCAGACGATAATGAGTCTTTTAAGACTGAGTTTGAAAACCTTTTCATACAGTGATGGGAGTTTTCCCTGTGCTGGGCTGTGAGAATTAGTTATGAAGGCATTGCTTTTGGATCTCTTGTCTTAAGTCTACCATAAAATCCCTAGTGGCAGAAATCTCAATCTGGGGCTGACCGGTAAAGAAGTTTCTGGCTAGCAGCCCCTCAAATCAGGGTCTTGGGGCAGTTACCTGCAAACACAGCAGCTCCTGTGTTTCATACTTGAAGGCCCCTGGGAAGTCCCTGTTCCCTATTTGGCAGTTAGGAGCTGAGATTTCATCTCACCATTATAAATTATTCAACAAACTTTCATAAGTTCTTCCTAGGAGGTTTGTACTAGTGCCTGTAGAGGCATTATGTGATACACAAAGACAAAGACGTGGTCCTGCCCTTCAGGAGTAGTAATCCAGATATCACCTGCTGCTCTTAAGAACCTCTACCCCATGTCTTAAGGGAAATCCAATAACTGCTCTAGGAGTTTTGCAGTGCTCAGGGATTTGTGCTTCATTTAGTCTTCTTGGGCTTTGCTATCTTACTGATGCTGGATTTTTGTTTATTGTGTCTTCTGGCTGTTCCTTTATCTTTGCCCTAGTATCGACTCAGACATAGGGCGCAATTTCTTCCCCTTAATTCTTTGCCTCTTAGTCCTAAAACATCACTCTGGGGAGCAGCTGTGGGTGGTAGCGTTTTACTAAAGAGAAGGGTAATGGTGAGAGAAGTTATATGGCATTCCATAGTTAGATAATCGACAATTGAACATTGGGCTCTTGAAGAAGTTCTTCAGCTATTTCTCCCAACGTGGGTGCTGGGCACCTGCTATGTTTTTTGCCCCCCTCTGTCTTTCCTCTCTGTGCTGCCTTTCAGCCACTCCGAAAAGAAAAATAGTATTTTCTCATACTGATTTACAGTGAGCAATCCAGCTCTCTCTCTTCCTACTCATAAGCTGTGCTTGGGATTCGGCTGCATGGCTGTTATTCACCAACGAACTCTGCTAAACAGTGCACTAATGATTCCTTGTCCCACCCATTCTCCTTTCTGTCTGATTAGGTGAGTTATATTGCTGCCACCACCCCCACCCCCACTCCTCTGGAAGTACAAATGGAGATAGCCACATTCTGTTTAAATGACATTTTCTCTTATTTTCCTTGCAGAAGTTTGAGACCTAGAAAAATCTTGGAAGAATTTATTGAATTCTTCATTTCCACACTTAAAGGACAAGTGCAAGGCTTGTTCACCATTATATTCCTATCACCTACACACAAAGTAAGCACTCAAGGAATGTTTATTATGTAAGTGAGTTTACACTTCCAGGAGAGCTGCACTGGAGTTAAACGTGTTCATTTTTTCTTTAAATAGCTCGGCACCACCTAATGTTCATCTTATCTAATATATACTGTATTCTACTCATCATTTCAGGGTACTGTTAATTTAAAAACAGGTATAATTTATCAGGCTTGCATTCTGTTAACAGCATTCTCATTGACGTCTAAGGGAAAACAGTGAGGATCTGGCAAAACATTTTTGCTTTGCTGACTGTGGCTCTGTTCTCTTCAGGAGCCATGGCTGCCAATATTCCCAAGAGAGAATGAACTTTTGACTCTGGGCACCACACAAAGCCTCAAGCTGTTCCCTGTAGAGTGAAGAGCTTGGATGGAGTTAAGGACTTCAGTGGTTTTTGCTAATGCTATCAGGCAGCTTCACCTATATTTGCATCATCCAGGCAGTCTGTGCCTGAGAAGCACACAGAACAGCTAAAGATCACGGCTTGTTTTGAATATGCCAGCCAGGATTCCTGGAAATCTGAGTATTGGAATCAATGTCTGACAATTTTTTTTCTTTAAATAAACCCCAACAGCTTTGCCACCAGCAGTTGTCGCCTGTGTGTTTTTAAGGCATCGTGTCCTTGAAAGGAGTGTCATCTCTTACATATCCTGTTTATTTTCTCAGGTGAAATGATCTCACAAAAACATTTTAACTTAATGAAATTACCAGCCTGTACCAAAAAGCTTTCTGTTTGAATAGGGCATTTCTTTACTTCCCAAGTAGCTTTGCAATGAGAAAACTGATGGTGATATAGCTGTTGACCTTAAAGATGCAATATTTGTGAACTTTCTCAGGAGAAGGTTGTGCTATTTACCTGGTCCTTCAGTGAAATATGATGCTTCCTTACAGAGGTAGAAACGCTTTGGATTTTAGATCCACAATGTGACAGGTTTCCTTACTTTCATTACCCACGGCCTGCATTTTGTTTGGAAGCTGGAACAGGAGAGCTGCTGATACTGTTTGAGTGGATTCCTTTGTTGTGTTCTCTTCTCATTTTGAAAGCCATAAGAATTGCTACTCAATAAAAAAAATAACAGTTGAACTTCATTTTAGTATTGGTTTGGTGACTCCAGCAGTGAACACTGCAGCAGGCTCTGGAGGAAGCTTTTAGGAGTCTCCATAATTTTGTCCTGACCCCAGCTGGTGATCAGTTTATGTCCTGAAGCTTGCGGAAGAATAGCCCTAATAATTCCCGTCCTAGTGAGGGTGCATTCTAGCTTGCTGTATCTGAAAGGAAAATCTGAAAGGTGACAGTGTTTTGAAATGTTATACCTCTGGAAACAGGAAGAGAAACACCTTGAATTAATGATCTTCTTATTTGCTAAAAAGAGAAAGCATTTTGTGTTCACATGAGAATGCCGTTCAACAACTCTAACTTATTACAGTGTTTATGATCCTTTTATGATTTATTTCTCCCCCCTTTTCTTTAACATACTATTTTAATCATCCAGTCACTCAATTGTGCTATTATTCTTGTATTCTTTATTCATGTATTCTTTTATTTAATACTTATCTGTTAAGTATTTTTTATGTGCAAGACACTGTGTAGAATAATTGCCCCTGCCTTCCTCAAAAAAATTATTTTTTACACCTAGAGGTTTGTAAACTAACAGGCAGATAGTAATTGACTATAGAGGTAAATACAATACCAGGTGGTTAAAAATACATTCCTCTTGCTTATTTTTAAACACCATTCCAATTACTTCTACTTATATTATCTGATTTAGTTCATTTTCACACTGCTTGTAGAGTTGGGATTAGAATCCACGTATTCTGATTTTCTTTCCTTTTGTGATTGTGACTAGACCATCTTTATGCCGAGTGAATTTTACTTAGCATTGAAACTACATTTACAGGATACATTTGCTTTTCTGAAAGTTTTGTCAAGGAATGCATACAGACATTTTCCTTTATCATAATTCTTCCTTTGTTACAAAAGTTTTTCATTATGATGTTCTTTACATGCCTGTTTGTTTCATTCATCCTGAGACCATTCGGAAGAGGGGGCATATTGTTATTAGAATATTTACAGAAAAGTGTGGTTGCCAGACTGGGGATGGCAGCAAAGAGACAAACAAAACATTCTAAAAGGTACTAGTAATTACTGTTTCAAATATGTGCAAAGAGAAAAGAATTCCCTATTCTGGAAGATATAGTTAATTTACTTTTAAGAAGGGACGCAACAATCTGGAGCAGATTGTACCGGTCGTTTAACCAACGAAAGGGAAAAATAAAATTATATCTCCCAGATAAACTTTACTCTCAATTATGATCTCTATGGTGTCTTCCAGCTCTAAAATTCAATGATTCTAATTATGTTCTCTATGAACGCGTTGTTTCAACTTCTCTAACAAAATAGACTGTGAGGCTGCTTCTCTCTAACTCAGGGTAGAGTGGAGAGATGAAAATATCCAGTTAACATAATAGATATAGAAAGTGTGGGCCAGATAATTTTTTTCTGGCTTATGCAATTCAGCTCACTTTGTGTTATACAAATTCAGTCTGAAAAAAGACCCACATAGATGAGTCTATGGTGGCAGAGACAGAATGATAGATTATCAACAACAAATTATTCCATAATGGGTAGTTAGACATGTTCATGTTACTCCAAAGTGTCATATTTGGAGTTTGTTTTTTTCCCTTATAAGGCACTTTCGTATTTGACATCATCTTTGCTTTTCTAATAACCTTGTGATATAACAAATATGATTAACAGCATGATGTAAACCATAAGTTCTAAAAATTTTTTTCTTCTTCAAATACCCGAATGACATCATACACTCAAATCAATAATAGTGCTCACAGTGGTAGAAGTTCTCAGCAGGAGGGCTTTTCCATCCTCTCTAGGATGAATACTGGAATCTGAGGAGGGGTTTGCTCCACAGTGAATTTTATTTGCATTTCACTCTCAACCAAAATGACGCTGCTCCCAACCTCTTCCTATTGTAAACTATTATTTCTCACTGATGACCCTCTTTGATTATCTAGGAATCCTGTAAACGTCAATTGAGGGAGATGAAGGAAGTCATTAGTGTTTCTAAACAGCCAGAGGAGAAGGAACGGAGAGAGGAACACTGGATACCATCACTTTTTCAACTAATCTTTACCTCCGGATACTTGGGTGGACGTAGAGACCATGCGATGGGCTATGTAGGGAACCCCTTTGGAGAACACTGAGACTAATCAGCTGTGCCAGTCATTTCTCCCAGTTAATTGAATTCGTTTACTAACCCAATTATAAGGATACTTAATTTTCACTTATATCATAGGGAAGACTCATAATTACATGCCTATCTGCATTTTGCTTCCATAAAATGATCTTAACAGGCACAAGCCTTGCTATCTTGCTTTCAAAGACAATAGAGACAAAACTTATGAATGCTAACATTCATCAGGGCCCTTGAGTTAGTAGTTTATCTGTGGGGAAGACACGGAAAATACCTCCTGAAGAATATAGGATTTGAGCAGTCTCAATCATGGGTAGGATATGACAGGAAAAAATGTGTAGTTGGTGTATTAGTGCATTTTAAACAAAAGTGGTTGTTTTGGAAAATGTACAATTTCCTGGGCAAAACAAAGCAGTATCAAGTGGTGGAACATTAAAATAAATGGGGGAAAACTGGAGTAATTGGCCCCAGTCATGTCACAATGGGTCTTCAGTGCCAGATTCTTTATATAGAAGCATGACAGTTTTTGAGTAGGGATATGCCATGATTACATTCATGTTTCCCAAAGCTTATCTTTTAGCAATGTTTGTAGAAAAGACCAAGATGAGACTCTTGCAATGCTCCAGTGAAAGTTTTAAGAGCAAAAATCAGAATACTAGCAGGACTCTATCTGGAGGAAGCAAACATAAGGAGGTAGAGGTGGAGATATGGAGGCAGAGTCACAAGATTTGGAACTGACTGGATATAAATTTGGGGTGTAGTAAACAGAGTCAGGAATGAGTTTAAATTGGGACAGAATCAGAAGCGAGTTAGAGAGGATCAGGAATGAGTTGAAGTTAGTTGGTTGGTAGGTACATAGAATATATTTTCCCAGTGAAATAATATTGTATGTTCCCAGTTTTGTCCATAAAACACTGTTTAATTCATAATGTGGCTCCTACATTAGAAAAGCATGGTGGGAACAGCAGACAAGGATCAATGCAAGAGATGTGAGAGAGTTAATTGACACAATTTACATCAAATTGGGTATGGGAGACAAGAGAAGATGATTCCAAGGTTTTGAACTGGGTGAATAAAAAGATAATGATGTTATTCATGGAAACGGGAACATAGAAGGAGGAGTTTTGGACAAGTGAAATTGAGCTGGTGGATGTGAGTCAAAGCATCTTGCTTGCCAGCTCTGTGTTCATCATTAGTGCTCTTCAACAGGCCAGTGAAAATTTGGGGCCCGGAGTTTATAGATAATTGGGTTTTTGAGAGAGGTTGGTAACTATTTCCATTGTGGTGATAGTTGAAATTGCAGGAATTGGTGAAGGGGTGGGATGCATTGCTCAAATACAAAAAGAGGAGAGAAAGAGCCAGGGGAGATCTTTGGAGAAAATACATGAGAAATATAGCTAATAAATATACTGGCTTTGTTCTATGCAGAAATCAAAAGTGTGCCAGTGAAATATACTGCCTCTCTAAATAACAGCGTTGTGTGTGTAGGGAGTGAGGGGGGATGGGGTTGAATATTATATCCTGGTTCCCACTTTTTAAATCAAACCGAGCAAAGATGACATGATTTGTAAATGTTCTCAGTTGTCAATCCTGTTGTAATGTTTATTTTCAGTTGGGGAATGTTTTCCCTTGTAAAGATCAAAGAAAGCTAAAGCTCCAGGTTTGTGCACAGGGAGGGTTTGTAACACACACGCTTCCCCGTTTGTTTAGCCAGTGACCTCCAACTTGATTCAGAAGTAGTATTCACTGCAGAATGAGAAATGATTCATTTCTGGTTCAACTTTAGCCTTGGGCCTGTTCCTACATAAAGAATTGCTGGGTGAGCTTGATTATATTCAGAGGCTTAGAGGCTTGAACTTCCAGAAAGTACTCCCTTAATCATTTCACTCTGGTCCTCAACCTGACAGAATCAAGAGCCCTGAAGGGGAAATGCCAAAGGCTTATCTGTTTTTGACCAACATCTTAAGGGATTTTACTACTCTTGGGGCTTCTGTGGCCTGTTGCGTCTTTTGCCTTGTTTGCTTTCTGTTCTTCCTCCAATGTGTGAATGTCAAAACCAACTGATGTAAACCATGTAAGTTATCATCGCTCCTCACAGATATTCTGAAACACCTCACTTAATTCTCGCTCCCTTGCAAGGCTCTGACAACCTCTCTGTCTTGTTTCTATCTTTCCTCAGCTTTATTTTCTTTCACAGACTCTTTCCCGTGTCCCCTCCCTTTTGACAGCCTATTTAGTACCCTGCTCTCCCCAGTGGAGAGAGAGTTGCTCAGCAGAGTGTCATGCCGTAATGGAAGCGGGGTCCCACAGGTGCCCACTGCCTGTCCCTGAAAGCTTTTTCATCTTGTCCCTTGTTACCCTGGAGAATAATTACTTCAAAGACCAGTCCCAGTGCCTGATATTTCAGTTTATCTCATTACCTCTGTTTTTATTTTTTTATTTTTTTATTTTTTATTTTTTTTATTTTTATTTTTTTTGCCAAGCCCGCCAGTGGTGCCAGAAATCAAATCAGGGTTGCTGGCAGTATTGCCTGCCTAGCATGTTCAGCCTCTCCACTGCCCGACACTCTAATGTTCCCTGATTGCAAACCCTGTCATCATCTTCTTTGAATTAGCTGCACCTCCTGAAATGGCATAATGGCCATGCAGTGCTGGAGTGCTGATGTGGCGTCCTGTTTTAACTGTCTGTCAAAGCCCAGGCTAATGAATTCTATTAGCATATTAGCCTGCCAGCTTTGGGAGCCCAGAAGGAGCCGGGCAGCCAAACACAGTTGGCAAAGCACAGCTGCAGTGCTTCAGAGAGCTCCTTGGCAATTGTGGCACCAGAGACTCCGTAATGTAAATGCACAGACATGGGAATGTATGCAGAATTGGAAAGGTTATTGTTACAATATACGCTAGCAGTAGAAAATGGGATGAGAGATGACGTTTTTTAACTGTGGGGCCCACCTCAGGCATTTTAAAGAATAGGATAGCCTTGGGAATGCCCCCGGCACTCATAGTCTAATCTTATATTCTTTTAGAAATTAGAATGTGTGGAAGCGAGGTATACTTTCCACATGACTTTTTTTTTAAAGATGGCTTGATATACTCAACAGACATTAATTTCATTTTAGTTGTAATGACCAGTAATGGGCATCATTGCTTTAATAATTAGGCATCATTCTTAGGACTGCTTGTTGAGAGTAGATGGCAGCTTAATGACCAGGACACCACCCTCCCAACCTCCCATTAAAATTCAACTTGCCAGAATAGCAAAATATGAAACCATTAATAACTAAAAAAATGCAGTTTTCTAGTAAATAGAGACTTGAAGTGGATATATATTCATCACTAATTTTTACATTAATGTTTAGGATAAACAATGTAAGACCAGGTACCATGGTTGCTAGGTAACCAGTGGTGATTTTCATGCCCGATATTCAACTCTTAAAGGGTATCCTTAATGGGTATAATCTTCAATTTAGTTTGAGATTAATTTGAAAATGTATTGCTTGAAATATTTTATGTTAATAAACTTTTAAATATTGCAACATGGTATTAACACTAAATGTGTGACAGGCACTGAATTCCAGAAAGGTTTCTTTTAAAACTGTATTAACTTGTGGTTAGAGCTAAATTATTCTACCCACAAAAATAACTTTTGAATAAATTAACAAATTAATTAGTGTTATCCTTAAAGACTTGGTGAGAACCTGCATATTTCTGGGTAAAGGATTGCAGACATAGCAAATGTAATTATAAGGCCTGTAGCTAGAAGTTGAGTCTCTGGCTGTTTTTATTTGTCTATTGTTTCTTCTATTACATATGATCACTTTTCAATCTTTACTGTTAACAAAAGAACTATACGAAGGAACTTTGACATTACACCTGAATGCAGCACTAGCATTTTAATTTTAATTTTGGAGAAATAATTTATAAGAGTGGAACATGGCATTTTTTTCACTCGAAGATCATGGTGCTTAAAATTCCTTATAATCTTCTTATTTTTATAATCTTCCTCCTGCATGCTTATTTTTTGAAGTATTATTAATTCATTTATTCTTTCTTAAAGGTAAATACAGATATGCCTTTTTTGGGTAAAATATGGTTAACCTGTTGTTTATTTAACCCCTTGGGAGTTGGATGAGTGTGATAAAATAAAGTTAAATAGGTCATTGGCTATTGTGGACACTGTTGGTTGCTTATTTAACAACAAACCTTACTTGTGTTTTTCCAACCCTTAATTCCTTGCTTCAGATCCTTATTTCATTCACGTTTCTGGAGGATGCATCTCAGTAAGGTGGATCTTGATTAATCTGTGGCTAAGGCAAGCACAAGAATTCCAGTTCCCTTGACTGTCATTGGCTAAGGACTGGGCATGTGGTACAATTTGGTCAAAGAAACATGAGGAATATATTGAAAAAGGAGGTAACCTAATTTCCAATCTGGCATTTGAGTATTATGTGATCCCGTGACGTTTGAAGCTACTACACCAAACTATAATCACAAATATGGCAAACAGGACTAAAAGCACGAAGATGGCAGATCAAAAAGATGTCATTGTTAAAACACTGAATTAATCAACTCTGGAACTGTAGACTTCTCATGTGAGAGAATACATTTTCCTTATTGCTTAGACAATACATTTTCCATTTCTTGTAGCCAAGACATTGTAAATGATATAAGCTTACCATTATTTTTTTTTAGTTAGAATTTATGCAAGGATAAATGCTAATGATTTCTCATTTGCCTTCCCCTCTTTCACCATTAAAATTGCAGACAATGTACAATATTTTCCATTGCTTCAACTGGCTGCCGGCACATGGCACATGCATCCACCCTTGCCTTCAATGCAGCAAGCAGATGAACTGATTGATTGATTGTTCTGCTCATCAATCACTTGTAGGCAAGCCCCTCTGTCAGTTACCTAGGAAAAGCTATAAATACAATACAATCCCTATAATCACAGCATATTCAAAAAGACAAAACTGAGTTTTTGAGTGCATATTTAGAATGCATCTTTGACTAGAGAGTGGAGGAAGATGATGGATAAGGATGAGGAAGGGAAGAAAGACCTTAATTTGTATTTTCAGCAATAAAGCCCTGTTATGAATTGTATTTTTATAAAAATTCATTGGCTCCCTCAGTGTCAATTTTCCTTCTAAGTGTTTGTAAGCAAGGTGAGCAGAGCTTATGATAAAGCACAGCTGGAAGTCAATCATGCAGCATGACAGCACCAGTTGAATATGGGGTGATAGCAGAGCTTCAATTTGGACCAAAATTACACAACTCAGGGAACCCCAACAGACTTATCTCTGTAAATAGCTCCCATTAGGTAGATGGTTGGATAATATACATATACTTAAAGGACAGTGCTGTCATTATTGTCCACATTACATTCCAGCCACACCAAATTATTAACAGTTCCCAACACACTAGGTTATTCTACATTCTGTTTCTTTGCACATACTGTGAACTTTACGTGAGTTGCCCTCCATTCCCTTTTTGTTGACTAAATTTAACTTATTCTTCAAAGGCATCTATCTAGCCACCAATTCCTACATCACCATCTCCTGTGAGCCCTTTCTGGCTGGGTTTCTACTCCTAAAAGAGTTAATAGTCTTATTCCACTGCTTGTATCTTAAACAGTATCATACTGAGAGGTGACAGCATGCTGGCAGTCCTCACAGCCCTCGCTCGCTCTCGGCTCCTCCTCTGCCTAGGCTCCCACTTTGGCAGCTTTGAAGCTGAAGGGCAGCTCCCACTTTGAGGAGCCCTTCAGCCTGCCACTGCACTGTGGGAGCCCCTTTCTGGGCTGGCCAAGGCCGGAGCCGGCTCCCTCAGCTTGCGGGGAGGTGTGGAGGGAGAGGCGCGGGCGGGAACCGGGGCTGCGCTCGCTGCTTGCGGGCCAGCGCGAGTTCTAGGTGGGCGTGGGCTCGGTGGGCCCTGCACTCGGAGCAGCCGGCCGGCCCTGCCGCCCCGCCCCCCCCCCGGGCAGTGAGGGGCTTAGCACCTGGGCCAGCAGCTGCTGTGCTCAATTTCTCACCCGGCCTTAGCTGCCTTCCGGCGGGGCAGTGCTTGGGACCTGCAGTCCGCCATGCCTGAGCCTCCCCCCAGCCTCTGTGGGCTCCTATGTGGCCCGAGCCTCCCTGACGAGTGCCGCCCCCTGCTGCAGGGCACCCAGTCCCATCGACCACCCAAGGGCTGAGGAGTGCCGGCGCACTGCGGGGGACCGGCAGGCAGCTCCACCTGCGGCCCCGGTGTGGGATCCAGTGGGTGAAGCCAGCTGGGCTCCTGAGTCTGGTGGGGACTTGGAGAACCTGTATGTGTAGCTAGGGGATTGTAAATACACCAATCGGCACTCTGTATCCAGCTCAAGGTTTGTAAACACACCAATCAGCACCCTGTGTCTAGCTCAAGGTTTGTGAATGCACCAATCGACACT
This sequence comes from Nomascus leucogenys, assembly GCF_006542625.1. Lineage (NCBI taxonomy): Eukaryota > Metazoa > Chordata > Mammalia > Primates > Hylobatidae > Nomascus > Nomascus leucogenys. Next base: position 92,293,110 of record NC_044402.1, read on the forward strand.
CTGTATCTAGCTACTCTGGTGGGGACTTGGAGAACCTTTGTGTGGACACTCTGTATCTAGCTAACCTAGTGGGGATGTGGAGAACCTTTGTGTCTAGCTCAGGGACTGTAAACACACCAATCAGCACCCTGTCAAAACAGACCACTCAGCTCTTTGTAAAATGGACCAATCAGCAGGATGTGGGTGGGGCCAGATAAGAGAATAAAAGCAGGCAGCCAGAGCCAGCAGTGGCAAGCTGCTGGGGTCCCCTTCCACATTGTGGAAGCTTTGGTGTTTCACTCTTTGCAATAAATCTTGCTGCTGCTCACTCTTTGGGTTCACACTGCCTTTATGAGCTGTAACACTCACCCCGAAGGTCTGCAGCTTCACTCCTGAGACCATGAACCCACCAGAAGGAACAAACTCCGAACACATCCGAACATCAGAAGGTACGAGCTCCAGACGTGCCACCTTAAGAGCTGTAACACTCACCGCGAGGGTCCGCGGCTTCATTCTTGAAGTCAGTGAGACCAAAAACCCACCAATTCCGGACACAATACTTTTCACACTGCATGATAGAAGAAATTTAGCTTTATCGTTACATAAGTACATGTGCTTCCCTTCAACCCAGTATTGGACTACATTGGTCAATCTGGGCTTCATACCAACATGTTTGTTGAACCAACTCACTTCATTGTGTATTATTGCATTTATAATTATCTGTGCCTTTTGTTTCTCTCCTCTACTGAGTGTCGTCTGTGACTTTCAGGTATTGATCATTATGCTTTGGAATGGAACAAAGAGAAAAGATGAGATTCAAGAAAGTCATTGTTTCTCTTAGTAATGAGAAGGAAAAAGTGAAGTGAAACTTAACAGCGAATGTGAGAGTTTTTGATTGCCTGTGGGCTTTCATTTATTCTTTCCATCTGGACCTACTAGTTGAGATAATAGGTCAGGGAGGCCTGGGTCTATATTGGTAGGTATGATTGGATGGGCCCCAAGGAACTTCACTTTATTTTATAATTAGGAGCTCATAGATGAGGTAACTTGATTTGACCTTTGCCTTCATTCTCTTTATTCTTGAGATGACCCCAGTAGAGTCTGCCTTTAGCGGTCTCCTTGGGTCTTTGATAAACAAAGCAGTGAGGGCTGAATGAGCTGTGAAGTGAATAAGGGAATATTGATGCCCCACTATTTAATTGCCTCCTAAATCCATGGTAAATTTTTCAGTGATTTTAAACTCTGAAAGAATAGCAGACTCATTGATTTCTGTAATTCATTTATTTAGGGATTTCTATTATCAACTGAATTTGATTGATGGCTTTATGACAAATAGCTGTGTGCTCAGCATATACCAGCGTTCTGTAAGCTCACTCAGCCATAAACAATTTGTGAATAATTCTTGGGTCCTTTTGCTGAGTCTGTACTTTGCTATTTAGGGAACAACTGATTGAGATTCCTCAGGTGAATGAGGTAAAGTGAAATTCCCACCTAGTTTCCTTGGATATATATATATATATATATATAGTGTGTGTGTGTGTGTGTATTTGTATGTGGACCCTGAGAATTCTCAAAGTCCTCTTTTGAGATTCTGCGGCATTTTACTCTAAAATGTCAAGCTCCCTCTCATGATTCAGAATACATGAGAATCACTTGGACACCAAAATAGTGGTATCCTCTCTGTGCTGTGATAGTTGAGCCCTTCTCTAACTCTGTCTACCCAGACACAAGATATAGTAGGTAGTGATGTTATATGTTCATCAAAATTAAAATGGATCCCCATGCATCTTTTTAGTCTGTTTTTCTTGTTAAAGATTTCGATTTGCAACTTCCTCATGGATAGAAAACAAGTGTAATTTCTATTTTAGAGAAAATCAGAAGTTATTTTATAAGACACCAGACTTGAAAACTTCTTTGCCAGTGAGATATTGTTGACTGTAAATATTTCTTCCAGATTAATGGAAAATTGTGGCATGTATTTTAAAATCCTCTTCGTGATTTTCCTGATTATAAATCAATTTATTTATATTCAAAAAATTGAAAAATAAAAAATATAAAGAAGGAAATAAAATTACCAATAAGACTACTAACCAGAATCACCACTATTACATTTCTAGTTATAATAATTAGTCATTTTAACTAAATAATTTTCTTCTTAGAACAGAACACAGGCAAAGGTTATTATTTAGCAAAGGTTAATACTGGTCATAATGATGAGGCTTTTGTATTTTTGCTATTTACCTAAGATGGGCAAGCGAGTGTAGAGATTGAGTCAGAAGCTGGGTCAGGGACACTGTACCAAGTTGGACAAGTGTGTGGCTGAACTGAGCACCAGGCTCCCTTTACCTATTGTGGATGAGACTAAAACTTTTACTACAATCTGCAGAGAGAGACAACTGGGACAAATTAAAGTTTGACTTTAACCTCACATTTGGTTTTATAACTTATAAATTCACTAATAAAAGTTTCAGGTGTCTAAAATAAGATGAACCTACAAAGAAGCAATACTGAGAGAGATTAGAAAATTATGCTGTCTTTCCAGATATATCACATGAAAATATTTCTCTTGGAGTATGATGATTAGGTGATATTTTTCATATAGATTATGACAATTGGAAAATACTGTGATAATTTTAAAGCTAGGTAAAATAAGCAGATATTTTGAAGGCCAACATTCCTGTTGTCATCTAATGTTTATTTACACTAGCTTCCCTGTGTATAAAATAACTGTTCTTGGTTATTTGATGAGATAAGTTGCCTATTTCACACTTAATTTCTTGGGATTTAGAAGTCAATGCTGTAATGGCCAGGTGCGCTAGCTCATGCCTGTAATTCCAGCACTTTGTGGGGCCAAGACAGGCAAATCACCTGAGTCAGGAGTTTGTGACTAGCCTGGCCAACATGGTGAAACCCTGCCTCTACCAAAAATCCAAAAATTAGTCGGGCATGGTGGCACACGCCTGTAATCCCAGCTACTGGAGAGACTGAGTGAGGCAGGAGAATCACTTGAACTGAGGCGGTGGAGGTTGCAGTGAGCTGCAATCGCACCACTGTACTCCAGCCTGGGCAACTGAGCAAGACTCGTCTAAAAAAAAAAAAAAAAAAAAAAAGAAGTCAATACTGTGAATAACACATTAAAATAATAATATCTTATTGAAATATCATCTTTTAAGATGAGTAAAGGATTTAGCCAACTAGGCCGGGCGCGGTGGTTCAAGCCTGTAATCCCAGCACTTTGGGAGGCCGAGGCGGGCGGATCACCAGGTCAGGAGATCAAGACCATCCTGGCTAACACGGTGAAACCCCGCCTCTACTAAAAATACAAAAAATTAGCCGGGCATGTTGGCGGGTGCCCGTAGTCCCAGCTACTCGGGAGGCAGAGGCAGGAGAATGGAGTGAACCCGGGAGGCGGAGCTTGCAGTGAGCCGAGATCGCGCCACTGCACTCCAGCCTGGGGGACAGAGAAAGACTCCGTCTCAAAAAAAAAAAAAAAAAGGATTTAGCCAGCTAATGTTCATAAAATTATTGCTAATTGTTCTTAGGGAAAAACTAAAGAAAATAATTTATTAATGCTAATTTCCTAGTCAATGATGAGTTAAACTCTTTGTATAAGAATAATATAACAAAACATAAATATTTGGAACTTTTGATGGACACTTTTTGTTATATGAGTTGTAGTTGATTGTCTCTTCATAGTAAAGTTACGGTTTGTGATACTGAATTATGCAACTAAAAGTTTGGTGTCATTATAGTTAATGTTCAATTATAGTGAAGGAGAAAAGTGACACCAATATATCAAAGATGAAGCTAATCCAATACGCGTACACTAGAGTTGTCCACGTAGCTTACTATTCCAACTCTGAGGGATACCAAGAAATATTGTAGTATTTTTGCTCTTATTAGTTTCTTCTGTACAAAAAAAGTGGATTTGTTATTCAGAGTATCTACTAGTGATCCTTAATAACTTGGACATAAATGTATGGAAACTTTCCTTTCCATGCCTTTGTACTTTTAGTTGCAATGCTTTCTTGGGGGTAACATCTTTTTAAAGTTTACTCATACTGTATAGTGTTTTATTAATTTAGTTTGAGAACTAAAGAGGTAACATTTCGGGAAGTAGTCCTTAGTTCTAGGAACTGGTAAATGAAGCCACATTCAGTCATTTTGTACGCTTTTTTTACTCAATAAACATTGATCTTAATATATCACCTAAGCTTTGTGTTTCTCAGCTTAGAAGTTTCAATTGTTTGAGTCTATCTTGATACAGAGTCTAGTCAACCCCTCTAATGATTCTGCATGCTGCTCTCTATACTTCATTCAGTTTAGTTGTACTGTCGTTGAGATGTGGGTTCATCCAGGAAAAGCAGATACTTTGCTGCCTCAGACATATCTAATTTTAAAAATGTTTTATTTCCAAAATCCTTTCGTAGGGGTGCCCAGCATTATGTTTCTCCTTAACTACAGAAGCAAAGTAAGCTGATTTTAGGAAAAATTGTTTCTAGTTCTTTCTAAACATTCGTTTAGACTTTTGGTAATTGATAAGATCTCCTATCTTACACTTATATGTCTATATCACGGTTCTCTAAGGTTAATCCTTTAACACTGGCACATGTTAAAGATCATACACCAGTTTTCTTTCTACTTAGGCAGTGTTGGAAGTGTTGATGTTGTTGTTGTTGTTTGTATTTTATTTTCCCTGTAAGCTCAGACAGTTCACTACTTAAATGAGTTTCATATCACCTACAAACTTGAAACCCATTGTGTGTGTGTGTGTGTGTGTGTAAAATGTTGGTGTGAAACTTTGTCAAAATGTTTCAAAAGTCTAAATAAATAGCACTCAGTGGTTTCCCTTTGGACATGTGCTTATTTCTATATTCCCTTGATTAATTTTTAGCTTTATTATGGAGGTTTTCAAACACACAAAAGTGGAGAGAAAAGATTATATAAACTACTGTTTACCCATCTTACCAACATGTTGCTTTCTTTTTTGTTGTTGTTATGTCTATCCTTTTCCCTCAGTTCTTTTTTCTAGGAATATTTTAAGGTGAAACCTGAATACCATATAATTTCATCCATACATACATCTATCTGATAACAGGTAAGTACTCTTTAAAAAATTCAACAAGATTTCCATAACTTCTTGGTATCTGGTCCAAGTCATCTAAAATGTCTCTCATATATTATTAGCCAAGACTCCTCAATATATAAACCATAATTCTCATGGATATTGCATCTGTAACTTTTATGGAGATGCCATTATCATATCAAGATTAGAAATCAGATTGAGAGCCTTTTGTTTCCAGAATCTCCTCTGGAGTCCTTCTTATGGGTGTGAGTCACACTGGCAAGCTGCCATTCTTCTCACATAGTAGTGGTTATTAACAACAGGTCATACATTTTGGCCACTGGTTCCATATTTTACCCTTGAGTTCCTTTAGAAGTCTCGGGTGAATGCCATCTGGGCCTGGTGATTCATTTACATTTTGTTTGCCACTTGGGTCTGGGAAAGTCCTGTTTTCCGCTGTTTGTTCCAATACCTCTGACCTGACTGCTTTAAAGCAAGATGCAAGTGAGACTCTTTTCTGAAGTCTTCTTCAGTAAAGACTGAAGCAAACAATTCATCGATCCTTCCTGCTATCACCTTTTCATCCCTGAATGGCCTTTGCATTTTCTAGCTGGCTTCCCGACTTTGTTATACTTAAAGGGGTTTGCATTTTTGCTTTGGACTCCCTTGTGAGGTGCTCTATTGATTTCTTCATGGACCATTTGTTTTTAGTTTGCTTCTGACCTGCTCTGCGTTCCTTTTCTTTGAGAGTAGCAAGTTTTACATTTAAAAATATTTGTATGGCCTTTTCGTGTTACCAACTTGGCATTTGAGGCTCTTGTTGAAGAGCTATCTGTTCTGATTGTAGCTCACATTTCTCCTGGTCTCCCAGTGAGGTGTTTTAATGTGGTCTCTAGGGGGTACTTGTTTATTTTGAAAACTTTTCCTACCTATATGTGTACTTTTCTCTTCCTTCCCCTTTCACGAATTGCAAAATCACAAGATGGAAATGGAACTTGAGGCTTTCCCTGACCCACTTGAATGTCTGGCTCATAAGTGTAATTGCTGTTAATGAGTGGTTCTCCCACAAGCTACTTCTGGCTTTATTTCACAATCCACTCCCGAGAATCATAGGATCCATGTCTAGTTTTGGAAGGTGCTATCCAACTTCCTTCTGTAGCCACAGACCGGCCTTGTAGGCAGTTGTTAAGGCTAGCGTTTCCATACTTTCATTTAACTGACTAGACAAGGGGGAGAAATGAGTGGCAACTTGTTCAAAATTTAGGAGGAGCCAACTTGAGATTCATCATTTTATCATTTATGTTTATTACTTACAACATGGATAATATGCCACAGATAATTAAGATTTGATCTTACATATTGGTTAGATGATATAGAGCATCAGAGTCTAGGAGAAATGTATTGTGCGTTACATGCCAAACTTAAAATTTTCTGGTCGCCATAGTTTAAAAAGTAAAAAGCAACAGGTGAAATTAATTTCAATGATATATTAACCCCAGTAGTTAAAATGTAATGATCTTAACATATAATCAGTATATACATTATTAATACGATTTTTATGTTTTATACTAAATCTTTGAAATCCAGTGTGTACTTTCTATTTACAGCACATTTCAGTTAGAACTAGCCATATGTCAAGTACTTTGTAGCCACATTTGATAGTGTCTATCATATTGGACAGTGTAGACTTTGAGAGGGTTATATAGGGTCCTCCTCAGAAAACAGTCTTTTATTCATAAGTTCTATAGAAATCATTCAGAATTTACACACACACACACACACACACACACACACCATTTTACTTACATCTGTGATAGCCCATCAGAGTAACAAACTCTGAAGGAGGCATTTTACCTGACAAGAACAAAGTTGATGAATATATTTAACTGTATTACTCTAATACACTTGGTATATCTCCTCTAATTAAAATAAGATTATCTTACAACTTATGAAATGAAGATCTGGCATAATAGAATATGATGAAAAAGTTTTCATTAAGTGCAAAGATACCCTGCAAGGCACGACATTTTATCTCAACTCTCCAATAACATTAATATACCCTTTTAATCTCTGAAGCATTTAAGACTTAATAGGAACTCCTTAAAGAATGACAGAATTGTAAGACTTACAGGGTTACTGTAATTGGAAAGTCCTCAGTCCTCCATGATTTCGAACAAGTATAGAATAAAATTCTTCATTGGTGGAATGTACTAGTATAGTCTTGTTTACTCTGTGCAAGACTCAAAAGCACAGACGTGGGGGTGGGTGGAAAAGAAAGGAAAGTAGGGGTTAATGGTGTTTTCCGGTAATTGTCCTTAGCTTCAGTTATAGCATGTGACTTGGCTGCTCTTCCTGCTAGGGGCTGTGTGTACATAAGTTGGGAACTCAGTGCGTGTGCTTTGGGAATTTTATCATCACTGTACAAAGCAATTGTTGAGAAAACTGCAGTTACTAGATCTCTACCTTTTTTCACATCATTTTTTTGCATGTGTATATTTATTTGTCGCTTTTCTCTAATAGATGAGCTATGTACATAGATAGTAAATATATTTTGTTATCTGCATTACTGCAGATCCCATTTTCCATTCAAATTACAGAATGCAATATTGGGGATTTCATTGAGTGCTTTATCTCATTACCCACACTTGATGTTGAATAGATAGATATAGCAATATTCTACTGAGGATTGGGACAACTGGAGTTTATTTCTCCCCTTTCCAATTGGTAATACCGGCCAGGCACAGTGGCTCCTGCCTGTAATCCCAGCACTTGGGAGGCTGAGGTAGGCAGATCACTTGAGGCTAGGAGTTCGAGACCAGCCAGGCAGAGGTTGCAGTGAGTCAAGATCAGGCCACTGCACTCCAGCCTGGGTGATGGAGTGCAACTCTCTCTCTCTCTCAGAAAAAAAAAAAAAAAAACCCACTTTGGGTGACTCAATATTATTTTGTCTTGTCTTACTTTTATAGCGATTCTAATGGAACAGCTTAGAGCTCATTAGGGAAAAGATGCTACATTAATCTGAGAGACCAATATGTTAATACCTCATTACACTGGTGAGAAAATGATATTCTTTGGAATTGTCTCAAGTACGTGTTCCCTTTTGACATGATAACACTATTAGCCTATAATGTTTTGTCCTTTAACTTTTGGTCTACACAAAACTTTTAGTGAACAATCTATGTGCCCTTCTGACCCTCCACTCTGCTAGATCCAATACGCCTTTTCAAAGGAAATAAACAAGAGTCCTGAGATAAAGACGCTAACATCTGCTTGCATTAAATGAGATAGGGAGGAGGAGGAAAGTTGAATAAAGCGTATTAGAAGAGCTCCTTACACAGTGGGCCTCCAGCTTTGGTGGATGAACGTAGAAGCAACTGTGGGAGTTTGCCCTACCCTTGGAGAGTTTCATTCAGTATACTTGATCAAATGAATCTGAAATTTAACTCATGCTCTGGATGGTTATGAAATCAGTGATATGGACACTTCAGTTGGGCAACATCACCAGGATCAGCAGAAAGACCACAAGATCCCTTTATTTTATACCGATTCCTGGGCTGTAGCAGCTGACCAATGTAGAGGGTTTTATTTTTTGTCTTGCTTCAATTCTCCTAGACTCTGCTTACTGACTATATAGCTTCTCATCCATTTTGTGGGGTCTCTGGTGGAACGAGCATTCATACTTCTAATGGCTTATTTACTCAGTGTGAAGCCCTTGGCTTTATTTTTTTTTTTTTTTTTTTTGAGAGTCTCGCTCTGTCACCCAGGATAGAGTGCAGTGGCATGATCTCTGCTCACTGCAACTTCCACCTCCTGGGTTCAAGCGATTCTTCTACCTCAGCCTCCTGAGTAGCTGGGATTACAGGTACGCACCACCATGCCCGGCTAATTTTTGTATTTTTAGTAGAGATGGGGTTTCACCATGTTGGCCAGGCTGGTCTCTGTCTCTTGACCCCATGATCCGCCCGCCTTGGCCTCCCAAAGTGCTGGGATTACATGTGTGAGCCACTGCAACTGGCCCAGCCCTTGGCTTTTGACCCTGCTCCTGATCACATCCCTGTTTTATTTGTTGCCTTCCACCTGGATCCCTGAGTTTCCCATTACCTTTAGCCAGAAACTATGGTCAGTTTAAGCATCACCTGTCATTCAGTTTAATGGGCTCAATTTTAGCATTCCCCGATACTCCATTATCCTGGAAACCTGCACAGCCATTGAACAAAACCCATCACCCTCAGGGTGAGCTTGGGTAAAATAGATAGGTTAGTTGTACTAACTGCAGGCTTAAAAAATTTTTTTAGTTACCGAAGTTGTGGCTGTGGAAAAACAAAAAGAGGAAGCAATGTATACTGGTCACAATGACTCAAATAAACACCTCTGCTGAGAACACAGTGGAGGTTAAATTGTGCCTGACACATAGCAAAGGCACTAGGTCTGCAGGTCTTAAGAGAAGTTGTCTGACAGCCTCATTCTGAAAGCAACCAAATCTGTGGAGCTGGTGCCAATAATGCCATTATAGGCTGATTTTCCAGAAACTGTTTCTTAGAACAAAATGGTCTTTTTTTCCTTATTTGACTAGCATTTAGAATGCTTGACCTCGGCTACAACTGAGCTTCCAAGGCCTTATTACCAAGATGCCAAGAGACCCAGACTGAGCAGTGCTCATACTCACATTGACCTTTTCTCCTTTTCTCCTCCCTGGAGCTTTCTTTGCTTGTTTGAACTTTTGGTTGACTCACCTTTTTACTTAGTGCAAGCCTCCAGGTCAGAAGGAATTCCTTTTGGGTTGTGAGATGGCTTGGTAATGTGATTGGGTTCACAAGAACTAAGAATTTTTGTGTGTTTATTCAATCAAGAACTGATTGGTTTAAAACTGAGTTCACTTCAATATTTAAGAATTTTTTTAAGATGTGGGCAGGCAGATGATTTTCATCAGAATCCCCTAGAGATCTTTATTAAATATTTAAATTCCCAGGTCCTTTCTGGATCAACTGAATCTGAATTTATGGGACTGCTATCAAAACAACTTCTTAAGGTGATTCTCATGCACACACAAAAATATTGAAATCTATTACTCCAGTTGCCAGATCTCATTTTTATAATTTAAAATACATACGAGATTTTTAACAAATGTGAAGCAAAGAACAATACCACTTAGTGTACACTGTTTTAACACAGCCTCAGGAGTATATGAACACATTTAAGAGCAGATGCACGGTGTTCCCATTTGTGTACCTAATGACTTGTGTTAAACAAAAGCCATTCACTGCCTATAAAGGTATGTTTATGTCTTCTTCACTACTACAACTGTTGTTGCCCTTATTTGGCATGAACATTACTAGGGTGTTATAACTTCTTTCTTATCAGACAGTCATTCACTGAGTGAACAAACCTTACTCACAGCAAACGGATAAAAGTCCAATGAAAAGGAAAACTATACCCTCCCTACAATGTTAGAAAGCATCTCTAGGTAGCTTTTCTGCTTACGATAGCCTGACCACAGTGTGGCAACAGTGAGTATTACTGAATAAAATCAAGACAACTGTGTCATACATATTAAATCTTAGTTCCACTGTGAAGTCCTTAAGCAATTATAATAATAAGAGGCCAAATAGATAATTGTCATAAATGACATACAAATGTAGCTTTATGGGGTTTCAACGTGGCTTGAGCACATTGTGTGTAGACTGTGAACCACACTGATGAATTAATCTGAACTTCAAATTTTACTTTTGGCTATGTTGAGGTGAGCTGTGAATAGTTCATAGGAAGTTATGATTCCCATGGGTAGGATAAATCAGATGAGAAAGACTGGAAGCCGGCAGAACTTTCGGGAAGCCACTGTGGCCTGCCTGGCTGTTAGCTTTGCTCTTCTTTTCCAGAAGCTGTATCTCTATACATTTTTTTACCACGTAATACTCCCAATGCCCAGCCGATTTGTCAAGGGGAGGGTAGCTGATTCCAGTTGGATCAATCAAGTTATCTCTCAAGAATATAGAATTTTGGACTAAGAGACCAAAGAAGGGACTAAGAGACCCAAGACGGTAGAGCTACAGAGAGAGCTCAACTAACTCCTGCTGTTGGCTACTGTGGCTCCTAGCTTTCCTAGACTTTTTGGTAAAACCTTTATTGAACTTATGAAATTCAAGGTATTTGACCTTACACAATTGCAGGATCTGCTTAAGCAGCCTCTATAAGGTTGTAAACTAAACATACATGTGGCCCAGAAGTCAGAGATGCTGAAGGGGAAAGCCCCATGGGAAGGTGGAACAGCTGTTGGAGGGGAAAGCCCCATGGGAAGGTGGAACAGCTGTTGGAGGGGAAAGCCCCATGGGAAGGTGGAACAGCTGTTGGAGGGGAAAGCCCCATGGGAAGGTGGAACAGTTGTGGGCCTGGCCACTGCCTTGTGCTGATGAGTAACTGCCAGGTCAGCAAGGCTGTTTGTGTCTCCATTTCCACAATCCAACTTTCCTTTGAGAGTCACAGAATGCAGAACCCATTCAGAGGATCCTTAAAATTCTGTTTCTAGAGTCACTCTGGAATTAAAATCTGTTGAAGTGGTGGATTTTCATGGAACATATTACCCCGAAAGTTAGTAGCTGAGAAAAACAAACCAGTTTCTGTGGGTCAAGAATCTGGGAGCCACTTAGCTGGGGAATTCTGGCTCAGGGTCTCTTGCAGACTGCAATTAAGGTATTGGCTTGGACCATGGTCATCTGAAAGACCACTATAGAAGGATCCACTTCCAAGCTCACTCCTGTGGTTATTGAAAGGCCTCAGGTCCTGGCTGCATGGGCTGCCTCACGATGTAGCAGCTGGCTTTCCCCAGAGAGAATGAATAAGAATGGGTGAGAGAGAGAGCAAGCAGCCAAGACTGAAGCCATTTTTAAGAAATAACCTAATCTTAGAAGTGACATCCCGTTACTTTTGACATATTCTATGCATCAGAAGTCAATATATAGCCAACACACAAGGGACGGGGGTTGCACAGTGCTTGAATACCAGTGAGGATCATGGGGCTATTTGAGGCTGCCTAACATAACCCTAGATTAGTTTTCTTTTTGTCTTATGTGAAACTTGAATTGTTTGCTGTTATGTAAAACTGAATAAATCTTCCCTAATATGATAGAATTGCAATAGTCTAGGTAAGAGTTTGGGTTTTACAGTGATAAGGGCAAGAGACAGACTAATACAATAAATATTATGAAGTTAGAATTGATCATCTTGGCAATACTGTGCAGTAGTTCAGAGTTAGAAAAATAGTATTACACTTTGGCCATTGCGTTTATTAGATACTTGACCTGGGGCAAGTGCTAAACCAATTTTAAGTCATAGTTTTCTCACCTAAAAAAGGGTAGCTCTCTCACAGAGAACATGGCACACCCAAGCAGGGTGACTGAGAAAAGTTTAATAAAGCGAATGTTTACCAAAGTATGGGCAGGATTAAAGGAAAGAGCCAGGGATGGTGATGTGGATCAGTTACCACCCCGGGACTGAGGAAGAATACATAGGGGACTGTAGCTTTAGGAGACACTGCTGGTTAGGGTTTTGGATAGAAGGACATAGCCAACTTGCTGTGACAGGGCAGAGAGCCAGTAGTATCCTGACCTTATTTTTTTCTTTCCCACCAATATGCTTCAAGTGACTTGCATATAAGCTGAACCCATCCAGAAGCCTGAAGACAAGGAAGTGTAAAGATGCTGTCCAGAGTGGTCAGCCTCCCAGGGCACAGAGACTGGCTCTGAAGGGCAGATGAAAATTATTCAGCATAGCCTGTAAAGCACTTAACACTAATTATGTCGAAGAGTAAGAGCTCAATAAGTGACAACTATTATTATAATGATTATTGCCCGCTAATGGGATCTGTGAATGGTGGTAAGCTGGGTGAGAATGTACGTGTGGGAAACTTTGATGAAACCTCATTTTTTCCTACCCAGGAAGACTGGATCTATGTGTCCCAGTGTTAGGAAATTCAGGCAGAGTGGAGTTTATTGAATTGCCTAGCATCATTTACCTAGGCAAAGCTAAGAGAAGAACCTCATTCAATACAATACTCTATCCCCTGGCCCGTTAACAGGAGTTGTTTTCTTCATTTTCTGACCATTTTGGAATGGTGGAAAGCTCCCTATTTGATTTCTAGAAACTCTCGAGATAAGCCTTCAGCTCTACCTTTGAGAGCTGGTCTTGCTAAGCATGGCAGGTTGCTCCAGCAAGGCCCTTCTGTCCAACTTTCCTCCCACCCAGCTGCCCGCCTCTTTCAGTTCAACTATCTGTGAAAGGTGACACTCCCACATAATTCAGTGCAGAGTATTCTGGGATTTCCTAAGCAGCAGGCTGGCAACCAGCACCAGATGGAGAAGCTGTGTAACACCGAGTAGAGGCTGCAAAGAGAGGTAGGCAATGAGGCAGATAGCCAAGTGGGCAGTCCGGGGAATGGAGGGCCAAAAAGCAGGCAGAGCTCTTGCTGCCAAGACAGAAAGATTTTTACAAAGTTGTAAATTTCACATTGCCACCTTTCTTCTTCCCACCCTTCTCCCCCACAACCTATCTCCAAATTCAGCAACTCTCATTTACCCATTTTTCCAGGGTAGTAATGTGTCATCACTGCCCCCAAGTCTGATGTTCCCCATAAGGCTGAACTTCAGCAACTCTATTGTGCCTTTAAGGAAGAAATCAACATGGTACAGATGGTATTTCAAACATATTTGTTTCTATGTCATCTGCTCTGAACATAAATATCAATTCAGTAACTTCACTGTTGTAAGTGATAAGTTGAAACATCATCAGTTGTTTTTCAGTTAAATGACAGTAACAAAATGAAAAATCACCATTAAAAAGGCTATATTTGCATATTTTTATGCTGTCAAAGAACATGGCACTAATGTAGCATAAGGAGAATTCTTAAACAGAAACATTACAGTTTTCAAAATCTAAAGAAGATCAAAAGATAAATGCTGAAATTTCATTTATAAAAAGAAACAGGGAACAGTTATTTCACTGGCAGAATAATAAAAGCACTTTCTAGTGGCATTTTTAATAGCATATTAATTCAAAATTGTAATTTTGAGGAGTGATTCCATCTACATAAACACCAAATGCATTTTAAATGCTTAGTATTATCATAATGACTAGAAATTAAATTAATAATGCTAGGATAGTTAAATCTGATGTAGCTTTCTTAAATCTTTGTAAGTACACAAATTTTAATCTACATTCATATTGAACTCTCATCCTGAACTTTGTTTGTTGTTTAAATTTTTCAAAGAACTGAACATTCCTTCGCTTTTAGGAGGTTTGCTTTGGGAAGTTAACTTTCAAAGGCATTTATAGTAATTTGAACCCAACAAACATTTTAATAGCTGTAGGGCCTGACGGGTCTAAGACACATATACACACACACAATCATATTGCCAGTAATTGTCTTGCTACGTTGCTGATTTTATTATAACTAAGATGGCTGAACTAAAATAGGTACCATTTTAATCCTGAATAAATGAAGGATTCTTTTCAATCTAAGTTATAATATCTGAGCAACATTTCATAAAATCAAGACACCCGTATAAGTCAGGGGAAAAGATTTCTCTCCCCCCACTAAAGAAGACTATAAAAGTACTACAAAAGGTTTTGGTAAACGATTCCTTAGGAAGAGTTCTTTGTTTCTTTTCTTCTCTTTCAAGTGTACAACAGGATGGTCAGCAAGTCTAATCCTGCTGATCGTAGGGCCTTTAATGAGACATAGGGCAGCAGGTAGTCTAGGTTTCAAAAGGTACACACTATTTAGGGCTTCATAGACTCAGTGTCAAACCTAGAATTTGATTGTCTAATGTATGAGTATCTAGGGTAATTCACAAAAAGTGGACAATTCTCCCAGGTAATGTAAACACTATTCAGAACATTAAGCAATGTGCTTTGTTCCACCACCTTACTACTTGGCAAGCTTTTGTTAGTATTGTACAGGTCCTTGGGTCTCTTTGTTTCCTAGACTATATTCTACCTTCAAAAGTGATTAGGACATGCGACTGATTCTGTAATACAGCATAAAACAAGGCAGATTGTGCTTCACACAGGATTATCTTTCACTGCCAGAACACCCTGCTGCCAAAATGTCAGTGTGGTGGAGTCCTTGGCCATAATAGCTATGGCCATTGTAGTGCCCAGATGAGACTTTTCAAAGGCTGTGCAAAACAGCCGCCTTACCAAACCTGGTGTTTGTGCTTTCAGACTTGGATCCCCATCACCCCTTTCCCTAGGCCTCCCAAACCCCAAACTCAAGAATGGAAAAAAATCAAGGAAATGCTAAATTGTAGATTTCCATAGTCAGAAATTATTTATTTTGATAGCTTGATTTCAACTGGAAAACCATGGTGATATTTGTTAAAAAAACAAACAAACAAGGCCAGGCGCGGTGGCTCACGCTTGTAATCCCAGCACTTTGGGAGGCCGAGGGGGGTGGATCACGAGGTCAGGAGATCGAGACCACGGTGAAACCCTGTCTCTACTAAAAATACAAACAAAAATTAGCCGGGCGTGGTGGCAGGCGCCTGTAGTCCCAGCTACTCGGAGAGGCTGAGGCAGGAGAATGGCGGGAACCCGGGAGGCGGAGCTTGCAGTGAGCCGAGATCGCGCCACTGCACTCCAGCCTGGGAGACAGAGCAAGACTCCGTCTCAAAAAAACCAAAAAAACAAAAAAAAAACAAAAAGCAAACAGGGAACCAGCAACTAGTGTGTATTATTCATAGGTAGCTTGGCTTCATAGATTTCCTTGCAGTTTGTTTTTAGAGCAAATCTCTGCTCAGAAGTTGAAAATGCATGGCTAACATTCTGCCTCAATTCCCATGTACTCAATATGGAAGTCCTTGCAGTTGGCAAATCCCTTTATAGTTAGCTAAGGTTGTCCTTGCACTGAATTTGTTGTCCCTAGTATAGTTCTGTCCCCATTGCCTCTTTCTGGAATAGTTCATTGGACCCAGGACAGATTTGAATGGACCCAGTTCAGATAACAAACACAACACGATATCTGCTTGGATTTCTAGTTTACTTTTTTTATGCCAAAGAAGGAAAGAGTAATCAAGTTTTAATAATAAATGTGCAAACACATAATAATAACATATACAATTAAAAACAGTTTAATTTCCAGTAGTATCTTATGGATTTTTTCTCTCTAGCACATTTTGGGTCTGACAGATCCAGGGTCTTCTACCTACTAATCATTTTAACTGTTAACAAGCAGGCTCTTATTTATTTGAAATTTTAAATCAGGTGGGGGTGGAAATGCCCATCCTTAGAATTAGGTAATTTAAAATGGCTTTTCCTCATTTCACCTCTCAACTCTTCCGTATGACACCAAAAGCCTGGTTGGTGAATGTTGTTGCTGGTGGTAATTTATTCTGAATACATCTCTTTCATTTATGGCTGATCTCATGGAAAGAAAGGTTCATTTTACACCTTTTACCTCAGTAGCTTTGGAAGTATGCTTCTTAGATAACATTTTTTTTTCTTTTTTTCATGAATCCCTTCGCATGGATGGCTAATGATAAAATCAGAGCCTGTGTCTTCAACAAATGAAATAGGACTAGGTGCCTCTTGTTCTGTTATTCCTGTCTAGATTTGTGTTTGAGTTTTATTCTACATATCCTTTCGCTTTTTAGCCACTCTGATCTCTGCCAAGAAGAGCCATTTAAAAAGTTTTCCTTCTTTGAGTAAAGGTCAAAAATAAGTGACATTAATAAGAAATAAAACAAGAGCACATTTGCATTTTAACAATTGTAAGGATGTGTATATGATGTCTGAAAATTCCAATAATGACTTGACAATCATTGATTTTTTTCTGAATGAGCTTTAGGGTGTGCCTTTCTTTGGCAATCAAGGTGGTCACGGTACATTGTCCCCTCATCTGCTTTGTACTAAGTATTGAAAGCATACAATGAGAGACAAAGGAAAGAGAACAACATTTACAAATGAATCTTAGAGTTGGAATGCCTTTCAGTGGCAGCAAATCATTTTTAATCTGACAGCTCCTAATTACATAGATTGCAAGATAAAATGCACCTAACAAGTGTCAGACTCAAATGAGTTAAAAAGCCTGGTGGGTTGCATAAGGCATTTGATGCTCCTAAACCTTCCTGAAAGTGAATGTCCTTGGAAGCTCTCATGGCAATGAGTTAAAGAGCTCAGCTGGGGGTCTGCTGACATGTTGTAATGACTATAATTTATAGCACACCAGCTCTATACTACCCTTTGCCCCAGCAGGGTGCTTCCTGGAAATTGGTATGGCTCGTGGAGAATTGGAAGGAAGAAAGAGGAAAGGAAAACATGACTCTGAGGCCCTTTTAGCTGCTTCTGTACTGTTAGCTTACACTTTTGGAGCTCCATTTAGAGACTAATAACTTTCATACTGAACATATCTTATTCATCTTCTGCTGATTTATGCCATAATGACATAGTTATGTTCTTGACTGGCATAGAGCAGTCATATCACACAACTTGGAAGAAGCTTGGGGATGACTTAAATTTCACCCATTCATTCATTTATTCATTCATCAAGTTTAATTGGGCACCTACAAAATGCCAAGAGCTGTTCTTAGAACTGAGGTCGTATCAACTAGACAGGCTTCTTGATCTCATGAAGAGTAACATTCCTTGGGCATGAAAAGGTGTAAGAGGGAAAAGATCCAAAAGAACAAACAACTAAACATATACATGAACAAGCTAATGTCTGATATGATATCACTTATAAGTCTCTGAAGCTATCTTGTTTAGCCTTTTTCCCTGGCAACTATACTTTAGGCAAGAAGAACTTTGTGTGTAGTTAAGTTTGTTAAAATTGGGAGAATGATGAAGAGGGATGAACAGAAAGGTAGAAACTGAAAGACAGCATCCTTCTAATACGTTAAGACAGGCATTCTGGTGTGGTTCGTAAATTATCTCTGAGGATAATTTCCATAGCAAAATTTCAAAGTAATTGAAGCAATTGCAGCATCATTGGAATAAAAATTTGGCTGCCAACATGTAACTTCAAAAGATGTATTATTTCTTCAATTCTAGTATAAAACAGAACATAAGAAAAACAGCATAATATGGTGGAGCAGAATAGATTTTGGTTTGATTTGGGTTCAGATCTTGGCAGTGGCTCATCCTGACTCTGTGACCTTTGCCACATTATTTGCAACATTACCTGTTACTTTATGTCATTTCATCCTAAAATTGGCAAAATAATAAAATATCTAGGAATTTTTATAAAAAATAATCAAAATAATATTTAGAAAGTGCCCCAAACAATACCACTCCTATATAGGATGAGTAGGAGATTAATACATGTTCCTGTTTTTATCCTTAGTCATAAATTATAATTTTATATACCTTACACATTATTACAATCAATAAACCATGATACCAATTCTTAAAATCTTCAAATGCAGCTAGAAAGACAAATTCAGTGCTTTAAGGACAGCTTCATTCCATTACTATCAGGTCAAATAAAGGGTTTTATGTGAAATGGAAGGCGTTTTGATTTTGTGTATTCAGGATCAAGCCTGTCATACCGTTCCTTTGAGTATGGCCGCTATTCAAGTCATAGCTTTTGAGGCTTTTTGATATTGTGAAACAACAACTCAATGAAGGATCAAAGGATGGAAAATTGAAGGTTGATTCATGCATTTTAGAGTAAGGATGCCTTATAGCATCGGGCACAATGTGAAAGAGCCAGTGCTAGGGAGATGATAACTCGGGAGAACAGAAAGACCTTGATTTCAAAGGAGCAAACAAACAAACAAAAAATCAACAACTTAATCTCTCTAATGCCTAAGATCCTGACAAAGATTTACAATGATGAAAGAAAGAAATAAAACACAGATGACTGGAAAAATTTCCCCCACAAACTGCCAAGTGACCCTGTACTATCTCCAGACTTTCCAAAGATACCTTTGAAAACCTCCCACAGAAGCCTTCCTAAATTTAAGGACTTGAAAAGATCTGTTCATTTAACATTTTGTTGCAGAATAAGTGGGCAGGGATTATGAAGTAAAATAATTTTGTATTATATTCCATGCTTGCACATATTAAATGCAATTCTTGGTTAATGATTTCTGGCTAATGATTCTTTTATAAAAGTGCTAGGTATGCTATAGGTATCTAGTTTATTAGGAATAGTATTTAGAAGTATTTCTGAAGAAGTACTGAGCCCCGAGTTAGGAATGTGATTTTTTTTCAATATTCTGAAGATAAGATCCACTTTGTTTAATTTCAATTTATAATCATTTCTTCCAAATGCAATCTGCTCTGAGTATAAGATCTTGTTCTTCCACGCTTTTCCTAGGTGCTCACAGGTTATCTTGTTTTCTTTCCCTCCTTCAAAGCCTTTTCTGTACCTATGGTATCTGGTGCTTCTATGCACCAGGTGAAAAGAAGGTTGACGATGTGGCAAAATGAAATTGCCATCTTTTGTGGTTAGCCAGTGCAGTGAGTGTTCAGTCCCCTTGAGGTATTTTTGTGCAGCTCTTTAGAGAAGCATTTTCACATCCCCACTGAACTGATAACGATAAAACTTCAATCCCTGTTGCCTTCAATCATTTTCTCATTGTGCCAACTCAATGAATTTTCTTCGACTCCAGTTCTGGCACCTGGTCTGGCAGAGGCGGAGAAAAAGAAAAATTCTTTTGGTGTGGTTTGCAATGAACTTCACTTTTAATTCCCTGTTAATGTGCATTCTGAAGTCCTATTCAGAGAAAAATTCTGTTCATGTTTGTGACAAAAAGCAGGATGCAGAAAAGTGACAGATGTAAGATGAGAGAAGGGGCAGCCTTTAATCATCTTGTTGTCAAAGCAGCTTTAGATTGCCCTTTAAAGAAAGCATTTTCTTTGCTGCTTCTGGAAAACTGGAGACTCATTCTCTTGCCCTTTGCAGTTTCCTTACCCAGAGGGTTAAACTCCACACTGTATGCCAAACTTCAAAACCCTAGATCTTTGCTACAAAGCAATCCGGTTTATACATTCACATTTCAAAAGAATTGGATTCCTTTGCTCTAACTAGACAAAAACTCTGGTGACTTCACTTTACACATAATTCTGAGGGAAGTTTACACATAGTCCTGACTCAGTTTACACATTATCCTGATCCATAAAAATATATGGCAAATCTCAATGACTAAAGAACGCATTTTCATTTATGATTGGACTAGTTACTTCATGGAGAGGCTAAGTGTTAAAGCATGTACTGTTTACAAAGCAAAAGCCCCATCTCCCTTAATCCCTGTGTGACTGTAATTAAGCAGGAGAGTTAATTTTATGTAAATCATGCATTACTGTAATTGGGCACAAGTGAACATTCATGTACATCTTATTTAAAAGTGAAATATAATGTTATTATGAGGATGCTGGTGCAGCAAAGTCTCAATCCTCTGGGGGGAAGTCAGCAACATCACTGGCTGTTTACAAGACTCACTCTTTAGTCTGTGAGCTTAATTACAAATCACCCAGCTCTGTTTAGCACTATTCTGTGAAGAACGAGTCACGTGCCTTTGGAATAGCTGAGAAGTGGAACACTGGGGCTTCCATTCCCATTTCTTTCTTAACCTCCACTTATAGAGCAGTCATTTTTCTCTTTCTACTCATCTTTTCAAACCTAAACAATACTTTCCAATGGTTTGCTCCGCTTGGCAGTTCTGACCCATATATCCCCGGGCAGACTACAGATGGATTTGTCTTCTGCATGCAGGGGCTAGTCTGCTTCCTTTTTTAGCTTGTCTTTTCTAATGCTACTCAGGGCTGCTTTATAACCCTAGGATTTTGTTTTCCAAGAGTAGCCAGATCAGATACTATCCAGCAGCCTGCATTTGTGATTGCTACAGCACCTCCACATCCCTGGGAGGGAGGGCTAGCCTCTGCGTGGAGAGGATGAGCCTTTCTTTTATTCTTTATCTGGAGAGCAGATCTAGTGCTTTGGGACAAGGTTGCCCTGCAGAATATACAAAATCTAATTTACATATCTTGAGGTCAAGATTTGTAAGGAAGAAAATATGCACATGACAAAACTTTTATTTTAAACATATTCTCCTCCTCACCCGGAGTCCTGAAAATAATTTTTGGAGTTGTGCCTTGGCCTGATTCTGCCCAGCCTGCCAAGCCAGCTCCTCTGCCTGCAAACTCTGTATACCCAGAAGGTTAACCTCCTCAGACTTCGGGGCAAGAGGCCTTCCCAGCGATGCCACCTTTCTGCTCCCTGCTTTCTTGCTGTCATTTCATATTCCTGAAATCCTGATCAGATATTTTAGACTCATTTCTTCTAGAAGGATTATTTGAATGGACAATCTCTTACATTCCTCTTCCCATAATTGCCTTCCTCCTACAATTCAATAGTTTGTTATCTTCATTCCTTTCACCTTTCCAGGGCTTCTGATTTCCCACTTAGCTCTCTCTGGTTCACTTTCTTTTTTCCCCCCATCCCATATATTGTCATTTCTCATGCTGAGGGTGTCTTACATGAACTGCCATTGGTCAAGAGGTTACAGATGTGAACAGATGAAGTAATTTCTAGCTAAGAGTTTTGTTTTCCCCACAAGTAAGTAGTAAGGAGATAAGTGTGTTCTTTAGTGGCCATAACATTTTCTCTTCCTCTTGGTTCTTAGAAAAAGACTCCTTTAGGAAACATGTAGTAAAGCCTGTTAGTAGAATTCAGTCTGTCTTTGCTGAAGTAATTCTTCCAGTAAAATTCAATGCCATTTTGTATTAGCTAACTTCAGCTCAGGTAATGGGTAGCAGCTATTTGTATATTCCTTTAAGTAATACATGATTTTTTTACATTATTTTTAATTATTCAATTTTATGTTGTGTTTAGGCTTGAAAGTTGGTTTGAGTACTTTTGAATATTATCAGGTGTTGCATTTTTAAATAAATAAAAGTAAAAATATGTACACTTAATGTCATTGCTGTTGTTGTTCAATGTTACACTACTTATACAAACTCCTGGTTCTGAACCAAACTGAATGCCTCAACTAATGGCAATGAACAGCTCTTTACTCATACCGTGCAAGGCAGAGGAAGAGACATCAATGGGGAAGGAGAGCTCCAGTTTGAGAAATAGCTCAGCTTTAAGGCTAGCACCAATTATGAGATTAGTTTAACTTAAGTGTGAACTGTTGAAAGAATGGCAGCTTCAGCATAATGCGTTGTGAGGATGCAATGGTTAAATTGCAAAACCCTGGGCTTCTCCAGTTTAGGGATCAGAGGAAGAGACCTCCACAAGGTGAAAAGAGAAGAAACAAAGCATCTTTAGAGTGAGTGGGGGGAAAAACTGCCTTAACATCTCTGGATCTAGGTAGATACGACTTAGGCACAGGGATAATTAGGGAGAAACTGTCAATAAAATTTCCATGCTTTATGGGTACACTTTGGACAGATGCAGAGCATGAGACTGAGAGTGCCTTCAACTGGCATGAAAGTGCGAAGACGAAAGGCCCCTTTTAAGTAGTATGTGAGATGGGTGGAAGGAAAGGTAAAGATGCAATGCAATAGAGATTATCCTCAGCTAAATTCTTTAGAGGCCTGACTCATAACTGAGAGTGATTGAAATGTACACAAAAACTACACTGTATATGTGTAGTTTGACAAATTATGCTTAATAACTATTAAACTTCATAGCTTATTCTTTAGTGAGGATTCAGTTTATTAATAAATTATTTTCTTGTCTTAGAAAAACTCAACATATATTAATGTATTCATATAAATTATTTGAAATGATATACACAAACACCATGGTGCTTTTCTCTTGGTGGTGATATTATTTTATGCCTCTGACTTATCTATATTTGCTAATTTTGCCAGTTAATAAAGTAATAAAGTGTTATGTATGTAATATATTTATTAATAATTTGATGTACTTCACGATAATTTGGGACATTATTCTGTGCTTTGTTGTCATGTCTAGATTCATTAAAAGGCCCCTGTTTTCAAGGTCTAAGTTCATGGAAAAGAATGAAGCTAAATTGTGGCAGAGAAGGGCTATAATGGAGGATGGCTATTGCATGAGGTGAAGAAAAAAGAGGTGGTTATTATTTCGAGAAAGAGAGAAAGCCCAATAAGGGGAGACATCCATAGAGAGAAAGGGAATAAAGCCCTCTCAAAACACAGCCTGAAGAATGGGTTTGACTGCGTGGGTCTTGATAGATGCTGCCTCGGGATGATCACCATGGCTGAGCCGCTTGTGTGGGGAGTGCCTGTGATGGATCAGGAAAACAGAGAGGTTTAGCCATGGCAATGGGACCACTGAGAACAGAGGGCAGGGCCTTGCTCCTGTCCCTCTCTCCCTTTCCCCTATAATACCTGATTTGGGACTTCTCATTAGTTCTGAGTTAGGTTCTTGTCCTGGATTAAATTTGGCTTGGAAAAATAAAAGAAAATATTATTTCCTTCATTTTTTACCTGATACAAGAGAAAGAGTAAAAATTAATTAAAAATTAAAAATGTACAAAAGATTCAAGTTAAAACAACACATTTAGAATTACTGGAAGTAGATATCAACCAAGGTGCCATACCCAGAGTGGAGGTATCAGTAGATTTCTGTCCACAGTGAGGCTGGAAGGAGGCTTCGAATGTGCTGGGTAGCAGGTGGGACATCACACATAACTTCCTGATGTTGATTTCAAAGGTTCATATTCATTGGTATATTTATGCACTTGTTATAAAACACACCCCACTACTTTGTATCATCCTCTGTTTCTCCTTTATCCATCCTTTATATGAGCTTCCTGAGGATGAGCGTATGCATATATCAATTAATTCAATGAAAAACCTTTTATCATTGATATTCAGATGATTCATTATATAACTAACATGTCTATGCTAACTAGGGAAGAACAACAGGTGGTGCAGGGGTTGCGTAATTTTGGCAAAGGGAAGTAGCATCTGAAGACAAACATTAGTAGAGAGTCTAATATGACATAGAGATCATCTCTGTCATATTTCAATAGTCTGCACTGACTTCTCCAGGATCCATGCAAGGGAAGACTTTGATCCTGCAAAGTCACTGCAATATTGACTCACTCATTCCCTGTCTGAAATCACACAAGAGGTTTAATGGTATGTGCTTTATCAGGATAGACCTATTTTAAAGTAGCAGAATGAGCCCCCTCTTATTCAGACACAGTACCAGTGGACCCATTCGAAAAAGAGAATTAGAGATGCTGTGTTGTTTCTTAACTCTATATTGTCTTATTTTCCAGAACCAAAACCAGCTCTCTTGTCTTCAAAGAGACGAGAGATTTTTTTTTTTTTGAGTAAGGATAATTGCTTGATTCCTTCTAACTGACCATATGATTCCCATGATGCAGTATTTAACTGATGAAATATGGTTTCTTCTTATTTACTTTTACAACACTTATTTATCAAATCTCTATACAATAATTTCCATATGTTGAAAGTTCACTGTGTGCATGTCACTATTCTGAGCACAAGTACGGATTGTCATGTTCATTTCTCAAACTAGTCATATTGGACATGGAATATATTTTTCTCTCCATTTAAAATATGAGGCACAATGAAGTTAGGCAACTAGCCCAAGGTTAGTTAGTAAAGTGAAGCTTTGACTGGCAGTCATATCTGCCTTGCTTCAGAGGCCAAGTTTTAAATATTATGCTCACTTTGGAGGCACCCAGTTCTCATTCACTACCCAGTCACCTTGTCCTATTTTTAATTCTTTGTGTAGAACTTGAAACTTTTCAGTTTTTTTCTTTTTTTTTTGTTGTTTGATGAACCCTCTCCCCTCATCCACCTTCACCTCCTCTGCTGAAATGTGAGCCTGTGAGCAGAGACCTGTTAGGCACTTTATTGCTACATCACAGTACTTAGAATAGTGTCTGGCACGGTGTAGTATCCAATAAATGTTTTTTAAGCAAACAAAAACAATTGGCAAGGCACTGATTTTCTGGTTTTTTGTTGTTCCTTTGCTAAGGGAAAAACAGACTTGCATGGACAATTAAGGAACAACATGAAAAGCACTATAAGATAATTAGGAAGATGGCCAAGCGAGTCAGAGGGGCTTCACTGATAAGCTGTTATTTGCTCTGGGTTTTGCGAAGAGAAGGGTGTGAAGAAAGCATGAGGAGCGTGTAAAATATCAGAAGCAAGAAATCAGAGTATGTGTGGAGAATGATGAAGTCATTCTGTGTCAAGAGGACACCTCTCCAGCCTTGCAGTTCCTCTTTCAGGGTCTCCAAGCATTCTGAGCTGACCAGTATCAGAGCCTTTGTCACATTCTTCATAATATTTTTATTTACTTCTCAGTCTTCCCCATAGGACTGTGAGATCTCTGATGCAAGGAACTGGGATGTTCTGATAGTGAACTCCTTTCAGGCAGGGACCCTGCCTTATTCATCTTTGTCTTTTTGTAACTTAGCATGGTGCTGGTAACTGAAGGCCCTTGGTAAATTTATAATAAATGTATAATGAATGAATGAGTAAATGAGGGAATGACATGGCTTATTAGCAGTTTATTTATTTATTTATTGAGACAGAGTGTTGCTCTTTCACCCAGGCTGGAGTGCAGTGGCGCGATCTCGGCTCACTGCAACTTAGCTTCCCAGGTTCAAGTGATTCTCTGTCTCAGCTTCCCAAGTAGCTGGGACTACAGGTGGCGCCACCATACCTGATTAATTTGGTATGCTTTTTTTTTTTTTTTTTTTTTTTTTTTTTTTTTTTTTTTTGTGGAGACAGGGTTTCGCCATGTTGGCCAGACTGGTTTTGAACTCCTGGACTCAAGTGATCCACCTGCTTTGGCCTTCCAAAGTGCTGGGATTACAGGCGTGAGCCACCATGCCTGGCCATTAGCAGTTTACTTTAAAAGGATTTTGAATTTAAGTTGAGGATAAAAGTAGTTAATATGGTCCTTGGTAGCAATAATAAAAGTATAGTGCCTTTTTCCTGAATATATAGAATCTTGATAGACAGAAGTGATCTTATGGATGAGGAAACTGAGATCTGAGATATGAAATGAGTTGTTCATGGTTCCACAGCAAAATTGCAGGTCTAAGTAGAACTTGAATTTAAGAATGACAACTCTCAATTAAACTTGCTTTCTACAAGTTCTACTATATAGCATGCTGGTCAGACAACTGTAGTAGACTGTGCAATTCTGAGGTCTACACTCAAAGAAATATATTGATAAAGTAGAATTTGTCCAAGGAAGGATGATGCAGATCCTAGGGGGATGTGGAAGTGATACCACATGAAGAACAGATGAGGAAATTAAGGATGTTTCACTTGGAGATGAAGACAGTTGCAGGTAGGCTGTGGGATGAATGGGAAAACATGATTTCTGTCTTTTTATTTTAAATACATAAGTCATTATTCCTTTGCTCCGAAGAGAAAAAATAGGAGCCCTGGGTAGAAACCATGTAGAAATAAGCATCACCTTGATATAAGAAAGAATTGTCTGAAAAATTATAATTGCCCAAGGATGAAATTCCAAATTATCAGAAATATGCCAGTAGAGGCTGGGTGATTATCTGTTAGTTCTAGATTGTGAGTTTTTTTTTTTTTTTTTTTTTTTTTTTTTAAAGCAGAGACCATGTTTTATTTGTATTTTCCTAGGACCTTAAATAGTGCCTGGCACATAGTATGTGCTCACTTAAGATTGTTATGCATCTTTTAAAAGGAATTCCTTCATGGGTTGGGTGAGCATGGAAATGGGCAAAAGTGTATTGTACTATGAACTCCGAGGACTTGGGTTTATGATCATTTGATAAAAATTCACATACAGCAACACATCCACATCTAACAAGTCAAATCATTTCACCCTCCTACAAGCAAGAGTCAGTGGAATTGTTTCTTTTAATCTCTATAAATCTCTGTGGATGTTGCATTTTTTCCTCTTCCTTTATGAGGAGGAAGGGTTTCTTTGTCACAAGTATCTTACAAAGGAGACCCTGGCTCGTTACATCTTTCTATCTGTTAACCAAACTAAACTTCCACGAAGAAGTTGAAAAGGAACTTGTCTTGTACAGGTGGTACAGGGCCGATTTATGGGAACATTTGAGTGATGGTTATGCCAATAGAGTCACACTTTTCACAGTGATGACTAATCTAGAAAACCAGGTTTTTCAGAGTCCTAAATCCTACTTAGATAGTCACCTTTATTTATGTTTTAATGAGTATTTTAAACATCACTTCAGAAAATAATTTTTCACTGAATATTTTATATTCAGAATGTGTTGATTTGATATTTGGAGTGTCCTTTTTTTTTTAAAGTCCACGCACAGGTTATTTGAAGGAGACAAAGAGAGCTTTATTTAAATTTACTGTGTTAGCCATGAAAGCTTTGCAGAGCTAAATGATAATAATTGATTTATTTTCATCTTATTCCTTGAGAATTTTCACAGCTTATTTTTTCCAAACCAAGTTGTGATACCTATTTGTATGCACAAATCAAACAAAAATCCATACCAACTTCCCAGTGAGGTCTTTCAGGTGCTATAAGATTAATTTTCTTTCTTACCTCACCACATAAATATGCTCAAAACATATCTCTGTTTTCATGAAATACTGTCATCATCTTAGTTCCATTACAAATTATGGTGCTGCATTAGCCATAAAGCTATTCATGGGGTATGGGTTGTGATTCTAACTTCTTTTCAAAGAACCGTATACTATGAATATTGTATGGTGCTTTTGAGAATTCACGATTTTGGTGTTTCACATCTAATGGTGTTATTACGTTTTTCCCCTGGTAATTCCACCCACCTAAATGGAATATATTTTGCTACTCTGTGTATACCTAGTATGTAACTTGTTCAGTATCCTTCAGATATATGCACTTAACTGGGGGATTCTAAGCT
This sequence comes from Nomascus leucogenys, assembly GCF_006542625.1. Lineage (NCBI taxonomy): Eukaryota > Metazoa > Chordata > Mammalia > Primates > Hylobatidae > Nomascus > Nomascus leucogenys. Next base: position 92,320,971 of record NC_044402.1, read on the forward strand.
ACTTCCCCAATAAAAACCAATATTTTCTTTCCCTCTCCTTTATGAGTTATAAAACACTTTCCCTCCCCTTCTTCTTTTATTTAGTTTATATGCCAGAGATTTTTCTGCTCTAGGGATGAAAATGGAAGACCAGGGAAGAAAGTTGATGAAATAGAGATGATTCAAAGATCTGAAATATTTTATCCTCACTCGATATAAAGTAAATTATTTTTTCTCTTTTCCAATAACCATCATTTCCCTTGATCTTGGAATCACTCAAAACCTAGCCACTGAGTCCTGTACAGACTAATGTGCTGTCTCAAGATGAGAAGAAACATGAAATATTGGTAGTTGTATAGATTGTACTAGTCTGATTATATTTACAGTTATGAGATACCGCAAATTTAAGAATGCCAATTTTTTCTCATCACTGAGCATTTATTATATATAACAAATACATGGGAAAGAAAAAACTATATTGTGTGATATAAATAGTTTATTTACATTACAGAAAAAACATCAAGACAATGTATACTATTTCAAATATATCCATACATAATCAAATATAGCTGTAGTACATGTTTTCATTGGTGTAGATTACCACAAATGCAAGGCAACATGTGTAGATCTCTTGTCTTATTCTTTTGTCTATAATACCGTATTGTGTAGTCCAAGCTCTCGGTAGTCCAGCCACTGTGAAACATGCTCCCTTTAGATTAACCTCGTGGACGCTCTTGTTGTGTTGTCTGAACTGTAGTGCCCTGTATTTTGCTTCTGTCTGTGAATTCTGTTGCTTCTGGGACATTTCCTGGAAGGTTGGAAAGTTTACAAATCTTAGTCCAATGCTATTACCTACAGTTTGGTCCTACAATCACGGAGTAAAGATGTGGACTAAGCAAATTATTAAAGTATTTCAGATGAAAGAATTTATGATTAGTAGAAGCTTGGATTATTTTGGAAAAGTTATTATTTTGCTTCTCTGTGCAGTTGTCTTTAAGTTTTTGTTGGGAATTGAACACAGGCAGAAGTTGAAGAGGAAGACATTTACTTTGTCCTTAACTGCTTACTCATTAAGGCACAAAGAATGACTCAGCACAATGCAATCAAGCAAGTCATGAGCCCATTTTATCTCACTTTAAAGGCCTTCAACAATTTCATATTTCAAATGTCCTAGGAATGAATGTTATATTGACTTTTCAATGTTATGAGTTTAAATCCTATCAAACCAGAGAATGAACCAACTGCTAATATCTGATATGTAATGGAAAGGAATATTATTTTGGACCAGCCTAATATCATTTTTGTACATTAATAGTATAAATTAGGGACATAAATTGGTACCAATTATTTAGCATCTATAAAAATCTAATATTCAGTCAAATTATCTGAAAATGTCTGATTTTTTTCTCTTGCAACAAAAAGTGCTTTGACTATGCAAATGAGAATAATGGAAAGTTCATATAAAATTCTATTATAATAATCTGTGAAGTATCAGAATATATAAAAATATATAAATATACATACACATATATATCACGTGTGTATATGTGGGTTTATGTATATATGTGTGTGTGTATGTATGTGTATATAAATATATATATATATATGTATAGTTTGAGAGGGAGGATAGATCTGTTAAAGTGAACATGGAGCTGAAATCACATTCCCAGCAAATGGCAGCTAGAGATAAAAAGATCAAAAATCCAACTTCTCAACAGGGCAACTCTTTTCATTTTGAAACGTGTCTCCAAATGTCCATATTTTTTGTGACACGTGGTGTTTTAGGAGCAGGGCAGGTGTTTGGCTAAAATGGTGAAGCAAAAGAGAAAAGATTTTTTTAAAAAAAGAAAGTAGAAAGAAGGAGAAGAGATAGAAGAGAGATGTAGAAGACAGGAGAAACCAGATGAGGAAGATGAAAAATCAAAGGAAATGGGAGGACTTCTGCTTGTTGCAATTTTGTAAATATTTTAGCAAGACCTATTTTGAAATAGGTCTTGACAGACAAATGTGGGCAGGTCATCAGGAAAGTAGGGTTTCTGGGGTTTGGAGACAGATAGCCTAGTTGGAAAGTCTGGTTTCAGAGCAGAATGTTTTCAAGTGAGTGAAATGAATCCACACTGGGAATTGGTGTGCTTTATTGACTAGTATGAATCCTGGAAAGGCTCTAGAAGGTTTGGTGGTCTTAAGGCAGATTTGTAAAAGGCATTACAAAATACTAACTTAGTTTATGTGCTGTGCCTTCCCCTCAAAAGCCAATAAATTGAGGACAGGTTTTATTTTATTATAACACGGAAAATGGATAAGTCCATATGCCTTGGAAAAATAGCTTACTCTAATTTGGAGCCCAGTTTAGATAATCTTGAGCATCAGAATACACAAAATCCTTACCAGACACGGTGCAGTATGAGCATGGTGAAGTGTCCAGGCTCTGGCACTAGGCCACTTGGACACCATTTCTGCCCTTGTTGCTCAGCTGTGTGAAGTCAGCAATTTGCCAACTTCTACCTTAGGGTCTCTATCTTGAAAGTGGAGATAATTGTTTCGTCTTTGTAATGTTATTAGATGTGCATATGTATGTGTGTATTTGTGTATATACATATACGATACACACACATAATATGTGCTTACACAATTCCTAGTGAGGAAAGGATCCTGTATATTTCTGTTGTTTTTATTATGTATGGGAATGCAACTGTGATTCATAACAGAATTGAAAACATGAGCTAAAGTATTTACAGTTTTGCATTTGTGTCAGTAGTCGAAGTAGCAATCAAATTGTTGAGATTATATCCATTAAATATAGGTTTTGTTTTTCATGTACTGATATTGGCTAGATATTAGAGTAATATGGCATAGTTTCCTATGTTTTAAATTCTTTTCTTTTTCTTTTTATATGCAGTATTTTTGGTTTCTTGTTATCTTTATGTTCCCCAGAATCTATTTTAATATAATCACTTGGCATCTAAACGTGAGAGTCAAGTCGATGAACTCAACTTGGCCTAGAGCAGCCCAAAGCTTTAGTTGGTGATCTTCCCTTAAGCCTTTAGGCCAGGCGAGGATTTATGAACCATATTTTGTCTTTTTCAAGAGCAAATGCCACACTTGTCCTCAAAGAAGATAGTGCAATGCCATACTGAAATGTATTATGACCCTTATTTTCTAAAGATACGATACTTTCTTTTATTTTTGTATCTGTTCAAAACAACTTTTAGAGAAATATTCTGATTTACTGGAGGGCTGCACAAATGAAGAAAGTCTAAACGCCTTGTGAATTTGGTGAAAATCTTAAAAACTTCCTTGGAACTTTTTATAGAAGAGTGAAATCAAGTCAGTAAGGACTATCTTCAGTGACTTTTCTGGTTACACAGAACATAAATGATACGCATTTGGCTTAAAGTCCAATTCTTGGTTACCATTGGTTTGCATGCAAATGAATTAAGCAAGTACTGGCCTCATTCATTTACTCCAAGCCCAACGTCAGACATTGCTAATTAATCATGGTTTTCTTTTCTGTTGAAACTAAAGGAAACCCCTGTGTCTTTTAACCTGATTCTCCAGGAAACAATTACCTTTTGATTAGGCTGGGAATTTGATATAAAAGATTGTTGTGATATTTGCTGCATGTTTTTCTGTATCTAAGGTTTTCATTTACCATAAAAGTACAACTACTTGTGTTTTTACATTTTGTAACTGAAAACTATTTTGTCATCCTAAGATAAAAATGTGTTTGTTATTATACCAAGATATGTTAAAACTGATTTGGATACATAAGGATACTAATCCAGGTAGATAAGGATACTAATTCAAGTAGGTAAAATAAGTAATCTTTATCATCAGGCAAAATTAAGGAAAATAATTTGTACCACCCCAATATGCTATTGTACCACTCCATTGGCTATTCAGATACTCTTATGCTAAGGACATAGGACTCATAGAGAATGGATGGCTGCAGAGTCCATGAAGGAACTCAACTCGGAGGGATCTGATTAAATAAAAGAGGAACAATATATCCCTTTATTGGGTAGCCACTAAGGGCTATTACTGACCTTGTGATGCAGAGGACCACCACACAGATGACAGCAATCTGAATCGTTCCAATCACAGCTGCGATTAAGACATACTGAAACCGTACAGGACCGGGAACAACGTATAGAACACTGTAGTCCTTTTTTTCACAGTGTTGTCCAGTATAACCAGCATCACACCTGGAAGAAATTATAGTGCCCAGTTACCTGTAGCTGCTGCATTCATTTTTATAAGTTTATCGATAGGCATTTATTTTCATCACAAAATTAGGGCTTTTTGTGTCCCTTTCTAAATAAATATTACTTTGTGGCTATGGCTCTCAACTACTTATTTTCAACAAGATGTCTTTGTGTTTCTCGGTTATCAGATATGTGGTTTCTTTTTACATTTATGATAATAATTTCAAAGGCAGGAGGATTACTAGATAATTTGTTTTTGGTGACAATATAGAGAGATAATACATGTCCAGGAATGACTGTTATTTCTATATTTTCTGGAAGGTGAGCTTTACATTTTATTTAATTTGCTCTTTAATCAACCTAAGTCAACATGTTTACTTGAAAAAATATGTGTTTCTGATGACATGGGTACAAAAATTAGTCTGTTTTGGATGAAACATTCTCTATGCCATTGTCAGAATAAATGTAAATATTAGGATCAGAGTTACAGGATGAGTCATTAATTTTCTGGTCAAAAAAGTCATCTGCTGATGATAGAGTCAAATTTTGTTAGAAAAAAGTAAGTATGATGTAGGCAACATAGTTCTGCAAAACAAGACAAGGTATTGTTCATCTGAGAATGAATGTTGCCTCTCTCACTCAACCCTCACGGAAAGTTCAGGTAGACAGTCTACATATGAAAATCAGCATGTGTCAATGAAATGAGAAAATAGCTCATAAGAAAACAATACTTAAAGAGGATCAACCTGTCACTGATTTTGTGGAACTATTCTATTACTTCACTTTGAATTTCTCATAACTACATCCTGAGAAATTTTTTCTCTCCATCGGGAAGGGTTTAATAATAATGACACTGCTGGGGAGTGAGGGGGTGGCAGGAGTAACTTCTCAGTTTTGTTCACCCTGCCTGACTTCAGTTGAAGGCCTGTGCTAGTATATTTTGTGGAGGGAAAACATGAAAGGAAGACAGCTCTAGGTGGGGGGCGGGGAGGGGGGAGGGAGGAAGAGTGGGAGAGAGAGAGAGAGAGAAATCTTCTGTTGTAAATGAAAATACAACCTATTTCATCATATGTCACTTGTACTTAATGTAAATAAAAATAAATTATGTTTTCATTTTGGCTTTGCCATCTCTGAAATAATTATATTTTAGACATGAATACACAGCAGGTATTTAAATACATATATATATATATATATATATATATATATATATATATATATATATATAAAAGAGATGGGGTCTTGCTCAGTTGCCCAGGCTGGAGTGTAGTGGTGTGACCATAGCTCACTGCAGGCTTGAACTCCTGGGCTCAAGGGATCATCCCATCTCAGCTCTCGAGCAGCTCCTGGACTACAGGTGCATACCACCGTGCCTGGCTAATTTTTAATTAATTAATTTATTTATTTATTTTTACTTTTTTTTTAGAGATAGGATCTCCCTTTGTTGCCCAGGCTGGCTTCAAGTGATCCTCTCACCTTGGCTTCCCAAAATGTGGGATTACAGATGTGAGCCATCATGCCTGGCCAGTATTTATATTTATAAACTAAATCCAGATAAACAATTTCTTTGTGTCTCTACTGAGTTTGAAACTGTGGAGGTATAGCTAATGATTTCACTTTGCACGGCTCCATGGGAGAGCAGATGTATAGAAAATAGTGAATGCCTGGCAAAACAAGGATTGATGATATTTATGAGAAGACCTGAAGGACTTAGGAAAAGATGAACTCTGAGAAGCAACTATGCTATCTAATATACATAGGGCTTCATCCACTCATTTGTGTAATAAATACTTATTGAGCAACTATTCTGTGTTCAGGAGAAAGAATAGTAATACGGAGGAACTTGTACCTTTAAGGAGCTTATAATGCACAAAGTACAATTTCAAATTCTACTAGAAGAGTTTAGTAATGTGTTATATAGTACTTGAGTGTATAAGGTGCACATATTTTTGTTTTTTTTTAGTATGTGAATGCTTGTGTGAGTATGTGTGTATGTGTGCATACATGCACAGGAGAAGCAGAGAAAAGTTTTGTTGCTGATCACCCATTCAAGAAGAATGTCGACCAATTTTCTATCAACATCTACAACTTAGTTTCTGCATATTAACTTTATATATTAACTATTCTTACGAGTAAAAATGTTACCTGCAAGATGGCTCCTGCATATTGATAGAATGCTCACACTTCCCATGCATGCAGAAGCCATTGTAATGTTCCGGACAAGGTATGTGGTGTTCCCTGGCACTTTCTTCTAATTTGTTAGCATTCTCTGTGAATACAGATAAAAGTAAGCACCCCCTGTAAATACTTTCTTAGCCTCATAAGATCAACCAGTACATTAAGAAGCAAAGCTATGGTAGGCAAAGATATTTAAAAGGGCAAGAACTAAAGGGCTATGCTTCAGAAATAAGAGGAAGAAAGAACTGAAAGACAGACGTCTTTACCATTGTGTTTAGAGATGAAATTTGCAAAATTACCCAGTGCTTTTATGCTTTTATGCAATTGTCTACATCTTTAATAGCTAGTGGTGTTTCTAGGACTTGTCAGACAGCTTTAATTTTCCTCACATAGGGACCGTACATTGATCACGAAATACTCCAAGAAGAAATATCCTATTTTTTAAATCTCAAAGCCCAGCATAATGTCCTTAAGAGTAAATTGCTGTAATACCTTGATACTTTCGCAATACGAGAGCTTAAAAGTTAAAATATGGCCGTGTTCAATTGTTAAACACACATTTTCCAAACCGAATGCAAATTTCAACAAATGTATTCTTTCAGCCTTTTAAAATCTACTGCAAACATGATTTTCACTAGCATCCATACTTTTTTTTTTGTTGCCAAAATAAACCTATTAAATAAGAAAACGTTATTTCAGAATCACTTACGTAGATATTCACATAGTATACACTGAATACTGTAAGTGTATTTAAATGCATATTTGGCCTGTATTAACAATGCTATGTGAAACCTAAACTTATGATAAAGAATAAATGTGGATTCTAAAATGAATACTTTTGCCTGCCATTACAACATGTTCTACTTGTTTTGCCATGTTTTCATAGATATTTGAATTTTTTTGACCTTTGTTAGTCCAAAAACATTTGCTTCATATTTGTAATGCCATATTTAAGTGTCTTTTGAGTCTTAATATGTTCATTTTATGATAACACTTTTGCCTTGAGTTTTCCCTAAATCTGAAATATGATATTCTTGAAAATTTCTGCCCAAACACATGAGAAATATAGCTTTTATGAACTCAATCTGAAGACACTCTTCAATCTGAAGGTACTCTTCAACACCCTAGTAATTAGTCAGCAGTAATGGCAAATGAATTCCTATTTTTATGAAATGCTTTATTTCCATATAAGGGTATAGGTTTTATTATTAGCAGTCACGGATGATAAACATATTCATCAGAAGAAAAAAACATGCCTCTGGTATTAGTGAATCAGACAAATGTATTATTTATGATTAAACAGAGCCGCAAAATATCTATACATCTTTAAGATCCAGATGCCATCTGCAAAACATTAAAGTCTGAAAAAAGTTGTAAAATATGTGTAGTGCTTTCTTGTGTAGAGATATTTATATGCATCATTATGATGGGCGATATTTTATGTTACACACCCAAATTTGTAAGGGATTTACCATCAGTATACTAGAGAGCCTGTAGATGACATTTAAATCATTAGTTTGTTTCTTATCTGTGTCTCTTTAGCTAGGATGGTTGGTGATTTTTTTGTTTGAATTACAGTATTTGCACATCGATAACAGCTATTAAACTGAACAAACTACTTCCATGGAGAAAACTAAGAACGTATAGACCTTTTTTGGTTTCTTCCCTCTTCTTTGAAGTTACTTTGGAATTTTGTGGTATAATGTTTTTGGTAGCAAGTGCAACTGCAGTAAGCAAATACACCAAAATTAAAGTGGGTAGTGTTGGGTGAAATTTCCCACATGGGAACGTGTGGCCAAAATGGAAGCAAGGCAGTTCGTGAACCCATGGAGGAGGCTGTGTTCCTTCTGTGCCAGGGCCGGGGGCTACACACTATAGCGATCAAACCATGCACTTGCTGTTTAAAGGAGACTTTAGCAGTGGGGTTTGCCAGTCACACTGCTGGTGTAATGAACCAGCTCTGATTTTCACTTTCATTTCTGGACCTTCTTCCCATAACAAACTATTCAACACTTCTATTTAGGGTTCATTAGTAACCCCTCAGTGCTTCTGAACACCTGCATGCAGGGAAATTTTCTGTGACTTCCCTAAATTTCAGTTATACACTGTCTTTTCAGATATAGTATTTTTCAAACACATCTTATTAGGGCTATTTTTCTTTCTGTCAGTTACAAAAGAATATCAAGAATTTTTTAAAGTGAAAATCCGGTTTTTAGGCTATTTTATTTTTAACACTGTACCTCACCCCATACTGACAGTTTGTTTCTGGATTCGTGCCATATTCACAATTATGAACTGAAGTATAAAGGAAAAATAAGAGCTTGTTTGAATGAGGCTGTTGCCTTAGTGTGGTAAGAGATGGATATTTTCATAAAGTTCATTATCCAGCCAGGGTGATCACATGGGCAGGGAATAGTTTCCATCATAAAATCTGCTAATTAGTTTACGCTATTCCTTATGAGCTTGGAGTGCTCTGTTATGCTGCTCATAGGATACTGTCAAATAAGAAAGCAGAGAGATTGAAAATAAATGAGTAGAAGAAATGATCTCTGGGCAAGAAAATGAGGAATCATCAATATATGTCAACAAATTTATAGTCAATCCAACCAAGTAAATCAGTTGATTGAAAACCTGAATATATAACCACTGCTAGTAATGCAATAGACATATTTTAGAAATGAGATTTTAGTATATTAAGAAGAGTAGAAACACAGAAATCTAATATCCAAACAAACATGTATATGAACCATAGTGTTTGTGATCTTAATGTTTATGTATAGTAGGTATTAAGCAATAACAAAGCATTAAAACATTTTAAATTATATAAAATATGTATTTCTGGAAGTCTGCATGTTTCCTTCAGTAGCTTATGATTTAGACATTGATTTCTCTGTCCTCCATTTTAAAAGAGGTTTAATCTAAGGGTTGTGCTCTTTCTTCTAAAATAGATAAAAGGCTATGGTAGAAACTCTTCATGTCTGTGTTTAAAATCCTCAACTAGTTTCCTGTTTAAATGTTTACAAATGGTTTGTTCTAGAGAGTTCCTGACCCTTTGAAAAAACAATTTCTGATACAATCTGAGTTATCTGCAGCAGAGCTAATAGGGCTCCATGCCCATTGCTAGTCAACACTTCAGTCAGGAGCTATTGAAGTGGGCTGTTCTATAGTACAGCTACTCATATTGTTTCTACCCTGGTGCTTGTAGGGAAAGAAATAGGGAAAGCTAAAGAGAATGGCAAATGGTGAGGCCTTACCTTACTGCAAGTCAAGTAGGGTTAAGTGGGTAGAAAGGGGGCAAAGCCAGATTTAGCACTTCCAACTTAAATCAATACAGTCCAGTATGTACATGCGTGTGTGTGTATGTGTTTACCATTGCCCCGTATTCCTTTCCCTAAAAAGCTGAAAATAAGATGTTGTTTAGATAATTAATCTATCAAAGGAACACATTATGGATCAAAGGATAAATATTACAGTGTAAAATTTGACTAAATCTATCCATATTTCTAAAAAAGAGAATGTTTTCCTTTGGACAAAGATTAAAGGTTGGCCAAAGAAGTTCTGAAAGTTAAGTTGTATTATCTATCCAAGTGCTCTCCAAGCTGGTGTGTCTTTGTTTTTTATTTTGAAAGTCTTACTCTCCTACCCAGGATGGAATGCAGTGGCGTGATTTTGGCTCACTACAACCTCCACCTCCTGGGCTCAAGTGATTCTTGTGTCTCTGCCTCCCTATTAGGTGGGACTATAGGCATGTGCCATTACGCTAGCTAACTTTTTGTATTTTTTAGAGATGGGGATTTTCCATGTTGGCCAGGCCGGTCTTGAACTCCTGGCCTCAAGTGATCCACCTGCTTCGGCCTCCCAAAGTGCTGGGATTACAGTCGTGAGTCACTACACCCAGCCCAAGTTGGTGTGTCTTAAAAAACCAGCCTGAAGTAGCAAACCCAGAGTCCCAGGGGCAGAGATAGATGCACCAGGTTATTAGTTTCTGATGCTATTAAATATTTATTCAGTTAACCCATTTCTCTTATTCTGATGCTCTACTGTCTAGTCATTCTTAAAATAATTTGACTTCTATGTAGCCATCATACTGGAATGGCTTTGACAAAACAACATGAATATCTTACCCATTTAACAGTTACATATTTCATTTGAGAGAATTGACTAGTTCTGAATTTGTTTATTTTTTGAGGGGGTCACATGTCAACTTTCTTCATCCCACTCAATTCTGAAGTTTTGTAAGGTCAAACTTCTGCTGTATAGACCAGAGAACTAGACTCTACCCATTGTTCACTACAGTCTGTGAGGCCTTTGGGGGCTGGTCAAATGATATTTCTCTGGTAATGCCCCACTTTAATCAGGACTTTATTTCAAATGTATGCAAATTCTTAGGCCACTGATTCATCCAGAAGAGTCTGATTCTGTGTAAGCATTTCTGAGAAAATTGAAAAGATCCTAAACTAGAGGAAACATCAGGAATTTAGTGGATGTTTTAGGTGGGCAGATCTCCACTGCATATTTTTAAACAACTAGAGCTGTTCAATAGGAGAATGAGTTCCATTGTAAAGTAGTGGGCTTCTGGTGGTATTGAAAGGAGCTGTGTGGCCATTTCTCAGGGATGTTGTAGACTGTTAGTGTATATCGATTAGGTTATTTCAGAGCTCTAAGTTCATTGAATTCTGAAAGTAACATTTCTATTGCTAATATTTACTTATGATTAATCATGAATATTTACTAACATTTATTAGAGAATATTATTTTTGATATGCTAGGAGAAAGATGTAGAGAAATAGGGACATTATTTATATATATTAAGCAAAATACTTTTGCCTTAATTATGGGACATGTTACCTTTTGAAAGGGTATAAAATATCTTGAATTTTGACTGTGTCTATAATTCAGACATTCTAGCAGAGAGGACCTTTACTATGTAATGTATTGCCTTTCCTTTGTTTAGTGGACCTAAATTCAATTTTTAAAATCATGCTTTAACATCCTATATGATCTTGACATGCACATGCATGTGAGTATTACAGTTTGGTTTATTATCTTTTCAATGATCTTTTGCTGTTGGTCCACAAAATGTGTCATACTTTTATAGAAAACAAAAATTTTCAATTTTGAATGTATTTATGTAATCTTGCTATTTTTTATATGTAATGACAGTAGAGGGAAACTCCAGTATTGAAATATTCATATTCTTACACACCTTTTGTAATTACTTAATTTTACCCTCCCCCTACTTACTGCCATTTCTCCAAAGCAAAATGAAACTACTTTTATTTAACTAGAAAAGGAAAAAACTGTTTGTTTTGTTCTCCTTATATTTACATTATGCCTGGGACAGAAATAAATTATAAATATAGAAATAAAGTCATGATTGTCCCCATTGTTGGTTAGAGTTGGTTTCAAAGAAGATATACAATTCTTATGATTTCCTCTCCTTATCTTATCAGGTATAAACATATGAGGCAGTAAAACCTCATATCTAGCTTGAGTTGCAATCCAAGTTTTTTAAAGCCTAGAAAAGCATTCTTATTGAATGGGTTCTGAATGTAATGAAGTCTGAGTTCCTGCAACTTAACAGATTCCACAATAACCTCACCTGCTGTCATAGTTTCTTCAAGGCATATATGAGTAGATGAGAAGAGTCTCTCCTTTTTTTTTTTTTTTTTTTTTTTTTTGAGACGGAGTCTTGCTCTGTCACCCAGGCTGGAGTGCAATGGTGCAATCTTGAATCTTGGCTCACTGCAAGCTCTGCCTCCCGGGTTCACGCCATTCTCCTGCCTCAGCCTCTCCGCGTAGCTGGGACTACAGGCGCCCGCCACCACGCCCGGCTAATTTTTTTTTGTATTTTTAGTAGAGACGGGGTTTCACCATGGTCTCGATCTCCTGACCTCGTGATCCGCCCGCCTCGGCCTCCCAAAGTGCTGGGATTACAAGCGTGAGCCACCGCGCCCGGCCGAGTCTCTCCTTTTTAAAGCTTCTGGGACACAGACTCAAATAAAAATGCTAGTTAAAAGTGACAGCCTAGCATGAGGGACACAGAGAATTTAAGGACACAATCAATTTTTAAGTTTTGTAAAGAGCAGAGACCCAGTCATAACATTCTTGTTATTTAATCTCTGTTAAAGACTTAGAAAATAACTCTTCAAAACAGAGACCATGTCCTTCAACATTCTTGCTACAAATTTAACATTTCTTCTGCAAGTTGAACATTATTTTATTTTTTTCAGAAAAATAATTGAAACTACTTGGATCAGAAACTTTGCTAGTAAGGCAGTGGTATGGGTTGGGAACAGGACGGATGCAAACAAACAGAAATTCCTCTTCATTCCACCATTGATAGGCACTAATATAAAATGTGAAATGTGATTATCCTTATCATTGCTTGCATATGCTATAAATATTCTTATTGAACATAAAATTAAAATAAAGTGTAAGAAAACTAATTTTCATGTTACTGGATTCTCAGGCAAGGCCTTGATGACATGATTCAGGGATTGCTAGAATTTAAATTGGAAAAAGTACCAGCATCTGAAATATACATAGTAATTTGGGGACTGGAGTAATTGAAATGCAACAATAGTGGATGATTATTTGCATGGGCTTTTATTAACTCAGTTTCTACTTGTACTATATTTACATAGATAAATACTGAAAAATCTGTAAAATCTTGGGAGAAAAACTCGTATGCAACATTTTCACTTGACATCCAAATACAATTATAATCCAATAATTTGGCATAACAAGGCTCATATAGATTTAGTTAGAAATCCTGGATCTCAAAAAATTTTATTATTAAGAGCAAAATAAGTAGCTCCTTAGTTGTTTGCTCTGTTTTTTGACTCGGCAATGCCCTGCCTGGCTTTCAATGGCAGAGCCCTCAGAAGAGTGAAGAGAGCAGGCCGCTGGGAGAAGTTGTGTTCTGTCTCTAATGGTCCTTTTCAAACCTCAACACTCAGTCAAGAGCCTATTAACTCTCAGCAAGTGGGTAACTCCTATCGGTTTACAGGACTTGGTTTGAAGACCTTTTAAAAATACAATAATTTGTGGAGCTTTAGATGTCTTTGACAACATTTCTGTAAGTATCAGGCCTTGGGAAGAGGTAGGAATCTATGGTTCATTAGCCTCTTGGGAGTCCAGAGCTGGAGTTGCCTTAAGCTTATCTGGGGCAATTTGTTGCAGCTCTCCCCACTGAGTTTTCTCCTCAGCATCTCCTTACTTTCAAGCTGCTCTCAGGAGACAAAGTTTGCTAAAAACTTTAGAGAAAGAAAATGCCATGGGAAGCCATTTTATGCCAAGAATATATTTATTCTATTCCTTTTTGTCTTGAACTAAATCTATGCATTTTTGGCCAAAACTATTTGCTTGTGGTTAATCTAGGCATCCTTTCTTAGTGAGCTTCATTGGTGACAATGCTGAAAATGACACTAAGTAACAGAAGAAAGAAGCAACGGGTCAGGTCCCATCTACTCTAGTCTTCTGGGCCATGTGAGCCAAGCAATTTTCTTCTTTGTAGGCTGCGTGTGCAGAAATGGGTAAATAGTCAAGACAAACCTCCTCAGGTGATATATCTGTTTTCTTCTGTGACCCTGAAGTGACTAACTGGCAGAGAGTGAAGAGGATTGAGGCTAGAGCATTTACTGGAATATAGTGAAAGCAAAGGTTTGAATAACACAGATAGAACACCAAAGCTGTCTTTCAGTAATTTATTATATGAATATTTCTTGAGTAGCTATTATGTGTCTGACACTATGCTATATGTTGTGTATCCATATGCCAAAGTATTGGTTGTCTCTCAGTGATTTTGCTTATTATCTTCTAAAGACAACCAAGAAAACATATTCTTAAGACAAGATGATAGTAATTATGTCTTTAATTACTTGAGAATCTTACAACAGGACCACCATTGTGTTAATACTTACTTAACATGGTCAAAATGTATTCCTTAGTATAGCCTTTCAAGGTAGATTTATAAAATTTCCATTTTTTTATAGATTAGGAAAATGAAGTTAAAGTAGGTTAAATTACTTGTCTTAGTAATTTATACAACTAGTAAACAGAATTGCTGTTGAAGTCAGGGCTCTTTCCAGTGTGATATGTACACTATGTTAGTTAGGAACTTAAAAAATACATGACAACATCTGGCCTTCATATCTTATTTATCATTTGTGTTTTTTGACTCTGACTCTTTATCCCACCTAGATTCTATTGCTACTCTAAAAAACAATTTCTTTCCTTCCTTCCTTCCTTTTTCTTTTCTTTCTTTCTTTCTTTCTTTCTTTCTTTCTTTCTTTCTTTCTTTCTTTCTTTCTTTCTTTCTTTTTCCCTTTCTTTCCTTCCTTCCTTCTTTCTTTCTTTTCTTTTCTTTTCCTTCTTTCTTTTCTTTTATTTCTGCCTTTTAACCCATGTACCTTGTCTAGGGCCAGCCCATCATGAATCTCAACCCCTCCATCATCCTCAAGGGCTCTCCATCAATTATTTCCCTTTGTTCTTGTATCTTCAACTCTCCCTCACTCTTTGCTCATTTCCATCAGCATTTCAACACACTCAAGTGTCTTCCTTCTTAAAATAAAAATGAAAAAGGCCCTCTCAATCCATGTCCCTTGGTAGACCTCTTGTTTCCTTTATTCAATTTACAGTGAAACTTACAAGTGTTGTCTCTGCTCCTTTTCTTCACTTATGCACTCACCTCTCCTCATTCTTGCAGCTCTCTGGTCACCCCTTCGGAGAAACTACTATGACCAATGTTACCAACAACATTATTGTTAAAACTAGTAGTCTCTTCTCAGGCCTGAGCCATCACAATCTCTCAGTAATATTCGCTACAGCTGACCACAACCTCCTTTTTGAAGCCCTCTCTTCCTGGGTTTCCATGATACCACCCACTTCTTGTTCTTTTTGGTTGCTCCTTCATAGTCTATTGTGTAGGCTCCCATTTTCCAACTGATTCCTTAAATGTTGATACTTCTCTAAGGTTCTTCTCTTGTTGCACTTTAAACATTTTCCTTGAGAGAGCTCATCCTCACCCAAGGCCTCTATTTGTCATTTTACTGCCTCTGACTTCCAAATATTGATTAGTCAGCCCAGATCACCTTTTTATAGGTGATCAGGTGATCACACTTTTATGGAGTTTCATATCTATATATCAACATTCCTAGGGTCCCCCAGGCACCTCAAACTCATCAGATCCTTCTCCCACTTCCTTCCCCTGCTTCTTATCCCAGGCATATTTATCTACTCATTGACCAAACAGGAAATCTGGGTTTCACTTTTAAATTCTAACTGAGTAAATCACCAAGTCCCGTGATTTCTACTTCTTAAGTATATCCCAAATTTGTCTATTTCTCTACATTTCTACTGCTACTCACTAAAGTCAGACCATATGTCAGCAAATCACCATGCCTCCAATTTTGCCCTCTCGAAATATATTTTCCACCTAGGCCAGAGTGATCTTTCTAGAAGAGAAAACGTGAGTACATTTTGATCGCCCTTAAAACTTCCCAAAGAAATAATTTTCAAGTTATTCCTCATTGTTCCTTTAATGAGCCAAATGCTAACAATACTCAGAAGGCAATTCAGAATCTAGTCCCAGCTTCTCCATTCTCACCTTTTGCAATTTTTCTGCCTCTTACATTCATCATATGAAATTTCTCTCTCCCCTCTGGGACTTTCCATATGCTATTCCCTTTGCCTGGAATGCTCACTTTCCTTCCTTTTCATTTACCAAAGTCCTACTCATCATTTAGGTCTCATCATTGGCATTATTTCCTCTAAGAAACTTCTGCGATGTTCTCTTCTGTCTCCTCAGTCTGGGCTCACTGCCCCTCTGACCTAAAACCACTCTCCTATTCCAGCACCGTCCACACCAAATCTTCATTATTGTTTACTTGTCTGTGTGACACGTTAGTTCAGAAACTCCCTTTTAAAGGCTGGTAATATATTTGATTAAAAAAAAAAAAAAACTCACGTAGTCTCTGTACGTAGCACAGAACATAGCACAAGATGATGAATACATAGTTTTTAAAATAAAGGAATGTTTCCCTAGGTTTCTCTACTGATATTGGGAAGCTTCCAGAAAAATATACAAAAGTTAAAACAGTAGAAAAGGAACCTTAACTTTGCTACATGGGAAGAACTTTTTGTAGGTGAGGGTGGCATGTCAAAGGGGCTGTAAGAACTGCCTTATGAAAGAATATCTGCCAGAGGGGAGTGGCTGCAGATCCTGGAGAAGTGGAACCAGAGAAGGGGATGTGGTTTCTTCTTCCCACAGCTTCTGGTGAGGCTAATGGAGAAATGAACAGATCATCGAGTTTTTAAAATAATATCACTTCTGTTAGACAGGGATGTGTGTGATTCTGAAAGGAAGAATTTATTACCCCTTTCATTTAAAGATTGAAGTATGGGAACTTTAGTTCTAGGTGGAAAAACTGTCATTTGTATGCATGTCATACCTCAAAAATCACAGTGGAACTATGTATGGTCAATTCTGAATTAATAGATGCTAATTTGGCCATTCACACTGTGTGTATAGCATTGTCCAGAAGTGAGAATATTGAAAATTTTCAGGGCAGAAGGAAACTTTTATTTAAAAAAGCAAAACAAAACAAAAAACAGGCAAATGAATTTCAAAATAGAAACTAGTATTTTAAATTAATAAAACATTTTCCTTGTCAGCTTCTGAATAAAACCATGCATTTATTCTCATACTTAAAAGTATTTTATGGTAATAGATGCTAAACACCACAATTAGAAGCACAGATATACTTGATGATACTGTGATAAAACTAGTGATCAGTTTGATTTTCTACAAGAGCACCCTAAAAAGAACTGGAGGGGTTTTTATAATTTATTAAACTAAGGAACAGAGGTATAGCTTTTACTCTTCAATAGGCTTTTTTGGGCACAGTCTCAAAAGTGCTTGAGAAAAGACACTAGAAGAAATGTAATATTCTCTATGAAAACTGGTTTAAAACTGAACTTCTGAAAAAAAAAGGAAACTAAAAAGTTCCATAAAATTGCTAGTAAAAGTGCTTCTAATAGCTAGAAATGTTTTCTATTATTTAAATGGAATATTTAAATTTAATGTTTAATTCTAAACACTAATGAACTACCCAGTTTAGAAATTGCAGATCGCCACGGTTGGGGATATTATGCAATGCTAGATACCTGAGCAGAATTTATAGGTATTATAGGTATAGCACCTTAGTACCATATTTAGACATCACAGGCTCTTAGAGGACGCTGTTGATGCTCTGACCCTCCTCACAGAAGTATGTATATAGATATATATATCTGTGAGTTTTGTATCAACACAATTCTACTATGATCTCTTACAAATAGTGAATTTTAAGGATAAAATATAATGAGAATTATAGTACACTAAAATTCCTATTTTAAGGGCAATGCTTCTTGTTCTAGTGCGAACTCACCTCCTTCCCTTGTGAAAAATAGATTTCCGGGCTTTGGTCTTGATCAGCTCAATCAGAATTACCAGCTGAGGGGCCTGGATCTGTCTTTTAAAAAGTGCTTTAGATGATTCTGATGTGCAAATAGTGTGCAGCCTGGTGGTCCTGACCTCACATCACCATTTTTTCTTACCTCTTGCAGGCTTTGGCTATCTGATGCTAGGCTTTCCTGCACCCTGGATCCCCCCTTCCTTCCCCTGATAACTGTCCTACCGTGGCCCACCTTTCTGGTCCCAGGTCTATCTTAGCTCCTCTCTGTAAAGTGCCAGTCTCCGCCGTGGTCTATGAGTGTGTGAGCCATGGTTTGCCCTCTGCTGCTCTTCCCGCATCCACTCTTGGATGTTATGGGAAGTCTTCAGGGGACCTCAGCTTGCCAAGCCTTCCTTACCCTTCGTAGTCAGCCTGGAAAACTCACTTTGTTTTAGAATATCTTTGTCTCTTTTGAGAACACTCCACTCTATGAATGGGCTGTGTGCCTGTAACAAGTGCCAACATCTGTGAGAGATTTCTAGATTTTGTCAATTCTCAGATATTTGGAGACCAATTTTTTCAAATCTCCAGGCTTCTTTAATGACTCTGTTGGATAACTAACAGAATTGACAACAAGAACACCCTGTGTGAAAGCAAATGAAGCATCCTGTCAAATACAGGAACAGATAACACAGCTGAGAAAAGGTGCAGATTATACCAATGTTTATGATTGCTTCAATTTACAGATGAGAGTAAAGGAGCATTGGGCCACTGGTGATATCTATATCAGCTCAGCTAGTCCGTGGAAAAGATGAAGTCACAAGAAAGGTAACAGGGGCAGGAAAGAAGACAAATAGAGGAAAACAATTGGAGGCAAAATTACTATTTGTGTCACTGTGGCAATTGAGATAAATGATATTAAAACAAAGAGTGGGTACTGACAGCAGAATAGAAGAGGCAGAAGGTGAGAAATATCTCTTTGGTTTCATGGGGCAGGACAAATGGCCACCTGTGCTTCTAAATTGCAGGCCTTACAGACATAGAACATGCTCTTTAGACCAGAGTTTCCTGAGGGGAGCTCTGTTGATGCATGACTACTTCTGTAGCAGAATTCATGGGAAAAAGGGGTTCTGTAGTCAAATAAATTTGGGACAGAGTGGATTAAACCAAATTATAGTGGTTTCTTTACTGCTGCTTTCCTCAGAGCCCTTAAAAGGCTAACTTACACTGTGAGATGCCAGGAGGGAACAAGCATTATGTAGTGCTCCTAGACTCATTTCTCAGTGGAACCTCCCTGCTCTTTGGAGGAACATTTTGTGGGACTATTCCATCAGACTTCATTCTGGGAAACACTGCATTAGATTATGGCATCTCCAAATTTTTCACATCACCATACATACAGAAAAAATAGAGTTTTTGATAAAAAGAGGACATTATCAGCCTTAGGGCTCTAGCCACCCAAGCCACCCAGAAGGCTAAGGTGGATCACTGCACTAACACACCTGTTACCTATTCAGGGCACACAAGAAAGTCTTGCAGTAGATTACACCCTCTCTTTGGGCAGAGACTGTGTATTGTTTCCAGGTTTATATATATATGTTTGTGTATATATGTATGTATGTTTGTGTATGTGTGTGTGTATCTATGTGTGTGTATATATACGTATATATAGCTAACGTTTAGGACGGAGACTGACACAAAGTGAGTGTTCAATATATAGAATGAATAAATACATGAATATTATAGGCATAGGAGATATGTTTGGCAGCCACTTCCACCTCAGTGTGGTGGCTTTGAAAAAATTAATGCCCCTGGTTGTTTGCATCAGAGCCAGCTCATCACCACTTCAGTGAAATGTCCGTAAAGGTACAATCAATCCCTACCTTAGGTAACAAGGTAAGGTGCAATCTGGCAGAGAAGGCTACTCAATAGAAAGTATATATTCCAGTACAAAAAGACTAGGTGCATAGGTAAAAGCCATATTTCCTGTATATTTCAGTCTCCTTCAGCAAAAGGTAAAAATATGCAGGGCAAAAATGTGTTGCTAATCATGAAAGACAAGAAGGATAGCTATGAATAGTGTGAAAGGTCAAGCATAAGCAAATGTTGATGGGTTTGCGTATGTCTGCTGAATGATGTCATGGCCCAGAAATGGCAATGAGAGAATTTATTGTGTAGATCTGAATTAATTTATAAATCTGGAGTACTGCCATTTGACAGCACCTGACCAAATTAGTGTAAGCGATTCTCACTGAAAGAGCCAGAAGGTATACCATCTCTTCTCATAGTCAAGAATAAGATAAAATTATTTAAAGAAACAAATGTAGCTGTTTGTGCTATGCGTATTTCTGAAGGTGGGTTTGACATGTTAAATGAGCATTCTAAATGAAACTGGCAATAAAAAAGTCATGGGATCACTCTAAGAAAATCACAGAATTTTATAGGTTTTGCTAAAAAATAACTTCCAAACCCAGTATAAGCCCTGAAGAATTTAACGAGTTTTGGTATTTCTCAATAATCTATTGGTACATGTCAGTGAATTAAACATCTTTGTGTTTAAGCACAGTAAGACTGTCAATGAATGTGATAATGCTGCCTAAAATAAAACTTTTAATGATGTGAAGATCCATGATAGATTTCCGTGTTGTCCCTCTATTTAACCTGTTATAGAGACACAGTAATACCAATGAGCAAGTTTTTTTCATGCCCAGCATTACTTTTTTTTTCTATCAGCAAAATATTATATCTAGTGATTGGCAAAATAATAACCAATAGTTTATTGGTTACTGTCCTGGGTAGATCCATGTTTACCTCAAATTCACATTCACCTGGAACCTCAGAATGTAATCTTATTTGGAAATAAGTAATTACTTAAAATGAGGTCATACTGCATGAGGGTGGGCCCCAAATCCATGACTGGTGTCCTCAAGAGAAGGGCAAGTGAAGATGCACAAGCAGAAGGTCATATGAAAATGGCAGCAGACATTGGAGATGTGCCACTAAAACCAAAACATGCAGGAGCCACCAAAAGCTGGAAGAGCCCAGGAAAAATTCTCCTTTAGAAACTTTAGAGAAAGTGTGGCCTTTCTAATACCTGAATTTCAGTCTTTTAGCCTCTAGAAATGTGAGATAATAAATTTCTGTAGTTTTAAGTCTCCTCATTCATGGTAATTTTGTTATGGCAGCCCTAGAAAAAGTAGGGTTTGTATATGGTTGGTAACCATTTACCAATCAAACTCATGTTGATAGAGTATATCTTTTAATAGTCCAAATGCAGTCAGTGAAAGTGAGCTGAAAGATTGGTTTCAGCTAGGATGTGACCTCGAAAGTCTTGGTTTATTTATGTCTACTTTCCCAGCATAAATTATTCATGGTGTACTGTTTTACTCTCAAAAGTTTCCTACTTTGAATGATGAATTGTATGATCACCTTAGCTTAAGTTGAAGTACCCATGATTCATTGCATTTGCGTTCCCAAAATTATGTTTTTAAGAGCTGATGTGTAGCTAAGATTCATTTTTTTTCTTCCCAGTTTTGAACAAATGACTTGCTTCTGGCACTTCCTTAATTTCTAGTCAGTGATAACTGGAGTGCAAAAAACTACTTTAGAAACAGTTAAGGATCCAATGTGAGTCTAAACAGTTTACTTCCACATGGACATCATTTAGGGCTGGAGATTAGTTATTAACTAAATGGTACCTTGTATTCTTATAGTGTTAGTTTACCTTTTAACAGGTTTAACACCCTCCAGGTATATAATTACACTGCTTTCTAAGTACATGGTTAACCACTCAAGAAATCAATAGGGGTTATAAAACATGTACAAATTTGAATTTGGAGAGAGTCAAACATCTATCTTGTTCATAGAAGTAAAATAGCTAACATTTAGAATTGGGCTTATAGGGAACCATTTATTTTGAAATAGAAAAAGCACAAAATAGGTATGTTCAGAGTTGGGAGGGAAATATGACATTGATAAATCAAACAGTGCCCCTCACTTTTGCTTTGATTGATGTTGTCAATAGCAACCCACAACTTTTGGTTCTTGATGTGTGACTCTGCAGCCCCCTGGACCCAGGGAAGATAAGAAACATGGTTTACTCTCATGAGGTTTCTAAATTTACTAGAGCTTGATCCTACTCACACCTAATTAATTCATCAATAATATTCATTCACTTAAAATATTGACTGGTTTCCTTCTATGTATTAAATACTACAGGTATAGTATGTACAGTGGTGAGTTAAATAGACAATTTCTCTCTGGAAGAGCATGCATATTAGAGAGTGAGATAGGCAATAGACAAAAACAAAAACCAACATCTAAATTAGAAATGCCACAGGAAAAAATAGGATGCTCAGATACAGAATAGTAGCGTGGGATACTAGAGAGGTGATAAAAGTCATATTGAGGAAAGGAAGGATGAGAAACAGCTGGTCAGAGATAGCCCAGGAAGAGCTTCTGACTGAGTGAACACAGAGAAAGACAAATGCAGGAAAGAGGTGTTCTAGGAAACAGCCTTGTGGCTAGAACGGAGAATGTGCCAGCTGTGGTGGAGAGAGGGATAAAATGAAGTTGGAGAGGTCAGTGAGATCCTTACTATACACCAAGCTAAGAAGTATTGTGTTAGTTTTTTTTTTTTTTTTTTTTTTTTTTTTTTTTTTTTTAGACCGAGTCTCACTCTGTTGCCCAGGCTGGAGTGCAGTGGTGCAATCTTGGCTCACTGCAACCTCCGCCTCCTGGGTTCAAGTGATTCTCCTTCCTCAGCCTCCTGAATAGCTGGGATTACAGGCACCCACCATCATGCCCAACTTTTTTTTTTTTTTTTGTATTTTTGTAGAGATGGGGTTTCACCATGTTGTCCACGCTGGTCTTGAACTCCTGACCTCAGGTGATCCGCCTACCTCGGCCTCCCACAGTGTTGGGATTACAGGCATGAACCACTGTGCCTGACCTAGTTTAAAGATCAATGGGAAAGCATTTGGGTAGTTTCGAGCACATCTGTCTGTTACTAAAAATGGATCATTAAGGGGACACAGAGGAAGCAGGGAGAGCAAACAGGAGACCAGTACAGTGGTGTGGGAGAAAGACAATGTCCCAGTCTTCAACTTGGGTAGTAGCAATGGAAGAAGGGAAAAAATTACTTTTATTTCCCTGTACCTTACAGGTGGATTGAATATGACCTGTTTATGTATTGCAAAATGGTAGGAACAATTCCAAGATGATGCAGCTTTTGGCTAAAACATCTTGGTAGTGCTATTTTGTACAATGGGAAAAATGAGAAGAAACATTTAAGCTCCAGTGTATAAACATGACAGATATCCGTTATTATGATTTTTGAGATTACACTGAAAATTCTATGTTTGTATTTGGGTATGTCTGCAGTAGAATTGATGTTAACTGGAAAGAATCCATAGTTTAGTGGAAAATTATTAAGGGGTGAACTAGCTACTAAATAATAGTAAGATAATGTATGATTAAGAAATGAAAACTTACAGCTTTGTGATATCTAAAAAGTAGGAGGAAGGACATTTGTAATTGTCTACAAGGAATTTGGGGATGTAAATTTAAAGGCAAGATAAGTAAATCATGAAGTGAAAGGAAAAAATTAGACTATGCGGAAACATAGTCTAATTTTTTCCTTTCACTTCATGATTTACTTATCTTGCCTTTAAATTTACATCCCCAAATTCCTTTGTTACATCCAAAATTTCCTTTTAAGCAAAATTTTGCTTTCTTTTTGAAAAATTTATCACAAGAAAGTAAGAGTTCTTTTAAGATAAAAAGTTCGTAGATTTGGCCTCTTCAATGTCCATTATGTAACACAGGTTTTCTACTTGCCAAAAGATTATTAAATAATATTATTATTTTATAATCATATAGTGACCTAAAATTTTGTTTTTGTAGCTCTTATTTTGTTTGAGACTGCAACACTCCTAAGAGGTATGTAAGTTTAAGAACATGAATACATATCTATATATGTGTGTGTATATACACATACACGCACATGCATATATACACATATGCACATATATACCTACACATGCATACATATATATTTATGTGTTTGTGTATAGATATGGTTTTTTCTTTGATAAAGTAGGAGCTTGAGGTCAGAAATATTCAGTGAATCTCTAATGTCATGAGAGGGCTAAAGGCAGAGAACTCCAGAAGCCATGTGTGTCTCCTAAAAATCTACTTTAAAATAGATTTAGGTTTAGAGAAAAGTTACAAAGATAGTGACGTGGTTTGGCTGTGTCCCCACCCAAATCTCATTTTGAACTGTAGTTCCCATAATCCCCACATGTCACGGGAGGGATCCGGTGGGAGGTAATTGAATCATGGGGCCAGTTACCTCTATGCTGTTCTCATGATAGTGAGTTCTCAAAAGATCTGATGGTTTTATAAGGTGTTTTTCCCCACCTTCACTCTGCACTTCTGCTTGCTGTCACTATGTGAAAAAAGATGTGTCTTCTTTCCCTTCCACCATGATTGTAAGTTTCCTGAGGCCTCCCTAGCCCTGCAGACCTGTGAGTCAATTAAACCTCTTTCTTTCATAAATTATCCAGTCTTGGGTATGTCTTTATTAGCAGAATGAGAATGGACTAATACCCAGAAAGTACAGAGAATTATTACATACTCATGCCCAATTTTTCTGTGTGTCCTCATTTTTAATCTGGTGTTTTCTTCACAATTTTTCAATGGTAAATAATTGTCGTAGAGTTAGTTGTACATGTAGAGTTAGAAGAAAAATGAAAGAGTCAGTCATCTGGATAATTCCAGATCAGAAAACAATTTTGTGTGAAAGCTATAGATAATTGAGACAATTTTTTTTTTTTGTGGCCTGGAGAGATTCCTATGATTGCCTTTTTCTTTCAGTTGAGTCTGTAGGTGTAGTCATAACCATAGGTGTTTCGCATACTACTGTAATAGGAAACTGTATATCATTCAATGTGAAGAATGTGGGGGTTTTTTTGGAGGACTAAATTGCTTGGTTCTATATATCTTTTTCTTAAAAATAAAGTATATTGGCTTTTTTTGCTATAAAAGCAATTCACATTGATTTGAGAATAGTAGAAAGTGTAGATAGGAAAAGAACAAAAGAAAGTACTGAAAGTTCACAACCTAAAGAAGGCCAAAATCAAAATTTTATTTATTTACATCTGGTCTTTTTACTATGTATACATTTTGGATCTGTTTGCTTAGTTTAGACTATGCAAATGGCATTCTTTTTTATGTTTCTTTATTTTTTTTAATTGTAAGCTTAATTTCCAGCCATGTCTATAAAAGCTGCTCTAAAATGTCAGGGAAATCAATGTTCAGTGTGGGTCATTGTAAATAGGCCATTTAGTCTATCTGGAGAAGAACTGTAGTTTTTGGAAGTCCACTGATTATGTTAGTTGGCCAGTGGTTAATGGTGCAGAGAAAATTTAAGATACCATCAATTGGAAGGAATATGGTAGAGACTTTCAAAGAGTAATGTAGTAGCTCATATATCAACGGCCTCAAGCACAAAGACTCAAGTTACAAAGAGATTAATTATAACATCATCCAAAATGGTAAAAATGGGAAATTACCTAAATTTTCCACAACAGTGTAATGGTTAAATAAATTATATTACAACAAAATGATAAAATGTTATTTAAATAGAAAAAAATCATGAAGAATTTTGATGACATAGAAAATGAGAAAGATGCTAATTAAAAAAAATGTAGGAAATACAAAAAACTAGAAGGAAATTCACCAAAATTTGACAGTGATTATTTATTTCTAGGTGGTAGAGATAACTATAATAATTGAAAAATGAAGGTCATCAGGTGATTTTTTTCTTTTTCTTCTTTTTTTTTTTTTTTTTTTGCCTAAAAAGGGATGGTCAAGTTTTTGAATTTAAGATTTTATTCTCACTTCATCTGTTTAGATTTGTTATATCAGAGCCTTTCTTATTAACAATCTCTTGTAGTAAAAATATGTAATCTGATTTCCCTCAACTTTCTCCAAACTCAAATATCTACAAATCACCTTCATGTCTTCATACTGTTTTGGAAAATATTTTCTCCAGTTCTCAAATGTTACTGAGTGTATTTCCATGTCCCAGGAGCTTGGCAATTTTTTTCTATCATAATTGGCAGTACAAGGAATGGGCTAATTGCCTTTGGAGGTCAGAACTTCTTTCGTATTTTTATTTTTTTATTGGTCTTGGGTCACTAGAAGGAACGGTTACTGTGTCCTGGCTGTGGCTAGCAGTGACAAGACTGTCTTTTGAGGGCACTGCCAGGTTTAATTGCATCCAATATAGGGATCTTCATCTGAGATTTGGAACAATGAATCTTCCATGCCAATTAAAGATCAGTTTAATATAGAGAATATGAAGTATGCCTAGCAGAGGAACAGTTTTACAAAGTCTCAGGATCCCATCTGCCTTTCTACAACACAGAACTGGACCCATACAAGCCCTTTATCATCTCTTCAAGCTAGGACATTCCAAAGAAACCAGGAGCAAAATATGAGCATGGAGAGCTTTAGGCATATTCATTTTTCTCTTATTCTCTAAATATTTCTCAGTGTTTAAAGGATTCTGAACATAAGGTATGCTTGCTGTTTGTCTCACAACACATA
Organism: Nomascus leucogenys; assembly: GCF_006542625.1. Lineage (NCBI taxonomy): Eukaryota > Metazoa > Chordata > Mammalia > Primates > Hylobatidae > Nomascus > Nomascus leucogenys. Next base: position 92,347,384 of record NC_044402.1, read on the forward strand.
ATTGATATGTTATCCGAGTCAAATAGGTTGGTAATTGACAGTGAATTTTTACAATACTGAAAATAATCTCATTTCTTCTACAAATAAAGAGTAATTGTGTCAAATTGAGTTTAAAAGCCAGTGCCTCTGCCTACTAGTTATGGGGCCCAAATCAAGTCAAATACTCCTCTGTAGATATTTCCTCATCTGTGAAATGGGGATAATCATAGTATTTGCCTTACAGGTTTATTATGAGGAATACATGAGAGGATCCATATAAAACCCTCAGCAAAAGAGCTGGCAAATAATCAGCACTTAATAAATGTTTTAGTTGTTATTAGTCATTAGAATCACATCTTCAGACGCTTATTTTCAAACAAATAAAAAGGAACCATTGAGAAGGAAGAAATGGACATAGACATACATTTTCTCTGTGCCTTTCAGGTCACTTTGGCTTTGTTTTTATGGGATATCCATCTGTGGAGAAATGCCTTGGCTTACATTTACAAGGGTCATTCAGCAGAAGGAAAAGTGCAGACTGTGAACAGAGGGCTTAGGCATTATTGTTAATGGTCTTTTGGCAATTTCCTTCATTCCTCAAGGCTTTTGTCTCCTTATCTAGAAAGAAAGAGTCTGAAAAGCAAACGGGCAAATACAGTGCAGTGTGATGACTGGGAAGAGATAGGAGGCCCACGTTGCACACAACAGGACTTAGGCCCAGACTCCAGGTGGAAGGTGGGGAGTGAAGACCTCCATTTAAAACGGGTGAAATAACAGAACTTACCTATACACACCTATGAAGTAATAAGATCACAGGCTTGGGAGTTTGAATGTCTTGGTTCAAATCCTATTTTCTTTTGTTTTCCTATCTGTGACCACAGGCAACTTATTAACCTTTATGCCTGTCTGGCACACAGTAAGTACTCAATAAACTATAGCTATTTTAAACTAACGTGTGTCATGAGCAAAAGAGTTTTAAATGTGAAGTATTTGTTTAGCAAAGTGCCTGGCACATAGTAAGTGCTCAATAAATGAAAGTGGCTGTTATATTATTGTTATTCTCGGAGGAAGGCTATCCGAAGCTGATACATGAAATACGAACATGAATTAGCCAAAGACAAAAGCAGAAGAGTATTCCATGCTGGACCAATAGACACAAAAAACTTAGATGAGAGAGAGAGCATGGCTCATGGGGGAACTAGTTGTGCCTGGAGCAGGCTAGAGGGCATGGATTGAGGAGTGTGGTCCATGCCATAGGAGCTATTGTACAGTCCTGCTGCAAAGGCAGCACCCACTAACCATCACCTGCTATGCTCTCACCTATGGGCAGTCCCACTGCCAGGTTTGTTTTAGCCTCTGAGCGTGTGTCATTGCTGGCATTTTATGGAAGATAGTCAATTGTATTCAGTAATGAATTTTTTTTTTTTAAAGGCCTGTATAGTTGAAGGAGCTCTAGACAGAAGCCAGGGAGAAGATTACAGGGTCAGTAAAGATACACTTCATTTTGACAATCTACAAAGGAAACAAAAGCCATGGTGTGTCTATTGCTAATAAAATAATCTCTTCTTCCATGAAATCTTATAAAAGAAATGGATCTTTTGTCTTGACAAAATAAATATATATCAGGTTTAGGTCATTTCTCAAACTAAAGGCAATATTAAAAGTGTAATTTGAATTACTTATTAATAACAACAAATCTTATGACTTGAAGTGTATCTCATCTCTTAGACACAGAGTTGCTGACTCAATGTGATCTATTCTGATGGAAACAAGTTTGTTATAATAAGATAATATCCATATTGCTCTTTTCAAAAATAACTTTATGTTTTTATGTTTGATGGAATGATGAGATTCTGTAATACACTGGGAAAATGCATGGTATTCATTCATTGTGGCAGTATGTCATAATTACTCAGCTTTTCTTTATCATTAATAACAGAAGATTGTGAATAAAAACATACTAATATCCACCAGATGTTCAGAAAAACATAAATATCCCCACATGTCAGCACTTTTAGCAGAAACTCAACAAAATTTTCTCTACTTCTTTTTTCCTTTTTTAGTTTCCTGAACATGTTCTTTTGATACGATATTTTTAATCCTCATTAGGGATTTGTTTGGGTTCCTTTAATATCTGCCACAAGAGACTGTATAGTTTCGGATGTAGCCAATATGCATCTTGCTACCTTTTCCCTGTTACTCAATTTATCGAGAGGCAGGCTGGTATAATGGAAAGCGATCGGCCAGCTTTGTGGTCAAAGGGATCTCAGTTTATACATACTCTCAGCTTCTTAAATAGCTGGGTGACCTTGGACAAATTGCTTAATCTTTCTGAGCCTAAATTTCTTTATCTTTATAATGGTGATAATAATTCTTTCATTGAAAGGTCATTTCAAAGAGAAGCACTAATAAAAGTGCCAAGCATTCAGCCCTATTCCAAAAAAAAAAAAAAGCAACTATATGGATCTATCTGAAGACCACCCCGATTTCTTGCTTTCCTTTGACTATTGAATTTTCCTTTTTCTTCCCCATTGATACCTTAAGCTTACTAAAATGTCTTTTTCTCTAAAATACAAGTATTTCCCTTCAGTTATCATTCTAGAAGCTTATTTTCTCAGCCTGAGCTCCCTTATAAATATGCTGTATAAGGGCCAGGGCAGGCTTTGTTACGCTTTTTAGCACCTAAAATGAAATTGTGTTGCAGGCACCCCTGGTAGATTGCAGTCAGCTCCTCCTGGTAGGGAAACATAACTCCCACATGGACTGCATGAAATGGTCAGTAAAAATTACATAAATTAATTTATTAAGATTTTTTTCTTCTTATGGTGAATTCCATAGCCTCAACTTGGAAAGCAGCAAATGGCCTATTGTAAAAATAATACCAGGGCACCTGGTCTCCAGGAATGGGCTGCCCATTCAAGTGAGGCCAATTAACTCCTCCAGGAGCTGGGAGAACCATACAATGTAGGAAAAATAGAATTTATTGAATGGTACTCAGGTCTTCTGGAGGAAAAATTCATTTAATACAAAGGAGTTATTTATCCCTATATGGTAGTTTACATATTATGGTTTACCGGAGAAATTTTCCCGAAGTGACCATCTTGTATATGGGCAATGAAACAAATATGAAATAGGAAAGAGGTAAAAATTAAATCTTTTCTTCTTTTGGCTTAATCTTTAGGACCCCACCTGAAAAACAATTCTGGCATAGAGGCTAAGTGTAGGAGACCTCATGAAGCCTTTGGTTTTCATGTCACTGTTTAGAAAGGAAGCAAATACTTGACTGACAGGAAGTTGTCAATTTTTTGATCTGTGAATCACTTTTCTTCTAGCTGATTCATTTCTATTGCCATTCAAGCACTGTGGGATTTGATTTCATTTAGGTTTGGATTTTGGCCAGGTGGTCTTTGACCTGAAGTGCCACAACTGTATTAAGAGGTAGTAAAGATGTGCTTTTCCATGTCTTGAGTCACTGCTATTCTATTAGTTTACTTTACTTTGATAGAGAAATTGGCTAATGCTATATAAACTCTCCCCTTCCCTGGAATTCAGAGAGCAGCTTATTTATATGTAGATGTAGCTATATGACATTTTCAAATGCCATACATTTGCATATGAAGGTCTCTTTTTTCCCCTCTCAGTAAACAGGCTGTGCTATTACTTCCAAAGCAATGTTTGGAATTATATTTTCTATACAAGTTCTCCCTTAAAATGTTTTTTAAATGCCCAGTAGAGATAAAAAAAATTAAACCCTCTAACTAGGATCCATTTTGTCAGGAGTGAAAATTTTTAATTTATGATGTATATATATATATATGTATGTTTGATGAATATATATATGAATATATATGATGTATATATATATGATGAATATATATGATGTATATATATGATGAATATATATATATATATATATATGTTTTAGCACCTGTATGTGGCTTTGCATTATAAGTTGGTTAAATATTATTAGTATGGTTAGAATTCCTTGAGGAGAAAGCAAAGAGATATTAATTTGGTATGGAGCTTCCTTTAAAATTTTATGTAGTTTGGTTTCTAGAGAGGTAGCTCTCAGTCTTATCCATTTACTCAACAAATAATTATTGAGAGTCTACTATTTGTCAGGCATTCTTTTAGGCACTGCATTTACAGTGAGCAAGACAAATCCCCTGCCCTCATGGAGTTTCTATTACGAGAAAAGATGACATAAAATAAAAAGGTAAAAACACAAATACATAAATAAATCTGCTCACATTAAACACAGCGAAGAAAATAATACACTATTGGCAGAGAGAATGCATGGAGTGACATGGACAGGAAAGAGAGTGGCCCAGCAGCCCTACCCTGGAAGGTGTGAAGGGCAGGCCAGGAGACGATGAGGAAGCACATCTTTGTGAGGACAGAAAACAGCCAGGGCAAATTGTAAGTGTTAGGCCCCACTGTACAGAAAAGTAAGTGTTGCAACAGGAAGAACATTTTAAAATACAACTCTCACAGTGAAATCATTGTTCATCTGACATTAAAGAAAAACATGAAGCAAGAGGAAAGGAAGAAAACAAAGGAGAAAGAAGCTAATGAGTATTTTCACAATTTCCATCTGCTTCCAGGGCTTCTTGTTATTTGCCCCATGGTTACCCAGGTATTTATTTGGTCATCTTTGCTTTTTCCTCCACTTGAATTCCCTGCCGCCCCCAGCGTCTGCCTCTACTTGAGGGTTACCACATAATCATTTCCATGCCCTCCTCTCTCCAGACCTCCAGTCATCTATGCTGATGAAGATATCAACATAGAAATGAACATATTCATTATGTGGGCCTGAGTCCTACTCTTCCTGCTACTTTTTTCCCTATCTTAGGGGATGGAACTGTCATTCATCTAGGCAGCCAGATGAACCAGGAACCTTTGTATTTTCCCTGACTTTCCACTTCTCTTTGCCTGGTCAGTTAGCAAATCTGGTAACCTTTTATCTCCTAAATTCACCTAAAATCTATGTATTTCTCTCTGTTGCTACCATCATCCACAACACTCATTCTTCATTGTTATGACCATAGTCTTCTAATTAATCTTGCCTAATGCTCCTTCCCTCTCTAGCCTGCTCTTCACTCTGCTGCCAGGTTTTTTTTTTTTTAATAAAAAATACGACACTATTTAAAATACCTTAGTGACTCCCCTACTGAGCAGAAGATAAATTTTAGCTTCTATTGCAAATGAGGAAAGAGACTTAATTGAAGCAACAAACCACTACTCTCACTTAGCTCCAGTTGTTCCACTTTTTCATTCCGTGCTTTAGCCATGAAACTATTTGTCATTCCCTAAACATTCCCACTCACTGAAGCCTCTTTGCCTTTTAAATGTTGTTCCCTATGTCTATAACGTTTTTTCTCTTCTCTGCCAGGTACACTCAATGCAAACACTACCATTTTCTGAAACACTCTTGACTTCTCCTGTTGCCGGTTATAGTTACACACATCAGCTTGAATCCCTGTCCTATTGCATCAACATTTCTGAGCTATGCTTTCTTCATTATACCTGATTCCCAGGCAGGTTGTGAAGAGATGAGATAGCATGTTGTATATATAATGCATGACACAAAGTAAATGCAAAATAAATGTGTTTCTATTATTTCTACTTTAGCATTCTTAATGCTTTATTTTCTATTTGCCATAAAAGTTATTTGAATAATTATAATTTAGCATACATGTACTTGTTTGAGTAACATGGGTTTCTGAATATAAAGTTAGAGCATCTTGGGTGTAGTTGGCCCCTGAATTTCCTTATTTCCAAAAAGTCATAACAAATATTACCAGCATCGGTAATACATTTATCAATCCTCATAAGGAACTTACTGATTAAAATTCTGATCCCAAGTAGCTAATTAAATCATAAGCTCCCTAAGCTCCTTCATCTTCCACATGAATAGATTTCGTAGGTCTTAGGTTGCTTTGTTATACCTGCCACTTTGAAGTCCTGGATACCAGCAAGCCTAAGAACCAGGACACGTGACTTTATGAATGTCACAGTTAAACTCAAGTCACTTGATACTGTCTGAAAATCACTGGTACTTTTCTAGGCTTACAGTTTATGATTTTGATGGGTTGGGCCAGCAACGTTGACTGTAGCAACAACAATTCTGAAGAGACACTCTGAGTTTGCTACCCATTTTCAGGATTCTAACATTTATGCAAATTCTGGGAAAAGTCATTATTTACCAAGGACTGAGCACTTCAGTCCATGGCTTTATGTGTCATTATTGTACAAATTAATAGAAAGGTAGGCTATTATATGAAACAGACATTAGAGATTATCTAAGATCTGTAATTTACAGATAAGAAAACGAAGACTCATGGAGGTTATGGTCAAATGCAATACCTAATAGAGGTCTTCCTGAGGATTCAGGTATAGCAACAACTAGAACCAAGGGTGCATTAAATCTCAGTTCTGGGATTTTCCCATCTACATGGAGATGCCTCACTTCCCAGATATTATAACCTGTTTCACAGGTGTTAGCACAAGACAATGAAAACAGGCAAAAAAAAAAAAAAAAGCATGGAGAAAGTTACACTAGTTTCAAAATTACATTAGATGTAAAATACAAATGTTAAAAAGTGACTTGACACCAGTGAACAAATTTGACTGACTAGCTAGTTTTAGGAGTTATGAGTTTTATACTAAGAATAATAGATGAGACATATCAAGATATTGCTTGAGTTTCTCATGCTACATCATGTTTTTCTATCAAAATTTCCATTTCATTTTAAATTTTGAATATAACAATATTACTAGGCATTTGAGTATGTACAGTTTTATCAGAAGAGCTCTTCTTTGACTCCTTAATTTTAAAAGGTTTGTTTTATTTATAAGGTGTGTTTTTAACCTCTTAGAACAATTTCCCAAGATAGAAATGTGGTGGATTTTATAATAAAAGTCATTAGAAACAATAATTCATTTACCAGAAATAAGATTGAGGTGGAGCTTGCAGTAGAAATGGGAGCCCGAAATGTCTGCGTATTCTATTAAGCATGAGGGGACACCGAGTGTAGCAATTTATTGGTGGGAACTCTGGCCTCCAGTAGGATTCTACTGTCTCCTATTTGACAGTTTCAAAAACATCCTACACTCTAATGCTTTAAAAACACAATGCAAAAGAGGAATGGCCAATAATAGACATTGGTAGTTCAGGATAATATTACAAATTGGATGAACTGACAGGCAGGTGGTGAATAATTTTAACACGACCCTAAAAATAGTGGAAGGATGTTTGCACATTGACACTTCTCTAAAGGCAGATGGATATGCATGACCTGAGTTTTTAGACAAGTGTCAGGAATATTGATGGGTAGTATGAGGATGATCATTTTCTTGGCACTGTTGCAGTAGACAGTTTGCATGATTAATGATGCATCTTAGTCTTGTTTTTTTTTTCTCCTGGGGCAAAAAGGGATATGAACCTTTGTTACTCCAAGGAATGTAAGAATTTTGCCTGAAGGCTAAGGCAGGAGAACTTTAGTCACCTAAAAGCACCATATGCTTTCTACAGGTGAAGAAATAGTGGTAAAATATACAAGTGCTCTTGACATATAAGATGACAGTGCTTGGTAGAATGATTATAACATGCCTCTTATTAAGAGGGGTCTACCCCAGAGCATAGGAGCCTTGCACAGCTCTGAAGTACAGAGCCCAGTAAACTCTGGGCACTGACAAAAGTGAGAGCAAACTGTGGCTCTGGGATACATCTGAACACATGCAATGTTTGAATGAATATTAAGAACCAGTCAAAGGAAACAGAACAGTACTAAAGCAGGAAATAAGAGGTGAGATCATCTGCCTAATGTTTATATTCATTTCAAGTTTTTAGAGACAATTTTCTGATTCAAATAAATTCAATATTGTTTCTAAATGGTGAATCCAGTGAGAAAGAACTTTTCTTTTCCAAGAATAATACTGTTTGCTCAGCTTTTTAAAATGTCACATACAGCAATGAATTAACTATGCTATTTCAAGGCTCAAAATGTAATCCAAAGTCGAATAATAGTTCGTAGATGTATTCTGCTAAACCCTAGTAGTTGTTCATCTGCTGAAAATATTATGTTAATTAAAGGTAATATAAGCTATGGAGGTAAACTTCCTAAGTTCTCTTTTTCTTTTATTTTTCGTTTTAAAGTAATAAAGGGCACTCTTGGAAATCAAGTCCAGCGAAAAAATTTTGCTAATTAAAAAAATGAATTTCCTTTTTATAGAAGGGATATTAGCTATTGGATTAGGTGATCAAGAAAGCTTAGAAAATCTGTTTTTCCAAAGTTAATCGAAGTTTCTCCAAATAAATTTAAAAACAGGATAAAGTGTCATATATATGATGGGAGGGGTTAGAATTTAATCTTCATGAACACCAGTAACTACATTGGTGACTTCCTTACTATCTGTTTACCCAGAGAGAGAACAAGAGCTACAACTTAAAATCCTTCCTTTGATGATACTAGAAAAGTTTATGTTTCTATTGATTGAGAAAAAAATCTCAATGAAATCCCTGAAATGAGGGAATGAAATGTAGGAATGATGGGGTTTGTAACATGCTCTTAACATTTTAAACTCATAAATTTAATGGGCATTACTACTACATTCAAATTATATAATAGATTTCTCTTCTAAGGCCAAATAATATCATCTTAGACTAACATAGTATACTTTGTGCACACATTCTGAAACACTCTAAACATGTTGAGCCCAATAAACTCTTCCATTACTTAGAAACACATTAGGGGAGGGGAAAAAAACTCATTGTAATAATATGAACAGTTGCTCCAAAGAGCCCTTATGCTTTTGGGAAATGGAGTTTGAATGAGATTTAGGCTAATCAGTGGGGAACAGAACTACTTGGAGCATAAATTTGAAGCTTTATATATATATAAACATATATCAAAAAAAGACAGAGTCCATCATCCTTATCATCTAATTTTTAAAAATATTACCCAATTAATATACTGATACACAAAAATGGGAAAATAAAAATGTAGAATTAAAAAATCTTCAGTCTGAATTTTGTTAAGATTAGATCAAATTATGCTATCCAAATGAAACAATTACTTCTATCTAGAAAATACAAATTTGATGACAATATTGAAAACACTTAGAATGAGGCATATCCATATCCTAAATCTTTGTCAGTAATAATCTCTTACAATTCCATAGTGAGTTATAGCTCACAAAGGGCTTTAATATCTGAAACGTAGGAAAAAGGAAAAAAAAGAGATATAGATACAATCTTTATTTTACAGATTCTCAGAGAAGTTATGTAACATTTATAAATTTAGCAGCTAGGTATAGAATTTAGTTTTTTTGATAATTTCTTCCATGTATTTTTCACAAAACCAAAACATTTCAGTAGGAACTAACGAATCATGTATAGAATAACATTCACAAAATAGATTATAAATAATTGTTGTATATTATTTCACCGGTCTGTATCAGAGGGATTTACCTCAGTTTTTCTTCTAATGACTTTTAGCATAAAACTAGTGAAGATAAAAAACAAAACAACTGTTCCATCTTTCAGAGATAGTCTGTTTTCACAAGACATTGTAAGTTTTCTGAAACATTAACACAAATTTATCAGACAATTTATTAACCAACTCCTCCTTCTTAGATATTTTTCCCAGTAAAAGAGCAATGGTGCACATGCTGTATGAATAGGTAGTAGTATAATCTAAGACAGAAAATAACATTGCTGTGAAAGTTATTCATTTGTTTCAGTACTACAGTAATTATTGTGGCAAAGGCTTGCTCGTTTATCATTTCCTGTTGTCTTTGCTATTTTTTCAAGCTGTCTTTTTAAACAAATATCTTCACTGTCCTTGTTGCAAGACCAATAGCTTTATTTCAGTAGGTAAGACAGCACACCAATACAGTCAGGTATATTACTGTTCCAAGGAGGGTCTGTTACTGGGAGCCACCTAACAGTATTGCACATTCCTGTCCTTCCCAGAGGAATGTGACACAGTGTAGCTGGGTACTAAGTTGCCACTTAAGAACCTCTTCAGGTTCCCTGTCTCCTTGAGCTATGAAAGTTTTCATGAACACTTCAGTTTTAATGGCATACCAAACATTTTGTTCCATGAACAACATGACAGTTTTAAAAACTGCCATTGAGTGTTTATTGCCATTCAGTGTTTTAATAGAATTTAGCCAGTTGGTTTTAAATATATTTCTATGAGCCAAGGCTTACAAAAATGTATAAAGAGGAAGTGCCCAGATAAAAAGAAGCTTTGAAATGGTTGCTATTGCCTCCTTAAAAATCATCATTAAACAATCTTTCAAAGAGTCAGTGTTTGGCTCAGTAATTTAGTCAAAATTTGTAAGAAGTAGCTAGAATGAACAAAAGGATGACATGGCTTTGAACAGAAGAAAAGCAGGGATCCAAGTTATGCAAATACTAGTTAGGAATACTGAATAAGATAAGCGATCCAATTATGTCTATGAGACTTTCCTCAATAACCTATAACTAAAAGAAAAACAACTTCTTTAGCCAGATGAATTTTCATCATTCTAATGAGCCTTTGTAGAGACAGATATTGCCTCTTATTTGTGAAACCTCACATTTCTATTTTGGGACAACTATCATTTTTTTTTTTTTAAGTGGGGCCGAGTGTGTTAGCTTACGCCTGTAATCCCAGCACTTTGGGAGGCCAACATGGGCAGATCATGAGGTCAGGAGTTTGAGACCAGCCTGACCAACATGGTGAAACCATGTCTCTACTAAAAATACAAAAATTAGCCAGGCATGGTGGCGCATGCCTGTAATCCCAGCTACTCAGGAGGCTGAGGCAGGAGAATTGCTAGAACTGGGGAAGCAGAGGTTGCAGTGAGCTGACATGGTGCCACTGCACTCCAGGCTGGGAGACAGAGTGAGACTCCATCTCAAAAAAAAAAAAAAAAAAAAAAAAAAAAAAAAAAAGTGGGTAGATGTGTATGTTTGAAGCAGCAAGATGAAAAGAACCTTGGACTAAGCTGGTGATCTTCATTCTGGGATTTTATCTTCTTTTGGGGAATGGGAGAATTCAGGAATGATTAGGCAGGCCAACTCTGGACTCCACAATACTTCCTAACTTCTAGACCTCATCTAATATGTATTTTCCCCTAATCTCTAGCATCAAAAAGCAGGATTTTAAACACAACACGATTGACATTCTGGCTGGATAATGTTGTCCTGTGCATTGTAGGATGTATAGCCGTATATCTGGCCTCCACCCACTAGATGTCAGCAGTACTTACCCCTGCCCCTTCCCCAGACAATCAAAAATGTCTCCAGATGATGCCAGTGTCCCCTGAATGGGAAGTGGGAGGGAAGTGAGGAGGAGGAAGGTTGGTAGAGGCAAAATTGAGAACTGCTGCCATAAGGTGATGGTCAACAATTTTCCCTCAATCATGATTTCTGAACTAAAGCTATATACTTTGTTATAGACCTCGAAAGTTGGAAAGACAACATCATAATCTTACTTTCTTTTTACTTTTTTTTTTTTTTTTTGAGACAGAGTCTCACTCTGTTATCCAGGCTGGAGTGCAGTGGCATGATCTTGGCTCACTGCAACCTTGGCCTCTGGGGCTCAAGCTATCCTCTCACTTTAGCCTCCTGAATAGCTGGGACTACAGGCGCATGCCACCACACCCAGCTAATTTTCGTATTTTTTGTAGAGACAGGATTTCACCATGTTGCCCAGGCTGGTTGATCTTACTTTCAAATGTTACTGATGAGAAAACAGGTTCTGAGAAGCTAAGTAACTAAATTTAGATGAATTAGAATAGAGATGAGATTAAGTCAAAAGTTCTGCATCCTACTCCAAGCTCTTCTACAAAATGCTATTTGTAAGTCATTGGCTCTAAAATCCAAGTGAAATTAAAAATATGATTATCCATGTCATTGGAGAATAGCCTTGTAGAGAATCCAAAACAACAGATAACACACATATAATTTCTAGGTGATTTTGGAATGAACTAAAATGAGCCTATTCCAGTGGTATTATTTTCCTGATGATTATAATGATGATGATAATCATGATTATAATGAAAATGATAATGGTTTTCTTAGGATAACATTACAATTAGCTGTGTTTCCTGAGTACATATCAATTCATGGCTAAGATGAACAGCTCAGAAGTATGCTAAGCTGCAGAAAACAACCAACTTCAATATTAGAATATAGCACTGACAATCTACTTAGATACATAAGCATTAATAGTTGCCTATCATTGTTGATGGAATGTTTGTTAGGCTTACTCTTAATTTTTCTACATATAGAAGACAATGTGGACACTTTATTAAAACCATCTCACAGATAAGTTTCCCTGGTCTGCCTGTTGGTTGTTTCTCATGCTTCTATAGCTATATTTCATTAAAAATCAAAAATCAATAACAAGGGCATATGTGCCAGCTGTAGGGAATGAGTGAGTGGCTAGGGGTGTGAGGATAGCTCAGAGATTATTTCAAACAACAGGAAACCTTCAACTTCCCTGGTGCTCTTTAAATAATAGAAAAGTAAATAGGAAAAAAATCCAGTGGTGTAAGATTTGTAGAATAATTTTGACAGTACATGAACAGCCAATCTGCAGAAGTGAATTTGGATGTGTACTGCCTGACAAAGCACTGATCGCTTGTTCGTTTAAAGTCTATAGACTAATAACATGGTCTTTCTGGAATACTTAATTTCTAGAGGACAAATGGAGCTTGATTTTAGTCTCCATTTTATGAATACTTAAAAACTATTGATTTTTTTTTTAGCTAAACAGACATTTTTATTAGTAAATGAAATTTTTAAAGACATACTTTTGGGAGGGAGTTTTCTAATGTATGACACACACAGCTTTCAACCTCAGAAAATGTGAAAGAAAGATTAAGGCAGAGGTTTTTTGTTTGTTTTTTTTTAAATCGTGTGAAACATATTTTACAGGAACATTATGTAACGCTATGAAACATTGATAATGCATCAATAACTCTCTGCAGAAATGCAGGATAATTAGTACATTCATTCTGTCTGTGTTTTATTAAGTTAAACATTAACAATGTCACCATAAAAGGCATTTGCTAGCATAAATGCTGATCTACCATAGGAAAAAATATTCACTTTTCTTTGTTATTGGCCAAACCACCTTAAATTATATGTTAAAAAATGCCTTTCAAAGTTAACTTTGTGAAAAAACATTTGCAGTTTTCCCATTGCAGAAGGACATAGCAATCCAATAAGGACTGAGATATATACTAAAATGGTCATTTCTTGGGGCTACTGAGCTAGAGATCCCAGAGGAGCTCAGGCTTAAAGTCATGGAATGGCTTCTGTGAAACCAGGCCTCAATTTTATCCTGATTAAATTTACTATATCTGAGAAAACAGATGGACTGGGTGGGAGGCCACCCAGAAATGGAAACTCAGACCAAGGATGGTCAGGTCAAGAATGTTAGAGCAAGTTATGACAGTTGGGGAGGAGGGCCTAGCCAAGGACACTTATTTTTCCTAATTTGAGGGCAGTGGAATCCCTATTGTGTTGACATTTGCATCAGGCTGTTTTAGCTCGATGCCTTAAACATCTAAAGAATATATGCTCTAGTTAGGCTCACCGAGTAACCTCAGTATAACTGGGCTTCTCAGGCAATTCAACTCTAGGAAGAGAAAACACTGGTCAGAGGATGTAAATTGTCTGTGAACATTAACATTTCTGAGTGAAAATTTAGATATCTGAGTCTACAAGTCTGAGAGCAATACCTGCCCCGATCATGAATTTAGTCACTATCGAAAGTATAATTCTGGCATTATCCTGTCCAGTTATCCATCTTGCACCAAATCATCAGACCCACAATGTGCTGTCCTTGTTGGTTCTCGGCCCTCGATTAAGCCCATCTCTCTGCCCCCAACTTCCAAAAACTTCCCAAAGCTCACCCAAAACTGTGCTGCAGAATTGGCAAATTCCCTTCTAGCCTTAGAAGCTTCAATGAAATTCTCACCTTTCTTCTTGCATACTGAAACACTAGATTTTTCTGAGAATACCAACCCCCTTCCACCCTCTCACAAAGTTGCTGTATTTTCTACCCTCCTCCCCTGCACTTCAGGACTCAGAGGTGGAGTACTGTCCTCCTTAATCCTCCTTACTATTCCTAGATTACTAGGCCACCACTTGCCTCAAGCCTTAGCACTGATTTCTACGTTCTTGTTATGCCTGGAGTTTGGTCCACAAATTTGGTTCCTTTTGATTACGTCCAAGTTCAAAAGTAAAAGTGTGTTTTCTGAATGAACAACTGGAGGAAACAAGCTCCAACCATGAAACAAATAGATGTTTAGAAATGTAATTTCTTTGAGAGATTTTGTTGTATAGCTATTTTAAGACATTTTTAGTTGATAATGTTTATATATAGTTTCAAATCATTAAGATGGGAGAACTGCATTTTTAAAGCTCTTGATAATGTGGGCTTGTATATTTGGGGCATGTCAGACTCTTTAACAAAAGCAGCAAATCAAAGTGCTCAGAATAGTGTGTGTATGTGTGTGTTTGTGTGTTGTTTTTGTTTGAAATGGCTTAAATTCTATTTAGTAGGTTTCTGGAAAACATTGTGCCATGAAATTATACAGAGCATTGGGATATATCCTACTCTTCTTTAAGCTTCATACATTCTACCTGCACTTACACGACTCTTCCTAGGAATTGAAATAACATATACTTGAGGTAAAAAGAAAAATTAAGGTAGAGAATTATGGCATTCTCACTAGCAGTTATCTAGACGTTAGAACTCACATAGCTTTTTTCTCTTTGTCTTCCATGCTAAATAGGCCTGTCTTTTCTTTACTATGAGTTCATTAAAAACATTTGTTTTGATCTCTTTGCGGGGTGTGTGTGTGTGTGTGAATTATTGACATGTGAACATTAACATTTCTGAGTGAAAATAATGTTTTACATAAACAGAAATAAATTTCCATATACTACATTCCTTTTTTAAAATAATGAATATTTAGGTCCTCTAAACATATGCACTAGAGTATAAGTGATTGACTTTGAAGGTTACATTGAGGAAAGCATATGATATCATCATTCTGCAGTTGTGTCATAAGCTATGTCTTCCTACTGAATTTCTATTTGAATTTCTTGTAATAATCTCATGATCATATTATTAATATTTTATGTGATCTAAATATACCATACATATGTTGACTGGAGGAAAATCAGAAAATTTGCTTTGTGAATATTTAGACGTGTTAATGTGCTGAAAACTTATAAATAAGTATTCAATAAATATTTATTTATAGATGAATTAAAAAGTCAGCCAAGGTCTCTTGCAACAAGCTGTTATATGACTTGGGTAGGAAAAATAATCCAGAAACTTCTTGTAATTGTTTGAGTCCATAAAGGATAATATATGTATAGAAACTCTGAACACATATCATACAGACAGACTATATTCCATAAAATGTGCTCTATTTCCCATAAAAATCAATTCTCTTCAATTTTCAGACCAAAAGGAAAGTAACAATAGCTAGCTTGCTAATTTGCTTGTTAATGCCTTACATGATGTCTTTTAGTTTAAACTTCAATCCTTTGGAAGTAGACTTACTATCTCCATTAAACAGATCAAGAAACTGAGGCTTCAACTAATTTAACAAGGTTAAATCACCACGATAGCATGGCCAATGTTTAAACTCAGTTCCCTCTAATCTTGTGGTTACAACCGCTAAACCAGCTGCTGCACACTTATGGCAGAGAAGAGTAGATAAGTAACACTGCAAGGTGAACAATTTGTAACAGAAAGGAGCATTTCAAATAGGAAAAAGTGCACATAAATGATGCAGGATGCGTTTATGAACTGGTGCATAAATACAAAGTTTTCCAGAGTGTCTACCAGGGCCCAAGGCAACTCTTCAGTGGAAAACCTTCATCTGTATTGCAAATACCATTTCTGTGTTTGTTTATCTATAACCATGAACATAACATAATATTACAGATGACTGGCTACATGATTTTATGGGGAAAACAATGAAAGCACAGAAGTTCAAGAGAGCAGGAAAAATTGTGAGTTAGAGTTCTTAGAAAGCTTTATGAATTTTGCAGCACTCTAATGTAAATCCCAGAGGGGAAAATACTTGCAATGAGACACTTTCGCTCAGAAATCTTGAAAAAATCTTGACATCTTAATTCATTTCCTAGGCTTAAATATTCTAGGCTAGTCTAGTGGCACTGTAATAGCCTGGGCAAACAAACATTTTTATTTATTTCACTGTTGATACCAATATTTGTGCTACAAGCTGCTGCCTGCCTTTGCTGCTATTTATTTATTTCCTACAGATCAAATTATTGGCCCAGACAAAACGTGGTTTCTGGTGAAGTGCTCCTTGTGTTCACAAGCAAATGGAAAACGCTTCCATTTTAAATGTAGGTTTTTGCCACATAACTGAATTAATTCATGTTATAAATATGAAATGAAATCATTTGATATTCGTGCCTATATATGTAGAGTTGAGGCATAATCAAGGCAAATAAATATTAGGTAAATCAAGCAAGCACCCTATTTACATAGGTAGACAGTCAAAATGTCAAAATACTGTGTCCCATTCCGGCTCAGCCACTTAGCTTCTTTGAGACTCAATTTTATTTCCTCTAGTATTTGTACCCTTAGTGCTTTATTGGGTTGACATAGAAGAAATGAAGCAATGTGAGTGAATCTCAGTGAAGCTATGATGTATCACAATATGGCTAGAAATTTTTATTTTCTGTTTATTTTTATTTTTTTAATGCAGGATTACTCAGTAGCAAACACTTTCCTCTTGCCTTCTCTTCTCTATGTGGAAAAATAGGAAACAGAACAAGGAAAAATTTAAAAGCAAACATTATATCACTTATAGGATGCTTAGAATATATAGATGTGAGTAACTCTTGAGCATCTCACAAAACGTAACATCATGATGAAATATTTTTGGGTCTAGAACTGCCAAATGGTTAACGCTCAGGGTGCAGAGTCGGTCCCAAAGCTGGGACTTGTTAGATAGTGACACTTCTTCCCTGGTCCTCACACTTGCTGGATTCTGGAATTAGCAATGATGGTTTTAACCTTAGTTCTATCACATACTCTTTTTATTTAATCTTCCTGAACCTCATATCTCACCTGTCAAAAGCATATAGTATCTCTTTCACATGTTTGTTGTGCAGACTGAAGGAGACAGTATATATGAAAAGGCTTTGTAAATTGCAATGGCTTCTACAGAGAACAAGTTATTAGGACAACTCACTTAAACTAGCTAGATACCCTTTTCCAGATGTCAGCTTCCTCTTAATGTGGAAAAATGGGATGTTACTAATAGGATGGGTAGAATGTCGTTTAACTATTTCTGATTTCCTTCTTCCATATTTCAGACCTGAGATTAATGCATAGATTATTGTTTGAAGATGAGGAATGGAAATTTTCCTAAAAATAAATATTACAAGAAATAATGAATTGCCACAGTATAATGTTCAACAAGTAAACACAGGAACTCGACGCAGGCCTGTCGCTAGACTCAGAGCTAGGGAGGCCCTGTCTCCCCTCCGAGGACATGAAATCCAGGACTTAGATTTTTCACGAACAGCCAGGGGAAGTATCTATCTTCTCCCCACAGACATACTATAATCCAGCATAGTCTTTACCCTAACTTTACTCCTGTTCATGTTCAACCTATGTATACATGAGGAAAAGAAGCGAAACATGCTCCTCCTCATAGCCATTTCCTCTGTAATTTATTTATTTTTTCCAATTTGGAAATACCCATAAATGAAAGTCATTACTTTAGTCTGTCATAGAAACACTGTCCTGGAGTTACACATATTTTAATTCTATGCTCTAGGATGTTGTCAAAAATTGATTTTAAAAATTTCCAGCCATACGGAGAGCCTCTTGGCATATTTTGTAAAAATCACTGTTGAAGATTTTATTCATTTTATGTTTTTCAGTGATGCCTTGTAGAAAGATCTATGCTAAATAGTTCCTTTATAATTAAGCATAGAGAAATTTGTCTTTCATCTCTAAACTTATTTTTTATTTATTTTTTTATCAGACAATAAAAATCTAAGTTTCATTTAGCAGATACCTATGTTGACTTGCTCACCTTTGTAAACCCCAGGACAGGGGCTTGCATATTGCAGTGACTTTGCAAATATTTGTTGAATGAATTGATTCAACCATAATTTCTTCTTTTGTATTGGTTGCAAAGAAACTTAGGGCTAAATACAGTAACTGTAATAGTCTATGTTGCTGGTATATGTATTTTCTTTAAACAATTCTGATTTTATGTTTTCAATTTCTATTTAAACAATTTCAATTTAAAAAATATGGAAGAAAAATACAAATCTATTTTAATTATAAAACACTGCAAACTCTGAAAACTGGTATAGGGTGTCATAAAATAAAAAAAAATTATTTTCTAGATAATTAAAACCAATATCATCTGACTTCATTTTATAAAATATCTAACAACTTATAAAATTAAGTACATTTTTACTGGAAAAAATATAGCCTTTTTTTTTTTTGAAGCATGACCAAACTTTTAGACAGAAAAACAACACAATCAGAAAATATACATATATATACTGGATAAACATATAGTTGAACTTCATTTTTCTTTTCCATTAGAAGACATGAGGGATACACACACACACATACACACACACACATATATATATACACACATATATATGAAAGAAAATTTTGCAAATTTCAAGAGGTGTAAAACATTTGCTATTTAAAAACTTCCTGAAGGACAGTTGAATTTTAGCAATTTAAAACAATGAAAAGCCTGGAAAGCCCTAGCTTTGTGTGTTTGTAAAATTTGTGTTCCCTGAATCTTTCTGTGGATGTAGAGACAGACCTAAGTCTAAGCCCAAGTCTTATATTGATGAAGGGAGAGTAACATTAAATGGCCTGTTTAGCTCATCTGACAGGTATCCTGTCACTGGGCTTTGAAATGAAGAGATCCAAAGCCCTTTATTCAAAACTCTGTAATGCCTTGGGTCTCATTAAAGGAGAGAGGGTAGAATAGAGACCCAAATCAGATGCAACCAGAAAGTAATACCGGCAGGGATGATTGATTGAGCAAATTCTTTGGTTTCCTAGTGTCGACTACATTTATGTGCCTTTGAGGATCATGAAATTCACATCTCTGAGCAAGTATGCCACACTCTAGTATACCGCACATATTAGTTTTGTTGAAGGCATTGCTCCCTTCGTTTGCATTTATTGCACGTTTTGGTAAGTCACCTCCTGCTGATCCTTGCTGGGATCTCTTTTAACTGATATTAAAAATGAGATACAATTAATTTATTTTAAGATTTAGGCTTTCTTTCAAGAAGATCTCCATTTTTATAATCAGAAACATGTGTTCCTGTATTAATAGCTCTTAAAGTAGGCTCAAAGAAAAAACTGGGAGAGATAAGTAAGGGTTTTTAATCTATAGCATTAACTACATATAAGGCAAAAATGATAGTATGTTAGATCCTTACTTCCCTCAGGTGGGAGAGTCCGTGAATATGTGTCTAACAAGGGAAGTGGCTGTGACATTAAATGAGCTGTGAGCACACAGCAAACTTTGAGGGATAGGAGTCACACAGTTCCTGTTTTCCCTCCTTGGACAGATTTTAGCATATGAAATAGTAATTAAGAGGACAATGACACATAGACGCTCTATTTGGTTCCTTTTAGTTTTTTTCCAAAGTTTGTGTTCCCAAATTCAGGAAACTGTAAATACTATTGGAAGCTTGGAAATGTTGAGGAACATGACTATTACTTAAATGATTTCTAAAGAGGGTGTATATTGTATTCTAATGAAACCCATTAATGAAGATAAATATATCTAAAATAAATTTCTTGAGAATCTTGAAGTATGCAATCAATGTTTAACTAGGAATTACAAGCTTCAGTTGACATTATCTTTGTTCCTGTCTTATACTTGGATTTCAACAAACATGTATTTTTAAAATTTACTTTTATCTTAAAAGTTTTTCTTTAGAGTTTGCAGGATAAATCTGACACCAAACTAGAAGATCCTGGACTACACTGAGTGACAGAAGAGTTTTCATTTGCATGTATTAAAAATGTATTTTTTTCTTCCTATGCCTAATAAAGCAATAAGATAGGAAAAAAAAAGCCAATTAAGAACAGTGACACTCAACATTAGAGATAATCTGTTTAAAACCAAACCCATATATAAATACTTTTTGGAATAAAAATTCAATTATCAAATCTCTTTGAAATGGGCAAAATGTTAACATGCAATATAAATGACTTTGAGAGATCAGTAGAATCTCTCATGATATTTATTGGAATAATTTTATAAATGCATATATATTTGTATATTGACACTGATCAACTTGAAGAGTTCTTTGTTTCAGGAACAAAATTCTCAGGGAGAGGCTTGATTTTTCAATGAGTACACAGACGGATGGTTCACTAAAGAAGATATGCATAAATTCCACATTTTTGAAGATTTTTCCAAATGAATTAGTTTGCAAAATAGCAATAAAGGTATTTTAATTGCAGTTAGTAGCAGTGGCTTATAATACCATCAAAATATAATAATTGTTTATAAAAATATATACAATTTAAATTTGTGTTCATTTAAAATTTAAAATATATACAATTAGCCTCACTTTGATTTTTCATTATTATCTTTTATTATTTTTGATAATATTTCTGTGGATCAGCATATCACAATGTACATTCTTGGAAACAATACTGCAAAACATGCCACAAAAATGTGTTATCAAACAATTTTGTTAAAAGCTATGTATTATAAGGAACTATTCATAATTTTATTAGGTATGATTACAGTATTGTAATTTTGTTAAAAAATTATTGATTTGTTTTCAAGATGCATGCTAAAGTATTTATGAATGAAATGATGAAATTTCCAGGATTTGCTTCCACATATTATGAAAGTATGGAAAAAGGATAGGGGTGAGGACAGGGCTGGGTTAGCCACGGGTTGGTGTTACTGGGCTTGAATGATGAGTACTTGTAGGTTCAGTAAGCTATAGAACCTACATTTGTGTATTTTACCTTTATTTGAAATTCTCCACAACAAAAAGTAAAATAAATAAATAAAAGATGCATGTCTCTTAAATATTTTATAATGAACATAAGAGCTGTGAGAAGTTCTGGGTATGTTTGTATGAGCTCTTCCAAACTTATAGACCACTGAACTATTCTTTTCAAGGAACATCTGTAAATTTCTCTCCTGGATGCTTTGGGAATGGCTATACACTGGTAGAACCAATGTTTTTCCATGTATAATTGTCCATGATAATTTGTCTTATAGCACACAAAAATTCCATCTACATATTAAAAAACAAACATTAAGATAAAATGTGGAAAATGTTTAAAATATCTTTTGTATTTCCAAATTCTAAGAGACTTCAGATCTCTATAAGTATATTAACTAATTTTTTAAATTTCATGGACATTTATCCTGTTGTTAAAGAAAATGAAATTTCAGAAAGAAAGAATAGATGGTAGTATATATTTTAAAAGACAAGAAACAACTCTTTTTGATTGAATATTTGCCATAAATCTAGTTATGATTGCTTAATATCTAAATGAAAAGCTCTGACTAAAAAACTTCACGTATCATTATCAACCTATATATTATTTACATATTTTATCCCAAATTTCTATAAAATTTAAGTATCTGTTAAAATTTCAGTTGTATACCCATGAATTATTTCTTACTCTAGAAAACTTAGATTAGCGAGAGACATTCTTCAAAGTGAAATAATTGCTAAATATGATTTATATTTTTACACGAAATGCTTTATAATTTTGCATGTCTGAGAAACTACATTTTAGTTTCAAAATAAGTTAAAGAAATTTACTATTAAAAAAACCTATACATACATTTTTAACTTTGCATCTAAATAAAGACAACCTGCATTACTATTTGTAGCTGTCCTTTCTAGCTTTTTAGAGATTAGCAAACTTTTCATTGTTGACTTTTATGAAAATTTAAACAAGAACATTTGCATTTATTATAATATAGTGCCAAAAATTGCATTGATTTCCATTGGTGCTATTAATTTGATAAATGTTTTGTTATTTGTACCATTTGCACTGTCAAAACAAGCTAATTATATCTTAGTGACATTTTTGACAATTGCTTTAACTCTGGCAAAAAAAGTATGTCTTCTTTGCTTCAACAAATTACTCTTGCCTACTGAAAGCTTGAACTAAGCAAGAGAAGACTAGCACATGTTAGAAGTCTTGCAAGCTTCACTTTGGAATAAGTAGTAAACAACCATTTCCCAGGACTCTCTTTTAATAGAAGAGCTCACATTTTGTAGAAGAAAATATTATGTACCTGCATAATCTGTTCTTGCATAATGCCCATCTTCAGACTTAGTAGTTGTAGTTGTGTTATCTGTGTTAAAAAATTAACAATAAAAATCGATTAACTGTTTCCTAAATATCTAATATCAAACTTATATATTTCCTCCAACAACATCTTCATTGCAATTAAGGAACTTTTACAATTGTAGTTCTAAGCAACCTGCATACTAAGACAGATTTACAATGTCAATTTCTGTTTGAGAGCAAATAATAAAATGAAGAGAGCTTTCTAAAGTTTGAGACAAGAAGAAGATTCACCATTATAACTGAGAAAAATTGGGCAAAGGAGTAACAAATCAAAAACTAAGAAAATGCTTGTTTCTGAGCAAGAAAGAAAATAGAACATTCTAGTACCTCTTGCTTTTAAAAATGCATTTTAAATATTTGTACTGAATCAATACATAAAAATGAAGTGATTTGCTTTTCATTTCAAGGATGTCTAATAAATTCTTAGATTCGTTTTAAAAATGTTTTTGACTTTCTTTTTTCCCTTTGCAAGAAAATTGTCTGCTATCTTGTGAATATTATCTTCTGTGTTTATGGCATTGTGACAATACAGTTCCATTGTATAGAGACAGATCTGGACGGTTGCTGAGAGCCCCTCAAAATCCTATAATCGACACAAATGATACAGTAGACTCTACTATCCATTGTAAATAAGAACTGCATTTTGGAAATGGAATAGCTGCCTAATAAGGAGTTTTCTTCACTTTTCATTTTTGCACAAAGACTAAAAACATTCTTTGAAATGAATTTTGGTATGAACATTACCTTGACATCGACCCAAAGACATGACTTCAATTTTCTCCTGTTTCTGACACGATGCTTCTTTGATTTGGCATGCATTATCATAAGATTTCCCATCAGAAGCGCAGAGGGGATTGAAGTTGGTTTGAGAACAGTCAATATTACACACACACCTAAAAAAAAAGAGAGAAATAAAAACACGTAACATCAATAGTGTTGTTACCACATTATAAATAAAACACAAATGAAAGAATTGCTAAGTTGACAAAATGCAAGTTGGCAAAATTGAATTGTATCCTTCCAGGGAAGTTCCTTCACTTTTCTATCTATCTGAGAAGAAAAGAAACACAGAACTAATGGGAAAATAATTCAAACAACTGGGCAATGGATAAAAAATGAAAAGGAAAAACTCAAAAATGATCATCAGTTAATTTCTGCCCTGGAACATTTAAAACATGTACATAAATTTCCATGCTGATATCTGCAGAATACGAATAGGCTGAGGTAGTCATGAAACTCTGCTTTAGAGTTTTCTTAAATTGAATCTTACTCTTCCTTCTTTTCTTGGGATATTTGAATGGTTAAAGCTTGTGGAAAACTGACTCACTCAGAGGGACAGTTCAGAGAAAGCAAACAAGTAAATTATTTGGCATGCAATCAATCAGGAGTCATATTTCTTTGGCATAAATAAGGGTGCACATAAAATGTAGTAAATGGGAATCTTCAATGGTCCTTAACATTTTGGGGGGCCCACAAAATCCTTTGGAAAAATGAAAGCTATAGATCTCTCCCCAGAAATGTCCATATTCATGTAAACAACCCTTCTGTATAAAATTTCAGGGTTGTCTTGGGCCCCTTTAAGAATATCCTATGAAACCTCTTCCGCGGTATACACCACTATTTTTCTACCTCTCATTTTAAATAATAAAATAATAAATACAAGTTGATTGCCACTCATGATGTTAATATTTTTCTATAATCTAAATAAAAATTCGGTGATTTAATGAGAATTAGGTTACCTAAAGAAGAATTAAACATTTTAAAGCAAATTTTATATGATTGTTCCTATGTCTTTATACTTCTCTATTTTTTTATTCTGAATATTGTGTCCTGTGTGTTTTTTGGTGTGTGTGTACAACCATGTTACAGCTTTAGACTATAAACTCATTTTAAATTTTTATTAATATTTATGTTGTTTTTGTAAATAGATTATATGTTTCTCAGTCATGAAGCATACATTTTTACTTCTCTATATTTTACTGAGAGCTGGGCATACAATGGCAAGCAGGTTACTACATGCTAGACTCTCAACATGTATTGCTTTATTTAATCCTCACAACAGCTGTTTTATAGACCAAAGATATTACATAAGGTTAGACACTAGTAAATTGTGGAATAAGGACCCACTCACAGATTTGTTAAGCTAAAACCCAACCCCTTCTCTCTAATACCACAGACTGTGTTATTAGAATCTCCTGGAGAACTTAAAGTATACAGATTCATAAGCAGATTTCTAGGCTCCAGTAAATCTAGGGTAGCTTCTAAAATTCTGTATTCTTAAGTAGTCATCCTGGCACCAGACTCAATTCCTGGGAATCACTGCTTGATCAGTCTGTTGATTGAGAGAGGCTTTGTATACACACCAGTGCATCTCAGAGTGTAGTCCTTAGACCATCTGTGTCAGAATTACCTAGATTGCTGTTTAAAAATGCTGGCAGAAAATGTGCTAATGAACTTATTTATTTATTTATTTTTGTAAGGGAACTGCTGTAGGAATGCCTGGTTATTTTTACATTTACCTATTTAGGAACAAATAGCTACAACAGATGGCAACCATCTCTAAACACTTAACTCATTGAGGAGTGGTGTTCCTACCTCAGCTTTGATGTTGTCATGTGATCACAAGCTACTGGAACATGACATTGCTACCTCAACTGATTCTTGGCATCTGAAAACCTGAGATCAGGAGCTGCCTACATGTTCAAAGAGCTTCTGGTTCTTATAGAGTGGATGTGGATAAGTGACTTTGTAGGCCAAGCCTTAATCACTGTATTAAATAAAAAAGGAGTGGGGAGGTTAACATTAGCATTTTTAAAAAGGTAGTTTCTTTTGCCTTCAAACCAGTTTAGATTCTGACTGTTTGTTGTTGTGTCAGACTCTAGGAATGATCTCCTTCAAGGTCTTCTATAAAGTTGTTTGTTAGCAACTGAAAAACAGAGAGAAAGGTATGTTCTGTCATTTGTCTACCTAAATGGTAAATTAGATATCAGGGCTTTGAAGGTATCTCCAAATTAAGTCCAAAGAAATTTAGAAATATACACTATATATATATATATATTTTTTTTTTTTTTTAAATTTTTATTAATATTTATGTTGTTTGTGTAAATAGATTATGTTTTGTAAATAGATTACATATATAGTGTACATTTCTAAATGTTTCAGTGAAAAAGTCACATATATATATATATAGACAAAAAGTAATTGGCAATTCAGAAACCCATTTGATAGCATGACAAAATGGTGCAAAGGGGGGGAGCCAAGATGGCCGAATAGGAACAGCTCTGGTCTACAGCTCACAGCCTGAGCGACACAGAAGACGGGTGATTTCTGCATTTCTGCTTGAGGTACCGGGTTCATCTCACTAGGGAGTGCCAAACAGTGGGTGCAGGACAGTTGGTGCAGCGCACTGTGCATGAGCCGAAGCAGGGCGAGGCATTGCCTCACTTGGGAAGTGCAAGGGGTCAGGGAGTTCCCTTTCCTAGTCAAAGAAAGGGGTAACAGACGGCACCTGGAAAATCGGGTCAGTCCCACCCTAATACTGCGCTTTTCCAACGGGCTTGGAAAACGGCACACCAGGAGATTGTGTCCTGCACCTGGCTAGGAGGGTCCTATGCCCACGGAGTCTCGCTGATTGCTAGCACAGCAGTCTGAGATCAAACTGCAAGGCGGCAGCGAGGCTGGGGGAGGGGTGCCTGCCATTGCCCAGGCTTGCTTAGGTAAACAAAGCAGCCAGGAAGCTCGAACTGGGTGGAGCCCACCACAGCTCAAGGAGGCCTGCCTGCCTCTGTAGGCTCCACCTCTGGGGGCAGGGCACAGACAAACAAAACTTCAGCAAGAACCTCTGCAGACTTAAATGTCCCTGTCTGACTGACAGCTTTGAAGAGAGCAGTGCTTCTCCCAGCATGCAGCTGGAGATCTGAGAACGGACAGACTGCCTCCTAAAGTGGGTCCTGACCCCCGAGCAGCCTAACTGGGAGGCACCCCCCAGTAGGGACAGACTGACACCTCACTCGGCCAGGTACTCCTCTGAGACAAAACTTCCAGAGGAACTGTCAGACAGCTGAATTTGTGGTCTCAAGAAAATCCACTGTTCTGCAACCACTGCTGCTGACACCCAGCAAAACAGGGTCTGGAGTGGACCTCTAGCAAACTCCAACAGACCTGCAGCTGACGGTCCTGTCTGGTACAAGGAAAACTAACAAACAGAAAGGACATCCACACCAAAAACCCATCTGTACATCACCATCATCAAAGACCAAAAGTAGATAAAACCACAAAGATGGGGAGAAAACAGAGCAGAAAAACTGGAAACTCTAAAAAGCAGAGCACCTCTCCTCCTCCAAAGGAACGCAGTTCCTCACCAGCAATGGAACAAAGCTGGACAGAGAATGACTTTGATGAGTTGAGAGAAGAAGGCTTCAGACGATCAAACTACTCTGAGCTACGGGAGGAAATTCAAAACAATAGCAAAGAAGTTAAAAACTTTGAAAAAAAATTAGACGAATGGATAACTAGAATAACCAATGGAGAGAAGGGCTTAAAGGAGCTGATGGAGCTGAAAGCCAAGTTTCGAGAACTACGCGAAGATTGCAGAAGCCTCGGGAGCCGATGCGATCAACTGGAAGAAAGGGTATCGCTGATGGAAGATGAAATGAATGAAATGAAGCCAGAAGGGAAGTTTAGAGAAAAAAGAATAAAAAGAAACAAACAAAGCCTCCAAGAAATTTGGGACTATGTGAAAAGACCAAACCTACGTCTGATTGGTGTACCTGAAAATAACGGGGAGAATGGAACCAAGTTGGAAAACACTCTGCAAGATATTATCCAGGAGAACTTCCCCAATCTAGCAAGGCAGGCCAACATTCAGATTCAGGAAATACAGAGAACGCCACAAAGATACTCCTCGAGAAGAGCAACTCCAAGACACATAATTGTCAGATTCATCAAAGTTGAAATGAAGGAAAAAATGTTAAGGGCAGCCAGAGAGAAAGGTCGGGTTACCCACAAAGGGAAGCCCATCAGACGAACAGCTGATCTCTTGGCAGAAACTCCACAAGCCAGAAGAGAGTGGGGGCCGATATTCAACATTCTTAAAGAAAAGAGTTTTCAACCCAGAATTTCATATCCAGCCAAACTAAGCTTCATAAGTGAAGGAGAAATAAAATGCTTTACAGACAAGCAAATGCTGAGTGATTTTGTCACCACCAGGCCTGCCCTAGAAGAGCTCCTGAAGGAAGCACTAAACATGGAAAGGAACAACCGGTACCAGCCCCTGCAAAAACATGCCAAATTGTAAAGACCATCAAGGCTAGGAAGAAACTGCATCAACTAATGAGCAAAATAACCAACTAACATCATAATGACAGGATCAAATTCACACATAACAATATTAACTTTAAATGTAAATGGGCTAAATGCTCCAATTAAAAGACACAGACTGGCAAACTGGATAAGGAGTCAAGACCCATCAGTGTGCTGTATTCAGGAAACCCATCTCACCTGTAGAGACACACATAGACTCAAAATAAAGGGATGGAGGAAGATCTATCAAGCAAATGCAAACCAAAAAAAGGCAGGGGTTGCAATCCTAGTCTCTGATAAAATAGACTTTAAACCAACAAAGATCAAAAGAGACAAAGAAGGCCATTACATAATGGTAAAGGGATCAATTCAACAAGAAGAGCTAACTATCCTAAATATATATGCACCCAACACTGGAGCACCCAGATTCATAAAGCAAGTCCTGAGTGACCTACAAAGGGACTTAAACTCTCACACAATAATAATGGGAGATTTTAACACCCCACTATCAACATTAGACAGATCAACGAGACAGAAATTTAAGAAGGATATCCAGGAATTGAACTCAGCTCTGCACAAAGTGGACCTAATAGACATCTACAGAACTCTCCACCCCAAATCAACAGAATATACATTTTTTTCAGCACCACACCACACCCATTCCAAAATTGACCACATAGTTGGAAGTAAAGCTCTCCTCAGCAAATGTAAAAGAACAGAAATTATAACAAACTGTCTCTCAGACCACAATGCAATCACACTAGAACTCAGGATTAAGAAACTCACTCAAAATCGCTCAACTACATGGAAACTGAATAACCTGCTCCTGAATGACTACTGGGTATATAATGAAATGAAGGCAGAAATAAAGATGCTCTTTGAAACCAACGAGAACAAAGACACAACATACCAGAATCTCTGGGACACATTCAAAGCAGTGTGTAGAGGGAAATTTATAGCACTAAATGCCCACGAGACAGCAGGAAAGATCCAAAATTGACACCCTCACATCACAATTAAAAGAACTAGAAAAGCAAGAGCCACACATTCAAAACCTAGCAGAAGGCTAGAAAGAACTAAAATCAGAGCAGAACTGAAGGAAATAGAGACACAAACCCTTCAAAAAATTAATGAATCCAGGAGCTGTTTTTTTGAAAAGATCAACAAAATTGATAGACCGCTAGCAAGACTAATAAGAAAAGAGAGAAGAATTAAATAGATGCAATAAAAAATGAAAAAGGGGATAACACCACTGATCCCACAGAAATACAATCTACCATCAGAGAATACTACAAACACCTCTATGCAAATAAACTCGAAAATCTAGAAGAAATGGATAAATTCCTCGACAAATACACCCTCCCAAGAGTAAACCAGGAAGAAGTTGAATCTCTGAATAGACCAATAACAGGCTCTGAAATTGTGGCAACAATCAATAGCTTACCAACCAAAAAGAGTCCAGGACCTGATGGATTCACAGCCGAATTCTACCAGAGGTACAAGGAGGAACTGGTACCATTCCTTCTGAAACTATTCCAATCGATAGAAAAAGAGGGAATCCTCCCTAACAAATTTTATGAGGCCAGCATCGTCCTGATACCAAAGCCTGGCAGAGACATAACCAAAAAAGAGAATGTCAGACCAATATCCTTGATGAACATTGATGCAAAAATCCTCAATAAAATCCTGGCAAACTGAATCCAGCAGCACATCAAAAAGCTTATACATCATGATCAAGTGGGCTTCATCCCTGCGATGCAAGGCTGGTTCAACATACACAAATCAATAAATGTAATCCAGCATATAAAGAGAACCAAAGACAAAAACCACATGATTATCTCAATAGATGCAGAAAAGGCCTTTGACAAAATTCAACAACGCTTCATGCTAAAAACTCTCAATAAATTAGGTATTGATGGGAGGTATCTCAAAATAATAAGAGCTATCTATGGCAAGCCCACAGCCAATATCATACTGAATGGGCAAAAACTGGAAGCATTCCCTTTGAAAACTGGCACAAGACAGGGATGTCCTCTCTCACCACTCCTATTCAACATAGTGCTGGAAGTTCTGGCCAGGGCAATCAGGAAGGAGAAGGAAATAAAGGGTATTCAATTAGGAAAAGAGGAAGTCAAATTGTCCCTGTTTGCAGATGACATGATTGTATATCTAGAAAACCCCATCGTCTCAGCCCAAAATCTCCTTAAGCTGATTAGCAACTTCAGCAAAGTCTCAGGATACAAAATCAATGTACAAAAATCACAAGCATTCTTGTACACCAATCACAGACAAACAGAGACAAATCCTGAGTGAACTCCCATTCACAATTGCTTCAAAGAGAATAAAATACCTAGGAATCCAACTTACAAGGGATGTGAAGGACCTCTTCAAGGAGAACTACAAACCACTGCTCAATGAAATAAAAGAGGATACAAACAAATGGAAGAACATTCCATGCTCATGGGTTGCAAGAATCAATATCGTGAAAATGGTCATACTGCCCAAGGTAATTTATAGATTCAATGCCATCCCCATCAAGCTACCAATGACTTTCTTCACAGAATTGGAAAAAACTACTTTAAAGTTCATATGGAACCAAAAAAGAGCCCACATCGCCAAGTCAATCCTAAGCCAAAAGAACAAAGCTGGAGGCATCACGCTACCTGACTTCAAACTATACTATAAGGCTACAGTAACCAAAACAGCATGGTACTGGTACTACAACAGAGACATAGATCAATGGAACAGAACAGAGCCCTCAGAAATAATGCCGCATATCTACAACTATCTGATCTTTGACAAACCTGACAAAAACAAGAAATGGGGAAAGGATTCCCTATTTAATAAATGGTGCTGGGAAAACTGGCTAGCCATATGTAGAAAGCTGGAACTGGATCCCTTCCTTACACCTTATACAAGAATTAATTCAAGATGGATTAAAGACTTAAATGTTAGACCTAAAACCATTAAAATCCTACAAGAAAAGCTAGGCAATACCATTCAGGACATAGGCGTGGGCAAGGACTTCATGTCTAAAACACCAAAAGCAATGGCAACAAAAGCCAAAATTGACAAATGGGATCTAATTAAACTAAAGAGCTTCTGCACAGCAAAAGAAACTACCATCAGAGTGAACACGCAACCTACAGAATGGGAGAAAATTTTTGCAACCTACTCATCGGACAAAGGGCTAATATCCAGAATCTACAATGAACTCAAACAAATTTACAAGAAAAAAACAAACAACCCCATCAAAAAGTGGGCAAAGGACATGAACAGACACTTCTCAAAAGAAGATATGTATGCAGCCAAAAAACACATGAAAAAATGCTCATCATCACTGACCATCAGAGAAATGCAAATCAAAACCACAGTGAGATACCATCTCACACCAGTTAGAATGGCCATCATTAAAAAATCAGGAAACAACAGGTGCTGGAGAGGATGTGGAGAAATAGGAACACTTTTACACTGTTGGTGGGACTGTAAACTAGTTCAACCATTGTGGAAGTCAGTGTGGCGATTCCTCAG
This sequence comes from Nomascus leucogenys, assembly GCF_006542625.1. NCBI lineage: Eukaryota > Metazoa > Chordata > Mammalia > Primates > Hylobatidae > Nomascus > Nomascus leucogenys. The sequence continues at coordinate 92,378,592 of NC_044402.1, forward strand.
GGATCTAGAACTAGAAATACCATTTGACCCAGCCATCCCATTACTGGGTATATACCCAAAGGACTATAAATCATGCTGCTATAAAGACACATGCACACGTATGTTTATTGCAGCACTATTCACAACAGCAAAGACTTGGAACCAACCCAAATGTCCAACAACGATAGACTGCATTAAGAAAATGTGGCACATATACACCATGGAATACTTTGTAGCCATAAAAAATGATGAGTTCATGTCCTTTGTAGGGACATGGATGAAACTGGAAAACATCATTCTCAGTAAACTATCACAAGGACAGAAAACCAAACACCGCATGTTCTCACTCATAGGTGGGAATTGAACAATGAGAACTCATGGACACAGGATGGGGAACATCACACTCCGGGGACTGTTGTGGGGTGGGGGGAGGGGGGAGGGACAGCATTAGGAGATATACCTAATGTTAAATGACGAGTTAATGGGTGCAGCAAAACAACATGGCACATGGATACATATGTAACAAACCTGCACATTGTGCACATGTACCCTAAAACCTAAAGTATAATAATAAAAAAAAAAATGGTGCAAAGGGAATAGAGATGGTGAAATAGTTTGTCTGTGTCCCCACCCAAATTTCATTTTGAATTGTAGCTCCCATAATTCCTATGTGTTGTGGGAGCGACCTGGTGGGAGATAATTGAATCATGGGGGCAGGTATTTCCCTTGCTGTTCTCATGATAGTGAGTAAGTCTCATGAGATCTGATGGTTTTATAAAGGGAAGTTTCCTTGCACAATCTCTCTTCTCATCTGCTGCCACACCTTTCACCTTCTGCCATGATTGTGAGGCCTCCCTACCCACTTGGAACTGTGAGTCTATTAAACCTCTTTCTTTTGTAAGTTGCCCAGTCTTGGGTATGTCTTTATCAGTAGTGTGAAAACTAATACAGATAGATAAAATTTGATTGAATTGGACTGGTTAGAATCAATGTTTCAGTGAAAAATTCACTTAAGCTTTAACACCAAATTGAACAATTGTGTGGGATATTTTACAAGATTCTCCAATTGGTGTATTTATTTATTTATTTATTTTCAGTTTGACTAATCTGATTTTAATCCCACAGCTTTTCTGCTGCTGACATCCTTCCCCCTTTCCTTTCCTAGCATTGCTCGCTCAAGGCCTCCTTTCAAGATTTGTTTCCTCTCGAAATTCCTGGCTCTTGTTGCCTCAAATAAAGCCTTTCATGGAATGGCTAAGAAACAAGTATAGACGGCTGATGTTTTTATTCTCAGCCCAAGAGGAGGACATAGATTCATTCCTTGAGGTGAAAGTTTCCCTGGGGTATAAGCTTCAGGAATGCATGGATTATACTGGTCTTTTTCTCAATTGCATATCCTCATCATTAACTTCCATCTTTGCTCCCTACTCTATATACTTGCATATAATAAATAAATGCAAGAGTACATTTTAAAAATACTTCCTATGACTCTCAGCAGTCACTGGAAAATGGAAATCTATGGAGACTATTTTTCTTTTTGCGAATAAGTGGAAGAAACTTCAAAGATTTGCTAAAATGGTTTGAAAACAATAAGCAGGCCGGGCGCAGTGACTCATGCCTGTAATCCCAGCACCCTGGGAGGCCAAGCTGGGCGGATCACCTGAGGTCAGCAGTTTGAGACCAGCCTGGCCAACACGACGAAACGCTGACTCTACTAAAAATACAAAAAGTAGTCAGATGTGCTGCTGGGCACCTGTAATCCCAGCTACTCAGGAGGCTGAGGCAGGAGAATCACTTGAATGGGGGAGGCGGACGTTGCGGTGAGCTGAGATCCTGCCACGACACTCCAGCCTGGGCAACAGAGTGAGACTCTGTTTCAAAAACAAAACAAAACAAAACAAAACAAAACAAAACAAAACAAAACAAAATAGAAAAACGATGAAGCTTGGGGAAAAGGAAATGTTGTGACTGGATTACCAAGGACTTACCATTTCTATGTTTCTGAAAGACCAATAAACTCTGATTACATAATCATAATTTACTCTATTCCATGTATCTATGTCTATTAAGCTTATTCAGTTAGAAAAACATGCAGGATTCCAGGACCATGGTCTGAAACTCTAAGTCCATCTTGATCTTGCAAAGATTGAATTATCTTTGCAATCCCCAACCCGCCCAATATCTTGCACACATGAAACTTTCAATAACTACATGTTGAATAGATAGCTAAATGAAATGAATGAATACACTAACAATTTTACATTCTTAAAGAAAGGTTGCTATTCTAAAAGTTACTATTACTATGCCCATCTTACAGATAAGAAAATTGAGACTTGGAGAAGTCTCACAGCTTGAAAATGGAAGAGCCTACATTCAAATCTAGGCAGTCTGATGCCAGAGCCTGCCCTGTTCTACATACTGAAAGTACAAGGAGAGAGAGACCCAAACTCCTATCACAGACCCAAATTCCTATCATTCTCTGATTAAAGGAATCCTTTGAGTCGATAGGATTTGAAAAACAAGGCTATGTCTACTCTTGGAATATGTCATGATTTTATGAATTTAAATCATACTGACTCTTGGTCCTTGTCTTCTCAAACAAGCAATCCAGACTTTTTGTGGATCACTGGGATTTATCAGTGAATGTTAGTTTTAAGACATTGCAAATTAAAACCTGGTTTTAGAATTAGTAACTAATTTTATGGGCATTAGATTAACCTGACTATCTAAAGCATCAGTTGCTCAAAATATTTTATCCTTAAATAAAATGCTATATAAAGATCCACATGAAAACTAATATTTACACGCAAATACACACACACACACACACACACACACACACACAAATGTATAGCTCAATGGGCTCCACTGAAATTACAAAATTAGAGGGTTTAGCATTAATTTTTTTCCAAGTGTCTGCTTCAAAACTTTCAAAGAGGAATTTGGGGAAGTTTACATTCATGGGGTAGAGGTGGTTTTGTGTGTTTATATAAGTGAAAAAATTTGTGTATGTGTGTGTTGGGGGGGGGCTCACACTTACTTCCATGGTCCATTTACTGCATTGGTAATGCACCTGTTTACTTGTTTATACCTCTACTTTTCTGCAACCTTCTCAAGGGCAAGGTGTTTTACTTACCTTTGACATCCTGGTACCTAGTACAGTGCATTACAAACATCTTCAGTAAATGGTTGTTGAATAAATTACTGAGAGAATGGCAGATGGTGTTGAAGGAGTTGAAAATATTCATTGTGCTATATATTAACACTTAGGGGAGAGAACTTTGTGCTACTCGGCAGATGTGGGGTCTCCAAAGGAGAGGTGGTTCCTGAAGAATTAAGGCTCACTGTCCTCCTTTTATTTGTGTTTCCACAGACAAAGGAAACAGGAAACAAGCAGTTAGTAATCTTGATGGCATCAAAGTCCAACTGGGGCAAGAAAATGTTTTCACCAGACAGGCTACTACTTCTCATTTGTGGTATTTGGGTACAGTTTCAGGCACCAATATAATTTGAACATGATAGCAACTTGTCAGTTTATTGATACATTAAACCACTGAGAAACATAAGGCTCTGATAAAAAGGTGACAGAAGAGCCAGGTTCAGTGGTGTATGCCTGTAGTCCCAGCCACTCAGGAGGCTGAGGCAGAAAGATCACTTGAGGTCAGGAGTTTGAGAGCAGCCTGGGCAAAATGGTGAGACCCTGTCTCTAAATAAATAAATAATTAAAAATACATTTTGAAGATTAAAAAAGAAAAAGAAAAAAGGTAGCAATTATGATATAATGTAATGGTGAAACTGCAGGTCACTTTAGCAGCTTATGTAAATTAATCAAGGGTTTTTCTTTCTACAGAAATGAAAAGCACACATTTTTGAAAACAGAAACTATCCCTTCACTGCTTTTGGCAAATAATTGCATTATTATTCATTCTGAGAGGAGTAACTAGTTAATTATAGCATGTCACAAGTATTTTATGTGAGCCAAGGATTTGTAAGGCTGAGGACTGCATGAATGCCTTTAAGGTTTTTTGTGTTTTCTTTTCTTTTCTTCTTCTTTTTTTCAACCTATCTCAGTCTTTTGACATTTTGACACTGCGATTACATAGATCTCTTTTCTTCTAGGCTACAAAGAAAAAGAATTAGCCCCAGTCGAAAATAATAATTTCAGAGGTCTGTATGTGGTAATACTACCCTCTGAAAATCCTTCAAAGAAAATTAACATTGACTGAAAACCTTAGCTCTCTGAATTATAAGATAGAACAGAAACAGGAAATAATTTTTAAAGACCACTTGATGGAGTAAGGAACCTAAATTATAGCAGTAAAAGGTAGCATTTAAGACAACTCACATACATTTATAACTATCTCATCAATATTTTCCGGGGGGGTTGACATTAATTTAATTCCCTGCCTCACTTGAAATGGCTCTTCCAAGGATGATCTGCAATGAGTTAAATAAGCTTCTCTGTGTATTTAGAAGTGCCTTGTCATCTGCCAGAGTGTGAGAATGCAGAACCTGGCAGCTAGCAAATTACATATTCATGTGTCTGGTTTGTGGCTGCCCTCTAATTTCACTAGATTTTGTTTCATCTATTAAACATGGTCACTTATTCCTCTCCCAAGGTCCTTGACTTGGTGTCCATTCCGTATTTTGACCATACAATATTCCTAGTTAGTTTCAAAGCACCCAACTACACTGCAGTGAGGCTGGCTTTCTGGGTTGTTTTGGACCTTAACTGTGGTTTTTTTTTTTTTTTGTTTCTCTTGAGGGTGTCCGTCTCTGGGGCCATTACGCAGACCCTCTCTGGCCTGGCCAGTAAATAAGGTCAGAGCTGCTGTCTGTGCTCCCTGTCAGATCTGTAATGGATGAACTGCATTATATTAATAACAGTAAAAACAGTGTACCTTTCATTCAAGGTGCTTATGATACTTTAAGCCCATTTACTCATTAACTCTCACATCACTCCTTTTGATGGAACTTGATTATAAGTATTTTTTATCTGTAAGGAAACTGCAGTGCAGGAATGACTGTGAGTTGTGAGAGAAAAAAATGAGGTAAAAGATGTGAAAATGCATTGAAAAATTAAACCCTGTATTCAAAGGGTGGAAAAGCATTGACTGACTGGTAAGGCTAGTAAGTCTCCCATGTCATTATTCAGGTCTCAGGTGACTTTTTTTTTTTTTTTTAACTTAGAGTGGGTAATCCTTTTAGTTTTGAAATCTAGGAGGAATGAATAATGCCCTTCTCCAGAAACATTACCCAGGACTGCACTCAGGTTTTCCAGGGTGGCCAGGCTTATCTTGCACGTGGAAAAAGCTTAGTTGCCATTAGTATCGATCTCTTTATAAGGATGCAAAACATAGAAGTTGGCCCATTACATGGGGAAGGTCTTGGGAATACTGGTCCTCACTGATCAGAAATAGACTAGGACAACAAATAGCCAATCAGAGGAAAACTGAGCTGCGAAACTCTTGCCCTGGGTGGTCCCAGGACTTTCAAAAAACAGAATCACATTTTGAAGAGACGGAACTATTGGCTGGGAAAGAGACTGATGGCCACATATTGAAATAATGTCTAATTATAATAAAGACAGATGGAGAATGTGACTACAGGTTGGAACTTGGTATTAGATAGACCTCTATTTAATGAGGCTTATTTACTAGCTGGATGGCACTGTGCTACTTCACTTTCCCAAGCTATAGAATCCTCACCTGTGAAAATGGAGATAATGACTCAAGACTGTAGTCACTAAATGCATATCAACTGCTTCACAAAGTTTCTCATAAGTTGTAATCAAATACATATTGTCCATCATTAACTTCTGGCTTTCAAATCCTGGATTTCAAATTCTGGATGCAGATCAAAATCTGTGGAATACTTAAAAAAACCAGATGACTGGGTTGCAACTCAGAGATTCTCATTTAGGAGGTCTGGTGTGAGGCCTAGGTAGTCGCTGTTGTCAAAAATGCTACAGGAGGTTCTGATGTGCAGACATGGTGAGTTGGAATTATATTATATACTCTTTCTCACCCTCTAAGACCAAGAGATTTTCCAGATTTACTGTATATAAGATTTATCGTGACAAATTTTGGTGCAATAATATCTGGAGGGGCATTCAGAAATCAGTATCTTAAAGCAAGTTAGCTCTTTCTGTGGGAGAAGGTTTGCATCCCCTATTGAGAAATCTCAGCTACTCTAGCTCCAGCCACATTTTTTCCCTTTCCTATTCATTCCATTATAAGAAATTTAATATTCTTGTTTAATGTACACTATTCAGTGACATGCTTTAAAAGGCTTTATTCATATGGCACATACTCCATGCAATGTGTTTGGTGTGAGATGAGAGGGACAGGTGATTAAACACACTGATCTAAAAAACATCAGTGGCAAAGCTGTCAGCAGAATTAATTTGCCAAGTAAAACCAAGACCAAGTGGCAGAAAAGGGGGTGAAATTATCATGAGGTTCCCCTGTGTCTGGCACCTTGCTCCAACTTCCTTATGACTCTTTCATTTAATGCTCATAAGATAGGGAGGAGGAGGTGGAAAGTGAACTGTCTGGAAAGAAGAGTAGGATTTAGATGAAGAAGAGTGGTGGAGAGAATGCCTGGGGAAATATATGGAGGAAGACAGTGTACAGTGTGCTGGGAGGATCACAGATAGATCAGTCTGATTAGAATGAACTCTTCCCATCCAATGTGGCTGAACACAATGCTCTAGACAGATTGCAAAGGGCCTCAATTCCAGTCCAAGGAGTGACCTTTATCTTCTGGGGAATGAGGAGTCCTGAAAGCTTTTTGAGTACAGTGTGATGAGAAGGTCAACATGATGAAAGCGGTGCTTTAGAAAGATGACGCTAGCAGTAGAGTGCAGGCAGAGGGACTAGTTGCCAGGCTATTGGTGTTAGATATAGGGACAAGGAAGGAAAGCCCCAGAGCGAGGCATTCACTGTATGGAAGAAAAGGAAGAATCATTAGGGCTTGGTGGCTCGCTACTTAAGGCATATTATAGTGAAGCACTAAGGCAAAAATGTCACCACCACGTCCTTCCTGCTCTACCCTTTCCTGCTTTTTTCCTGATCGGTACTATGTTCCAAACTAGAAACTTATTATAGGAGCTGCCAAGCTCAGGGAGGGAGGCAGCTGTGTGTGTGACTCAGGAAAGCTTTGTTTCCTCATAGGGAGAGTATTCTGCCTTCACTATTGTCACAGAAGCAAACAGGCTTCTATCACAACAGTGATAGCATGCAAGCACTCTTAACTACAGTTGAAGGAGAATAATGCCTTGTATTAATGTATACTCTGCCTGGTTCCAGGGTTGATTTAAAATGACTGAAACAAAACCACAGGGGCAGCAGAGACTTATTAACGCCCACTGTGTTAGTGAGCAAACAAGGCTCCTTTCGAGGCAGAAGTTGCTCCCACGTCCCTCTTCAGTGCATATGATAGATGGAAGCAGGATTTAATTCTCCATCCATTGTCACGGATCACAATTGCCTTTTCCTCAGGATTATTTTTTCTTTTTAGAAGTAGCTGTATTTACATCTTAAAATACTCAAAGCAAACAATTCTTCTTCCTCATGTAGATTTTTAAAAGTATCTTGAAGCAAAATTCCTCATTAGCATCATGTGTATGTGCTTGCTCATTAAGCTGGAAAACAAATTCAATAACCAAGGGTAACTTCGTGATCACGGAGAGGTGCGGTCGCTCTGACTGGATGGGTCTTTATACACACCAGAGTCAGGAAGCATGAAAACCCCAGAATAAAAAGTTGGAAGGAAAAACAATACAATAAAGTTACTAAAAAACTCACTTTTGAATAATGTGGTAGACTAGATTCCCACTTGCTGTATTCTGTCATTATCATATTGAACGTTTAAGCACATTCCCAAGCGCCGGGATTCCCACACCCACTTTAGTGATCGGGGTGGCTTCATGTTTGTGTTTTACCAACTGGCCCTCTGTTATGCTTTCACTTGACAAAAGGCTTTTAGGAGTAAATGTGTATGAACATCACTACAATTTAGATTTCCCATGAAACTGCAATTTCACATCATGCCCTTGGATTTTATCCATGAAAGATAAGAAACAACAGATGAATTACAGCTTTGCATTCTGGTAAAGTTGCTAGTTTGAAAATAATTGGCCACTACATTGTTCAGGTGGCTTTTATTTGTTTGGCTCATGTTTGTTTATCTTATTATAAGAACACTCATGATAATTATTTTCAGAGAATACAAGGTAGTCCTACCTGGTGACATGGCACATCTCCTTTTATTAGATAATCGAGTCAGTTATAAGATCTTTTGTATTTTCCTTTGTTCTTGGCTCTCAGGGAGCTCAGAGATAAGCAGTGAGTAAGTGTGTGTGATTGTGCATGTGTGTATATAAAATGAAGGACAGGCGGTATATGAAAACAACAAATCCTCAATTTAACAAGTTTCAATAGATTTTTTTCATCTTATGATATAAAGGTAGGAAAATAAGGTGACATTTGTGCACTTGCAACAAATCATCATGGAATTAATTCTTAGTGTTTTTGTAACATGTTATTTCCCAATTGATGTTCGCTAAAGATTATACTGCTATAATTGAGTATAAAAATAAAGTACTAATTAAATCATGCTGGTATTAACTAACTCTTCATAATTAGAACTTATACCAAATGTTTACCCTTCATGATTATATCAATTTTTTACTTATTCATTTCGGGGTCAATTTACTTTAAATTTACTTTAAAAATAATATTTAATACATATTATACCATGCTATAATAAATATCATATTTGAATAAAGACAAATATCAGTACTGTACCTGAAACCTGGAAAGAGAAGACGGGAAATATGATTAAGGTAGGAGAATGCCTTAATTTTATCTGTAGTATTACGGTTCTTAAGATCAAAAGCAAATATGCTAAATGTTTGCATCTGTTCAAATTAGGTGGTAGAGCACAAGTGTTATATTACTTTTAATATTTTCAAAACACTGTACCTTATCATTTAAAATAAAAATATTAGTTTTGACATTTTGCTTAAAATGATTAAATTATCAACCTTGGTAAATAGTTTTTGCATGATTTTGATCAGGAAAGTTTATTTCTAAGTTGTTTAAACAAACTTTGAAAAAGAAATATGTGCATGGAGACATTGCACTGGACCAAGATAATGTTTCTTTGTAAATAACTATTTAAGATTGAGTTTGTGTCTGTATAAAAGTGACTTTCAAGCAGAGTTTATTACATGAAGGGAATCATCTCTCTCTTTGTCCTCATCTTATGTGTTTGCCCACTAAAATGTTAAACTCAAAAACACATGGTGGCATTTTAGTTTACAGGCTCAAACCAGCCATTCCTCATTGACTTCCTGCAGTATTGCCGGTGAGTTTTGATTGCTCCGAGAGAGGACTGTGTGGTCAGAAATAGTTGTGAGCTATTCTGAAACTCTCAGGATGAAGGACTTTAAGTAGAAATATTTGAACATTTTGCCTTGAAATAAAAATGCTTCTGAGTTTCTCAAAAATATTAAGCTTTAAACAGTAAGAAAGGAAAGGAACTATGAGCACCCTCCTAGAGTGAACCCCAGGTAAGGTCCTCTGGTCAAAGGTGTTTGGAGGTCTGCAGCTATTACTGCCACTTTTTTCCCCCCACTGAGGCATATACATTTTAGTTTACCACAGATCTCATTTAATTCAATTGAATCACATAAGTGTAGCTGAGCACCTACTTGGTACCAGGTACTAGGCTGAACATCAGAGGCAAAGATGATGCTTGCGATTACGGTTGGCAACAGAGATCACAACAGAAGGAGAAAAACAAATATTCATAAAACAGAGTCATCAGAGCTTGGCTTTGTTAGCATGAAAATGTATTTTGCTATCACCGAGCAGTAATAACTACTTACACCTGGCGGGTACAAAAAAGCTTTCACGGAGGATGTGATGCTTAAGCTGGAACTTGGAAAAGGAGTAGAATTTCAGCAGGTGGTCTCCCTGGTGACTTGTAACAAGAGGACATGTAAATCCTTTCTCCACTGAGGATTTCTCCCTAACAGTGTCATTCTCATCCCAGATAAGTAACTCAGAATTGTATTTTAGCCTAAATCTATCATTCACTCAAAAGCATTTTTTAGGTATTGATAATGGGCTGAATTCCTCATTGCAAGATTCATGGGTCTATGTATTTTTCACTAAACCGTGTGAAGAAGACGGGTTGGAGATTAAGTGACTATAGCTACAGATAAAGAAGGAACAAAGAACCTAGGAACATCCACCCCAGGAAGGAAGCATTACCCAATGATAAAGAGCATAGTTGGAACCCTGGACACTTAGGAATCACTGAATAATTTACTGATTGGAAGGACATTAAAGAAATGCTGAAAAATCAAACAGGAATCCTCATTAATCCATTCATTCACTCAACGATTCTATGTGGAGTGGCTACTCTGTGCAAAACACTGTGCTAGGGGTCAGGGAAGGCAGAGGAACTTGCTAAATTCACATAGCAAAGGATCCAGCAGAGAAGAATCAGCAAAGACTGCAAGGGTGGTAGGAAGACAAGAATGAGCTGGATAAACAATTGGTATTATTCTTAAGCCTGAGTGTACAAAATGGTTTTGCTCTTGGCTTCATCTCAGAAGACTTTTTAAGCTGCATAAACAAATGTAGACTTTTCTTTCAATAATAGTAAGTGGACGCTACAGGAATATAATATGTTTTTTTAAATGGGTGTTTTGAATTACTTCTAAGAGGAAATATCATTTTTATGAAACCAACAAGCTATTGACAAACATTAGAGTTATCAGTTATTACCTGAAATTTGGCAATATTTTAATTACTGTAATTTGGTGATTGTATATATTATATATAGTGTGTAAGAGAGATCTGATTCATCTTTACCCAGTCTAGTCATCCATTTTATATATTGTCAGTCTTCTATTTTAAGCAAGCTCAGTTATAAACTCTAAATTCAAAATATTTTTTATTTTTACATATTATCTTTTTTTTTTTTTTTTTTTGAGACAGCATCTCGCTCTGTCACCCAGGCTGGAGTGCAGTGGTGCAGTCTCCGCTCACTGCAAGCTCTGCCTCCCAAGTTCATGCCATTCTCCTGCTTCAGCCTCCCAAGTAGCTGGGACTATAGGCGCCCACCACCACGCCCGGCCCACCACCACGCCCGGCTAATTTTTTGTATTTTTAGTAGAGATGAGGTTTCACTGTGTTAGCCAGGATGGTCTCGATCTCCTGACCTCGTGATCCACCCACCTCAGCCTCCCAAAGTGCTGGGATTACAGGCTTGAGCCACCGTGCCCAGCCTACATATTATCTTTTATCTTGTTTTCAAAATAAATATATTTAAGTGCCACACTATATATGGACATAGCATAAAACATAAATTCTGTTTAAATAAGTTAGCTTATAGTTGATTACAATTTAAAATCCCTGGGTGATAACTTTTGTTGTGTCTCTGAATAGTATGCGTTCTATACCTTTGTCACTGACATAAGGTCTACTGAGACTTGACAGTTATCAGGCAGGCAGATTTGGAGCATGCTTAGATTATCATCACACACATATCAAGGTACAGTGGGACCTATGCCAAGAAACCATGCAGGATACTTTCATTATTCATCCAAATGTTGTATTAGCTAGGGGCCCCTTCACAGGAGTTGAAGTTTAAGCTTATGTTTTCCTTGATAAAATGCTAGCCCTAAATAAATGAACTAGTTTGTTCTCTAATTTAGGATTTTTTTTCCTAATCGGCAAAAGTACTTTTAAAATGTAAAGTTCTAATCAAAAGTAACAGAATATAATTAAAAATATATAAAATATTTAGAAAGAAATGTGATGACTTTAACTTTGTATCATACTCATAGATTACAGTCACTTGGATCACAAAATACTCATTATTATTATAATGGTAAGAAAAATTACCAGTACATAAATTGGAATACAAAGGTATAGAAAAATTAGTAAAAATGTATACAAATTAAAAATACTCCTCCTTGATTATAGAAAAACCTAGAGGCTAGTCCATAATTAGGATACTAAGATGCTCAGGATATAAAAACAGCAAAAGATAAGTCCATATGTATAAATTACCAGGGAAATAAGAGAGTTTCTGAATTGCTCTCCCATTTCTACTTGCCTTTCCTCAAGTCAGTTCATGCTGCAGCTAGGACAATGCCTTTAAAAGGTAAATGAGAATCAGTCCCTTGCTCAAAATCTAGCAAAGGCTTCCTTCCCCTGGACCTTTGAATAAAACCTGTAGATCTTACCATGGTTCATGAGGCCCTGTGTGATCTGGCTCTTGACTACCTATGCCATTTTATTTCTGATCAATCTTATACACTCTTTCCATGCTCCAACCACACTAGACTTTTACTGCTCCTCCAACATGCCACATGCTTCTGCCACCAGCACTTTTCACTTGCTGTTCCCTCTGCCTGGAATGTCCTAATCTCAGATAGTTGCATGGCTCAAATATTACTTTTCTGACAAACCTACCCTGAGTGCCCTATCTAACACAGCATCAATTTCATCTCTGAATCGTGGTATATTACATACTTTTTTTTTTTTTTTTGAGACAGTCTTGCTCTATCCCCCAGGCTGTAGTGCAGTGGCACGATCTCACTGCACTGTAAACTCCACCTCCTGGGTTCAAGCGATTCTCATGCCTCAGCCTCCAAGTAGCTGGAATTACAGGTGCCCACTACCATGCCCAGCTAATTTTTGTATTTTTAATAGAGACAGGGTTTCGCTATGTTGGCCAGGCTGGTCTCGAACTCCTAACCTCAGGCAATCCGCCTGCCTTGGCCTCCCAAAGTGCTGGGATTTACAGGCCTGAACCACTGCGCCTGGCCCATACTTGATTTTTTTAATTGTCCGTTTTCTTCACTAGAATGTACACTTACACATAGAAAGTGACCTTGTCTGCTTTGTTCAGTGTTGTACTCTTCACAACTAGAACAATGGTTGATGCAAAATAGGCACTCAATAAATATTTGTTGAAAAAATGAATAAGTGAATGAATACATTCTGAATTTAAAATATGCTTCTATTTCAGTGATCTAGACATAAAGTTTAGATTCAAATTATATGATTAATTAGATCAATGCATGTTGTTTTGCTTCAATTATCAAAAAAGTATTCATATACATATGATAAATATTTGTTAATTTTTGTTAAATGTCTAGCTCATAGTGGATGTGCAATAGATATTTGTTGAATAAATGGAGTACCTACCATGTACAAGTTATTAGACATTTTGGTATTTAATTACCAAACAATGGTCCAAATACCCCTATTAGGTAGAACAGGTTATTTTAAACATGATGATGAATTTTGTGCCCTAACGATCATTCTTCAGTAACCAATGTGAACGGTAAAGGTCCCCAGAGTTTGAGAGCCCTAGGCTACATGCAGTGCATACAATTAGCCTTTTCACTATCTATATACATTCTTAGTATTAAAATCCATATTATATAATTTTCATATTTTTTCATTGTCATGCCCAAAATGCTTTAGATTCTCTGTCTGAATCTCCTTATTCTGAACAAAAACTCAATCAGCCTTTTCTTTCAATGGTTAGTTAATCTGTACCAATCTTTGTTGTTAGTGTCCTTAAGATAACCTATCCTTCAAAGTACGACTCAATATTTATTCCAGAGGTGGAAAATGATTGAAGGTTACTGTCCGCTGTAAGCCTTTCCCAACTGAGCAGTTTCTTCTTTAGGCAATTCAGTATGTGTCTAATTTAAGTAATTTGATCATTTGATTATTCTGATCTGACTTCCGATTATACTTGCATCAAGACATCTATTTCATTTCAAAGATGCAGGGACAGCTACTGAAAAAGCAAATAAACTTGGGCCTGTTTTGGTTGAAACTACTTTCTGTGGGTTCAAAAGTTTAGGCAGAACAAGAAGAAAAATGAGTATCAATGTATTACTTATGCAACTATTATTAAATCATGAACTACAACAGAAGGATGTTAAATATTACATAAATACTTTGAAGTGAAATATGTTGCCTTTTCACAGGCAATGTTTTTATTTTGACTATGATTTCCAGAGCCTACTACTCATAAGACATCTTTGCAGTAAATGTAGTTAATAAGGCAAGCAACTGCAAAGCAGATAATACCTCCCTTTGCATACTTAGAGAGACTTCTTAGGCAGCAATGTTCTTCTGCCTTTCTGATACACATGTTCTGCCTGGGGAGACAGCATGCTGTTGGGTTTGTGCCTAGTTAACATTAGGGATTGGGCTGTATCTTGATACATAAGGTTTAGGCTAAACAAAGATTTATAAAAATTGAATCTAAAGATGATAACTGTGACTTGTCATTGGAATATTTTTATTGACAGAGGGACATTAAAATGGTTCAATGGCATCCTAGAGGCTATCACTGAAGCTTTTTTTTTCGCCAGTCTGGTAATGACTAAAATGTATACAGGGTTTTAGATGCTTATTCCAAACTTGGTCCATTCGGCTACATAATCTGCAATACGTGTGCCCCTTTAAAATAATTTATGATGAAAGTCTGCAATTGTGGCTAAACTGCACACATTAGGGTCTACTTTTTTTAAAAGGCTAAAGAATGATTATCATATTCACGATGTTTTTAAGCAGCAGAAAGCACAAGCCTTTAAGATATAATACACTTTGAAGTAATTGTATTTAAGCAGTCCACACTAAATAAAAGGGCAACTGTATTTTTAAAAGATAATACATATGCAGGAAACAATGGTGACCACTTAATAAGTAGCTGAAAACATTTGAAATGTGACATTTAGGGGAAGGCTCGTTTCTATGAGAAACAATTTTACTTGGTATCATATTGTGGAAAGTGGAGCCAGAGCTGTCAGGTTACTTGAGAGACTAGGGTCCATTCTCTTTTCTTTGAAGCATAATGCCAGCATCACAAATGTTGGTGTTGTCTCACTGTATCATAATACAGTGTCATAGTTCAAGCAATCACTGTGTCAGCCTAAACTAACTAAAAGTATAGGCTTATAGTCTTAGAAAATGATAGAAGTTATCACAGGACAAGACACTTAAAAAGAATGTTGATTAAACATAAGGTCTGTACAGAGATGTATCAATATATCTATTCAATGCCTTGGGTCACACAGAAAGGTACTCACTTTTTAGCCTATAAATTCTAAAGATTACTTTAAACAGAGAACAATGATGGTACCAATATTTGGGGTTGTGGCCATATCATAAGACAGAACTTGCACATGGACCAAAGCTGACAGCATCCCATGAATTGAGAGATACAATTAACTCTTAAGAAAATCATTAGAAATCAGGGTATAGGGAGCTGAATAGGATGATTTTCATTTTCATTCAACATTGTCTAATTAATTGGTGAATACATGTCTATCTTTGTTTATTAACAAGTCAAAATTAGGTTAGATTGATCAAGGGTCATTTATTTTATAATCTTTTTGGACACTACAGTTTGATCATGGCAATCTAAAACTCTGCAGTAACTATCTGCATAAGGCACTCAATCAAATGACTAGTATCATTTTGATCCCATGCCTCATCAACTGAAACATGAACTGTGAGACACTAATACTGACTCCTGGCTTAAGAAGACCCTGTTCTCAGTAGAGGAAATATGCCAAGGATCCTCTGAGTCTATCTTACAGCCTTACACACTTTCATTCATGTTCTTTTAGCAGCTAGTTATTAGAAGTCCAGTAAAACTGGATGTTTCTCTTTTGCAGCCAATTAATGAAAATCAGAGTCCAAAAGTTGCTATCCTCAAGTGAGAAAAAAGAAGCTAAGTTGTGTTTTCTTGAGCATTACCAAATATTACATCCTCCAATTGAGTAATAAAGAAGCATGGCAGAAAGCTGTAGAAGAAAAATTGCAAAGCAGAATTTTAGTGTTTTCATTCATTTAGTCATTTACTCAACAGATCTGTGCTGAATATCTAACATGTTGCATCACTGTTTTTTGGATACAAAGATGGGCAAGGCAATATACTACAATTAAGAGGAAGAGACAAAAAAAATTAATTACAGAGTGTTGTTTTAGAGGCAAATGCAAGGCTGCATGATTAACTGAGCTTGGGGTGTGGTGGAGGGTCAAGGTTTCCTAGAGAAGGAATGTAAGTTGAGTAGGACTTGGTTGGGCACAGAAGTGGGAGAAAAATCTCCAACGTAGAGGAAAGAGTTTATGCCCAAGCACAGAGGCATGAAGCCATTGTTTAAGGAGCTACAGGTGGCTTGGTAGAGCGGGAGGTTCTCATGCACTGGGGAGAGGAGTGCAGTGAGGCTGGAGAGGCAGGTGGGGCCAGGTCATGCAGCAGGTATATGACCTGCTAAGGACTTTAAAATTAACCATGTGGTAGGTGCATGAACTGCTAAGGACCTTGAAGACACAGGGAGCTTTGAAGAATGGGAGCAGAAGAATGACAGAGAGAGTTGCCTATTTTAGAAGTACCCTCTGTCAGGAGGGATAGGAATCGACTGGAGAGATTGAGACAGGAAGCAGGGAGACCAGTTCGAAAGCCATGTATCAATATAGTGGAGAAATATGGAGGCCTGGATTAACTATCTGATTATACCTTTTGGCAGCACTCACCATAGATGAACATTCTGTTCTGTTTCTCACTTGCTGTGTTACCACTCTCTGCTGGCTTTCCTTGTACCTCTGTTTCCCTCTTCTCAGCCTGTTTAATATCTCTTTTTATCTTTCATGCTTTATAGGTTGGTGCTCTTCAAAGCTCAGTCCTAATTCCCCTTTTTCTCTCTTTGCAGTTTCTCTATAGGCAGTCTCTTCAATTCAGTCTGATATGTTCAAATTTATTTTTTCAGGCCAGAATCCATTAGAACCCAACCACTAGAATTCAACTGCCTGCTTCGTATATCCACTTGGGTGTCTCATAGGCACCATAAACTAACATCAAAATTAAACACTTGTTCTTTTCCCAGAAATTTGCTTCTACTTGAGTTGACCCCCCTCAGTAATTGGCATCTACATCCACCTAGGCAAGTTAGAAGCCTATGAGCCAGAGTTGATATATCCTTTCTTACCTGTCACTGTAATCTTTCACCTCTTTACCCTCACTTTCCCCACTGTTACCTCAGGTGACAAGCTTATCAAAGATAACAAGCCTTTGACTTGTTGATGGAGTCAGAGAAAGAGATTGGAGGGGAGGGGGAGAATTTGTACTATTTGATTCTATGAGGATGATAAATTCTACTGGAGTCTGTAAGAATGCAAGCCTTGTTAGAGGCAGTTTTTGTTTATCTGAGTCTCAGATTTCTATTCTCTCTCAATAAACAAATATTCTTTCTAATTGGCAAACTCAGTTGAGGTAGCTGGGAGAAAAAACTATCTAGCTGTGTTAGAATTTCTATACATCAGAGAGTGGGAGGTAAAGGGCTTCAACGTTTCCTCTTTGCTTTTAGCTTATCCTTATTATATTAAATTTCTTTTAACCCTTACATATTGAGACACCATAAATAACCACTTCCTGATTCTCCTTCCTCCTCAATTTTGCAAACATTTTTCACTTATTCATACCCTTTAATCATTTAGAGTACTTGATTTTCTTCCCCTCATTTTATTGTATTCAACCATTACTTAAAAGAGGATTTGACTGACTTCATCCTACTGAATTGGTGTCCTGTAGCTTGGCAGTGCTGGGTGGGGATCAGCTGGAAATAGTGCTAGACTAAATCTCCTCTCCTCCTTCTTCCCCTCTTGCTCTTCCTCATCCAAATCCCCTGATGATATTCACTTGAAACTTTGATCCAATATATTTTCAGGCAGCAAAAGTATAATTATTTAAACATTTTAAATTCATGAATTTGAGAATCTCATGTATTAACTGGCAAAATTATAGTTTTTCCATGAAATTAGGCAATTTTTGTTGTCCACGTGTATTTTTTTCAAGGTAGCAAAATAACTTTGCTACGTTTATGTAGTAGCCAGGATATGCTAAGATCTTATTCTTAATTTGCTGTACTTATGTGATCAAATCAATTCCTTCTAGCCACAATCATATTAATATTATTATAATACAACATTATTATTCTCAATTACATACATTCAGACAACATCTACTGTAATGCTTGGTGTTTAAAAAAATCTTAGAAATAATTTTACATTTTGTACATATCTATTATAAATAAAACGAATAAAAGTAAATAAATAGTTGCTGTTTTTCTATTAGACTGCTACTATCGCAATATATTATGTTGAATGTGTTGTTTTTTATGTTAATCATCACATGCCATCTATTTGATTTCAGTAAAAGAGTGGAAGTAGGCTATACTTTTTTTTTAACTTGCACTATCAGAACTCTTAAAACATAAAAGATGGTAATAAATTACTCAATACATCTTCATTAGAATTATTGGGAAGTATTATAAATATTTTTACTTAGATAAGTTATACAAAATTTGTTATTTCAGCTCACAGTGCCCTCAAACATATAAATACGTAGTTGCTGATCTCACTTTGGCTAAACAATTTAAATAACAAAAAAAAATAAAGCCACATTGCATACCAGGAAATTGACTTAATTCTGAGCTTAAGGAAGGAAAAGATAACTCTACCATAATGGATGCACATTTAGAAAAAATAATGTTAATGTAAAAATAGCTTTGAAAATTTGTTTTTAGAATTGCTTCCTTCCTCTGAAATGATGATTATAACATGCACAAAATATTACATTTTTAAATGTTGTCTTTTTTTTTCTCTTTCAGGGTCCTTGTATTTTGCATTGGCTTTTCCTGATGATATATTAAAGTTTGCACATTTTTCTTTACTAAGAATAAAGGGCATTGAAAAGACGCTGGATGGTGATTCAATAGGACAGAGAAGGTTAATCAAATAATTAGAATAATATGTAAACTATGTTCAAAATGATTAGAATACTACATGGACAATTGGTTTTGGATGATGAGAATTATTTTAAAGGCCTTCAGGTTTCATAATGTGAAAAAATTTACTGCACTTCTACTATTTTTCTTTGCTCACATAGATAAAGTGTTCTCTTTCAGAAATGTGTCTGAGCAGATACACACACTAAAATAGTAGGTTTCATACTATGCTTCTAGGAAACCATTCTGTTGGGAGCACAACCAAGATGTTCTGCCACTAAAATAAAATAATAACAGCTTTTTTCCAGGCTCTGAGGAAAACAAGTTAAAAAAGAAATTTTTCTGAATTGTAAGTTTTTCTTCCCTACCCTCTTTTTTCTAGTATTGTTGGTTCTTCAATTTGCCTAGTGGCATGTGCTGCTAAATTTGACAAAATGAATGAACCAAGAATATGTAAGAAGCAAGACAAATCTTATATATGTTAATTCTCAAATATATGTTATGAATCATTACTTTTTATGTGTAGAGACTTGCATACATATAAAAAGTCATATTTCTGCAGGCGAATTTCCTTCTAATTCAGTTCAATTAAAATGTCATTATTTCATGAACATTTTCAACAAATATCAAGATTTTCAGGTGATCAAGCACTTAAACGTGACTGCAAACCACTGAATTATAATGCTAAATTTACTTATTTTATATATATGTATATACTCAGTATAAATTGCAATCCAGATATTTTCAACTATATTTGAGAATCAGGAGTAAGTATGATGATTATATCTTATATCGTTTGAGCTCATGAATTTCTCTGAAATAGCAAAGAAAATACAAAGAAGTTAGAAAATGCATTAGCCCATCTCTGCGTTGGGAAAGTTATTTTCAAAAAGTGTTATCGTAAGGGATACTATTAATGGCTGCATATCTAATTTAACTTGAGACCTTGAAGATGGTCTCTAGTTTGCATTCCATTAAAAGTTTTTAATAAGATTTCAACAAAAATAATAATAAAAGCATTCCATTTCACCTTTGCTTCTCCTTAACAATTCAAAGTATCAATTATAATATAACCTTCATTTGACTTGCAACCATCTCTGTGTCTGTGCTTTCAACAGCATATTGAATTTGTATGCTAATACTTTAAGGGCAAAATACATTTCTTGTTTTACTTTTGAACTTTTGTTCTATTTTAAAGTGACCTCTCAAATGTGTAATACCCAACAACACTTTATCTATTTAATAGTTTTTCTTAAGCATTGATCATTCGGAATAGTTTGAAAAGCACATTAAAAAGTTTAAGAATACCTAGTCCTCCCTTACATCTTAAAGACAGACTGTATTTTTGCAAGCACAGGTGTTGTCTTTCTTTTTAAATTCTCACACCCAATACTACTCTGGGGTTGAGGACACTTACTTACTCAATTTTCTTTGATTTTACCAGTCACTTTCCTAGGAGAACTGATCACAGGGCTCTTAGAAGAACTAGGCTGAAGCAGGACATCAAAGAAAGAAAATGGAATTTTGATTATTGAAGGTTCCAGAGTACTTTCTCCCTTTAAAGAAGTCTAGAAATTAAGAAAGGGAATAGAATAAAATTTGAAAAAGTAAGAAAAATGAGAAGATATAGAAAAAGACAAAGGGTGAAACAGACACAAGAGAATTATCTTTCAAAGCAGACTCTACCATTCCTAGATTTTTCTTACTACCCTTGATTCCTCAGTTAATCAGTGAATAAACCATAAATCCTCTTTGCACAACAGTATTTCTCGAAGTCTGGTCTGTAAAGAAGATAAACTGGAGGCCTCTGGGAATCGGCCCTAAATGGGCAGGGTGGTGGAGAGATGAGTCCCCTCTGTAGGGGCAAAGTTAGACCCAGTGGGAGCAAGAGCACGGGGTATGTAGACTACAGGCTGGTTAGCTAGGGTAGTTTGCAAGGAGGACTATAAATATTTCAGGAATATTTTTTGCCAATTTAACTTACTATGTAGAAAATGAAACAGAATTTGTAGTTTATTTATTACCAGTAAATAGTCTTAACTGTTTGGGTCGTGGTGAGAAGAGCTTCTACACAGCTCCCAAGTGACACCTAAAGACAGAGACAAGTCCTAGTATAAGACAAATAAAGGCTCATATTAGAAGGAGACATACAAAATTGATTTATACTCTTTTTCCCTTTGTTTTGTTGTCATTATTTAGAAATGAAAGATTAATTAGTGGTAGCTGAGTCTTGCCTGTATATGACACGTATTTTAATTAACAGGCAATTAAATTGCTAACTTTTCTTTCTAAAATTAAGTGTTGACCCATGCATTAAGTTAATAAATTTAAGGAGGATAAAATAAAAGCCAAACTATATACTCCAGAGCATGTATGGAGTATATGCCTTGTGGGGTGAATATATTGAATGAAAGTGGGAAACAATTTAGGAATCAGATAGCAGAAAAGCATACTAGGAATCAAGATCAAAGAGGCAGTTACTCAAGGGGGTCTGGGGCTTTGTTAATGAGCAAGGCTTGGATGACCTGAAGACTGTCCTCCTAGGTACTGATTTTGTGGTATGTGTGGGCCCCAGACTAAAAGAACAGAGACCATAGTAAACCTGAGAGCAATTTAAAGAATAACCATGGCTAGACCTGAAGTGGAGAGAAGAGATAGAAAGATAGTGTGATAGAATAACATGCAGGACTCCATGTGCTGTAACTAAGAGTGACAAGACGCAAGCAAAAGTATGAATTTCAGAACTGCCCCAGGAGCATCATAATACATGGTAACATTGGGCTGTGGAGAAGAACTTCAAACAGAAAAGGAGCAGGGGCAGATGGAGGTGTGGGAAATCTAAGGAATTTTGAAAATCTGTGTGAGCTGAAGTAAGGAGGACAGATGTCTTCGAATACAAAAAAAGCAAATACAGGAACTAAGTCCTTAGCTCATAGGTTAGTTCTTTCATAATTCTGTTGCCATTGTTCCATTGTTGCCTGGAATTAAGATTTGTAGAAGAGAAGCCTGAGGTGATTCTCATTTTTGTTCCTTTGTAGGTATCTAAGTTGCAACTGCATTTCACAGAAATCCCCTTGTGCATGGTTTTGGGTTAGTGTTGGCCATACGAGAATTGTCTGGAAGTGAAGCTATACCCATTAGTCTCTGCACATCTATGGAGGGTGCCACGTGCAGCTGCTGATCACACTGATCACTGCTGATCTGTTACTGCCTCACATTGTTGGTGTAGGGCAGCAGGGAGGCCTGCAGCATCTCAAGCCCCCACTAGAGCTCCTCTATCAGCCTCTCTGAGTCCAAACCCAGGTGGGTGTGCAGCTTCATAGTAAAGGTTTCATCTTCTACAGGTCATCCTCATCATTGAAGTTGAAGGCTACGAGAGAGAGATATGTGGTCCAGTTTGTCCTTGCATGTTCTAGTTTGTCCTTGACTCACATTCAACTTTTCTTCCTGATTAATAACCCTGTTTGTCTACAGTGACTTTGGGACCAACTCAACATGCAGAGGCAACCCCCTACCATGTTCTACTTTATTACTTTAGCGGCTCTCACAAATGTGTAGGGGCTTATTCTCATGAAACATCCCTAATTTTGTAACATTAATAGTGGCTTTGTTTCCTTGGTAGAACCCTTCTGATAGAGTAAGCAAAGTGTTTCTTTGTACCTGGATATTTGTCAGTTTTTCTTCTCTGTCTTTATAATTAAAATCTTATTTTATGATATATCTTGGAGTGGGTATCTATTCACTAATTCGCTGATTTTGCCTGAGATTTTTTCTTTTAATCTGCACTGAGTTTTTGTTTTTTGGATTTACTTGGACTCAGGAAAGCAGTTTTTGAGTCATCTCTTTCGTTTCAATTGTTTATCAATAACAACAATACTTACTCTTTATTGGATGTTTACTACTTGCCAGGAGCTGTGCTAAGTGCTTTCTAGATAAATTACATTCCTTATCTTATTACAATAAGCTTAGGAAGTAAGTATCTCCCAATGAGTCACACTAAGTATTATGTTGGATTTCCTTTTGTTATGAAGTATGAAAGATAGAAAAGACATTGAAGATTTTTTAATCTTTTTTTTACTTGCTTATTCATCTTTGAATAAGTCCTGATTTACCTAAACCTATTTTGCCAATATGCAAGTTGTACGGATTGTGATTTATGCTATTTTCTGTTTTCTTGCACACTGGCCATATTCCCTTATTTGTCTATGTTGGTAGTTTGATGGACAAAGTTCTTAGTTCAAAGCCCAGTGCCTAGGCTTTTATCTACAATGGCTGGCCTTTGCCCTCTAAGACATGAATAGATTGAGTACACACAAATCTACAATCATGGATATTCTCAACATCCATGACTCTGTCTGTACTCTCTACCTCTTCTGCCTGTAGCATTTTTTTCTTGTGGGAACTACACCAACACCAGGTACTTCCTATTTCTATGTCATGCCTAGTTATACCCTAGGTAATTTCTGCCTGAGTTTTGAGAGAGAGGTGACAACTTATGGGAAAGAGAAAGGTGATGACAGTATTCTTTTTTTCTCCAAAAGCAACATCAATCTACAAAGGAAAGGCTGCACAGTTTTTGATTGGTTTGTCCTTATATTCTTCAAAATAGGCTGGAGGTAGGGGTGGGCATTCATTTCTGCAGACAAAGAAATGGAGGGTGTTGATTAAATTTTTAAATCTAGTTTTATTGGCTTTGCACTTATGGTAATTTGACTTTTTCATATCTCTGTCTGCTTGTTTATCTTCTATTTATGTTTCTATTTGTTTTATTAGTTGGGAAAATTTCATTAGGCCTGCTGGTCAGACACAGAATTAAACTGGGAGAGCTTTCCTCTCATCACCTCTATAGCTCCTTTTTAGTGATATTTCTATTATCCTTAGATCGCCTGACTTTGGGGCAGACTATACTCATTGGAGGAAGGTTTAGCAACTCTCATTGATTAAAGATAATCACAAGCTTCAAAGTGATTAAAAGGCATGCTAAAGAAAGATTAACACCAAATAGAGTGTTTCTTCTGGAATTCTGTGAAAGAACACTGCCAAGGGGACAGTTTGGGGATGAATGTGTGACAAATTCACAGATATTCCTTGTGACAGTCACAAATCTCCTATGCATATCTTTATGATTGCTAAGGCAAAATATTCCCATATTTCTTTATTCATGTGATAATTTTGAATGTATTTCCCATACATGAGGGTTTTCCATAGTTGATTTATCATAAATACTAAAATAGAATTATATTTTATGGATACTTCCCACTCTTCATTCTACTATAAGCTGCATTAAGTCAACACAAGCTGTATTAAGCCAACACATTATTTCAATTTATATATAGCACAAAATTGTACATTGTAAAAAATTCAGGGGTGCCCTTCAGTATTTTGTTCTTGTTTTGCTTTTAAAAATATGATGGATTCTTGTTCTTTCATAAGCAGAGAGAATCTTTAAAATTTATCAAAGTAAGTAAAATGCTTCCTTATGTTAGCATGGTATACAATAGAGCTGTGTCAGGCATGTAGAGAACACTGGTAGTTCCTGAATGAAATTTTAAAACAATTATTCTACAGTAAAATTTCAAAATTTTGAGTTAGAATTTACCTATTTTAAGTGTGCATAGCAGGCACATTTTCTAATAATAGAGACACACGTTTTAAAATATATACTCTCGGAGTACATATATAGTTGGTGATTCATGAGAGTTTTTCCCCATTAAGGGATAAGGAAGATGAATGCCAGAATTTTACTTTTTTAAGCACTTTATTTGGAGTCTAGCCTCAGCTTTATTTATCAATTGTCCAATGACTTTTGCAAAAACATTTTAAATTAAGCATCTATTTCTATGTCAGTGACTGTTGAAATGCTGTAGCATGAAAGTCAACCTAGACTGGACTATGAGAAGAATAATTCTGCCACCTCTTTATGCAGCAGAGTTTTCTAAATTAAGTTCATTGCATGGATAATTTCCTATAACCACAGGGAGCCAGAGTTGGCTGGTTGGCCAGGAGAAAATTAATGAAAAGCAGAGAGGCCTGAAGAAAGAGGGAATGAATGAGGTATACTGTTGCCTATTATAAAGGAAATAGACTAATGCCAAGATGAAGGGAGGTGATCAGAAGTTTACTCACTCAGGACTAAATAATTGATCCGAGGGAAATGCATTGGCAGTTAGTGAGGAATCCAGACTTCAAGCTGTATCAAGCATTGTGTTGGTGACGGAGAGAGTGCCTATAGTTGTTTTGTTTGAATGATGCCCACTTTTCTAGGACTGTTAATGGTGTGTTCAATTTCAATTTAAAGCATTTCTATTGAGCTTTTGAATTATTGATTGGGGATGATGAAGGATGAGCCTACAACCAAGTGCGAAGTTACTGGTTAAGTTGATGCTGGGTAAGGTCTTATCTGAGGCAAAAATTCAGCTAACAGAAGTTTGTTTTGTTTTGTTTTGTTTTAATTTAATGATATAGGGTTCTTGTTAAAAACAAAAAACCCAAACTTGCTTCATAAGAAGACATGGAAAACAGCACAGTTCAAATGTAAGAAGTTGGTGCAACTCTCACTTAGGCATCACTTATAAAGTGTAGAAATGGTTTTCCGTGTAACAAAAAGGAAAATTTCTGCTTCAGCATATTATCGTGGGGTATAAAATTCAGTACTTGCATTTTCTATGGGAAGAGATCTGTAGATGTGCCATAATAATAAAAAATTCTGTCTGGAAGCAATATGTTGATTTTTCGGCATATGTCTTTTTAAATTGGAAGATTTAGAATTGCATAAACAGATTCCTGGTGCTTCCTTCCTATTTAGGTGTGGTACTATTCTAAAATGAAGCAGGATATGGGATGGGTGCTAGCTCGAGGGGGCCTGATCCACAAGGGGGAGATGCAATATCTGAATGCAGGGCACAGATACAGCACAGCTGCTTTTGCAGCTTAGTACAAAGAGAAAAATACATCCCTGACTGAACTATTTAACCAACACATTTATTTCTAAACTGCGGAGTTGACTTGTTGCTTGGTTATTCATACATTCTCACATAAAACATGATAAAAAGACAATACATTTATTGCTAAAATGCTGGGAAGAAACTGATAAAGAAAAAAAATACAATTCTTTGCTTGTGAACTTCTGCCCCTGTGCGCCCCTCCCCACCCTAAGCCCCCGAGAGGCTTTCACTTCTGCTCAGTTCATAGTATCATAAACCCGAAACAATAAATGTCATTCCTCTCTTGATCACACATTAGCCCAATAGGCGTTTTATTTTACCTAAACAGGCCACCATGAGGACATCAGTCACTTTGCTGCCAGACCTTCCTGGAGTTGCTCCTTAGGGTACAGAGTGCTTTGTTTTACTTAGGCATCGGAAGCGGAGGGAAAGCTCAAGTGTAAAGACAAAGGTGAAGGAAGGCATAACCCTACAGCAGCTCACTGTGGGTATTTTCCTACTGTAATAGATGACCATGTGTCAATGCACATTAATATTTGATGCGCATCATCGTTATCATCCTTTATGTGCACTTTCACAACATTGTGAAGCAGCAAGGCTGCTTTAGACAAGGATTTACATGGCCAAGAGCAGTGGCTTTTACTTGGTGAAATTAGCACACATCCTGTCCTTACAACGTCAAAAAGGATGCTTCTGTTTATATTGAATAAACAGGCAGAGGTTGAGTCCAACCTTTTTTTAAAACACTATATTATCTTGAGTGCATAAACAAGACTGACAAAATAGTTTTTCTTAAATGGCACACTGATGCATTCTGTATTCTGCTACTTGGAAACAAAGACTTAGCTTCTGTCATTATAAAAGACCCTTGAAACAGATCTAGAAGTGAAAGCTTATGCATTGTGGGATAGATCGAAGAAGAAAACTGAAGAAAATGCTTAGATCTACAAAGACTTCTGTTCATTTTTATTTTCTTTTTCTGAAAATTGAATACAAGCACTGGGAAGCATTATTTGCTCACACAATGCCTGACCACATGTGCAAGCCATTAAAAGGGCGTAGCTCCCCTGCCATTTTGATGCAGTCCAAAATAAAAATATAAATGCCAATGGAACAGTTTCTCCAGATATTCTCCAGCTGTCCCTTGTATCATTAATTTTCTTTTCAAGTACAGTAATTCACCCCTAACAATAACCTAAATAAGATTTTTGAAAGGTCAGAAAAAAATCCGTGTTTAGAGGGAGGACAGTTCATGACAAAGGGGAATAAAGAGAAATTAGTATATGAGGCTTGTGCAAAAATAAGGATCTGAAATAATAATGACAGTCTTAATCTTGCAACATTTGAGGAAAATATTAAGGTCAACTTCTCATTATGATAATTTTTCACAAAGACTGATTACCAGAATTTAAATCAAAGTTCCACTGCATCATTAATTCACTTATTCATTCATTCCAAAAGCATGTATTCAATCCTTGCTTTGTGTTGCATATTACATATGATAAAGGCATGTCAGGATATATATCAGAGAGGAGTGCTATCCTTAAGGAGATTATCATATAGAACAGTATACAAAATAATATGTACATGAGTAACTATATAGAGAGTACACTAAAGAAAAGAACAAGTCAAAACAGAAAGATGATGTTGGATGTGGCAGCAACATCTAAAATGGTCCTCAAGGGTCTTGCCTCCTGGTATTCATGCCCTTGTGTAATGCCCTACCCTTGAGTGTAGGCTGGAACTAGTAACTATTCTTGTAAAACAGGAGAAGTGATGGGCAGGGCTGGCTTTATGGGCATGTGACCAATGCACACAGGGCACACAGAGTCCTGAACTTGGTTTAATGTTCTGTTGTCATCAACTTGATATTCTTAATCATTTTAGCTTTGAATTTTGTAAATGAAGTCAAGTGAGACAATGGATCAGAGCATGAGCTCTGTGAGCTGTGTTCAGTATGTGTGTCTGCCTCCTTCCCTTGCCACCTTGTTCACATAGATGGTTCTCAGTGCCTCATAAGCGCAGGATTCTGGTGACCCCATGAGTCATGGGAACTCAGTGAGACTCAAAGCAAGTACAAGGTAAGTGCTGTTATGGTTTGGCTGTGTCCCCACCCAAATCTCATCTTGAATTGTAACTCTCATAATTCCCATGTGGGAGGAACCTAGTGGGAGGTGATTGAATTATGGGGGTGGGTCTTTCTTGCACTGTTCTTGTGATAGTGAATGAGTCTCATGAGATCTGATGGTTTTAAAAATGGAAGTTTCCCTGCACAAGCTCTCTTTTTGCCTGCTACCATGCATTTAAGATGTGACTTGCTCCTCCTTGCCTTCTGTCATGATTGTGAGGCTTCCCCAGCCATGTGGAACTCTAAGTCCATTAAACCTCTTTCTTTTGTAAACTGCCCAGTCTTGGGTATGTCTTTATCAGCAGCGTGAAAACAGACTAATACAAGTGCATTACTTCTATGAGTAAGTAAGGAGGATGCAGATTGCCCCAACAAGATGCCTCTTCTGTTCAAACCAGAGCTTGTTTATCACAGAGAAAGATGACAATAATGTCCTGAGAAATACGAATGACCAAGGAATGCTATCATACTGTTGCGTGTGTGTGTGACTTCCCTGGATGTGTGGAATTTGACTTCCCTGGATTAGCCAACCATTTATACTGAAAATTATGACACTGGTGGAAAAAGACAGGGCAGACTGTATTTTCTTTTCCTTTCAGTCATTTCTTATCAGCAAGCAAAGGTAGGCAGAGTTGGTAGAATGTGTGAGCATCATGATGTGCAATAAAAACAGTTAAATTCGTTTTGTGTTAAGTTTCCAGTATGCTTTAAGAATGAAATACACATGAATGTATAAGCTATGAGATACAAATTGTGTAATTTTGGTGATTCTATATAAAAATTAGATCCTCTTATATTTGCATCTAAACTTGGCATAGTACAATATAAAAATGAATGGTAAACTTATGCTAATTATTTAAAATTTTAACCTTTCTCTACTCAGAATGACAAAGCAAGTAAAAATCACCATAGGAAGTCAAGAAAAACACACCAACAGAAGAAAGAAACTTCTTCCTGCTTTTTGAACTAGGGACTTCATATATTTCTTTTGCATTGGGCCCCACAAATAACAGGCCACAATGATGCTATGTTGCTTCCAAGACTGGATTACAAAAATAATACTCTGGCATCCACCTCTTCTCCCCCTCCCCCTACCTCCATTCTCTACCTACCATCTCTTTCTTAGGGGTTGGGGGAAGGGAGGAAATTTAAGCCATTTTGTCAAGACACCTTAGTCAACAACCTCCAAGAGCCTGAGTATTGCCAGCAGACGCATGAGTGAGCTTGCAAGTGGATCTTCCCCCTGCTGAGCCTTGAGAGAACTGCAGCCCTGGCTGACATCTTGATTGCAGTTTTAAGAGGAACCCTAAGTCAGAAGCACACAGCTAAGCCACACCCAGATTCCCAACCCACATAAACTCTGAGGTATAAACATTGTTGTTTTAAGCTGCTAAATTGTAGGATGATTTGTAATGCAGCAATAGAAAAGGAATACATTGAGATTCAGTGGAATGACAGCTTCCTCTCAAGGACTGAGGAAGAGTCCTCTGACCTAAATCTTTTAGGATGAGCATTTCGTGATGGAGGAAGTGGCATCACAGGTAGAAGATGCTACGTAATCTAGGCCAGGACAACATTTCCCAAACCACTTTCTCACAGAACCCCATCATAATCTTAAAAATTATTGGAAGACCCCAAAGAGCTTTTATTTATGCATTCTATACATATTGATATTTATCATATTGGAAAATGCAATTGAGGCATTTAAAATTTGTATTTATCGATGGATTTAGAAACAATAACATACCCACCGCATGTTGATATAGATAACATTTTTATAAAAATGAATATGTTTTCTAAAAATAAATTCAGTGAGAAGAATGGCAGTGTGTACATTTTTGAAAACCCCTTTAATCCTTGGCTTAATACAGCAAAGCTGGATTCTATACCTACTTCTTCACTGAATCTGTTGAAGAACACATATCAAGTAGCCTCTGGAAAACTCCACTGTGCATTTGTGTAAGAATGAGAATGAAAAGGGCAAATAATATCTTAGTCCCTGGACTACACATTGAGATAAACCGATCTAGGGCATGGAGATGAGAGAGTCCAGAGCACATATTAACTAAACCGTGTTGTAGAAGGAAAAATAAGGTTCTTCTCAGAAGGCTTGCATATCATACTCAATGGTTTATTTAGTAGAGGATTTGGCAGACATTATTTGCTGCCCATCCAAAAGCCATTTCTGCTCCCTTTCTTCCTTGTTAAAGAATCCTTGAATCTGTTCAGGTATTAGAAGGTCATGAGTTGAGGGAAAGCATGTTGATTGGTGTTCCCTTTCCCATGATTGCTATAAGCACACATATGTGACAAAACCATGGTGATGAAAAGAAATCAGCTGTGGTTTGTGGTGATAGCAAAGTGTAAGCTTTCATTGATACAGAGGCTTACTCCTTTCTGCCTTTGGTTACTGTGCTGCTTGTGCTTGCTGTAGCCTTCCTGTTTCAATGATGAGAAGGCTAAAGGAATCTGTGAGCTGACCCAGAGCCCGCATGTTGTGGACAAGCCACAGAGTTGCCCAACCTCTTTTATTGTTGAGTTATTTTGATTCAGGGAATTGTTGAAGATTCTGAAATTGTGAACTGACAAGCCCATGGATGTCTACAAAGAGTGAACTGATCACTGTGGGCAGGCCTTTGAGGCATCAGCGAGGTGATTATTAAGACAGTCAAGTTAAAGGTACTATGGGTCTGAACTACACTGGTGTCAACAGAAACAAAAAGAATACAGTAAATGTGAAAGAACTGTGGAGATAAATTTTTAGGACTTAGCAGCTGAGTAGATGGACATTGGCATGCCCGGACAGGGGAACAGAAGGCAAGCATCAGCAATGCCATGGTTAATTGCTCGCCTGCATGATTAGAAGAATAGAACAGAAATACTGCAGGTTGGGGAGATGATGGGTTAAATTGGGACACACAGAGTCAAGAAAGAGATACCTAAAATAGAGTGCATGTGGTTGGTGCTTACATAAATGTTTGCTGTGATCTGGGACAGAAATGATCTGATAGTCATAGGGTTTGTTTCCTCATCTCCTTCACATTTTACTAAAATATTGCCTCCTTAGGAAAGCCTTCCTTGGTCATCCTATCTGAAATTGCAATATTCATGACCCACTTCCTTAACACTCTTGTCCAATATATCCTAATAAGTCCTGTGTCACTTCTACACTATTTTTTTTACCTGAGCATTTATATTAAACTACATATATGCTTACTTATTTATCATGTTTTCCTAATAGAAGGTAAGCTCAATAATGGAACTTTCTATCTGTTTTGCTCACTTTGTAGCTCCAGTGCCTGGGACAATGCCTGATACTTAGCAGACAGTCAGTGAATATGTGTTATATAAATGAATGAATACTTGGAGCGTGAGAATCAGAACGGCAAAAATATTTGTCCATAATATGCCTAAAGATAAAAATGGAAGCCTCAGAACTAGATAAATGCACTGTAATTGAATGCCGAATTCACAAAGGTAACATCTGAGATTTATTAAGCATCAAGTCATGTCTTAAAAATTTTATATACATTTTAGGATTTAACTCTTATAAAAATCCTGTGGGTAAGTACTGTTGTCTCTCCCACTTTACAGGTGGAGAGGCTGAGGTTCAGAGAGATTAGGTAACTCAATTAAGGTCAAAAAGTTAGTCAGGGAGCTGGGCCTTTATATAAAACACCAAAATGAGCTCTTGTGTAGAACCCTTGAGAGAGGTTTTAATCTAATGGCTGCAATTTTAGATTGTGTTCGGCTGTGGTATGTAGTTTTTCAAGGAAGATGACCCACAGCCTTTCTTGCTTTCTGGCTTTGTAAAAGGTAGAGATGACCACTTGAACACTGAAGGAAAATAATTCCTGACTTTGAAATCGGAAGATCATTCAGATAATATACTTACTTATAAACATCCTCTCTAATGTCTGAATAAAGCAAGAGTAAAAGACTGATTGAACAGCAACAAACACTTTAACAGTTAAAAATAAAATTAATTGGTCTGTTGGAAAGACAAAGCACTTTTAGCCCCATTGGTTTTCTACCTGAAACCAGAGTGAAGTGACCTGAAGGATCTCACAAGATATATAAGACTAGCAAGTACAGGAAAGATGATACTTTTCTTGAAGTCATATATTGTCTAAGTTGAAGTTACATGACTTAGAAGGTCAGATGTGCCATCTTTTCCCTTAATGCTTCAGAGATTCTCTTCACCAAGAAAATGACTACACACTTATTTCATTTAAAACAGACTCAGCCTAGGGATGGTTTTCCTCCTTCTATAAAAAAGCAGGCTATTAATGAAGATACGGACCCTTTTGGCTTTGCAACACGTTTTTAACATTTTACTCATGGACATGAGATGGAAAAACAAGATGAAAATGATTCTTTTATTGGGCATTCAATTAAAAAATGTCATGACTTTGCCATTAGTTTGTATAAATCCTAGAAATGAGTTTCAACGAGAGTGTGTTATTATGTTGGGAAAGAGACGGAAGTGTATAACCTTGGGCAGATCGTTTAACTTCTCTCTGCTTTACATTTACAAGCGGTAATACAAAGAGACAGGATTATATGATCTCCAAGGTCCCATCCAGCCCATTTAACACAGTATGATTATTTGAGAGGCAATTTAGTGCGGTAGTGAGAAGTCTGGGCTGTGGAGCCAGAATGCCTGTGTTCAGATCTTGGCCCCCTTCACTTATCAGCCATAGGACATGGTGTAAGGAATGTACCTCCTAACAGTTTCTCCCCATTTCCTCATTAGCAAAATCAGGATAGGAACACTCACAGGGTCCTTTTGAGTAGCAAACAAAGTCGTCTTTGTGAACAATTGCTGTTTATTTTGTATTATAAATAAGCCTGTTCTTTTTTTCTCTAACAACAACAAAGTCACTTTCCTAAGATTCAGGATGGTATGGTATTTCTTGGTTTAAGCTCTTTATTTAATACCTACACTAGTATTCAAAGTATAAAAATAGATTAAAGCGCTAATTTTGTTTTTACAAACCCAAACAATTGGTTCGATTGTGTTAATACCCACTCACCTCAAGCCCCCAGTAGAATAAGTGCTAACAGGCAAGGCCTATTTAAATGTCTGCTTTGGAGTCAGATAAAGAATTTCTGTGATGAGCTAAGACACTATCATACAGGTAATCAATAATGACAGAACAAATACGTTCCTCCAAATCAGTATAAATAATAAATGTTTAAGATATAGGCAAAGATAAATACTTTTGAGATAAACTTTAAATAAGCAAATCAAAGAAAACTGACATTAATGATAGTTATTATGTATATTCCTAATAACTTCATATAATAGATGTGCAAGTTCTCTTTATATGAATGAGAACCTGGTGACTCAGGAAGGTTAAGAAATTTGCATAAGGCCACACAGCAGTAAGTGGACACACCAAAATTTAAGCCAAGCAAACTGATTTTAGCAGCTCAGCTCTTAATTAGACTGCTTTTAGCACAAAAAAACCAGTTTGGATTTTTTTTTTTTTTTTTTTTTTTTTTTACACAAAACCTGTGCTCTCTCAAAATACCAAGCTGCCTCATTAGATAAATCTCTCCATACATCCATCTGTTCGGCCCTCCATCCATCAATCCATTCAAACACATTTTTCCCTATTAAATATGACCAGCAGGACTGGAGCTCTTGGTTCATGGTCAACGAATAAAGAAGACAGGCAGATTTTTACATTTAAATTTTGATATAGTGTGATTATCCCACACCTATGATTTGGCTACAACTCAGTCACAAATTGACCATCTATCCTGGTAACAGGGCCTTTTGTTAGTGAGCATTCTCTAGTTAGTTCTTGCTAACTAAAGACGTTTGCACCTCTTTCTCCTTTAACAAATGCTTTTTTTGGCCGGGCGTGGTGGCTCACGCTCATAATCCCAGCACTCTGGGAGGCTGAGGTGGGCAGATCACGGGGTCAGGAGACCGAGACCATCCTGGCTAACATGGTGAAACCCCGTCTCTACTAAAAATACAAAAAATTAGCCGGGCATGGTGGTGGGCACCTGTAGTCCCAGCTACTCAGGAGGCTGAGGCAGGAGAATGGCGTGAACCTGGGAGGCGGAGCTTTCAGTGAGCCAAGATCGTGCCATTGCACTCCAGCCTGGGTGACAGAGCCAGACTCTGTCTCAAAAAAAAAAAAAAAATCCTTTTTTTATAAACATGATTTTGGGTATCAAGAAAAAATAAAATTTAATGAGTATGTTTTTCATTTACAGTTCACAAATCTTAGAATTCCAGTTAAAATAACAATCTCAAATATAATGTTAAGTATAATTCCTAAAATTTAAAGTTAGGTTATCACAAGTAGTCAAAGATTGAGCTGAAAAATATATTCATTCCCTTCCCTTCCACTCTCCCATCACTCCTCCATGGGGAAAA